>NC_090449.1:635622654-636872654 GCF_031143425.1 Pleurodeles waltl
AATCAGCACAGTTGGTACCTAAAAGAAAAGGCACAAGTTGTCAGTCACATTTTCATAACTACCTATCCAGGATGGATCAGCAACAAGTCAGTCTTCGTCTTCAGGTCATCAGTTAGTCAGTCACGCATCAGACACACAGGGTATGAGCCCAACGACAGAACCTCGGACAGCGTCTCCTGACGTCATGAATTCTCCCCTCGCATCTGAAGTTTTAGCCCCTTGTCATGACTTTTCATTAGGGTCTCCCAATTTGTCCCCCTAATTCCTAATTGGCCAGTCATTCAGCAGATATGACTTTAGCCTATAGTATTTGTTTACCAAATCTACCAATTTTAATATCAGTCCGTTCACAAGATGTGGATTGGTCCGCTATACGATGTTCTCATCATCCGGCTCTTCAGTTATCGAAATTGTGGCATGTTCCTCTTCAGTCAGTGCCTTCATTGTTCAAGTCCTGGGAAAGTACATTTGGCCTACTCTACACATAATTGTATCAAATTGTCTTCATCATCTTCTGTCCACCGGTACATTGCAGAAAATTCTAGCTAAGCAACTTTTACATCGGGTGAGCCAAGGTCAGGCCGTAGCAGCTTCTTTGCAAACGCAGTTATTGTTTTTGCTCTTTGCGTGCGAGGCCTAGGAAGACTAGGCCTTAAGTTCGGCTAAGTTAACACTACAAATTGAAGTAAAACATAGGTTATACATTTCAATATGACATATTACTACATTTTTCTCATATATTTTTCATTATTTCATACAGTTTCAGATATATTAGTACAATCTTGTATACATGGCGGACATACCCCGAGGGTACATTTCAAACATGCACATTATTTTCTCTATGATTAATTTCTCTATATATTTTTATTATTAAGCACATAAACATCATTAATAATGTTCTTAATTAGTATATCTGCTTCAACACTTCCAGTGTTATATGTGTTTTGTCCATACCTTACGTTTGGCTTTTCTAAACTGGGTGTTTACACATTACTTTGGCTATTGTGTCCGCTTGTCTCTTTATCTCTTTTTTTTTACATGTGTGTTTATTCTTTCTTCACTAGAATTTCTGATCTCTAGTATGCTGTGTTCTTTAACATATTCTGTGATGGTTATGATTCTAGACATAGACACAGATAATTTTGCTTCTTTGTTGATGCTCACTACACCCTTTTTCTTTCTTTTTGTGGTTAACTGGGGGCTGTTATATTTTTTCATTTTGTAAATTAATGATGACTCAGCGCTAGTGCCATTTTGCAGCCCTTCATTGTGATCACAGGTTTGGAATCCTCACAGTGGTGTGTTGAGACAGTGTTGGCAGTTGTTCCCTCTTTTTTTGTGGGTAATTGCATTTTTGGTTTCTCCATTCCAATATGGGGCTGACTCCATTGCTTTGGAGTCACTTTCCTAATATTGGTGACCTTTTTCTATGTTCATGGCCCTCACTTTTGAATGCTTCATCTAGTGTGGGCAGCCACCATGCAACCGCTGTGCTTCTGTTGGGTTCTACAGAAGCAAAGACCTTTCTGCATCTTTGGTTTTGTGCCTCTGCACAATTTTTTTAATGCAACAGTATTTCATGATGTTTTATTCCTGTCAACAGATTTATGGGGTAGTTATCGAGGTTCCTCCACACGTACTCTTGAGCTTCATAATGGAGCCACGTATTTTGATTTACCAGGTACGTTATACTGTTTTTGCATTTGATTTTTTGCTTCCTTATTATACGGGCATGAATTTGAGTCCTGTTTTTGTTTACTATGTTAATTTTGACTATTGTTTTTTGGCCAAACTCTCTTGGCCTCTTCTTACATTTATTTTTATTTTTACTTTTTAGATTTGACAATACAATACCTGTGTTTAAGGAAGTTGTACTATATGTTTTGATTATCTCTACCTTAATATGACTTTCATTGTTGTGGAAAGTTGACAAGCTTTAGTCATCACAGTGGTCTTTTGTTTCGACTCAGCTGTCTCTCTGGGTTCACAACTTTAGGTTCATCTTTGGTACAGCCTTGACACATTTGTTTTGGACTTTTTTTCTCTTTCTTGTTTTCGGTAGGACTGACTCATGCTTACCTTCAATACTCAGGTTATTTCTTCTGCTTCTGCTGACATATGCACTTGTGTACCAGTGGTTTTAGGTATTCAATTGCATATTAGGTTAAACTGTATTTTATCAAAGATATATTTGTTATGATATGTGTGTCTTTTGCAGCCTTGAAAAAGTCATCAGAGACTAAACACATGTTGGTTTCCTGACCTTTTGTGGAATAAATACTTCAACTTTTGCAATGAAAAACTGTGGTTTGTGTATTAACTTGATGTACTAGATTGTCTTACCTTTGTTTTGAGACTTATTTGCTCTGCTCAGTCTATCATATATGTTCATTAATTTTTAAAGATTAAGGTTCAAAATAGCAAGTCACTAGTTTTAGAAAATGTCCACCTGGGCACCTTTAGAACCACAATCAAGGGTCCAGGAGTGAAGGGAGACCTCTTGGGGGTGCAAGACTTACTCAGGCTGGGTCCAGATGCAGGTTTAAGATGGTGGGAGGCTGTTTTGTCCCTATGGCTCAAAACAAGAGACCAGCTGAACTAGCCACTTGGTGTAAGTTGTGATGCAGGGCTCTGCAGCACAGCTAGTCTCTGAAAGTACCAAGCAGGCTCCAGGTATAAAAGCAGTCCTTCCATGTACAGCAGCAGTCTGGAAGAGTACACAGCAGGTCACAGCAGCAGGCAGTCCTCTGAGAGTCCTTTCACAGTTCCAGTAGTGAATCGAGAAGCAGGTCTGAGAATGCTCTTTTTATACCCTGCTGTCCTGCTCTTAGAAGTTGGGAGGAGTTTCCAGAAGGGTCCTCTGAAGTTCCTGGAATTTTCTGCCTCACCTGCTCTGGCTTCTAGCTGGCTGCACTATCAATACAGGATTGTTAAGCCTATTGTGTGGTGGCAAAGCTCAGGCTATTCAGTTGCAAGTGGGGCTGTGCTTAGCTCCACCCCCATCAAGTCAGTTAAAGTCCCATTCAGGCTTGCCAATCCCCCTATTGTGTGGCTGTCTGGGGTGAATTCACAAAGTCTCAACTGTCAGTTTCACCCTGTCATATGACCTAAGGCAGATTACAGACACAGAGGCTAAGGACAGGAAAATGTCAACTTTTTAAAAGTGCAATTTTCAAACTTGTGAGGAAAAAAACGACTTTACCATTAAAGAGGGTTTATCATTACAAGTGCATAGGTAGCAAACATGACATATCTACTACCTCTAGTTTAGGAATTACAATTTAATATTTTTAGTGTGGAATCCCCAATATTACTCTTTGGGGAAGATAGGCCTCAGTATTGAGAAAATGAATTTGGGAGTTTTTCACTACTAGCACATATAAAACGAAAAAAGGACATGTCCTACCTTTTAATTACACAGCACCCTGCCCTATGGGCTACCTAGGGCCTACCTTAGGGGTGACTTATACATAATAAAAGTAGAGTTTAAGGCTTGACAAGGGGATTTAAATGCAAGGTCAACATGGCAGTGGTACACTGCCTTCTGTCTGCAATGGCAGGCCTGGGACATGTTTGAAGGTGCCACTTAAGTGGGTGGCACAATCAAGTGCTACGGGCTCACTGGTAGCATTTAATTTACAGACCCTGGGTATATGGTACACCACTCTACAAGGGACTTACATGTAAAATAAGTATGTCAATCAGGTATATGCCAATCACACCATGTTTATAGGAGGGAGCACGTGCACTGTAGCACTGGTTAGCAGTGGTAAAGTGCACAGAGTCCCAAGACCAACAGAGACAAAGTCCAGACAAAATAGAGGCAAGCGAGCAAAACGTTTGGGGGGAAGACCACCCTAAGGCTGACATGTGTAACACACTTGAATTGACCAAACATGCTGTGAAGGCCCAATTTGTTTTAACATGCCATGGGGCTGTGTTAGGTTTAGGTTGGGTTTCTAGTCTGTAAGAAATAAACCTTTTAACCTATTGCAGGTTTAGCCTATGCCTCATTCAGTGAACTTCCCCCAAGGGCAGAATAGTGAGTCCCAAGACCAACAGAGACAAAGTCCAGACAAAATAGAGGCAAGCGAGCAAAACGTTTGGGGGGAAGACCACCCTAAGGCTGACATGTGTAACACACTTGAATTGACCAAACATGCTGTGAAGGCCCAATTTGTTTTAACATGCCATGGGGCTGTGTTAGGTTTAGGTTGGGTTTCTAGTCTGTAAGAAATAAACCTTTTAACCCATTGCAGGTTTGGCCTATGCCTCATTCAGTGAACTTCCCCCAAGGGCAGAATAGTGAAGGCCAGGTATTAACTACATTTTTGAGACATGGGGCCATATGTACAAACACATTTTCCCATAGACACAGAATGGGCTATACTGCTTGCTACATCTGGCCCATGATCTCTTTTGAAACTTACTTGCACTTCATCCTTTTTGTACATATGAATTGTCTAGGAGAAAATGTTTAGAGAAAACTTTATTATCATGGGATTTTTAGGAGCTTTTGCTTATCTTTTGATTGCAAATATTATCATGTCCAAATTTGCAGTATCCAAACAATTAATGTTTAGATTAGTAATAACTCATACTTTGCTTTAGCTTGTTATTTGTATTATTTATACTCTATTTTTAAGGGTCTTTAACCAAAATAAACTACCCTTAACTGACTGATTGAAACAATACTCAAAATATCAGTTATCTATTTCAGCCATGAGGGTGAAATATTTACAAATAAACACCAAGCACAACTTGGGAACACCACACTTGACTGTTCTATAGGGCACATTCAAAGGAGCGGTCTGTAGATCACAAAATGACATTAGAACATGGCCAACCAGGAAAAGGTGTATAGAAGACAGAGGAACACATACTTAATGCTACACATACTAGGCTAAACAAGTAACAGTATCTGGCATTCACTTCAATGCATTTATGCTTTATTTAATTATTTATTTATAGGGAAGTTAACAAAGTGAAACATGTTTCCTTTTGGTTATTCCAGAGCACCTGACAGAGGTGTAGAACAGGACCATAGAAAGAGTAGGTTAATCTCTGGTCATACCAGTAAGTCACAGTGTCCAAAGTTCATCAGATGTGATCTGTGCTGAGCTCAATTGTAGGCCAGTCTGAATATTTCAATTTTCAAAGGTTTATGGGACCAGGTGTTTTTAGGTTCCTATTTCAAGATTGGAGTGAGGACATGCAAGAGTGAATGTATTTCTGTGTCCAGTAATATTCCTCCATGCATCAATCTTTTGAGTAAACGTTGGCTGGTGATTGAAAATTGAATGAAGGACTCTCTTTCGGGGGTGGTGTGGTGCCAGTTTCTGCAGGCTTGCTCTGCTTTAGCCCCAATATTCTTTGTAGACAATGCACAGAAACATACATGTTATCCTGGAATTGACAAGGAGCTGGTAGAGTGACTTAAAGAGGATTTGTTATCATTTTCTTCATAGCGGTTAAGGCATAGCCAGGCTTCTTTACCAAATAGTTTACAGAGCCTAATCATTTTTTGGGGGAACTGGAATATATGACATTGTAGTATTCAAGCCATGTTTGGATAAGGACTCTGGTGAGCCTGACTTTCACCATTATGAGAAGAAGATGAAGGACATTTCCCATCAGTAACACCTGCATATTAATGCCATTGGCCACATCGCTGAATTGAGAAGCAAAAAAAGTGGCTGGCATAAAAATGAATCCCTAGATTTCTTACTTAATTTGTGGTGGGATGGGAGTTCCAAGGATCCTGGGCCAGTCAAAGGCTAGTGATTCATGCTTTGGACACTTCATGCACGTAAATCTCTCATTCGTCCATTAATTTGTGGTCTAGACATGAAGTGATGTGGCTAGATTCACTGGATTGGAAGAACATTTTGTGTTATCAGCTTACTTGTTGTAGTTCACCTTGTGCTGCAAAATCACTTGAGCCAGGGGGGTGTATGTAGATATTGAAAAGAAGCTACAAGATGAAAGATGCATTGGAAACCACCACTGGACACTGGGCTTGAGGATGATTTCAATGGTTCAATCCTGAAATTTTGGCTGCAATTGGTGTGGAAAGACTGAACGCATTGCAGCGTTTGCCCCAATAGTTCTGTCAAATGTTGATGTCTTTCCAGCAGAATTTTGTTATTGAAAGTGTATAGGGTGGTGGAACGGTGTATAAGAGCATCATAATCAAAGCTGAGGAGGAGCTTTTCCCTAAAGTTGCCTTAAACAGCAGAATACAAATTCATGATCTCGAAAGTGATGAATGAGTTCCACATACTCTTGAATTTCTTTTTTCACCTCCATTTTACTGAATTAAAAGAGATTGGAGATAGATTTTGTGTCAGCTGACTTTCTTTTAAAGAGGATAATGGTGTAATGTTTAAACAGCACTCAAGGTGGGACAAGAAAGAACACTTTTGTTATGTCCATCACAAGAAGGCTCATATGCAGTAGAGCAGGAGTCTACTCATATGATCGTTGGGCAGTCTTCATTTACCAAGTTTAGGACTTAAGTTGTTTCCACAGGTGCAAAATAATTGAAGAAGGATCTTAGTGGAAGAGCTTAGCTAAAAAACTTAAAAGTATACCTCAGGTGAATTGCAGTGATTGCTGCACCCACATTCAGTGATGTGATGCACTTTCCTTGATAATTAGTAGCTCCAAATCAAGGACCAGCAGCCCTGCCAACTACCACGCATCAGGGGTTAGAATAACACATTTTAGTGTGGTGGTCCACATCACCGCACTAAAATGCATAAGTCACGCATTTATATCACCTCCTGGCACCACTGGTTCCGAGGCAGACGCAAGCAAGATGAGAACACTGCCCTCTATAGAAGCACTGACTTAAGCAAGCAGCTCGCTCTGGCAGAGTTTGAGTGCTGCCCTGGTACAGTTGGAAAAGTTTACTCATCAGAAGGACAGTGAGTACTACGTGGTTTACTGCAAAGCTAAGTTGGTACCGCAAACTGCAAGACTTTTTACTGCTATTGAATTACAAGTGTTTTGATTAGCTGATTGCAGCACATCTCTGGAAGCAAGGCAGGTGTTGCAATAAGCCAATTAGATGAACACGCTCACCCCTTTTTGAATTCCACACCTGAGAGGTAGCCCGTATCATCAGCTATCCATTCCCACTTCCCATTGACTGATGGATGACATTCAGCTAGGGAGGGACATGTGGGCTTAGCTTGTGCACAGTGTGACTGCCGGCCCCTGCATGCGCTGCTCTGAGGTGACACAGTTAAATTGCATTTTTGACAGTATTGGTTCTTCATTCCGAGAACTTGTTTCAGAACTGTGGCTTGCTTATCATTTTCAGGGCCTGAAAAGTGTGATATACTTGTGCAATTCTCTGCTTGTACATTGAGGATTACATCTGCAGCTATCCTCTACGTTCTGCGTCTGCTTGTCCTTCAGCAAAGGTGTTGCAACAATAAACAAATGTGAATTAAAAAAACTTTTAGTCAATGTGCGCACTTGCTTTGTTGGTGCCTGACTGGAACTCTAGAGCAATCATTTTCGCCGCCTGACACTGCAGCACGAATCCAGTGCATACCCAACAAATTAACTCTAAAAGGGCTTCTTTTCTGCGGTTTATTTTCATTGTAAAAATAAAAAAATGTGTGCCCACCAGATCTAAACAAGTCCTTGAGCTGTACGGTAGGAGGTTGGCCTGGTTTGTAGTGGGTACCTTGGGTACTTACACCTCATACCAGGTCCAGTTAACCCTTATTAGTGAAATGTAGTAGTGTTCTAGCAGCGTAGGCTGATAGAGGTAGCTATAGCAGAGCAGCTTAGGCTGAACTAGGAGACATGCAAAGCTCATGCAATACCATTTATAGTTACACAGTACTTATACACAAGCAAAGACAATACTCAGTGTTACCAAAAATAAAGGTAGTTTATTTGGGTGACAAAGTACCAAAAATATCTTAGAGGCGATACTCCTTCTGGAGGTATTATACACAATATATACATTAGGCACCAAAATAAGGCAAGTAATTAGACATAGGATAGTGCAAACAATAGGAAATGCTATAGAATGCAACGGGAGAAAATAGGTCTATGGGCAACACAAACCATATACTAAGAAAGTGGAATGCGAATCACAAATTCCCCCCTAGACAAGTGTAGGTTGTGCAGAATCGCTGGGAGAGTAAGAATACAGTAAAGGTAAATACATTACCCTATCCCAGAGTGGAGAAAAGCACCAGTAAAGTACTGCAAGTTTCCTTAGGACACACTACAACTCGTGATTGGAATTATTAAAGGAACCAACCAAGTCTGCAGGCAACAAACAGTGGATTCCTGGACCTGAGGACCTGCAAAAGAAGGGGACCAAGTCCAAAAGTAGAAAGAAGTTCCAGGAAGGACAGGAGCCCCTGCCAACTCAGAAGATGGTGCAAAAGAAGAGTCCCCAGTTGGACAAAGAGTACAGAAATGCACCCTAGGAAGATGTCAGTGGGTCCCTGCATGATGCAAAGATTGTCGCACATCGTGAAGTTGGATGCAGTCGACTTTTGGCGCTGGATTCCTCCAGCAAGCCTTGGTTCCGGCAAAGTGACGTTTTGCATTAAACTAGGTGCTATCTGGACCCAGGAAGGACCTGGGTGCCTCAACTCTGTGTGAGGGGGAAAAGGGGTCTCTCTCTCAGCACTTCAGAAAGCCCTCAGAGCTTCAGATAGCACCCACGGGTGTCCCAGGACACGGAGGACAAAGGAGGTGCAAAATGCAGTTGGTGCAGCACTACAAAGGAAGGTTCCACGCCACCAGAGATCAACTCAGCGAGTTGAGCATCGCAGGATAGAGTGCTGGGGACCTGGGCCAGGCTGTGCATGAAGGAATTTTGCAAATAGTGGACAGAGGCCTCAGGAGGTGAAGAAGAAGCAGTATACAGGGGTTCTGTCATTCGGGAGGAAGGCAATGTCTTACCACCTCCAAATTGCGACAGCTGGACCACAGGACAGTCTGTGTCGATGGGGTCCACCCTCAGAGTTCCAAGGATCATACTCGTTGCCAGTAGAGGAGTCAAAGAGAACCGGTTATTGACTTAGAAGGTGCCTGCGTGAGCAGAGGAGTGACTCCATCACCCCACGGGAGATTTTTTTGGTCCTTCTGGTGCAGGGTGAAGACCGGGAGTCCTCAGAGCGTGCACAGCATGGAAACTGTTGCAGTTGTTGGCTGGAGCTGAAGTTGCAGAAGAAAAGTATCCCTTGTGGATACTTTGTTGCTGTTACAGCGGTTCCTGGTGCAGGCTGCAGTTGATCCGAGGTCAGAGGATGAAGTAGTAGTTGCAGAGGATTCCTGCTGGAAACTTGCAAGTAGAATCTGAAGAGAACCCACAGGAGAGATCCTAAGTAGCCCTGAGAGGGGGATTGGCCACCTTATCAGGTAAGGACCTATCAGGAGGTGTCTCTGACATCACCTGCTGGCACTGGCCACTCAGAGCCCTCGAGAGTGCCCCCACACATTGCAAAGCAAGATGGCTGAAGTCTGGGACACACTGGAGGAGCTCTGGGCACCACCCCTAGGGTGGTGATGGACAGGGGAGGGGTCACTCCCCTTTCCTTTCTCCAGTTTCGCACCAGAGCAGGAGACAAGGGGTCCCTGAACCGGTGTAGACTGGATTATGCAAGGAGGGCACCATCTGTGCCCTTCAAAGCATTTCCAGAGGCTGGAGGAGGCTACCCCTCCCCAGCCTGTGACACCTATTTCCAAAGGGAGAGGGTGTAACACCCTGCTCCCAAAGGAAATGGTTTGTACTGCCTTCCTGGGACTGAGCTGCTCAGACCCCAGGAGGGCAGAACCCTGCCTGTGATGTGGCAGCAGCTGCAGCTGAGGTGCAAACCTCAGAGAGCTGGTTTGGCAGTACTGGCGGTCCATAGTGGAGCCCCCAGGATGCATGGAATTGGCTCCCCAATACCAAATTTGGAAAGGGGGGACAATTCCATGATCTTAGACACCTTACATGGCCATAGTCGGAGTTACCAGTGTGAAGCTACCTATAGGGATTGACCTATATGTAGTGCACGCGTGTAATGGCGTCCCCGCACTCACAAAGTCCGGGGAAATGGCCCTGATCCTTGTGGGGGCACCTTTGCTAGTGCAAGGGTGCCCTTACACTTAGTAACTTTGTACCTAACCTTCAGCAAATGAAGGTTAGGCACATAGGTGACTTATAAGTTACTTAAGTGCAGAGAAAATGGCTGTGAAATAACGTGTGCATTATTTAACGCAGGCTGCAGTGGAAGTCCTGTGAAAGAGTTTGTCTGAGCTCCTTATGGGTGGCAAAAGAAATGCTGCGGCCCATAAGGATCTCCTGGAACCCCAATGCCCTGGGTACCTAGGTACCATATACTAGGGACTTATAAGGGGGGTCCAGTGTGCCAATGGAAATTGGTAAATGAAGTCAGTAGCCTATAGTGACAAATTTAAAAGCAGAGATAGCATAAGCACGCAGTTTCTGATTAGCAGAGCCTCAGTGACACAGTTAAGCACTGTACAGACACACACCTTAGGCCATAAACTATGAGCACTGGGATCCTGACCAGCAGGATCCCAGTGAGACAGGCAAAAACATACTGACATACAGGTAAAATGGGGGTAACATGCCAAGAAAGATGGTATGTTACTACATGTACCACCACCAAACAAGATATGGACACATTGAACAAAGACCTGTCTGCTTGTGTGCGTCTTTCGGGTGTGCACAGGGACCCCCAGGGGTTGGAGAAAAGCCTCTTTAAAGATTCTCAGGCTTGACTCTTTTAATTTATTATGGTGACTGTAGCAGCATACAGAGGAGCATTTCTGAAATAAATTAAAAGGATCAAGGTCAAGGCTGAGCAGCTGTTTAGGTTATAAGGTTATGTTTTACCTCCCCAGTCTTTCCTTATCCAAATTTTGCTAAAAGGGTTTTTTTGGGAAGAAATGCAATCCTATTAGTACAGTTAACCCCACCCACTTTTAAATTTAAATTGTGAGTTTGCCCTACTGCAGCCCAAACACTCTTAAAATATACTGCTTACTAGTATGGATGACATGTGCTACTCATTGCTACACCTTGTAATACTCATTGTTTTACATAACATTAACTAGAATGAATTACCCTCCAACGATTTATTGTCTCTGTATAATGTGTGTGTGATGTAAAGTGCTCTGACACCCTGCATTGGTATGAGCAGCACTATAAAACAAATGAAATGTTTGTGAGAGAGGTGCTTTGGAGAGATGAGGGTCACTGTTGGAGACTGGTAGTAAGGGAATCTGTGAAAAAGGAGGCCACAGGAGGTGCCAAAAAACAGTGTTTCACCAGGTACCACAGGCACTAATGACTGCTCTGAGTGAGACAGTGATGTCAGTCATTGTGCTGTTTGACATTGATAGTTTTGTCCAGTTGGAAAGGTGTTGTGCTTGGTCTTGACTGTATGTACATATGGACTTTAATATTACATTTTTTATTTTATAATGGAAGTGACAATCTCTTGCATTTAGTTAGTATTATTACTGGATTTAACTTTGTGTGTCTTTGCATATCTGCAAAGAACGTTAATAAAGTACTGCCTCCGAAAGATGTGTTTCTTGTTTATCATGGTTACACTATTGTTTTACCATACAATTAACTTACAAGGGCACTAGGGTAGTGATCTTCCATTTTATCTCCTTTGCAGAAGTTTCAAGATCTTCTTAGATTTTTTCATTGCTCAAATGGGTGTAATTTCAGATATTTAACTGTATCCATGGACTTCATTGCTTGATTTTGCTTGTGAAAAAGTGTCACTTTAAGTGTCACACATTTAGTTATTGAATGTCACCCATAAGTACACTGAAGCTATGAGAATGTCACACATAAGCAATCTTAAACCTTAGCAGCTATGGGCCAGATGTACTAACACTGGTGATAGGGATTTCCAAATTGTGATTTTCAGCAAATCCCAAATAGGAAATTGATATTCCTAATGTATGGAACTCATATTTTTCAATTAGTGATTCCGAGTGGGTTGCAAATTGACCTGTCTCATGGAATTTAATGAAGGAGTTCTCATTTTGTGACCCGAGTGTAATGAAAGACATCACACAGATGGTTGCCTGCTGGGGTTAGCATACCAACATATCTATGATTGCTTTTAAATGACGTGTTTTTTTTTAAATGCCATCATTGATAGACTTGCTATGTGGAGGTCTTTGTTGCGGATGTGTCATGCAGCCACGGTTCTTGGAAGGGTGTGGGCAAAGATTCAAAGGTCCTGCACCAGAGAGGAACCACACAGTATTTCTGATGTGGAGTTTGATGAGGTAATCCATCATGCAGTGACTCAGATGTCGAAGTTCTGGTTGTGATGCATTGTGCTGTACCTCCAGTGCATTGGTTCTGCTACAACCACAGTTGGACTGGAAGAGCACCTTTCAAGCCCACTTTTAATGGTCCAAACCTGGGGTGGCAACACTTGGGAGGAGAGGACTCACAGTTTGCAGACTGCTGGTGCTGGGCTCAGGCTGGTTGGAGCCTTCTGTCAGGAGGCCAGCCAACTAGCCCTGGGAGTCACTGCGGTGGTCCTGGGTCGAAGAAGAAGAGTCCTTTACTCAGACAGCAGGGCAGCAGGGCAGCAGAGTAGGAGTCCTTCTTGCAGAGCAGCACAGTAGTCCTTCTGAGTTTCCCTACAGGTCTGAATGTATACAATACGTGATGCAGGCCCACTAGTAGCATTTAATTTACAGGCCCGGGGTACATGCAGTACCATTTTACTAGGGACTTACATGAAAATTAGATAGGCCAATTATGTGTAAGAAACAATTACCATATTTAAAGGAAAGAGCCCAAACACTTTAGTACAGGTTAGCAGTGGTGAAGCATGCAGAGTCATAAAGCCAGCAAAAGCAGGAGGCTGGAAGGAAAAGGGTTGAGGGAAAACCATGACAAGGATGTCAAGTCCAACAATCCCCATTTCTCACTGTTACTTATCTACTATTTTAAGTTCGGTATGGCACACCCAATCGTCTGCCCCTGTTTTCAACAGTTATACAGTGGAAGAGAACTCATGAGGGAGACATACACAACATGGCCTTGCCTGCCCAGCCACCTAGTCTGCGAGATACCAGGTGTCATGCCAGCCAACCCTACCACACCCTGCAGATTTCCTATCTGCTAAAAGCTATGCTCTCGGCTCTCCATCAGGACAGAGAGCGAGTGCTACACTAACAAGGTCTCTTAGAGACCTGTCCGTGTGAAATGGAAAGCCTTTATGATGGTGGAACAATGGGAAAACAAATGTATTTCCCACCGTTGCTGCATCATAGCAGTGAAAAACTGACAGCTGGAAACTCTAGTGGCTTTGAATAAGAGTCACATAGGACATATTGACTTACAAATGCATGACTGTGAATAATGGGATTGCGTTTCACCAAGGGTTTCTGAGTTACACCAGATAGATAATGAGGGCAAAGTTTGGGTTGTCTATGATGTCCTCCTGACCATGAGGCAGAAAATACCCAATTTATGCCACAGCTAGGCATCTATCATTTTTTCTTACATAACGCCTTCAATTAATTTGCCCCCTGCTTCAACACATATGCAGGGGCAGAGATATAATGAAGGAGCCATACATAACATGACGTGCCACCAAATGTTGAAAAGAAAAAAACATGACCTTCTTTCATCAACCCTGACAAAACTTGATCTAAACCATTCCCCCACCACCCAAATTGAAAAATACATAGCTGTACGCCTTCCACCCAGCACCACCACCCTCTGAAAATACCCTTCCCCTGCCCAAAACCAATATAAAAAATCGGACCTGCTATCTTCCACCTCCAACCCCACTCTGTGCCATCCCTACCCCATCTCAAAGTTGTGCTTTTAACATTGAGGGCTGAGATCTAGCACCACACTGATAGTAGGTCTGTGAGAGACGCAGGTCAGCATGGGTTGTTTTCTCCTATTAGTATGGGCTGGGTCTGCTGAAACCCATGTTGAGAGGGGAGAAGACAGTTAGGGCCAGATGTAGCAAAGGGTTTTACCCATTCTATGTCTATGGGAAAATGTGTTCGTACATATGGCCCTTAGTGTAGGCTTTGCGCCTCCTGCATTTTCCCTACCTCCTTTAGGTCTGTGGAAACCCAGGAGAGGCATAGAAAGGTGAGTGAAACTGGCATACTACTGCCATTCTCGGGTACTGTGAACACCATAACAGAAGGGAACCAGTTTGTTAAGTCACTGCAGCGAATAACCATATTCCTATCTGCTTGTGCATAACAAAGGCTTCTTCTGGATCCCATACATAATTCATTCCAGAAGTTGTAATCTTAGTTCAGTTCAGTTAGCACATTAGAACACCATTGCTTGAAAACCAAGAATTGTAAAAGAGAAGTCTAGGACTAGAGCACTACGCTCTTGATGATAGAGGGTCCTCAGGTAACCTTACTCAAAATGAATGCTCATCTCTGAGGAACGAAACAACACAGAGGGCGCTGATGACAGCCATACTGGCGTGTTTAACACAGCTACTCGCGGCCAAGCAGCTATAAAATGAGAAACACTAGCTTTAATGCAATCCTTAATGGGACTGCTCAGTGGTTGCATGTGAGAACCAACAACATGATGCAGTCTCAGCAAAGTACAAGCCAAATATATGACATTTGTATCATTGAAACTATGATCCTTAGGTCACTAAATCAATGTTACCGCTTCTACTGCAAACCTACATTTAAAATAACTTATACAGTGCTTAAACCATAATGTATCAAGATGCTGCACTGTTTCCAGGATGCTCTGCCTACTGACCTACTCTACTTAAATGTTTGTTGGGATCAGTGCCGGCATAATCAGGGTCTTGCTCAAGTCTCCATACTTTTTGTCAGTAAAAAAAATCACCATCCTCAGCTCAGGGACAGTTGCAGCATTATTCGGAATCAGAAGGGAAAATCGGGTGCAAAAACACCCCCGGTGAAATACCATTAGAACATTATTAGTTTTTCCCCTCGTGCTATTTGCACCCAGTCATGAGTAACACATTTCGAAACATTTAGGGCCATATTTATACTTTTTGACGCAAAACTGCGCTAACGCAGTTTTGCGCCAAAAAAATTAGCGCCGGCTAACGCCATTCTGAAGCACCATGCGGGCGCCGTATTTATTCAATGACGTTAGCCGGCGTTAGCCGCCGGCGCTGTCTGGTGTGCGTTAAAAAAAATGACGTACACCAGGCAGCGCCGGCGTAGGGGGAAAATGGCGTATGGGCGTCCACAAATGGTGCAAGTCAGGCTGAGCCAAAAAAATCGCCTCAACCCGATTTGCGCCATTTTTTTACAATGCCCATCTCCCATTGAAATGACTCCTGTCTTAGCAAAGACAGGAGTCATGCCCCCTTGCCCAATGGCCATGCCCAGGGGACTTCTGTCCCCTGGGCATGGTCATTGGGCATAGTGGCATGTAGGGGGCACAAATCAGGCCCCCCTATGCCACAATTTTTTTTTAAAAAAAATACTTACCTGGACTTACCTTAATGTCCCTGGGGTGGGTCCCTCCATCCTTGGGTGTCCTCCTGGGGTGGGCAAGGGTGGCAGGGGGTGTCCCTGGGGGCAGGGGAGGGCACCTCTGGGCTCATTCTGAGCCCACAGGTCCCTTAACGCCTGCCCTGACCCAGGCGCTAAAATCCGGCGCTAATGCGGGTTTTTTAGACCCGCCCACTCCCGGGCGTCATTTTTGCCCGGGAGTATAAATACGACGCATATGCATCGGAGTCATTTTTTAAGACGGGAACGCCTACCTTGCATATCATTAACGCAAGGAAGGTGTTCACGCAAAAAAATGACGCTAACTCCATGAACTTTGGCGCTAGACGCGTCTAACGCCAAAGTATAAATATGGAGTTAGTTTTGCGTCGAATTTGCGTCGAAAAAAACGACGCAAATTCGGCGCAAACAGAGTATAAATATGCCCCTTAAGGTTTTTGCAGTGAGCATGAAGTAATGGATGGGTCATTCTTGTAAGGTACAAGGTTGGTTCTTTTTTAGAGTATACATGATCTTAGGTTGTCAAGTAAAATTTGCTGCCGCACTCCCAATACCGAAATTTATGTTGAACATCATAGCACCAGCACTCTTCCAATCAAGCATAACTTTCTTCACAGAGCAGAAGGCAAGCGTTGTTTTCCTCTTAATTGTCGATCAGGCAGAATATAATGCAACGAAGTCAATGTGATATTCATGTAAGAAACAGTATAATAGGCATAATCTCCCAACTATTAAAATCACTATAAAATTTACATTAGAGGATGTAAATATGATGAATAATGATCAACCCTCTAATTTAAGCGATTGGAAATTAGATTCTGTACATCAGAAAGCGTGTCGAAGTTTCACAATGACTTAAAACACCCAGGACAGTCTGTTCTAATACACTCCCCCTTCTAACCTTTTAAAATGGAGCCTAAAATAATTAGATTGGGGGCACTGCGGTTCAGCGAATACTGCAAGAAATTCAATATTATGTTAAACGGAGCAATAACCTGATATAAATTAAACTTGATCTGTAGATTGTAGGGGCTTTGCAATCAATTAAACGTTCTGCCAGGGGTTCATAAGCATTAGAGTCAGAAATCAGAAATAAAAGAGTTAGGCCCAAATGCATACTTTTTCACGCAAAACTGCGGTAACGCAGTTTTACATCAAAAAGTATAGTGCCGGCATGCGCCATTCCACAGCGCCAGCTGAGCACCATATTTCAGGAATGGCACAAGCCGGCGCTAAGGGTGAGCTATCGTCCAGGAAAATCAGAAATAAAAGAGTTAGGCCCAAATGTATACTTTTCCACGCAAAACTGGGGTAACGCAGTTTTGCATCAAAAAGTATAGTGCTGGCATGCGCCATTCCACAGCGCCAGCTGAGCACCATATTTCAGGAATGGCACAAGCCGGCACTAAGGGTGGGCTATCGTCCAGGAAAATTATGTTAGCCGGGTGGGGGTGGCAGTATGGGGGAAGGGGGTTTTGCACAGAAAAATGACGTTAGGCTGGTTAGAGTAAAAAAAATGTCTCTAACCAGCCTTGCGTCATTTCACAAAGTAAAACCTACCATACCACATGACTACTGTCTTATAAAAGACAGGAGTCATGCCCACCACCCCAATGGCCAGCACACTGGAACAGGGTCCCTTGGGCATGGCCATTGCACCCTGTGCTATGTAGGGGAGCCCATTTCAGGGCCCCCAATGGCACTTTGAAAAATAATAAAAAATACTTACCTCTACTTACCTCTACTTTCCTGGGATGGGGTCCCCCATCCTCTGCTGTTCCTCTGGTGTGGGTGGGGGTGTCCCTGGGGCCTGGGGAGGGCACCTGTGGGCTTATTCCATGGTGTTCCACCATGGAAATAGGTCCACAGGTTCCCTAACGCCTGCCCTGCCCCAGGCGTTAAATAATGGTGCTAAGCAAACTTAGCGCCATTTTTTAGTCCCGCCTCCCTCCCGTGCACCATCTTTGCACAGGAGGATCAATAGGACCTTAGAGTCATTTTTTTCATTGAATGCCCACCTTGCATCTCATTGATGCAAGGTAGTTTCCCGCTAGCAAAAAATGACTTTAACTCCAATGTTTTGATGTTAGACTAGTCTAGCATCCAAATATAAATATAGAGTTAAATTTGCGCTGAATTATCGTAAAATAAATTACGCTAATTCAGCGCAAACAGAGTATAAATCTAGGCCTTAAAATCTAGTATACAGCAGAATGAGATTATTTCAACTCACATATTGCGAACAAGCTACATTAAAAAATGCTTTGGGCCCAGATTTACAAATACATTGTATTACTTGCTTTAAGGAAACTTGCTCTGTTGGTATTTAAAGTGTTTATATTGGATTGTTACCAAAATTAATGAAACGTTGTGCAGTGTGCTGCCTTGATTATTTGCATCATGGGTCATTCCACCAATGGTTCATGAGCATTTCCATGCAACTACCACTGGGTTTTGTTGCAAATCCCTAGATATAAATAATTGCAGACAGGGATGTGTGCCAAAATCCTGTGCCTCCTTCAGGCAGGCTGAAAGAGAAATATTTTCATTTCTCCTCCTTTTTTCCTTATAGCATGTGTGCTGTATTCTACAACACACAAAAAAAGAGGGAAACGCTTTAAAACATAATTTTTGTATAGGAAGTGTTAATACTGAAAAAAGTTAATGTCAATGTGCACCATGACACATTCACGTATAAAAACGAAATCACATCATTATTATTCGATTCACCTATCATGAACTCTCCATCTACCCAGACTCAGAAGTACATGATCAGGCAGGCTCTGAGACCTAGGTCAGGGGATACTGACTAGCAGGTCACAGGTGGGGCAGCACGTAGCCGGCAGACAAACGTGTGAACCGGAAACTTAGATTAATCCCACCGATAGGCTCAGCAACACCACAATGGTTCCAGGAGACTGGCCCCACTAAAACACATATGGCCAGAGGGGTGTGGACATTCCCCAAACACCATAAAGTCAGATGCCATATAAAGTTAGAAACACTTAGCCGAACAGAACACAGTACGCACAGCAACACAGAGCGATCACGCGCCCCTCAGGCCAGACATCTGGACACATTACCCACTAGCCCTCACTGTGCTCACGCAAGGTCGAGGCCCACCTGCAGATGTTATCAGGACCTTATTTACGACTCCAAGACAATTGGTCACATTCTTTACCTAGAAAGGAATGTTGTAATTGTTTCATTGCATTGAAAGAAATTTATAATACACCGCTCAGATCGACTGTACACTGAGAGACAGTCCTCAGACCCTGTTTCTGTAACCACTCACCCAGCCCTACTGTTTAATTAAACAAACCATTCCTGTTTTGCCAAATCCGTCTTGTCTTCTGTTTTTTTATTTAAATTCACATTCAAGGAACAGAAGGTACAAAACTATGCACTGTGGCACAAGGGATTTTGCATTGGCGCATGGCAGCATTAAATATCCCAGTGCAGGGCGGGTTGTCTGACAGAATGTTGCGTCAAAAATGTTTGAGGATCAAAATGTCATGATACATATATTTGGCGTTAAGTATAGCTAAAGTTTGCTTACCAATATAAACTCACCTTCACAATACTTTTGTCCTTGATATTCTTGACACAATATTTTTCTACACTAAGGGACACATTTACGATGATCCGGTTTTGCGACTCGCAAACTGCGAGTCGCAAAACCGGATGTACAACAGTGTCAATGACACTGTCTGCGATTCACAATTGGGAATGGCGGCACTCACAGGGATGGTGGCCTGCTGGTGTCAGCAGACCACCATGTCTGTGACTGCTTTTAAATAAAGCAGTATTTTTTTTTAAATGCAGCCCGTTTTCCTTAAAGGAAAATGAAATGCATTTCGAAAACAAGAATGAAAAGTTTCCTTTTCATTTTTTCAGAGCAGGCAGTGGCCCGTGGGACCACTGCCTGCTCTGAATTTTTTTTCCGCATGCAATCACATGCGAATGGTGAGCACCAATTTGAAATTGGTGCTAACTGCGTTTGTTTTGCGACCGCAAAACAATCATACATACCATTTAGATTCGGTATCAGGAAGGGACGCCCTTGACACACCCCTTCCTAATACCGAATTGCAAAACCCAAACTGCGATTTGGTGACAAGTTACCGAATCACAGTTTGGGCTTTGTACATCCCAAAAATAATTCTTATAGTCGCAAATGAGCAGATTCTGCGAATTGGCCCCTTTGTGACTAGAAAAATGCTTCGTACATCTGGCCCTATATTTTTTCTCCAATATTTTGCACAAAGACTGCATGGAGAGAGCAGAACAGAGCCACTGTTGCTGTTGGCGCTGTTTTGCTTCCTCCAGTTCACTCTGTGCAAACACTTCACTTGCTGTGGTGTGTTGCCTGATTTCTTAGTAAATCTGGGATTTGTTGTGACTTACTCAGGGAGTACTCCTGGCTTGCTATTGGATTCTAAGGCTAAGCAGGAAGCTTGGTATACCTGTGGAATTCATTAGTGAGTTAGGAGTACTACAAGAGTAAAACACTTTTATTGGCAGCAAAATCTTCCAGACCTGAATTCCATTTATACAAATCAAAAATAGTGGTTGTAAATTCCACATTGAATATTTGCAACTATCTCCGATTTTGCAATGCGGCCTATTCACTAACAGATCTTGTCCCAAAAATCCCAGTTACAGGGTTTCACAGACCGACCTGACCCATGAACATTGATTAGGCAGGTTGCTATTTGAAACTCCCTGTGACTAGATAGTCACATAGGGATGGAACAGAAACTTTTTTTTAAAGTAGCCCATGGTTTACCAACTGCCACCCATGAGGTGTCCCGACACAATTCCCGACTGGAAGCTATCCACGAGGGACAGTTTTCCATTTGTGAACCGGTTTCACCTCCTTTGAGGAGTTGGTAACGTATCAATGGTTTGCAACTACGGTTGTGGTCATAAAGCATTGCTAAATCTCATTGCGATGTGCAAATAGAAATTAACTTGATTCGTAAATAAGAGAGAAGTGGGCTTAGCAGGTAGCAAGAGACCATTCTACAGATGCAACCCTCTGATTTTGTAAACTTGATGGCTCTACTACTGAGTCCTACAGGAAGCGGAAAAGGTATGTTCTTCTGGTGTCTGGTGTATCTGCTCTCAAATAAAGTTAGGCCATGCTCACTAATGAAGCACAATGGCTTTAGTGTCAAAATATGTATTTATGATGTTTGAAATACCTCTGCAGTGATCGCTAGCTGAATATACACCTAAGACCTCTCTGCTGCCCCCAAGTTTATTTTATGTAGTAAGCGAGAGTCTTTATAAATGATATCATGTGGTGCAAGAATATTCATCCAACATGTTATACCACATCCAATGTGCTGCCTGTAAGTCATGGGCGATTTAGTCATTTTTCAAATGTGAGATGGGATACGCTGTCAATATGCAGAGCAGTTTGCTTAAAAGAACAGCAGGTAATTTAACTAGAACTTTTCCTTTAATACAAAAGCATGCAGGGCGCAAGAGTTTTGTTAACTAGTGGTCGAGATGTTCTACATTACAAGAATGTTTATCCGACATGTGATACATTGCATCCCAAAGTGGTATTTGTTATGTTGTGGGATAGTCCAACTGCGAAGGGAGACCCTAGTGGTGAAACACGGTTTTCGCCTGCCCTCAACTGTCTCATCGCCCATCTCCCTGGAGGGAGAGCAAACATGCTTGGCTGGACAAAACCAGAAAAAATGCTCTGGGTGAAATCGGTATATCATGAGCAGCCAAAGTATGAGCAACTGACACTCCACTACTGTACAGGGGAACTTACAGCAAAAAAAAAAAAACAGCAATCAGAATGGACACAAGGTTATAAATAAATTTGAAGGGGAACACAACACTGCATGATCACAGGGGAAAAGACAAACCAAGGCATCCTCACATCCCTGCACTTCCAGGAGGAAGCAGGGTGCCATCACCAGACGCTGGCAAATGGCCAACAGATTCAAAGACCACACAGGGGCTACATTATGGCCTGGCACAAGTCAATAAAGGGTCCGCTGATGCTACACACCCACTGAGGGGTGCCACAAAGAACGCAAAATAGCAATAGAATTGAGGGCCATTACTACATTCTCCACGCATGTGGGACTCCAGAGATATAAACGCCTCAGCTTTGGGGTGTTCAGTGCTGCCAAGGTTTTTCAGGACACAATAAGGGGGTTACTGGCAGGACTGGAGGGAGTGATAAATCTCAGTGATGACATCTTGGTGCATGCCCCCACCATAGAGGAGCATCTTGAATGATTCCGAGCCACCATCAATCGCCTGCAGGATCATGGGCTGATGCTGCATTGAGAGAAGTATGCCTTCTTGCAGAAAGACATTGATTTTGTTGGTATCACTTTTCAGACTGAGGGGTAATGCTGGATCCAGAAAAGACATACAAACAGTGCCAGCGCCTACCTCGGTCACCAGAGTTCACAGTTTTCTGGGTATGGTCACGTATTGAGGGAGGTTCATATAGAACTTGCATCCTTCACTGACCTTCTCCAAGAGCTGACGAAGGCTAAGAATCCGTGGGAATGGAGACCCACTCAGGAAGATGTGTTTCATGCCACCAAATGAGCCCTATCGGCTCATACCACACTGGTGTACTTCAACCCCTACAAAGAGTCTGAATTATCAGTGGATGCAAGCCCCACCGGTCTGGGAGCAATCCTGTCCCAACAAGGTGAGAACGTAGAGTGGGCCCTGGTAGCCTATGCCAGTTGAGCCTTGACTGAGGCTGAACAGAGATACTCCAACATCGAAAAGTAAGCTACAGTTGTACTTTGGGGCTGCCGCCATTTTCATCTGCACTTATATGCCAGCCTTTCACCATGCACACTGACCACAAGCCTTTGATTCCACTGTTCAATGGGTCGGCTTCTAAACCACCCTCAGAATTGAAAAGTGGATTCTCCAATTGCAGGAATATCAGTTCACAGTGGTCTATTGACCAGGGGCCCAAAACCCAATGGACTGTCTCTTCCAGCATGCCAGGCCAGCCACAGCCCAAGAAGAAGTGGAGGCGGATGATGTGGAAGAAAACGTTCAGCTGGTGGTTGAACACTCATGACCTCTCTCTTAGTGTCGATGGAAGAGATCAAAGTTGCCACCTAATGTGATTAATGGCAGCAACTGGCTATTTCGGGTGTCACAACTGGGAGATGACACATAATGACACACAACCTGTCGAGAAGGACTGAACAGGTGCGCTGTAAACTATCAGCCCTCCACCATGTCAGACAAGAATTATCAGTATCAATGGAAGGGTGCCTGCTGCGCGATCTGACGCTGGTAATCCCCATGTCTTTACAACAACAAATTGTTAACCTCGCTCACTCGGCATACCAGGGAATCATCAAAACCAAGGCAAGATTCTAGTGCAAGGTGTGGTTCTGGGGCTGGATCAACGCATAGAGAGAGTGGTGCAACACTGCCAACTAGGTCAGGCTGTTGGCCCCAGTGAACCCCTGGTGCCCATTATTACTGAGCCGATCCCTTCCATTCCCTGGCACAGAGCTAGTGCTGACCTAGGATGCCAGATGGACAACACATGCTAGTAGTCATTGATGACTTCCCCAAAAATATCCAGAGGTAACCATGGCAGGACAGACAATCCCTAGCCAATCATGGCTATTCATGGCCTTATCTAGGAACTCAGGATGGATAATGGACCGTCCTTCTCAAGTCAGGACTTTGCAAAATACCTAGCCTCAAAGGGCATTAGTCACCTCAAGATCACGCCATGCTGGCTGCAGGCAAATAGCAAAGCTGAACGGTTTATGAGGACTCTAAACTAAGTCCTGAAGATTGCTGTGGCCAAGGGGCAGAACCTAGACTGTGCCTTGTACTCCTTCTTGAGGGAGTACCGACTCACGCCCTGTACCACCACTAAGACACAGCCAAGCTCACTATGCATAAACCCGATGCTTGGTGACACCAGTCCACACCAAGAAACCCCCACTGCTCTACAGGAACAAGCAGCTCAGAGGCTACACCAATGTGATCCTGACAACAATCACATGTCAAGGAAAATACACGACTGAACCAAGCACCTAAGAGTGGCAGACTGGGTGCTAGTCAGAAGCCAACGCCCAGGAGGCAAGTTCAGGCTTCCATATGAACCCGCACCATGGACAGTGGTGAAATTACGCAGCACCATGATTACTGCCACATATGGAGAGGAGTCCGTAACCAGGAACATCTCGTTTTTCAAGCACTACCGGTCTGAATGCTGGGAGCCCAGGACCTGTACTGACAAAAGGCCTGATACTCCTGAGTGTGCAGAGACCCAGGAGGATAATGAAGTCATCACAGGACCTGCTGAGAGGGACGCCTGGCATGCCACCCCAGACAGAGAGCCGTGCCCGACTATTGACCCATCTGTGGCCCACAGGAGAGACAGGAGTGACAGGAGTGAGGGGCCATCAGTAGGAAGTGGTATCGCATTGACAGGGGAGAGAGTTCCGCCGACAGATGGCTCTGAGAGATATCATCTGAGACCCCGACCCCAGCAGGCTGTGAGACTTTGTCCAGATGTGAGAAGACATCTGGAGATCTGTGCTGGAGGAACCCGGTGACAATCCTGTTTTTGACAACTGGGGTCCGTCACACCGACTTCCCCAAATGAAGACACATTGAGTATAGCCCACAGCTGTGAGCCCTTTCATTTCGCTTTGTATCCTTTGTCACTTCTGTCTTAATTTAATTTTGGTTTCTGACCCTTTTCTGAAGTCTATATGTTGGTTTCTACATTTTCAGTCTGTTGTGGGTATAGGAGGAATGTTATGTTGTGGGATAGTCCAGCTGCGAGGGGAGACCCTCATGGTGGGACCCAGCATTTCCCCTGCACTTAAGTGTGCACTATGGAACGTCCCTGATGTAAGGGGCAAGAGAATAAAGGTGCTGCAGGCTTGGCACCAAAGGCTAGTGTAACCCACTATGGTGTCCTGTGGTTATTGCTCCTGTGACCCTGCCTGATTCACCTGCGTGCCGCGTGGAGCATGCAACAGTATTGAGTGGTCATGAGAATTATAGTCACAATTTAGTCATGTGATGTTGGATGTGCTATATCCGTTCATGGTTAAATTAAAAGAGCACTATTTAATTTGATTTTATTAGATGGTCCAGAGGGATAAAAAATAATGGGGGTCATTCTGACCCCGGCGGGCGGCGGGAGCCGCCCGCCTGGAGGGAACCGCCAGAATACTGCTGCACGGTCAAAAGACCGCCGCGGGTATTCTGGGTTTCCCACTGGGCTGGCGGGCGACCGCCAACAGGCCGCCCACCAGCCCAGTGGGAAACACCCCTCCATGAGGATGCCGGCTCCGAATGGAGCCGGCGGAGTGGAGGATGTGCGACGGGTGCAGTGGCACCCGTCGCGAATTTCAGTGTCTGCTAAGCAGACACTGAAATTCAGGGTGTGGCCCTCTTACGGGGGCCCCTGCAGTGCCCATGCCATTGGCATGGGCACTGCAGGGGCCCCCAGGGGCCCCACGACACCCCTCACCGCCATCCTGTTCCTGGTGGTCGGAATCGCCAGGAACAGGATGGCGGTGAGGGGGTCGGAATCCCCCATGGCGGCGCAGCGGGGATTCCTCAGGGCATCGGAAAACCGGCGGGACACCGCCGGTTTTCCTGTTCTGACCGCGGCCAAACCGCCGCGGTCAGAATGCCCTGCGGGGCACCGCCAGCCTGTTGGCGGTGCTCCCGCCAACCCCGGCCCCAGCGGTCCTTGACCGCCGGGGTCGGAATGACCCCCAATGTGTTTTGTTTCTCGTTTACTGATGTTAGCATCATCTAATGAAGTGTTTAGCACAGATTTTTTGTGATAAATGTATAGAATCCATCCCAGAGTGTAATATGGGGACCAGGGTGTTTAATGTATTTCTCTTTCACAGATTATATCCTACTTTATTGTAAGAAGGGGCAAATGAATCATTGCCAAAAAAATCAGATTGCAAGTATTTTAGTTCAAGTAAGCGGGGAGACAGAAGACCATTTGATATCATCTTTGTAATTAAATGTTAAATAGAGGGTTGAGAATAATTGCCAGGGCTACCTTTTCAGTCAGCGTTCAGTACAAATCTTTAGTTTTGTGGTACATACGCAAAAAACGGATTAGCAGTTTTGTGTCCTCTTATAGGTGGACCATTTCAGATAGTTGTATTGATTGCTGATGTTTTGCTCACTTGTTGCCTTTTTTAAATAAATGGCAGCCCAATGTGCAAAGACCATGTTCACAAAATGTGGTTACGATTTGCGCATTGACTTTTTGAGAATGGAATTGTATTTTGCAAACCGACCTATGTACTTAAATATTGATTCACAAAACAAGGAATCACAGTCTGTAGCTGGCTGCTGTGCCTAAATAATATTCATTAGGCAGATTGTAATGTGCAACCCAATGTGATTGGCTACAATCACTGGGATGGTGGCTTTCTAAAGTCAACAGGCATGTTTGTGATTGTTATTAAGTAAAGTAAACTTTTATACTTTTTAACGCAGCCTATTTTCCTTAAAGAAATGGTGCTGCGTTAAAAAAATAGAAGTTACATTTTTCTTAAGATAGTTTGAAAATTTGAAATGGTCTCCTGGATCACTGCCAATTTCTCAACAAACCTTTTTTTATTACATGCACAAAGGAATGGGGGTCACTTGGAACACTTTTCTTGGAACACGTTTCTTTCCAAACGAGTTGCCTGCCCAACTCAAGAGTCAATAATCTTTCAATGTTTTGCAGCTGGATTTTGGTCACAAAACATTGACAAATCTCATAACATTCACTTTTGAGAGGACGTCTACAACAGGCCTCTTCCAAATTGTGAGTCAGTTTCCAGTTGCAGTCCTATTTTAGGAGTTGGCAGGGCTGGAAGGAGGAAACAAAAGCATCCATGACAAAAATTCCCAGTCCCAGCCCATTCCCTTCATCACCTCAGTCAATCTGTCTTTTTATTTCCTCTCTCCTCTCTGATTTCATTCTATCTTCCTCATTCCCCTCTTTCTCTCCCTCTTTGAGCCTGCTGTGCCTTCAGCAATTGACCCCGGGAAGCTGGGGAAAGTGACAGAGGCCACAGGAGCAGCCCTGGTTGGCAGGTGAAGCTCTTCCCTTCGGCTCTTTGGGCAAGTGTTAAGGTGCAGAGACCATTTTCAATGCGATTGTAGTGAGCTGTAGGGGCAGAGCAGAGTGACAAATTTAGGGGCATATTTATGAGCCCCTTGTGCCTCCTGAGCGTGACACTCCGGCAGTGCACACTACAGAGTTATATCTTTGAGGCCAGGCAAAGGCACTTCGCGTGGCTTTGAATGGCCTCATGGATATGGAGTAAGGCAAGGCAGTGAAAATCTCTGTGTTGCCTTTCTCTGTGCTCAGGAGGTTTCCATCGGTATTGCAGTGCATGTTTCCATGCAACACCCAAGGATTTTGACGCTATCCCAGATTTACAAAACCATGTAAATCTGGAGTGCTCCAAAACCTTACGCTTCCCAAGGTGAGGTGTAACGAGCGTCAATATATTCTGCAGCAAACATAGAAAGAGAAAAATACTGTGAAGGAAGATGCTCCTTCCTGCAGAAAAACAATCCTACCAACAATACCGGCTCTCTTGCACCATAGTGCAAGTGTGCCTGCATTGGCGCTAGGCTGCCAAAATGGTGCCAGTACAGGAGGAAAGGACAGGAATGCACTGTATTGCATACATATGGTGCATTCCTGCCCATTCACCTTGGTGTAGGGCAGTGCAGCAAGGTGCCTTGCTGCATTTCCGTATGCCAAATCCCCATAAATGAGGGCCTTAGAGTATAACAAATTCTCAGGGGTCTCTCTTTCCAGGAAGCTAGTAGTACTGGTGGGCTTACCCGTAGAAAGGGATTTTGAAAGTACCACCCTCCCAGCTTCATGAGGAGTGGTTAGTATGGCTCAGGTAGGCTTAGGCTGGAATGGATGACATGGGTGCACAGGCCAGAGGCCAGTGGGATTGTTGTGCTAAGTATTTGCCGGTGATGAGCAGGTGTTGTCACAGTTAGCAGGCTTGTACATTTTTAGGTATAGGCCACAGGCATTGGTTGGTCTATCTACTGGTCATACGGTCCAGCTCATGGGTGGAGAATGTGTTTGGAGTTGATGGGAGTTGTGAAGTTATTGTAAGTTGAGCGCAAGCTGTTCAGAACTGTTTCTGGCCTTAACGCCTATGTAAGTGATGAACGTACGGGAAAAGTAATAGTTTGTGTGTTTAAGTGAGGAATTTCTCCATTGTCTAGAACTTCTACATCCACAGCCTCCCGGGCAGTGCATATCCTCAGCGTGCACATTGATGTAATTTTCTTTCTCACCACTCTTTAATGCAGCATCTTCGGAAAGACATGCCACTCCTCCCATCTAACTTTTGGCCATTAATAAAATAATCCTTTTTTCTAAGCCATATGTAGTGCTACATGCACTGCGTGCAAGATAAACAATGGTGCAGGGTGTGGACCATTGGCCTCTGCTTTCATTGGCCTTCGCTTCCATTTTGGTTCACGACTCCATTTTGTCGAGTCTGGTTCAGTGCGTAAGGCACTGTTCTGTGTTTTTCCACAAGCTTCGGCAAGCTGAAGGGTGGGGTGTTTTTCTGCTCAACTTCGCTCCATCTGCCTGATACGAAGGGCGCTATTTACATTCCACGAGCTATCAGTTAGAACAACAGGGGGATGCGCCTGTACACAAGGAGGAATGCAAGCTTCACCTTGGAGCCCTCTCCTGGGAACTTGGCCCGTTCTGAGGAGACGTCTCGAAGGGTGAACAAGGTACCGCCGATTGCCCAATTTGAAAAGGAGGGGGTCTTTTTCTAGAAAAGACTCCTGGGCGTTAGTAAATACTATAAAGGTTGGGGGCCTGGATGGACTGGTTTAGGAACTCTCTTCTGGGTTGGACGCAACGCCAGGAGGACTGATTGTCCCGAAAAGAGGCTCCCTGTGCCAGCTGATTTGGGTTCCCCGGCTTTGTGTACGGCGGAGGGATGCAGACGCTCTTTTCGGTGAAGCTTTTCAATTTATTAAGTATATTGGGTGTGCGTGCGTAATATGCACTTATTCTTGCAGTCATTTTCATGCTATTGAGCATTGAAGTATATTGTGTGTGCTTGTATTATATGCACTTACTCTTGCAGTTATTCACAGAGTGCTTATATCTTCATCATTATTAACATGTTATTCTCCTGGTGTATATATATATATATATTAGTGTGGTTTAGTTTTGCTAACTGAGAACTTGCCGCTTAAATAAACTTGATTATTCTACTTACGAAGGTGTCTGAGAGTGAATGCTTTACATTGTGCCTTGAAATATCCTGAAGTGCATAGTTCTGATATTCTGAAGAGTAAAGCAACACACCATTTTAATTATTGAAGTTCTTTGTTGACTAAACGGCTTCATTGTATTTGAATGGCTGTTGCCAAGTGAGCACTGTCCTGCCCACATCACTCTTTCATCTCGTACATTTTCTGATGCTCTCAATATCCTTTACTGGCTACCATTGCCGAAAAGGTGAAGCTCAAATCCTTATGGACTGCACACAAAGCCATAATTAAGGTAGGGGAGGCGTTATTTCCAGGGAAATTTTTCATGTGATATGCCTAACCACCTGCTGCGGTCTGCCGGTGCCAATGTTATCACTGTTTCTAAATTTAGAAGTGCGTTTGTCGGTGGACTTTCCTTCTCAGTTAAAGCAGCCTAGGTGTAGAACTCCCAAACTGTGCTCCATTGATAATCTAGTGGCCTTCAGGAAAACTCTCAAAACTTGGCTTTACACCCTTTAAGATCTGATTTCTAGGTCCTTATTCTGTTTTTCACGGCACACTTTCAGTTTAGCCAAATGTGTTCTCACAGTGACAGGACACCTATGGTGGTAGCAGTGCACTCTAAAGGTAAAATAATGATACTAATAAGAAAAATAAGAATGACAATAAGAAAAAAGTAATATTGGGATGTTTAAGGATGGAAGTGGTGGGCAGGTTACTTTGAGTTTTAGGCCCATATTTATACTTTTTTAGCGCCGCATTTCTGCCGTTTTTTAACACAAAAGCTGCACAAACGTACAAAATACAATTGTATTTCATAAGTTTGCGCCGCTTTTTCCTAAAAAAATTACGCAAATGTGGCACTAAAAAGTATAAATATGGGCCTTAGTGAGGTATCAGTAGTCTGTAAGGTACTTGCCAGGTTGGTAAATTGTAATACGCATCATCTCCAATAAACAGGCCTTTTTCACACTTCATCTGGTTCTTGTGTGACACCAACTTGCTCAACACTGCCCAGGCAGCTAGGTTGAGAGCTGTGGGAGCAGCAAAACCATCCACTAGGCAGTAAAGATACTGAATCTCTGAATGTTGTGCAGTGGCAAAGTCTGAAGGTGTGCTCAGTCAGTGCATTTTGTAACAGAAAATTGTTTTGGTCCCTCTGGGGGAAGGATATGAATCAACCTCCACAACAGTGGTTATACCATAAAGAACTTTCTGTACTGATGAGGTTTGTGAGTAATATATCACATTTGTTAGAAGCTTCAGTTCAACAATTTAAAGTAAAGTAATCAAGGTGATCTTGTATACCGGCGTAGTATGAGTGAATTATGTGTTAGTGTAAGTGCTGCAGTGCTATTTATATGAAAACTAAAACCAAACTGTGGTTAAAAGCATGAGGTTTCAAATAAGCACCTATAACCATAGGTACTGTGAGCCTGCTGAATTTTTCAAAAGTCAATCCACAATTTCTAATACAATGTTAATGTTTCAACCCCAATCAAAGAAGTTAATTCAGGTCGGGTCATCATCAGGCCAGAATATTGAAATAGGAAGCACCCCTATTTGATTGTACTCAGACACATCCTAGTCATGCTAACAATAAAACTATGCCAATTTGCCTTCCATCTCATATAGCCCTAGTGTGTTGTTAATAGTGGCACTTTTTTACTTTGCCATCTAATGGCTTCAAGAAGGTCTTAGATCATTCCATGAAAATGAGCCAATTGTTTAAAGTCCTTTTTTAAAACTTATTGGCGGTGGATTCACTGTGCTGCTGAACTACCAGCCAAAGCATTTAACCTTATTAAATCAGGGCTGAAGAGCCTTAACTTTAATATAGGACCACACCAACAAGTTTTTAAAAAGGACTTTAAACAATTGGCTCATTTTCACGGAACGATCCAAGACCTTCCAGTGCAGTCAGTGCATGTTTCAACGGGGCCAAGCTTGCCCTCTCATCAGAAATATTCTGAAGACACTGTTGGGTTTCTACAGTCCACAATTCTTATGTTTCAGAGGCTTGGCACTACATAATGGGAACCAGGGTCTACGTTAAGGCATGCACTTGAACATTTAGATATACATCATCAGCCCATATCTTCTATAAGTTCTATAACTACTGTTTCGCAGTGCAACCTAGGCCGGGTTTTAGTGCCTTTGGGTCTGATTTAGAGTTTGACGTATAGTTTACTATATCACAAATGTGATCAATTTTCATTGATGGATAAGTGCACTCCACCAGTTACACTTGAAATAACAGGACTGTTACAGAATAGCTGTTGACCATACTCTAAATCAGGTTCTTAATGTTTTTATATGCATTGTTATTGCTGAGCTTAAAGAAACTATACAATACTACTTCAATATCAAATTTATTAATAAAATGCACATTTATAAAAATGTAACATGTTTATGGTCACGAACATCATAAACGAGCTGTGGTCTCATTCTTAATTAACAACCCTGTTCTTTTTTTTCTTTTAAAGACCCTTTAACCCACTGTATGTATTCATTCATCAAACATGTTTCTTCAATTACTTTTCAATGGCATATCTTACTGCACTTGTACCCAACTCTAAAAACTCATCAACCCGAATTGGTGAGGAGTAGACCCTATACATAGAGGTTCCCATCAGTAAAGGTGGAGGAAAACTCAGAGGGTCTCACCAAATGCAAAACAAAATGGGTTCAACCTACCCCAAAACAAAGGGATGTGCTATCTGGTAGACGCTGGCACATGATTTTTCTACTGAAAATCGGACATATTTAAAAATAAGTTTCATTGCCCTATATTTTGGAACAGGTTTCAGCATGGACAAGTCCTCACATGATCTTTTGAAACACTAAGTAGATTACTGTTGTCATAAAATGCAAGAAAAGTAAGTGTGAGTCCTAGCCTCTACAAACGGAGAACCCAGGCACTGCGTGTGTTTAATAAGGAAGGAAGTTTCGAGCGGCACATGGTGAGCAATTCTCCACCACCAAAAGGGAGTACATGTTGCTTTCCTTTAAAGGAGGGCCAAAACCATGATTACAGAATTTCTGCACAGTGTCATCTGTATTGTTGTGCCTTCTGAATATTTCTCATTGATGCCAAAAAATCAGATGAAATTGTTAAGGGTGTCACAACCAGGAGGTGGCTACTCCATAAGGGTGAAGGAGCGTTGCCCCCCCCCCCACCAGCAGCAACCGCTGCAACTCCTTTCACAAGGAAAGGATAATAAACTGTGTTTATTATCCTTTCCTTGTGAAAAGGGCGGGGCATTGGGGATGACGAGCAGAGGGGAGAGCACTGTGCACTCCCATAAGAGCGCATGTGTGTTTGGCCGGCCCTCTCGGGCTGGCCAAACACACATGCACACAGGACTCTCTCCAGCCCAGCAACACAGTTGCTGGGCTGGAGAGAGCCTGCACAGGCCCTCAGTCTGCCTGGGAGCGCCATGGGTGGGCGCTTCCAGCCAATCTTGATGATGCTTTGAGCAGCGTCAGGATTGGCCACAGTGCAGGCTGAGAGCCTGTGCCTGCATGCATCAGAGGAGTTGCGCGGCGCGGTAGTGGAGGTTCGCTTTAAAAAAAATTGTTATTGATTCTCCCCCGTGCGCTGTAAGTAGTCACAACCCAGCCTTGCATTTTTTTATCCCCTGTGTCATAGCGTGCAACTGAATCATATCCTGTTAAGCAGTCTTTCTACTTGCCCTTTTTAATAACTCTCAAGAAAGGCCTCATAACAAAAGATTATCTTCGTGCTGCAGCTGGAGGCCTAGAATTCATTGCAAGGCACATAATACTTCAAAAAGCACCCTGAACCTTCCAGAATCACCCAGGACCTTTCAGAAACTTCGGAAGATTCTAGATTGTGGCAGAACCAGGTGACCATCTTGGACCTAGAAGAAGCTTCTGGAAGGCCCCAGATTGTTCCAGAACTAGGTGATTTCACACCTGTTGTGTGTGGAAGCCTTAGTGCTTGATCTTCTCAGGACCCACGCCCTACCTTCTCCCAAGGATGCCAAAAACTCATCGACACCTACCTGCTGCCTCGTCTACCAGGTTCTGCCTTCATCTGCCTCATGTCTTCCTGGAGATTACCCTTTGCACCATCTAGAGGAGGAAGAAAAACAAGTGGCAATTACATCAATATATAGAAGGGAAGAGCACAAGTCAAGATTAGTGCACTAAGGTTTGTGCCTACCGCCCAAAGAGCCTTTTGAACTTTCACCTAGCATTACTTCCCACAGCAAGTGATGGTCTTCAATCATGTACATTAGAATTAAGACATTAAAAGCCCAAGTTGATGCAAGGACTCACCTTCCTTGAACCCAGTTTCCTTTCATGTTGAGCACAATGTATTTTTTAAGATGTTATCATGAAGAAGCATTAAGGAAATGATAACCTGTGTCGTGAGTGAGTCCCTCCATTTTCCTTTTTTTCCCTTTTCTGAGAAGTTATCAGAAGGCTGACCTGCTGCACAAAGACTATATAAGTTTGAAAACAAAGTGTAAAGGAGATACAGACATGCAAGTTCTGGTGTGCTTATTAATCAACTGTTTCTAATTTAGTTACAAGCCACTAGAGGATTTTAGGTGCCTGGTCTTTCTGCAAAAGGTGTAGGTGATCCTCCATCTGGTCATCCCTGTTCAACTGAGCAAGATCAGAAACATAATGCCATTTCAAGAAGTTATTCTTACAAGTTCTTCCCCTCTCTTATCCCAACCTGCTTCACCCTGGAGAGAGCATCTACCAACCCCTCGGTGTCTGGCCCTGGGGGTTGAGGCTCAGTCCAGGAAGGGTGGAGGACTGCCATAGCCCCTGTGGAAATCCTGATCTCCAAGTGACTGGCTAGTGTGACAGAAAGTAGCAAAGAGTACTTGCAATGCTTAGAAGCTGCTGAAGTGTTGTGCTTGGAGCTACATAACAAAGTAATTATTTCATTTACATTTTGAGTACTCTCTTGGTACTATTTGTTGAGCCTAGCCCTTTCAGCAGGTTCACCCCAAATTTTGCCTTCCTCTGCCTTCCTTTGCGGAACTTGTTCTTGTTGGCTTTTAGGATTCTCTGCAATTTTTTCCTATAGTGTTAACCACCCTAAAACATGGTAAAATTGGTCTACACGTAATTGGTACATTTGCTTTACTTGTAAGTTTCTAGTGTAGAGTATTATATTTACCAAGGGCCTGTAAATTAAGTACTAGTATTGGGCTGCAGCACACATTGTGCCACCCACTTAAGAAACCTTTTAAAACATGTCTCAAGCCTGCCACTTCAGTCTATAGTGCAGCTTTAAACCGCCATTTTGACCTGGCAAAATAAACCTTTTGCCTGGCATCAGTGTTCCTTTTTAATATGTATAAGTCACCACTAAGGTAAGCGAAAAAGACTCATAGGGCCGGGTGCAAGGTATTCAAAAATTAGGGCATATGTGTTTACGTTTTACATGTCCTAGGAGTGAAATACTTCTGAAGTCATGTTTCACTGTTGTTAGATTATCTCCCCTGTTGACTAACATGGGGTTAACTTATTACCTTATAAGTGTGAGCTTCAGATTGGGAGCAGATTAATATTTACGGTTTGCACTCAAATGAACTGTAATTTAATATCCTCCCTAATGGTGAAGTCAGAATTGTAAGTTACAGTTTTGAAAATACCACTTTTAGAAGGTTGGCATTTTCTTGTTCCAACCAACTGTACTGTCTACCAGTGTCCTGGGTCACATGACTGTGAATGGCTCTGGTGTGTATTGCTTTCAGCGTAGATATGAGGGGAGAGGGTCTTCCTGACAGGAAATACGGAGAGGAGCTCTTCCTGCCCTGGTTACATTCTAGAGGGCCCTGCTTTCAGCACGCATAAAGGAACCTGACACTGGGCCAGCCCTTGCCTTTGTCACCTTAGACTGTTTGAAGCCAAGAGCAGTGTAAGGGAAAGAATTGATAAGAACTCGTTTGTGGGGGTAAGACAGGGAATTCCCACACACAAAGGCTGGTGCCAGGTATAAAAATAGGACCTTCAGTACAACTCATCAAAACACTCCTGGGCCTGTGAAAGATTCAGAAGGACAGCTTGCTGCCAGAAGGATGGTACTGTTGCTTAAAGGACTGTCTTGCTGCCTAAAGAAGGAATATTGGACCTGCTTCCTTTGATCCTAGGCTACCAAAAGTGACTCCAATGGTCAGTTTGCTGATATACTCTTTGAGCTACAAGGAAACAATACACTTTCAGAGGCCCGCAATGCAACTGCTGAGCTGACCAGCACCAATTGGACCTACCTTGGTCTGCCTGAGCCCTGAGGCTGACATCTGTGGGAGTGGGTCCTGATCCCCCAAGTGCTGTCCTCAAGGTTCTGTGCTCGTGGCTGGAGTCAGAGTGTTCTCCACCGGTGCAAATGCAGGTTTCACTGTAACCCATGCAGTACAATGCAGGACTTCACACTGAAGCACCACGCAGCACAATGCCCCAGAGGGTATGGTACAGTCTACTTTAGTGTCTTTTGTGTCTCCCCTGACAAAGATTGTGTTTATTATTTGAGTGGGGGCTTGCATCCCTCTCAACTCATAACTCTTCTTCTTACAACAGTTGTCAGTGATGGGAACCAGTACTTGTGTTTGTGCAGTGCCACTCCGTGATTAGTGCAAAACTAAAAATCCCAAATAATTTGACATTATATTGAAATCGTTTTTTCAAACTTTCCCTGATTGGCTAATTTTTCCTTATTGCTGATTCAATTACCATCTCACACTTTGTGAACCTTTGACTCTGGCTGACAAACATGGATTTAGATCTTAACTTTGACAGCTTCAGTAATGGGAGAGTAGAAAGAATTCTGCAGAGAGAGAGGCCTGAAGCTATTCAAGGGCTACCCAAAGTCTGACTACTAGATAGCCCTCTGAGCCTGGAAAGAGGTCCGCAGAATGCGAGCTGCAGCACAGAAACTGGACGATGATGTTGAGGATCAGGAGGAGGATGAAATGGGAGAGGAGGAGGAAGAGGAGAATAACTTGGCAAAAGCTTTGTAGCTAGAAGGTGTCAGAATCCTACCTTTTTTGCAGGAGTGAAATGGACTCAACTTCCCTGCTAGCCAGGCAGATCAGATAATGATGATTCAGCCTGGCCTACCGGGATAAAAGGGATGAGCTGATTGACACCCAACTGCCACTGGAGGGCTTCTGAGCTGCCTCATCTTTTTCTGAGCTTTAAATGTGCCCTTCCTCTATTCTGCTGGATTGCTATGAAACCGCCTGGCTCCTGATGACTGCATCTCCAAATACAAGAGCTTCAATGTAAATGCCTCTAAGAAAATGTGTGGATTGTATATACAGGTAACTTAGAGGCCTAAACCCTCTACCCCTACCCCATAAACATTGATGCAAGTGGAGATGAACACTGCTTCCAGGGAACAGAACATGACACAGGAAGTTGAGTCAAGAAGCTTACCAAACAATTATTGTAGGAAAGTCCTCATTTTTGCCCTGGTCACCCCCAAACTTTTTGGACAGGTGCTGGTGGTTACTGACTCTTGGCTCTGCCCTGGGTACTGCTTAACAGTCCCAGGGCCAGTGCTCTTACTAAAGTGGATATGCAAATTAGGCTAATTATAATTGGCAAAATTAACCTACCTATATGTCCCTAGTATATGGTAGGGCATGGATGTTTAGGGACCCCAGCATAGGTAGCGTCCCCATAGGTGCACTGCTGAGGTGCCCAGTGTCATTTTCAAGGCAGGCCTGCCTTGCTGGCTGCTTTTAAATTAAAGTTACATGCAAATTCGACTTTGGAAATAAAGTTAGTTCCAAAGTCTTAAACTACCTCATTTGTACATATAAGTCACCCCTAAGGTGTGTTTTATGTGCCCCTAGGGCTGGGTACCATGCAACTATAAGCAGGGACCTTATAAAAATAGTTTTATAAGCCATGGTGAGGGAAAACAGCCAAATTTGTTTTTCCCTCATTGTAGTGAATGGCCTTCATAGGCTAGAATGGGGAGACTTTGTTTTAATTGTAAAAATCCCCTTAAGTAACAGATACCACAAGTTTTGGTATCAAATTAATTGTGATAATAAATCCCACAACTTCCAGTTGTTGGATTTAATATAACTTGTTCAGGTAAAGAGTTTTAAACTTTACCTAAAAAGTTGCCAACTCCAGCCCTGCAGTGTTTTTGCTGCTTTGCTCTGATTGGCCAGCCTCTGGCATCTTGGCCAGGCTGCCTTGATGAGCTGTGAAGTGGCCTGACTCAATACAAAGAAATGTGCCTGGGGGGAGATCTCCCCTCAGCAGTTGGGGGAGCAGGAAGGGGAGAGGACTGCCAAACGGGTCTTCAAAGGCAGGGAAGGACATTTGGAGCAACACAGCAACACCCTCACATCCTGCAAACCCAGACAATTAGGTGCCCCCTTGATTAGATTGGGAGAGGGCAGAAGAGGGGTGTGTTTAGGATTTTTAGCCACACCACACCAGCCACACCAGTTACAGCCAAATGTAACCTCCAAAAATCACTTTAAGCCATGAGGGATTTTTGAGGAATGTTGCTCCTTGGGACTGATTTTTGCCACACTTCCCAGGAAGTGGTCGTCACAGGGAGAAGGACCCTGCCCCTGATTGGAGAACCAGGACCCCCCTGTTTTTCACCCAGGAGCAAGGATAAAACTGGCAGACCTGCACCCACACCTTAGATCCCTATCAGATTCCAACAAGGAAGAACTACAGAAGAAGAAGGACTGCCCTACTGGACCCCTGGCCTACACCTGGACAATGCACTCTGGAGGACTTCACCAGCTGCACACTTGGGCTTCACCACAAGAAGGACTTTGACTGGCTTCAACTAGTTCAAGGAGGGACTCCCTGTTTGCTACAGGTGAAGATTTGCTAACCAGAGTCCCCTGCACCAACTCCTGAAGAAACCAACCAGCTGACCACTGTCCAGTGGCCAAAAAGGAGTTAGCACCAGGTGCATTCTGGGAGTTGCAGTCCACACCCTCAAGGAGCATCTCAGAGCTTCTGGAACCTTAGGGTGAACTGTGGGCCTCAAAAGAACCTTAAAAGAACATCTGGAAGAAGATCAAGAAGTTTGGAGAACTTTTGGAAAAAAAGCTCTATAGAGGGACTGACCCACCACGGCAGCTCTAGCTGGCTTGTCTCAACCGCAACCTGGCCTGACTTGCAGGTTCGTCCTGGTGAAGAAAATCTCCAAAAAAGTGACTAAGGGGGTCATTCTGACCCTGGCGGTCATGGACCGCCAGGGCCAACGACCGCGGGAGCACCGCCAACAGGCTGACGGTGCTCCCATGGGCATTCTGACCGCGGCGGTACGCTGCCCTGGGGAATCCTCCATGGCGGCGCTGCCTGGGATTCCGACCCCCTTCCCGCCAGCCTGGCTCTGGCGGTTTTGACCGCCAGAACCTGGCTGGCGGTAACGGGTGTCGCGGGGCCCCTGGGGACCCCTGCAGTGCCCATGCCAGTGGCATGGGCACTGCAGGGGCCCCCTAACAGGGCCCCACCAAGATTTATAGTGTCTGCCAAGCAGACACTGAAAATCGCGACGGGTGCAACTGCACCCGTCGCACCCCTTCCACTCCGCTGGCTTCATTCGGAGCCAGCATCCTCATGGAAGGGGGTTTCCTGCTGGGCTGGCGGACGGCCTTCTGGTGGTCGCCCGCCAGCCCAGCGGGAAACTCAGAATAACCGCAGCGGTCTTTTGACCGCGCAGCGGTATTCTGGCGGTTCCCGCTTGGCGGGCGGCTCCCGCCGCGGGTCAAGCTCAGAATGATCCCCTAAGTCCTAACATAGGAAGTTGACCAGGACCTCCCAGGCAGTTTATCCGAAGAGGGCTCCTAGGACGTCGGATCAAGATTCAGGTTTGCCCCTGTCGAAGGATTTTCACCTCAAAAAAATGACTAAGTCCAAAGGTAAAAATCTCCACCAAGGGCTCCTGCGACGCGTATCCCAGGAAGAGTTCCAGGAGGTCGAATTGGACTGGCAGGTTTGTCCCGCTGAAGAAAATCTCCAGAAAAGCAACTAAGTCCTAAGGTAAACTTTTGACCGAGGCCTCCCGTGGGCTGTAGCCGAGCCGGGCTCTATCACGGTTGGCCTTAAAAGTCGAGGTGCGACCAGATTGGCGATTTTTATTTCTATGCGCTAGTAAGAATGAATTGTTTAAAAATTCATATCTCCGTTTCCCCTTATCCAATATTATTCATTTTGGTGTCATTTTAAACATAAAAATATTTCTTATTGTTATAAATTGATTTTGGATTTTTACACTGTTTCCTGTGTTTTACTTAATTACTGTTATGAAGCCTTGTCACTCGTTGCCAAGCTACCAAGGGTTGAGCTAGGTTTAATTTACTGAGACCTAACTGGACCTAATTGGAGGTTCGTGGCCTGTTGCTAAGTGTTGGTACTTACCTACCCTTACAAATAACCTATTTTCCAACAATTATAATGAAACCTTAATCGTCAGGTTTATTAAAGAAATGAAATACTGCAAATTAACATTCATTGATGATAGTCTTGCTCATGACTACTTTCTTTTGCTTTTTAGGAACTCCCAAGACCAAGGACTTCATTTTGCAAAAGTCAGATCAGATAAGTGTAAGCAATAATTATACTAGTGCTATAAGCGTGTTACTGCCCCGAAGGCAATGTGGCATCTTTTCAATGTTTGCTTATCTTCTTTATTGCAGGATTGCATGAGCGTGAACCAAGAGACAGCACCGACGGACAAGAGAGCCGATAGAAACTGGAGGCCTGGGACCAGGATAAAGAATGGAACAGGACGGGAACTGGCAAGAGAGAACCTGAGGCACTGCCGAAAACAGAGAATGCAAGGCACCAGGAATCAGGGAAGTGGAAATGAGCATGAATTCCTGAATGACCAGCAGTCACACTCCATCTACTTAAAGAGACCAGGGTATCAGAGCCCTGCTCATGCCAGTCACCTCACAGGAGAAGAGAACCTTCTGTCTTTAGCCCCAGAAGAGAAAGAGAAATAACTAGAGTGAGTTCTCCTGCTGGATCCAGGGCAGGCAGCAGTGTTTCCTTCCACAACCTGTCCCCTGACTAACTAGAGGACAAAAAAGCAGAAAGGGAGTTTAGACTGCAGCTGGCTCAGATGAAAGTGGAAGTTTCCAGATAGGAGGTGGATGTGTAGAGAATCTTAGAGGAAAGCACTGGCTCTGAAGGATAAAAAAGTTAAAGCAGAGAGAGCTTTGGTAAAGGATAAGGCTGAGTCTGGAAGGACCTTGGAAGACAAGAAACATTTGTTGACTCAGGAAGTGAGTCTGAAAGAACTGGACTTCAAAGCAAAGAAGTTCTCCAGTAGTAAGGCTGGCAGCAAAGACACAGTGTCCCAGGAGACTTGATGTCCACATCCCTAGAGATTAGGTGCCTGGCTTTGAGCTGTGGGGAGGTATTAATAGGTGGTTTGCAGCCGATGAGGTAGCTCGCCCATGTATAGGGACCCAGAGGACCTTTGGGGTGAGCGTGTGGAGGCACATACCCGTAATTGGGAGGGATTCCATGTTGACTTCAGAGGTGTACAAACAGATGTCCTATGCCCCCATGAAAGCAGCTCTTATCACAACTGTTGTTCTTACTTCAGAAGGCTGCTGATTAAGGTTTAGGGACAGTCACAATATGTCCTGCCAGTCTTGCATTGATTCTGTGGACTACACCTGGGTGAAGCTGAATAGTTGAGTGAAGGGCATAAATGTGAGTGATTTGGATAAGTGATCTAACTCAATTCTAAGATAATACATGCTCAGTAATTACTTTACAGAGTTCCAATACCTGATAGACACCATGCTCTCTGTACCCAGCAAGCCTGCCACAGAAGTGGACCTCTGGTTCAGAATCAGGATCCATAAGAAGATACCTAGAAGTAACACCAAGAAGGGTGGTTCAGGTTCTTCCCACCAGAGTGAGGGGGAGGTCCAAGTTAACACAGACTGATCCCAGAAAAAAATGGGGGAGAGAGGGTTCCCACACCCCTTCTTAGAAACAGGGGGTGAGGGAGTACTGATGAGTGATGGCCCACAGAGCCCATTTCATACCTTGTGCTTTGATTGCTCCCAGCTAGGAAACAAGCAGGTGCAGTCTCTGTACTAAGAAACTCGTAGAAACTCTACAAAGGTGGTCAATGTGGCCTTAGGTGTAAGCTGTCCCTAGGAGTAAAGAGTAGAACCTGCAATATTCTGTCTTAGTTGGAGATAGACTCAGAGGGTAGGCTTGTGATCCCTGAGGGTGGGAGTCTCTACTATCATCAGATCACAGAAATTGGAATCATTATCACTACTCTGAGGGATGGTGGTGCAAGCCAGACCACGGTGGTGTCATTAAAAAAATGTAACTTTACTCAATTTTTCTAAATTGGTTTGGGATTTTTCTTGTGTTGTGTTTTCACTCTATCACTGATTATGTGCTGCATAAATACTTTACACATTGTCTAAATGATAAGCCTGGGTGCTTTGTTCCCAGCTACTAGAAGGTTAAGCATAGGTTAATTTTTGAGACTTTTGAGATTCACCATGACAAGGATTGTGGTCATTATTTGAGTGGGTCTGCCACCCTCTTAGCTAATAACTCAAGTCCATTTAGAATGTTAGCTCTCTGGATAATAGCTATGTTTCATTGAGGGGCTGATCATGGGGTACACCTTGCTTGGTATTAACTTGCAGTCCCATCAGATCAATGTGATTTTGTCCTTAGTGTAGTTTCTCCCCTCATGGATTTCAGTCCTTTGCCTGGATTATACTCCTGGTCTGCTGGAGCTTCCTGCCTAGAGATAATTTGCTACTGTCAGGTTTCTCCAGCTGTCAACTGAGCAGGGGCCTGTTGCTTTAAATGACCTAATTTCTGAACAGGGGACTGATATAGCACTTTGTGGTGTACTGTTGGCCCGACCACTGGCTGCAGAACCTGTAGGTTACTTTGCCTTTTTTCTCCTCCCTGCTTAGGGAGATTTAGAGCAGAGCTGGTTCTGCCCTTTCTACACACATCAACAGGTCCTGCATGATCATTTGACATTCGCTGGGCTGGAGAATCTTGATTCATCACTGTATCCTAACAGATTCCACCGCAATATTATTTTTTAGGCTAATTGGCAGAAAAAGAGTGGGAGAGGCTTCTCCATCAGAGAAGTGGCTCCAGGAGGCAAAGGATAGCTGAGGAAAAAGACAAGGGAAGCCCACAGCAGTGCGACTGTGACAGTTGGCAGGCAGAAGTGGGGAGTGGAAGTTAAGACAGCAGTATCACACGGAAGAAAAAGACAGAGAAATGGGGAGAAAGGATTGTACGGTGGCTTCAATATTGCAATATGCACAGGTGCCACTGATAACCAGATGGTTCAATAAAGTATTTTGATGCAGTGGTGTGTCATCTTCCTTGCTAGATGTATGTGTACTTGTGTGTGTGTGTGTGTGTTTGTGGGTATGTGCAAGATATATTTTTTAAGTAGTTCACATCCTCAAAATGCTGTGGGCTGATCCCAACATTGATGGACAGCTCTTAAGTCAATGATTAAAGCTGGTTTATCAACAATTGCCATTTCCCTGAATCGAGTGTCCAAAAGCCCCTTTCTGTAACTGTATATATGATTCAATTACATTGTGTGTTGTGTGGTGTGTGTGATGCGTGACAGCATGAGCTTTAACCTGACAGCTAAAGCTTTCTGTTGACAATACTTATGGCACCTCACACCTTTCTTTATTTCCCTGATGACCCTGTCACAAAACGAAGATTTGCCTTAAGTGCTTTTCTCCTTGTGAGACATTGTTGTTTTGGATCGTGTAAATCACTCAAATCAATATTTCACTAGTACCTCCTGTAAAAGCTATTCCCTTATGTTGTACAACACTGATATCCAGGCGTGGGGCAGAAGATTAGTGTTGTCACTTTGTTGACTGTAGAGTTTTAACTTTACCTGTGTTCCTAAATAATTTTTTCTGCATCTCTTATTAGTGAGCATAGTTATAATACCAGAATGAATTAAATTTGTCCCATTTCATTTTTCACCTCAAGTTATTCCAATGTTAAATGATGTCTTTCATTTGTAAATTGTCTATTTAAGCTTTACTGAGGAGCCCCATCATCTTTTTCCTTTTCAGTGCTCAATAAAAGTATTCACAGTTTTATTTTTATTTTAGCTCTCACTATTTCTTCATAACTTCTATTAAAAATAATCATGTTCTTTATTTGTTTCATTACAAAATATCAACAAACGTTTTTAAATGCCACATTGTTGTGGCACTATTGTCATACATGAATCTATTCAATTGAGGAGAAATACATCCTTTTTCTAGGGGGTATAAGAATAAATATTTGTATTATCTCTTGTAAACCTTATGGAACTTATTAAAGAGAGTGCTCCTAATTGGCAGTCCTCACTCCTTGTTTGGTCACCTTTTTCCAGCTAGGAAGCCTTTACTGCTTGTCACAGGATAACTGAACATTGCATCTAGTTCTATGTCCCCTTGGCCAACATCCAGATTGCTATTGTTGGACCTCTGTATCAAATGTATTTCACCTGCAGTACATAATGCCTTCAATAGTTTCTGTTAAAACCGATAAAAAGTCTGCCAACTCTACCCAGTAAAATGTTAGTTTCTCCAAAAGTCATTGCCATGTATGGCACACACAGCTTCAAACAGAAATTATACTTCTCTTTTAAGTATGAAATTATACTTGTTATCAGGTTTTGAGATCTCCCAAAGCATAGTGAAAACACATTTCTAAATGCTTTTTTGTTGTTGAGACCAACTGATAAATTATGGCCCCGATTTATACTTTTACGCGCAGAACTGCGTTAGTGCAGTTTTGCATGTAAAAGTATAGCACTGGCTAGCGCCATTCCTGGACACTGGACGGGCACCATATTTATGGAATGGTGCTAGACGGGGCTAATGCCCTAACTGGGTGGGAGAGGCGTAGGGGAAACCAGCGGTTGTGTGCCGAATTATGGTGCTACACTGTTTAGAGGCAAAAAAATGCCTCTAAGCAGTGTAACACCATTTCCTGGGGCACCATGCCCACCACCCCAATGGCCATGCCCAGTGGACGAATGTCCCCTGGGCATGGCCATTGAGGCCAGCGCCATGCAGGGGGCCCAAGTCAAGGCCCCTGAACGGGAAAAAAATAAAATAAAAAAATACTTACCGGGACTTACCTGGGATGGGTCCCGATGCAGTGGGGTCCTTCTGGTGTGGGTGGGCGTGACCCTGGGGCCAGGGAAGGGCACCTGTGGTGTCTTTCCATGGTCTCTGACCATGGAAAAAGACCCACAGGTCCCCTAACGCCTGCCCATACCCAGCAGTTAGATAATGACACTAAGCAAGCTTAGCGCCATTATCTAAGGCCCCCATCCCCCTGAGCTTGAATGTAGCATGGGAGGATATACATGGCGTTAAGGCCATATCATAATTGTCTGGACAGGAACGCCTACCTTGCATCTCATTGACACAAGGTAGGTTTTCACGTGCAGAAAATGATGTTACCTCCAATATTTTGGAGCTAGACATGTCTAGCGCCAAAATATAAATATGGAGTTAAGTTAGCGCTGAATTAGCATAAAGAAATTACTCTAATTCAGCGCAAACAGGGTATAAAAATGCCCCTATGTATATTAAAGGATGCACAACAGTTGTTCTAATAGCCAATTTCTTCAGAACCAGAGTATAGTTCATTATGTCCAGATAGTTAGGTTGGTTTTATAATTTTCAACTATGGCATTTGATTTTTGCTCTAGATATATTGTATCACACATGAATATATTTTGAACATTTCCAGATTTGGTGCCTCATTTGCTATGTTTTGGTGCAGGGCAGTGCCACAAGCCTTTTTGCTCTGCTACCCTGCGTCAAAACAAAAGGGCAGAAATGCACCATATCTATAAGATACAGCACATTCCTGTCCTTGTCTCCTGCCCTGGCGCACAAATTGCTGCATAGTACCAACGCGGGCACCCTTGTACCATGGTCCAAGCATGCCTGCGTTGTGGCAAAGCGTCATTTTCAAATGATTGTTTATAAGCAGGAAGGGACACTTTCCGCACATAAAAATTCATGTCCCGCACATAAACAATCATGCTTGCCATTTTGCTCTTTCTATGCATGCTGCAGAATGCAGCACACAGAAAAAGCAAAAAACAAGGATGAATAAAATGATTCCTCCTCGTTGCACCTTGCTAACACCATCCCTGGGGTGGCGTAAGATTTTGCCACTGCCTCAGGTTTACGAAAACTCAGAAATCCGAGGCAGCATCAAAATGCAATGGGGGTTGCTGTGGCACGTCCACAGCAACACCCATTGCACGCCCCTTCCAGGCAAAGGGCTGCGTGTGAAGGGGTCATATTTACAAGGTGTCCTTAAGCCACAAAAAGTGGCTTAACACCACCTTGTAAATACGGTGCAGGGCATAGCACAACCAGAGCATCACAAAAAGTGCTGCTCCGGTGGTGCTATGGGCTCATAAATATGCCCCTAAGTATACAGGAGACATCCACAATTGTTCCATCCAGCTTTCCGAGACAGTGAACCTTTCAACTATTGTACCCTGCCTTCAAAGTATTCTGGCAATCACAGGCCTGCCAACTTTAATAACATTCTCAATGTGTTAAAGGTAGTAGAAGAGCTGTGAAGAGGGTGGGGCCTGGCTAGAGCACGGAGCCTACAGCTAATTGGTGTCTTACAGTGCATTGATGGGAACTGTGGGCAATGAAAAGGGGACGTGGCTTCTTGACACCTCTCCCGAAACCCCTGAGGAAAAAAAGATTGGTGTGCTGCATTCCTGGAGATGTTGCTAAGGAACTCCCAAGCACATTAATTGTACCGAGGTTCCATAAAGGAGCTGGAAACCCACTGACTGCAGGGGTTTCCATATCATATTGTCTTACACTATGTGATATCAGCTCCTGGTTGGATGACCGCATGGACGGAACCAATATCATGTAACACTCGATGCCACTATGAGTTAGCAGGCCTGCAATCAGGTATCCCTGGCTAATATCCATTAGGGCATGTACCCCATCTACTGATGCTTGATCACTATTATAGTTTACATTCTGCTCAGGTGTAAATGCCATCAGGAAACCGCTGGAGTCATGTCAAAAAATGCCTGCAAGCTTTGCGTGTCTTGACATCAATTTTTTGTGCATCCAGAATATGTTTCTAATACCAGAAGAGAACACCAGAAGAGAATGCTGACATATGTGCAGCCACTTCTATTGTAGCAATGCCACAAGTAGCATCCACACAATGGCCCTAATTCAGAATTGGTCAGAGGAGTAGGTGCAATTTAACGCACCTGATAAATAATGATCAAGTACAATAAATAGCACCTATTCCGAGTTTTTGTTGCTTTTCGCACCCAAATCCACATGGTACAGTAAATTCTATACACTTTTCCACTTTTGAATTCCAACAGGTTTTACCTATCAAATGGACTAAGGATGAGGTTTTTAAAACACTGGTAAGTACCAGGTGTGATATATAACACCTGAAATAGAATTCCAATCCCTGCAGAAACAGGGGTTTGAGAAGAGTTGGAAAATTTAGACAAACTCAGAATTCGGGAAAATATTTAGGGCAATTTGTCTGTACTAATGATGCCTTTTCTTTGATGTGTATCATATTTCAGATTAAGGTGAATGGGCACATTCGTGAATCATGCCCCTAGATTCTATTAGTCTCAATATAGGAAATATGCTTAAACTATTCTGGCTTGAACCTGCATTCTAAACAAGATTTGAGGCAGGATAAACTATAAAATATGGATTTTTACAAAAGGCTGTATGATTGATTTTAACATTTATGGGCCTGATGCACAAAGATGTTGTTGCTAATAGGGGTGACTTTATCTAGTATTACTCCTGGCTTAATCATGAATTTCACGAATATACCAGTACTACTGGCTTACTCCTGGAATTCAGAAGTAAACCAGGAGTACTGCAAAAGTGAGTCACGCCTACTCACTACAAAACCTTTGTGAACCCGACCCAATATATGTAGGTCTAGATGTACAAAGATTGTGCATCAGGTTTGCATCATTTTTTGACACAGCCTCGAAGCGAAATTATTTTGGGCATTTACAAAGTCAATGTCCATTTGTGCTGCTTAAAAAAAAAAAGTTATGCAAGGCAGTGCATTGCACTGCCTAGCATTACTTTGCATCAGGGAGGTGTTCCATGGGTGGTGCATGGGCGATCCCATGCACCCACCCATGTATCTTGGGGCAAACCCATATTTACAGAGATGTACACATGGGTTTGTGCCAAAATGGTGCACCAGCCTGGGATAGGTGTAACAAGGATAAATACGTTTATTTCTCCTTGTGCACCTGCAGCACACCACAAAAAGGAAAAAAACTCCAAGGACACCCCTTCCTGCACAAAAACGGTTATGACCATAACACAGGAACCATTGCACTATGATGCAAGGGTGCCTGCATTGATGCTAGACAGCATAAAGTGTGCCAGCACAAGTAGAGAGCAGAACTATGACAGTTCTTTGAATATATAGCACAGTTCTTTCTTCTTCTTTTTCACACAATGCAGTGCAGCAACTTTACTTGCTGCACTGTGCTGCACTGCATAAATTATTTCTAAATATGCTTTCTCAAGTCCTTATAAAAAAACATGCTTCCCCAGGGCAAACATTCATACAACATACTTTAAAAACACATACAAAACTCGTGTTTATAAAATATTTTAACTAAGTCAGATTTTTAAAATGACAATCCAATTCAAGAAATCACATTATGGAACAATAAAAAGAAAAGTGATGATGCTCTATTTGACTACAGCAAGATTAGTGTAAAGTCAATGTTGTCCTGGTACAAATGGCGCTCAGCCCATTCTATTTTAGGCACACAACAGGCATTTCAACATTTTAGTGATATGACTGGAGTGGTTGCATATGGTTGGTTTGAGCCTCAATTTATTCATTTTTGGATTCTGTTTTCATGTTGGCCACAAAAAGGATTTTCACTTACTAAATTCTACTGCGACTTCTGAAACGATCACATAATGTTCCTCAGAAGCACCATTCCCTGTAGATGTTGATGCCTAGTACTCGAAGAACATGTAATTGCTTTTGCATTTACATTGACTGGACACAAGTAGTTACTTCATGCTTCAGTAAGCACAAAAGTGGTTACTGTATAAGGAGTCGCAAACACCTACTGGATAAAGCGTCAGCGACTCCTGCAGTGAAGAACATACACCGGGCAGATTCGTTTCTTTTCCATTGTAGTCACCGCATATGCTTCGCTTTTTTCTTTATACTATTTTACTAGCATTATGAATCTGTTCACTGTGACACAGCTACTCAGTGCCATTGAGTGGGCCCTGACCCCAAAACTACAATGTAAAAGTATTTCCACTTAATTTTTGTGTTTACGTTTCCAGTAAGGCAGCAGTTCAAGGGCGGCAAGGAAGTTAGGCTACAGTGTGAATTTACACCACCTAGATGTATGACAAACGTTTACGGATTCAGGGAGCACCATTGTGTTTGCTTGCAATTTCAAAGCACTGCTGTGACACATGGCAGTGAAAAGTGAATTTGCAATCAGGAACAACTTGTTTTTATGTATTTTCTGTCTTTCCTACGTGACCTTAAAAATGCGACTTCTAAGCCTCTTTGAATTGGAATTTACAACCATAAATTGTTTTGTAAAATCATTGAATAGCGGTCTATAATTGGTTGCTGTTGTTAAGATTTGCAGTACCTTATTACTTAATTTTTTATTAAGACATAATTTTCTTTGCAAGAAGTGCCAATAATTATCTATGTTACTGCTTCTTACTTGTATGTCTTCAATTTTCGAATTTTTCTCTTTGATGTGGTTTATTTTTTCACCAGAGTTTGTGCCTGTACTCTCTCTAATGTGCTTCCAAAGAGCAAACACATATTACCCCTCTTATTTGTGATTTAAAACAGTTCCATAACATCCATGGATCGAGGTGGTTATGAATACATTTATTGCAACCACCAGATTGTATTAATATAATACAGTTAATATAAGTGAGAATGTTATTTGCCGGTTCTTGTAGCTGTGTAGCATATATAATGAAGACTGAGATAATTAGGATGGAACTCAAATAGTATACGGATTCCTGAGGCTTGATGCCTTTAGCAGTAAAATGTGTAATGGTATGTTTTACGTCCCTTAGAAGTTTCATCTTGAAAATGTAGGGGCAGATATAAGAAAAGTGTCACTGCAACCAGTGCAGCACCACTTTCCTTGCACCCCTTATACCCCCTAACTGCCGTATTTAAAATACGGCTCACCATGGCCCAGGGTAGGGGGCAATAACGTCAAAATTAGTGACGCTATTGAAGTACTATTCAGGGTTAGCACCAAAATTTTGGTGCTAGCCCTGAACAGTACGTAGGGGCCCATTGTAACCAATGGTGTGCTCCCTTTTAATACAAAAACCAAAAGTACACTGTTCCACGCAAGAAGGGACTAGGGAGACTTGAACAATCAGGAGCGAGTACCCTCAAGCATCACAATGGATGACTAGCATCATCATCGGGTAATGCTAAACGCCAGGCCGGCGGTGCAGTGCCTGACGGGCTCCCCAACAGGGGGGCAAAAAGCCGTACTGTTCTGATAGTGACTGGTGAGTTCTAACTATCTAAACGAACATGCCTGCATTCAGGCACCAGCGCACAAAGGAGAGAACAGAAAGAATTAAATAAAATTGGTTGTTCATCACTACATATTTCATCATTTTAATCAATAGTCAGGGATGAAACCAAGATTAAAAACAGGAGAAAGTAATAGGTTGAGTGTCAATGCTCAATTACTTTCAGAAAGCAGTAAACTCGGAGGAATGTCACTCTGGAGATCCCCCTAAACTAGGGTCAACATGTTTCGCGTTGTGCGGTCATCACGGATCCAATGACGCTTCATCAGGACCAAAATTGCAAAAACGTGAATCAGTTCTTCTCCAAATCAACAAAAATTAACAATGTGAAAATTAGAATTGTGTAGGTCGGTCCCTTACATTGAAGTATACAGGCTAAGTCACAGTCAGGTCGCCCGCCCTCGAGTCGAGATCAGGCTCCTTGGTAAGTACGTTCCGAGGACTCGGCTGATTATATATCAGTCGCCGGTCCGAATTTTGGACCTACCCTCCAGGAACGTCACACCGTGCTCCCTTTTAATGCCTGCTCTGAGCAGGTGTTAAAAGTAGCAGCAAAAAAATGACACAGTGGTATCTCTTAGATTCCCCCTAATGGGGGAATGCCCCCGATGCATACATTGTGCATGGCACATGCATAATGTGGCACAAAGGATTACAAAGTGGCGTAATGATTGCACCCCTTTGAAATCTGGCGTGGCGATTTTTTAAGCTTTACGCCACATTAGTGTAAAAAAAAATGATGCTAATGTGACACTAGTGCTTCTTAAATCTGGGCCATAGATTTTCCACATCCTGGGTGGCAGAAAATCTGGATTTTAATAGCGACACGGAGGCTATGTGCTTTCCACATTAGGGCCATGAAATAAGCCACAGTCATTTGTGTCCATTTTTCCGGTGTAAGTACCTACCTATCCTTTTATCTGCTGTAGCTCAAACATAATTAAAATTTGTGTTTCATGAGTATCACTGCCTCCCTTGTATTAGAGCCATTTGCACTTGAATCTAAAGAGGTCATTTTAAGATTGGTGGGTGGGCTTTCAAACTGCATACGTTGTGTTATGTTAAAAGGATTTCTAAAGCACAACAAATACCTGGAGGCGTCTTGGCACTGAGTAGATGAAACCAAAAAGGAATGAAGTATTACAGGGAGCTGAAAAGCCAGGTCTTTAATAACTTACAAAATTATTGAAGATTTGAAGCATTCTTGATATCCAGAGGTAGTGTGCTCCATGCTTTTGCAGCCCAGAGAAAGAAGCTCCTGCCACCCCAGGTAGCTCATTTGAATTTAGGGACTGCAATGAGGGTTGCATTCATGGATCTAGGCAGTTGCTTAGGGTAGTACCTTATTAAACCTGCCTGCAAAAATGCAGGGCCCGAACCGTGGAGGGGTAAGTAATGGACAAAGATTTGAAAATGATGCTTTGGCGTAGGGGTACGCACTGTAGTTTTTTGCCTTAGCCACCGAGCAATATCTGGGAATCTTCAGAAGGAGCCGGTCAGCTGCATTCTGAAGCAGTTGAAGCCTTGCCTTCACCAACCCAGCACCAGCCAGCCTACCAAATTCCAGCATTTGGCATGGTATATTTGCCACAAATGCTTCCATGGACTTAAACACAGCACTTTCAGCAAAAAGTAATGTTGGATGAGCCACCATTTATGCATGATCGGATTGGCCTATAGGGCAATCAAGCAGTGACCGATGAGCTGGTCTGACAGGTCGGCGTATGTGCCATTCTTTGGCTGTTTGTGGGCCTGTTTTATAGTCTGGTGACCCGGTTTTTGTTTTACGGTTGCTCTCCCAGATATTAACTCAAATATTGCCTGCAGTAAGCTCAAACACATGCTGTGGTCCACGCCTTAAATACACTTATATATCATGTTTTTGAAGGTTCAAAACCGGCACAATTTGCAAACAAGGGCCACTTTTTTAGATTTCTATTCACTAATTGGGGACACTTTTATTTGTGTGCCCGGAGCTACTTTCTATCCTGGTCCGACCCTGCATTTATAACTGACGGACACCCTCATCTGCATTTTTCATTTTTTTTTAATGTTATAACCCCTGATGCAGGGGATGGGAGGTTTTTCTGTAGAGCAAAAAAGAACAGCCTTGGAATGCTGGGAGTCTTCCATGGCCATTCTGCCAATTAGCCTATTTCTGCTTTTGTACGTGGAGTCCTTTGTTGGGTTTTATGAAAACAAGATGAGCGCGATTGATATTTCAGAACGGGCTGCACAGGCAACTGTACCCACTTCAATAATATGAATCTGTCCTGAAAGGAACTAGAAATGGATACAAAATCCGACTCCGCTGGTGAGCTGCTTCAACACTATTATGTAGCGTGCATCCAAGGTCAATGAAGCATTGAGGGCGGGCTAACCACTTTGGATACAGATGGCTTATTTCCCAAATACGCATTTTAATTTCGAAACACATTTAAAAGGATTTCCTTGGCTCAGGTCTTGTCAGACTTAGGCCCATATTTATACTTTTTTAGCGCCAAAAGCAGCGCAAACTTGCAAAATCCAATTGTATTTTGTAATTTTGCGCTGCTTTTGCGTCACAAAATGACGCAAATGCGGCGCTAAAAAAGTATAAATGTGGGGAAGATGGACAAACAAAGGTAAAGAGTGATGGAGTACAAGACTGGATCCTTTGAACTTCATAAGGGAATTTGTAACAGACTGGAAAATGCCTTGAAAATGCCAGCCAGCTATCCATTGAATCGAAGGGTTAACTCGAGGGGAGGACAAATGGGAAAAATATATAGATATTGAATTAAAACAATGGGCGATTTGAAAGCAACACCCAAGTAACACAACCTTCACTGGGATTCCAATAGTCTTTGGTGGTCTATGCTTTTGTTGGTGCGCATAATTTTCTATACCTGCAGGAGTTTTGCCTTATCGCCCACCCTGCAAGCGACTCTCACGTTGTGGTGGTCACAGCTTCGGTGGCCTCTAGCTCTCATTGTGATTGTACTTTCAACAGAGTAGGGCAATACTGCTGTAACCCCTTGGAGTACTGAGAAGAAAATACCTGCTGCCTACCAATGTTTGGTGTTAGGCCCTCGTTGCTAGGATGAATAGGACTCGAACTATTTTCATCTGGATGTTTTGGGGGTCCCATATTAAGCAAGGTTATGATTTCAAAGAAAGCATATAGCTATGTTGCCCTCCTCACTTTGTAGATCTATAAAGAAATACATGATTTAAAATAAAATTCCATGATAATATGTAGCATGTACTGACAACGGAGTAGTACAGAGACAGCAGAAATTGTCCAGGAAAATGCAGAAAAAATAAATCGGAGGACTGGTGGTCAGCCACTTTCCAATGTCTGTTCATCTTAACAAACTCTTTAAATGTGAACCTTATTTGTGAATCCTAAATTCCCCAATCACAAGAACATGGGTTACTGTATTACAGATGAATATAATCAGTTTAAGGGATGAAGATGCTATGTTGGTCGATTCAATATTACCCCCTTCCCACCCTTGTGTTCCCACAGTGAGTGTTGTGATTGGTTTAACTGAGGTGCGAACGGTGCTGCATGATATGCACTTGGTCCTGGGATTTTTTTCCACATGCAAATTGACAAAAGTGAAGCAATTTGTTTTGCCAAAAGAGTGCACAAAGGGAACTATCTTGCGGTAAAATACCCGCAATTACCATTTCCTCTAATTCTCTCAAAACCTTTTAAGTCCTATTCATTTGTTTTAAATCAGTTTAAAAATGTTCTAATATTGCAGCAACACTTGGGGCTGTGACATGTAATCAGTTTTGTGTCTGTGGGAATTTAGTTTTACTGTAGCGGTGTGCATTTCTTTTTCTCTGCAGCAACCCGCAATTTTCCCAATTTTCGCCCTTCATGAATTTGGGAAGTTTCTTATTATTTCTTTGCCCTGACCTGAGCAAAGATTTGCACTCATTGTGAGATTATTATCAAATCAAAGCCAAATATTTTTTCTCTGTTTGCAAGGCACTCAAACTGGAAAATGTGTGTACATTTTTCGTAATCTGCAAGCAGTAAATGTGAAAGGGCAAATGCTTCCAAACCTTTTCTCTGCAAGATTGTTTTTGGAGGTGATTTTCTATTTAGTATGGTTTAGACATTAAAAGGGCTCGTGGGTACTCTTTTAAAGTTTGTCAGAATGGGGTGGTGGATTTACCATAAGTGGTAAACACCATTAGGCAGAGGTATTTACCACATTTAGGAAATGCCTTTTATTCCACCTTTACATATGGAAAGCAAGGAGGGACACAGGGTGCCAGTTTCTTAGCGTCAATGTGGCGTTACATAGGTGGTACATGGGCGTTCCCATGCAACCATCCATGCTCTTTGAGGCTAAACCCTATCTACTAGCATTAGTAGACAGGGTTTAGCACCAAAAGATTACGCCGCTGAAAAGCAGGAACTAAAAGGAGAAATCATATCCCTTTCTTTTCCAACTTTGCATGCGTGCTGCGCTGTGCATCATGCATACAATGTAGGAAATGTTTTAAAGTGTGTTTATGCATAGTATTTTGTACTGGAAGGGTACACATCCAGTACAAAACCTATGCTACACTCACACACACACCCTAGCACTATGGCGCTAAGGTGTGTGTGTGTGGTGTTAGGGAGAGGGGAGGAGAGAGCCATATTTCTGTAAATGTGACGCTCTCCTGCTCTCCTTCTCACGCAGCACAGCACAGATTTTTTGGCTGCTGTGCTGCGTGAAAATATAGTTAATTTGGGCCTGAGTGTGTAATAATTATCACACAACTTAAAATTCTGATTTAAGATGGGCCAATCCACAAAGTGATATGAATACAAGCAGAATAGGATACTTAAGCCCATATTTATACTTTTTTTGCTCTGCATTTGCGTCACTTTAGTGACGCAAAAGTAGTGCAAACTTACAAAATGCAATTATATTGTGTTAGTTTGCGCCACTTTTGCGTAAAAAAATTACGCAAATGTGGAGCAAAAAAAGTATAAATATGAGCCTTAGTCTATGTATGCAGAGAATATCCAATGGTAATCCACAGAGTCTTATTCAGGAATTCCTATCTACTCTATTCCGAATATTCAAATTAAACTATATTAAATACAAAAATTTAGGGGCATATTTATACTCCGTTTGCGCCGAATTAGCGTAGTTTTTTTAGACGCAAATTCGGCGCAAAACTAACGCCATATTTATACTTTGGCGTTAGACGCGTCTAGCGCCAAAGTATGAGTAAAGAGCGTCATTTTTTTGCGTGAACGCCTTCCTTGCGTTAATGAGATGCAAGGAAGGCGTTCCCGTCTAAAAAAATGACGGCAACGCAAATGCGTCGTATTTATACTCCCGGGCAAAAATCACGCCCGGGAGGTGGCGGGTCAAAAAACCCCGCATTTGCGCCACTATTTAACGCCTGGGTCAGGGTAGGCGTTAAGGGGTCAAAATGAGCCCACAGGTGCCCTCCCCTGCCCCCAGGGACCCCCCCTGCCACCCCTGCCCACCCCAGGAGGACACCCAAGGATGGAGGGACCCACCCCAGGGACATTCAGGTAAGTTCAGGTAAGTATAATTTTTTATATTTTTTTATTTTTTTGGGGTGGCATAGGGGGGCCTTATTTGTGCCCCACTACATGCCACTATGCCCAATGACCATGCCCAGGGGACACAAGTCCCCTGGGCATGGCCATTGGGCAAGGGGGCATGACTCCTGTCTTTACTAAGACAGGAGTCATGAAATGGCGTCTGGGCGTCGTAAAAAAATGGCGCAAATCGGGTTGAGGCGATTTTTTTGCCTCAACCTGACTTGCCCCATTTTAAGACACCCTAACGTCATTTTTTCCCAACGCCGGCGCTGCCTGGTCTACGTGGTTTTTTTCCACGCACACCAGGCAGCGCCGGTCTGCTTGCGCCGGCTAACGCCATTCCATAAATACGGCGCCCGCATGGCGCTTCAGAATGGCGTTAGACGGCGCTAAATTTTTTGACGCTAAACTGCGTTAGCGCAGTTTAGCGTCAAAAAGTATAAATATGGGCCTTAATACTTAGTTGTAAATGTGTGTGTCGATGAGGAGGCCCACATAAATGTGTGGAGCATGTTTTCCAAAGCTCATTTGGCAAGTGGAAAGTCAATGGGGGTTTTAGGCAGGCCATGCAAATCCACTGACACACATACAAAAGTGGAAGTCAGCCACAATCTTCCAGGAGTAGACCTAGTACTACTCAATTAGTTCTGCATGATGACCATGCTTAGAGTTACACTTATCTCTTTACTAAAACACAAATGACACATAGCCATGTGTTTGTTGTTTTGTTCTCACAAGGGAAGAGACACCATAATCTCCTGAAGTAGTGTGTAAAATCATTCTTGCCTGTTGACTGATTATATTATACAATATTGAATAACAACAGGACATACACCTAGGCTAATCACAAGCACTCTGTCCACATCTAAGTTCTCAAGGTGGCCCTGTGGTCAAGGTTCTGCATGTACACAACCATCACCTGAGCTGCAAGTCTGACTCCTGTAGCATAGTGGAAAGATAATTTTGAGTCAGTCATGAAATGTAGGCTAAATCTCCATCCACATGTAACAACCATAATCATTATTGTCCTATTCAGTTTAATTTATCACCCATACATTGGCATGTGCATTAAAGATAATGGTACCCCTCTCCCTTCCTATTAGCATCTGTTTTTGCATTTTAATGTTCTTCACAGTATATGTGTACATGGTGTAGGAGGATTAATCTGACATCCTTGAATACCCAAAGGATAATAATGCAGAGGAGCAATATCAGCCATTTCTGAGTCTTCTAGATAACAGACATGCATCCATCTATACCCTGCTGCATCCATCTATACCCTGCCTTAGGAGAGGACCGACAGGATCCAAACCTTTATCCTGGAGGAAGTGAAGATGGTTGAGCAGGGTCCCTTGACAGGTCTGACAGCTGTATGAACAAGTGAGCCATAGTGCTTGCCCGGATATTTTGGCAATCTATTGCCATGAGTAGGCTATAGTAACGGTTGTCACCCAATGAGGGAGGGATGTCTGTTTGTCATGTAAGGGTCTCTGCTAAAGGTCCAGCATAAATGCTGCTGCATTTGGGCAAGGTCCACCCAGCACCAAACTAAACACCAGTCCTGGCTTACCCCACTGTGGAGAAGTGTCCACATTAAGGCCTGACCTTACCTCCTACCTAGCAGGGGGTGAATGTACAGCAACATGGTGCTGGGTACAGTTGCTTTTATTGCCAAAAATAGCAATATATATACCATGGTTGGACATTTATTGTATCTATGTTATCATGTGTTTTACATCAGACAGTCCTAAAGGAATGTCAGCCATGTGCTGTCTTCACCAGTTTAATGTTAGGAAATCATTTATGTGTGGAACAACCTAGCATTGGTACTGGTGCACATTATGTTGATGCAGAAGAGAGATAAATGTTTAGGGTAGGCAGGATTGTTTAGTAGGCTTCTTGAACTCTGTAGCGGGGGACATATTTATCAAAGCTTTTGTACCATCCTTGCACCATGGTGCAAGGGTGACACAAAACTTACATCAAATTTATCAAGCCATGCAAGGCCACTTTGTATGGCCATACGTGTCTTGATAAATCTGGATTAACGCAACACAGCACTAATCACTGCATTGTGTTACTGTTCCCCAGAGAGGCGTTCCATAGGTGGAAAATGAGTGTTCCCACACATCGACCCATAGATTTTGACACATTCCAATACTGGTAGGCCTGGGAATGCATCAAAATCTTGTGCCTCCCCAGGTGAGGCATAACAAGGAAAAATATTGATTTCTTTTAATCTTTCCACTTTCCATGCAGCACACATAGAAAGAGGAAAAACCTTCAGAGGATTGATTTTGTGCAGAAAGGTGTCCCTTCCTGCACAAAAACAATCCTGTCTGCAACAAAGGCACCCCTGCAGTATGGCACAAGTGTGCCTGCTTTAGCGCTAGGCAGCCAAAAGGGTGCAAGGAAAGGACAGGAATGTGCCATATGATGTTAAATACGGCACATTTCTGCCCTTTCCCTTTCACACAGCAGAGCAAGGTGAAGTGCTGTGCTATACTGCATGAAAATATGATACATATGCCCAAATCCCTGAAACATACATATTGTAGATTTTGGAGTTGCATGGACACATGCATTATTGCTGTATGATTTGCATAACATGATGAGATATACAACTGAAATGAACCCCCCTCTCTCTCACTATCTCTCTCTTTTTCTCTCTCACTCTTTCTCTCTGCCTATATTTCATTATCCACAGTAGCAGTATACAGAAAGGATGGATAACATGACCCATGTATTAGCACAGCTGCCTTTATCACAGTGCAGGCCTCCACCACCACTAACATTGCCACACAAAAGAAGTATGAGTTCTCTTCCAGTTCACGAGAGTTGGAGCTGCCTGGTAAGGCACAGAATTGGTATTTGGACATCTGTGTGGGATGGGCAAACAGAAGGGAGTTGTGGTAAAATGGGACATCACATTCAGCAAAGACAGTGATGACAGTGGTCCTCCTTTATGAATTTTAAATGGTGTCTAGGGGGCAGACAACAACATCATCACAATTTTACTCCATTTCTCCTCCCCCAGCACCTGCACATATTCCTGGAGCAGGTACATGGACCTATGTTTTGGGATGAGTTCAGAGGTGGCCACAAGAATGCTTAGGGGTGTCTTAAGCAAAACATACCCATGGGCACAGATCAGATTAAGGGCCGTTACTGCTTATGAGAGGAGGGGGATCTGAGAGAAGGACTCAGACTGTGGGGTTGTTATTGTCTGACCCTGGAGGTATGTATTGGGTTCAAGATCAACAAGAAGCATTACTTAGTTCTTTAGGAGTAACTAGCATATTGCTCAGGGCATGAATAAACTACAAGGCCTCACTATGCCACATGATGTTCTTGTTCATTGCCATTTGGAGATTTTCAAATAAAATCCCAAAGTCTTCTAAAGGCATTGGATGTAGGATTCCATTAATTGAGTCTGGTGACATGAATGGTTGTTCAGCGTTCACCTGTAGATGGTGATGGAGTGCTTGGACCCATCAATGTTGGAGATACATGGAATCTTGCTGGGCAAAAATGTCCTCCTTACAAAGAACTGTGCGTCTCTTATAAGAAACTGCTGCATCATCGCCATCGATGCATTAAATTTCTTGCGACTGTTGCACATCCCCTAACGATGTCATGGATGACCTGAATTTACCATACAGAGCACCTTTGCAAACGTTTTCACAAATGTGTCTGAAATTCTGATGCATCTGTTGGAGCTAAAGTAACGCATTGCTGGAGTTGCATCCTTAAACTGACGCAACTCCAGCAATGCGAGGAGAGCCCCATTGGAAAAAGCCCTGCATCAATTTTCAGCCTGGTCTGAGCAGGCGTTAAAATGTTGTTGCAGTGAAGTCATAGAGTGATGCAGTGAAAAGTAGTAAATTTCACTTTGTCAGTTGTACGTGGCTTTTACAATGGGAATGCCTACCCTGTATACATTATACCTAACACAGGTAGAATATGATTCAGAGTTTAAAAACTGCCTCCTTGGGCCCTGTGTGTCAGTTTGTAAACATAGAGCAATGTAGTGCACTGCTAGCGCCACTGCTGCATCAGAACAAAAATGACACAGCAGTGGTGCAAGGGGCTTGTCTATGAGGCCTTGTGTTCAAGCTGTTCCATCAAGTGTGGTCAGATGGTGGGATGATTTTGGTGAATGGAGAGTAACAGGAGAAACAGAGAAAAGGAGAGACCACTCTCTATGCGTCTGTGTCTTTAAAGCCAGAAAAAACCAGAGAGTTTTTTCTAACTGGCATTCAGCTGAGGTTCTCGAAAAATAGATGGTAAGTCTTTCCTAGCAGGAACAAGCACTGTTCTGATTAGTTTTACCACCAATGAATAGTCTTTCCCTTACCGTGGGCATACAATTGTGGATACGTGGACTTGAAATAAGACCCTGATGAAGAAAGATGAAGAACATGCGCCCTGAGAAATTGCTCAATACATACTCCAAGTCCTCTCCAAAAAATATCAGTAACATAGATGTGTTATTTGTTCTAGTTTCTCATTGTAGTGAATGAAGGCACACATTGCTCTTTGGGACCTTTGGATACAGGGATAGCTGGCTGATAGATAGCACTTGACATAAGACCTTATGGTGAGTAGAAGAGAGGATAACGGGGACATTGAGCTACTACAGCCATCAACAAACACATGCAGAGATGTGTGACTGATAAATGCCACCCATGGATGATGGAGAATACATGCGTACAGGAAGGCAGATCATGTGGCTTCATTCTATGCCATGCTGTCTGACTGATGGTCATGAATTATGAAAATTGCCTTTGTTTAGCTGAATGTAGAATATAAGCATGCCACTTTTGCTGCAGTTGCACTCCCATGTTCTACACTAAGTACAGGGACATCACACACCATTACCAGCATACATTTTATATGCAAATATATTCACCAGACATCTATGGTCTGTAACATAACACTAAGACAATGCTGACTCCGAACAGATTGACAACAGTAGAAAATGTAATAATGTTAACATTGAGTTTCTGTATAGCAAGTGACAGTTTGGAGACACACACACAGACTTGTGGCAATAATATACTTTTGGGTTTGTGACAGTAATGGTATCAATGACAAGTGTGTGGCCTACCTGTTAACTGTGTGAGATATGCATTCTTAAGCTAGTAATTTAGGGACAAACACGGAGGCGTACATGTGAGTCACTGTGTAGTATACCTGGCTTGCAGATATCTTTAAATGTACATATAGAAGGACATTTCTAGGCTCTTACCCAGTCTAGTTTTGGTTGCCACTCTGTCTGGCAACACAGGAAGAGCAACAGCACTAGTGGTGGTGACAATGACTGAAGGGTTTGCAACATGGATCCTGCAGTAATGACATACACCACCCAAAAGTGGTGTGATAAGGGGATATTTTCGAGTATGGTCTTCCATAGTATAACAGCATGATATATGCATAGACAGATGTAAGATGTTGTGACAGTTACTTATAGAGGATACATATGCAGGAGATATCGCCTTTCGAACAGTCTTTGGTAGCTTATGTTTAGTGTATGGGTAGGACTGATATTGCTATGACACTTACCTGACTGAGTAAGGGGGATAAGTGTGGAATCAGTCCTGGTTCTACCCTTGCAATAGTGAAAACATTTGGATGGGAAACATAAAAAGAGATGAGTTGAGACGTGAATTTGTTGTCTGTTTGTGAAGATGTCGGTGAACAGGTGTACTGCTATATTTTTTAATTGTGTGTGTCTCTAGTGGTGTACATGCAAGAGAAGGTCCTTTGTAGTGTGATTGACATGTATGCTGTTTTTGAATATAACATTTACAGTGTGAGAAATGTTATGACCAGTTCTTGAGTGTGCATCTTACATACTTGATGCTAGTAGTCTCCAGAACACTTCAAATCGTGCAGCTAGTGGGAGTACATGGTATTGATGATATGTTGCTACAAGGGGTGAGATATAGGGGTGCTATTGATCCTCCACAGGGAAGCAAAGCTGCCAATGATAACTGGTATATTTATGCTTCTTACTATTTTCATCTTCAAATGTTTTTATTAATCCCCCTAACAAAGTAGATCTTCACTCCCAGTGCATTCACTATTTTGGTAATGTACTACCACATTGTGAGAAAGCATTTATCAGTACCAAAACAGTTCAAAAGTAGAAAACACAACACAATAAAAAATACCACTCTAATTTAAAAAAATAGAGAACATTTTAATGAGCAAACAGACACCAATAGAGAACATTTTAATGAGCAAACAGACACCGAATGACACAAAACTGATGTAGGGAATAAACTGGAGATATGATTTTTCAAAGTTTTAGATGTTTCTGATGTCAAAAAGCACAAAGTTCCAACCACAGGTTTGTGGTTTCACTAGATGAGGCTAAAGTCAAAATTTAAGGCTGACCACGATGGAACACATTGTCAGATGCAGGGACTAGATTTGTCCAGGTGGAAAGTTCACTTCTAGCTTAGTTGTTTTTCTGAACAAAAGTCCTTGTCCACAAGGCTGTTGGCGGGTTGGAGTGCCAGGTGGATCTGAAGAAGGACTTGTCCTATCAGCAGAGCAAACCAGCAAGTTGATAGCAATATCCAATTTGCCATTGGCAGCTGTGTCTTAGTGGTGGTCAGGTGTTAGTCTCTGTTTCTTTTTTTTGCAGAAAGTTCAGAAAAAGTCCAGTCTTACAGTTCTGAAGGGGGAAGAATACACTCTAACACCAGCCAAGAGCCCAGGAACGTTTTGGTACTATTGAAAATAAGATCTCAATCTCCCAGAAGTCACAAGCAGGACCCAGGGCAACTCCTGTTGGATTGGTCAGCTGGGTTCAGCAGACAGTCAGCTTTTTCTTGCAGCTCTGTGTTCCTGGAGCTGGGGGGGGGGCGTGGTCTACTGCCTAAGATGGTGGCCGCCTAATCCTGGAGCTCCCATCCCGGGCCCGCCTAAAATGCAGATCCTGCCGCTGGGCTGAGCTGCTATGTGGTGATAAGTTATCCGGAATATGGGGGAACTGACGGAGCACCCCCGGAGTACGTTTGGGGTGCTCGGCTGGGTGCAGAAATAGATTACCGGGCCTGGCCCTGATTCGGACCCACGCCACGGCCGCGCCGTAGATGGAATGCCGAACAGAAGAGGCCACACTGCGGTGAGTGAGGGGAGGAGAGCGCGTCGAGGCTGGTGCCGAGGACGGGGGTCCGTGCAGTGGGCCTGCGGAGATTGACGGGCCCGCTCCTTGGCGCCCCCCCTCTCCGCGCCTTGGATCCTACCTGCAAGGGCGCAGGTTGGTGGTGGAGGGCGAGGTGGTGGCCCGGGGACCAGACGCACCAGCAGCCCCTCCGTGCACGGAGGCAAAGGCAGGGGAGCGGCGGCACCCCTCTGACAGAGAGTGCTACGCTGAGGAACCACCAGAACCCCGCCGCCAGAAGACACACAGGGGGAACCAGTCGGATCCTACATTTTAGGGGCAGAGACCTCATACTACAGGCGGCAAGAGATCTAGACCCTATCATAGTAGACAATACTCAAATCTCTCTATACCCTGACTACACACTAACCGTGCAGAGGCACAGAGCCTCTTTCCAGATAGTGAAAAAGAGGCTACGAACTGAAGGACTGAAATACGCGCTACTATTCCCGACCCGGTTGCGTGTCACGTTTAATCAGAAAACACACTTTTTTGACACACCAGACTCTGCATGCGACTGGCTGGATGCGACCTTTCCTCACTTGGGGAACGATGAGCGAGATTCCCTGCCCCTGAGACAGCTCCATCAATCACGTAGGAGCGGATGTGGTAGGATGCAATCGACTCGAAAAAAGACTGGCCCAACTATGCTGCAGGTCCTGGAGGGCCGTAATGGGGCACTGCAATCAGCATACTCCTTACGTGGAACAGATTCCTCCCCGCACAGACTTACTTCACCCGTAGACAGTGCTGCGGCATCTGATTCAGAAGGCAGCTCAGCGTTCTTCCCTGCTGTCACCCCTCAATCAGCCCGTGACCTCTGAAAGGGACACAGTACTCTGTGATCGCCGCTGTGCGCCTGACGCTCGCTGGGTTTGCTTCTTCCTTTATACAGGGCAGGCCCGGACGGTTGAGAACCGTACTCCTCGCCATCTACCAAATATTTGGCTGACCACAGGCAAGAACTATTGACAGTACACCAGGTAGCCCCCCAGAGCGCAGGCCCCCTTTCTTCGTAGACGCTTCCCCGTTGGTGGCAACGATAATGTTTCTATATAATACGATGGTTTGGCAAAGTCAGTTTGAGCTTCGACCAGTATTCAGTTTAAAAAGTAAAGTTAGAAGTAGATTTAGAACACTGACATCAACACACATATCATATATATTATACCAAGAGGGACACCCAGTAACACAGACTTCTAAAGAGTCTTCTGCATCAATATCTCAATATGACTGCATTACGTGAATACAATATTATCACCTGGAATGTACGGGAAATGGGATCCGTTCAAAAGCGACATAGAATTTTAGCTCAACTAAATCATCGGAATATACATATAGCCTATTTACAAGAAACCCACCTCACTACCCATGAAGCGACGAAACTCCGTAAGAAGTGGCGGGCCAGCTCCTACACACAACATATTCCGCGTTCACAAGGGGAACGGCGGTATGGATATGCGCTGGGGTACCATTTGAAATACTAGAGACCAAAAATGATGAGGAAGGCCGTTACACACTGGTCAAAGGTAATCTAGATGGGAAACATATAATACTAGGAAGAATATACACCCTGAATACTGCACAGGATATATTCCTGGAGCGCTTGTCGAGGGTAGTATTGCAATGGGCTCACATCCCATGGATAATCGGCGGAGACTTTGACGCAGTACTAGATATCATAACAGATCGCACCACGCCCCCATTGTCAGGTACCAATGCACAACGACAGGCAGAGGCATTGCGTAATTGGCTACAAGGTTGGTCACTGACGGATATCTGGCGAGCTAGAAACATAGGTATAAGAGAATACTCCTTTTATTCACATCCGCATAAAGTGCACATGAGACTAGATCGGGTAGTGTGCACTACTTCAATGCAGACTCAGATATCACAAACCACATATTTAGGAAAAACATTATCAGACCATAACCCCCTCGAGATGACGTTATTGTGGGGGCGGAGAGCTACGCCGATCCCCACATGGCGTTTACAGCCCTCAATACTGGAGGATGTTATCTTAAGAACAGAAATATCCCAAGCGATCACAAACTTCTCCGACAACGTGGGCTCAGCATCCTCTCCATTACTCGAATGGGAAGCATTTAAAGTGGTGATAAGGGGTGTGGTGATGGGAGCGACAACTGGAGTACGTAAAATGCTAACCAGGGAATTAAAATTAATAGAAAACAAGCTACACACACTAGAAAAAAAGGCGATACTAAGACCCTCATCGACTCAACAGCTGCAAGAAGCTAGAGCCAAACATACAGAGCTTGTGGAAAGATTACGGAAAATAGACTATATAAAATACTGTGAATGTATCCACATTGAAGGAGACAAAGCAGGGACTTTATTGGCGCGCCTGATTAAAGCTGAGCCCCCCCACTCCTATCCTGCAGATTATTACACCACAACAAGATACAATAAATACACAACTGGGGATAAATAATGCTTTCCATGATTATTACACAACTTTATACTCAACCCCTACAACTATAAATTGAGCCGAGATAGATGTCTTCCTAGCTGACATTAGGCTACCAACACTGACAGAGGAGGCCAAGCTGCAATAAAGCGCGCAGATAACACAAGGCGAAATAAAGGAAACAATCAAAAGCATGGCGCGGAATAAAGCACCAGGTTCAGACGGGTTACCAGCTGAATTTTATTCCCTCTTCTGCCCACAACTTGCCCCACAGTTAGAAAAATTATACTATTCCTCTCTAAAACATGGAGCTCTTCCAGATACAACTAAACAGGCAATAGTCACCTCACTATTGAAACAAGGAAAAGCCACAACTGATATGTCATCTTACAGACCCTTATCTCTGTTAAATATAGAATATAAAATATCAGCAAAAATACTAGTGCAACGACTGCTTAATTACATAGATAGCCTGATACACACGGACCAATGCGGTTTTGTCCCGTCCCGTAGTACTTCTCTGAACATTCGTCGACTGTACCATGTAATGGACGCGGCTAAGAGTCATTACCCACACGCAGGATGCCTGTCACTAGATCTCAGACAGGCATTTGACTCCCTGAGCTGGGAATATATGTTTAAAGTATTAGAGAGGTTCAATATCCCCCACGACTACATAGGCTGGGTCCGGTTATTATACACCTACCCGACAGCAAGAGCGTGCACTGGCCAGAACATCTCAGATACCTACCATGTACAAAGAGGCACCAGGCAAGGATGTCCACTATCCCCCTTACTGATCATTATGGCGATAGAGCCACTAGCCTGCAAGCTACGACAAGACGGTATAAACCATGGAATACGCACACCTGGGACAAATCACATAGTATCACTATATGCAGACGACATTATTCTATATGTGAAAGATATGAGACAGAACCTAGATGCTATAGCACAAATATTCCAAAAATTCACGCCACTCACACGACTAGCTATAAACTTTGACAAATCAGTGGCGTTCTCCCTCACTGGCCCAGATCCGAGAAATTCAATCACATTCGGCAACAAAGACCTACAATTAGCCTCAGACACATTCCGATACCTCAGCATAAAAATTTACAGCACCACAATAGATCTGATGGAAGGTAATTTGCTAAAAGCAATGGCTTCTCTTAGATCACAGATACAATTTTGGACATCGGTACCAATTTCAGTCGCAGGTAAGCTCGCTCTGGCCAAGATGGTAATGCTACCCCGCTTGCTGTATTATTTTATGAATCTACCAGTGAGAATCCCAGAAATTCACTTCAAAACACTTAACTCGATGCTGGTCGTCCTAATATGGGGGAAGGGTAGACGTTGTATAGGCCTGGCCAAGCTGCAGATGCCAACAGAGAAAGGAGGCATGGGTGCACCTGACTTTAAGCCCTATTGTATAGCAGGTCAACTACAATGGCTGGCATATTGGCTAGCCGGAAGAAATTTACAAGAAATCGAATACACCCAGGAAATGGTGGATAAAGGTCACATACATTCCCTGTTATGTCCGGGTTTCCAAGCCCCAAAGCAACTACCACTCTTATTACGAGTAGCTTTGCAATACTGGAAAACAGCGCTTAAATATACAAATAAAACAATCCCTTACTCCCCCAATACTCCACTTCTGGGACTACCAGTAAACACAGGTATACTGTCCCAACGACAACTACAGAAGTGGTCACAGGAAGGCGTGGACACGGTTGGGGTATTATTCAAAGACCAGCATCTACTAGTACACACAGACTTTACACACAAACACAACTTGACTTCATCGCTTTTTCTCTTACTTCCTACCATACAACACTATATTAAAAACCATTGGGCCCGAGACAGTAAGGAACCCCCCACACATGAACTTGTTAACGCTGTCTACTCAGTGGGACATGGCAGTCATTTGATAAAATGGCTATACCGTGGGTTGAAGACTCAAATCAAATCAAATCAAATCAATCTTTATTCGGATTTTACTCCACAAAAGATAAAAGCAATCTTTTTAGAATAATAATAAAAATATAAAGTAAAATACAAAAGAAAACCATTACTAATAGATAATTACATAGATAAAAACCCTTACTACTACAGATTGTGGAATTATTCATTCTCATACCGGAGATTTTCTAAATATAACAGCTTTTTTCTTAATTCAATGGCATTTAGAATACATTTTATCACTGCATCACATTTCTCATTGGTATCCAATTTACATAAGTACTTAAAAGCTTCTATACAATAAAATAATTTATTAGTAATAAATAAAGGTTTTAAAAATTGCTTCCTAGCATCGTGATAAAATGTACAAGATATAATAAAGTGCATTGTGGATTGTGCAAACTGTCCCACACAGGGGCACTTAGGTAGACTTTTACTCCAAGTCCTCACCTTTGGGAAAGCTACCAAAAAGTGTAGCGTTCTAAAGCGCATTCCAGTCAGATAAAATCTATCCTGAATGTTTGCTACTTTCAGCAAATAATTTGGCTTTAGCTCATTATTTTCAGTCATATAAAGTGCTACTGTTGTCTTCCTACATTCCCTATTTTCTCTTTCACAGACCCTCCATGCCATAAGTTGATCTTTCAGTTCTTTCTTGCTAAATTGAAGGATAATACCTGGGTTGTTCAAATTTGGAACTAGATTTATTCCTTTCAACAAATCTTTTAGGTGCATGAACCACGGAATTCTATCCCAGTATTCTAGTGTAAGGCAATCTTTAATAATCTTTTGGGTAAAATGCGTCCCTTCTTTAGACCAAATACCATGCCAGGCCAGCAACGCGTTGGTGTAAATTAGATCTTCCACGTAAGGGCAACCCAACTCCTTATGTACCATAAATGTGGAAGTAGTATTTGGCACTGCCAATAGTCTGCAAAAAATGTATTCTCTAGCACTTGTAATGAAGGTATCTCGGGCATCGAACCCCAAAGGGCAGAACCATACATAATGCTGTTAATTGATTTACTTTTGTAGATTTGCAGTATTTCCCTAAGGGGTTTATTGCCGATTTCTTTTGAAAATCTAAAAACAGCCTCAGTTGTCCTAACATACTTCATCTTAATGATTTCTAGATGTTGTTTCCAATGTCCCATATTAGAAAGTTGTATACCCTGATATGTAAATCCATTCACCTCCTCACATTTATGACCTTTGATAAAAAATGCTTTTTTCATGGCTTTTCCCTGCCCGCAAGTCATTACAACAGTTTTGCTCATATTCAACAACATATCTCTTTCCTCCATAAATTCCACAAAGCCCTCAATTAGCAGCTGCAGCCCATTTGCATTTTGTGACAGCAGTACAGCATCATCTGCATATAAAAGAACTGGGATAGAGCATTCTCCTAATTTAGGGGTATCGATTTTCAAACTTTTTAAATGGGCATCTACTCCATTTATGTAAAGGTAGAATAGAAGAGGTACCAAGACACAGCTTTGACGTATTCCTCTCCCTATCCTAAAACCTGGGGTACACCCGCCATTTCTTCCATATCTTACCCGTGCTGTTAAATGATTATATAATTGTGCCAAAAAACGTATTATATCTAAGGGTGCGCCCATGTCTGTCAAAACTTTCCACAGCTTCACATGGTTCACCAAATCGAAAGCACTGCTAAGATCAGCAAAGCAGAGGAACATATGACCCTTCCTTGCTATTGTATATTTACTTATTATTAAGTTAAGATTTATGCATTGTTTCAGAGTACCAACCCCAGGCCTGAATCCCAATTGGGCCTCTGTGAGTATATGGTTTTTGGTTGCCCATAATTCTAATCTTTCTAGGAGTACTCTTCCCAACAATTTGATGGAGGTATCTAAAAGTGAGATTGGCCGATAGCATTTGGGGTCACCTCTATCTCCCTTTTTGAAAATGGGGACAATTATGCTTTCAGTCCAAGATGTTAAAATATATCCCTTTGTCACACTCAAGAAGACTTGGGTCAAAATAGGGCACCATAAATCGATGTATGTCAAGTAGGCATCTACTGGCACCCCATCAGGGCCTGGTGCTTTCCCTTTCAAACATCTTCCCATAGCAGATTTCACTTCTCCTATACTAACTGGTTTAAAAAAAGGTGGCTTTATCTCAATTATCCCCCTATTCGATATGTGAGTAGTCAGATTATCTGGGTTAAAAGTTAAGCCAAAATGTGAAAGCCATTCTGATGACGGGAGATGTACTGTTATTTAGGGTACATCATTATTTTTTAGGAATGGTTGATTAATTGTTTTCCAAAATAAAGTACTATATTTTAATGTTGTTGCTTGCTCAAGATTAGCCCATGCCCTAGCTCTCAATTGTGCCTTCCTTGTCATAAGTGCAAGTTTGTAATTAGAACGTTTATAATTACCTCTTCCCTGTTTCTTAGTCGAGCCTGCAGGGCTTGTTTTAATTCCTGGGTTGCTAGTGAACAGCTGTGATCAAACCACCCCACTTTTCCGCTCTTTTTGTTCCCCAATGTTCTCACTAGGCTTCCTGCAATGGCATTTCTAAGCTGGATGAAGGATCCTAGGATCTCATTTGGGCTTTGGTTATGTTCTGTACGTGTGAAAATGTCCTGGTGGTGTCGAGTTACAACTTTTTTCATCACCTCTATTTAATTTACCCCAGTCCATTTAATTACAATACAATTTTCCCTTCTTATTCCTATATTCCTTGCCAATCGTTCACCTATGTTAAAGGGTTTAGCCAATCTCAAAGTTAACAACAAGGGATAATGATCACTATAGATGGTGTGCTCAATCTTCAGGTATTCGACCATATCCATATTGCTCTTAGACATTAATATATGGTCAATTAATGAGAAATGTCCTCTTCCTATAAATGATGGAAGCTTCATTCCTTTAGGCCCGTCTTGTTCCATCAATTCTAAATCATATCTAAATAATATCTAATTCAGTACAATTCGGTAATTGTTACGTAAAAAGTGCGATTGTGCACTGTGAGAAAGTAGCCTCTTTCTAGCCTTGTTACCCCCACTTTTGGCCTGTTTGTGAGTGTATGTCAGGGTGTTTGTCACTGTTTTCACTGTCTCACTGGGATCCTGATAGCCAGGCCTCAGTGCTCATAGTGAAAACACTATGTTTTCAGTATGGTTGTTATGTGTCACTGGGATCCTACTGGTCAGGACCCCAGTGCTCATAGGTTTGTGGCCTATATGTATGTGTCACTGGGACCCTGTCACACAGGGCCCCAGTGCTCATAGGTGTGCATGTATATGTTCCCTGTGTTGTGCCTAACTGTCTCACTGAGGCTCTGCTAACCAGAACCTCAGTGGTTATGCTCTCTCATTACTTTCAAATTGTCACTAACAGGCTAGTGACCAATTTTACCAATTTACATTGGCTTACTGGAACACCCTTATAATTCCCTAGTATATGGTACTGAGGTACCCAGGGTATTGGGGTTCCAGGAGATCCCTGTGGGCTGCAGCATTTCTTTTGCCACCCATAGGGAGCTCTGACAATTCTTACACAGGCCTGCCACTGCAGCCTGAGTGAAATAACGTCCACGTTATTTCACAGCCATTTTACACTGCACTTAAGTAACTTATAAGTCACCTATATGTCTAACCTTTACCTGGTAAAGGTTAGGTGCAAAGTTACTTAGTGTGTGGGCACCCTGGCACTAGCCAAGGTGCCCCCACATTGTTCAGAGCCAATTCACTGAACTTTGTGAGTGCGGGGACACCATTACACGCGTGCACTACATATAGGTCACTACCTATATGTAGCTTCACAATGGTAACTCCGAAAATGGCCATGTAACATGTCTATGATCATGGAATTGCCTCCTCTATGCCATCCTGGCATAGTTGGCACAATCCCATGATCCCAGTGGTCTGTAGCACAGACCCTGGTACTGCCAAACTGCCCTTCCTGGGGTTTCACTGCAGCTGCTGCTGCTGCCAACCCCTCAGACAGGCATCTGCCCTCCTGGGGTCCAGCCAGGCCTGGCCCAGGATGGCAGAACAAAGAACTTCCTCTGAGAGAGGGTGTGACACCCTCTCCCTTTGGAAAATGGTGTGAAGGCAGGGGAGGAGTAGCCTCCCCCAGCCTCTGGAAATGCTTTGTTGGGCACAGAGGTGCCCAATTCTGCATAAGCCAGTCTACACCGGTTCAGGGACCCCTTAGCCCCTGCTCTGGCGCGAAACTGGACAAAGGAAAGGGGAGTGACCACTCCCCTGACCTGCACCTCCCCTGGGAGGTGTCCAGAGCTCCTCCAGTGTGCTCCAGACCTCTGCCATCTTGGAAACAGAGGTGCTGCTGGCACACTGGACTGCTCTGAATGGCCAGTGCCACCAGGTGACGTCAGAGACTCCTGCTGATAGGCTCCTTCAGGTGTTAGTAGCCTTTCCTCTCTCCTAGGTAGCCAAACCCTCTTTTCTGGCTATTTAGGGTCTCTGTCTCTGGGGAAACTTTAGATAACGAATGCATGAGCTCAGCCGAGTTCCTCTGCATCTCTCTCTTCACCTTCTGATAAGGAAACGACCGCTGACCGCGCTGGAAGCCTGCAAACCTGCAACATAGTAGCAAAGACGACTACTGCAACTCTGTAACGCTGATCCTGCCGCCTTCTCGACTGTTTTCCTGCTTGTGCATGCTGTGGGGGTAGCCTGCCTCCTCTCTGCACCAGAAGCTCCGAAGAAATCTCCCGTGGGTCGACGGAATCTTCCCCCTGCAACCGCAGGCACCAAAAAGCTGCATCACCGGTCCCTTGGGTCTCCTCTCAGCACGACGAGCGAGGTCCCTCGAATCCAGCGACTCTGTCCAAGTGACCCCCACAGTCCAGTGACTCTTCAGCCCAAGTTTGGTGGAGGTAAGTCCTTGCCTCACCTCGCTGGGCTGCATTGCTGGGAACCGCGACTTTGCAGCTGCTCCGGCCCCTGTGCACTTCCGGCGGAAATCCTTTGTGCACAGCCAAGCCTGGGTCCACGGCACTCTAACCTGCATTGCACGACTTTCTAAGTTGGTCTCCGGCGACGTGGGACTCCTTTGCAACTTCGGCGAGCACCGTTTCACGCATCCTTGTAGTGCCTGTTTCTGGCACTTCTCCGGGTGCTACCTGCTTCAATGAGGGCTCTTTGTCTTGCTCGACGTCCCTTCTCTCTTCAGGTCCAATTTGCGACCTCCTGGTCCCTCCTGAGCCCCAGCAGCGTCCAAAAACGCCAAATGCACGATTTGCGTGTAGCAAGGCTTGTTGGCGTCCTTCCGGCGGGAAAACACTTCTGCACGACTCTCCAAGGCGAGAGGGATCCGTCTACCAAAGGGGAAGTCTCTAGCCCTTTTCGTTCCTGCAGAAACCTCAGCTTCTTCTGTCCAATCGAAGCTTCTTTGCACCCGCAGCTGGCATTTCCTGGGCATCTGCCCATCTCCGACTTGCTTGTGACTTTTGGACTTGGTCCCCTTGTTCCACAGGTACCCTAGATTGGAAATCCACAGTTGTTGCATTGCTGGTTTGTGTCTTTCCTGCATTATTCCTCTAACACGACTCTTTTGTCCTTAGGGGAACTTTAGTGCACTTTGCACTCACTTTTCAGGGTCTTGGGGAGGGTTATTTTTCTAACTCTCACTATTTTCTAATAGTCCCAGCGACCCTCTACAAGGTCACATAGGTTTGGGGTCCATTCGTGGTTCGCATTCCACTTTTGGAGTATATGGTTTGTGTTGCCCCTATCCCTATGTTTCCCCATTGCATCCTATTGTAACTATACATTGTTTGCACTGTTTTCTAAGACTATACTGCATATTTTTGCTATTGTGTACATATATCTGGTGTATATTTCCTATCCTCTCACTGAGGGTACACTCTAAGATACTTTGGCATATTGTCATAAAAATAAAGTACCTTTATTTTTAGTATAACTGCGTATTGTGTTTTCTTATGATATTGTGCATATGACACTAATTGGTACTGTAGTAGCTTCACACGTCTCCTAGTTCAGCCTAAGCTGCTCTGCTAAGCTACCATTATCTATCAGCCTAAGCTGCTAGACACCCTATACACTAATAAGGGATAACTGGGCCTGGTGCAAGGTGCAAGTACCCCTTGGTACTCACTACAAGCCAGTCCAGCCTCCTACATGCACTCCCCCCATCGTCGACAAATCCACATGTCTTTCCTATAGTATTCTGGCATGTCCCAATATTGAAGACTCCAACCCATATTATTATATAGCTTGAAGTTATATCATTGATGAAAGTTTGCAGATCTTCCTGAAGAGTCGATGCCACTACTCTATTGGTGCCATCAAATTTATTATGGTAGTAGTTTATTAAAACAATCCCTAAAATCTCATCTATCCGAAGATATAAAAACTGATAATGAGGGTAATCAAGGGAGGATTTCACCAATATATATGGTACCAATGTTGAAATCAATATTGCTAATCCTCCCTTTGCCCTTCCACTAGGTGAGGCGGAAGCTGGGGTGGAAAATATGGCATATCCTTCAATAAAAAAGGATCCCATGTGCCAGGTCTCTTGTAGGCGGATTATATGTGATGAACTTATTGTGGTCTGCCATTCCTTCTCAGCCATTTTCGTTTTTACTCCAGCTATATTCCATGACATGAGTATAATTAAGTCTCCTGCTAGGGGTCTCTCATCTATCTCAGTGTCACCATTGCAACTTGGAGATTTTAGAAAGGGGGCTACAATAGTAGGTTGTATTTTGTCAGGTAGCAAGATCTCTTTCCTACTCATTGTAGTTGAAGACTCATTTATCACCGCTCCTAACCCGACTAAAGACTAGATGGGCGACAGATGTTGGCAAAGAACTGTCAGAGGATGATTGGGAGACAATTCTGGAATACCCTAGTCAAATACCACGTAACACTAGATTTAAATTTATACAGTATGCTATTCTGCACAGGGCATATCTCACACCACACAAGATACTCTTGCTATACCAAGACGCATCAATAGGATGCCTCAGGTGTGGCACTGAAGAGGCAGACCTATTACACATGCTCTGGAGCTGCCCGGCCATTACCCAATATTGGAATAGTGTAACAAATGTTTTGGGAAAAGTAGCAGGCGCCCCTATGAGCCTGACGGGGGAGACCTGCTTGCTGGGGTTGCTCCCATGCCCGAAGAAGGAGAAAGCACTCCCACGACTAACAAATCTAGCACTCATAGTAGCAAAATGCTTACTAACCAAGCGCTGGAAAGCTACAACGCCCCCACGGGTGTCACAGTGGTGTGCAGAGATGCTAGACTGGGGAAAGGCAGAAAGTACAGCTATTAAAAGAGAAGAAAGTAGAGGAATGAGAAATTACCCCTTGGCGGATGAGTGTGATGAGATACTAGAGAATTTTGTTACAATATGTAGAACAGAAGGGTTTGAAATTAATACATAGTGATGCCTCTATATAAACACACAACAAACGATCTGATATTCGTGATCCTAAAATGCCCCCCCCCCCAGATGATAGACTCCAAAGATATGACCAAAAGCAGCGGTCAGGGAAAAAGTACATATACTTTACCCCTCATAGTAAAGATTGATGATGTCAGATTTAGGTTAAGTTTAAGAAGTTAAGTTGTAATCAAGCCAGAGTAATGGCAGAACCTGATGATTGAATGTTACATACTATGCCAGTATCATGTACTCCATACCACAGCTGAGAAGCTTGTATTGTATCTAATATAAGAGCTTATATACCGAGTTAGAAATGTTAACTGTCAAGCCATTTGCACAACCAGCAGGGCTGGATCAATGTCTATTTCTCGTACAAAAATGCTCAATGTACTAAATGTAACGTACTGAAAATATCAATCAATAAAAAGAATTAAAAATAAAAAAAATGTGTTCCTGGAGCTGAACAGGAGGCTAGCCAAACAGTCCTTGGACTCCACTCTTCTGTCTTGGGTTCAAGTGGGGAGCAAATCCAGCTTTTAGGTTTTTCTCCACAAGTCGAAAAGCAGGTCCATTCTGTCTTCTGTTGCCTACATGTCCAGAGGTGTTTTGAACAAGGTATTAGGAAGTACCACTTTTATGCCTGGCACTAGCTTGCGGGTTAGGAGAACTCCCTCTCCAATAGAGGAAACCTTTCCAGGGGTAACCCTATCACTTTGAAATCCATTTTTGGGTATTTTACTCTAAACTATCACACAGTGCCCCTCTCTACCTAAACCTAATATGAAAGAACTTGTCTCCTCAAGGCACACCCCTGAGATGTGTTGTTGGGAAATACACAACTCCCCCTGAAAACTTATTCTGGTACAGGTTTTCCCACCACTGGGATTGGTGCCACTCTGGCTACATCGGTAATGACAGGGCAGGTCTAGATGTAAGTTACATCTATTTCTGACAGGGAATGTCCCTTTGAAGCTTGTGCATTTAGTGGGCACATCTCCCAGGCCATCCTGCCAGGAGGAGGTCACACCTCCTCCTAGCTAAAGCACTTTTGTACCCTTTCCTGGGAGCCATCCATACCACCCAGCAAGCTGTTTTGGGACAGTTGAGGATTGATTCTGAGAGGCTACTTAGGCTTTAAGCAGGAAAATACCAACTTTCTAAAAGTGTCATTTTCAATACAGCAACTTAAAATCCCACTTGACCATTAGATTGGATTCCAAACTAGTTTTAATTGAGTCCTTGAATCATGTTTCTCACTATTGCCAAACTGAAGTTATGCATTATATGGTGTTATAATGTAACCCAGTGTTTTTCCATGCCAGTCTTGCCACAGCGAGAAAGAACTTTTGAGATTTTTCACTGCCAGGGCACGGCAGATGTAAGTAAACATGTCCTACTTTTTAAATATAATCTACAATGCACCTGTGGGCATTTAGGGCCTAACGTAGGGGTGGCTTATGAGTATTAAAAAGGAAAGTTTAGGAATTATTTATTTTCCCAGGTCAATTTTACAGTTTTAAAACTGCATAACCAAGCTGTAGTTGCAGGCCTAGAGTCATGTTTTCCCTTGCCTCTTTAGTGATGGCACAATAAGCGCTGCAGCCCACGAGTAGCATTTAACTTACAAGCCTTTGCTACATGAAATACCATATACTAGGGAGTTATAGGTAAGTTAAATGTGCCAATCTTTACATGTTTTAGGGGTCAAAGCACATGTACTAGGCACTGGATGGCAGAGCCCCAGTGTTCAGAATCCATGGAGCAGCAAAAACAATCTATCAACAAGTGGGCTGTGAACATGCAAAAGGGCATTTCCTTGCACACATGACCTGTCTTTCTGCTCCATGAAGGGTAAGTGGACGCAAATCATGTATTTTACCACGGAGGTCAACTAAAAAATGGACGACAACTTCTGCCTCTTCTATAGTTTTCTTCTTTCTATTGATAATGTGCATCTTGTTTGTTTTTGAGTCAGCATTGCCATCGGACAGGAGTGTTTATCAGTTTATGTTTAAACACTCACTTTTAAGAAATATATTATTAATGCATGATGTGGTACCTTACTGTCATTTACAGAGTAAATTTCAAAGAATTGTCCAAAAACCTTCTCTCTAAATAGCAGCATTAGTGATGAAACTATATAATATATTAACAATAATTTGTGGAAATTGGGTTTCAGAAAACATATTTCTCCTTTGCAGATCACCAAGTAAAGTGTTCTGATTTGTTTTCATTGTATTAAAATATTGTTTTCATGACACAGAAGTACAAACAATGGGCTTTGACAATTGCTAAAATAAATTTTGCAATGTTTGTACAGTTGACTCAGTTATTTAAATGTTGTGTGTTAGGAAAAGCCTGACACCCTTCAGCCTTTCCTTTTACACTCTTTGTACAGCAGGTCAAGCTGTTCACCGTAAAAAATCCTGGAACTCTACTTTCAGTAGGAAAATTATTCCTAAGAAGGCAAACTGACTTTTGAACTCTGTCTCTGAACACAGAGCAAATGTGCAAAGATAACAAGATTTAAAGGTGTCTTTCTGAGAGAACAGAACACCTGTTCTTTGTCCACTAACCAGTAGGGGCAAGTATGTCTGCAAAATAGATTGACCTGATAAAATATGATTCCCCCGGTCATCAGTCATCACCTCCCTGCCCATGGCATTTTATAACCCCATGACCTAACTGCAGCATGGTTAAATTTGGTACTGCAGTGTTGGCTGTGCAATGTGTGTCTGCTTCAGTGAATGCAGTATTTAGAAAGTTTTCAATTTATTGCAAACCGAAAACAAGCGAAGTTTCCCTTCCATCCCCCTCAGTCACCTCCTAGTATTTCATTCCTTTAATCTTTCCTACGTTCTGTCCCAGACTACCAGAAAATCTGAAAAATCCATTCTTAGCATGTGCCACATTTTTCTGGCCAAGTGATTCATATATTTAATGGCTTCCATAAATAATTTACGTATGTTCAAACTTTTCCATTTTGACATTCATCAACTACAGAGACTGATTGAGCCAAAGCTTAGGCACATGATGACGATCAGTGACAACTCACTATCCTATGGCAAAACCTCTACCTACGTACCCTAACCCCTCTAACGTGTTTTTCCCACCGTATACATACAGCAGACAGAATATACGCATTTTATACATGACATGTGTCATGCAGTATTATTATTATTCTGCCTCTTTGGAGTCAGGATAGAAGTGAAAGGCATTTGTAGAGAGCAGTGCCACTGGAATCAAAGTAAGATAATTGTCGATTGCAGCTGCCCCAGCTGCAGGCTGCAGAGAGTAGTAAACGAGTACCCAACACATAAGCGTGCATGCCTCCATTTATTTAGCACAACAAGAATACTTGTACTCCATAGTGGATGATGCCTTACTCATTAATCAGAAGTAATTTATTTTTATTTTTCCACACAAAGTATCTGTTTAGTTTTTTAGAAAATCCATTAAAAGAAAAAAAACACTCTTTTATTCTGGTGTTATCCTGCCTTAATTCCTTTTAGACAGCTAGGGCCTGATTTATACTTTTAGACGCAAACCTGCGTTAGCGCAGGTTTGCATCAAAAAGTATAGTGCTGGCTAACGCCATTCCAGGACGCCATCCGGGTGCCATATTTAAGGAATGGCACAAGCCGGCGCTAAGGCCCGGATAGCATCAAAATGCATGACGCTAACCGGGTAGGGGAGGCGTAGGGAAAAGTGGAGGTTGTGCGTGAAAGAATGGCGCTAGTCAGGTTAGAGTCAAAATAATGACTCCAACCTGACTAGCGCCATTGTTAGACGCACACCCCCTATGAACATGACTCCTGTCTAAGTAAAGATAGTCCCCTGGGCATGGCCATAGGGCACAGTGCCATGTAGGGGGGCCCAAGTAAGGCCCCCCTATGGCATTTAAAAAAAAATACTAAGCTCTACTTATCTATACTTACCTGGGATGGGGTCCCCAGTCCTCCGCTGTACCTTTGGTGTGGGCAGGGTTGTCCCTGGGGCCTGGGGAGGGCACCTGTGGGCTTATTCTATGGTGTTCCATCATGCAAATAGGCCCACAGGTCCCCTAACACCTGCCCTGACCCAGGCGTTAAATAATGGCACTAAGCAATCTCAGTGCCATTATTTAGGCCCGCCACCCTCCCGTGTGTGATTTTTGCACGGGAGGATAAATAAGGCACCTGGGCCTTAGAGAAATTTTTTGCCCGGGAATGCCTACCTTACATCACATTGATGCAAGATAGTTTTCCGCAGGCAAAAAATGACTTTAACTCCAATAATTTGGTGCTAGACATGTCTAGCACCAAAATAAAAATATGGAGTTAAGTTTGCGCTGGATTTGCTTAAATAAAATGACACAAATCTGGCGCAAACAGAGTATAACTATGCCCCTCGGTGATTTTATGTGAGGCATCTGTGACCCTGTAACTCTCCTAATCACATTAAATTCCCATGGCCCAATGGGCCCAGCAATGTACTGCTACTGTGCCACAATATAATTTTAAACAAGTATTTACACACAGCATTGTTTACAATTTGTCTGTTTTATTTTTTTTCTTGGTGGATATAGCTACTCCTGCTGATCCACCATTAACATGGCAGGACATAGCAGCCCTGCAGCAGCAGCAGAGGTTGGGGGCCGTCCGGGCTGAGTACCAACAGCTGAAGGAGAAGGAGGCTGAGGCATTTGCCACTGCCCCAGAACCCAGTTCCTCCAGCCAGCTGTCTGTGCTTCCACCCCTCCAGGCAACACTATCAACAGCGCTGCCAGCAGCTGACAGCTGCCTGCAACACCATTGCTGCCCCATCCCACTCATGCTGCCACTTCCAGCGCTGTATGCTGTGTAAGCTGGTGCAGCTAGTTCATCGAATGGCATGCCTTGAGTCCCAGCACTAAGAGCTGAGGACCCTTTTCAAAAACACCCTCTTCTAAGCCCTTTTTTTGTTTTCATGGCAGGGACGTTTGTGGTGGGTGGGTTTGGTGAAAATTGGGACGAGAAGTTCATTTTGGACTTTATTTTGGACTTTTCATTGGAAGTTTACTTTGGACATTGGTTGGGGCAATATTGTTGGGGAAAGGGGTCGGCCTGTTGTGGTGGAGAAGGTGGGTTGTATTGTTGTTAAGTAAAGGGAAAAGTTATTCCATCATAATTTATGTCTGAGTTTTTTTTAGTTTTACTTTTACTTTGCACTGTTGCTTTTTCGGGCAACCTGTTTTTTAATCTGCTTCTCAAAGTGTATAACAGTTAGTTATAGTTAGGTATACCCTTGTCCTACTACCCTCTGTAACTATATTCACCATTTGGGGGGTATGCATCTGTTGCCTATGTTGTCAACAACAACCTGGATGAACAATTACTTGTCTGCAGTATAGGTTAGTTACTTACTCAACTAGTTCACTTCACTCCATAGTTCTCTTATCCAAAAAGATGAAGCAATGGGTGCTACCTCTCTCAATCTTCCAAAACCTTACTGCAGGATTTCCCAAGGTGCCTTCTTAATGGTGGGGGTAGTGCGCTAACAGGGAATGCATCACAAGTGTGGTCCCACTCCCACCTAATGAGCTCCAATTGTAGGATTATTCAAAAGGGGTACCCATCACAGGCAGCTAAATTGAAAGAAAAACACAGTTAGTGGGTTATATATTGATATCATAGCTTTATAAAGACTGTGACCAGACTACTAACACCATAACACAAAAAAATAATACCTTATATTATAACTAAAACTAGCAATTTTTCTGAGAAATGGTGAGCATGGAACTTAATCAAAACTAAAGTTATGAAATCCTCAAGTCAGGAAAAGTGGACTCAAAGTCAGAATTGGACAAGGTTGAGTGTTTACGCAACACAAGGCCTGAATGACGATAGTGACAAATTATGTTCTTCTTTGTCTAAAATCTGGATCCTTTTATGCGTAGGTAGGTCAGTGGGGCTGGTTTGGGCTATTGCTCAGGAAATAGAAGATCCCACAGTGAAGTGATGCCGCTTTCACCATACCTACCTCACCAAGTGTGTGATCCATTTATGATGCAAATAAAGTCACTCCTGTATAAATCACACAGCCGGGGGAAGAGGGTTAAGGGTTTGATGAATGGCTTGGAAAGGGGATTTAGGGATAGGTGTGACAAAGACAAAAAATACACAACACAACAATAATATTCATCAGGGCGATGAGCAGCATATAATCATAAATCTGTTGTGGAAAGAAATGAAGGAATTAGTATGACAGTTCAGTTAAATGCATTGTAAACAGTCCTTCAGCACCAGAGGCCCAAGTTATTATTAGATATTTAAATGTTCTGTTATCTAGGTTTGAAAAATACAAATTATGGAGAAGTGAAGTGAACCCACCCAGTTCCAGAAAAAATGTGATTGTTAAAATATACTGTATTGCCAAATTGGGGGGTGCATCTGCATTCTTCTCAGAATGTCTGTAACTCTTGGGTGCCTGGCTGAACCAGTCCACTAAGGTAAGCCGGAGTGTTATATAGCTTATGCCTTTCATGCAGAAGAAGAAAAGGCCTGCTGATTGTAAAACAACATTGATATTGTAGAGTCAAGGAGAAGGACAGAAGTAACCTTCATGAAGAGTGTACTAAGAAGACTCAGAGGCAGAGCAAGAGCATAGGCTGCCTCAAGCATTCATTTAATTATGACTCAAGTACGATCGATTAACCGAGTAGTGAGAGGAATATACAACCAATCATGGACTAGTAGCTGCATGTACCAGGCGGACCAATCTCACAACTGTTATCCTAACATTTAGTTGAATGTGTGCATAATGTGATGATGTGGTATTAGAAGTAGGTCTCCAGGTACAAGCAACACCCCCATCCAACCACATAAAAGGAGTGTTAGACCTGACAGCATTAGGGTGGTCACCCCCCAACTTTTTGCCTGCCTCCTTTCACTTTAATGGCACAGTTTCTGCTGGTTTTAGGACTCTACCACTGCTAACCAGTGCTAAAGTGTATATGCTCTCTCCCTTAAACATTGTAACATTGGTTCATTCCACTTGGCATATTTGATTTACTTGTAAGTCCCTAGTACAGTGCATTCCATGTGCCCAGGGCCTTTGAATTGAATGCTACTAGTGGGCCTGCAGCAATGGTTGTGCCACCTACATAAGTAGCCCCTTAACCAGGCCTGCCATTGCAAAGCCTGTGTATGCCATTTCACTGCCACTTCAACTTGGCATTTAAAAGTACTTGCCAAGCCTTAAACTCCCCTTTTTCTACATATCAGTCACCCCTAAGGTAGGTGCTAGGTAACCCATAGGTTAAAGGCAGGACATATACGGGTGTGTTTTATATGTCCTGGTAGTGGAAAACACCTAAATTCGTTTTCCACTACTGTGAGGCCTGCTCCTTTCATAGGCTAGCATTAGGTCTGCCCTCACATACTGTTTGAGTGGTAAAACCTGATCAGAAAGGGGTAAACAGGTCATGTTTAGTTGGATTTTATATTACCATTTTAGAAATTCCACTTTTAGAAAGTGAGCATTTCTCTGCACTTAAAATCCATCTGTGCCTTACAGCCTGTCTCCAATCCACATCTGGGCTGGGCTGGTTGACAGCTCCCTTGAGAGTTCCACCCAGACAACCACAAACACAGGACACTCACACACATCTGCATTAATCTATATACTGAATGGGTCTTCCTGGGCTGGAAGGGTGGAAGGCCTAACACTTACATTTCAAAGGCTAGTGGCCTTTCCTCACAGGATGGACTGCCAAACCCCCTACTGGGACCGTTACAGACAGACCTGTACTGAAAGGGGACCTTGTGTACTTCAAAACCACTCTTTGAAGTCTTCCCCACTTCAAAGGCAGCCTGACTTTCCCATTGAAGAATCGACGCAGCGCCTGCTGTACAACAGGAAATTAAACGCATCGTCTATTGGATCGACTCAATGCCTGTGACTTCTTCCTGTACGCCCAGGACTTTCCCTGCCTCCTCCCTGGGCATCAAAAAGATCCGTGCATCGCAGTGAGAAACCAAGACTGCTCTCCAACAATCGACGCAAAGCCTCTTGCAGCATGGAAAGAAATGATGCATTGTCTGTGCTGCACCGGAAATTCCAATGCACATCCAATTTTCCACGCATCTCTTTCTTTGCTGTCGTCGTGTGTGTTATTTTTTACAAAAACCAGGTACTTTGTGCAAGCAAGAGACAACTGTTGATTTCTAAGATTTAAGACTTTTAAATCTTGGAAAAGTGATATTTCAACTTGTGCTTATTAAATCTTTATCGTTTTGACCTTAATTTAACCAGAAAAATGTCATATATTTTTCTAAACCTGTGTAGTGTACTTTTGTGGTATTTTCACTGTGTTACTGTATGATTTATTGCACAATTACTTTACACATTGCCTTCTAAGTTAAGCCTGATTGCTCAGGGCCAAGCTACCAGAGGGTGGGCACAGGACAATTTGGATTGTGTGTGATTTACACAGACTAGGGTTGTGGTCCCTATTTGGACAAGGGTGTATACCCCTTCCAACTAGAGACCCCATTTCTAACACTGGTGATCAGCAGTGAGGATAGGACTTGTGCTTGTGCAGTGATGTACAATAGCTACGTGTACACTACCTACCAACAGTTAAAGGTCCATTTGATTTTTTTCTCTGTTTGCTACAATTTTTCCTGCTTGACATTTTAATCTAATCCTAAACAACATGTCTCTGGCTGGGACTCAAGTAGGAGCTGGAGAGTTTGACCTAGATAAGCTGGAGACATACAGGTGCTGAGGGCCTGGGCAGTAGCCCGTTAACAAGAGGATGTTGAGGTGTAGGAGTCAGAGGATGGCTCACCAGAGGATTCCCCAATAGCAGTGGGGGGTGACAGCCCTGGATTTGTGCCCCCTGCTAAACCAGGGAGTAGTGTCTTAATTCACAGCCTGACCGCAGAAGAAAGGAGGGAGGAGAGAGAGTTTCAACTGCAATTGGCAAGGTTAAACATGGAGGCAGAGGAGAGGAATGCTGAGAGAGAAGCCAAACAAACTGAGGCTGCAGCTGAGAGGGCCTTTGCTGAAAATAAACTACTTCTGGCTCTTGAATTGAGTCTAAAAGAGCAGGACCTTAAGTCTAAGCAGTCTGGGTCCAGCAGTGATGGTGGCAGCATACATGCAGGACCTGCTGGAGACAAACATGTTTATATAACCAGAGATGTGGTGGGAGATGACACTGACAAATGGTTTGATGCCTATGAAGTTGCACTAAGGGCTTATGGGGGTCCTGTAGAGCCATGTGGGTGGGATTGTGGTAACATGTGCTAACGCGTCCCTTTATAATAAGTTATTACACATTGGGACTCGTTTTAGGCCAATTAATCTTTTGACCCAGTTGAGAGACACCTTAGGAAGAGATAACTAATTAGCATGTCAATCAATACGTTAATAAAGTCATCAATATTTACTATAACAATACAATTCACTTTAGTCAAAGACATTAATAAAACTCAGAAACCACCATGACCTTTCAGTCATGAATAACCACACCAGTTTAGTAGAATGTCATGATATTTATTCCCTATTGGTTACAATTCTAATAGCAAATTTATTAATCTCATTAGCAAAACGCTCATCATCATTGTCATAATTTGGCAACTTGAATATGACTTCATCAAAGCAAGAAACACAATTATTAGAACATAACACGGCGTCAACATAGATTAACTTCAGCAGAGTGTCATTAACGCATCCATTCAACAAAACATAGATTCAGTCATTTGTCTATTTGCGTCATTAGTGAACCCCTTAACTAACCTCGAATTAGCATTGGCATGCTGAGCTTCATGCCAAACGATTTAGTAACACCAATTTGGAAAACATCTAGCTATGGTCTCTGTCAAAAGTAAGCAGTTGGCACCTAGAAAGGAAAAGCAAACAGACAATCTCAATTTCATTGTCATAGTTACCCTCCACTTGGGGTCAGCACTCAGGTTCTGTCTTTGTCTTGAGGACATCAGTTGATTCGCCATCAGTCAGGATCTGAGTGCAGCAGGAATGGCAAAAGGGTACTTCCCTCATAAGGAGGTAAAGTATAAGCGGGCAATCTAAAGGCAAAGATGGTTTAAGTAAAATCAGCACGTCACCAAGCAGAGTGACAATGTGTCTGGATCAAATCAATAGCATTTCCCTAACCAATCTTTTTGACTCCCCGTGTCATAGGTTTTTATCCCTTTTTTCGTTGTACATTCCCCTAAGATTTAATTGGGCAAAGGTTGCACCCCACTATCTTTAGCCAATTAACTTTTACCTTATGTCATTGAATTTTTCACCCCGCATCAGTTCTCAGGCATTTTATTGGTCCATATGATTGACGTCTTTAGGGGTAGAATGTCTGGTATGATTTCATCCTTTTGTAATTCTTTGTGCATCTTTGGTCAGTAGCTCTATTGTCCGTACCGGTTTAAGCGACCTGCTAACTAAGGCCTAAAAGATGTATTAGCAAAACTTTAATAACATAATCATCAATAATTAGTATAAAACTATCTTCTAATATAAGAATTCATCAATATTAGTCATTTTTTTTAGTTCCCGTATACATTGATTGCCACTTCCCCGTGGGCAAATTTCAAGCGCACGTTTAGCAAAACATATTAATACAGTTACTATGCGGCATTATTATACATTAGTTCATAAACATTTCATGTTAATATAGATTATATAAGCTACGCTCTGTCTCACATGTATGAGTAATTGGGAGGGACACACTTCTCACATTAGAGCCAGAGGACCGTAACACATACCCGCTCATGAAAGCATTGTAATTGCCAAGTTTGGACTGACTCCTGTGAAGTATTGCCAGAAATTCAGGTACAGTACCAAACTTTCCCACCAAACTTGGGTAGACTTTTATGATTTTTCTAGCAAGGCAGTGAATGGATGGGTGCGGCCAGTAAAGTAAATGATTATAAGGGGTCATATGACTTCATCCTGAAAGAGTATATGCTCAGTATTTACTTTGTAGAGTTGCACCAGCAACTGATTGACAATAAACTGACTGATCCCAGGAAGCTGGCTAAGGAGGCGGACCTCTGGGCTAGCACCAGCATTTCCAAAAAGGTATAGGGGGGACACCCACAAAGGTGGTCATGGTTCCCACCAGAAGAAAAAGGGGGGTAGAAAAAACTAAAAATAAGGAGTTCTCAAAGGCCCCTCAAAATAATACCCAAGGGGATGGAGGTAACCAGTCCCAACCTGATTCTGCAAAGAAACCAAGATTCTTTGAAAGAAAGGGAGGTTTGTACCCCAATGTACAGAGTGCACTAAGTATGGTCACTCTAACAGTGACTCCAAGTGTCCAAAGAGGACACAGCCCCCCCACTGGAGGGCAGACACATCGGTTGGCTAGTGTAGCACTCGAGGAGGAGGTAGTCTCAGTTAGCTTTGGGGAACAGACAGAGGTGACCCTAGAATCACTGGGAGATGAGGACATGGTGCGAAAAGCCCACATGCCTGCTAAAACTTCCAAGTATAGGCAGTGGGTCACCATTAATGGGCAAAGGGTGAAGGCTCTGTGTGACACAGAAGCCAGCATAACTGCTGTCAGGGGTCAGCTGGTGTCATCAGAGCAGGTCATCCTGTGGGGGCGTGGCTTGCCTGGCAAAGATGGCGGACGCATGAAGCGGCAGCTCCGTCTGGGCCTAACATTGATCCTGCTAAAATTTATCCTGCTTGGGGACCGGAAGCGAGGATTGCATTGGGGGCGAGCCCCGAGCACAGCACGGTGGTGATTGGGCAAATTTGCTGAATCGGGGGAGGCCCGAGCGACGAAAGCGGAGAGGCCCCGATTGAAGGACGAAGCATGAGCCTGGAGGGCGGCGCACATCTGTAGGCAGAGACCCGATGCTGGAACCGCGGAAGCTGGGAGAGTGGTGTGAAGCGACCGGAGCCGCTCTGGAAGATGGAAGAGAACCACCGAGGTACAGGAGCCCTCGCGCCCCGCTTGTTGGTGGATTCACTACCCCCCTTCTAAGCAGGTACGGGCGAGGGCTGGAGGGACCTGAAGGGTGCGGGCCCGACACTGCAGCCCGTTAGAGAAGAGCTGTGCGGGCTGAGGCCGAATTGATTTAGTGGTGGAGCCGCGGAGGCGGGGAGATCGTCAGGCAGCAACCGGAGCCCCCTGGAGATCGGAGAAGGCCTGCGAGGATGCCACGCCTGTCTGCGGAGCTGCTACCCCCCTTGTAGGGTGGTGCGGGCGGGGGCTGGAAGGGCCCGAAGGGTGTGGGGCTGACGCTGCAGCCTGGCAGAGAGAAGTGGAGCAGGCTGACGCAGAATCGACTTGGTGGTGGAGCTGTGGAGGAGTGGAGAGCGGCAGGCAGCAATTGGTGCCCCCTGGAGACTAAATGAGGCCTGCGAAGACATCGGGCCCCTCTCTTCCCCCCCCGCTTATGGACTCATTGACATCCCCGGAGGTGGAGTAAGCGAGACCTGGCGAACATCAGAGGGAGTTGATCTGACAAAGCGACCGACAGAGGGAAGCGGGCGACCTATGGCTGGAGAAGGAGGCCTGCTTCTAACAGGAGACACTTGGCCACTTGCACCCACAGTGTGCAAAGGGGAAACAAGGATCTACGAGGGGGACACTGATAACAAGGATCTTGGTATAGTTGGAACTTTATCTTATGAGCATTTACTTTACCGCACTGCACAATCCAGATGAGTTCCAGAAACCGGAATAAGGGCAAGGCGCAGATCCGCAAAAACCCAGGTGATCCAAACTGCGGGATCATGGAAGACCCCTTGCAACCCATGGTTCAGGCTACCCTAGATAAGATCCTGGGAGCAATAGAGGATACCAAGGCAACGTTACAACATGAAATAAGTCAGGTGGCGGTGGAGGTAAGTCTGCTGAGGGCAGACCACCAAAAGCTGATGGACAGAGTCAGAGACTACGTTGGCGGAGCTCTCACCGAAACAAGGGGATCTAGCGCCCACAGTAATGCAACTGACCGACGGGTCCAACGCCTGGAGAGTAGAATGGAGGAGGCAGAGGGAAGGAGCCGCAGGAACAACGTGCGAGTTGTCACCCTCCCTGAGGGAGCGGAAGACGCAAGCATTGTGGCGTTCCTGGAGGAGTGGATGAGCACGGTGGTGGCTCCGGAGCAGCTCACTTCATATTTCACACTGGAACGGGCACATCGGGTGCCCTCGAGACCCTTAGCACCGGGGAGACCACCTCGAGTAGTAGTGGCTAAACTGATGAACTATAAAGATAAGGGCACACTACTCCAAAGGGCCAGGGAGGCTGGGCCCTTCAAGGTGGTGAATGGTGTGGTGACACTGTACCTGTACTTTACAATGGAGGTCCAAAATAAACGGGCCTCATTCCTAGCGGTGAAGAGGGCCCTCTGAGAGCACGGGATCCAGTATTTACTCCTGTTCCTGGCTAGACTGAGGGTGATCACTGAGGATAAGACCACATTCTTCCAGACCCCGGAAGAGGCATGGGAGTGGCTGGAGGCACGAGGACCTGAAGGGAGCCACTATGCTAAGATGGACCGATCGGGGTATGGAGGGACACAGAGGAACAAGGAGACAGCGAAGCAGAAACCGCCTGCAGGCGGAAGCGATCCTGGCCCAAAAGGAATCTGCAAAAAAGGCAGCACTGGAGGCGGCGGCATCCATGCACGGAGTGGCATCCTCAGCAGAGACCAGCGAGGGGGACTCGGACCATGCATCTGCGACCTCGGTAGTGGGATCGCACTACTCTGAAGGGGCTCCGAGGGTGACCCCTCAAACTTTGGATGAGTTGGGCTCATTTGACTGATAGACTGGTTACGAGGTGAGGGAGATACCATGAGTATGTGGCCCAGATGGCTACGAGGCCACCCCCGATCGGTTTCTCGGCCACCCAGTGAAGAATGGCGGGAACACTGATTGATTTTTTGTCTTGGTTGTGCTCATGCACTGTATTCTGGGCAGCCTACAGTTGGAGAGGCGTATTGGGGATGGGGAGTTGGGATTCACAGTTCTATGTTCTAGTGGTGCTGGAGGGGCTGAGAGTTGTTTGTTCAAAAGCGACATTGAAGTATGGGGAGGGGGCTGAGGTTGAGGAGGGTTGGGTGGCCCACCTTACCGTAGACACAAAGACATGGCAGATTATAATTTCTTAACCTGGAACATACAGGGGATGGGAACATTGAATAAAAGGCATAGAATCTTGTCCTATCTGAAAAGACGGGGCATACATGTGACACTACTACAAGAGAATCATCTTACTGCAGGAGAAGCAGATAAGCTAAGGCGTAGGTGGAGAGGGCAAGTGTTAGCCACTAAGTACTCTGCATATGCTAGAGGGGCGCTGGAGTGGGTCAGAGCCGGGGGTTCCATTCGAAGTTCTTGCTACAGATATAGACCAAGAGGGCAGATTTGTGATAGTGGAAGGTAAGCTGCATGGGATCCCGATAGTCCTGGATAGCATCTATGTACCTAATCAAGATCAGATTCCCTTCATGCAGCATCTTTCGAGCCATCTTACAAGGCAACCGGGGGGAGAATTAATAATTGGGGGGGACTTTAACGGGGTGTTGGACACAGAGCTAGACCGATCCACTCCCCCGCTAGTGGTTGCATTGTCACATAAGATAGCTAAAGGATCGCAGGACTGGATGCAAGGCTGGGGCTTAGTGGACATATGGCGGAACCAACACCCTGAGGACAGAGACTACTCCTACTATTCAAGCCTACACCAGGTACATACTAGAATAGATAGGATAGTGTGCTCTGCAAATATAGCCCATGTAATTGCCTGCTCTGAATACTTAGGACGCACCCTCTCTGACCATAACCCTCTATAACTCACTTGGAGGAATGCCGAGACTAGGCCTCCCATACCAATGTGGAGACTGGGCCCAGCTGCATTAGAAGCCCAAGCCTTTGGGGAGGAACTCCGCTCTTATCTCAGGGACCACATTACTATTAATAAAGGGTCTTCTTTGGCTAGACATGTGGAGTGGGAAACACTTAAGGTGGCAGTCCGAGGGCACTGCATGGGACAGACAGTGGGGATAAAGTGCACGCTGGAGCGGGAACTTATACGCCTAGAAAAGGTCATTCACGACGAGGAAAGGGATGAAGGTAATGTCTTGTCAAGGCGATGTAAGCTTGCAGAAGCAAGGAAAACCCCCTCCCAGGTTGAGGAGCAGCTACGTTGCCACAGCCTGCAGAGGTAATTGGCCTTGATACAGGCAGAGGAGGGCAGATTGGGCAAGATGCTGGCATGGTTGGTGAAGCCCAAGGGGGAGGGTACACCTACCATGAGTGTGCGAGACATGAAGGGGGAGCGTAAGTACAAGCCGAGTGACATAAATGACGCTTTTAGAGATTATTATACCTTCCTTTATAGGAGTCCAGAAGCGCCTATGGCGGAATCTCTGAGTGCCTACCTCCACCTACTGCCTCTGCGCACCCTGGCGGTGGAGGACAGAGACACGCTGGGGGGGACAGCAACATTAGAAGAGGTAAAGGATGCCATCTTGCAACTGTCTGCGGGAAAGACGCTGGACACAGACGGTCTCACAATGGAATTTTATAAGAAATACATGAGTATGTTGGCTCCCCAGCTAGTTGAACTATATGCCGAGGCCCTCCAGCGGGGTCTCCTTCCTGAGTCGTTGAAGGAAGCTTTAGTGGTCCCACTGCCCTAGCTCGAATCCGGTGAAGCATCAGTGGCTGATTTTCAACCACTTTTGATGCTGAGCTGTGATTTTAAAATTCTAAGCAAAATAATGGCTACCCAATTAGTCTGGCATATTCCTGACCTAGTGCACGAAGACCAAAACGGGTTAATTCCAGCACGAAACATCTCTTTGAATCTCAGGCGCATGTTTGCACTACTGCAAATGCCACAGACGGAGAGGCCACATGGAGCCGTACTCCTGTCAATAGACTTTGAAAAGGCTTTTGATTCAATACAGTGGGACTACTTGAAGGTGGTGATGCTGAGGATGAGACTGGGTGAGGAATGGGTGCGCTGGGTGGACCTGCTGTATGCAGCGCCTATGGCGAGAGTGAGGACAGGCTGGACGGTGTCCGCAACCTATCCCATATTCAGAGGTACTAGGCAGGGATGTCCATTATTCCCATTATTATTTGCACTCGCCCTCGAGGCACTTGCAGCTCAGTTCCGGATGGAGGGCAGGGATAGAGGAGTGGGGGGGGGGGGCAGACTGGACACAACATCTCACTCTATGCAGATGATATACTAATTTACTTGAGGGAGGGAGCACCTGGCTTAACGTGGGCGTTGCACAAGCTGGAGTTCGTAGGTTACCCGGGACTTAGACTGAATAGAAGTAAGACATACGTTTTCCCCCGATGGCAGGGCGCTCCGTTCGCTTCGGGCGTCGATGGGGTTCTGGAGGTCACTTAAATTTTCCACAATGGCCAGAATATCCTTGTCCAAAATTATTATGTTGCCCCGCCTTCTATATTACTTCGCCAATCTTCTGGTGCTCGTACCCCCGGCTTGTTTCAAAGAATTGAACACACTACTACAGGACCTCATTTGGGACAGAGGGCGCAAGCGAACTGCATTATCTGTCCTCTGCTGCCCGGCGATTGAGGGGGGACTGGGAGCTCCAGATTTTGAACTCTATTACTTATCATGCCAGCTGCAGTGGATCTCCAGATGGTGCGTTGGAGAGGGACGTCTAGATAGGGTCACTGCTGGCGGCGAGGTGAGTAGAGAGCGGATTGTAGCACAAATGCTTGGAAGCCAGGTGATCCCCCAGACGGGAAATGTACTGATGAAAGTAGCCTTAGCTTGCTGGAAGAAATCCATGCGCCGTACGGGAACTGGTGTAGCTTACTCCCCGGCGCTGCCACTGGCGGTGCTGACACAGGATACTGCAGGGGGATCGGTAACAGGAGCTGGGCTGGGAATGTGGATCAGAGCAGGGGTGGAATCCTTGGGTGACTTCTTACAAGACAGAGGACTGAGAACCTTTGCGGACATGGCCGATGAGAGGGGAGTACCGGGCGGGCAATTTCTATTATATCAAACTCTAATGCATCAAATACGGGAACATTGGAGTACAGTTAACATGGAACCGGAAACACATGAAGTCTTGCTCCTCTTGCTGACCTCGGGGGGAGATGCACACCTCGTCACTAAACTTTACAGAACCCAAATTGAGAGCACACTGGCTCCCTTGCAGTCACTTAGGGGGAAATGGGAGATGGCGTTGGGTAGAGAACTGACTGACGCAGAGTGGCAGAGGGTACTTGCGTATCCACGAAGGGTTACATGAAACACTTGCCTTAGGTTCACACAATATTATTATATTCACAGGACATACCTCACCCCACATCGGCTACGTCTTATATACGGGGGTGACAATAGAACCTGCCCCAGATGTAATGAACCAGACGCCGACTTGGATCACATGGTGTGGCACTGCCTGGAGCTCCAGCAGTGTTGGAGGGCTGCACTGGGCGAACTGGAAAGAATACTAGATGAAAAAATGGACCTGGCACCATCTCTATGTCTGCTGGGTTTACGCCCTGGACCAGCCACTAAGAAAGTTGTCGGCCAATTTATTGACCTGGCGTTGGTGCTCTTTAGGAGACACATTACTGTGGGCTGGAAGTCGCCCAGATGTCCCTTGTTGATGGACTGGAGACGGGATGTGACGATATGGTCTAGGGCTGAACTGCAGTTTTTAAAACGTGAAGAGGCACAGGGAATACGCCAGAAACCCATCGCTCCGCTGTGGAAGGAGGTGCTGGACACATGGGAGGAGCGGATTCGGAAGGGGGAGCGGACCCGAAGACATTGGGAGAGGGGACAGATGTGGATCCAGCTGCTGAGGGTGTGAGTGGGGACAGAGGGACGCAAGACACCAGAGATGAGTAGAGACTGAACCAGAATCGAGGGAGGGAAGAAGTAGTGCAAGATGTAGATGGGAACAACCCAGTGCGGCCGAGGCCCGAACTGCGACATTGCCTGGCGGAACGATCTGTTAATCCTAGTGGTAACGTACAGACAGGGAAGTTGTGAAGGAGATGGGCAGGCCTAAACGCCCATGGTAAAAATCCCTTGGTCATATCCTCCTCTTTAGAGTTAACTCGCCTCTCCATTGCACCATTATGTTTACGGTTAGTTTAGAATTAAGGTAATGATGCATTATAAATATTAACAGTGGCAGTTCAATGTCTGCCAGAGGAGTACAGGTGGGGTATGGTCACAATAAGTCTAGATGGAAGGAGCATAGTCACTGTAGGGCTGACTAATACTGTATGATATGCATGTGAAATATAGATACCTGTACAATGGCAGCATAATAGAATATAACTCCTGATTTAGTATGAGTATGTCACTGTGATAAATCGAATGGATGATGTATAAAAGCAAAATGGTAATAAAATCAGTAAAAAAAAAGAAATCTCAGCAGGTTATCCCCACTACATTTTACCAGGTCACAGTCGCTGACAATCGTGAGAGCCACCTACGGTAGCTCTGGTTCCCTTTGATAGGGGGGTGGGTGTCTGGTACTTTGAAAGTAGCTATGAGTCCTGCCATACCTGTAGATTGTCTGTTAGACAGCGACCTTGAGCACACTTCCCCGAAGTAGGTAGAGCTAAGGTTTTACCTGTAGATGTTAGGCTTGCCTGAGTGGGTCTGCATGACCACAAGGTCCATAGCTGCTCGGGAAGGGAGTCAACGGCGTCTGGATCCTGGAACAATGGCCCAGACAGCTGCCAAGGAGAGGGGCACAGGGCGGGGGAAACCGGTCCTCAAAGTTCCCATAGTGTTTGACAGGGTCCCTGAGGAGGAGGCCTCTGAGCCAACTGGGGAGGACATCGCTGCCCTTGTTAACCGACCTGAGGTTGCTGGCTGGCAAGTTGAGGGTGGGCCCGCCAGGGAGGAATTCTGCAAGTTTCAGAAGGAATGCCCCACTCTTGAGGGTCTGAGGCAACAGGCCTCAGTCCAAGCAGCGGGTGAAGCCTTTCAAGATCACCGTATATATTGAAAGAATGATCTACTCTACAGTGAGCCTTAGGTACCGAAAGCTGATGCATCATGTGTGTTGGTGGTCCTGCAGTGCATCCGCGCCTTTCTACTGGGTCTGTCTCACAACATCCCACCGGCAAGATATTTGGGGCAAGTCAAGACCTTTGCTAGGTATGTCACCCACTTTAATTGGCCCTGAATGTCGATGGCCTCAGATGCATTCTGTAGGCCCTGTCCAACCTGCCAGGCTAGTGGGAAGACAGGGAAAAGGCTCAAGGCCCCCCTGGTCCTGCTCCTTGTGGTTGGCACCGCCTTTGAAAGGGTGGACATCAATGTAATTTTTCACTTGGACCCCAAGACTGCTTTTGGCAACAGGTTTATCCTGGTTTTGGTGGACCATGCCACCAGCTACCCAAAGGCAATGCCTCTGAGGACAGTGACTGCACCGGTGGTGACCAGAGCTCTGATAGGGATATTTACTCGTGTGGGATTCCCAAAGGAGATTGTGTCTGACACAGGCACAAACTTCATGTCTGCATACATAAAGTCTATGTGGAATGCGTGTGGGGTGACCTACCGGTTTACCATCCCTTACCATCCTCAATCGAATTGTCTTGTGGAGAGATGCAACAAGACCTTGAAAGGCATGTTCACAGGCCTCCCTGAGGCCATGAGGCATAAGTGGGATGTGCTCTTGCCATGCCTTCTCTTTGCTTATAGAGGGGTGCCCCAGAAGGGGGTGGGGTTCAGTCACTTTGAATTTCTCTATGGATACCCTGTCAGGGGACCCCTAAGCATAGTAAAAGAGAGGTGGGAGAAAGCTCCCAGGAAACCCCCTCAGGATGTGGCCCGTTACATGCTGGCCCTCCGCAACCAGATACAGCAATTCTGGAAAAAGGCCAAGAGTAACCTTGAGGCCAGACAAGAGGTTATAAAACAATGGTATGACCAGAAGGCTACCCTAATAGAGTTTTAACCTGGCGACAAAGTTTGGGTGATGGAGCCAGTAGAGCCTAGGGCCCTCCAGGACTGCTTGACTGGCTCATTTGAAATCAAGGAGCATAAGGGGGAGACCACTTACTTAGTGAACCTGAAGTCCCCTAGAACCCCCCTAAGGGTGCTCCATCAGAACCGACTGAAGCCTCATTTTGAGAGGTCTGAGGTCAACATGCTTCTGGTGACAGATGAGGGTATGGAAAAGGAGAGTGAACCTCTCCCCAGCCACCTCTCTGCCAAGGAATGTGATGTTCAGTGGATGGTGTCAATCTCTCTGACTCCCTGACCCTGGTTGTCAGACAAGGTGAAGGCTAGCATCAAGGAGGAAGTTGCTGAGGTGCTGGCACTTGGGGTGATCGATAAGTCCAGAAGTCCCTGGTCCAGCCCTGTGGTGCTGGTTCCCAAGGCTGCCGCTCCCGGTGCCAAGCCAGAACTTAGGTTCTGCATGGACTACCGGGGTCTCAACTCTGTCATGAAGATAGGCGCTCACCCCATCCCCTGAGCTGTTGAGCTCATAGACAGGCTAGGCACTGACAAATTCCTCAGTACTTTTGATCTTACATCAGGGTTCTGGCAGATCGCAGTGACTGAGTAGGCTAAAGAAAGATGAGAGTTTTCCACCCGAGGGACATTACCAGTTCAGTGTGATGCCCTTTGTGTTGAAGAATGCCCCTCTACCTTCCAACAGTTGGTTAACGGGGTACTAGCTAGAAAGGATACGTTCTGCGCAGCCTACTTAGAAGACATCGCCGTCTACAGTTCCAGCTGGGAGGAAAACCTGCTCCACCTCAAGGAGGTGCTTCAGGCTCTGCACCAGGAAGGCTTGACTATCAAGGCCAGTAAGTGCCAGATTGGGAAGGGTTGCATGGTGTACTTGGGACACCTAGTAGGTGGTGGCAAGGTGCAGCCCTTCCAGGCCAAGATTGAGACAATCATGGCCTGGCAACCAGCTAGACCTGAAAATGAGGTGAGAGCCTTCCTGGGTCTCACCAGGTACTACCCCAGATTTGTTAAGGGCTATGGCACCATAGTAGCCCCCGTAACAGAACTCACATCTAAGAAAAAACCTACATTGGTGAATTAGACAGATGGTTGTCAGAAAGCTTTTGATATTCTCAAGGAAGCCATGTGCAGATCACCTATGCTCAGGGCCCCTTACTACTCCAAAGAATGCTTTGTGCAAACAGATGCTTCAGAGCATGACATAGGGGTGGTTCAAGCACAGCTGAATGAGGAAGGCCTAGACTAACCAGTGGTCTTTATTAGCAGAAGGCTATTACCACAGGAACAGAGATGGAGTGCCATAGAAGAGAAACATTTGCTGTGGTCTGGGCACTGGAGAAGCTGAGACCCGACACATTTAGGACACATGTCCGGGTTGAGAAAGACCACATGCCCCTCAGTTGGCTCATGTAGATGAGGGGTGAAAATCCTAAACTCTTTAAGTGGTCCATTTCCCTACAGGGGATGGACTTTACGGTGGAAGATCACCCGGGGACAGACCACGTCAATGCTGATGATCTCTCCAGATTCTTCTGCCTTATTGATGAGAGCTCCCAAGGGCTTTGATATCTCTCGCCACTTTCAGCTGGGGGGACACATGTTAGACCTGATAGCCTTAGAGTGATCATCCCTCAACTTTTTGCCTGCCTCACTCCACTTTTCTGCCACTGTTTTTGCTGGTTGTAGGACTCTGCACACTTTACCACTGCTAACCAGTACTACAGTGCATATGCTCTCTCCCTTAAACATGGTAACCTTGGTTCAGTCCCAATTGGCAAATTTGATTTACTTGTAAGTCCCTAGTACAGCGCAATCCATGTGCTAGGCCCTGTAAATTGAATACTACTAGTGGACCTGCAGCACTGGTCGTGCTACCTACATAAGTAGCCCCTTAACAATGTATCAGGCCTGCCATTGCAAGGCCTGCGTGTGCAGTTTCACTGCCACTTCAACTTGGCATTTAAAAGTACTTGCCAAGCCTTAAACACCCCCTTTTCCACATATAAGTCACCCCTAAGGTAGGTCCTAGGTAACCCATAAGGTAGGGTAGTAGTTAGGTAAAAGGCAGAACATATACTGGTATGTTTTATATGTCCTGGTAGTGGAAAACATACTGTTTGAGTGGTAGATCCTGAATAAAGCATCCTGCGTTTTGGTGAGGTTGGATATTATATTACCATTTTAAAAATGCCATTTTTAGAAAGTGAGCATTTATGTGCACTCAACATCCATCTGTGTCTTGCAGCCTGTCTCCAAGCCACGTCTGGTCTGGTTGACAGCTCCCCTGTGGATTCCACCCAAACAACTACAAGCACCGGACACTCAGACACATCTGCATTCATCTGCACACTGAACGGGACTTCCTGGGATGGAAGGGTGGAGGGCCTGACACTTACATTTCAAAGGCTAGTGGCCTGCCCTCACACAATGGACTGCCAAACCCCCTACTTGGACCCTGGCAGACAGACCTGTACTGAAAGGGGACCTTGTGCACTTCCAAACCACTCTTTGAAGTCTCTCCTACTTCAAAACCATTTTGGGGTATATAAACTAGGACCTGACCCCACCAACTCAGACAATTCTTGACCTGAACCTGAAACTTGTCAAAAGGAACTGCCAGGCTGTCCAAAGGACTCATCTGGACTGCTTTGCTGAGAAGGACTGCTGCCCTGCTGTTACCCTGCTGCCTTGTTGCCCTCTGACTTTGCTGGAAAATGCTCCCCAAAGGCTTGAATTTAGCTACTTCTTGTTTTCTGAAGTCTCAGGGCCAAAAAGACTTAGGACCTCATTCCAATCCTGGCGCTCAGTGTTAAAGCGGCGGTAACACCGCCAACAGGCCGGTGGTAAAAAAAAAAATATCACGACCACGGCGGACACTGCCAACATAGACACTTTAACACTCCGACCGCCAGAGTGGTAGCAACAAACACCGCAGCGGTTACCGCCAACAGACAGGTGGAAGACAATATACCGCCCACACTATTATGAGAGGCCAATCCGCCAGCTTTTCTGGGGCGGTACCAACGCCATCAAAAGCACAGCGGAAACGGTACATCGAAGGGGAACCACTCACCTTTCGACACTCCACAAAGAACCAGGACGCCACGAAGCCCTAATTGGAGATCCTCCCCATGTCGATGTATCTTCTCATACACCACAAAGTAGAAAGAAGGTGGTGGCGGCTGTTGTAATTTAATAGCGATTAGATTAAGCATTAGCAGAAGACATCTTGTATTTAGCAACTATTGTGCACATTTCGCGGAATCCATTATGTATTCATGGCAGCCATTTTCTCTGCCATGTGCTTGCCATGTGCTCTGTCCTACCTTTCTGTTAACTACTCTTGAAAATCTGTCTAGTGACAAGTTATATTTAGCATCTCCCACTTTCGCACATGCCCAGTAAGATCTGCAGCTGTTAGTAATCAGTAACAGACAGTAATGTGTCAACTAGTCCTTGAAACTGTTAGTCCCTCCTACCTGTCGACTGTGCATTTCCATATGACCTTACATGTCTGTAAGTCTTGCTTCTATAATTGTACCACCTTCTTTTAGCCCCTGCGTTGGTATAAAAGGACCATGCTCTCTTAGTTCAGTGTGCTACTTCAAACATTACCGAAGGGTGCTGTTTGAACTGTAGTACCACCTCATGAGGTTTAATGAACTTTATCTTTTATTTCAGTTTCTGTGCCAACTTCTTCCTATATGGTCGAGGACTTTGTGCAGAGAAGGGCGAACCCCTTGCACTAGTAGGCCTTGCTGAGGCTTACTTAGACACGGAGACTACGATGAGTACTGCACCTAACACACAGGGGAAAAGAGAGTGACACACACACGCGGCACGCAACACCCCCAACACCCACCCTCACCCACAACAACATACACACAAACACATCCAACAACAAAACTGATACACCCCGTCACCCCCTGGAAGAACGCACGGACAAAAGGAAATGAGTCTAAATAAATAAACAGTATATTCAAATTTTACATTATATACACAGGGCCGTACACTGTTCCTTGTAAATGTCTGTGGACCAGTGGTCCAAAAAAGCATGACACCTGCCTCAAAACTGAGAAAACACTGCAGGAGCATCAGGTCGAAAGAAACACAGGCGCCGCAGGGGGAAGGGGAGGAGGATACCTCAGCCAGAAGATGGTATGACACCACTGTCCCTCGAGGGGCCTCCATGCCCACTACTTGGTCCTGGGGAGTGCAAGGCCACAGTCTCTCAAGTGGGTGGGTTGCCCACTGCTTGGTCCTGGGGAGAGCAAGGCCACAGTCTCTCAAGTGGGTGGCTTGCCCACTGCTTGGTCCTGGGGAGTGCAAAGCCACAGTCTCTCAAGTCAGTGACATGTTCCACTGGTTCTGGAGGGGTCATTGTGCCCAGTGTGCTTGGTCCTGCCAAGGGGGGGTGAGTGGATGCCTACTTCCACTGGTTCTGAAGGGGGCATTGTGCCCAAGGTGCTTCATCCTGCCAAGGAGGGGGTGAGTAGATGCTTTATTCCACTGGTTTTGGAAGGGGCTTTGTGCCCAGAGTGCTTGATCCTGCCAAGGAGGGGGTGAGTGTATGCCTTCTTCCACTGGTTCTGGATGGGGCCCTGCAAAGGAGAGGGTGAATGGATGCATCTATCCACTGGTTCTGGAGGGGGTATTGTGCCCAGTGTGCTTCATCCTGCAAAGGAGGGGATGAGTGGATACATCTATCCACTGATTCTGGAGGGGGCATTGTACCCAGTGTGCTTCATCCTGCCAAGGAGGGGGTGAGTGGATGCCTTCTTCCACTGGTTCTGGAGGGGGCTTTGTGCCCAGGATGCTTCATCCTGCCAAGGAGGGGGTGAGTGGATGCATCCATCCACTGGTTCTGGAGGGGGCTTTGTGCCCATAGTGCTTGATCCTGCCAAGGAGGGGGTGAGTGGATGCATCTATCCACAGGTTCTGGAGAGGGCATTGTGCCCAGAGTGCTTGGTCCTGCCAAGGTCTGGTTTAGTGTATGCATCTATCCACTGGTTCTGGAGGCGGCGTTGTGCCCAGTGATGCTGCACCTGGGGTGTGGCAGTTACCCTCCTGTCACCTGGGCGTCTGAGCCACGAGATTTACATGGAACAGGTAGCATGATACTCCATGGTGGCAGAGCTACACTTCATCCTGCGGCGACTTAGGCTGCCAACTGCTGCTCGTGCCAGTGCTGGTGGCGGTGCCTCAAGTGCTGATGCTGCTGACGTCTGATATAGTGGTACCGGCTGGGCACGTGGCGGTGCAGATGGTGGTACAGGTGGTGGTGGCTGCGGTGGTGGCTGCAGCAGTGGGTGCGTTGGAGATGCTGCCGGTGCTGACCGTGGTGCAGGTGTCTGTTGTGGTGGAGGGAGATACCATACCATCTCCGGCAGCCCCGGATGGCTGATCCTTGGGGAGGATGCTGCAGACTGACGTTGTGGTAGCGGCGGTGCAGGTGGCGGTGCAGGTGGAGGTCGTTGCGGCGGTGGTGACTGTGTTACAGGTCGCTGGCATTCCTGAGGAAATGGTGGTCACCAGCCCCTCACCAGGAGACATTGTGCCCTGAGGTGACTTGCCCTTTGTCTTGTGTCCCTTCCCCACCTTGGCAGTCGCTGCTGGCACCTTGGCACTGTCCTCTCTGTGTTTTGCTGTGTCCTTGCTGGGTGGGTGGTGTGACTTTCTCCTGCTCGAAGCTGGCCCCTTTTTTACCTTGGCAGGTGGTGGAATCAGGTGCTCCTTCACATCTGTTGGTGGCACACTGGCAGCTCTGACGGGTGCCCCCTTCGATCCACCCGGACTTGCATGGATCACAGCAGACGTGGTTGCTGAGCTGCTGGGCTGGGATCTAGACATCCTGGTCCTAGGGAGCGGGCGAGGGGAGGTGTAGGAAGAGGTTAAAGTTAGCTAGGAAACATTTTTTAGACACACTGGGATGGGAAGATGGAGGGGGTGTGGGAGTGGAGGAAGAGGTAGTGGTTGTAGGAGGTGTACGTCTGCTGAGTTTGGGTGAAGGTGCATGGGCTGGAGGCTGTTGTGAGGTGGATGGCTGTTGACTGGGTGTGTGGCTGCGTTTGTGTGCTTTGGGAGGAGGACTCACAGACACTGGGAGAGGACACAGGGGATGTGTGAATGTGGTGGGGGTTGTGATTGCACATGAGTGGTGTGTTGTGATGGGTGTGCTGGTGATGGAGGCAGTGGCTGATGATGTGCGAGTGTGAGTGGAGACGAGACTGGGAGGGATGTGGAGGACGTGGGGGAGGGAGACACAGTGGAAAAAGGGGATGTTGGTATGTGTGCATGGGTATGGTGCTTGTGTGAGTGCCTGTGTGATGTGTGGTGCTTATGTTTTCCAGAGCCACTTTTGTCTGTTGATGTGTGTGCATGCAGGTCTAAAGGTGTGCTTGGGATAGGCTGAGGTGGAGGGGATTGGGTCGGGGTAGTGAAAGTTGGAGGGGGGAGGCTGGACAGAGGGACAATGGCTGCCATCAGTGCTGAGGCCAGAGCCTGAAATGCTCTCTGTTGGGCCACCACACCAGAATGAATGCCCTCCAGATATGCATTTGTTTGCTGCAAAAGCCTCTCGACAACCTGGATGGCATTCAGAATTGTTGACTGCCCAACAGTGAGGGATCTCAGGAGGTCAATAGCCTCCTCACTGAGGGCAGCAGGGCTGACTGGGGCAGGGCCTGAGGTGCCTGGGGCGAAGGAGATGTCCACCCTCCTGGGTGAACGGGCACAGGAAACACGCTGAGGTGCTCCTGGGAGGGCGGTGCTGGTAGGGGGGGTGGCGGCTGTACCTGTAGTTGGGGTGGGCACAGAGGTGTTCGCCACCACCAGGTAGCTTCCATCAGAGGAGGAGTAGCTGTCGCTGGTATCCCCTCCTGTCTCCGTCGTGGAGCTCCCCTCACCCTCCGTCCTACTGGTGCCTTCACTCTCCGTGGATTCACCCTCATGGGCCATGTGGGATGCAGCTCCCTCCGTCACCGATGCCTCTGTTCCTCCGCCAGATGATGCTAATGCACACAAGAACAGGGTGACAAAACAAAAAGGGGGGGAGAGACAGAGGATACACTTGGTCAATGACAGAAACACCACTACCGTTGGTGTACACAACACACAGGGAGCAGCCCTATGTACTAGGCCATGAACTACTAGTTACTAAGATAGTCACCAGCCCATGGGGTACAATGCCTAATGCCATTAGCTGCACACCTGAAACCCACAGGACCCTGCCCAGTAGTAGATGCTCACTAACACTATTGGGGTTGAAGTACTTCAGTGCCTGCCCAACAAGGGAACTACCCTGCCATGTTCGCCCTGGCCTAGGGGCACCCACAGTCCACATCCCTCACCCAGGTACCTCCTAACACCTGCAAAGTCAGCTTTCAGATTCTGTACTCACCCCCTTGTGGCTGTTGTGATGCCTTCAAGCGCCCATCCAACTCCGAATAGGCCACTGCCAGCATGCAGAACATCAGGGGGGGTCATGGTGCGACAAGCACCCCTTACATGTTGGGAGGCCAGCCTCAGTTGGGCCTCCGCTGTCTTCTTGATCCAGTGGCGCAGGTCCTCCCATCACTTGCGGCAGTGGGTGCTATGTCTGTGATAGACCCCCAGGGTCTGCACTTCCTTGGCGATGGCACGCCAAATACCCTTCTTCTGGTGGGCGCTGACCTAGAGGGAAGGTACAGGAGGAAAGGAAATTACTCACCCGTCCGGACCATCATACTCATTGCCTACCAGTTCCCACCCATGCCCTGATGCACATACACTGACCATCCTCACATGCAACACTCAGCTCACCTCCCAACATGTGCTTTACATCCACACCACTCCAAACAGGCATTGCCCACGCCTCATGCCCACAGTGTACTCACTTGTTTGTCTGGAAGACCATAGAGTAGCGTGTACTGGGGGAGGACCCCATCCACCAGTTTGTCCAACTCCTCCGCAGTAAAGGCAGGGGCCCTTCCCCCAGACACTGTAACCATTGTCGCTTCCAGACTCAGGTCACAGTAGCACTTGCAGTGTAGGTCCTCTCCTGTTGATGGTCAGGTATCAAGTGAGTGAACAGATAGAAAATGGCGGTCACGTCCACGGCGGTGCATACATCGCCATTGGCTCCTGGGCCCAATTATAACCAATGAAGAGTTGCGCGGCGGTCACCGACTGCCTACTGCGATGCTGCACAATGCCAGCGCAGTTACCTAATTTCCCCTTGACCCTTCTCACAAGTCAGGCAGCCGCCATTTCAGGGGTGCACAAGGCATGGCACCTAACTGCCTCACAGCACATATTGGCACTTATAGGGACTCACGATTTCACACATGGATTCTCTAACATGACTTCAGACACAGTTGTGCTACCTAGGTGGTAAATGACCCTCTGCTCACCGTTCTCCTCCATAGGCTACAACCACTGGGGCAGATGATGAGATGGCGGCATCCTCCGGTGTACAGACCCCTCGTGGACCTGTCGACAATGGAAGACAGACACATCATAATCACATACAGACTTGATTGTGCCACAATCCAAGAACTGTGTGCCCAATTGGAGCCAGACTTGATGTCAGCTATCTGCCAACCCACAGGTATCCCACCTCTAGTCCTGGCAAGTGGCTCCTTCCAACTACAGTGGCCATGGCATCTGGGATGTCTCAGCCAATGTTTTCTAACGTGTTGAGCAGGGTGTTGTCTGCCTTGCTGAAACACATGCACAGCTACATCATGTTCCCCCACATGGATGATTTGGTCACAGTGAAAAGCTGACTTCTATGCCCTCGGACATATCTCCAACATCATTGGTGCCATTGATGGTACACATGTGGCATTTGTCTCCCCCCGCAGAAATTAACAAGTGTACAGAAATAGAAAAAGCTACCATTCAATGAATGTGCAAATGGTGTGTTTGGCGGACCAGTACATCTCCCATGTGAATGCCAAGTATCCTGGCTCTGTGCATGACGCCTATATCTTGAGGAATAGCAGTATTCCTTATGTAATGGGCCAACTCCAGAGGCACCGGCTATGGCTAATAGGTGAGCCCAATGTCCCCACACAATATGAGTAGGTGTCTGGGTATGGGGTAGTCCCTAAGGGTTTGTGTGTGTCTAACAGGTATCCCTCAAAATTTGCAGGTGACTCTGGTTACCCCAACCTCTCATGGCTACTGACCCCAGTGAGGAATGCCAGTACAAGGGCAGAGGAATGCTACAATGAGGCACATGGGCGAACTAGGCATATTATTGAGAGGACAATCGGCCTCCAGATTCTGGTGCCTCATCTAACAGGTGGCTCCCTGTACTACTCACCGAAGAAGGTGTGCCAGATCATCGCGGCATGCTGTATGTTGCACAACCTGGCATTGAGACGCCAGGTGCCTTTTCTGCTTGAGGATGAGCCTGGTGATGATCTTGTGGCAGTGGTGGAGCCTGTGGACAGCGAGGAAGAGGAGGCAGAGGAAGAAGATATTGACAACAGAACAAACATCATCATGCAGTACTTCCAGTGACACACAGGTAAGAGACTGTAACTCCTCTTCACATTTCAGTATACTTTAGGACATTGTACATGGCAGCCTCTCAACTTCTGTCTATGGACACTGACTGTTCCCTTTGGATTTCCTTTTTTCAGATCTGTGTACCCCATTCTGCCTTCTGCTATGCGTACTGCTGCCCAACAACTGTCAGACATTGGTATGAGTGAATGAACAGTTACATTACAATTTTTTGCTAATGTTGTGATAATACATTTGTAAAAGATCAGACTGACTCCAGATTGGTTTTTGATTAAAGGGTGTTTATTTAGGTGCTAGTGGGTATAGGGGTATGTTCAAGGGGCTGGGGTGATGGTGGAGGAAGGTCCATGGTGAAGTCCAGTCTCTTTGTATCACAGGTGCATTGTTCAATGGGGCATAGGAAGTGGGGCAATGGCAGTTCAAGGTGGACAGGGTAACAGAGTGGGACAGAAGGGTGACAATCAGGAAAGTCCTATTTCCGGGTGGGGGTCTTGGCAATGTTCTCTGTCTTCTGTCTGGATCGCAGGGACCGTTTGCGGGGTGGTTCTCCTTCTGCAGGGGTGGGTGCTGGTAGCCTGTTGGTCCCGTGGTGGGGCCTCCTGTCCATTAGTGCCGGCTGAGGTGTAAGGCTGTCCCTCGGTTTGGCTAGTGTCAGGGGCCCTTTGTTGAGCCACTGCCTTCTTCATGGTCTTGCCCATATCAGCCAGCACCCCTGCTATGGTGACCAGGATGGTGTATATTTTGATGAGGTCATCCCTGTTCCCCATGTAGTGTCCCTCCTGCAGCCGCTGGGTCTCCTGAAACTTGGCCAGTACCATGTCCATGGTCTCCTGGGAATGGTGGTATGCTTCCATGATGTTGGAGAGTGCCTCCTGGAGAGTGGGTTCCCTGGGCCTGTCCTCCCCCTGTCGCACAGCAGTCCTCCCAGCTTCACTGTTGTCCTGTGCCTCTGTTCCATGAACCGTGTGCCCACTGACCCCAGGTCCCTGATAGTCCTGGGTTAGTGGGGTTGCCTGGGGTCCCTGTAGTGGTGGACACACTACTGATTGACGTGTCCTGGGGACAATGGCATGTGCCCGCTGGGTGGGTGCTGTCCTGGTGTTTCCTGAGGGGGAGGCTTTGTGGTGGTTTGGGACTATGGCAGGGGAACCGGCTGTCCAGAGGTCCCAGATGGGCCAGGCTGGTCATCCTGATCCAGGTGTGCAGAGCTGCTGTCATCACTGTGGGCCTATTCTGTGGAGGGAGTGGATATAGCTGGCACCTCCTGTCTGGTGACATTGGGTAGGGGTCCTGTTGGGATGCAAATGCATTGTTATTGTATCCGTGTGTGCCATCTTGTGCAATGGTTGTGTTTCCCTGTATAAATGTACTTGCACTGTCACCTTGGTCTTGTATGATTATTGATTAGGTGGAGTGGGTGAGTCTATCTAATGTGAATTCTGTGGTGATGGGTATCCATGCAGGTCTGTGATGGGTGTCCATGCATTGTTGTTGCATGCAGGGCTTGGTATTGGGATGGGGGGTTATGCTAATGGGGTATATGTGAGGTGTTGGAATGATGGAGATGAGGGTAGGGGTAGGAGTTTGTGATGGCATGCAGGTATGGTGTGGGGGATAAAGTAGTAAAGATTTGATGTACTAGAGTCCAGTTCTCCTGCTACTCCTGCGAGGCCCTCAGGACGCATTATTGCCAAGACTTGCTCCTCCCATGTTGTTAGTTGTGGGGGAGGAGGTGGGGGTCCACCACCAGTCCTCTGTACAGCAATCTGGTGTCTTTAAACCACGGAACATACCTTCCCTGTAGGTCGTTCCACCTCTTCCTGATGTCATCACTCTGTCGACAATTCTCCGCCATAGCTCCATCTTCCTTGCAATGGATGTCTGCTGCACCTGTGATCCGAATAGCTGTGGCTCTACCAGCATGATTTCCTCCACCACGACCCTGAGCTCCTCCTCTGAAAACCTGGGGTGTCTTTGAGGTGCCATGATGTGGTGTGAGTGATGTGTGAAGTGATGTGTGGGGTGCTGTGTTGTGATGTATTATGTGATAAGCGTGGAGGGTGTATGTGTGAAGGTGTTCTGTGCCTCTGGATGATGGTGTGGTGTTTGCTTTTGATCATGATCGATCTCTACACATTTTGAGGCAAGAGACTGCTCCTGCTCACTGTGACAACTACATCAGCTGCACTGAACACATGCTCAGCAGACAGACTGGCTATCAGACAAGCCAAATACTTTGTGGTCAGCCTGCTGAGCTCTGACCATTGGCACATCTTCCCATACCATTACACCAGTGATCCACATAGACCCATTTTGGGTCATCCAGATACTACTGGAACATGCTGTGAATGATCATTGGTGCTGCCACTTGCTTGAACTCTTTTGCATTCACCTCTGCACTATACTTAAGAGCTGCCAATTGAACCATGCTAATGCAGAGGTTGGGTCTGATTATTCTGTTCCTGTTGTTGTGGTTGCTGGCTGCTGTGAGACAACAGGACTGCCCTCTCTGGAAATTGAAAGTGACACCCCAGATATTCTGCCCTGAAGTGGGACTCTAATTTCTAGATATTCTTCTTCCAGGTCTATGGCTTGCTCAACAATCCATATTTTGTACTGTGAAACGTCCTCTTCTGGAAAAGTAATTTAAGTGGTCAGTATTTGTCTGTACCATGGATCAAGTTGTGTGGCACAGATGTATTCTTTGGACAACTTAATGTCTCTTTGCAGCCTTGCATTGGCAGTCAAGTGACAAAACCAAGACATGCCCTTCTTCATTTTTGTTCACACCTACGAACCTTTGCAAGCCCTTTTTTCACTGGTCTTATAGCAGATGCTACAACGGGATCGCTTGGCCCATCATACTGTTCTCCTTGCTGACTTCCTTTGTGAAAACATCAAAAGGAAGTAGCATCTGTCTCAGGCATTTGACTAGGCTCCATTTGTCCACACCCATGGTCACGCTTTTCCAACCTGCATTCCCTCCTCAATCAAAAAAACTTTATTCAGTCTCCTACGTGACCACAAAAGCACAACATTTAGGAGAAATAAAATCAATACATTGGAGTAGTAAGACATTGTATTGTAAATGTAGCTTTAAATTCACCAAATCCCCTTATAAATCATGGAACATATTTACTCCTCCATAAAAACACAGCATTTAGAAACAAGTAAAGACTATCACATCAGGGTCAAAAGAACAATTAGTAATAGGTGAAACATTAGGTTCACCGACCCCCTTTATAAATCATGAACCATACTTCCTCCTCTTTCTCAAAGTCTGGACTATAAAATTCAAGACAGCATAACATATTTCTGGAGACTCTAAACACTATATGAATATAAAACCCTCATGATATGTTATAGGATGCTTCTCTCTAAGAATAGGTCATAAAGAACATTTTCTAAATACAGAATACAATGTGCAAAACAACATAAAGTACATAGATGACTGTCTAGAGACGCCACTACATGGGCAGCAGGATAATGATGGGAACTATGACACCACAACTTGAAAGCAAACCAGAAAGTGAACTGTATTAGCTCTAAGCCAAGCTAGGTAGAATCTATGCACTGTCCCCCTTATCCATACCAAATAGTTCTCTATGCCAGTGCATGTTGAGTTTGGTATATTCAATTGCACTTAAGGCATATCAGCCACTTTTGCTGCTCCTGGTCTATCCCTATGGGTAAGATACAGTTCCTTAACTTGGGCCTTGGTGCTCGAGCTCATATTCTCCAGGGTCTCAAATAAATGGTTCAGGCTTATATCCCACAATGTGTTCTTTGCATAGGAGATCCTGTGGATGGCCATACACCTACTTTGTTTAAGGCAGTCCTCCAAGATTTTATGGGTGAAAATCAGCTCCTGAGAGGATCAGACCTTAACCAATAACAAAATGGGTGCCAGACCTACCCAATCTTGCAGGAACCCTAGTCTCACTTCTAAATGAGAAATAAAACTCAAAGTCGATCTGAGGAGCCATAGTATTCTGTTCAAGAACCTATTGTTTTCTATTGCGTGGAGTGAATTTGGTGATGTATACTCTCCTCTTTGATTGACAAAGGGATTTAAAGGATTTCAATTTCAACAGACAAGATATCTGTCACCGTTGTGACGAAGTCTCTCGTCTGACAATATCTAAATCAGGCCCATAGTCATTGATCGATCTGTACTGCCCAGAAATAAGTTGGAAAGGGTAAAAGACGGAGTTCCAATATGTTGGCACCTCCTAAAAAGAGTGCAGATTCTTCTGCAAGTGGTCATCATGTTGCTGACTATGGGCCTGATTTAGGCCTTGGTGGTGGGAATACTCCGTCACAAATGTGACGGATCTCCGGTCCGCCTTATTACGATCCCATAGAATATCATGGGATCATAAAAAAGCAGATGAGATATCCATCACATTTATGAAGAAGTATTCTCCCACGCAAAGACCTAAACCAGGCCCTATGTCTTCTTTTTTAGAGTGTCCTGCACAACTAGGTTGATGAAATGTACCAAACGCAGGCCCCTGAAATAGCCACCATCTACATGGCCTTAACTATCACCACTGTTCATGGCAACAAATCCAATTCTGAGATCTCTGGGTCACAGTCCTTCAACACTTTGCTGTTAAAGTCCTCCAAGATGATTGCAGACATATGGGATTTCTCTATGGTGAAGATGGCTACAGTTGCATGCTGCTGAATGCCCATAAAGGTTTTGTCAGTGCTCAGACCTGTAGATAGCAGTTGCCTAGCCCCTGCAAAGGAGATCCATTCTGTAGGGATACACATGCAATCTTTTGCTTGGCAACTGGCGTAGGTGTCTGTCATCAGATGGATAGTGTGAACAGGACTCTGCTAGAAACCTTGTCCAACCAATGCAACACATTGTGATGGACCACTGGAACAGTAACTCTTGCAACATAGGTCTGACTGGGAACCTTCCATTTCAGGCAGCTGGCTGCCAAAAAATCTAAATATCACACTCCTTCCACTAAAGAAAAAAGCAGGAGTTCCAGTGCTAATATTTTAGTCAAGATCCCCTTGTACAAACGTGTTGTTGCCCTTGTAGGGTCCCTCCTGCCTAAACATTCCAGTAATGATAGCATGCATTTTCTTTCTTTTCTGATGCTACTGAAACAAGCGACTTCTGAGACCTGGTCGGTGGTCGGCTCAATGTGCATCTTGTGGCAGTCGCTGTATGCTGTGGTGTCTCCACTTGACTCTTGTACCATTTTTTGGTTGCTGAGGTGGGTGATACTAGTGCATTGCTGAAGACAGGGCTGCTTTGCAGATAACTGTCACCCTCTTTTTGCTCATCACCTTCACTTCCCACCATGAGGAGCTGATTCCCCTCTCTCATTCACACCACCACCACCTGCAGAATTTTTTTAAGGTGCTTCTCCCACCAAATTACATTATGTTTTTTCATGTGGGCCTTTAGACCTCCTGTACCATAGTGTAAACCAGGCTTCCCTCAATGAAGACTTGCATGGCAAATAGAGCATATTGCAATGTTATCCTCCTGCTTGCTAATTGTAAAAAGTCCCAAACTAGGAAAGATAATTATTTTTGTGCCACTGGTGCCACTGCCAATGTCCAAAGAACCTGAGGTAGGTGGGTGTGTCAACGATTGCTTCTCTTCAGTGCGTACTTCAACTGAGGTAGTGGTGGATGCAGGTCTCAGTGGGTGCCTTAAAAATATGGAAGCTGGCGGTGGTGGTAATACCAGTGCCACATCAGTGGGAGCAAGTTGAATAGGAGAGGTAATCATAATGTTGATGCCCTCTGAGCCAGCTTCCATGACAATGACTGGCTTGTCCTCCTCCTCCCCTGCCATAATTCTAAGGCTTTCAGGAACTTTTTTCCCCTTGTTTTTCATGGTGGGCCTCAGATTCAGCTGGGGTCCAATTCATGTCCAGATCATCAGAAAGGGGGTTTAGAGAAGATGGAAGAGTACCCTTCCTTTTTCTTGTTTGAGGTCAGGAAGGCAATGGTTCAAGAACAGGTACATTTTGCTCAGCAGGAAGCTAAGTCTGCTGTTCTGCTTCTACTTCAGGAAGATCTACTGGCTGTGGCTCCCCCTGCTGTCTACTTTTCTCAGTCTCATGCGATGATTGGGTACTAGTTTGTGGCTAAGGGAACTTCAATTCATACTCACTGCTTGTTGCCATGACTGCAGTGTCTGCTTCGCTAAGAGACATGATTTTGGGCTTAGGTTGGAGTGGTGCTGTTGTTACATGATGGCTGGAGAATGGTGTAGCAGGCACACGTTTCCTGAAAAAGGTTTATGGTGGCTTACCAGATGGCAATCTGCTTCTTTTCCTCCTCAATGGCCACTTTCGTGGCAGTATGTTTCTTTGGGTCCATCTTCAATCTCTCCTAGTTGGTAGTGGCGCTTAGCTTCCCAAGCAGAAGAGATTTGGCGGACTCACATGCTGTGGTTACGCCACTTTGTACCGGTCTTCTGTCCGGCAGTACTCTGTGGGTCTTGCGCACCTTAAAGCAACCAAGCAAGAAAAGCATCTAGTGAAACATCACAATTTTCAGTTTTCTTTTAATTATGCATAGTACAGACAACATAATTTAGTGTGATTAGTGTATCCATTCAACTCAAACCACACACCATAAAATAGTATTTCATTTTCAGTCAGAATAAAAACATACAGATGTAATGGTTTTCCTTAGGTGCATCTAAGGGGAGACACCTGTGACAGGCAGGAGGGTCCCAGTAAAATGAATCTTGAAAAAATGAATCCTGGTGTGCAGAGCACCTATGGCAGGCAGGGGGTCCAGGGAAAAATGGAACACTTCGTAAAAACAATAAATGGTGGTGTGTGCCTATAGCAGGCAGAGGGGCCCAGGGGAAAATAGAATAATCCTTAAAAACAAATGCTGGTGTGTGTGTGGCTGTGTGCCTATGGCAGGCAGGGAGTCCAGTGGAAAATGAGTAATGACAATCCTTGAAAATGAAATGCTGGTATGCCACAGGCACCTATGGCGGGCAGGGGTGGATGGAAGGGAACTTTATAAATAAATAAATAGTTTTAAAAAATGTTTAAAAAATAAAAACTCAAATAATTTGTTTTAAAAAATAAATAAAAATAATTACAACAAATATATAAATACAAAATAAAGTATGAACATTTTTGTTTCTGGTGTACTAGGGAACTATGAGGACCCCATTGGGATTTAGGAGGTAAGGAGCTACAGGTGAAAAATTGAAAAAATCCATTAATACTAATAAACATTGCTCATACATATCCCACAATGTTCCTCAAGCATATTAATTATACTTATAAAAAGAAACACATACAGGCCTTTAAAAATACAAATAAATACTGGTACATGCCCTCTATCAATCAAACAACACCCTTATACAAATGGTTTGCAACTCACTTGTGATATCCCAAAAACGCTGGGCCTGATTTAAATCTCGGCAGAGGCATTACTCCGTCACAATGGTGACGGATATCCCGTCTGAAGTAATCTAAATAACATTGTTTTTCTATGATGTTTAGATTTCAGCGGACAGGATGTCCATCAAGTTGCGATGGAGTAACACCTCCACAAGATATAAATCAGGCATAAAGTCCTTAAAATCCAATAGTATATATGGAGTAGGAATTGCAGACAACGAGAATGATCCTTCCACCTGGAAATCCAAGTGAAATGGACAAAGCACTGGGAGGAGCCTGCTTGACAGGAACAGGAAGTTGGAGTCTCTGGGGCACTTCCTTCCTGTTGAAAACAACAGTAAAATAAAAAAAAATGCTTCACACACTAAAAACCAACCTGAACGGTCTGTTGGAGAAGAATATTCACACTTTTTTGAGTGGTTTAGCTGCTCCTCGAGTAGAAAATCTGCTCGAGAAGCAGGCTCTCGCACTCTCCAGCATCATGAAGCTCAGTGGTGACTGGACACCGTACATGCAGCCAGAAAATCTTGCATGTGCTTGATACCTGCTCGCAAATTTTGGTGCACTTGCCAGTGTGTGCCTAAACAACAACTCTTGCAGACGCAAACTGAAAAAATTCACCGCACACCTGATGGCGGAATATATCAGGAACTCCTTGTTACATGCATATCACAGAGTTCCTGAATTCTGCAAACCCGCTGGCAGAGCGACATTTTTCACTTACTCAGAGAAAGAAACATGTGCCTGGCACAGGTCAAGGAGTATTACCTAATGCAAGTTACAAGACATTTTAGAACATGCTGTTTAGTAAACTAAATTCACAATCATGTCTGGCCTTCCCAATCTCCTGGGGCAAAAGTATAGAATACAAGTCATAAGGAAATGTAAACGGAAAATAACTGTGATCTGACTCCAATGCATGGGTGAAGGACACTTAGGCCCATATTTATACTTTTTTAGCGCCGCATTTGCGTAATTTGTTTTACGCAGAAACGGCGCAAACTTGCAAAATACAACTGTATTTTGTAAGTTTGTGCTGTTTTTGCATCAAAACGCGGTGCAAATGTGGCGCTAAAAATGTATAAATATGGGCCTTAATCAGGTTTTATGCAATCAGGTAAACTGAACATTTGAAGAACACCTGCAACACTGCCTATGAAAGAACTGTACTGTACGCCGAAAGCCAATTGTGCACCTGAATCCAAATGTTGTTGTTAACTGTGAGGCAAAAAAGGACACCAAAAACCCACAGTCAATAGTGGACACGAGCATCACCACATGAATACGTTCGCTAATAGGCATTCAGCTGAAGTCAATAGAGAGAGACACTAGAGCTCAGGATGCCACACGTGCCGGTGGCTGACACACACAGCTCCAAATAAGACAACACCTGTAATTTGATCTCACCAAGCCTTCCAACCACCTCCTGCAACTCTCCTCAAATGGGTATTTGGAAAGGCAGGTTTGAACAGGCTAATTTCTCTACAGAGTTAGTGGGCATCTTTCTAAGTGAAGTGTTTACCTCTAGAGCCTTTAGGCAATTTTGGGAAACTGCAAATTGCAGAAAGCTCTGTAACTAATAGTGCCACAGCTGAAGAGAAAATATGGCCAAATAAGACTTCTGGTAAAGAGTCAGCTAATGTAGAAATGGCCTACAAAGCGTGTGACTGGAGCAATACACCCAACACCCACTGACATGACACAATGGGAAGAAATGGGCTTCAGGATTTCCAGGCGAATGCAATGGAATGTGTTGGCTGATGCTGATGAACAGGAGTAGTACAATGAAAAGGCAAGGAACCTATGTGATAAATGGATAGGATTATTTATCCTTCTGAATAAGGTTTTATTACTGGCTTATTTGTGAACATGTCAGATCAGCACAGCCTTTTACCGAATACCAGTTAGGTTGCATCTAATGAAAATACAACACATTAAAAAGGTGGTGTAAAATGATTGGGCAGCTCAGTTATTAAGGTTATGAAGAATGCTTATGAAAAGTGCTTTCTAGGATACTAAGGGGCAAATTATTACTCTGTTTGCACCGAATTAGTGTCATTTTTTTTTACTCTAATTCAGTGCAAAACTAACTCCATATTTATACTTTGGTGCTAGACCCCTCTAGCACCAAATTTATGTTAAAGTCATTTTTTGAAAGTGGAGACCTACCTTGTCTTATTGAGAGGCAAGGTAGGCGTTCCCGTGCAAAAATGACTCTATGGGCTTAACACCATATTTAGGGGCATATTTATACTCTGCAGCATATTTATACTCTGTTTGCATCGAATTAGCGTCATTTTTTTTACTCTAATTCGGTACAAATCTAACTCCATATTTATACTTTGGTGCTAGACCCGTCTAGCACCAAGGCCCTGATTTATACTTTTTTTGTGCCGCATTAACATCATTTTTTGATGCAAAAGTGGCACAAACTTACAAAATATTGGCCCTTATTTACACTTTTTGCTGCAAAACTGCACTAACTCAGTTTTGCACCAAAAAGTTTAGCACCGGCTTGCACCATTTCTGTGCACCAGCCGGGCACCATATTTATGGAATGGTGCTAGCCGGTGCAAAGGGTAGGCTAGAGTTTAAAAAAATGAGTTTAGTCGGGTGGGGCTGGCAGTATAGAAGAAGAGGGTTTAGCACCAAAAAATGGCTTACGGCAGGTTAGAGTAAAAAAAAATGACTCTAACCAGATTAGTGTCGTTTTATGGTGCTAAACCTACCATGCCACATGACTCCTGCCTGAAAAGGCAGGAGTCATGCCCACCACCCCAATGGCCAGCACAGAGGACAGGGGTCCCCTGGGCATGGCCATTGCACCCTGTGCCATGTGTGGGGCCCCATTTCAGGGCCCCCTATGGCACTTTCAAAAATTAAATGCAATCTTACCTGTACTTACCTTGGATTGGGTCCCCCATCCTCGCAGTCCCTCTACTGTGGGTGGGGGTGCCCCTGGGGCCTGGGGAGGGCACCTGTGGGCTTATTCCATGGTGTTCCACCATGGAAATAGGCCCACAGGTCCCCTAACGCCTGCCCTGACCCAGGTCTTAAAAAATGGGGCAAAGCAAGCTTTGCCCCATTTTTTGACCCCTCCTCCCTCCCTTGCACCATTTGTGCATGGGAGTATAAATATGGCGTTAAGGCCACAAAGTCATTTTTTGCACAGGAACACCTACCTTGCATCTCATTAAGGCAAGGTAGGTTTCCACTTCCAAAAAATGACTTTAACTCCATAAATTTGGCGCTAGACGGGTCTAGCACCAAAGTATAAATATGGAGTTAGTTTTGCACTGAATTAGAGTAAAAAAAGAAAATGACTCTAATTCAGTGCAAACAGAGTATAAATATGCCCCTTAGCATAAAAAAATGATGCTAATCTGGTCAGAATCATTTATTTTGACTCAAACCTGCCTACCGTCATTTTTTTTAAAGCTAGCCTACCCTTTGCACAGGCTTGCACCATTCCATAAATATGGTGCCCAGCTGGTGCTAAAAAATGGTGCAAGCCGGTGCAAAACATTTTGGTGCAAAACTGCATTAGTGAACACTCCACGGCAGTTAAAGTATTTAATAAATAATTACACTCATACTTGCTTAAGTTGCGAACGCAGGACAATAAATAACATCCTATTGAAAATATGGCTTTCGGTTAGAGAGTAGGCAAGAAAGGATCTATTGGTCAAAACTGGCAATTGTTGGAAATCAGAATAAGTGAACAAAAATGAAATAAGAATAAAAAATTGAGGCCCATATTTATACTTTTTGACGCAAAACTGCGCCATCGCAGTTTTGCGTCAAAAAAATTTGCGCCGTCTAACGCCATTTGGATGCGCCATTCGGGCGTCAAATTTATACTTTGATGTACGGCGGCGCAACCAACAGGTGGGAGTCATTATTTCGTGACGCAAACAGCGTCGGTCTGTCGTAAGGCAAACCCACGTAAAGGTGACGCAAATCACTGTGGGTCGATTTACGACAGCGCTATCGTGAATACGCCGTTTTTTTTCACGCTATTGCGTGACATTTTTGCGCGAAAACTGCACTTACAGGAGAGGAGACCCAAAATGGATCCCAGATGCCCCAACAGACCCCAGGAGGATGAGAGCAGACCAGGACCCAGCCAGGAGGAAGCACACAGGAACCAGGACATGTTAAAGAAAAAAAGAAAGTGTCGCTTCAGTGCAGAGGAGCAGGAAATCCTGGTGAAAGAGGTGACGGAACACCAGCACCAACTTTTCATATCCTCAAAATTGCCACTCAGTAGGAGAGAGGCCATCTGGAAAGAAATTGTGGACAAGATAAACAGTGTGGCTGAAGAACGCCGGACAGTCACCGAGTGTAAGAAACGCTGGCATGACTGTAAACGTAGGACCAAAGAGAAAATGGCCAGGAACAGGAAGGCAGCAATGCAGACTGGAGGGGGGAGTCCAGCACAACAGGAGGCTCTGGACCACATGGAGGAGATGGTCGCAGCCGTCATCCCAGAGGAGATCGTCACAGGGATACAAGGACTGGACAGCGCAGACTACCACGACACTACGCACATGCAGGGTAAGTCGCATGGGGAATTACAATGCAATAATGGGGACTGTAAGCAGGGGGGGGATACCTACTACACAATGCATGTAACTTAGCACATATATGAAGTGGCATGGGGAAAGGGGCACGGCAGGGGGGAATGCCCAGTACTGACCATAGCCGGGGCACGACAAAATACTGCCACCACTACAGTCCCATGGGGACATCCTGTAATTACAACAAGAGAGCCAAGGGAAACCAGTGACAGGTGGGAAGGACACTACCCTGAATCCACATCCAGGCACTTGTTTTGCACAAACTATTCCCCATCAACTAGGTCCCTACCTGTAATGCAGTAGCAAATACAACAACTGCAACTTAACTGCCACCACAGTTGACAATAACACCTCTCATCTCTGGGCAGCTATAGTACCAAATGGCAGGAACCCCACCCTGGAACATACATTCCTAAATTAGGGGGTGAGGATGACATCTGCAACTACTCCTAGAAATAAGACAAAGCTACCAGTACACTTAAATGCCGAATGTCCATAACTGACACATACATAAGCCTAAGTAAACAGCAATAGGAGCCACACAGCACTAACGACACACACATGCTGCATACGTCAGGGTCCCTCACGTGCCTGCCTAACAATGCTACATCACAAATGTCATACTGCTCAGACAACAACATTGACGAGGGGACACAGGCAACTGGTCAATGAAAAACATCTGCACAGTCTAACCAAAAAATAGGACATTCATACGATAAACAGGCCAATCCAGTAAGACACACATGAGACCCCATCAGATACAAACATCAACAATGTTTACATCCATACCACATCCTAACATTGACATACATAGGTCATGCCACCTAACATGTACAGATCATGCAATGTGAATAAAAAGTGTATGGTGCAGGGCCTGTGAGGCAAGTGTGCTGGCAGGGCAGTCACAACACCCACAGTCAGTCAAAGTGTAGCGTGGCAAGTGAAACGTATACTTTGCGCAATAGCCTCAGGCTGGAGGCCTTTGTGCATCTTACCCTGAATGTACTTATACTCATTTGCTCACATCTAAGTGCCTCAGAGCACTTTGCACTAAATGAATCTCATTGCCCTTCCTATCAGTTAATGTAGCAAATAGTCAGTCCTAAGGTGTTGGCAATTAGTCAAATCACCCTGTTTTGCCTACTTCTGCACTGGAGTTTGCCAGAACATATTCACTCTGTGGCCCAGTCAAGAATACCGTCTGGTTCGTTGATGATAGATGTGGTAGGGGTTAAGGTTTGCCATTCCTGCGTAGGGAAACTTTGTCATCACAATGACATATGTCTTTTAAATTCACTTCCTCGTCCCAAGACACGCATGGGGGAGTTTACAAACAGAAAATCACATCTAGATGCTGCCTGCCTTGCTGCTGATGCACAACCAGATCCCAGCCCATTCCTCTGATATGAGGGATGATGTCTCCCCTGTGATTCAGACAGCCAAGCTCCAAACTTAACATGCAGTGCTATATATAGAACAAGCAGAGGGAGAGTAGAAACTTTTAGGCACCATGATAGCTGTGTACCAATGTATTACTCTCCTGCGGACTATTTCAGTTCTAACTGTGTGTATTGTTTTGGTTATTGGGGCTCACACCTAAATTCCTACAAGTCAGTTGTACAATGAAACTTCATATCCAACAAATACTGTCTGTGTCATTTGTGTATGGGAACATTCCGGAAAAGATAGAAATGTGTAGGACCTGAGTGACCACCACTTCCCTGAGAAGTCCCAAAGATGTCATGGGCTTGGACTTCTAAACATTCCTCTGTTGTGGGAGACCAGAGGCACTGCTAGTCTGTCTGAGCTAAATACAATATCTGGGTGACAGAGTTATTTACAAGTGGGTCAAACTTAGTCCCCCACACCATTAGCTATCCTGCTGCCTAGAAAGCCAAGAATCACATGTAGGATAATGAGAGCCCACCCAAACAAATGTCCCTCCATAACAATAGTGAAACACCGAGGGAGGAGTAGGACAAAAAAATGCATATTCCAAAATAATTACAAATCAACACCTAGAGATGTCCTGGCAGGCATGTCTGATAGCTCCATATCATATATGTGACACACAGGTGGGCCATAGGCCTACAACAATGCCCTATGACAGACAGCAGATACCAAGACAAAATCAGAGTACAAAGTAAAGGCATCCAAAGGCTTGTATCTTAGTGCTAAATGATCTCAACACAGACACACTAATTGTACCCTGTTTCTTTGCAGAGGAACACGGATCTCCTGCCGATATGCCTGTCCATGAGTTCCCTGATGACATGGATGACGAGAACATCAACCTCACACAAGAGACCATTGACATGGTCCTCGAAAGCCTCCAAACCCCCCCTTCAGTAACAAGGAGGAGCCAAGATGAAGCAGCCACCACAGTAGAACCACCCGCCACCCCAATTGTAAGACCTGCCAGCTCCAACACAGCTGAGGACTCTGACGACACTGGCACCAGCTTCGAAAGAACAGTCGTTGGGGTCCAGCGGGAGCTGGCCAAGGAGGTGCGGGTGGGGATGCAAACTATGGCAGCCAGCCTTGAGGGGGTGCGTTCGTGCATGCTGTCAACTGCTGATCAGGCAGCTGCAATGCAAGCCAGAACATCGCTGTTGGAGGAACTTTTAGTAACACAGAAGGCAATCTGCACAGCTGTCATCCAGTTGACCAAACAACTCCAACAGCAAGCCAGTCAGCGTGTGCACGAATGCAACATCGAACCCATCAGGGCAGACCTGGCTGCCTACCATCGGGATGTGGCTGCCATTCTGAAAAACCAGCACGCTCTCCTTGCTGCAGTACTGCCCTTCATAACTGGACAGGGATCAGCCCCCGGGATGTCTGCCTCCATGTCTTCTGACACTGAGGTGTGTGTTGCCCCTTCAAAACCAACAACAACAAGGACACACCAGGCAACACACACATCAGAAGAAGAAGACATGGAACAGATAACATTCACACGCAAGAGTACCCGGAAGCCCTAGTCCCTGCACCATGCCCCACTCTGACCAAGGTCCTACGGTTTGACACATGCCAGCCTCACTCCAACTACCCTCAATGACTGTTCGGCAATCTACTGTTTAACTTGTCCACATTGGCTGTAAATGTTTCTCTCCTACCATTTGGCAATTCCTGTTCCTCTGCACCGTCTGTGACATCACCCCAGCATGTCAGGAGCATCATCCACACCCTGTAAATAGGATCACCATTTAAGAATGCACCAGAACGGACTCACCTAACATTGTTAATGGACTTTTTGCACTACTCCGCCTAAAAATAAATATCACTTGCACACCAATTGTGTCTCTGTGTCATTTCACACTTCAACTGTGCAGTACATAACTCCAAAGTGGCTGTGTGGCAACCATGTTGATTCTCTAGACTACTGTCCTGATTTCATGTCTACTGAAACATCTGTGCAGTGGCCAGGATTGCATCATAGCTTTACTAGACTGAGGAAAATAACTGATGTAGGGACTAAGCACACACAATCATGCTGTGTTGGACAGAATGAGGCCCCATCCATAGCTATTCTAGACAACTAATGGTGGATGAGAAATGTAGGCACCTTGCGATACTAACACAATACATTATGCTGTAAAATGAAAGGAATGATAACCAAATTACACTGCATCAATCACCCTTACAGCGTATACTACCATGAAGGAAAGTCATGCTCAAGCAGTACACACATGATGTAGGTCAGCAATGACAGCAACAAGACAAGAGTGTGAACAAATACTCATCTACAAAGCTCTCCCTGAACTTCACAATGCTGTCCGACCTATCTATTTACCTACAAAATCAACTCTGGAAGCACTCTTTGTGAAGTAGGATACATACCAACCCCAAATCTGGATGATCTATGCACACTACCAATGGTGGCTCTCCCACACGGTGGATACTTACCAAGTTAGCACACGGGTAGCTGGCATGTTAAACCTCAATAGCCTGGGGATAGCGAGCATAGGACACAAATGTCATACTAAAACTTTCTGCTACACTGATGTCAAGGCCATGAAAAGGTAGCACCTAACGCATCTGGTAAAGGGTTAACAAATTTTTTATTTCCAATAAGTAAGAAAAGAGGCAACTAAGGGAAAGATAAACCTACACTAATCTAACCTGACTACTACTAACCCCCAACTGTCCCTAACTAACCTAAGCTAAACTTACTCTACACATGTAACGAAACGATCTAAACATCAACCCCCCACCCACCATTATGAGACAAGACACATGCAGGACAACACTTACTAACCTACACACATACTATACTATCCTAAACAAACATATATTTTTTTGTATATTTTTTTTTTATATATATATATATATTTTTTTTTATCAAACAGGAATCCCAACATTGCCCCCCACCCACCCACCCACACAAAAATATTAGATAGAAAGTATAAGGACCCCCCACCCTCTTACCTAACACTAACTAAGCTAATTACCTATACTTATCCTACAACTAACCCCCCAAACCCAACTAACAGTATGAAAAGAGGAAAGAGGGGAGAGGGGAGGGGTAAAAGTTCAGGAGGGCAAAATAACTAAGGATTTGCCCTCTGAAGTGTGCGCCGGATGGAGCGCACCTTCTTTTTAACCTCCGCCATGTCCTCCGTCAGGTTGTCAACCTTTTGAATTAACCTGTCCAGTTTCCTAGACAATGCCTGGAAGGCTGCAGGGTCAATTGGAGGGTCACTGCTGGTCTGCGTGCCGGTGGAGGTGGAGATTGTTGCTGGAGTGGAGTGGCCACGGGACAGCCCTGCTCCCAACACACGGCTGGGTCCAGGTCTTGAGGAAGATGGCTGGTCCGTCGCTGGGTCCCCTTGGGCAGACCTGGTGGTTGTAGGTGGCACCGTTGGTGGAGCCTGTGGTGTGGCATACCACGCCCCGGAGGCCCGTTCCGAATTGTATCTGCGGGCCATCCTCCGATACCCACACTGCACCTGCAGGATGTGCCTGTACCTCATTGCACGGCGCTCAAACTGGTTGCGAGCTGCGGCACTCAGGTTTGCAGCTGTGAAGGGAAAAGGCAAATATTGAGCATAGAATTTACAGTGGGTTGAATACCACAATGAGTAATTTGACCATTACTAGCAATGTATTGGTTGCAGCAATTGTTACAACATATGTCAGGGGAAGGCTCAGAGGAAGTACATGTGAATCATGCATACTGAAGGGCATATCACATATAGCATATCCATGTCTCTACATGATGGATGACATCACCCTAAACTACTCCTACAATTCATACCTAAGCCATTATACATTATGGCACCAGCTCGTCCGCATACTGACTTCACTACATATGTCATTCTATGTGATAAGAATCACACTCCTCACTCAATGGCATTTCGAAATAGTTGTGTGCTAAGATTGAACCCCTGGCCATGAATCATATGTCGACACTATGGGCCAGATGTAGGAATTGATGGGAAATCAACTAGCAAATTGCAAAGCTGAACGGTGTCTCTGACACCGTCTGCGAGTCACTATGGGGTCCCTAAATCCCACCTCATGAACATCAATGATGTGGGTTCCAACTTGCACCACCTTAGCAACTATGGGCACTCACGGGGATGGAGGCCTGCTGGGAACAGCAGAACTCCATAGACGTGACTGCTTTTAAATGAAGCAAGTTATTTTTCACCAAGTGTAGGCCCTTTATCTGAAAGGAAAACGAGCTGCGATTTGTTTAAATTCACAACAATTGATTGTTCGTAATTTACACAATAATTATTGCTCCCCTAGACCACTGGCTGTTTTGTGCAGGAGTATTTTGGTCCACTCACAAAGGTGAAGGTTCACAATGAGGACCCCTTCCAGTCAGCAAGTTGGTTAGCAGCCACTTCAAGTGGATGATAACAGCTACTCACTTTGCAACCACGTACTCGTTAGCAAATGGGATTGCCTACCACTGTGATTTGCAAGTAGGGCTGGTAAACTCCTTTATTTTTTTACTTTAGAAAAGCATTTTGCGAATATGTACATGACCACCAAAAACATTTCGGATTAGGAAACAGACGTTTGCAACTCACTAACATCAAATTATGCTATTTGCAATGTGGAGACATTTTGCTACATCTGGACCTAGGTACAAACTCAAGTCACAAAAGGTGTTAAGTACGTGTAACATACTGGTTGCTACAGTCCTAGGTACCCTGTTTCACAGTAACATCCCAGTCTTTGTGGGTGGTGTGGGAAGAACAAACAACAATCCCATGATCAATGCACAACCAGGAGTGTACAGAAAGTGCAACAAGCATGTGCCTTCACACACAACACCTATGAAGGGCTAGCAACACGTTGGAGTCAGCCCAACCTTGTCACATCCCAGGTCCACACATGTCAAAATGATATGACTTAGCCAAACATAACATACTATTAGTGAGGCATGTTTTACAACACACACAGAGGAGGTAGAACACCCATTCACATGATTCAACAGAACACCTAGGCCATTGCACTCAAGTCACACACACTTCGAGGTCACCTTGTGGAAGTACATGTCCCCGGAAGATCCGACCTACAGTGTACACAGTCCATCCTCAACTAGGAAGAAGCACTTGTCATCGAAGCCATGTGCTTAAGCTATCTGGGAGACTGTCAGTCTGATATGCTGACTCAGTTAATGGCAAGTTCCTGACCAAGTCTAACATTGACCAGTGTGTTCAAAATGAGTCATGCTATTCCCAATAGTCGCACTAATTGAATGACCTACTGCCCCTCAATCTGAGAGATGACTAGGGATTGCTTTACCGAAACATTATTCAAATTTGATATCACACCAAAACAACAAAGCCAATGAACGGCCAGCACATCATATCATGAATTGTCCTGAACACACAGTAATCCATCATGCTTCATTTCCAAACAATGTAAATAGCACTTAGGCAACACTCACTGTAGGTATCGGGGTCGTCAAAATGGGCTACCTCACCAACGGTGTACGGGGCTGGTCCACCTGTAAAGCATGAAAGGAAGATTATACTCAGACTGGGTGAACAGACAAATAATTTCTGTTACAATGACAGTGTGTGAATATTACATGGTAATGATACACTTTCACACATGCTCATCCTGCCTGGCTGACTTTGTATTCTAGATTATCATTGGATGAGTCTCCTGCTCCAGTGACACACCCTACTACACTCATGCAGTGGCCAGGACAGTCATGTGTCGTCCAAGTTACTCCTCCATTAGTAGGCCCGAACAATCATGTGATCCATACATCTCAGCATGTGCATCCCAGAGAGAAACATTTCACAACTGGTTCCATGAGGACTGCATGACCACTCACAATCAAACAGGCTATGGGGACAGGTTCAACACACAGCAACCAGACACACATGTGACATATGTGTGGACAACATGACTAACTTCATGTGACGTGAAGGCAACACACAGGTGTTGCATCATCATGTGTTTGCAATTTTCGGTCTAGCTATGGCGTCTACATATGTAGGTATGTTGTTTCTACATGACGTACTCACTGGCCATTATGACCAGTAGAGTACAAATTGAGCAGTTCACGTGTTGCTTTTCAGACACAAATGCAACACTACATTCCATGCAGCTACAGCCATCTGGTATGTGTTGCAAAGATAAGGCATCGGCCTGGTAGCATAGGTCTTCATACACCCGGCAACAAATACACATTTGGACACATATGTATACCGTTGTAGCGCAGCATTTGCATCATTTTGTGACGCAGAGAGGGGGCTACTTAGCAAAATACAAATAGATGTTGCATTTTACTGCTGTTATTGGGTGTACATGTGTAGCAAAAATGGGGATTTATGTGTATGCCCATGGGCCTAGGTTTCCCTAGTATAACACGCAGTCAGCTACTTATTTTGCAGATTGGCTACCAATCATCACATGTTCACGCACACATTCCTATTATTCCCATGTAATTTATTATTACTCACCAACATAGCCACCAATCCGGAGTCCCAGGTGGTCCAGCAGGTCCTGTTCCCTGCTGATCAGATCTGCCCAGCGGTGCTTGAGTTGATGGACATTCCTCATACTCCCGTAGACCCGGACCAGGTGATGGCGCACCTTCTCCCAACGTATTTTCCTTGCCTCCGTGTGATACCCCTGTATCACACGGCTCCCAGCCTCCAGCATCAGTGGGAGGAAATGGCTTACGAGCCATATGAAGCCCCCCAATTCGTCCTCACCCATCCTGGACAGGCGAGGCCTACCTGACATGATGCAAGGTGTAAAAATAGTACCAAAGAAAAATGAAAGAAAAAGTGGGAAATGGGGAAAGGTAGAGGTGTGAAAGAAAAAGAAGAAGGAGAAAAATAGCCCAACTAACACCCCAAACTATGCTACCCACAACAGACTCCCACAGACAATACAAACTATCACAGGTATAGACAAAACAACACTAAACAGACTGAGACAATGTTTGACAACAATAAAAGATTGACACAAAGACAAAATACAAGGCACACAGGACACTAAAGCAGTAAAACACAGGACAACACCTTTCACACAACCACACAGTCTAGATAACTCTGAGACTGCAAAGTGAAAGTGAAAGTCAACTCCCAGTACAGATTTGGTAAACAGGATATCCTATTACATCACTTCCTGCATAAAATGGCCGCCGTTTTCATTTTCGCGTAATGCGTCATATTTTCACGCATACACAGATGTGCGTCATATTTTTTTGACGCATTACAGTGCACATGATGCGGAGTGTAAAAATATGCTATGAATATTAATATTTCAAATTGTACATGAGATGACCAACATATTGTGCATGTAGCGTCAATTACACCACGCATACATCATGGGCGTCGTTTTTTTTACACGTACAGTGGAGCACATGATGCGGAGTCAAAAAATATGATATGAATATTAATAATTGATAATGTACATGAGATGACCAACATATTGTCCATGTAGCGTCATTTTGACCACGCATACATCATGTGCGTGGTTTTTATTACACGTACAGTGGTGCACATGATGCGGAGTCAAAAAATATGATATGAATATTAATAATTGATAATGTACATGAGATGACCAACATATTGTGCATATAGCGTCATTTTGACCACGCATACATCATGTGCGTGGTTTTTATTACACGTACAGTGGTGCACATGATGCGGAGTAAAAAAAAATGCAATTAATATTAATAATTAATACTGTACATGAAATGAGCAATATATTGTGCATATAGCGTCATTTTGACCACGCATACATCATGTGCGTGTTTTTTATTACACGTACAGTGGTGCACATGATGCGGAGTCAAAAAAAATGCAATTAATATTAATAATTAATACTGTACATGAAATGAGCAATATATTGTGCATATAGCGTCATTTTGACCACGCATACATCATGTGCGTGGTTTTTATTACACGTACAGTAGTGCACATGATGCAGAGTCAAAAATATTGTGGATGTAAATAATAATTTGAAGGTGAAATATCAAGACACTTTTGGATACATTTGTATCTGACTCTGCATTGTGTGCACTCATGTACATGAACAAATTATGACGGCCATGCTGTATGCGTAGAATATGGAGCAAATTGATCCAAATGTCTTCATGTGTTTAGCTTTGGAAAGGTGATTTGTCATGGTAAAACGGTGCGATGTGAGACACATTTGTGTTTGTATCTGACAAATGTCCGTACTTTTATGTATAGACGGCCTTCACACTGTGATGTTTGGGATACGTTAACTAATGTATTGACCATATTTGACAACATATTTGGTGTAATTGCTGATGGCTATTTTGAAATGAGGTTTTTGATACCATTATGTATTCCGTCTCCAAAATGTCCCCACCTTTATGATGGGGATGCTTTTATCTGTAGTCCTAACAGGGAGTGGGAGAGTCACTTTCAGTTTTTAGGGGGCTGACCATGTCCCATTATGATTTTGTGTTTCATATTTGTGTAGGACTTGTGACATTGAGGCCACATATGTGCCTTATGCATGTGTTTAGTTCACAAGTACATGATTCCTGTATGTTTTGGGGGTGGTAGAGGTGGAGTTAGTCCCCCAGCACCCTAGGATTTGACCATCCAGAATAGCTACTGTATCCATGGAGTATTTTTATCATATCCTGGCAAACCTGCAGCAGCGGGCGAATGTAAGGCCATATGGTATGAATGACTGTTGACCATTCATTCATCTCATTAGCCCATTTGACGTTTGCAGTATTGATGATTTGGAGCTAAGTTGCATACCATTTTCATATGACTAAGGGGGTCATTCTGACCGCGGCGTGCGGCAGTCGCCGCCCGCCAAGCGGTTCCCGCCGAAAGACCGCGGCGGTCATTCTGGCTTTCCCACTGGGCTGGCGGGCAACCGCCAAAAGTCCGCCCGCCAGCCCAGCGGGAAACACCCTTCCCACGAGGACGCCGGCTCAGAATGGAGCCGGCGGAGTGGGAAGGTGCGACGGGTGCAGTTGCACCCGTGGCGAATTTCTGTGTCTGCAAAGCAGACACTGAAATTCTTTGTGGGTCCCTCTTACGGGGGCCCCTGCAGTGCCCATGCCATTGGCATGGGCACTGCAGGGGCCCCCAGGGGCCCCGCAGCACCCCCTACCGCCATCCTGTTCCTGGCGGAAGACCCGCCAGGAACAGGATGGCGGTAGGGGGTGTCAGAATCCCCATGGCGGCGGAGCGCGCTCCGCCGCCATGGCGGATTCTCAAGGGCAGCGGGAAGTCCGTTTCTGGCCGCGGCTGAACCGCCGCGGTCAGAATGCCCATCGGTGCACCGCCAGCCTGTTGGCGGTGCTACCGCCGACCTCCGCCAGGGCGGTAATTCCCGCCAGGGTCCGAATGACCCCCTAAGTTTGCAAGACTCTCAGCGTTCACGATGTGATAATGCGAAGATTGTTTTGCTTGTCTGTGTCCCTTTCTGCATAAACTGGTTTAGTGTCATGTTACAATCTTCCTGCTAGGTTCAAACTGGGACACAACTGTGATGGTCTACTTTCAAATATTAGGTTGGTTGTATGACATATGTGTACATGTGTGTGGGAATGTGGATCCAGTATGACCTGTCTGTGTGTATGTTGTCACTGTAACTTCAAGGTCTCCTCCTGAGTTAGTGGCAGCTGATGTTGTTGCAATTGTGTATTGCTCATCATACACTTGAGAGAAGCCATTGATGACATGTTCACGTACACATGGATGGTCCCACCCTGTCTCTGAACCCGTGTGATGTGACTTTCCAATGATCTCCAATTTTGGGCTGGATGAGAGACTGTTTCAGTTGTTTGGATCCGGCATGTCTAATTGTCACATTTGTACTCTTGTTGGGCTCTGTGTATGGTAATGTAACATGTCACATCCTACCCTCTGTGCATACAGTTGTGATGTTTATTTTTGGTGTGATGATTTTTAATGGCATTCTTGATCAATGAGACGACATTCATCTTCAGCTATTTCAAACTAAAGGTGGTCAGAAATGAATAGGCCAAAGCATGATGTGTTGTTTGTGATCTGTGTTTATTTACAAGTGTGGAATACAAGTGATTATAATGACTTAAGTAAAAAAATTGTTCACAAGCTGTTGGTGCCTACGCACTCCTGCTGCGGTGTTAGGTTGTTCCCCCTCCTGTTGCAGGCCAGCATCCTCCTCATCATCATCCTCAGGCATGTCTGGGTCCGGTTCAAGGAGGGGAATGTTCCTTTGTACACAAATATTGTGTAATATGGCACAAGTGAGTATAATTTTGCATACCATCTCTGGGGAGTATAGTAGGCTTCCGCCAGTGATGTCAAGGCAGCGGAACCTTGACTTTAGGATCCCAAAGGTCCTCTCCACAATGCTGCGTGTCCTCTTGTGGGCGTCATTGTATGCCCGCTCAGCAGCAGTATTTGGGTTCCCATATGGTGTCATTATCCAAGGCTGGATGCCATACCCCGATCAGCTGAAAGAGAAACACAGAATGGTATCAATTAGATGTAGGAGGCACTGTTGTACGTATCTTTGATGGCAGTAGTTGTGTTGTGTTGTCTGTGACTATTTTGTGTACTAATGTGACAACCTATGGTTGTTGGTGGAAACTTTGGCATTGTTTTTTTTCCTTGGCTGAGCAAGTGTTTGTTGTCTAACTGTTTGTCAGCAGGATGTATTGGTTTCTCAAGTACAGTGTGCCCTCCCTTGCATTGTGACTTGTGACACAGGTGTCCGTGTGTCCTCACTGGGGGTGTGATGATAGTTCCATGCAGAGTTGAAACATGAAAGGGTATTAGAAACGTCCATATGAACATAGCCAGGCCATCCCATCCCTTAAAAGTTATGCATTGTATTAGTGTACAGGTTATTGTGAGACTTCCAATTTGCAAGGTGACATTTAGGCAACCACAGTCATGAATGTCTTCACACTAAGCTGTGGAGTAAATTCAAATGTGTGAGAGGTTCAATGGTGACTTCTGACACATGGCTAGTGATGTGAGTACCTCAGTGTGTTCCTGTCTAGGTGTTGCTATTGTGGTGTATGTGTTGTTTATCCTAGAGGGTTTCTGTGCAGTGAGTATATAAGTAGATTTTTGTCCTTACCAACAAGTAGTCCATTGCCATACCGTCCATCCTGGAAGTGTTGGTTGATGGTGCAGTGACGGAAGATGAATGCATCATGTACACTCCCAGGATATTTAGCCACGATGTTGCTGATCAGTCCTTGGTGATCGACTATGGCCTGCACGTTGATGGAATGTGTGTGCTTCCTGTTGCGGTAGAGGTGTTCACTCGCAGCAGGTGGCACAAGGCGTACGTGTGTGCAGTCGATTGCACCAAGGACGTGCGGAAAGCCACTGATGGCGTAGAACCCCTGTTTTGTTTCCTGCTGCTTCTGCAGTGTGTTAGGGAAGCAGATGTGGCGGGGTGTCAGTCCAATGATGGCATCCAGTACTTTAGGCAGGAATGCGGAGAAAGATGGTTGTGAGATTCCACCAACCAGGGCACCAGTTGTCTGAAAGGAGCCACTTGCCAGCATGTGAAGTACGGCAAGCAGCTTTGTTTCTGTTGGGATAGTGCGTGGAGTCACTAAAGTGGGGGCCAATTGCTGTTCAATATTTGTCAGCAGCTGCTGAATGGCCTGCCAGTTCAACCGGTACCTCTGGATGATGTCTCGTTCCCTGAGGCCATGCAGGGTTGTTCTTGGGCGGAATATCCTCTCCTGCCTTCTGCGCTGTCTTTGGGGTCCCTGCTGTTGTTGTTGTGGCTGCTGTTGTTGCTGCAGGGCTCTGCGTCTACGTGCACGTTGAAGAAAAAGCACCTCCATGTCTCCCTGTTGATGCTCTGCTGCTCTGTTGTTTGTTCTGTGTGTTCTGATTAAGTACAGGTGTGTTTGCCCCATTTTAACGCCTGCCCTGACCCAGGCATTAAAATGTCACGCTATTCATGCTTTGCGCCATTTTTTTGCGCCGCCTGCCGCGCGGGAGTGATTTTTGCCCTGGAGCATAAATACCACGCACCGCTATGTGCGTCTGTTTTTAGACGGGAACGCCTTCCTTGCATCTCATTAACGCAAGGAAGGCGTTCACGCAAAAAATGACGCTATTTGCCAATACTTTGGCGCTAGACGCGTCTAACGCCAAAGTATAAATATGGCGTTAGTTTTGCGCCGAATTTGCGTCGAAAAAAACGACGCAAATTCGGCGCAAACGGAATATAAATACGGGCCTGAGTGTGGCTAAACATTGTTTAGAAATGAGTTATAGTGATGCTCAATTATGAATGAAAGTGTGTGAACCAATTAAACCATTAGGTAGAGGTGGAGACTGTCAGCGACATTTGTTGCAGACTGTATATTTCGACAGTATGAATGAACAGTTTTCTTGCTTTTTATGATTTATTCTAGGGAGATACTTATTTTGCAAGTAATGGCATCAGGTATGTCACAAATCCTTATAAGAATTTGTGAACGACAGCAAACTTGAAAAGCAAACAGATTATGTCAATTACATTGGTAGACATAGTATTATCAGTTTGGAACTTTTGACAAAACGAAGGTAAATGTCAATATAAATTTGGAGTTTCGTTTGAATTTTATAGCTGCAGATTTTATGTTAAATTGGTACATAACCGTAAAGTTATTATCAAAATATAAACATAAAAGACAAACTTGTAATCTTACATATTTTGAAGACGATATCATATCCATTTAAAAACAGAGAGCACACAATTTCTGCACTAGTGGTGTGAGGTGCGTTGATTTTCGCTGAGAAATATGCATATATTTAGGTATTTTGTTAAAGAATTAATGTAATAATGAGAACCATAGATATAAATAAATACAGTTTTAAAGTTTTAAATAAGAATAGTGCCAAAAAGTGCTAATCGGTTGAGCAGGACATGGGTGTGGTTTTATTGCAGACCACAAGACAAGTCAGATACAGACACCATGTTCACCCCAGTCAAAAGTTTTACCTTCTGATTTAGGGCCTCACCACAGAGAGGACGCCACTGCTGTAGTGGTGTCATTACCCCTGAGCGTATTACAATGTTACTGCCGGGCTGACCGGCAGGAACATTGTAATACGGGTTGCCGTTGGGCTGACCGGCGGGAACAGTGTTAGGATATTGACCTCGGCTCACTTAAGGGAGCTGAGGCCAATATCCTAATATTACAGCACCGTCTGCATGCACACTTTCTGCAAAGCAGATAGTGCGCATTCTGATGGTGCTGGGCATGGGGGTCTTCCTGTAGTCACCAGCACTTCCTTTCTGCTAGCCTTTTCATGGCTGGCTCCCCACCATGAAAAGGGTGGCAGAAAGAGGGGGTTGTAATCAGCTAGGCAGCACTGAGTTCAGCGCCGCCATGGCTGGGTGCAAGCCCGACTGTCGCCATGCCATTGGGAATCATGTTCCCAGGAGAGACAGCGGTCCTTTGGTGTCCAACTGCCATATTTGCAATTTGGTGGTTGGACTGCCAAAGCCGCAAGTTTGGCTGTCTCATGACTCATATTAAGGCCCTTTGGCTCTGAAATGGAAGTCAAAAGTTCCTTATTGGCTAAACATATGACTGTGGCCAAAAAGGGCTAAATGAGGCCAGAAAGCTGTTCTTATTAAAGCCTTTTTTGGAAAGAACATTCTGAGTGGTAGAAATTCAAAATTATACCCAAGGAAGGTCCTCTGCCACCTGGATACTTTTTGCACCTTCACTTGCTGAAGATTTCCTTTGTTTGGACTTATTCACTTTTTGGAGCTCGGATTGTTTCAGTGGGGCAAGGCTGCAGGCTATTAGCATACATGGCTCCACAATGCCGGATGACCTCTCCATGACATCCAGCCTAAATTAATTTGCTACTGCCGAAGAGCTTTGAGTGGGAGCAGCCTGAATCAAGCAGAATCATTCTGGAATTATAAATTAATCTTTGACCCAGATGCAATGCATCATCGTCAGATTGACATGGCAGATTTGTCCTGGTCCTCTGGAGGTCTCAGGAGCCAAAACATTTCTAAGTCCTAGGTTTTTAAGGATGTTAGGAGGAGTACACTTTGATACAGACACGGATTCCCAAATCTCAGGAAAAGCATTTTGAGTTCAAGACTCAATCCAGCAAAAGTCACCAGTAGGGTCAAGGGCAGGCCCATTTGCTGGGCTTTTAAGGAAAAGTGGCCTGTAGCAGCTTGTTGTTTCACTGTAGCCTTACTGGAGGTCAGCTTACTGGCGCTTGCAGTCCATTTCTTTGTCCTAGGTACTCGTGATAGCAGATCTCAACAGTAGGTGCAGTCCATCTTCTCTGTTCCAAAGGTCCAGCAGTGTTTTGAAAAACAAGCACAAGGGTACCACATTTATGCCTGGAACTAATCTCCTTGACCAATCAGGAAAACGTTTTGATGGGTAACTCTGCCCAATTTTGCAGCTCTTCCTGTGTGCAAACAATCCATTGGTGCTTCTACCTAAAACCAAGATGGCTGAACCTTTCTTACCCTGGGCAGAGCTCTTGGCCTACCAAAAGGTGTGCTAATGTAAATAAGCAATCACTTCTTCCTGATCACTCTAAACCAGATGCGGGGGCACATGCTCTCCCAGTGGGATTGGTGGCTACCTGACTAAGTGGATAAAAAAATAATTATGTCCAGGTGTTAGCTAACATCTACGTGTGACCTTCCTTAAAATTTATCAGGTTCCTGGGCACCGCTCAGATGATCATCCTTCTAGAGGAAAAGAACACCTCCCCACACCAAAGATGTTTGTCTCACAACTGAAAGGAAGTCCACAGCTCTTCAAGGGGGCTAATCAGCTCCTGGGTGACACTAGGGAACTTATGCAAATGGGGTTTTGGAGGCTTTAGGCAAGGTAAAGGTGCATTTCCAAAGCTTTTGACTGCCTTCTCCAGGTTTCTGACTTTGGTTTGCTGGTACTAGGGCTCTGGACACTTTATCACTGATGACCAGTGCTAAAGTGCTTGTGCTCTCTCCCCTAAATATGGTAATATAGGTTCATCCCCAATTGTCATATTTAATTCACTTATAAGTCCCTAGTGATTTAATACTACATGTACACAGGGCCTGTAAATTAAATGCTATTAGTGGGTCTGCAGAACTGATTGTGCCTTAAGTAGCCATTTAACCATGTCACAGGCCTGCCATTGCAGAGCGTGTATGTGCAGTTTTTCACTGCCATGTCGAGATGGCAAAACAACGCTTTTGCCAAGTCCAAACTTTTCCTTTTTATACATATAAGTCACCCCTAAAGTAGGCCCTGGACAATCCTTAGGCAGGGTGCTATGTGTTTAAAAGGCAGGACATGTGTGTTAGACCTGACAGTCTTAGGGTGGTCACCCCTCACTTTTTGCCTGCCTCCCTCCACTTTTTGGACACTGTTTTTGCTGGCTTTTAGACCCTGCGCACTTTTCCACTGCTAACCAGTGCTAACGTGCATATTCTCTCTCCCTTAAAACATGGTAACCTTGAATCATACCTGATTGGACTATTTAATTTACTTATAAGTCCCTAGTAATGTACACTCTATGTGCCTAGGGCCTGTAGATTAAATGCTACTAGTGGGCCTGCAGCACTGGTTGTGCCAACCCCTTAAGTAGCCCCTTTTTCCTTGTCTCAGGCCTGCCACTGCAAGGCCTGTGTGTGCAGTTTCACTATCACCTCGACTTGGCATTTAAAAGTACTTGCCAAGCCTAAACCTCCCCTTTCTCCACATATAAGTCACCCCTAGAGCAGGGTGCCGTGTGGGTGAAAGGCAGGACATGTACCTGTGTAGTCTACATGTCCTGGTAGTGTAAAACTCCTAAATTCATTTTTGTACTACTGTGAGGCCTGCTCCCTTCATAGGCTAACATTGGGGCTGCCCTCATACAGTATTGAAGTGGTAGCTACTGATCTGAAAGGAGTAGGAAGGTCATATTTAGTATGGCCAGAATGGTAATATAAAATCCTGCTGACTGGTGAAGTTGGATTTAATATTACCATTCTAGAAATGCCACTTTTAGAAAGTGAGCATTTCTTTGCACTTAAATCTTCTGTGCCTTACAATCCACGTATGGCTGGGCTTAGTTGACAGCTCCTTGTGCATTCACTCAGACACACCCCAAACACAGGGTACTCAGCCTCACTTGCATACATCTGCATTTTGAATGGGTCTTCCTGGGCTGGGAGGGTGGAGGGCCTGCTCTCACACAAAGGACTGCCACACCCCCTACTGGACCCTAGCCACTCTTTGAAGTCTCCCCCACTTCAAAGGCACATTTGGGTATAAAACAGGGCCTCTGCCCTACCTCATCAGGCACTTGCTGGAGAAGAAACCTGAACCAGAAACTACATCCTGCCAAGAAGAACTGCCTGGCTGCTCAAAGGACTCACCTGTCTGCTTTCTACAAAGGACTGCTGCCTTGCTGTTGGCCTGCTGCCTTGCTGAACTCTTGTCTGGCTGTGAAAGTGCTCTCCAAGGGCTTGGATAGAGCTTGCCTCCTGTTCCCTGAAGTCTCAGGACCAAAAAGACTTCTCTTTTTCACTTGGACACTCCGTGCACCGAAATTTTCGACGCACAGCTTGTTCCGCGGCGAGAAAAACGCCACACACCGACGCTGATCGATGCCACGCCTTCGGGACAACCGGAATTTCAACGCACTGCTTCGCAAGGACAACGCCGCCTGACCTCCAGAGGAGAAATCGACGCGACGTCTGCTGTGAGATCGAAATTTCGACGCGCAGCCCTGCAGAACGACGCGCAGCCGGAAAACAAGCAGGAAAATCCATGCACAGACCCGGGACATCTGGTAATCCCCGCGATCCACAGAAAGAGACGCACGACTTCCCGAGTGAAAAATAACGACGCAAGTCCGTGTGTGCTGGGGAGAAATCGATACACACACCCTTTTTCCACGTATCTCTTCTTCTGTGGCCCTCTGAGGAGATTTTCCACTCCAAACCAGGTACTTTGTGCTTGAAAGAGACTTTGTTTGCTTTTTAAAGACTTAAGACACTTTATATAACTTTTCAGTGATATCTCTACAAATTCACATTGCAACTTTATTCGTTTTGATCTACAATTATCCTGATAAATATTATATATTTTTCTAAACACTGTGTGGTGTATTTTTGTGGTGCTATATGGTGGTATTGTATGATTTATTGCCCAAATACTTTACACATTGCCTTCTAAGTTAAGCCTGACTGCTCGTGCCAAGCTACCAGAGGGTGGGCACAGGATAATCTTGGATTGTGTGTGACTTACCCTGACTAGAGTGAGGGCGTTTGCTTGGACAGGGGGTAACCTGACTGCCAACCAAAAACCCAATTTCTAACAATGTGCCTTTAAGTTTTACATGTCCTGGTAGTGAGAAACTCCCAAAGCAGCTTTTCACTACTGCAAGGCCTATCTCTCCCATTGGATACCATTGGGATTACCTTATTACATTTTATAAGTGTAATTTCCAATTGGGGAAAGATACACATGTCAAGTCTGCTGTCTATGGAATCGCAATTTAAATATCCAAACTTATGGTGAAGTTGGATTTTAAATAGCAATTCTGAAAATTCCACTTTTCGAAAGTTGATATTTTCAAACTTTAGCCATTTGGTGCGTACTGCCTGTCTCTGATCACATGTCTGCGATGGATAACAACGGGGCTTTGTGTATTCCTCCGAGACAGCCACACAGAACGGGATCTTAGGTGTGACTTCATGTGCCATCCTGGCAGGATGAGTGGGAGGAGCTAGGCACAGCCTCACTTACACAAAAATAGGCTGTGTCCTGTCCACTCATAAAGGGCTGCATACCCTCCTGGAGTGATTCTGGAGCCAGTGCAGAAAGGGCAGGACCTCTGTGTATCTCAAAAGCCTGTCTTTGTAAGTCTACCCACTTCAAAGGCACCACTGGGTATAAGTACTGGACCTCGGACACCCCAACTTCAGTACACTTCTGGACCTGTGAATACTCTGGCAGGAAGAAGGTGACTCCAAGGGCTAGCTGGGTGGCCTTCTGATCTGAAGTCTGAGGGACATAAAAGACTTCCATCTATCCTATTTCTGTACCTGGACTCTGCCATCTGTGTCTGCCCTGCCAAGTGGTGCCACCCTAGTCCTGCTCTCTTGGAGGTGAGTCTAAGGTGTTTTCTCATTGGAACAGCATCGCCAAGCAGAACTGATGCATCTCCTCAACTGAGCGGCACTTCTTTGAGCAGAACAGATGCATCACTTGTACTGAGTGGATTGGACTCGTTCCAAAAGACTTGTATCACCACCACATCCCACATAGACACATCCCCTTAAGAACCACAACTGCATGATGCTTTACCCGGTGCAAGCTTCTTGCATCTCCTGTCAATGGCAGCCACAACTCTGAAACTCCACATCACAGTTTCACCATTCATTGAACTTGACACATCACTTTGACAGCAGCATGCATCCTCAACACCAGCTTCAGATCACAAAACCAGTTGACAGGATCCTCAACATCAATGCAACAGGACCTCAAACCATAACTTAGTCATATCTCAGAACCAATGCATTGCCTCTGTTGCATAATGCATCTTCGACTTGGATCCACACAATGCTACCTAACCTAGGATTTAAGTTACTTTAATTCCGCAGGGCTAACTGGGCTCCTGTAGTGAGCCCAGCTTCCATAGCGGGTGACCTGAACTTTTGACAATATTCTGGTCTGGCATGACCAGTTAACCAAAGTTAGCACTTTACGAGTCTTAGGGGGTCATTCTAACCCTTGCGGTCGGTGATAAAGCGGCGGCCAACCCGCCAACAGGCCGGCGGTCGAAAAAATGGGATTCTGACCCTGGCGGGAACCGCCAACACAGGCCGCCACATTAACACTCCGACCGCCACGGCGGTACAGACAAACAGCGCGGCGGTCACCGCCAACAGGCAGGCGGCAGACAATGTACCGCCCACACTATCATAACTCACCAATCCGCCACCTTTTCCGGGGCGGGAGCCCCGCCGATAAAAACACGGCGGAAACAGACTACGAACGGGAAAACGCTCACCAAAACACACTCCATGAGTACGGAGGACAGCATGGAACCCGAATTATACATCCTACCTGCTCTCGTCTACCTGCTCATCTACCACGAGTACGAACGCCGGCGCAGACGACAACGGTGAGTACTGCACCTACGACACACGGGAGGGGGGAGGAGGGAAGCTTACGGCACACACATATGCGACCCTCACCCCCCCAAACAATGTACACACCAATGCAGAGCAACACTGCACAGTGACACCACCCAAACCCCTCTGAAAAATGCAAAGACATAATTAAATTGTGAAGAAAGATTTATATAAAAAATAGGCTCTGATAAATATAGGTCAACTATGCAAAATATCCATACCAAAATAATACTATATACACTGCCATGGAGAACCGAGGCAATTAGTCCTCTACATCAAAATTAAATAGAACAGTCCGTGGGCCACAGTGTAGCGACACAAGGGCAAAGCCCACACAGGAGACCTGAGTCCTTTGGAGAGAACACTGCAGGGGCATCTGATGAAAAAACTACAGGCACCTCAGGGGGAAGGGAAGGGGGGGGCACCACAGCCACATGAGTCCACGACGCCAGATCCACGAAGGGGCCACCATGCCCATTGATGTATCCTGGGGAGTGCAAAGCCACAGTCTCTCAAGTCTCTACAGTGGGTGGGTTGCCCACCGTGCCATCCTGGGGAGTGCAAAGCCACAGTCTCTCAAGTCTCTACAGTGGGTGGGCTGCCCACTGTGCCATCCTGGGGAGTGCAAAGCCACAGTCTCTCAAGTGGATGACAGTGGGTGGGCTGCCCACTGTGCCATCCTGGGGAGTGCAAAGCCACAGTCTCTCAAGTCTCTACAGTGGGTGGGCTGCCCACTCTGCCATCCTGGGGAGTGCAAAGCCACAGTCCATCAGGTGGATGACAGTCTCCACTGGTCAAGGAGGATGCATGGTGGGCACAATGAACCATAAACAGTGCTTGACAGGAAGGGCCCAGCGGAGCGGTGCTTGAGACGGCGGTGCCCAGCGGAGCGGTGCTTGACAGGAAGGGCCCAGCGGAGCGGTGCTTGACAGGAAGGGCCCAGCGGAGCGGTGCTTGACAGGAAGGGCCCAGCGGAGCGGTGCTTGAGACGGCGGTGCCCAGCGGAGCGGTGCTTGAGACGGCGGGGCCCAGCGGAGCGGTGCTTGAGACGGCGGGGCCCAGCGGAGCGGTGCTTGAGACGGCGGTGCCCAGCGGAGCGGTGCTTGACAGGAAGGGCCCAGCGGAGCGGTGCTTGAAAGGAAGGGCCCAGCGGAGCGGTGCTTGACAGGAAGGGCCCAGCGGAGAGGTGCTTGAGACGGCGGTGCCCAGCGGAGCGGTGCTTGAGACGGCGGGGCCCAGCGGAGCGGTGCTTGAGACGGCGGTGCCCAGCGGAGCGGTGCTTGACAGGAAGGGCCCAGCGGAGCAGTGCTTGAGACGGCGGTGCCCAGCGGAGCGGTGCTTGAGACGGCGGTGCCCAGCAGAGCGGTGCTTGAGACGGCGGTGCCCAGCGGAGCGGTGCTTGAGACGGCGGGGCCCAGCGGAGCGGTGCTTGACAGGAAGGGCCCAGCGGAGCGGTGCTTGACAGGAAGGGCCCAGCGGAGCGGTGCTTGAGCCGGCGGTGCCCAGCGGAGCGGTGCTTGAGACGGCGGTGCCCAGCGGAGCGGTGCTTGAGACGGCGGGGCCCAGCGGAGCGGTGCTTGAGACGGCGGTGCCCAGCGGAGCGGTGCTTGACAGGAAGGGCCCAGCGGAGCGGTCCTCTTCAGCGGTGCTCTTCTGCACGGCGGGGCCCTGTTCAGCGGTGCTCTTCTGCACGGCGGGCCCTGTTCAGCGGTGCCTATCTTCACGGCGGGGCCCTGTTCAGCGGTGCTCTTCTGCACGGCGGGCCCTCTTCAGCGGTGCTCTTCTGCAAGGCGGGGCCCTGTTCAGCGGTGCTCTTCTGCACGGCGGGGCCCTCTTCAGCGGTGCTCTTCTGCACGGCGGGGCCCTCTTCAGCGGTGCTCTTCTGCACGACGGGGCCCTGTTCAGCGGTGCTCTTCTGCACGGCGGGCCCTGTTCAGCGGTGCCTATCTTCACGGCGGGGCCCTGTTCAGCGGTGCTCTTCTGCACGGCGGGCCCTGTTCAGAGGTGCCTATCTTCACGGCAGGGCCCTGTTCAGCGGTGCTCTTCTGCACGGCGGGGCCCTCTTCAGAGGTGCCTATCTTCACGGCGGGGCCCTGTTCAGCGGTGCTCTTCTGCACGGCGGGCCCTCTTCAGCGGTGCACATCCAGTAGGTCAAGGGAGCCAGACCTGGGCTGGACTCCCTGCTCAGTCGCCCTCCGACCGTGATGTTTCTGGACCCTTCGGTGACGGAGTCCTGGGCCCTTTGGTGTCCTCCTTTACAGCTGGGATGTGGCATGTGGGGCCCACCTGCTCCGCGCTCCTGCTGGCTGACTTCTCCGCCCTGCTGCCCTTTCGCTCCTTAGATGGGGCTCTCGGGCCCTTGCCTCCCCTAGATGTTGTGGCTGGTGAAGTGGGCGAACTTTGCCCCTTGGGGGCAGCCGTGTCAGTCCTCGCACGGCGGCCCTTTTGTTTCCTGGTCTTCTTGCCAGGGGGGGGGGCTGGATATGTCCTTGCTGCTGATTGAGGTGTCACTGCTGGCAAAGGGTGGACTCCAGAACCCATGCACAACAGTGACACTCGAAGCTGGGCTGGTGGTGGCTGGGGTGCTCTTGGGACTCTTTGCAGATGGAGGGGGTAGGTCATCGGAGGGAAAGAGGTTAAGATTAGCCAGGAAAAGTTTTTTAGGGCCAAGGTAAAGGGTAGGAGAAGTGGTGATGGGAGTGGAGGAAGAGGATGTGGTTGTAGGAGAGTCAGGTGTGCTGTCATTGGGTGAAGGTGCTGGTGCTGTAGGCTGTCGTGAGGTGGATGTCTTTTGGGTGGGTGGCTGCCTGCGTTTGTGTGTCTTGGAAGAGGGGGTGACAGACACAGTGGGAGAGGACACAGGGGACGTGTAAATGGCAGTGGGGGTGTTGAGGTATGTGCAGGCTGGTCAGATGGTGTGGATGGGATAGGCTGAGGAACAGGAGACAGAGACAGGGTGGAGGCAGTCAGAAGAGGGAGGCTGGAAACAGGGACAATGGCTGCCGTCAGTGCTGAGGCCAGAGCAGTGAACGATCGTTGATGGGCAGCCTGACCCGAATGAATGCCATCCAGGTAGGCATTGCTCCGATGCACCTCCCTTTCTACCCCCTGGATGGCATTCAAAAGGGTAGTCTGCTCCGCACTGAGGGCAGCAGGGGTGACAGGGGCAGGGGCTGAGGTGCCTGGGGCGAAGGAGACGCCCGCCTTCCTGGGCGAGCGGGCACGGAGCGTAGGCTGAGGGGCTGCAGGGAGGGCGGGGCTGGTGCGCTGGGTGGCGGCTGTACCTGTAGAGGCGGGGGGCACCGCTAGGGAGCACCCATCCGAGGACGTGTCTGTGTCGCTGGTCTCACCACCGGTCCCCGTTGTGCTGCTCCCCTCGCCCTCCGGATCACTGGTGCCCTCGGTGTCTGTTCCTGGGCCCACCGGGGCCTTCTGACTTGCAGATCCCTCGTGCTCCGATGCCAAATCTCCTCCTCCTGATGATGCTAATGCACACATGCACAAGAAGATGAAGAAGAAGGGTGGGGGGAGAAAAAAGAAGACCAGGTTGAGTGCATCCAATGTCAACACCGTTGGCGGAGAGGACAGACACAGGAGCCTCATGCACTAAGCCGCGCATTCGGGGTACACTACTCAGTACTTCTGACTAGGACAACAGGTCAAGAGACGACAAATGCGCACATGTGTGAGGCTGGACCATCAATAGCTGTACTTGTCACCCTACAGAGGTGGGGGCCGGGAGCACAGGGCCATGCCTAAGGGAGAGGACTACACTACAGAAAGCGCCCTGGCCTAATGTCACCCACAACCCTCCTCCCCCACCCAGACGCCTCCACTGCGCAGAAAGATAGCAGAATGTGCTGATACTCACCCCCTTGTGTCTGCTGTGATGCTCTCAAGCGCCCATCCAAATCAGGGTAGGCCACCGCCAGGATCCGGGACATCAGGGGGGCCAGGGTACGACTGGCACCCCTCCTAGGTTGGGAGGCCATCCCCAGCGGTGACTCGGCGGTCTTCCAGGTCCCGCGGCGGATGTCCTCCCACCTCTTGCGGCAGTGGGTGCCTCGTCTGACGTGGACCCCCAGGGCCCGGACTTCCTTGGCGATGGCACGCCAAATCTCGACTTTCTGATGGGCGCTGACCTATGTGACATGTACAGGGTGGGAAGGAAACATTCATCAATTTACTGCATGTTAGATGTGATTGCCCCCCCTCCCCAACCTTGCCATATGGCACATCCTCTCATCTGTCGTGCGTTGCACTCCTCATTCGCCCCCCACCCCACCAACTTACATCCACCCCACTCCACACAGGCATCGCCCATTCCATGTGCACCCGGTGTACTTACCTGTTGGTCTGGAGGACCGTAGAGTAACGCATACTGGGGGAGGACCCCATCCACGAGCTTCTCCAACTCTTCAGACGTGAAGGCAGGGGCCCTTTCCCCAGTCGCAGCAGCCATTGTCACTTCCAGACCGAGGTCACAGCAGCACTTGCAGTATAGGTCCTCTCCTGTGGATGATCAGGTCTCGAGTGATTAAGCAGATAGAAAATGGCGGTCACGCCCGCGGCGGTGCGTACCGCGGCGGTGCGTACCGCGACCGCCGGCGCACATCGTCATTGGCTCTTGAAACTCATAGGCTTCAATGTTAACCAATGCGGCTTCGTATAGCGGTCTTCGACCGCCTACCGCCACGGTGTGCTCCGCCAGAGCATTGACCTCACATCCCATTGTCTCACTTCACAGGTCAGGCAGCCGCCATTTCAAGGGCCCACATGGCATAATTTCTACTGCGACACACAGGCCTAGGCCTTGCATTGCCACACATACACGCCTTTCCATACATAGATAACCGTGTGCTATGCAAGCTGTGGTGAACGTACCAGTGATTAGCTTGACTCTGTGCTCCATGTTGTCATTCCTAGGCACCGTCCGCTGGGACTTGCGAGGAGAAGGATGAATCCTCGCGTGTACCGACCGCTGGTGGACCTGTCGACAATGGAAGAACGCCACATCATACTACGATACCGACTTGACCGTGCCACTATCCATGAACTGTGTGCCCAGCTGGAGCCAGCCCTGATGTCCCCCATCCACCAACCCACAGGAATTCCCCCTCTGGTGCAGGTGCTGTCAGTCCTCCATTTTCTTGCAAGTGGCTCATTCCAGGCAACAGTGGCCATGTCATCTGGAATGTCTCAGCCCATGTTTTCAAAAGTTTTGTCTAGAGTGTTGTCTGCCCTGACGAAACACATGCGGAGTTACATTATATTCCCTGAGGAGGTTGATTTGGCCACTGTGAAGGGTGATTTTTATGCCCTTGGACATATTCCCAACATAATTGGTGCCATTGATGGGACCCATGTGGCCTTAGTCCCCCCAAAAGACGATGAGCAGGTGTACAGAAACAGGAAAAATTACCATTCTATGAACGTCCAGGTGGTCTGTTTGGCTGACCAGTACATCTCCCATGTGAATGCCAAGTTCCCTGGGTCAGTGCATGACGCGTATGTTATGCGAAATAGCAGCATACCTTATGTGATGGAACAGCTACAGAGACAACGTGTGTGGCTAATAGGTGACTCTGGTTACCCCAACCTGCCTTGGCTATTGACCCCAGTGAGGAATCCCCGGACCAGGGCAGAGGAACGGTACAATGAGGCCCATGGGCGAACTAGGAGGATCATAGAAAGGACCTTTGGCCTCCTGAAGGCCAGGTTTAGGTGCCTGCATATGACAGGGGGATCGCTGATGTACTCACCAAAGAAGGTGTGCCAGATCATCGTGGCCTGCTGTATGCTTCACAATCTGGCATTGCGACGTCAGGTGCCTTTCCTGCAGGAGGATGGTCCAGATGGTGGTGTTGAAGCAGCTGTGGAGCCTGCAGAGAGTGAAGAGGAGGAAGACTCAGAGGACGACACAGACAACAGGGACAGAGTTATCCAACAGTATTTTCAGTAGCACACAGGTAAGAATCACCCACGCCATTTTACTTTTCATGAAAGCCTCCTGCTTCTCAACTTTGTCTATGACCCCCCAGTTCTTTTAAACTGATGTTTGATTTTCCCTTCCCTTTTCAGTGCTGTATGACCCACTGCGTGACTTCTGCTTGGTTAGCCCATGGACTAATGCTTATTGATCTCGGTATGTGTTCAGCACAAAGTTAACAGAACATAATTGATCTGTAATGTGTTATACATTTGTAAATAATACAGCCTGACTCCTGATTGATTTCAGTGCATTGAGTGATTTATTTTTTGTGCTAGGTAATGGTACATGATATTAACACGGTGATGGGTGCAGGTGGAGTAATGTCCATGGCAGAGTCCAGTTCTCAGTCTCACAGGTGCATTGTCCATATGCCTGTGGAAGGATGGAGCAGGGGCAGTTCAAGGTTGGACAGGGTGGCAATGTGGGACAGTGGGATGACTTCAGGGGGTATCTCATGCTGGCGGGGGTCTTGACATCCTACTCTGTCTATTTTTTTGATCTCAGGCTCCTCTTGCGGGGTGGTTGTTCTTCAGCAGGAGGTGGGGTTCTGGTGGCCTGTCGTTGTGGTGGGGCCTCCTGTCCACTAGCGCCGGCGGAGGTGGTAGGCTGTTCCTGGTCCGGGCTAGTGACAGGGGCCCTGTGTGGTGCCACATGGTCCCGCAACGTGTCTTCTATCCGGTTGAGTGCCTGGACTATGCTCCCCATAGCGGTAGAGATGTTGGTGAGTTGATTGGTGAACCCCATGTAGCGTTCCTCCTGCTGTGCCTGGATCTCCCGGAACCTGGCCAGTACCGTCGCCATCGTCTCTTGGGAGTGGTGGTAGGCTGCCATGATGGTGGTGATGGCCTCTTGGAGAGTGGGTTCCCTGGGCCTCTCCTCCCCCCCCTGTCGCACAGCAGCCCTCCGAGTTGCCCTGTTTCCCCCGGCCTCTGTCCCCTGGACGGTGTGCCCACTACCACTACCACTGCCCCCAGGTCCCTGTTGTTGTTGGGGTGGTGGGTTAGCCTGGGTGCCCTGTAGTGGCAGACACACCGCTGATTGACCTGTCCTAGAGACAGAGGCATGGGCCCGCTGGGTGGGAGCTGTGCTGTTGTTCCCAGAGGGGGTTGGGTCTGCTGTGGCCTGTGTCTGTGTGTGGGGAACCGACTGTCCAGAGGTCCCCGATGGTCCGGGCTGGTCATCAGGTTCCAGGTCGACAGAGCTGCTGTCATCACTGGGGGCCTCTTCCGGGGGGGGATGGACATTTCTGGACCCTCCTGGTCGGTGTGTTGGCGTTCGGGTCCTGCATGGGGTAAGAGAGTATGGTTATTGTTTCTGTGTGTGCTATTGCGTGCGATTTATGGGTGCCCTTGTCCCCCAGTGCTGTCATTCCCTTGGGGGAGGTGTTGTGGGGGTGTTTGGGGGGGGGTATGTGCAGTGGTCATGCTTGGGTGATGGGTGTCCATAGTTTGTGGTGGCATGCAGGGTTTGGTGTTGGGTGGGTTGTGCTGGAGAGACATTCTCAGGGAGGATGTGTGATGGGGGGTTGGGGGTGAGGGTGGTGGTGGGGGTTAGCATGCTGGGTGGGGGTGAAGTAGTTGAGATTGTACTTACCAGAGTCCATTCCTCCGTGTACTCCAGCGAGGCCATCAGGATGCAGGATGTTTAGTACCTCTTGCTCCCATGCTGTGAATTCGGGTGGAGTGGGTGGGGGTCCCCCGCCAGTCTTCTGCACTGCGATGTTGTGTCGCGAGACCATCGAGCGCACCTTTCCCCGTAAGTCGTTCCAGCGTTTGCGGATGTCGTCTCGATTTCTGGGATGCTGTCCCACCGCGTTGACCCTGTCCACGATCCGCTGCCATAGCTCCGCCTTCCTGGCTATAGTGGTGTGCTGCACCTGTGAGGCGAAGAGCTGGGGTTCAACTCTTATTATTTCCTCCACCATGACCCGGAGTTCTTTGTCCGAAAACCGTGGGTGCCTTTGGGGTGCCATGGGGTGGTGTGGATGAGGTGTGGGGTGGTGTATATGGTGATGAGTGTGTTGGTGTGTGGTGCTTTGTGCTTCTATGTGGTGTGTGTGATGGTGTAGTGTGCCTCTGTGTGATGTAGCTCTCTATTCTGTGATGTGTCTCTCTCTCCTTCGTCTCTGATCTTCGGTCATAGGGGTTTGTGGGTGATGTGGGTGTGTGTTTTATAGTTGATTGGATGTGTGGGAGTGTTGTTTGTATGTGTGTCAGGTGTGTGTATTTCAAATTGTCCAATGTGGCTGTGTTTTGTAATGGTGTGTGTATTTTGAGCGCGGCGGTGTGTACCGCCAATGGAATACCGCGGTTGAAAGACCGCCGCGTGGATTCGTGGGTCAGAATGGCATGGGCGTGTTTGTGTTGGCGTGACGGTGGAGGTTTGGTCATCTCCAGTTTTCCGCGGCCCGCTGATGAGGCGGCCTTCCTTGGATGTCGGGTTTTTGGCGGTTTCACAGTTGGTGGTCAGAATGACCGTGGCGGTTTACCGCGGCCGCGGCGGTAGTATGGCGGAGTTCTGACCGGCGGTATAGGCCTTTTACCGCAGAGGTCAGAATGACCCCCTTAGTGCCATTTTACTTCACATCTTTGAAATTCTATGTCTCTAGTTCTACTTATTGGATTTTTATAGTTTTGTTCCTGTTTTACTTATTACATTTGGATCTATTTTTTCTAAGCTGGTGTGGGATTTTTTTGGGTGGTGTTTTCACTGCTTTACTGTTTGAAGTGTTCCACAACTACCTTACAAACTGCCTCTAAGTTAAGCCTGACTGCTCTGTGCCAAGCTAAAATAGGGTGAGCACAGGCTAATTTGGGGTTTGCCTAGAACTTACCCTGACTAGGATTGTGGTTGTTGCTCCTTCCCCAGTCAACCAGTAACCCAATTTCTAACATTGGTAGTCAGTGGTGAGATAAATACTTGCGTTTCTGCAGTGCCATACAATGGCTTCGTGTACACTACCATTCCACATCTAAGACCAATTTGAATTCTCCCCGATTGCCACGGAATTTGAGCTGGCCAACCTAGAGTGGCCCAGCTCAAGGACTTCCGCATGGATTTGGAGTTCTTGCCAAGAGCACCACCAGGAACATGGAGCTGTAAAATACATTGAGGGCATCAGCACAAACTAACTCCGTACTGGATGAAACCACAGCAGAGAATGATGAGCTAGAGGATGGTCCTTCTGAAAAATCACCTGCAGTGGATGAGGAGGGTGTGATCCCTGAACTAGAGCTCCCTACAGAGTAAGGAACAATGGGGGTTATTCTAACTTTGGAGGAGGTGTTAATCCGTCCCAAAAGTGACGGAAAAGTGACGGTTTTACCACCAACCGTATTACGAGTCCATTATATCCTATGGAACTCGTAATACGGCTGGTGGTATATCCGTCACTTTACCGTCACTTTTGGGACGGATTAACACTCCTCCAAAGTTAGAATAACCCCCAATGTCTCTTCCTGCGACCTGTCCCTAAAGAAACAGGTAGAGAGGAGAGGGAATTCTAGTTGTAGATTGCTAAATTGAAAATTGAGGAGAAGAAGGCTGAATGGGCCTTGGAAGGAAAGAAAATCTTACTGGATCATGAATTGAGTCTGCATCAAACCGAGAGAGGCAGCTTCCAGCAGTGACTGTGACAGCATACCCCCAGTGTCTGAAAGGAGTCAAAAGAAATTGCATACCTAAGGATTTGGTACCCAGTTATGTGGTGGAAGGTGACATGAATAAATGCTTTTCTCCCTATGAGGTAGCACTCTTGGTTCACAAGGTAACTGTAGAGCATTGGGGTAGAGGAGGGTGATCCGTAGAAACACATGCCTACTGTGGGATGAGACACACCTTTAACACTAGAGGTTGGAGACAAAACCAAGTACATCCCCATGAAGGCCATGTTTGGGCTGAGCACTGAATAGTACTGCCAAAGTTTCAGGGACGGCCGAAAGCTCCCCAACCAATCCTGGGTAACACTCCAGCAAGGCACTAAATGGCTGGGTGTGGGACAGCATAGTTAGTTATTATAATGGGTTGTACCATCTACTCGTGATAGAGCACATGCACAGCATTTGCTTTCCAGAGGTGCACCAGCAAGCTGAATGAACCCAGAAAGCTTGCTGAGCAGGCGGACCACTGGGCCAGCACCAGAGTGCCGAAAAAGGTATATGCACGGGACTCCCACAATGGTGGTCATGGTTCCAACCAGAAGAAAGAGGGGGAAGAAAAAAGGAGTTCTCTAAACGCCCCTAAATAATTGTCAAGGGAGTACTGGTAACCAGTCCAAGTCTGATTTTAAGAAGAAGGGTTCTTTGATTACAAGACAGGTAGGTCTGTACCCCAATGTACTGAGTGCTACAAGTATGAGCATCCAAAGGTGACTTTCAATGTCTTAAGAGGGCACACCTGGGTTAGCAAGTGTAGTGCTCGGGAAGGGCACAGTCCCAGTTAGCTGTGAGGAGCAGACAGAGGTAGCACTAGTTTCCCTTGGGAATAAGCAGATGGTGTCACAATCCCATATACATGCAAATACTTACAAGTATAGGCAGTGGGTCACCATGAATGGGCAATGGGTGTAGGCTCTATGAGACACAGGAGCCAGCATCACTACTGTGAGGTATCATCTGGTGCTTGCAGAGCAGGTACTCCTGAACACATTCCAAACGTTATAGTTGCAGACAATCGTAAGAGCCATCTACTGGTGGCTCTGGTTCCCTTTGAGTGGGAGGAGGTATCAGGTTCTCTGAAAATGGCTGTAAGCCCCGCTATGCCTGTAGATTGTCTGTTAGGCAAAGACCTGGAGCAAATTACCTGGAGGGAGGTAGAGCGTAGGTTTCACTTGGAAATGTTGGGTTTGCCTGAGTGGGTCTGTATGACCACATGGTAAATGGCTGCCGATGAAGGGAATCAAGGGCATCTTAGGCCTGGAACATTGGCCCAGACAACTGCCAAGAAGGAGAAGGGCTGGATCAAAGCAAACCAGCCCCTGAAGATCCCATGGTCGAGATTGACGGGGCCCTTGAGGATGATGCCTCTGCTCCAACCAGGGAGGACATTGCAGCCCTAGATGACAAGTTGAGGGTGGGCCCAACAGGGAGAATTGTGCCAGGTGCAGAAGTAGTCTTCCATTCTAGAGGGTGTGAGGCTGTAAGCCGCAGCCCGGGTAGCAGGTGAAATGTCTGGGGACCACTTAATCTGCTAGGAGAATGATCTCCTATATAGAGATCCTAAGGCTCCTAATACTGGGGTAGCCCATGTGCTGGTGGTCCCCCAGTACTACAGGACCTTTCTACTGTGTTTGACCCCTGGCATACCCCTGGCAGGACATCTAGAGCAAGACAAGACATTCACCAGACTTGTCTCACACTTCTATTGGCCCTGGATGAAGACATCCTTAGATGCATTCTGTTGGTCCTGTCCCACATGCCAGGCCAGTGGGAAGTTAGGGAAAAGGCAAAAAATGAAGAGAAATGGTGGGCATTGACAAAATTAGAACACTGGACCCAAAGACAGCCTTAGGCAACAGGTAAATCCTAGTCATGGGGAACCATGCTACCTACTACCAAGAGACCATCCCTCTGAGTTCAATGACTGCAACTGTGTTAGCTAGAGCTCTGCTGGGGTTCTTTACCCATGTGAAGATCCTACCAAGGAGGTAGAGTCTGACATATTCACTAACTTCATGTCTGCTTGCATAAAGTCTATGATTGATGAGTGTGGGGTTACCAACAAGTTCACCACATCCTATCACCCCAAACCAATGGTCTTGTGTAGAGATTCAACAAGACCTTCAAGGGCATGATTATGGGCCTGCCTGAGCCCATGAGGTGTAAGTTGGATGTCTTCCTTCCATGCCTTCTCTTTGCCTACAAGGAGGTGCCACAGAAGGGAATAGGGTGTAGCCCCTCTGAACTCATTAATGGTCACCCTGTTAGGGGTCCTCTGAGTGTTGTCAGGGAGGGGTGGCAGCAAGCTCCCATGGAAACCGCACCCCAGGATGTGGTCAGCTACGTGCTGGCTCTCCACAACCAGATACACCACTTCTGGAAGAAAGCAAAAAGTAACCTTGAGACCAGACAAGAAGTCATGAAACTCTGGTACGACCAGAACGCCACTCTGGTAGAGTTTCAGCCTGACCAGAAAAGATGACCATTGAGCTAGTAGAATACTGAGCTCCCCAGGATCACTGGACTGGCCCATACAAACTAAAGGTTCAAAAGAGGGAGCCCACTTTCCTGGTAGACCTCCTGACCCTAAGAAACCCCTTATGGGTGCACCATGTAAATCACCTTAAACCTCACTTCGAGAGATCTGAAGTGAACAAGCTCCTTGATAACAGATGAATTGGTGGAGGAGGAGAGCGAGCTATGATGAAGCCTGCACCATATCTCCATTTTAGATTGCACATTTTATCTTGGCATCTATTTTGATGGTGACATTTTGCATGCTTTTACACTTACATGACTTTGTCCTGAGAAAACATTGTATGTGCAGCTTATGTCTGGTAAATGCTGTTGCTGTGAAATCTGTACACTTTGTCAAAGGCTGAGTACACAGAATGTCCTGCCCTAGTATCAGCTCTAAAGCTACACACACATCATCATACCAGCTCTGCACCTCTAAGACAGCATGATATAAACTGCTTTCACTATATAAACTCAGCAGAGGAGCATTTCTGCTAGGATTATCCTGAAACATGGTGCATCGTGATTGAGAAGCAGACCTTCAGATTCTAATTTGCATCCTGCAAAGGACGATAGGCTGCACTACATCAGACCGGCTTCCTGACACATCATACCAGTTATCCCAATGGATCTGGCAGAGGGTACTCCCACTATGCTCTCTGTAGTGTGGGTAGTTACAGATAGCACTATAACAATGTAGTAACATTGCCATGGTTGAATTATTTATCTTTTTTACCATTCTCATAATGCTGGTTACCATGCTTTGTTCTATCTGCCTAATAGTCACAGCCCATGCTTCTATTCAGGAATACGATTGTTCTAATAAATGGTTTTCTGTATGCTTCTTGTGCTCACCCTGGGTATGCAAAAGTAATAACAAAAGGGTAGATCTATTTCCACGACTTCCTTGGGAAGGGAGTCAGAGTGGTCAGGTTTGAGATTGCTGATGCAGTCTGGTACCCTTATGAGGTTAGGGTTCAGATAGGGCACTCTGAGCTACCTAGAAATCAGGTCAGCATGTACTGTTGGTATATCTGGACTATGTCCTAAATTCTAAAGCCCATGCTGACCAGATGCAGAGTCCTACTTGATTTGTAGGAACTGTATAACATAGTACCACCAATGTTCTGGGTCAGGTTCTTACTTAGCAGGTCTCCTGAGTAGTCCTTGCATGTGCCCAAGGTTTTCTTTTACACCTTTACACAGAGATGTCTGTTGTGAAAGGGATGTATCTGCCTCAACTTAGTAGAAATTACCTATTTATGTCTGTCCGTTGTTCAAGCTTGAACGTCTAAAATGGATCACCCAACAGTAGTGTTTTTCCTCTCTGAATTCCATTCAGTACGATGGCAAGTGCAATTAACTGATGTCAAATATTGGCATGCTTTTACAGAACATTTAGTGGCACAGAGACTCCCTTTTATGGGAAGAGATGTTATCTTCATGGTAGAGGCACATGAACACATCAATGAGAAGGCTTTTGGTGTTGGATAACTTTTTCTGCAGCAGTTGGCACAACACAAATATTTAATACATACACTCAGGCCACCATATCTATTCAATACAGGTACTATCATCAGTTAGAAGTAGATTTAACTTTTCAGGAACATTAAAATTACTTCAAAGAAGCCCCTCACGTGCACGTTGTAGTGTGGGACTAGGTCCCCTCAGCAATAAAGGGGCAGCCTAGCCAGTTCTACCTTGCTACACACCATACCTGAATTTAGTACCATTAAATACTGGAGAACTACGTACCCTGTACACAGGTCTAGTTTGACTATATAGATGTTTAATGCGGTTTGCTATGAGTACAATAATAACTGTCCCAGAAAGGCCTGTTTAAGCTGTACAGCCACAGTTAGCTATGCCTGCAATTAGTCCTGTCACTGTTAACACAATTTTGGGTAAGGTTCCCACCAGGCGGGAGTAAATTCTGTTTTCACCTGTACAAAAAACAACTTGAAGCAGTGTTTCCGCATACAAGATCCCAAGACAAACAGAATTATCACACTGTGTCTACCACTTGGTATGGTTCCCCCTATAGAAGACTGTGCCACCTAGGGCACTGTCTTTACTGCCCTATACACCATAAAATGCAATACACCTACTACTGTTTTATCAGAAGTGCTGAAACAGATGAAAAATGGGCATGGGTATTTCCCAGTCTCTTATTTGGGGATGAAATTAATTTGCAATTTTGCCAGTTTCCTCAATTATTTTAAGTAATGTTAAAGGAGAGTCAGCAGCGCTGACAGTACACTAACACCTATAGGTTCATAGGTCGAGCTAATTTGTGAGCCAAGCCTAATAAGCCACAACTTAAAAGCAAATCTGATACAGAAAATACCAAAAAGACATCTGAGTCTTCTAAAGATTTCTGGGGCAAAAATAATAAAAAGAGAATCAGAAGACACAAGGTGAATCTTGTCAACTAGAGTTCTCTGAAAAATGTTATAGTTTACATAACTGTGATACACTTAAATCAACCTGAGAGGTATCAGTATACTGATACTCCTCCTTCTCGTTCATTTCAAGACTTACCCAACAAACAGTTGGCAGGCAGGAAGAGTATGTGAAACTGGAAACAGATTCACAATGTTTTTCTGCCCTTATCATAAAAGAAGAGAAACTTCTACAACAAAAACCCCAGTTTAAAAAGAAGAAAGTGACAAGTATTTCAGTTAAATATGCCACACATACTAAGAACCTCTTCACAACAAGACATGGGCATTGACACTGCTAGACAGAGTAGCAGAGGTCATGACAGCTCACCATTTTCTTGAAGAGTTTCTGGTTTCAAGAGCAACTACTAAATTAGTTCAAGTTGAAACACTTGATCATTGGGTTAGCCCTCCAGGCAGACCACTCAGACCAGGGATCGGCTTTTACCTCTACGGATTCTCAGGATACCATGGGGACCCTGGGTATTGCTGTGCATGATTCATTTCCCTATTATCCTGAATGGAATTCAATAGTGGAAAGATAGAACCATGACTTAAAGCAGTCCTTAACCGCTAGAGTATTAGATTCAGGTCTGAGCTGGATCCATCATCTGTATGGAGTCCAGAGAGCTTTAAATAATCTGCGTAGAAGATCATTGGGAGGTGGGACCCCACTGAGATCCTGTTTGGGCTCCAACTGTACATTCCTGATCTCAATAACGCTAGCACAGTGGGGGCAGATGCTCTTTTTAATATCAATGAACGTTTTGCAGGAATTACAAGTCTTCTGAGATGACCGCTCAAATACAATTTCTAAATGCTCTGCCAATGAAGACATGAAGCCTTCCAGCTGTATTCCTAAAGTTCGGGATCTAATTTTGAGATAAGTATACGGATAAGAAGGAATTCTGCCTATCCTACCGAGCACCTGTGCCAGTCATAGGCTTTCAAGGTATCAGAACTGTGATTTTGCCTCTGCTTGCTGATTCTAAAAACAAATGCTTTGCTTCAATTGATTTGGTAGATAAGAACCATGTGGCAAATCTTACACAGTAGGCCACAAGGGATTTTTGGTAGTACCCTGTTTCTTCTCACTATCCTGCAGGAAATCCATCTACAAGAATTAGATAATACAAAAATTGCTGCTCCCTAACGGGGGCCCTCAGATGCTGAACATTCACTTGCTCCTGTGTGCAGGACACACATCAGATGCAAGCCTACATTTCTCAAATGCTGCTTCCAACAATGATACTGTTGATTACCAATTATCTTTGGAAGAGCCTATCAGTTCCTCTTTGACACGTGAGGTCTCTGCTTTTGCACAGACTGCCTCTGATTATTTTGCTGATATTGATTAAATTTGTCACACACTTCACACATTTTTTTTTTGGGCTGAACCAGACTTTTCTGTTTCTTCCATGGTTCTATATTTGGATTGCAATTTCACTCTTTTTCCTCTTCATTTGAATTGGATTTGTTACAGTTTTCTCTTTGCTCTTGAGTGGACATTACCTTCCAGAATGCTTTGCTCCTGAACTGGTAGCTAAGGTGCTAAAGCCTCATTCTTCTTCATACAGAGTGCTAAGAGACCTGTCCCTTGTGAACATGTCTGCATTTCCCATCTCCAATGCAATTGTTTAGAAGAAGTTCCTGTTTGACATTTTTGGTCCTACCGAAAAATTACAAGTTCCTTATCTGTTCCAAATGGCTGAGTATGACATGTTAATTCTTAGAGCCATCTCTGATTAGTAGGACGTGGAGACTATAAAGCACATACTTTCTGAGTTAAAGTTATACTCTGTTTGAAACTTAAGATTTGTATTTCAATTCTGCTAATTATGGTGAAATGTTTTGTTAATATCACTATTCTCATCATTATTTACACAGACGTATTTCTCCATGTGCAGTTTTCAATTACACACAATGGAAATTTTGCCCGCCACCATTGGTGGTAGTTCAAGAACATATTAGAGAAAGTTTGCATGTTTCTCTGGTCGCAATCCATTGGAACAAGTTTCCTATTATTATAAGCTTACTCCTTCCAAAGTGGATACAAATATGCTTACCCAAATGAAATTTATTTATTCTGATTCATTTATTTCCCATTTGTCCCTACAGAGTTATAACTACTGGAAATAAATAATTGATTTGAAATCCATTTGAGAAACACACCAGTGGCAAGTCCAGGGCATTGATGCCTTATTTAGAGCTTTTCTCATCCCTAGACAAATGATTTTTCTTAAGAAAACAGTGCAACAAACAACTTGCATGGGTCTAGCTAAAAGTAAAGACATGAACACACCTATCCTTACCTCCACTGCATGTTTTAACAATTTGCAATGTTCTGCAGATTTTAGAGAAAAAAAACTAAATTACATGATTCAGAATGGTACATGTAATGTCCGGTCCAGTGAGAATCTGATACTGCAGTTTGGGCTAGACTGTTCCCATGGGGAGCAGGGTCAAAACTGATTTGCATATGTCTGGGTCCAAACTGGGGTGAAATGGTGAACAAAAGAATGATGTATTTAACAGAGATTTGTGGCTAGGCGTGATCGTCTGAAACGTTTCAGCACTCAGTCCATCATCTTGTTGTGTTGCTATGTTTACCCTTAGTGCTCAGGAAATGCCCAGACATGGCCCCCTTGCCCATGTTGCCACTTGATTCAAGCTAGCCTGGTGGATGAGGGGCAGTACCCCAAAACCGGTCCCAGCATGTTTGTTTCTGGTCCAGTGAGTACCTGGCAGTTTGGGCTGAACTGTTCCCGTGGTGAGCAGGGTCAAGACTGATTTACATATGGTTGGGTCCAAACTGGGTGGCATGGTGAGCAAATGAAAAATGGATTTAACCCTGATCTGTAACTGGGGTAAGCTTCTGAAAAGTTTCAGCACTCCATCCAACATCTTGTTGTGTTGCTATGTTTGCTCTAAGTGGACAAGGTATGCCCAGTCACGGGTCCCTTGTTCACTGTGCCACGGGAATTCAAGCTGGCCTGGCTGATGTGCAGTGATTCCTTGAAACTGGTCCCAGTATGTTTGTTTTTGGTCCAAGAAGGTCCTGACCTGGCAGTTTGAGCTGGACTGTTCCCATGGGGAGCAGGGTCAAGACTGATTTGCATATGGCTGGATACAAACTGGGGTGGCATGGTGAGCAAAAAAACAATGGATTAAACCCAGATCTGTGACTGGGGGTGAGTTTCTGAAAAGTTTCAGCACTCCATCCATCATCTTGTTGTATTCCTATATTTGGATTGTCATTTTACTGTTTTTCTTCTTCATTTGGATTGGATTTGTTAGAGTTTACTTGTTGGTCTTGAATGGACATTATCTTCCAGAATGCTTTGCCCCAAAACTGGTAGCTAAGGTGCTAAAGCCTCGCTCTTCTTCACATAGAGTGCTAAGAGACCTGCATTTCTGCATTTCCCATCTCTGAAGCAAATGTTTAGAATAAGGTGCCGTTTGACATTTTTGGTTCTACAGAAACACTACAAATTCCTTATTTGTTCCAAAGGATGATATATTAATCCCTTGAGCCATCTCTGACGAGTGGGACGTGGAGACTATAAAGAGCATACTCTCTGAGTTAAAGTTATTCTGTGTTTGAAACTGAATATTTTTATTTAAATTCTGCTAATTATGATTAAATGTTTTGGTATCATCACTATGCTCATTATTACGTACATAGACTTATTTCTCCACATGCAGTTTTCAATTATACACAATGAGACCTTGGCCTGAAACCACCTGTGGTAGTTCAAAAACATATTTGAGAAAGTTTGCGTATTTTTCTGGTCACAATCCCTTGGATCGAGTTTCCTATTAATATAAGCTTACCCTTCCCCAGTGAAGGAAGATGTGCTAACCTAAATAAAATTAATTTATTCTGAGTCAGTTATTTCCCAATTGTCCCTGCAGTGTTATGAATACTGGAAAGAGATTTACATTTATTTAAATTCATTTGGGGAACACACCACTGGGAAATTCAGGGCATTGATGCCTTATTTAGAGCCTTTCTCATCCCTAGACAAATGAATAAAACAGTGCAACAAACAACTTGCATCGGTCTAGCTAAAATTAAAGACATGAACACACCTATCATTTACTCCATTGCATGTTTTGACAATTGGAAACACTTTGCAGATTTTAAGGAAGAACAACTAAATAAGATGATTTAGAATAGTACATGTAATTCTTCAATTTCAGGTCCAAATGGGTGGTTATTGTGGTCAATCAACACTAATGTTTGTCATTATCACTTTTTAAACTCCTCCATGTGCTTTACAGCAAGCAGACCAGACCCTCAATATTTGCAGTCCAACATTCAAGGGTACTTACCACATATAGCGTAGGGAACTTATGACAGCAATACATACAGCACTCCACATTAGCTGCAGTTAAAGATCATTTATCTCTCCTCTCTGATTACATGGATTTACAAGATTTTATGTTGGGCCCTATATCACCATGCTTTGTCCGCACATTGCAGACTGTATTCAGATTGATACCATCCTTTCTGCACTCATTGGTTACCAGTACTTTTGGAGCCATACTGCTTGTTATTGCTAGTTGGTGCTATTTTGGTCTTCTTTATATTGCTCAGCAATAGATGTTCCACCTGTAGACCAAATGATGATGAACTTGCCACACGTCTACTGTGTTGTGAATGCATGATACAGTACTTTGGAGTGTCTTCACTCCAGAAAATGACCGTGAACTGTTTTTTGTCTTTTGACCAGTGTGGTTACACTGTTTACAGCCTTTGGTCCTCTGCCTTTTGTGCTCTTTCGAGTGTGCAGTAGACTTGTGTCTAGCCATGCAATGTGTTCAATTTATGGACATGAAATTTGCATGTATGGCTGTTGTGGACCCACTGTCAGTGCTGTCCTATGAGGTTGTCATTGCTGCTGGATGCATACTATGAGCCATTATTTCTGGTCAAAATGGACACTTTGGATCCTGGGATCTGGCTCTAATGTTGTGATCACGCCAACAGCCGTCACGTTTTTAGCATCCGCTGATTGGGCTGGATATGACCATGTTTGTTCATTGGAACTTGATTCTCAGGCCACTGTGGATCTGTTGTTTGTGGATGCAGGTTCCTCCCTCAATCCCATCGAAATGTAAACATTCTGAGAACCACCTAGACTTTTGATTTGACCTCTTGTTCACAAAAATGTTTTTTTTAGTACCATGCTTTTTAATTGGCATACTTTTAATAAGGCTTTCATCTGCTTTATTCATTTAACATTTTATCTAAACATTAATTTAATAATCATAAGATAAGCTATTTTATATGTTTTTATATTAGTTTGGATTAATCTCCCACAGCCAAAGGGAAGGTTCGGTGAAGCCTGCGCAGAATCTCCATTTGAGAGTGCACATATTAGCTTGGCATCACTTTTGACCTTTGACATGTTTTTACACTTACACAACTATGTGTTCAGAAGATATTTTACATGCACCTTTTTCCAGTTGACATGTAATCTGTGCACTCTATCCAAGGCTATGTACATGGAACAAAATGCCCTGGTATCAGCTACAAAGCTATAGACAAATCATTGCATCAGCTCTACAGTTCTGACAAAGTGCAATACAGTGTACAATACATTATATAGACTGCCTCTGTGTTACATTAGGTGCGGTAGAGGAGCACTTCTGCTAGGCTTATCCCGATACACTGTACACTGTGACCGAGATGCAGCCCTGCAGAATCTAACCCAGTGGTTTTCAAACTTTTTAATGCTGAGTCTCACCAGTGGGAAAAAAATAATAATCAGGCCCCCCTCTCAGAATTTTTCACAATTATTATATTACGTTGCTAATGTTTAAATATGTCTAGACTTGTTTAAACATTGTAGTTAAGTTCTGTTATCTTTTTAATAATGTAATAAATGTTCTTCTGCTTAAAACAAAGTACTGCTATCTGCATAATACTTCTTTTAGGAAGAGCCTATCGCCCCCCCTGGGATCACTAATGGCTCTCATAGGGGGGCCCCCCCCCACTTTGAAGAACCCTTCTCAAACTTCTATCCTGCAAATGACAATAGCCTGTACCACATCAGACCAGCTTCCTGACACATCATACCAGGTATGGGGGGAGTAGGCTATCCCTATGGATCTGCAATAGGGTACTCCCACTATGTTTTCTATAACGTAGGTAGTTACAAATAGTACCATAACAATATAGTTACATTGCCATGGTTAAATTCTTTATCTTTTTTACCATTTCCGTAATGCTGGTTAGCATGCTGTGCTCCATCTGCCGAATAAGTGCAGCTCATGCTTTCTATACAATAATACAAAAGTTTTAATACATGTTTTAAAAGCCATTTTGTATCTTGTGTTTATCTTGGGTATTCAAAAGTAATGACAAAAGGGTAAATCTTTTTCCATGATTTTCTTGGGCATCAGAGTAATCAGGTTTGAGGTTGTTGATACAGTCTAGTACCCTGGTAAGGATAGGGGTCCACCCGGAGTGCTGTGAGCTAGCTAGGAATTGTGTCAGTATTTACTGACACAATATATGGTATATGTGGTCTAAGCCCCTATATTCTGAGGTCCATACTGACCAAATTAACATTACAACTTGATTAGTCAGAACCATATAACAAAGCCTCTCCCTGGCCTCCTCTCTGCCCTGGATCATGATGAGTCGGTGGAAGGTGTCAACCTCTCTTCTTCCCTGATCCTAGAGCAGCAGAGGGACTGTTAACCTGTTACTTTGACACTTTGCCTTTCTGTGTCCATGACATTTACAAGCGAGACAGTCCCTCTGTTAAAAACAAAATTAACAGGTTGCCAGATAAGATGAGAGCTAGTATCAAGAAGGAGGTCTCTTAGATGCTGGCATTAGGGTGATTGAGCCCTCCAATAGTCCTTGGTCCAGACCAGTGGTGCTGGAAACAAAGGCTGCCCCACCCAGTGCCACTCCAGAACTCCTGTTCAGTGAGGACTACTGGGGCTCACTTCCATCACTAGAACTGGTGCATTCCCTATCCCCTGAGCTGATGTGCTCATTGACAGGCTGGTTGCTGCCAAGCTCCTCAGTACCTCAGGCTGTGACTGAAAAGGCAAAAGAGAGGTCAGTATTCTGAACCCCAAAGGCCACTTCCTATTTGCGTGATGCCCTTTGGCTTGAAGAATGCCCGAGGTCCTTTCAGAGGTTGATTATCAAGATCCTAACTGTTAAGAATGCCTTTTGTGCCGACAACCTAGATGACATTGCTGTCTTTAGTTACAGCTTGGAGAAAATCCCGCACCACCTCTATGTGGTGCTTTGTCCCTGCAGCAGACAGGCCTGCCTCCAGGCCAGTAAGTTCCAGATAGGGCAGGGTTCTGTAGTGTACCTGGGTCACCTGTTGGGTGGAGGCAAGGTGCAGCCCCTCCATGCCAAGATTGAGACTACCTTGGCCTGGCACCCACCTAAAACTCAGGAAGAAGTGAGATCCTTCCTGGGCCTCACAGAATACTACCACCATTGTTGTCCCCTAACCTGAGATGACTTCCTAGAAGCAGAGCAGGTTGGTGATCTGGACGGAAGCTTGCCAGAAAGCCTTTGATAGCCTCAAGGAGGCCATATGTACCTCACCTGTAATCAGGGCTCCTGACGTCGCCAAGGAACTCATTATGCAGACAGACACTTCAGAGCATGGCATACGGGTGGTCTTAGCACAAATGAATGAAGAAGACCTAGGCCAACCAGTAGCCTTTATTAGCAGGAGGCTACACAAATGGGAACAGAGGTGGAGTACAATTGAGAGAGAAGCTTTTGCCGTGGAGCTTAAGAAGTTGAGACCATAACTGCTTGGGACTCATTTCTAGGTTCAGACAGGCCAAAAGCTCCTCAAATGCCTCATGCAGATAATCGGGGGAAAATGCCAAACTCTTGAGATAGTCCTTTTCCATACAGGAAATGGAATTGATGGTGTAACACCGTCTAGGGTCAGCTCACACTAATTTGGATGGTCTCTCCAGGTTCTTATGCCTTAGGAAGAGAATTCCCAAGGAGTTGGGTAGCTCTCCACACTTGGAACACGTGTTAGACTTGCCAGCACAATGGTAGTCTTCCTACCCAACTTTTTGCCTACCTCCTCCACCTTTATGACCTAATTTTTGCCGGTATTAGGACTTTGGGCACTTTCCTACTGCTGACTAGTGCTAAAGTGCTTGTACTCTCGCCCCTAAACATGGTAATATTGAATCATTCCCCGACTGTCATATTTAAAGTACTTATAAGTCCCTAGCAAAGTAGAACTATATGTACCCAGTACAGTACAGGACCTGCACATTAACTACTACTGGTGGGCATGCAGCACTGATAGTGTTTCCCACTTAAGTAGTCCTTTAACCATGCCTCAGACCTGCCATGGCAGAACTTGTATGTGCAGTTTTATACTGTCATGTTCACATGGCAAAATAACCTTTTTGCTGGGCCCATACCTTCCCTTTTTATACATATAAGTCCTCCCTAAGATAGGCCCTGCACAACCCCAAAGGCAGGGTGAAATGTATTTAAAAGGCTGAACATGTGCTGTTACGTTTTACTTGTCCTGGAAGTGAGAAACTCCCAACGTCAGTTTTCAATCCTGCAAGGCCTATTTCTCCCATAGGATAACATTGTGATTACCCTATTACATTTTATATGCATAACCTCTTATTAAGAAGAGACAAACTTGTCAAGTCTGTTTTCTCTAGAGTCATAATTTAAAACCCCAACTTATGGTGAAGCCAGATTTTAAATTGCAATTCTGAAAATGCCACTTTTAGAAAGTTTACATTTTCTTACTTTAGCTATTTGGTTACTGCTGCCTGCCTTTCACATGTCTGGGATGAGTGACAACGGGGCTTTGTGTATTCCTCCTAGACTACAACACAGAATGAGAGCTTAAATGTGACCTGATGGGCCATCTATGTCTTTATGGGCTATCCTGAGAAGGATGCCATAAAAGAGCTGGGCACAGCCTCACTTATACCTGAATAGACTATGCCCTGCCACACACAAAGGGATGCATGAGTCTGAAGCCAGGGCAAGTACAGTAGGACCTCTGTGCACTTCCAATACCGGTCATTGAAGTCTCTCCCACTTTAAAGTCAGACTGGGTATGTGTACAGGACCTTAAACGCCACCACTTCAGTACTTCTGGACCAGTGACCTGTGAACACTCTGCCAGGAAGAAAGGCTGCTGTGCTGATGAAGGACTGCAATTCTACTAGACTGCTGCTTTGTTGTGCTGCCCTGATGGCTGGTGCTTCCATGCCTGGATGAGAAGGACTAGACCTGCATCACTTGAACCAAGAGTAACTCCAATGGCTATCTGAAGTCTCAGGAACATGAAATACTTCCATATACCATACATCTGCACCTGGACTCTGACATCAATGAGTCTGCCCTGCCAAGTGGTGCCACTCCAGTCCTGGACCCTTGGAAGTGGTCCTAAGGTGTTTTCTCAGCGTAATGTACACATCATCTGTTAAGCAACACATTCCCAAGCAGAACCAATGTATCTCCTTGGCTGAGAGCCACATCTTTGGGCAAAACCAATGCATCACTGCTACTGCGTGTATTGCGCTCCTTGCAAAAGATTTGCATCATGGCCCCATACCACATCTAGGGACCAATGTATCATCTTCGGAACTGCTGTAGGTCAATGCTTTTCCTGGTGCAAACTCTTTGCATCTCCCTTAAATGGCAGCCTCAACGACAATGGCTAAATTCAGCTTTGCAGCTTCACTGCCCATCAAACTAACACATTACCTCGATTGCACAAGACATTCTCAACACCGGCGTTCGCATCACAAGCCCCGTCAACAGGATCATCAATGTCAATGCAACAGGACCTCTCCCTGCACCTTAGAACTGACTCATTCCCTCTTCTGTGTGACACATCTTTGACACGGATCCATGGAATGCTCTGCAACCTAGGATTTAAGGTACTTTGGTTCAGTAGCCCTAACTGGGTCCCTGTAGCCGGCACATGCTCCATCGCAATTGGCCTGAGCTTTTGACTCTGTTCTGGTCCGGCATGACCAAATATCCAAGGTTAGTGCTTTATGCTTGTTAGTGCTATTTTACTTAAAAACTTTGAAATTCAATATCATCATTTCTACTTAGCTGGTTTATGTTGTTTTCATCTTGTTTTATTTATTACATTTGGATCTACTTTTCTAACCTGGTGTTGGATTTTTTGTTTGGTGTTTTCACTGTTTTACTGTTTGAAGTGTTGCACAAGTACTTTACACACTGACTCTAAGTTAAGCCTCGCTCCTCTGTGCCAAACTACCAGAGGGTGAGTGCAGGGTAATTTAGGGCTTGCCTGGACCTTATCCTTACTAGCATTGTGGTTGCTGCTTGACCAGGGCACATACCCCATTCAACCAGTAAACCAAAATCTAACAAGCTCCTTATACCAACATATTTCTTACACTGTAAATTGTGCTGATATTGAAAACTTTAAAAAGTCCAAGAATACATTTTCTAACTGTTACCTTTCTGGAGACAATATCATTACATATAATATTACATTCCACTACCTTTCTATTGAACAGTTAACCCTGTAACTGTGAAAATAGGTTTTGGGGCATTTTCACTGTAAGGACTTGCTTAACATTAAACTTCTACATATCATACTTTTACATACTATGTACCCTGCCTTTTGGGCATTAAAGCCTACTCAACGGTGGCATTAATATTTAAAATAAGGCTGTCTGGGGCCTGGTTAGCAGCGCCCCACCACACAGAGTGACTAAACCTGCTGAAAAAGTCCAAAGAAATGTGGTTGATCATGAAAAGGAGGCATTTCCTACAATCATGAAATGTGACTGGCAATTTTAGAATACAGAGCAATAGAAATTGATATGTCTAAATAGAAAAAATAAACAAAATATGTAAATGATTTTGCTCATAAAACCTTTGAAACATATAATAAAATTGATTGAATTTTCTTGCAAACATGTGCCAGAATTATTTGAATAAGTGAGATAATTTTAACTGAACTCATATTGAGTCATTAATTTAAGGGAATCAGAGACTGAAGTTGCACTTGTTATAGAGTATGACACTGCAAATACTATAGTTGCTGCCAGATGAGAATATATAGATTTGGGTCATTCATATGATCCAATATAGACTCTGGGCTGTTTGAGTAATAAGAAGGGCATGGAAATCTTAAGGGAAGCCCCCCCAGTGGGACCCAAAGATCAGGTACAGACCAGGTAAAATTAGGACACAGATCCATCCTTTTTTGGCATTTTATTCACGGGAGAACAGTTGCAAAGATGGGAATATGTGAGTTATTGCATTGTTGCAGAAAGAGGGGTTGCTGAATATAATTAGATGGTGTCAAATAGTCAACAGGATTGGAATGAGTCAAAAGTGACCAGTATGAAACAGAAACAGGCAGCACCACATGTCCCTTTGCCCCAGTGAGAGACAGATTGCCCAGATGGGTAAGACAGTGAAGACTAACATTTGTGTGATTAAAAATGTGTTGTAAATCAAAGGCAAAAACTAGCAGCGTTAGTAAAAGAGCAGAATGTCATGCATCACTAGCATGCTGGTGGAACACCGTTAGAACTAGTAGCAAGTGACTTCAGAAGTAAACATGTCCACAGTGAGTGGTAGGGACTACAAAACCCACAAAAATACACATCTCTTTGTTCATGATCTCCCCCTACCCTCTGTGTCTACCAGCATAGTTGCTGTGATGAGAGCTTCATGCTATGCTTGTTGGCAATGTACTGGGAGTTGACTGCACCTTTCTCCCCATTCTGTAGTATCTATAGTCTTTAGGCAGTTCCCTTCTCCTCTTCCTATATCCCACAGAAAATGCTCTGAACTGTCCTGAGTCTACTAGATCTGTACCATGAGTCACTTTTATTGATAGGTGGGTTGAAATTGAAGTATAAAGATATACTAACATGTCACTGAAACCGTGGGCTCTGTGAGCTAGCACAGCTGTCATCAAGAATAATCATCTGTTGTCAGTGTCAAGGATTCCTCTACAGGGCCCTACTATTCTCTGAAATCCTGCAAGAAATGGTAGGCACATATGTCATTTTTGATCTGTGTCTTATTTAGGTACCCTCCTCTAGTAGGATCTCCTCTGGTCACTGTTGTTGTGGTGGTTGCATGACTCCATCTTAGGTCTTTAGTCACTAGCTCTGGCATGATCATACTAATTTGTTTCAATTACTCTAAGACAGTGGTCTCCAAACTTTGTAATGCCACGCCCCCCCAGTTGAAAAATAAAAATCATTGGGCCCCACCTCAGAATTGTTCGCAATTATTTTGTAAAGATGGCAATCTTTAATTATATGTTCAGACGTATTTAAACGTTGCGGTTAAGCACTGTTACCTTTTTAAAAGTGCAATAACATGTTTCTGCTTAAACAAACACTTATCAGTGTAATGCTTCTTTTGGCTGGAGCCTAGCGCCCCCACCCCCGGGATCACTTGAGGCACCCCTAGGTGTGCCTGCCCCCAGTTTGAAGACCTCTTCTCTAAGGGAATAGTCATTGGCTGCTGAATTCCCAGTCTTCTTTCAATGAAAGTTGCACTTGTCGTGGCAAGAAATATGTAAATATCTCAATGAAGAGTTCATGCCATTGATATCAGCAGTCTCAATGTTTTGGTGGAAATATTAATAGTTGGTCCTTGATGTTCAGTCACTAAAAGTCTCGCCAGGCTACCTATTCTTAAACCTGGCAGCAGAATGTTCGGGTAAAATATTCATTGGCTTTAGTGTAAACCTGAGAAAATGGAATCCAGGGTGGAACTCACTGCCAGACGTTTCTCCATCATAATATCTCACTAATTCATCCTCTTCGAGATTTGATATATCCTGTAGAAACTAAAGTATTTTGAAATGTACACTGCCATTAAACGAAGCTCTTAATATGTATCACGATTATATAATTGGAATTGGAGTGCCACCTCATCCAAATACATTTTAATTTTATATATCAACTGGCTTAGTTCAATTTCTGTCTTGGGTCTGAACATAGGCCTTCCAAATTCCAGCTAAAGGGAAAATGTTGTTTACTGAACATCATGAGAAATTCTTAAACCAATGAGCATTAAAACACATGCAAAATATTTTGGCAATCATGGTATTACATTAGGTTTACACATTAAATTAATGCAATTTATAGTAACACTTATTTAGCGCACCCTATCAATCAAATAATATATTGGCATTGATGACTGTTTTTTTTTCAACCCAGTTAAATATTCTCTGGTATACCAGGCAGCAAGTCATGAATTTTATTTGGCTTTGAGGAGTGAAACCACAAAGAGCCTGACAACAATATTACCTCTGCCCTAGCTAAGATGGCTGGTGGCTGCAGACCTCAAAAACAATTGTACTCAATAACTGTAGCTTGGAGCAATGTAATGTCTTCATATTGCTGGGATTCAACTAAGTGATCTCAATTGATAAAGAGTAATAACATTCTTGCTTTCCAGAAAATGTATTTCAAATCTACCCTCAATTATCTAATACATTTACCAAGCGTTTTTGAGAGCTTTAAGTAATGAGGAAGCTGAAGGTCAGCCATCACACATCCGTCCTCCAGGTCTACCAGGTCGGCAATAGCAATCAACATTCTTAACAGCTGCTGTAATGCAGTCGCACAATACTGAAAACTGCAGACTGATCCAAGGCTTCAACACTGATGTATAGAAAACATTATTGCTCAAAGGTTGGTGGTTTCATGCATCACCGAGCTTATTTTATCACAAGCACAGGGCAATAATAGGGATTTGTCAGGGAAGGAATTTTATTTATAATGCCAAGTACGAATGCCACAGGGTCTTTTAAAGTCCTTTTACATCTGATGTCATACACATACAAGGGAACATTAACAAATTGTATATTTATTCCTATGGTAGTTTTCAATCACAGTTGCTCAGAGCAAGACAACATACACACTTCTCTATAAAGCGTGAAAAGGGAGTGAAATCAGAGGGAGGATTTTTAATTACAAGCAGCAGAAAATATTTACACTGCTCAGAGCCTATTTGCCAAAGCATTTGTGATTATGTAAAATAATACTCCATTAGTACAACTTTATGTACTCTCAAATGCTATGCACATACGTCTGGGCAGAGGTAGCCACCTATGCTTGCCCTAAGCATCAAGTACAGAGTTCTCAGCACATGGAGTTATACATTTTAGTATAAATTTGGAAGGGGTAAAGAGGAGCATTAAGAAAATGGAACAGACCTTTTACTTTTACTACTGCTGGAGTTGAGGGAAAAAAGAGGTAGGTGCTTGCAAGGCAAATGTAAATACTCAACATACCCAAAAAAGAATAAACCACTTGCTGTTTGTCAAAGTAACACACACATGTTTGCAGTACTATTGCTGATTAAACAGTCTCAAACTTGATCTAAAAACGAAGGAGGAGCTAAAGATGGAAATAAACCAAGGGTCCCCTCCGCTGCCCCGCCCTGGGAATACTAATGTGGTCCTGTATCCTAACTTTCATTTTTCGAGTGGTTTGTCCAATATAAAGCAGACCACAGCCACAGGTTAGTCTGTACACAACAAAACTAGAATTACAGTTACTAAACCTGGTTTATAACCAGGTACAACCGTTGATGAGGACAACGCAGAAGCAGACCTAAGGGGCCTGCATGATTTGGTTGAGTGGCATAAACGTAGGGGCTAAGTACTTGTCCCGTGAGGTGATATCATTCTATAATTAGAGATTTACCTCCTTTGTGGAGAGTACCGTTGATTTCCTACTGACATCTCTTTAGATGAGTAAATTAGGCAGAGATAATTTCCACTTGTTTCTGTAAAGTAGGATAACTAAAAACTGGTGATGGGTTGTTATATCCTTTCACCTCCTGAGCTGAAATTTTCTCTTTAGTAGTTTTCACTCTGATCGTACAAATACATTTTTGAATAAATTACATTTCACAAACATACATTTAACTTATTCCTTTTAATGTGTTCAAAAAATGCATTTTATTCTACTAGGCACTGACAGTTAGTCTTTGAATGATGAGTTTGTAAGCACAAGCAGTGCCCTGCCAAAGAAAGAGATTGATAGCTAGGGTGGATAATTACAGGAAGTGGGTGCACTTCGTTTATATCCTCCCAAGATGGGCGGCACTCCAGTGTCTCTACCAAAGTGGGACAAGCTTCACCGCTGCTTCACATAGAAAGCGGGTAGGGCTCGGGTACATTTTGTTTGCTGATACCGGCGCTGAGTGAGTTGACACGGGGGGAGTGAAACACTGATGAAGCTGGGAAGGGAATTCAGTGGCCGATAATGAAAGGAATCTGTATGAAGGGGACTATATGGGCTTTGATAACAGTCCACAGTAATAGTTCATGGCACTGAGTTACCTCTCATCGCTGCTGCATACAGGTCAATATCTTTATGATCCAGTTGTAAGTTGTGAAGCATATATGATATGAAGGTATTGTTTCCTCCTAGGCAACTGAATTGTATTTTCCCTGACGCTTTCCTTCAATGGAATACTAGTAGGTGTTCAAACGGTGGCCATATGGTAATTACCCCTTCACGAATGCGAATAAGGGATACGATTGATGTTCCTGAGGATTTGACTCAGATTATGTGCTTGTGCTATCTGTCCATCTTTTCATTTGTCTTTTGAAATAGAGTCCGTTGTATGTATGGTTGAAAAGTGGTCCCCTGGCCGTATTGCCAGTGAGTGTCGAGTGGCAATGAAACTTGTTGGGTGTTCTTATTAAACTGGTCTAAATATGGTAATCTGTTTTTACCCATGGGTCTGGGTATAAAAATTAAAGACAAATGATAAATGCCGCACACACCTCATTTCTAACTTTCTTTGTGAAGCAGAATTCTCTCCTTTTTGAATGAAGACCCATATATATTATAATTTTTCACACATTCCTATAGTACTTTGATATGAGGCTTCCTGGGCACAGGACCTGTTTTAACACAGAGCATACATAGGGGTTGTCTCTAGATGGGTACTAGAACATTACCTTCCCTGAATATATGACTGGGAGATCCCCCTATGAAGAATTGAATGTGTTGGCTCTACCAAGGGCTTGTTTGTAAATGATCAAACTTGATCCAACCAAAGTCTTGGAGTATGTCTCTCAGAGCACTCTTGCGAATCACTGTCATTGCAAGTTAAACTACACACAAAATCATTAGCGACAAGGACCAATAACATCAACGAAGGAAAAATAAAAAAAGTGTAACATATTTTTATGAGTCAAAAAATGAAATTTTACATTTTTGAAAATATAAATATTATATTTAACCACTGTATAACACAGACACACAACAGTAAAGAAGACTTCAATTAGAAGTGAACATATATTACAGCTAGTCTTCGATCAGCACACCTGATATGACAAGCGTTTGAGTTAACACTCAGCATTCCAAAACACCCATCAACAGGTGAAACGTACTGCAACGTCAAACAATCAAAACTAGATGGCTTTTGTAGGGAGGAAAACCACAAACAAAAACATTTTTAACAGCTTGCAAGTCATTTTGAGGAACAATTACTTGAGAAAGAGACATAAGGTTTGTTTGCAGAGAAATAACATCTTTGGAATGGTCAGGGAAGTAGTCATTTCTAGATACTGCTTCTTGCTTGATGTTATTCTTGACATGATCGGGGCCTGGTAGCAGGATCTCAGTTCACCTACAGACCACTACCATGTAATACTTGCACATGTCAAAATATTAACTGCACTCCATTTCCTAGCAGCTGGATCTTTCCACAGAGTCACAGGGGACACCGTTGGCATCTAACAACCAGGCCAATCGAGCTGCATGTTACAGGTTCTCAGATCCATCACTATCTAAGTGTACCAATTTACAACCATGCCAGAGGCACTGGTGGAAAAACAACAGGTGCCAAGAGAATACTATGCCACTGCCTTTCTCCCTCGCATATTAGATGTCATGCATTTCTATGATGTAGCAATTCAGCCATCCCACCAGAGCCAACATTTGCAGTAACAGACACTAGTGGCACTCCATCAACCTACATGCACAACAGCTAAATTTTCATACAAACTTGCACATCAGTCGGTTGCTGGAGTTTCTGATGACTTTTGACTACAAGGTAAATGCACCTAACTCAGAATGTGACTGGTTGTGTATCTGGGGGATAGCACCACAAACATAGTCACTCATAACATTACCCCATCACAATATATAATCATAAGAATAACTTTGATAGTATACACTTACAGAATGGCTGCAGCATTCTCAGTGTAGCAACATTCTAACAAATATCAGATTTCTTTGTTGCAGGTGATTCTATGTTTTATCTTCTCATCTACACACCCACTCCAAGGCCTGATTTATCACAGTGTTGGATTGCTCTTGTGTCACGTATGATGTTACAGGGGCAACGCAATAGTAAAGTTAAATCTACCAAGCAGCACAAGGCTTCCTTGAATGGCTCTTTGTTGCTTGGTAAGTAAGGAGTAACACCAGGCAGTGTAAGTCGCTGCCTTGCATTACTCTGCCCTGGGAAGGCGTTCCAAGGGTGGAGCGTAGGTGTTCCCAGCCATCCACCTATGAATTTTGTTGCACTGCCAGATTCACCAAGACTGGTAAGCCTGGCAATGTGTCAAAAATACTACGCCCTCACAAGGAGGGGCATAACAAGGAGAAATACCTTTATTTCACCTTGTTTTTTTCCTCTTTCTAACTGTGTTGCATTTTGCAGCACACTTAGAAACCCACATTGAAAGAGGAAAAAGCCTCAGATGACCAAAACAAGGATTTATAAAAATCACAGAACGAACACAAATGTATCCAAAATCTGTGTGAGTTATGTCTGCTCCGCATTTGATGTTATTGATCCAATGCCAGAGCTTTTGATAGTCCCACCAGAGCAGAACCCTAACATCATGCCTTAAGTCATAAAATAGTAAGCCATCAGGATCTTGATAGGGAAAATAGAAGATAGTAGTTAAGTTCAGGGAGAGTGATACAATGTAGGAGTACCACATATCCTTTCCATTTTTTAATTAACACCACGTCATCATCCTTACAATCTCTGTACAGGGATTATATGCCAGTGTTTGAGTGGAATCTTGCTGTTCTTATTTCCCCAGATGCTGCCTGTGGTTTCCTCTCCTGGCTAAGAACTGTTCATTTCAGTTTCAGGGCTTCGGCTGTTGCTGGTGATGATGGTGAGTTTGTAGTGGAAATTGTTCTTAAAGAAAGTTGTAATAACTTCTTTGACATCCAGTGGCACTGCCACACACTAGTGAACATCACTGATGTATCAAATGAAAATTTGGTGTGCGTTTGACCTCTCTTTAATTGAAATCCAAACTGTGTGGTAGTGACATATAAATATATAGTGACATACAGATGGTGGACATTGCCCGATAGAATACTGAAATAACTCTTAACCTGACCTTTTTCTATAGAGAGGTTTTGCGAGGAATTGATCTAGTAATCCAGTCCAGTTATAAACAGGGATCCAGAGTCTAAATGTTAGTACACATGGCACAATGTGAGGGCAACCACACTAAAAGGGGCCTTCAGAAGACCCTGTGAGTTCAAACGTCTGCTCCCTAGGGAGAGGTGTTTCTGCTGTGCATTTGCTTAAAATCTCTAATACTATGGAAATAAGGTTACAGCCCTCCTCCCAATGAGGACTTTACAGTAGAAAAATTGAAATACAACAGATGGAAATATATCAATGTGATCATGTAAAAAACTAGTAGAATAGTCATGTAATACAGACACAGAGATGTGTTTGCGATTTTATCACATTTAAAAATCGGTCTAACAGTAAGAACACATTAAATTAAAACATGTAATTGTTGCCCTGACTCTAAATAATATGCAAGCATTTTGGGAATTGTTTCTCTATTTCTGAATATTTTTGTCCTAATGATTTACTAACATCTTTTATATTTCCTTCTGTTCATGGTGCTTCAATGCTTCCTGCTTACAGTAGGGGATCACTGTATTGTTTTAAATGGCTGGGGTCTTGAGTCTGAGTAGCACTGGCAAAGTAAATAAAGGGGGGTTGAGACAGGTGCTTTCCAGTCCCTCTTTCTCTCTCTCCTCAACACCCTTCTTACCTGCTTTAAGCATAGAAAATCTGGAAAAAAACAAAAAAACCTCAGTGTCAGTGTTATATTTTCAATTTCAGTCTGTGAAATATATATGCATATATTGTCATTAGTTAAGTTATCTTTATGGTTCATTCACGTGTTGTTTCCTTTTAAAACCCTGGTACCTGTTTAGAATTTAGAATGCGCTTCAACATATTTTTCCTTTGACTTTCTGGACAGCTGCTCCACAGATGCTGTGGTGTTGGAATAAATACTATAAATCCTTTTCAGGAGTGGAAAGCTAAATTCAATATTGACGACTTGGACCAGCAATGATCCTGTCGTCGTGGTAGCAGCACAGGAATGGTATAATTTCTGGACTTTCATTTATGAACCGCATGCTCAGCATTCTGTATGTGTGAACTATTTGGTGCAATTTGAATTTGGAGTATTTTTGAGAACCACGTTAATTGACTCCAATATCAAGACTACTGTCTTACACTACCAGCCATGCTATATATACAAAATAATCTTGCTGGTAAATCTGAGGATTAGAGCACTTCATCATACCGATGGTGGCATTTTTAAAACATAGCTGTGTCCACGCCTCTATGTCACACATTCTACACTGCTCACTGTTTTGTCACTGTGAATGTGACCGTGACCTTCTGTGCTTCGGACAAGGAGCGCAACTGTTTCCCATCCCAACTGTCTGTTCCCTGTGCAGTTTCTTCCTCAAATCCTCTCTTCTTAAACAAGAAAAACTTGCATATTATGATGCAAAGATGTTATCTGGATGTTTATTGGCAGTCAAACTAGTCCCTCATTGGATGTTAAAACTGGTGTTTCCATTGACCACTCTCACATCAGGAAGTGAATACTGCTCTGCGGTGAGGTGCTTTACAAACAACCACATCAGAGCTTTGTTTTCAATGTGGATGTTGTTAAAATTGTGGAATTTCTGCACATCATGGTAACTCTACACTACTAAAGGGATGCAAACAATTTTCTTTTGCAGATTTTATTTTATTGGTTTGTTTTTTGCATTATAGATATTATATCCATACAGTTAACAGACACTAAGGCTACTACATTTAGCTACAAGCATGCAATTTGATCTTCCAGTTAAACTTTTACCAGCCAAAGGTTAACCAGTAATGACATGAGTCAGATGAGAAAAAGGAGTTTGTAAATTATATGAGTGCTATTGATGGTCAGGATGTGAGTGAAAAATGGGAAAAGTATTTTACTACCTGACTTAGAATCAGAGGGTCAAGTAATTTTTAGAACTTTACCTCAGATACAGGAAGAAGACATTGATGTTTATCAAGAAGTCCTCTTTTGTGAATCAAACTCACTACTAGTACATTTTACACCAGATAACAAGAAGAAAATGAATCCTTTGATGAGTTTCTTACAGCATTGAGGGGACATTCTATGACATGTAACTTTGGGCTTATGACAGATGAAATGATCAGGGATCAGATCATAGTACATGCAAAAAACTAAAACATACAGGAACAGTTATGAATTTTGGGAGATCCCAAATTACATGATGTGATTGTGGTTGCACAATCTTTGGAGCAATCAGAGAAGTGGATGTCTTCAGTGAGCAAAACTGCATTAAAGAGTGATGATGTGTGCACAGTGAATAATACTGATACTAATGTGTGCAGTGTGAGCAGTGCGCATTGTAACTTTAAAATGTCTGAGAAAGTCAAAGTATGTTATAGATGTTGTAGTACCAACCTTGTTGCTTTTTTTGAGCAGTGTCCTGCTATTGCTAAAGATTGCAAACCGTGTGCACTTGTAGGACATTTTGCCCGTGTAAGGAAGGATGTTAAGAAGAATACTGATGCTTACAGGGTAAAAGTCTCTTTTGTAGGAGATGGTGGGGAGCAGGATACCAAATGTGAGTATGGCTGGAGAGAAGGGTATGGTAAAGGAGTAGCACTGTCCATTAGGAATTTCAATATGAATGATGAAGAAAAAGAAATCAAATGTCCCCCTAAATGCATTATGGAAGTTTTGTATGTTGATTTGGAACTTATGGCAGACTCAGGTTCTCCATAGACAATCATCACTAGGAAATATTTTCATAAAAGGTTCTCAGGATTATTGGACATACACAAGTTAAAATCATCAGATATAATCGCTGAAAGTTTTGATGGCTCTATAATTTATATAGTTGGATATGAGTCAGTTGAATTAGAATTCAAAGAGAGAATGGCTCAGATCAAACGATATGTTGTGGAAAGAGGTGTGAATGTACTCGGTTGGAGAGACCAATGAACACTGGGTATGATTCTTAATCCTAGAAGCAAAGAGCCTGTTTTTCTGGTGGCGATGAAATGTGTTGAGAAAATCATAAGTAACCAGTTCCCTAAAGTTTTTACTAATATGCTAGCCAACTTGAAAGGTTATTTATATGGAATTAAAATAAAAAAGAAGCTAGTCCTGTAAAACAGAAATTGAGAAATGTCCCTATACATGTCGGACAAGAATCAAAAGTGGTGTTAGACAATATGGTGAGAGATGGAATTATAGAAGAAGTTGAGTCATCAGAGTGGGTGTCTCCCATAGTTGTGGCAAGGAAAAGTGATGAAACATTGAGACTTTGTGATGATTTGAGGGCAGTGAATGCTAATATCATAGTAGATTGTCATCCTCTTCCTAATATAAATGAAGTGGTATGAATGCTACGGGGTGCTACAGTTTTTTCCACATTGGATTTAAGATCTGCGTATCATCAGATAGAATAAACTGATGACTCCTAGAACTATATTGCTTTTCTTACGCTGCTGGGCCTGTTCTAGTTTAGGAGGATGCCTTTTGGTCTGGCCTCAACGGTGTCAGTTTTTCAAAGTGTAATGCAACACATATTCAAAGACATGCATTCAATTGTCAAATGTTTCCAGGATGACATTTTCATATATTCCAAGAATCATCAGGAACATTTAATTCATCTTAGATAAGTGCGTAAAAAATTGGGAGAATGCGGATTAACCTTGAAAGAAACCAAGTGTAAACTGTTCAGCAATTCTGTGGAGTATTTGGGACATACATAGGCCCTCATGACAACATTGGTGGTAAATGCCGCTTACCGCCCTGCAGAAGACCCCCAACACACTGCTGCAGTGGTGGAATTCCGCTACAGCTATCGCGACCTACTGCTCGGGATCCACCATAATCCAGACACCCACACAATTCCGCCACACCAAAGGTCAGTGATAAACTGGCGATAACAAAACCTCCACAGTCACGCCAACAAGAATACGCCCATACTATCACGACCCATGAATCCACGTGGCTGTCTTTCAACTGCGGTATTCCAATGGCGGTGCACACCACCGAGCTGAAAAAATCACACACATTTACAAAGCACAACCACATTGGACAAATCGAAATACACACACCTGATAGACATACACACACCACTCCCACACACCCAATCCAATATAAAACAAACACCCACATCACCCACAAACCCTTCCTACCAAAAATTCTGAAAGAAGGCCAGAGAGAGACACCACCAGAAACAACACTAGCATCCACAGACACACAACATCATCACTCACACAACATCTACGCACCTCAAACAACACACAACAACACATCCCCTCAGACATCACAACACACACCACCTCACACATCACCCACACCACATCATGGCACCACAACAACACCCCAGGTTCTCTGAGGAGGAGCTCAGGGTCATGGTGGAGGAAATCATCCGGGTAGAGCCACAGCTATTCAGGTCACAGCTGCAGCACACCTCCATTGCTAGGAAGATGGAGCTATGGCGCAGAATCGTCGATAGGTTCAATGCAGGGGGACAGCATCCAAGAACACAGGATGACATCAGGAAGAGGTGAAACTATCTACAGGGGAAGGTGCGTTCCGTGGTCTCAAGACACCAGATTGCAGTACAGAGGACTGGCAGTGGACCCCCACCTCCTCCCCCACAACTAACAACATGGGAGGAGCAAGTCTTGGCAATTCAGCATCCTGAGGGCCTCGCAGGAGTAGCAGGAGGAACGGACTCTGGTAAGTCAACTCTTAACTATTATATCCCCCACCCTACCTGCATGCCATCACATACCCCCACCCTCACTCTCACCCTCACCCCCATCACTCCAACACCTCACATATGTCCCACTATCATAACCCGCACATCCTAACACTAAGCCCTGCATGCAACAGAAAAGCAGGGACACCCATCACCAAAGCATGTCCACTACAGATATACCCACACAGACCCCAAACCAAATATCACACAAGGACCTAGACAAGAATGCAAGCACTGGAGTACAGGGTCACTCACCCATTGCACACAATGGCACACACAGATGCAATAATCCCCTGCAGGACCCCTACCCAATGTCACCGGACAGGAGGTTCCAGACATATCCAGTCCCCCTACAGAAGAGGCCCACAGTGATGACAGCATCTCTGCACAACTGGATCAGGATGACCAGCCCGGCCCATCTGGGGCCTCAGGACAGTCGGTTCCCCTGACACTGGCACAAGCCACCACAGAGCCCCCCCCCCTCAGGAAACACCAGCACAGCACCCACCCAGCGTGCCCAATCCTCTGTCCCCAGGACACATCAAGCAGCAGTGTGTCCACCACTACAGGGAACCCAGGCAAACCCACCACCCCAAGAAAATCAGGGACTTGGGGGCAGTGACAGTGGGCACACGGTTCAGGGGACAGAGGAACAGGAAAACCGGGGAACTGGGAGGACAGCTGTGCGACAGGGGGAGGACAGGCCCAGGGAACCCACTCTCCACCAGGCACTCTCCAACATCATGGGAGCGTACCATCATTCCCAGGAGACGATAGCAACTGTACTGGCCAACTTTCAGGAGACCCAGCGGCTGCAGGAGGAACACTATCTGGGGATCAGGGAGGAACTGAAGTCCATTAACACCACCCTGGTAACCATTGTAGGGGTGCTGAAGGACCTTGTCAACACCAGGAAGGACACTGTGGCACAACCAGGGGCCCCTGACACTAGCCTGGATGATGAACAGCCCTCCACCTCCGCCGGCGCTAGTGGACAGGAGGCACCGCCACAGGACCACGACACCAGCACCCCACCCACTGCAGATGGAGAGCCACCCCGCAAACGGTCCCTGAGATCCAGGAACAAGATAGAGAACATTGCCAAGACCCCCGCCAGGAAATCAGACCCCCCTGAATGTCACCCTTCTGTCCCACTTTGTCACATTGTCCATCCATCAACTGCCCTTGCTCCACTTCCTTTGCCCCTTTGGACAATGCACCTGTGAAACAAATAGACTGGACTCTGCCATGGACATTCCTTCATCATCACCCCTGCCCATTTTACACCCCCTCCGCTTATTTGCACAGAAATAAACACACTTCAAGCACAGAACAATCCGGAGTCACTCTATGCTTTCACTAATGTGTAATTGCAATAACTATGGACTATAGCAATGTCAATTTAATTGTCCACATACTGATGAAACACAGCTGTAGGTCTTGAGGAAATATAGCAGAGGGCACCAAGTGGGACCCACATCTGTTAAATGGAAAGTCAAAGTGACAAGTCAGGATGAAAATGACAGACTTCTGATAGCTCAAACAATAGTATGAGATGTGTGAGGCAGTGACATCTTCTTGCCTGTGTCTCACTGGAGGTTTTGCTGGATAACGTTGTTTCTGTTGTCGATATCCTCTTCTTTTGCCTCCTCTTCTTCACTGTCCACAGGCTCCACAGCTGCCACAAGATCTCCAGCTGGACCATCCTCCAGTAGAAAAGGCACCTGTCGCTGCAAAGCCAGGTTGTGCAGCATACAGCAGGCCACGATGATCTGGCACACCTTCTTTGGTGAGTAGTAGAGAGAACCACCTGTCATATGGAGGCATCGGAACCTGGCCTTCAGGAGGCCGAAGGTCCGTTCGATCACCCTCCTAGTTCACCCATGTGCCTCATTGTAGCGTTCCTCTGCCCTTGTCCTGGGATTTCTCACTGGGGTCAGTAGCCATGAAAGGTTGGGGTACCCAGAGTCACCTGCAAATGTCAAGGGACAACTGTTAGACACACACTAACCCGTAGGGATAACCCCACACCCAGACGCCTATTCACACTGTATAGGGTCCTTTTCCTCACCTATTAGCCACACACGGTGCCTCTGGAGTTGCCCCATCACATAAGGGATGCTGCTATTCCTCAGCATGTAAGCGTCATGCACTGAGCCAGGAAATTTGGCATTCACATGGGAGATGTACTGGTCGGTCAAACACACCATCTGCACATTCATCGAATTATAGCTTTTCCAGTTTCTGTACACCTGTTCACTCCTGCGTGGGGGTACCAATGCCACATGTGTCCCATCAATGGCACCTATGATGTTGGGATATGTCCCAGGGCATAGAAGTCACCTTTCACTGTAGCCAAATCCTCCACCTGAGGGAAAACAATGTAGCTGCGCATGTGTTTCAGCAGGGCAGACAACACTCGGGACAGCACGTTAGAGAACATTGGCTGGAACATCCCTGATGCAATGGAAATGGAGTACTGACAGGACCTGCACTAGAGGGGGTAGCCCTGTGGGATGGCGGATAGCTGACATCAGGTTGGGCTCCAACTGGGCACACAGTTCCAGGATTGTTGCACGATCAAGTCTGTAGGTGACTATTACATGTCTCTCTTCCATTGTCGACAGGTCCACCAGTGGTCTGTACACCAGAGGGCGCCACCATCACATCACCTGCCCCAGCGGACGTGCCCTATGGAGGAGAACAGCGAGCAGAGAGTCAGCCTACACTGAGGTATCACAAAATGTCATTTTCACACATTTATTGATACGCAATGGGCCTATTACTGTGTGCATGCAAGGCCTAGATAGGTGTGATGCAGTTATTATTAATGCCATGTGGCCCCCTGAAATGGCGGCTGCCTGACCTGTAAGATAGGACAAGGGGATATGAGGTAACTGCGCTGGTGTTCTACACCGTCACTGTAGGTGGTCGAAGACCACGGTGCAATCCTGCCTTGGTTAACATTGGACCCTATGGGTCTGAGGAGCCAATGACGATGTATGCCGGCGGTGACGGTACGCACCACTGCAGACGTGACCGCCATTTTCTGTCTGATCAGTCTCTTGATACCTGACCTTCAACAGGAGAGGATCTACACTGCAAGTGCTGCTGTGACCTCAGTCTGGAAGCGACGATGGCTCATGTGTCTGGGGAAAGGGCCCCTGCCTTCACTTCGGAGGGGTTGGAGAAATTAATGGATGGGGTCCTCCCCCAGTACACACAACTGTATGGTCCTCCAGACAAACAGGTGAGTACACTGTGACCATGCTGCATGGGCAATGCTTGTTTGGAGTGGTGTGGATGGAAGATACATAGGGGGTAGGGGGACTGAGGCCTGCATGAGCGGACGGTGAGTGTATGTGCATCAGGGCAAGGGTGGGAATGTGGGCCAATGACTATGACGGTCCGGACGGGTAAAAATCTTCCTTTTCCCCTGTACTATTCCAGTAAGTACAGAGACGCAGGCACACACCCACCCAACAACCATCCACCTCACAACAGCCTCCAGCCCATGCACCTTCACCCAAATTCAGCAGACGTACACCTCCTACAACCACTACCTCTTCCTCCATACTCAAGCCCCCTCAATCTACCCGTCCCAGTGTGTCTAAAAAACTTTTCCTGGCTAATATTGACCTCTTCCCTACACCTCCCGCCATCCGTCCCTTAGGGCCAGGCTTTCAAGGTCCCAGCCCAGCACCTCAGCCACTGCATCCCCAGCCACAGTGGTGCCAGCAACTGCAGGCTATTGGAGTGCACCAAACATCAGGGCTGCCAGGGCTGCCAGTGTGCCACGGAGCAAGGGCAAGGACATTCCGCCACCTGCCAAGCTAAAAAAGCTGCCCACATCCCGGAAGGAGAACCAGAAAACACCTGCCACCAAGGGGTCAGGGAAAACGAAAGGGGATAGTGGTAAGACAGCTGCGCCGTCTTCAAAGGTGGGAAAGGGCCAGAAACTAAAGGGCAAGTCAGGAGAGGGCATGGTGGCACCAACTGAGGGACCAGTGTCACACCTTCTTTCCACGTCAACGCCAACCTGTATGGCGGAGAAGACTGCCACTTGCACCGCGACCTGCACCGCCACCTTCACCGCCGCCAGGACCACTGCCACAGAGCCCGTCGCCAGCACTGCCGCCACAGAGCCCGCAACCAGCACTGCCGCCACATAGCCCGCAACCAGCACCGCCACCACAGAGCCCGCAACCAGCACCGCCGCCACAGAGCCCGCCACCAGCACCGCTGCCACAGAGCCCGCCGCAAGCACCGCTGCCACAGAGCCCGCAGCAAGCACCCCGGCCACAGAGCCCTCCACAAGCACCGCTGCCACAGAGCCCGCCGCCAGCACCGCTGCCACATAGCCTGCAACCAGCACCGTCGCCACAGAGCCCGCAACCAGCACCGCCACCACAGAGCCCGCAACCAGCACTGCCGCCACAGAGCCTGCCGCCAGCACCGCTGCTACAGAGCCCGCCGCCAGCACCACTGCCACAGAACCCACCGCAAGCACCGCTGCCACAGAGCCTGCAACTAGCACCGCCGCCACAGAGCCCACAACCAGCACCGCCGCCACAGAGCCCACAACCAGCACTGCCGCCACAGAGCCTGCTGCAAGCACCGCTGCCACAGAGTCCGCCACCAGCAACGCTGCCACAGAGCCCACTGCAAGCACCGCTGCCACAGAGCCTGCCGCAAGCACCGCTGCCACAGAGCCCGCCGCAAGCACCGCTGCCACAAAGCCTCCGCCAGCACCGCTGCCACAGAACCGACAGCCACCACTGCTGCCACAGATCCCACCGCAAGCACCGCTGCCACAGAGCCCGCCGCAAGCACCGCCGTGACTGACACCGCCGCAAGCACCGCCAGGGGCCCGCGACATCCTGAGCCGGTGGCACCACCGCAGACATGGCCGCCATCTCCAGTGGTCAGTTGTCCGAGGCTGGTGGTGAGCTCCAGGAGCCTGGGCAGCTTCCATGTAGCATCACTTTCAGTGGAGAAAGGCATCTACTACCTCAGTCCTTGGCAGGATGAAGCACTCTGGGCACAAAGCCCCCTCCAGAACCAGTGGAGACTGTTATCCACTTGTGAGACTGTGGCTTTGCACTCCCCAGGATAAAGCAGTGGGCAAACCACCCACTGAAAAGACTTGTGAGACTGTGGCTTTGCACTCCCCAGGATAAAGCAGTGGGCAACCCACACACTGGAGAGACTTGAGAGACTGTGGCTTTGCACTCACGAGGATAAAGCAGTGGGCTAACCACCCACTGAAGAGACTTGTGAGACTGTGGCTTTGCACTCCCCAGGATAAAGTAGTGGGCAAACCACCCACTGGAGAGACTTGTGAAACTGTGGATTTGCACTCCCCAGGATGAAGCAGTGGGCAAACCACCCACTGAAAAGACTTGTGAGACTTGTGAGACTGTGGCTTTGCACTCGCCAGGATAAAGCAGTGGGCAAACCACCCACTGGAGAGACTTGTGAGACTGTGGCTTTGCACTCCCCAGGATAAAGCAGTGGGCAAACCACCCACTGAAAATACTTGTGAGACTGTGGCTTTGCACTCCCCAGGATAAAGCATTGGGCGGCATGGAGCCCCCTCGTGGAGCAGTGGCATTGAGCGGTCATCAGGCTGAGGTGCCTCCCTCCCCCTCCTGTTTCATTTCGATCTGATGCCCCTGCAGTGTTCTCTACGTTTCCAGTCAGGTATCTAGTGTGGATCAAGCCCATGCATTTTGGGCCCAGTGGTCCACGGACAATGATTGGTGCACTATCCCGACTTGTGTAGTTGGTGTACATAATTGTATATACTGGATTTGGAGTTTTGACTACTGGATTTTTATTGATTACAATCGTTCAAATAATTTCCTTTTGTCCTTGCGTTATTCAAGAGGGGGTGGGGGGTGTAAATGTAATATTGCAGCATGTATTTGTGTGTATAGTGTTGTTGGTGGGGGTGGGTGTGTTGTGTGCTGCGTGTGTGTGTCACTCTCTTTTCCCTCCCCCCTCCCCTGTGTTGTAGGTGCAGTACTCACCGTGGTCGTCGCCACCGTCATTGGAGCTCCTGATAGAGGAGCAGGAAGACCATCGCCGGAAGGATCTGCAGTTCTGGCTCGATGGCGTCCTGGTTCCTCGTGGGGTGTGGAGACGTAAGTGATTTTCCCTTCTGTGTACTGTTTCTGCCGTGTATTTATTCGCGTTGGTTCCGCCCCGGAAAAGGTGGTGGATTGCCGGGTTGTGATAGGGTGGGCGGTACATTGTGTTCCGCCTATCTGTTGGCAATTACCGCCACGCTGTTTGTTTGTACCGCCATGGCGGTCAGAGTATTAAAGTGGCTGTCTATGTTGGCGGTTTCCCCCGTGGTCATGATTCCAATTTTTTGCCGCCGGCCTGTTGGCGGTATTACCGCCGCTTTAACACCGACTGCCAGGTTTGTAATGAGGGCCATAGTCTATTGAAGGGGTGGTGCCAAACAAATCTCCTGGTGATGCTATTGTGAAAGCACTTACACCTGACACGTAGGAGAAGGTACTATCTTTTGCAGGAATGTGTGAATATTGTAGTAAATTTATTAAGGACTTCCCAACAAAAATGGAACCTTTATGAGCATTGACAAGGAAAGAAGCTTTGTTTAGTTGGACTGACAAACAGCAACGAACATTTCAAAAAGTCAAAATTGAGTTGTTAGAAGCATCCACATTGAAACTTTTTTGTATGGGGAAAATAACCTGCGATTACTATGGATGCCACTATGCATGGTTTAGGAGTTATTTATCCCAGAAATGTGGAAAAGAAGAATGGACTGTGGCATTTGCTTCAAGGACTCTTAATGACACTGATAGGAGAAATGCTATAATAGAGTTACTAGGGTGTGTTTGTGCTAATGAGCACTTTTGCAACTATGTGTGGGGCAGTTATTTCCTTTCGATAACAGATAATAAACCTCTTTACACATTCTGTCTCTGAGGTCTGGTTGAAATGCTAGCTCTTGTATTGCTAGGATTGTCAAGATTGCAAGAGTACTGTTTCAAAGTTGAATATGTACCAGGAAAAAACAATGTTAAGGCCGACTGTCTGACCAGGTTATCATGTAGTATGATGTATGAAAAGGAAGTGAATGAAGAACTAGACATGAATGCCCCTTTTAAAGAGGTGGTGGAAGAGGAATTTGAAGAAATTGATGAAAGATAATGGATGGAGTGGAAAAAAGGATGAGCTGTGGAAAAAAGTGAAAAAGTATGTTTCAGAAATAAGAGCAAAGATAGAGAGATTGAACCCTGAAGCTTTACCATTTTGGAAAGCATCTGATGAGTTGGAGTTAGAAGGACAATTGCTGTTCAAGGATAGCAAGTGTGGTCCCCCAGGACAAAATAGTGCAAGTAATTCTTCAGTTACACTTGGGTTTGTCCTCTATGAAGAAACTCATCAGGACAAGTTTTTGGTGGCTAGGAATGGATAGGATGGTGGATAGAATGGTCAGGGCGTGTGATGTGTGCGTGAGAGGTGAAGGGGCGCTTAACGTTGTTCTAGCTCCTCATAAACCTGTAAGGTGACCAGATTTTCCTTGGTAGAAGGTTGCCTCGGACATTTGAGGACCATTTTAATCATTGCCACAATAGGCATGATTTTTTTTAGTGCTTGTGGATTATCATTCAAAGTGGCCAGAAGTCAAGTTTGTTACACAGATAAATTCGGGGGTAGTGATTTAAGCCCATATTTATACTTTTTTAGCGCCGCACTTGCGCCACTTTTTGACGCAAAAACGCTGCAAACCATCAAAATACAATTGTATTTTGTAAGTTTGTGCCGATTTTGCATCAAAAATGACGCAAATGAGGCGCTAAAAAAGTATAAATATGGGCCTTAGTTCCTCAAAAAACCTTTTTGAGGGAAGGATACCCAGAGGTCTTAATCACTGATAATGGTGTTCAACTCAAGTCTGAGGAAATGGAAGATTTTCCCCAACACAGCTGGATTTAACAAATTACCACAGCATTATATGAACCCCAAGGCAATGGTCAAGTTGAGAAATGTAACTGTGTGCTAAAGGATTGGGTATTTGAAGCACGTAAGTTTGAATGTGAGTGGAAAAATATTCTGAGAGAAACATTATGTATGTACAGAGTGACACCTTATACTGTAACAGAAGGTACTCCTTTCAAACTACTTAAAGGAAGAAATCCTGTGACATGTATGTGTCTATGGTAGTTCAGGAAGAAATGGGGAAAAAATAAGTGTTAAAACTGATGTTGAACTGGTAGGTAGGAAAGTGGAAAGTAAACAAAGTAACATGAAGGAATAGTAGGCTTCTATGTGGAAGAAGAAATTTAGATGCCTTTAAATCTTATTCTTGTCACATTTGTTCTGTGTTCAGAGATAGAGGTCAGAAGTCAGTCTGTCTTCTTTCAATGCAAATACTTTTCCTTGTGACTCTCTGACCTGTCTAAAATGAAAGGCTGTGGGTATCAGGTCTTTCCTAACACACAACATTTATATAACTAAGTCAACTTAACAAACATTTCAAAATATATTTCAGTAGCTGTGATGACATTTTTTTTAAGCGGATGAAAAAAAGTCAGAACACTTTACTTGGTGATGTGCAAAGATAAATGTTTTTCTGAAACCTAATTTTCACAGATTATTGTTAATACACTGTATAGTTTTATCCGTACAGCTGCAAGTTAGTGGGAAGGTTTTTTGGACATTTCTTGAAAATGTACTATCTTTAAATGACATTGCGGTGCCACATCCTACTTTACTAATATACTTATTAAAAGTGAGTGCTTAAACATAAACTGAGAAACACTCCTGCCCTCTTGGCAAAGCTATTAGTAAACTAAGGGGCAAGTCATGCATGGATCATGTGTACCCTATATGTGGACTACATTTATTGTATATGGAGCAAACGTTTAGTGTACTTAATCAAACAAAAGAGGAATTTTTCACAGCAGAAATGATAAATTTGCATATTTGAAGTTGCACGCGTATATGAGAATGAAGAAAAAGGTGACTATAAAATACAATATTTGCATAGGATTACAAAGTTTGAGTCTAGGTTCTGGGTCAAGAACATTACAGTTAGGTCGAGTAGATTGTTCTAGCTACTTAACCTGCAGGTCTAGTAACATTTTAATGATTTTTTGAGGCCTGTAATAGTGTGGTTACTCAGGACGGTAAGGTGTGGAACCTCCGACAAGTATCAAAATGCAAAGAACTATTGAGTGGTAAAATAGATATGAAAGAAAAAGAAGTGCATTTCTTGCCTAATATTGATAAGTCAGTTTGGCTTGAAGATATTGATATAACGAAATACGGTATTGATGGTAATGTGTCAGTACCAAGACATGAAGTAATGCTCTGTGAATCTGTGGCATCTAGAGCTAAGAGAGTGACAAGAATGAGACATGCTCCTGACAAACATAAATATTTTTGCATCATAGTATTTGCATTTTCTCTATTGAGGGGAAAGATGTTTTAGATTTTCAATTTCAGTCTGTGTAATATATAGGTATATATTGTCATTAGTTAATGTATATTTATGGTTCAGTCATATTTTGATTCCTTTAAAAATCTTGATTCCTGTTGTCTAGTAATTGTTTACAATTTAGAATGTGCTGCAACACATTTTTTGCTTTAGCTTTCTGGACAACTGGTCCACTGATGCTGTGCTGCTGGAATAAATAAACTAAATTCAACAGTCAGGCTTGCAGCCAATAACTGGCTGACCTCTGTAAAGGGAAGAAGGAGAAAACAAACTAAGTAGGAAAACTAGGAGGAGAAGAATAAGGACAAGGATATGGAGTAAAAGGGTGAGGAGCCCTTACTAGGACAGAAGAAGAAGCAGAATAATGAGTTTGCATGCTGAAAAACCACAATCCTCTGTGCACTGAGACTTTTACATACAATATGTGTGAAATATTACTTAATTTGGCATAATAGGTCCTTTGACAATCATACTAGCCAAGGATTTTAAAGAAAGTTCTAAATTGTTGGGAAGTCAATTTTGGTAGTGTCATGGTACAGTCGGGCAACGTTAGTTTTTCCTTTCAGATGTCCTTCGACCTCATAGCACTCATGCCTCCTACTTCCTAGCTGCTTCACTTGTCCAAATTGGCCTTCTCAGAACTTTGTAACTGTCACAGTCCTCATATTTAATGTTGTCTATCAGGGTGCCCAATTGCCCCAGCATCAAAATAAAGGGTAGAAAGTTAGAGGGTCCTCCTAGAGAGTCTACCCTTTTTGAGATTGTTTAGGTATGGAAAGGAAGTTGGGCCAGAACCCATGACTACGCTTCTTCCACTACCGCCTGGGTGGACTCCATATAATAATATCTGGGGCCTTAAATTTGCCTCCGATGGATTGATACTCAGATACTCTTTTTTTAAAAACAATTTTTATTGTGGTTTTATCTTCTTTAACCCTTGAAGGTACAACATAATTGAAAGTGTAGCAAACAATGTCCAACAGTTGCATTACATCAATGATAAATTATACAAGGAGCTTTAGGATTCAGTTGCATGACAATCAGAGCAGAAACTGGCAAACGAAGTCAAAAAGACATTTCTCACAAACAGAATGAAGGTACAGTGTCTCAGTTTGAGCTATGAGTGGAGGAAAGTTTAGCTGCCGGCATTCGCATTGTGCAACAATGAAAGTTAGTTTTTTTGGGTGCCCCGCTTAAATGTAATGAACCCAGTAGGAAGAGATAAATGAAACCTCTATCAACTAGTAGGGAAGTCAAGACACTGGGGAGAAACTACATGACAGAGGAGGTAACAGGGGAGGGGCACAAGCGAGTTCAGAAGATTAGTATACAGGTGGTATGAAAAAGTTGCATGCTGGGGGCACAAAGGGAGCATGGACCAGGTCACCTGAGCATTGCATCCTCTGGTATGCTTCAGCACAGGAAAAGATGGAGAGATGTCTACCTAGTGCAAGGGGGCTTATTATGCTACAGAGGGGCAGTGTCTAGGACTCTCAGAAGCCAACACGGTCTTCGGGACTGTTGGACATTTTTTTCTTATGCAGGGTCATCCCCAATCTTTTTGCCTCCTGCCTCCTATTTTTTCTGACCTGTTGGCTTTTGAACGCTGAGCACTTCACCACTGCTAACCAGTGCTAAAGTGCATATGCTCTCTATGTAAAATTGTATGTAATTGGTTTATCCATGATTGGCATATCAGATTTACTAGTAAGTCCCTAGTAAAGTTCAATAGAGGTGCCAGGGCCTGTAAATCAAATGCCACTAGTGGGCCTGCGGAACTGGTTGTGCCTCTGTCAAAGCCCAGCTCACCTGAGTTCTTGTTCAGTTCTGATGGAGGTTGAAGACAATCCGACCCCACCCTGAAACTGCTTGTTCCAGCACACTAGTTTTTAACACAGTGCACTAAGAACAGAAGCTCAAGGGTAGGGGGGAAGTGGATAAAATAAAAAAGAGAGACAACACCGTTCTTGCGTTTCCACTGTTGAAGTGCTGCACAAATCTGCGGCCCTTTCTGACTTCTGTAGAAACTGGTGCCTAATGAAACATAAACAAAGAACAGATAAGTGCAACCTATTCCTAAATGGGTTCCTGACTATCCCTTTATTTATTAGAAATTCTCTTCTAAAAGTACCTCTTGGATCCTGGTCTCGAGTTTCCAGGTTTGGAATGTGTTACTGCTCTGGGATGTGCTTTCTATTACTGTAAAGCTTCTAAAACATTAAACAAATACCGTTATCAGAATTACCAATATCAAACATTCATCTTAATATAACTAAAGCCTAAATTTCCAATAGCAGACTCACTTTTCCCATATCTCCAGAATCTTTTGGAAAACAAATACTGTACTTTTACATCAAAATACAGCATGTAATTTGTGCAAGTCCTTGATTTACTGTTTGCCTTGCTGTTAATGGTTTCCACTGTTCGATTCTTAAAAGTTCCATAAAAAAAAAAAAACAATGTTTGTTTCACAAAGCTCCGCAAGGTATTCTTGCAACAAAGAGCCTGAATCACAATGTTCGTGGAAGGTATCTTGCTTCAAACCGTCCACACACGAATCCAGAAATTGTTGTCAAAGTTCCTTCAGGTAATAAAAAGTTTTGCACTTACTTGTTGCTGGCAAGAGATACTGATCAGTCTAACCTTTCTCTTTTGCAGGTTGTTTGTAGGAGAGAGGCTGAGGCAAGGAGGAACCGGAAACCAGAAGAAGGAAGAGCCAGCAGCTGCGCCCATTGAAGCCAATGAAAGTCTGTAGAGAGCAGGAGTGCCAGCGCTGAGGGATCTGTTCTCAGGTAAGCGGGAGGTAGACGAGCACAAGCACTGGGTGAGGTTCGGGGGCTGCCTTTTATAGACAGGGCTGGGTGTGGTTCGAAGAGCTGGGTGTGGTTTGAAGGGCTGGGTGTGGTCCTCACATGCTGCACATGTTCTTGAAAGGTGAGCAGAGCTGGGTGTGGTTTGAAGAGCTGGGTGTGGTCCTCACATGCTGCACATGTTCTTGAAAGGTGTGCAGAGTTTCAGTTATTATGCAAATGAGTTGAATTAACACATGGCCTAGGGAGGAGTGTTTTAAAGAAGCCTTGGTAAAAGCAAGGCCCAATGTGTAAACAAAACAGCACATTAAACAACATACACAGAAGCCTAAGGGGGGGGGAAGGTGAGATAACAAGAAAGGGTTTGAATAGTAAGTTTAAAAGGGAGCTATTACAGAACCCACTAGTGCAGTGAGAGGGGACATGCTCTTTGTTGTGCACAAACCCTAACAGCCACCCACATAAGTAGCTCTGTAATCATGTCTCAGCCATTGCGGTGTCTGTGTGTGCACTTTTACCTGTAAATTCAAATTTGCAAGTGTACCCACTTGCCAGGCCTAAACCTTCCCTTTACTTACATGTAAGACACCCCTAAGGTAGGCCCTAGGTAGCCCCAATGGCAGGGTGCAGTGTATGGGTAAGGTGGGACATATAGTAATATGTTTTATATGTCCTGACAGTGAAATATCGCAAATTTGTTTTTCACTGTTGCAGGGCCTGTCCCTCTCATAAATTAACATGGGGGGTACCTTTAAATCTGATTAAAGTGTAGATTCCCTTTGGGAGCAGATGGACATGTGGTGTTTGGGGTCTCTGAGCTCTCAATTTAAAAATACATCTTTTGGTAAAGTTGATTTTAAGATTGTGTGTTTGAAAATGCCACTTTTAGAAAGTAAGCATTTTCTTGCTTACACCATTTCTGTGACTCTGCCTGTTTGTGGATTCCATGTCTGGGTCAGTTTGACAGTTGGGCTGGTTGCACCTCACACTAGACAGTGACACAAAAGGAGCTGGGGTGTAGTCTGCATTTCCTGATGAGCCATCTGTGCTAGGAGGGAGGGGAGGAGTGGTCACTTACACCTGAAATGACTGCGCCTGTCCTCACACAATGCAGTCTCCGACCCCTTGGTGAGTGCCTGGGGCTTGGCCTGGGCAAGGCAGGATTTCACATTCAAAAGAGACTTTACTTTGAAGTAGGCCTACTTCAAAGTAGAAATTGGGTATTAGAAGGGCACCCAACACCACAGACTTCAGAACACTTCTGGAAACAAGAGGAACCTCTGCCTGGAGAAGAGCTGAAGAGCTGAGGAGGAAGAACTGCCCTGCCTGTGACTATGCTTTGTGGAGCTATCCTGCAGTTGCTGCTTCTGCCAGAGTAAGAGGGCAAAGACTGGACTTTGTATGCCTTCCATCTTGAGACAAAATCTCCAATGGCTTGATTTAGAGCTTGCGTCCTGTTGTTTGAAGTCTCAGGGACAGCAAAGATTTCTCTCTGCCAGCACCTGGAGTCTCTGGTGAGACTCCTGCTCTGACAAGCGGTGCCCTATCCAGTCCCTGGGCCCTTGAAAGAAAAGCTGATGAAAATCCAAGGAAATCGACTTCAGATGACTTCAGACCGACGCCACTGCTGAATCCGGTGACGCCGCCTGCAACCTACTCTGCTATCTTCGCTGGAACGCGATGACCTTCGCAGACCCGACATCGCTGCAGCCCCGCCGAAGTCCGTGACTCTGTGGAAGTCACCGCACCACGTTGTGACCGACGCCACTCAAAGTGCACGGATTCAATGTTTCGCACAGACGCTACGATCCCCGACTTCGCGCATCGACTTGTTTTCACTCTTCACCAAAGATACTGTACTTGGGGGTCTACGCGACTCCGTGTCCGGCGCCGCTGGTGTCGGCCTGTTGGGAACGACTCCATCACGATGCCGTGTTAACACCTCATCGAAGCATTTTGTGTTTCTAAGCGCTATTTTTGAATTTAATCTTTAAAAATTCATAACTTGACTTGTGTATGTCGGATCTTTGTCGTTTTGGTCTTGTTTTGTTTAGATAAATATTTCCTATTTTTCTCAACTGGCGTTGTGTAATTTTGTAGTGTTTTCATTAGGTTACTGTGTGTGTTGGTACAAATACTTTACACCTAGCACTCTGAAGTTAAGCCTACTGCTCTGCCAAGTTACCAAGGGGTTAAGTAGGGGTGAGCTGAGGGTGATACTCTTTTACCCTGACTAGAGTGAGGGCCCTTGCTTGAACAGGGGGTATTCTGACTGTCAACCAAAGACCCCATTTCTAACAGGGACCTTTAGAGGTGAAAAGTCTAAGGAGGCAGGGGGTCCACATCAGTTAGTTCCCTGAACTGTATAAGCATAGTATCCCAGGCTACAGCTATGAGGTGTCTCTGGATCCGTTGAGCTTCCTCTCAATGTAATTTAGAGTTTTCTACCTCTCCCCAATGGAGCAAAACCCTGTGCCATTGGAGAGGAGTCGGGGAGTGTTGAGACCCCCAGTGCATGGTTAGTGGATGCGTAGCCAACAGGAGAGCCAAACATGCCAGCACCTTTTGATTTCCCACCTATGGAAGATACCCAGGGCTGTAGCCTCCCAGAAGATTAATGTTGTGAGTTCAGTGACTGTGGCCAATGAGGCAAGTATGGCTTGCCAGAAGCTAGCTATGTTAGAGCATGACAAGAGCATATGCTGGCGGTTGGCTGCCTGGGCATAGCATCTAGGGCAGGTGAGATTGAATTTGGGAAACATGTGGTTTAGCCGCGAAGGTGTGAGATATGCCCTACGGCATATCATGCACTGGATGTTTTTACAATGTGCATTTCTGGAAATGGAAAGGAGGGACTCTAGGGCTCTGGACCATTTTCAATGTTGTGTAGTAATGACGCCACATCCTATTCCCAAAGGTGTCAAAATTGTGCCAGTGGGGTCCCTGTGTATTCTCTGATAGCTTTGAATAGCTGTTTGATGAGAATTAGCCCTCTCCCCAATAAATATATTGTATGTATCATCACATGGGTAGGTAGTTCTTCATCTATTGCACCCCACAGTGGCCAAAGTGCTATCAGTTGTTGCCCATGTAATAGGAACCAACCCAGGGGAATGTCTTGATCTTCGCATATTTGGTTGAATGTAAGTAGCTGGGCATCATGAAAGAGGCCTCCCACAGTTTCTAAGGAGCCATCATGCCATACCATCAGCTAGTCTGCTGTAAAGTGGCCCAAGGGTCCTGGTACTACTAAGATACTCTTATGTAGACTTTGTGTAATACTTCCTGTTGACCTAGCAAAGCCCCCAAAGGGATTGTCATCGGTATTTCCTATGTAGACACCAGATAGTACTCTGTAGTGGTTTTACATTGCTTCAAGTGAATTGGACCTATTGAAGCTCCTGGATGGACTGCATACAGTACCCCTTGCTGGCTTCACACTGACTGCAGTAGGGTTGGCCTTGTGTCATTCATATGTGAGCTATGCGTAGCACTGTCTTGGAGGGTTAACAATGCCTCCAATGGTTTGGGCTTTTCAATATTACCTGATGGGTTTCATGTATCCCAATTGTCTCCACTAGTGCACGTGCATTGATGTATGGATGACATGCTCCACCACTAAATATTGAAAGTACCTGCATGCTTGGCTGGGTCTATGCTCACACACTCTGCTTATGCAAAGTGACACTTAGCACACCATATTTCCATGTTGTCATACCTCATGCATCGCATGTCCATATAAGCCTAACCACAAAGCACACTCTTTCAACTTTTCACTGCAAAACGTGCTGGGAACCTAATGCCAATCAATGTGCTTCACAACCTCACCAGTGTTACGAAACATTATTACCTAATACAATCAGAGAACCCAGGAATAAGATCAGGCATTTCAGGGGTAAAAGACCACTATGCAAACACCCATGTAAAACAATACAATAACAAAGACAAATAAAATGATGACCTGCTGCAAGTTGTTGTAGGGCCCACCACATTATCAACATCACTCAGAGTACATCCAGTATTTGATCCACTAACAACCAAGGATCTAGCCACAGCAAATCAAAATATTTGAAACATAAAGTTCTGATTTAATGTTTTTCTTTCAGCAATTAAATCAGACTTCTCTAAGGAAAGGCTCTAGTTGCTTTGTTAAGGAAATCGTCCAAGCTGCAAAACAATTTGTGTGTTGATGAAACTTTTTTTTCTTGGAAAAGCTGCCTTGTATCCGGTTAATGAAGATAACTCAGGATAAAATATCACTAAATTTGTGTAGCCACACATCACCTGCAAAAGATGTTACTATTGCCGATAGACGTGGTAGAAGTTTAGTCTTTAGGGTTCGTAAAAAGTACACATTCTTACGTAGGGACGTTTCTTAGAACACCGGCGTGTTAGTTATAAAAACACTTCCTAGTCCTGGTACACGTGAGAGGGAGATTCCGACCAGGAACCCACAACTAGACGCTGACTGCCCTGTTGCAGATGCTGATCTCGATCACAGGCCTTTACTCAGGTATGAGGTTCGATGTCCTCCCGGGGAAACCTAAAAGGCAGGCTTAGAGCTTAACATGCTGTGCTCAAAATAGAACTTAGAAGAGAGAACGTAATCTAGTTGCACCATGATAGCGTTATTCTTATGTTTCACTCTCCTCGTTACTATTTCATTCCTACTGTGTTGGATGGTTCTGGTTATTGCGGCTCACGCCTTGTTATCTAAAATGCAGTCGTTTTATTAAACAAATCTTTAAAACTCAAACTGCTTTTGTCATTTATATATGAGACCACACTGTGTCTGAGTGAACTGGTTGGGATCTGAGTGACCACAACTTCCCTGGGAAGCACTAAGATGTCATGCGCTCGGCTGCCCAATTGTCTCTTCCATTTGGGAGAGATAAGGCACTGCTAGTTAGCCGGAGCTCAACCCGGATTTGGGGTGACAAGGGTCCTTCGCAATGGGTTAGACTTAGTCCCCCACACTGTGAACGATCTTGCCGCCCAAAAATCCAGTAGTCGCATTAGGATAATGAGAGCCTACGCGACAACATATTATCCTAATAAGAGGGATAATAAGTTGAGCTCAGAAGAAGACATTTGTGAATGAGGATCGGTGTTCAGTGAAGTTTAGAACATCCACACCTTATATACTAAATAACTCAATTGCTTTAGGACCTGCAACAGAAAGAATATGAGAATGGGGCTGAGAGTATCACACAATGTACTGGCTACCTTCCTTTTATGATCTAATATTGTGAGTTGGTGATGGACGATTTAGCAATAAAACTACAAAAACGTTCATAGGAGAGTCGGTGCTGAATGGAGGGGCCAAGCAGGCAGAAGTACCAGTGGAGCACATCAACAGAGCATGGAGATAAATTATAGGATGCAGACCCAAGATCTATACCACATAGGTGATATACTCATAAGAGTTACATGGGGATATTATTGACTTCCTATCTATTCTGATATGAACCAATTAATTCACAAATTTTAAAATTAGCACAGCACGTACCAAAGGTCCTTTCAATAGCGTCCATGCCTTAATAGGTAGCACCTCACTCAAAGTTTAGCCTTCAGTTAGGCCTAAACAGGTAGGTTTCAGCTGTTGTTGACTTTTTTGTAAACTCAACTGTGGAGGGCCTGTAAATGATGAGCAGAAGGTTCTTCCAATACTCAATGACAGGTGGCCACTTTTCTTCAGATGTGAAAGTATCTGCTCACTTTTGCTTGTTCTCACAACCGTTTGTTGAGCCCCAGGCAGCCTGGAGGATGTGGTGATGCTTCTTGCAGTGAGGAGAATCTCAGGGCAGTTTGTGTGAATGGTGAGGGCTTTGCAGTTTCGGCTGGATAGACATGAAGGGTGATTAATGGACACTGAGGGAGATTTATCCCTGGCAGAGAACAACTATGACTGTGTCTGACAACAGCTTTGCATGACTCCAGGAGTTGAATCATGAAGAGCTACAAAGAGCCCAGGGCTTGTTTTCAAGCATCTGAAGTGTGTAAAGTGAAATCATTTAACCCAATGTTTCTCCAAGTTAGTTCACTGCTATAGACTGCACCCCTCAGAAAGAAAGTGGCAAATCCTGATCACTGTTTCTGAGGTATAGTGTCTGAAAATCAAACCCTAACTCGAGAAATGCCAAATGAATTTACTTTACACACTACAGGCTCATAAAAACAAGTGTTTGGCTGTTGTTTTGAGCCAGTGCAGCGCTTCCTGATACTGCTTTAGATTATTATTAATTGGATTTTCCGTGGGAGCAGGAAGATGAGGGAGATCTATTATGAACATTTTAGAAAATAGGCATAATAATTCAAATTCAAAGTGTAGTGGTGATGCCTTCTGTTGGTCAATTTGCATTCAAGGATGCCTTCTCTTTTGAGTACTACAGTGTCCTAAAGACATTCAACACTGAAATCCTGCACCAGCCAAAGAAAACTGATAGTTATGTCCCCATCTCTGGCAATGTGATTTATTTCACCCAAATTCATTCATTTACAGCTGTTAGGCGGCTGGTCCAATGTTTGGTATTTTAAATTAATAGTAAGCAGCTTATTTGCATAGGTTGGGCCTATTAACAGATACACTTCAGGCAAAACTGACTTTATTTTCTCTGTTTCCTGTGCCATTTCTCCCACTTCATCTCAAAATCAACTTGAGTGGCTGCACGCTCTTGCACAACGCATGGTGCAATTTGTGATGATTTTTCAGTGCTGCTCGTGCTAATAGAGCTAATTTTCACAGTGAGCAGTGTGAGCTGCTTAATTTCCTCTTCTTGGTGGAACTCCACAGAATTGTGTGGCGTTTTTATGTAACACCTTGGAATTCCACAGAGTGAAACTCTTCTGCCCACCTCTAGTTTTAGTTCCCTCACATCCTGGAGTGTAAATGCTGTGTCTGAATCAAAGGTTTCTCAGCTGCAGCATGAACTATTCGTTATGAATATTCATGCAAATTAGGACCATGTGAAGGATTTAGAAAGTAACTAAAGACATTTGGGCTCATATTTATACTTTTTTTCCACCGCATTTGCGTCATTTTCTGACACAAAAGCGGCACAAACATACATAATACAATTATATTTTGTAAGTTTGCATTGCTTTAGCGTAAAAAAATAACACAAATGCGGCGCAAAAAAAGTATAAATATGGGCCTTAGGTTCTGTTCCTCGTCTACAAAGATGCGCTCTTTCGTTATACTTCTGCCTGAATGTATCATTTTCAAATGTATGGCCTTGTGCAATGCTGAGAAATGGTTCTCTTCGAAAGCACGCCTTTGCACTCAGAGGAACAGGTATCATTTACATGCTTTTTGAATTAAGTACTCTTCCAAGGTACATCATCATCTGCCGAGGAACAGCTATCATTTACATGCTTTGTAAATTAAGTCAATGGAATTCCCATTTCAGACCATTATAAATGTGCAAAGCATGCCAGATTACATGTAGAGGCTGAGGAACTATGAAATGGTTAATAATTTAAAATGTAAAGAAATTCTAATCAATGATTAGGCACATAAGCCTGCACTATAGTTCACTGAGCTGTTCATAATGCCAGGCTTCTTCTGTTCACAGACGGAAATAACATAACGTCCGCTTCCCTGACTTTAATCTGATCAGCTGCACATCAGACACCAAGATAGTCACTCAACTGCTCTTGTCCATGCTTTGAATTTCTGAAAACAGGTCGGGAAAGATGAGCTAGCTTAGTGTGCTGAGGTGCAGGGATGCAGGGATAAAAATGAGCCGATTTACTAGAGCTGTCGTAAATTGCATATAACTTACTCCCTTTTCAGACTAATGTAACTGACATTTACTGAAAAAAAAGTATATGCAAATGTTTTCTTAGCCCTACCTTTTATTTGGCCCCTGATTTTTTTTTTTATTTAATGTAAAAATCTTCAACTTCCCTCACAAAAACTAGGGTTATTGATGCTTCTTTCTATACTTGGTGCAGCAATTACATCAAACTATTATAGCTGTATCTTAGGTTCAATACCCAGAGAGCAGGGATACGTCACTCGCTAAAAATCATCTGCCCACTGCTTTGCCCAGGTGATCATGCCTGATAACAATAAGGACATATGTATAGCCATAAGCAGTAAGGTATAGCAGAGGAGCTAATAGCAGAGAAAGGAGTCTGCACAATCAAAAATTACTGTTTGGAGAAGCACCCCTTAAGTCCTTCAATAATTTCATTTTCAAAGGAAGACTAGCATTGCAGACATATTAATAGGAAACTTACCTAGTACTTGAAGGAACACAAAGAGCTTGATGAAAGAATAAACTCCCTGAAAATGTCCAGGTTCTCCTTACCAGTGGTGCGTTATGACAATTGATAGTTTATATGGTGTTTTTTAAAGCTTCACGTGTTTGTGACTTGTCCTGTCAGTCCTCAAAAAAGCTACTTTATCTTGAATGTTACTTCACTAAAGAGTTCCTAATTATTGATCTATAAAAAAAACTGGGTTTGATGTAGTCACATTTATGTAATCTATGAGTTATTCTATATACTTTATGACCCATTTACCTATAATCAATGTTGAGATTCTTTATTAAAAGTATGTGAGAAGTAGAGTGCTGGACTTGGCCATTGCTGCAAGATCACCCTCAAACATTTTGCTTTCTCCCCTTTTGTTTTGCTGAACTTGTTTGTGTTGGTGTAAGGAAATGCCTCTTTGCATCGTGGCCCCCACATTTTTGAACTTATGCCGCTGGCTTTTCGACTCTGAGGCCCATATTTATACTTTTTGATGCAAATCAGCGTCAGGGCAGATTTGCATCAAAAAGTTTACCGCCGACTAACGCCATTCCAACGTGCCAGCCGGGCGCCTTATTTATGGAATGACGTTAGCCAGCTCTGCGGCCTGGTTAGCGTCAAAATAAATGGCGGTACCCGGGCAGCGGAAGGGAATACTGAGGGTTGTGCGCCAAAGAACAGTGCAAGTCAGGTTAGAGTCAAAAATATTGGCTTTAACCTGAGTTGCGCCATATTTTGACGCACAACCCCCATGGAAATGACTCCTGTCTTAGCAAAGACAGGAGTCAGCCCCCCTGCCCAATGGCCATGCCCAGGGGACTCCTGTCCCCTGGGCATGGCCATTGGGCACAGTGGCATGTAGGGGGGGCCCAAGTTAGGCCGCCCTATGTCACTTAAAAAAAAATATATATATACTTACCTGCACTTACCTGCACTCACCATGGATGGGTCCCACCATCCATGGGTGTCCTCCAGGGTGGGCTAGGGTGGCAGGGGGTGTCCCTGGGTGCAGGGAATGGCACCTGTGGACTGCTTCCATGGTCTCCCACCACGGAAATGAGCCCACAGGTCCCTTACCGCCTGCCCTGACCCAGGCGTTAAAAAACAGCGCATATCCACCTGGGCGCCATGTTTTAAGGCCCTCCTCCTCCTTTGCGTCATTTTGACGCCGGAGGATAAATAAGGTGCACATGCCTTAGAGTAATTTTTTTCACGGAAATGCATACCTTGCATGCCATTAGCGCAAGGTAGGTTTCCACGTCCAAAAAATGACTCAAACTCCATAACATTGGCGCTGGACAGGTATAGCGTCAAAGTATAAATACGGAGTTAAGTTTGCACCGAATTTGCATCAAAAAAAGTGACGCAAATCCAGTGCAAACAGAGTATAAATATGGTCCTGAGAGTGCACTGAGTCCTGTTAGCCAGACCTCATTGCTAGTGTTTTAACCCCATACATAGTGCATGTTGCATTGAATACACCCAACTGGCAAGGCCTGGCTTACTCATAAGTCATTAGAGTATGGTGCTCAGGGTAACCAGAGCATGTAAGACAGAGTGTCCATTCACGACTGCAGCACTGTTTGTGCTACCCTTCGTGTGACAACGTACAAAAAAACTCCCAGCTTGCAACTGCAGACTGGAAGGGCAGTGTTTGCACTGCCAGTTTGACTTACCATTTAAACCTATGGCAAAGCCACCCTATCCCTTAACATTATAGGTACATCTTTACTAAGGAAGGTCAATCGTATCCTAAGGCAGGGAGCAATATTTTGGTAAGTAAGACATATATTTTATGATATTTGGAAGTGTACTGCAGGTAGGGCTTCCCAGCCGTAAAATATAGCACATCAAAATCTTTACAGTTGGGCTTAGGACTCTGTGCCCTTTACAACAGCAAACAATGCTAAAGTGCTTGCGTTCACTCCCTAAAACATGAGAACATTGGCTTACACCTGATTGGCATATATAATGTACTTTCTAGTGAAATGGTATACCATAGACCCAGGACAGGCAAATTAAATGATACTAGTCTGCCTGCAGCACAAATTGTGCACCCCACTTAAATAGCCCCTTAAGATGTGTTTCAAGCCTGTCACTGTAGCCTGTGTGCAGCTGTAGCTCCCCCCAATTTGGCCTGGCAAAACAAAACGTCTGGAAAAGCCTTAACCTACTCTTTTATTACATATAAGTCATCCCTAAGGTAATCCCTAAACAGTCTATGTGGGAGGGTGCATTTGATTTAAAACGTGGACATGTACTTTTAAGTTTGACGTGTCCTGGTAATGAAAAACTTTTAAATTAATTTTACACTACAGTGAGGTTTAACTCTCCCATTGGATAACATTGGGCTATAATATTACCTTTATTAAGTGATAACATTTGTTTGGAAATCAGTATAAATGTCATCTCCGGTGTCTAGGGAATTGTAATTTAAAATCCTGTTTAATGGTCAAGTCCGATTTTAAAGCACAATTCGGAAAATATCACTTTTAGAAATTTTGAATTTTCGTGTCCCAACCATTTAATGCCTGCAGCCTATTTTCAGGGTCCACATGACTAGATTTAGCTGGCAGTTGGCCTTTGGGTATTCTTCCCAGACAGCCAAATAAGAGAGGGACAGGGCATTGACAGGATGGATCATCCGAAGCAGAATGGGAAAGTGGAGCTGTGCAGAGCCATACCTGCACTTCAAAGGCACTGCCTCAAGGATGCAAAGGACCGCAGACAGACTTGGACCAGGGCAAGGAGGTGGGAAATTCTAGATACTTCTGTGGGAGAATACTCCAGAAGTTTGTTCAACTTCAAAGCTAACATCATATATAAAAATAGGACCCTCACACCAACACTTCAGTTCACTTCTGGACCTGTAAAAGAACTCACAGAGGACTGCCCTGCTTTATGTGGCCTGCTGGGTACTTCAGAAGACCAACCTGCTGCACCAAGAGAACTGCCTTTCTGCCACAACTCTGCCTCGTGCTCTCACCGGACAGCCCTGCACCTTGTGACCTGCTTTTATGCTTGAAGTACAGTACTTACAGAATGAGTCCAAGGGCTATTTGGCTGGCTTCCTGATCAGACCCTCAGGGACAGGAAAGGCTCCAACCATCTTCAACCCCCACCTGGTCCCAACCTGAGTGAGTCCTGCCCATCCACGTGCGCCTCTCCAGTATGAAAGTGGTGCAAAAGGTGCCCATATAGCTCAAAACCAAAACCTGGGATTTACAAAGGAGAGGAGAGTGGGGCCTACCTGCTTGTTGATCGGCTCAAGGTACATCACCTGTTTGTCTGACTTTACAGGAGCTACAGCTACGTTCTTCTCCACAACAGCAAATCCTCTTCATTAGCTCCTCACAAAAGGGGTAACCGGCTTCATGGAGTTCTCATGAGATACAACCTGCAATTTTGTCTTGCTGGAGATTTTTGACTTCTAAAAAAGAGAATTAGAAATCTTCATCGCTACTTCATCCAGCAGCTCCTTGATGACAACACCTCTTCCTGCTCCTCTGGGGACACCACGGGCTGCCTTGCCTTGCTGAACTTTATTTTCTCAGACATTTTTCTTGAATAATTCTTCTAAATCTGAAGATAAGTGGAAAAGTGGCTCTATCCACTTCATGAATTCGAACTGTGCTCCATTGCAGTCAGACACAACTTTCAATCTCGCCCTTGTCTCACACGCATAGATGTCTGCAGTTATGTTATGTTATTTTATGTCATTTTGTGTAAAACAAAAACAAATTGGTTTTGTGGGACTCACTCAAGTTTCCCCATGAGGTAAACGTATATGTCAATGGAAGATCATTACACAATCACAATTGTATTTTTTTTTTAGAAGGTGCCAGACAATGTGTCAATAAAATGCAGACTGTGCAGTGCTCATAGATATAATAGTGCAACAGTTAAATATGATACATATATACAACATGGGAATCCATGATTCAAACATGTTGCTCCAGCCTGAATAATGTTCCACAGATCTGAGGTAAGGTGCATGCAGTGAGAAGTGGAGTAGCAATCCTGATGTGTTGGGTACGTTCATTCCTGTTCTTGGTGGCGACAAAGTAGGAACGTCCTCGTGACTTGCTTCTGTGGATGCGGAGGACGTGTGTGAGAGAGAGAAATAGGTGGAGCATAACTGTCCGGAAGGTTGGTAGAGTTGAAGTTGGTTGTTGGTTTTGCTGGTCTGGTGTTGTGCAAGGCTTTGTAGGCGTGGATGAGCAACTTGAATTTGCAACATTTGTGGATGGGTAGCTTGTGTAGTTCAGTAAGGTAGAGAATGATGTGAGCACTTCTGTGGATGTCTAGGATGAGTCAGGTGGCAGAGATTTGGATGGTCTGGAGTCTTTGCATGAGCTGGATGGAGGTGCTTATGTAGAGAGCCTTGCCATACTCAAGCCTACTGGGTATGAGGGCCTCGGTTACATGCCTCTTTTGTGAGCCATTTGAAAATCGTGTGAAGCATTCTGAAGATGAGGCAGGAAGATGCAATCACAGCACACACTTGTTTGTTCATCTGAGTATGTTGTCAAGGATGATGGTCTGGAGAGGTGGGCATGAAACCTAAGTATTGTGGTCACAGGAGGATTCCTAAGTGGAGCACAGAAAATCAGGATCTACATTTTGTCTGTGTTGACTTTAAAGCAGTTCTCTCACACCCACATGGCCACATTGGACATGCATGAGGTCAAATTGGTCCTAGCAGTGTTTTTCGTGTTTGCACTTTGATCTTTTGGACGCTATTTTACACTCGAAATTTGACAAATTCATAATTCTGGTTCCACTGACAGTATACACCAAGAGTATCCATGGTTCCAACATGTCAGTCCAGCCAAAATACTGTTCCAGACTACTAAGTTACTGTGGATGAAGTGTTTAACTTTCGACCCACGGATTAGTTATAGATGGTCTCTTCAGGACTAAAATTCCATCTGACCAAGCACTTCTCAACTGTGTATGTCTTGCCTTTATGGAGTTCTCATTCAATAGCAGTAATTGTCTTTTTCACGGTTGGTCATTTAGATCTTGCAGTTGCCATCAAATTAATAGAAATAGGACCACAGATGGTCACATTCACTTGCTCCACAGATCCGAGGTAAGGTACGAGTGGTAAGAAGGGGAGTAGCAATCCTGATGTGTTGAGGAGGTTGCATTTCTGGATGGGTAACCAGTGTAGTTCAGTGATTTAGGGAATGATGTGAGAACTTCTGGAGATGTCTAAGATGTGTCTGGCAGCGGAGTTTTGGATTGTCTGGAGTCTTTGTTTGAGCTGGACGGAGATGCCGATGTAGAGTGCGTTGCCATAGTCGAGTCTACTGGTTATGAGGGCCTCGGTGTCTGTGCATCTGGTGCGAGTGGGGAGCCATTTGGAAATCTTGTGAAGCTTTCTGAGGATGAGGCAGCAAGATGCAATCAAAGCACTGACCTGTTTGTTCATTGTGAGTGTTGGACCTAGCCCAATTAGCAGGGTATATCCCCAAACCTTTTGCCTGTTTCCTTCTATTTTTTTCTGACCTGCTTTTGTTGGCTTAAGGACTCTGTGCACTTTACTACTGCCAACCAGTGCTAATGTGCATATGCTCTCTGTCTAAAATGTATTGGTGATTGTTTTCTCCATATTTGGCATATTTGAGTTACTAGTAAGTCCATAGTAAAGTGCATTATGTGTGCGAAGGGCCTGTGAATCAAATGCTTCTAGTTGGCCTGCAGCACTGGTTGTGTCACCCACTTACGTTATCCTGTAAACATGTCTCAGACCTACATCTGCAGTGTCTGTGTGTGCAGTTTTAAACTGCTGTTTCGACCAGGCAAGTGCACAAACTTGCTAGGCCCGAACCTTCACTTTTACCACATGTAAGTTACCCCTAAAATAGGCTCTAGGCCTATGGGCAGAGTGCAGTGTATTTAAAAGATAGAATATGTACTGGTGTGTTTTACATGTTCTTAGAGTAAAATACTGCTAAATGTGGTTTTCACTACTGCAAGGCCAATCTCTCCCATAGGATAATATAGAGATCAACTTGAAATATATTTTACGTTTAATTTCCCAGTGGGAGCCGATAGAGATATGGAGTTTGGAGTCTCTGAACTCACAATTTAAAAATATATTTTGGTGAAGTTTGCTTTTGAATTGTAGGTTTGAAAATGGCACTTTTAGAAATGGGCATTTTCTTGCTTAATCATTCTGTACCTCTGCATGTCTGCTGTATACATGTCTGGGTGAGGATGACAGTTGGGACTGTTTGTGCATTTACTCTAGGCAGTCACACAAAGAGAGCTGGGATGTGCCCTGCATATCTTGATGCCCCATCATCTGGCTAATGGGTCTTCCTGAGCTGGTGAGAGGAGATGGCACTGCCACCTGAATAGAGTTGTGCCTGTCCTCACACAAAGCAGTCTCCAACTCTCTGGAGTGTGCCTGGGGCCACACCAGGGAAAATCAGGGTCTTATACATTACAAAAACTTCTCTTTGAAGTTTTCCAACTTCAAAGACAGAAATGGGTCTAAATACTGGACCTATAACACCACATGGTAAGAACACTTCTGGACTGAGGATATTCTACCAGGATGAAGAGTTGGATTGTGCTGGCCTGCTGATTGTTGCGTCTGTCCTTGGAGTAAAAGGTCTGAGCTTTGCTTTCTACATCTTGCTTTCCAAGGTTCTCCAGGATTGAACTGAGCTTGCCTCCTGCTAAGAAGCCGCAGGGACATCAAAGACTTCACCTGTCAGTGCCTGGGCTCTCTTACTGGGACACCTGACTTGGCAAGTGGTTCCAAATCCAGTCCCTTGGCCCTTGGAAGTGAGCCCTGGTGCAACCCAGAAGAAACCAAGCACATCAACTGCAGAGGGATTTTGGAACCACTGCTGCTGTCCGACTCCATGCCAACACCTGTACCAGGACCATGGTCCCCGCTGAGTGCATTGACCGTGAACTGCAACACAGGCCCAATTCCACCACAGTGCTTCTGATGTTCCACCACAGTGTGAGTCCTGAGTGCCATGTAAACTACGCCCCTGGCACCCAACTCTACTGCAGCATCTGTGGCCCTGTGGTGTGATTGTGACACCAAAGGGTTGACGCTACGCATCTTGACTGTTGGATTAATTGATTCCGCTGGGTCATAAGGAACTGACACCTCGCCACTGATGCCGCATCACTTCCCCTGCCTAGCAGTAAGGAACTGATGTCTCACCTCACTGGTAGCAGTAAGGAACCGATGCCGCACTGGCTCTAGCAATGCCTTGCCTCCCCAACTTTGTGTGACATCTTTGATTCCTCATTGTTTTCCAAGCTACTGCACCTGGAGTCCGAACGACTCCATGACCAGCCCGGACTCCCTCGAGAGTGGCATCAGACTATTGGGAATGACTCAGTCAAATCGCCGTAATAGCCCCAGTTGGAGCTATTGTGTTTCTAAGCGCTTTACTAAGATTTAATCTTTGAAAATGTGTATCTTAGTTGTGTATGTTGGATTTTTGTTGTGTTGGTCTTATTCTATTCAGATAAATATTGGTTATTTTTCTAAACTGGGGTGGAGTCCTTTTGTAGTGTTTTCACTGTGTTACTTTTTGTGTGTATACAAATACTTCACACCTTGCCTGTGAAATAAGCCTGACTGCTTGAACCACACTACCAAAGGGGTGAGCAGAGGTTATCTCAGCTGTGTGGCTCCCTTACTCTGACTATAGTGAGGGTCCCTACTGGGAGAGGGTGCAAACCACTTCCAAATAGAGACCTCATTTCTATCAGTGAGTTTGTCGTCTGGGATGATGGTCTGTGGAGGTGGGAATGGAACATAAGGTGGGTGGCCCAGGAGGATTCCCAAGTGAAGCTCCAAAAATCAGGATCTTCATTTTCTCTTTGTTGAGTTTAAAGCAATTCTCTTGCAACCACTTGCCCACTTTGGACACGTAGGAGGTCAGATTGGTCCAGGTGGTGTTTTCCGTGCTGGCACTTTGATCTTTTAGGTGCTATTTCACACTTTAAACTTTACATATTCGTAACTATGGTTCTACTGACCGAATATTTGTTGTTTTGGTGTCAAATAATTTTTCACAATTTACTTTTTTTAAGTGCTCTAGTTTTTTTTGTGTTTTTACTTTATTACTGTTTGCGTGCTTCATTATTGTGTTACACATTGACTCTACATTAAGCCTGACTTCTTTTGTGCCAAGTTACCAGAGGAATAAGCACAGATTAATTTAATGACTTTCATGGTTCACCCTGAAATGGACCGTGTCTGTTGGTTGAGTAGGGTTTCATCCCCCTCAACCAAGAACCCATTTTTTTACATAAGGTATACCTACAATGAACAAAATGTAATAAAAAAATTCCACAGTGCTATACACAGTAAACACAGTGGCAGAAGTGAAAGAAATAGTGCAAGGCACGATATACACAAAACAGAGAAGGACATGAACCGGAAGACAAAACAATGTATAGGCTTGAAGACGTACAAGCCCAAATCTACCCGAACTGAACAGAAGGCCCCTAATCTCCTTGCAGGTAAACACATTTTTGGCCTATAAATTAATGGAAGCCCATAATCAGGACTGGTGTGAGCAGAGCACGTAAAGAAATCTAAGGATTACAGGCTAGATTGTATCCAGCCTAAATTTGAATATGCCCTTGGAAATCTTGAAAAGGACAACAATAATGTAGCTATTGTTTGAGGAAGTTACAGTGACTCCCTGACAGTGCAGTGTTCACACTTCACAGCTCCTGCTTTTTTTCATTCAGTTGCATTCAACAGCATTCACACTCATTGATTTGCGGGGCCAAACTGGCCATTTATTCATCAGGCATTTCCGAGGGGGGCTGAAGGCACTGAAGTCAGAATATTGAAGTCCAAAAGATGTCTTGCTTTCTCCAGTTTTCCCAGGATCATTAATGCAGGCAAGCAGGGATATAAGAAGTAAGAGTGAGAGGAGCAAAAGAGAGAAAAGGGTGAGGGAAAGAGATTGGAAAGAGGGAGGTTGAGGAGGGAGAGCGATCAGAGAGAGAGGGAGAAGAGAGACACAGAATAGATGGATGAAATGAGAGATACAGGAGGAAGAAAGCATGAGTGGTGTACATGCACTGGGTATGTAAATGCCTGGGAAGGGTACAATACATTGGTAATGTGTACTTTTCAATGTGTGCATGTTAAATACATGTGCTGAGTGTATGTATGCCTCTAAATTATATAAGACATCAAGGATGTGGTGATGTGCATGTTTAATTTACGTACTGGGTTTATGTGTGCTATTAAGCAGTATAGTTAAAGAAGGATTTAGTTCTGTGCAGGGCATGCATGTTAAATGCACATGCTGGGTATAATGGTGCCTAAGAATGGCTCCATGTGCAACGTGTACTGTAATATGCAGTGCATGTATGTTAAGTGCATGCACTGGGTTTATGTGTGCCTCTGAATGTAGACCCAAGGCTGGTTGGAACCCTGGTCTAACATTTTGTTACTCATATCACTGTGGCTGACATTAAGGTGTGAACTCTAGTCACTCCTGTTAGAAATTGGGTTACTGGTTGACTGAGATGTGAGCCCAGATCAATCAGCAACCACAATCCTAGTCAGGGCAAGGCATAAGCAAACCCCAAATTAACCTCTTCTCAACCATATGGTAGTTTGGCACAGAGCAGTCAGGCTTAACTTAGAGGCAATGTGTAAAGTATTTTTCCAACACTTCAAACAGTTAAACAGTGAAAATACCACACACAAAAAATCCTACATCAGGTTAGAAAACTATAGGCTAATTTAATAAATAAATGAAGACACAAACTCAATAAGTAGAGCCAGAGATATGAATTTTTAGAGACTAAATTGCAATACAGTGCATAAAATCGTGAAGTGCCCACCATGGCTATCTGGATGTGCTATACTGGGTCAAAGTCAAGAGCACAGGCCAACCCGGATGGAGCTGGGTCGGATACAGTTCCAGATTACTCCATCTGAAGATCCATCTGAAGGTGTACCTTCTCAGGTTTTGCGCAACAGTTCCATTCCATTGAAGAGGATTGAAAGAAGCAAGGAAAATGTTACTGGTGGCTGTCAAAAAGGTGCGAAGAGCAGGCTGGGCAATGCGCATTGTGGTGCTTCGCGTTGCTGGTTCACTGCGACCCTTCAATGCTGCTGTGCAAAGAGACGAGGTGGATGCACCTCCCGGAGATTTTCAGTATGAGCGGTGTAGTTCCAGTGTGAATGGGCCCTTTGCATTCTCAAAAAGCCCAAAAGCTTGAACTAAGAGCATGCTTAGCCTCACCAAGGGTCCAGGACCTGACAGGTACCTCTTTCGACTCAGGAAATCAATGAAGACAGGTCTTGGAGCTATGGGGAGCCTCAGATCAGGAGGCCCGCAGAATAGCCCTTCGAGTCACTCTGGGGTGGCGGGTTCAAGATGGTTTGCAAGTCCAGTTCTTCCCCAGTAAGAGGGCAGCAGGCAATAGGTCAGCAAAGCAGCAGCTTCTTCAGAGTAGCAGTCCAGCAGAGTGGCAGTCCTTGTAACAGCACAGCAGTCCTTCTTCCTGGCATAGTCCCAGACATGTTCTGAAGTGGTGGTGTCTGAAGTCCTCCTTTCATAGACTGGTACCCTGGTTCTGGAAGGTTAGAGAAGCTTCTAGTTATTGTCTTTAAAGTACATGAAAATCACTACCTCCCTTACCCTAGTTCAAAGCTGGCTGAAGTGACAATGTAGGGTTGTTGACCCCTTTGTGTGGAGACAGAACACATCCTATTCAGGTGTACGTGAGACTGGGCCTGGCTCCTACCTCCCATCATGCTAGTTAGTAACTGCCCATCCAATGACATCTAAGCTACCATTGTGTGTGGCTGTATAGGAGGAATGCACAAAGCCTAACTGCCAACCCAACCCAGTTGTGACCAGAGACAGGCTACGGGCACCAAATGGCTAAGGCAAGAAAATGCGAACTTTTAAAAAGTGATTTTTTCAAACTGTAATTTATAATCTGACTGCCCAAGAATTTAGGATTTAAAATTGTGATTCCAGAGACACTAAAACTGAAGGAGTTATCCCTTCCCATTTGGGAATTACACTTATAAAATGTGACAAGACAACTCCAATTTTATCCAGTGGGAGAGATAGGCCTTGCAGTAGTGAAACATTAATTTAAGGTTATCTCACTACCAGAACATGTAAAAGTTAAAAGTGCTTATCCCACTTTTTTAAATACATTTCAATCCATCCTCTGGGCTGTCCAGGGCATACCCTAGAGGTGACATATGTATTAAAAAGGAAGATTTGGGCCTGGCAAAAGGTTTACTGCATACACAGGCTCTGCAAAGGCAGGCCTGAGACATGTTTGAAGGGCTACTTAAAGGGTGGTACAATTAGTGCTTAGACCCATTAGTAGCATTTAATTTACAGGCCCTGGGCACATGTAGTGCACTTTACTAGGCACTCACTAGTAAATGAATTATGCCCATTGGGTAGGAGGAGTGACTGAAGCAGCCAAGATGGTGGCGCAACTTAAAAAGCTCCTACACTCTCCCTAGTTATCCTAATTTATCCAGCACCCTGGGTCCACCCTACAATCCTTCCATAGGTCATCGACTGTCCCCGCTCCCCACAAGCAATATCCGTTGGAGCGCTCTGTGGCCACATCCTTGAATTTTCACCGCACCAGGAGAACAAGGCATGTGGCTTGCATGGAGGCCGGAGTTGCGTACAGGTTTGCTGTCGCCCCAGAGGAGTAGACATGGGGGTGGCACCTGTGGAGGTGGTCCAAGAGGAATCTGTTGCCCAGGCCACACAAGGGACGGATCCGGGCAAGACTGCTTCAGGTGCGGTACCTTTGCCCCTGAATTCACGTTGGGACTGTCGGGGAGGCGGTGGCCGAGTGGACCTGTACCCGCTCAGGGACCCAGGGCCATGGGACTAATGTGACTAGCAACAGGGCCTCGCTTCTCCATGTCCTTGATGGGGCCGATTGCTGCCGGAAAGGCATTGCTCAGCCCCACCTTACACCACCCGTGACCTGGCCCGCGATATTGGTGGAGACCCTGGGGTGGCCTTGCTGCCGTGATGCTTTCCGACAGAGTGGTCGAGCGCTAGTCCCCACCTTGGGTGGATCATGCTCTGCCTTGTTGGTGGGCAGGGCCCCTCTACCCTTAAGGTGAGGAGTGGGGGCCACACTGCATGACTGTGACCCTGAAATTCTGTAATATCCGGCAGGGGAGCAAACCTTCTTGAAAGTGAAGTGCCCCCTTGTGGCACTATTAGTCTGGGCCTTCATCACCAAGAGCCCCACGCATTACCCTAACACAGTATGGCCACTGTCTACATGCCTGTTAGGGCCACCTACATGGTGCATGGGACTGTGTAAACATTTGCTTATTCCTTCTCCCCACTGCATATAGGGGTAGGGCATCTCCCCCCACCTACTAAATGACAGTTCCATTGTCCAATTCTTACTTGTGAAGAGGCCTCTTGAGGAGGCCCCCTCTCCATTACTGTTAGGTGGCCCAGTGAGTGGCAATATTAGTAGGGTGGATGAGTTGTTGCAGGCGGCACTTCAGCAGACCTTTATGGATGGTACCAGGGTGACCCCTTTCCCCCAGGCCACCTCTTTATGTGTTGTGCAGATTGTCTCATCATCAATCACCTCAAATTTCACCACACTGTCTGACCATTGAATTACTCTGCCTGACTGCTTGTGCTGTCCCATCGGGGGAAGCAGGTTGTGGTGGTAGGGTGATGATGCCTCAATCCGCTGATAGTTGGTTCGCCAATATTCCTCTCTCCTGTCTCTTAATCCGAGCCCAGAGATAGGTCTCAAGCAAAAACAATCATGGAGGTTGACACGGAACCCAGTCCTCTGATCTGCGCTCATCATGGGTATAGATAAATCCTTGCTTCCTCTTTTCAGTCTAAGGTGAACAGATTTACCACCAGCACTCCAGGACCTCACCAAGAAATCATTGGACAGAGACCCCAACCACACAGTGCTGGCCTCCTCATATTTACTGTATATCCTTCAGGCTATCCAAGCATCTAGAGAGGCAATTGAGGTGAAGATAGGGGAGGTTGGTGTGGAGGTCAGGTTACTACATCAAGACTCCCGCCGGGTCACCAGCTGAGTATCTGAGGTGGAAGAATGCGTTTTCACCCTGAGGAGTGGCTCCTCAGACCTCAAATCCAAAGTGGCAGCTCTAACAGCAAAGGTCCACACCCTGGAGACCAGAACTGAGAAAGTCGCTACTGGGGAAACAATCTCTGCTTAGTGGGCTTCCCAGAGGGTGTCGAATCCCCTAACCTGATCAGCTTTATAGAGACTTGACTTCGATCCTGGATGCTTTGCTTTGATTTTGAAAGATCACGTTGTGCGCTAAGGCCGTGACCTCCCTTCGGGACTCGGCCGCAGCCAATGCTCATCAAAATCTTGAACTTCCACTACTGGGATGCGGTCCTTAAAGAGGCCACAAATTAAACCCAGGCCCATGTACCAATTTTCCCAAATCATGTTTTTCCCAGACTATACCAAGGCCACACAGGCTCAGAGGAAATTGTATGATGCAGTCAAGCAGAAGCTCAGGGTGATGTCTACCCTGTACACTCTATTCTTCCCTGCCAGGCTCCAATCCCAATTACTTGACTTCCAGGAGGCCATCTGGGGATGGGCCACCAAACAACGCTCGCTCAGAAAACACACTGTACCACAGGAGGATTCTCAGACTGGCCCCGCAGCCCAGAAACCAGCTGGTACACACTCCAGATCCTGCTACTGAGCCAAACACAGGAAGAAGAACAAAGAGGGGTCTCAATCCCTGGAGATCCTGCTGTCTGACAGTGATGACTCTCACCTGGACCTATCACACAACTCTCTTCTTGCAACTTCCCAGGCCTCAGTGGGAAAGGGAATGGAGGGGTAACCGCAGACCTTGCATCGGGATCCTTGACAGACTGAATAAACTACAGGAGTTAACTATAAGGAACACTCCTGAAACAGGATGCCCTCTTAGAGATGTACTGTATCCTTTTGCTTACATCCTTCTATCTTAGGGATATATACATTTGTACAGTCCCAGTTTATGAGTTTGTTTACATTCTTAGGTGTTAGACGGGTGACAGATGCTTCATTGATAGAGGTGTTGGGTGGGTGGTGGGGGGTGTTGTCCTCTCGGGAATCAAGTTTAATATGTTTTTGTTGTGTTTTTTTTGTTTACCAGCAGTCAAGCATGCTTCTCCACTCATCTTACGTGTTCAGTGACCCCATCGCTCTTGCTCCCACTGAGCACTCTCATTCACCACACTTCGACCCTGTGATGAAATTAATCCTTATCTCTTGGAATATTAATGGTCTCAAACAGCATCAAGTGCTCCAGTGTTCTTACATCCCTTCAAAGCCTCCATCCAACAGTGAACCTGCTTCAGGTTTTCCATCTCCTTGTCATGCAATGTTTCTTCATAGGCAGATGTGGATATATTAGTGCCTTCCACTCAGGCTTCACAAAAGGCTCTTAGGGTGTGGTGATTCTATTCCACAAGTCCTTTCCTCTTGCAAGCTTTCAAGCATTCCAAGACCCTCTTTGTAGATACGTAGGGGTGACAGGTACACTAGAGGGGGCACCTTACGCCTTTTTCAGTGTCTACGTTAGCCCCCTACAGATGCACAGGCATACCTTGAAGTCCTCACTGATGTGACGCTCCCACATTGTGTCCTCTTCGTAGGAGAAAACTTCAGTGCTGTGGCAGAGTTGGATGTCTCTGGGTCGATTACTTATGAACACCGCACTCAATCGAAATTGCTCATGACCTGGTGGGATTCTCTAAGGCTCAGTGATGTGTGGAGAACATGGAACCCCAGAAGTACTCTGTACTCACACACCTTTGCTTCACATAATACCATGTCTTGTATAGCCTACATTGTGTTACCTGCTGCTGGCCTCCCAGCTGCAACAGGAGCAGCTATGCTGCCTAGAGGCATATCAGACCACTGCCCACAACTCCTCCAATTGGAATCCTCTGTCCCACATAGGAGGCCCATGTGGCTCCTTAACGTATGGTTCCTCACTGAGGAACAGTTAGCCACCCAATTGGGGATAAACTTCATCTCTACTTTGAATTCAACGATTGGACAATTGAGACCTTTGGTACTCTGTGGAGGGCGAGCAAGCCAACAATTTGGGTAGTAGTGAAAAGATACTTGTGACTAAAAAAGAGAGAGTGCTAATGCGACATGACTGCCCTGGAGACATGCATACTACGCACTGAAAGGGAGCTTGCTCTTTCAACAACCAGAACACTTACCCACCAACCAGGCCTCAACAAAACAGCGCTCTGACAGCTCCTGTTCCATGAAGCCTGTCAGTGTTGGCGAGGAACTATTCAACGAGTGTATGAGCAAGGAGACAAAAGTGGCGTCCTGCTCTACTGGCTGGTGACTAAATGTCTTGAATCGCTGTTCATTCCAGTGATAAAGTCTGGATCAAATGAGTTGGTCACTACCGCACAAGACGTAGCAGCCACTTTTGCGGCTTGCTACAGTGATCTGTACGTCCAACACTCCTGCCTGCCACCAGAGAATACCAATCCCCTTTCAGCAGACATATCCCTTCTGGTTCTCACCGGTGCACAACATACCTCGTTAGGTGAACCTAATACGGTTGAAGAGATCCAGGGGACCATACATGTCCTGAGGTCTGGGAAAACTCCAGGCACAGACGGGCTTCCAATGGAGTATTACTCAGACTTTTGTGCTATGTTATCACCCTTCCTGTTCTATCTCTATAATGAGGCACTGCCAAAGGGGGGTACCCCCAAGACCTGTACCTGGCAACCATTGTCATCCTCCCCAAGTCAGACCTGCCCTCTGAGCAGTGTGGGGCAAATCGCCCTTATACCTTATTAAAACAGATATTAAATATTTGCTAAACTCCTAGCAACCCGACTTAAGGAAGTCATCACCTCCCTAATTCATTGACAACATTGTGGCTTCATGCACAATCATAGCACTAGGCACTGTATTCAACACATTCAAGTCGCTCTCACCCACAAAGATAAGTTAACAGCAGACCTTGCCCTCCTCCTCCTTAATATCGAAAAATACTTCAATGCCGTTGACTGGGACTTCCTGGGGCAGGTGTTTGAGCGTATGGGATTCAGGCCTCGATTTTGCAGACTGATATCACTTCTATACTCACATCTGCATGCACAAGTCCTTATTTATGGGGTATTGTCTGCTTCTTTCCCTGTTGAGTGGAGAACCCACCAGGGCTGCCTCCTTTCCCCCCTCCTCTTTGCTCTGGCTCTAGAGCCTTTGGCAAGACTGAGCAGATGTGACACACAGATGCCGGGATGGAGTTAGGGAAGGTCCCTTAAAAACAGAATTGCCCTGTACACCAACGATGTGTTGCTTTATTTGGCAGAGCCTGTCGAGGCGGGCCCAAGAGCCCTAGAACATCTTCAATTTGATTATTTGATTATTTGAGGAGGCCTCCAGCCAATGCCTGAACATAGACAAGTGCCTTGTGGTCCCACTACATGGCAACAATGCATCATGCAGATGGCAGGTGAATATTCCCTTACACCGCCTAAACTTTAAATATCTAGGGATCCACATCACCACGGTGGCTGAACAGGCTCACATTCTTTTCTTAACAACTTTCATACAGAAAACCAAACAGAGCTTTGCGGTATGGTACAATCTTCCTCTTAATTCCTCGGAAGGGTGGCCATGACCAAGATGATGGTGCTGCCCTGATTTTTGTATCCTCTTCAGAACAACCCACACTATCTTCCTGAGGCTTTGTTTTGTGAAGTAGCAGCACTGCTGTACTCCTTTCTTTGGAAGGGATGCCTCCTCCAGGATGGCTCACACTAAGGGGGTTATTCTAACTTTGGAGGAGTGTTAATCCGTCCCAAAAGTGACGGTAAAGTGACGGATATACCACCAGCCGTATTACGAGTTCCATAGGATATAATGGACTCATAATACGGCTGGTGGTAAATCCGTCACTTTTCCGTCACTTTTGGGACAGATTAACACCTCCTCCAAAGTTAGAATAACCCCCTAAATGTCAGAGATTGGTCTGATTGCCTCTGTAGATGTCCAACTTTATTATTGGGCGTCCCATCTCCTGGTAGTGAATGACTGGTTGACATATGGTTTGAACGACCCCACATACTGCCTGGAACTTGATACTCTCGGTCTGGATGGCGTGCTTCACCATCTCTATGGTCATCCAATACACCAAGCCTTTCCAGTGATCACCAGGGTAATCTTTCCAATATGGAGGAGGGCCCTCCTCCTTATGGACTGGGAGGATCTCCTGATGGGCCAAACCCCTCTCTGGCGAGGTCACCGACTCCTGTAAGTGTCGACACAGGAGGATTTTCATATACAGAAGCTATTGTGAATTACAACACTAGCTGACCTGGTGTGTGGTTTGACCCTCTGCTTGTTTACCAGCCTACAAGCACAGTTCTCCCTCTCCATATATGTTAGAAAAGGGGTCTTTGGTTGGCAGTCAGGTTACCCCCTGTCCAAGCAAGGACCCTCACTCTAGTCAGGGTAAGTCACACACAATCCAAATTATCTTGTGCCCACCCCATGGTAGCTTGGTACTGAGCAGTCAGGTTTAACTTAGAAAGCAATGTGTAAAGTATTTGTGCAATAAATCATACAATAACACAATATAGCACTACAAAAAATACACCACACACTGTTTAGAAAAATATATAATATTTATCTGGATATTTGCAGGTCAAAACGATCAAAGATGCAATTAGTAAATGTAGAGATATCACTAAAAAGTAATATTAAGGCCCTCATTACAACATTGGCAGTAAATACTGCTTAACGCCGTGCAGAAGACTGCCAACACACCGCCGCGGCCGCAGAATTCCGCTACAGCTATTAGGATCCACAGCTCGGAATCCGCCAAAACCCAGACACCCACACAAGTCTGCCACACCAAAGGTCAGTGATAAACTGGCGATAACAAAACCTCCACCATCACGCCAACAGGAATACGCCCACACTATCACGACCCACGAATCCACGCGGTGGTCTTTCAACCGCGGTAAACCATTGATGGTACACACCGCCGCGCTCAAAATACACACACATTTACAAAACACAACCACATTGGACAATTCAAAATACACACACCTGATACACATATACACATCACTCCCACACACCCAATACAATATATATCACACACCTACATTACCCACAAACACTTACAACGAAAAATTTGGAAGAAGCAGAGAGACAGAAAAGCAAAGACCACACCAGCATACAGAAACACACAGCACCATCACTCATACACATCCACGCACAAAACACCACACACCCCAAAACATCACCCCACACATCACAACAGACACCACCTCACACATGACCCACACCACCCCATGGCACCGCAAAGACACCCCAGGTTTTCTGAGGAGGAGCTCAGGGTCATGGTGGAGGAAATCATCCGGGTAGAGCCACAGCTATTCGGATCACAGGTTCAGCACACCTCCATAGATAGGAAGATGGAGCTATGGTGCAGAATCGTGGACAGGGTCAACGCAGTGGGACAGCATCCAAGAACAAGGGATGAGATCAGGAAGCGGTGGAACGACCTACGGGGGAAGGTGCGTTCTGTGGTCTCAAGACAACACATTGCAGTTCAGAGGACTGGCAGCGGACCCCCCACGTCCTTCCCACAACTAACAACATGGGAGGAGCAGGTCTTGGCTAAACTGCATCCTGAGGGCCTCGCAGGAGTAGCTGGAGGAATGGACTCTGGTGAGTCAAATCTATAACTACCATATCCCCCACCCTACCTGCATGCCAACGCATACCCCTACCCTCGCCCTCACCCTCATCACTCCAACTCCTCACATATGTCCTATTATCACAAACCACACATCTCAACACCAAGCCCTGCATGCAACAACAAAGCATGGACACCCATCACCAAAGCATGTCCACTACACATACCCACACAGACCCCAAAACAATTATCACACAAGGTCCTACACAAAAATGTAAGCACTGGGGTACACGGTCACCCACCCATTGCACACCATGGCACACACAGACGCAATAATCATGCCTTTATACCCCTGCAGGACCCCTACCCAACGTCACCGGACAGGAGGTTCCAGATATGTCCACCCCCCCCCACAGAAGAGGCCCACAGTGTTGACAGCAGCTCTGTCCAACCGGATCTAGATGACCAGCCCGGCCCATCTGGGACCTCGGGACAGTCGGTTCCCCTGACACAGTCACAGGCCACCACAGAGCCTACCCCCTCAGGAAACACCAGCACAGCACCCACCCAGCGGGCCCATACCTCTCTCCCCAGGACACGTCAAGCAGCAGTGTGTCCACCACTACAGGGAACCCAGGCAAACCCACAAAACCCAAGAACAGCAGGGACCTGGGGGCAGTGGCATTGGGCACACGGCTCAGGGGACGGAGGCCCAGGAAAACCGGGGAACCGGGAGGTCTGCTGAGCAACAGGGGGAAGACAGACCCAGGGAACCCACTCTCCATGACGCCCTCTCCAACATCATGGGAGCGTACCATAATTCCCAGGAGACGATGGCAACGGTACTGGACAAGTTTCAGGAGACCCAGAGGCTGCAGGAGGAACAGTATTTGGGTTTCAGGGAGGAACTCAAGCCCATCAATAATACCCTGGGCACCATTGTAGGGGTGCTGAAGGACCTTGTGAACACCAGGAGGGACACTGTGGCACAACAAGGGGCCCTGACACTAGCCTGGACGATGAACTGCCCACCACCTCCGCCGGCACTAGTGGACAGAAGGCACCGCCATAGGACGACCACGACGCCAGCACCCCACCCCCTGCAAATGGAGAACCGCCCCACAAACGGTCCCTGAGATCCAGGACAAAGACAGAGAACAATGCCAAGACCCCCGCCAAGAAATGAGACCACCCTGAATGTCATCCTTCTGTCCCACTTTGTCACCCTGTCCATCCTTAAACTGCCCTAGCTCCACTTCCCTTTGGACAATGCAAGAACAGACATGTGTGGCAACTCTCTCATTCAAAAGGAATATCAACCCGCTCTCTACACAACTCATCGGTTTCTTCAAATGTGGTTGCTGTGTGGTATGCCGTTGGGCGTGCCATAATATTGGTGAATTCTCAGAGGGGGGCAGAAAATTTACTATTAGCACTCTGATTAACTGCAATACCACTTTTGTTGTTTACATCATACGCTGTAGATGTCATAAGATTTATGTTGGAAGCACAATACGCCAACTTAAGACTAGAATAGGGGAGCATGTTCGAGCAATGAACAGTAACGATGTTAGATATCCCTTGGTAGCACATATTGTTGATTGTATCTCGCAAACCTCGCATAGAAGTTTTGAATTCTTTGGAATAGAAGATATCCCTAAGGATCCAAGGGGTGGAAACAGAGAACTAGCTTTGCGCAAGAAAGAAGCTCTCTGGTTCATGAGACTAAAGGCCGTTGAGTTAGGCCTTAATTCCGACAGAGAATTAGAGTTCTTCCTGGGGGACTAACATGTATTTATTCAATATCCTTTTACTATATGTTATTGATTGGCTTCTTATTGTGCACCATGGAAATTTCTTTGTACACAATCAGAGTTTTGGAATTGTGTCATTTGAATGCTTAACAAATGTCTTTGGGTCCCTTTTGTAATCTTTAGTAATATGTCATTTTGTTGATTGACAATTTTATTTTGCAACATGAAAGTCTCGTTACATGCAATCATTAATTTGGGGATTTTGATTTTTGAAAGCCCAACAATGTCATTGGGTCTCTGTTGTAATTTTTAGCACTAAGTCAGATGGTGTGTTACTCCTTTTAACATAGGAAAATGTTTTTTCACTGTGTATCAAGAGCCAAAATTCTCCAATTGGTCATCAATCAAGATACATAGTTTCTATGTATGGATTTGGTACCTTAACTATAACTTGTGTCTAATTTTGATATTACTTTTGCCCGATTCCACTACAACAAACTGTTTTTGAAGTATCTAGCCATAGGCTCCGATGTCAGGTTATGCGGGAAAAGTTTTTGTTTTTTTGATTTGATGGTGTCTCTCTCCCTCAATAATAAGTTCTATCATTGGTACTATTCTGCTTTACTGTGAAGTATATCATAAGCTTTATAGAACCACATATTTGGAGGTCTATGCTGTATGGGGAGAATTCCGGTCTTTATTTACTATGTACACTTAAATTAGTTTGATTGTTTTTGTGAGCTAATGGGTCTCCGTTATTCACGGAACCCGTTATCAGTAAACATGAAATTATCGGCTAGTCCTACCTTTATTTCGAGTCTTTGACGCATTGACACGTCTTTACACGGCTGTCCCGGAAGTATATTTACTTCCGGGATTTGATCACAGGCTATGGAGGAGAAGCGCACTCGCGTCGCGGCTATTTTGCACTTTTACTCAATCATAACGCTGATACGGCGACTCTAATATTTATAGGTGAGTTGGGAATGCTTGATCTAATTAATCTCCGTTAGGGCTGTGCACGCATATTAGCCTGCTACAGTACGCTATTTATGTAGATATTTGACATTTAAAAGTATACTCTCCTTAATTTCGTTTTACAGCTTCATTAGAAGACGGATTATAATGATATAGGACGGAAGGTATTTTATTGGAGTTTTTGTGGCATTTTTCTTGACTCCTTGAGATCTGAAATTTATGGCTTATTTAGATTGCACTCAACTTTAATAGGTCACTTGGCCTTTTTCTTTTTCTTTTTCTTTCTCTTTTTTATCCTTTATGTCAGATGATTTGCACATGGCCCATAACATTATTAATGTCTGACTAAGTACATAATTTTGGAGATTGGTGTAAATACAAGGTATTTGCTGAATTTTTTGTCTTCTATTTGAAATTAAAATTCTGGACTATTATGGTTGTTTTTCATGCTGTCACTGTGGTTTTTCCCTTGGTATGAGTAAACACTTACACTTTGATGGTGAAAGGTATAAAGAGCACTTTAGAAGAATTTGACTTGTGTGTTGCATGTCCTTGATCACTATTTTTTGCATGTGGTCTTCTCAGCCTCTGGCAGAGACTTTGGTGATTTTTTCTGGGTTCCCCTTTCACATTGTGGAAATATCAAAGTTGGAGCATTTTGGTTCTCATATTTTACTTTGTATTTATAAATTATAGCCCTGAAGAAGTCGTACGGGAATTCAAAAGGAGACTTCCCTTGACGAAACACGTGTTGCCTGCAAATGGCTGTAGGCTGAAAATAAGCTTAAAATGGGCTGGATTTGTATCATCAAGCCGCATTAATTGCATCACTGTACATATGACAACATTATGGAAAGAATTTCAATCGCTATTTCTAGTTCTTTGCAATTTTCATTGTGGCTGTATTCAAACTGTCAAGTCATATCGGTATTATTACGGTCAGATATTTGTCAAATATATAAATCAAAACCATATTGTACGTGGACTGTTGTATCTTCAACAAACTGCGGGTTGATATTCCTTTTGAATGAGAGAGTTGCCACACATGTCTGTTCTTATTCTGTCGGGTTTATGACCTTAGGGATTGGGTGTTTCCCTGGTGTTGGCACCTCTCATTCTTTAACTCTTTACTGCTTAATAAGGGATCCTGAGCGCCAACTTTAACCCCAATTTAACACCGCTTTATTTAAGACACCCTTTCGACAATTCACCTGTGAGACTAATAACTGGACTCTGCCATGGACATTCCTCCACCATCACCCCTGACCATTTTACAACCTCCTACAATATTTAGCACTTAAATAAACATCCTTGAATCACAAACCAATCTGGAGTCAGTCTGTGCTTTCACAAATATGTATTTGCAATAACTGAGGAAAATAGCAATGTCCATTATATTGTCAACATACGTATGTCACACAGCTCTAGTCCATGAGGTAACATAGCAGAGGTCACAGAGTGTGAGCCACATCTGTGAAATGGTAAGGCAAAGTGACACATTCTTTGGTGAGTAGTACAGAGAACCACCTGTCATATGGAGGCACCGGAACCTGGCCTTCAGGAGGCCGAAGGTTGTTTAAAAAATCCTCCTAGTTCACCCATGTGCCTCATTGTAGCGTTCCTCTGCCCTTGTCCTGGGCTTTCTCACTGGGGTCAGTAGCCATGACAGGTTGGGGTACCCAGAGTCACCTGAAAATGTCGAGGGACAACTGTTAGACACACACTAACCCTTAGGGACAACCCCAGACCCTGACAACTATTCACACGGTATAGGGTCCTTGTCCTCACCTATTAGCCAGACACGGTGCCTCTGGAGTTGCCCCATCACATAAGGGATGCTGCTATTCCTCAAAATATAAGCTTCAAACACTGAACCTGGAAACTTGGCGTTCACATTGGAGATGTACTGGTCGGCCAAACACACCATCTGTACATTCATTGAATGGTAGCTCTTCCGGTTTCTGTACACCTGTTCACTCCTGCGGGGGGTACCAAGGCCACATGTGTCCCATCAATGGCACCTATGATGTTGGTGATATGATCCAGGGCATAGAAGTCACCTTTCACTGTTGGCAAATCCTCCATCTGAGGGAACACGATGTAGCTGCGCATGTGTTTCAGCAGGGCAGACAAAACTCTGGACAACATGTTAGAGATCACAGACTGGGACATCCCTGATGCTATGGCCATTGTTGTTTGAAAAGACCCACTGGCCAGGAAATGGAGTACTGACAGGACCTGCACTAGAGGGGGGATTCCTGTGGGATGGCAGATAGCTGACATCAGGTCTGGCTCCAATTGGGCACACAGTTCATGGATTGTGGCACGATCAAGTCTGTAGGTGACTATTACGTGTCTCTCCTCCATTGTCGACAGGTCCACCAGTGGTCTGTACACCGGAGGATGCCGCCATCTCCTCACCTGCCCCGGCGGACGTGCCCTATGGATGAGAACAGCGAGCACAGAGTCAGCCAACACTGAGGTAGTAAGACAATAATTTAATTGCACACATTTGTCAATACGCTATGTGCCTGTCTCTGTGTATATGCAAGGCCTATATATGTGTGACGCATTAAAAAGTGATGCCATGTGGCCCCCTGAAATGGCGGTTGCCTGACCTGTAATGTGGGACAAGGCGCAATTCCGCATTGGTTAACATTGGGCCCTATGGGTTCCAGGAGCCAATGACGATGTACGCCGGCGGTGACGGTACACACCGCCGTGGACATGAGCCCCATTTTCTCTCTGTTCACTCACTTGATACCTGATCTTCGACAGGAGAGGACCTACACTGCAAGTGCTGCTGTGACCACAGTCTGGAAGCGACGATGGCTCATGTGTCTGGGAAAAGTGCCCCTGCCTTCACTTCGGAGGAGTTGGAGAAACTAGTGGATGGGGTCCTTCCCCATTACACGCTACTCTACGGTCCTCCAGACAAACAGCTGAGTACACTGTGAGCATGCTGTATGGGCAATGCCTATTTGGAGTCGTGTGGATGGAAGATACGGGGGGAAGATGAGGCCTCTATGATCGGACGGTGAGTGAATGTCCGTCAGGGCAAGGGTGGGAACGTGGGACAATGACTGTGACGGTCCGGACGGTAAAAGTTTTACATTTTCCCCTGTACTATTCCTCTGGGTCAGCGCCCACCAGAAGAAGGATATTTGGCATGCCATCGCCAAGGACGTACGGACCCTGATGGTCCACCACAGACAGAGCACCCACTGCCAAAAAAGATGGGAGGACCTTCGCCGCTGGAGCAATAAGACGGCAGAGGCCCAACCGGGGATGGCCTCCCAACATGGGAGGGGTGCCCGTCACACCATGACCCCCCTGATGTTCCGGATCATGGCGGTGGCGTATCTGGAGTTGGATGCGCGGTTGAGGGCATCACAGCAGCCACAAGCGGGTGAGTACACTCTCAGTTAGCTGACTCTGCATGCATTGGAGGTGTCTGGGTGGGGGAGGTGGGCAGTGGGTTCCCCTAGGCTAGGGCGAGCTTTGTAGGCAAGGACCCTTTGTGAGGCAGGCTAAGTGGCACCCCATCCCCACCAGTGGTAAGAGCCATCTACACCTTGTCAGGCTCCTGTGACTTCCATGTGTGCAGCAATCGGGCATAGGCCATGTACCCCATGTCCCTGTGATTAATTAGGGAGCTCTAGGTGCATGACGTAGTGCAGAGGGCTGCTGTGTCTGTAGTGTCCGCCGACGGTAGCGGTATTGTATGCACTGAACATGTCTTTCTTCTTCCCCCCCCTTTTTTTGGTCTCCCTGTTCTTGTGTGCATTACCATCATCAGGCAGAGGAGCTGTGCCACTGGAGCAGGAGGGAGCTGCATCCCACATGGCTCTGGAGGGCCAGACAACGGAGACTGAATTCACTAATGGGACGGAGGGCAAGGGGAGCTCCATGGCGGGGACAGGAGCTGAGACCAGTGACAGCGACTCCTCCTCTGATGGGAGCTCGCTTGCATTGGCAGGCCCCTCTGTGCCCACCGCATCTACAGGTACACCTGCCACCCCCCCACCAGCACTGCCCTCCCAGCAGTCCCTCAGCGTGTGTCCTGTGGCTGCTCACCCAGGAGGGTGGGCATCTCCTTCGCCTGAGGCACCTCAGGCCCTGCCCCAGTCAGCCCTGCTGCCCTCAGTAAGGAGGCTATTGACCTCCTGAGATCCCTCACTGTTGGGCAGTCTGCCATTCTGAATGCCATCCAGGGTGTAGAGAGGCAGTTGCAACACACAAATGCATACCTGGAGGGCATTCATTCTGGCCAGGCAGCCCAACAGCGAGCATTTCAGACTCTGGCCTCTGCACTGATGGCAGCCATTGTCCCTGTGTCCAGCCTCCCCCTCCAACTTCCTCCACCCAGACTCAATCCCCAGTACCTCAGCCTATCCCAAGCACACCATCAGACCAGCATGCACACACCTCAACACACAAGGGTGGCTCTGGCAAACATAAGCACCACACATCCCACAAGCACTCACACAAACATCATACCGATGCACACATACCAACATCCACTGCCTCCACTGTGTCTCCCTCCTCCACGTCTCCCTCCTCCCTCCCGGTCACTTCTCCACTGACACCTGCATGCACTACATCTTCAGCCACTACCTCCATCACCAGCACGCCCATCACCACACACCGCTCATGTGCACTCACCACCCCACTACCATTCACACATCCCCTGTGTCCTCTACCAGTGTGTCTGTGAGCCCTCCTCCCAAGTCACACACCCACCCAACAGCCATCCACCTCATGACAGCCTCCAGCCCATGCACCTTCACCCAAAGTCAGCAAACGAACACCTCCTACAACCACTACCTCTTCCTCTTCCTCCACTCCCAAACCTCCTCCATCTACCCGTCCCAGTGTGTCTAAAAAAACATTTCCTCTTAAATGTTGACCTCTTCCCTACACCTCCCCCCCCCACCCCCTAGGGCCCACCTTTCCAGGTCCCAACCCAGCACCTCAGCCACCACATCACCTGGCCCAGTGGTGCCAGCAATACATGGATTTTGGAGTGCGCCAAGCAACAGGGCTGCCAGTGTCCCAAGGAGCGAGGCCAAGGACATTCCCCCACCTCCAAAACAGAAAAAGTTGTCCACATCCCGGAGGGAGAAGGCCAAAACACCTGCTACCAAGGACTCAGACAAGACAATTGTGGGGAGTGGAAAGACAGCTGCGCCACCATCCAAGGTGGGGAAGGGCGTGAAGTATAAAGGCAAGTCAACGTCGCCGCCAACCTGCACGGCAGACAAGACCGCCACTGGCACCGCCACATGCACCGCTGCCACAGACACCGCCGCCAGCAGCCCAGATATTGAGCCCTTCACCAGCACCGCAGACACTGTGCCCTTCAGCAGCCCAGCAGTCAGCAGCCCGCCACCAGCACCACCGCTACTGACACCGCCGCCAGCACCGCGGTCAGTGAGCCCGCCGCCAGCATGGCAGTCAGTGAGCCAGCCACCAGCACGTAAGTCAGTGAGCCAGCACCGCAGTCAGTGAGGCCACCACCAGCACCGTTGCCACAATGACCGCCGCAAGCACCACCGCTAATGACACTGCCGCCAGCCCAGCCAGCGGACCCGCGACAATCTGAGCCAGTGGCACCACCGCAGACATGGCTGCCATCCCCAGTGGTCATCTGTATGTGGCTGGTGGTCAGTTCCAGGGACCTGGGCAGCTTCCATGTTGCCCCACCGTCAGTGGACTGTCACATCCACTACCTCAGTCCTTGGCAGGATGAAGCACTCTGGGCACAAAGCTCCCTCCAGAACCAGTAGAGAAATGCATCCACTATCTTAGTCCTTGGCAGGATGAAGCACTCTGGGCACAAGGTCCCCTCCAGAACCAGTGGAGAATCTCATCCCCTACCTCAGTCCTTGGCAGGATGAAGCACTCTGGGCACAAAGCCCCCTCCAGAACCAGTGGAGAATATAATTCACTACCTCAGTCCTTGGCAGGATGGATGAAGCACTCTGGGCACAAAGCCCCCTCCAGAACCAGTGGAGAAAGGCATTCACTACCTCAGTCCTTGGCAGGATGAAGCACTCTGAGCACAAAGCCCCCTCCAGAACCAGTGGAGACTGTTATCCACTTGGGAGACTGTGGCTTTGCACTCCCCAGGGCAACCCACCCAACTGGAGAGAGTTGAGAGACTGTGGCTTTGCACTCCCCAGGATAAAGCAGTGGGCAAAGCACCCACTGGAGAGACTTGAGAGACTGTGGCTTTGCACTCCCCAGGATACATCAATGGGAAGGGAGCCCCCTTGTGGAGCTGGTGTCATGCACTCATCCGGCTGAGATGCCCCTCCCTTCCCTTCCCCCTGAGGTGCCTGTTTTATTTCGATCTGATGCCCCTGCATTGTTCTATCCGTTTTGATCGGGTATCTTGTGTGGGCCTCGCCCATGCATTTTGGGCCCAGTGGTCCACGGACTATATAGGTGCAGTACCTGGACTTGAATTCTTGTTGTACATATTTGTTTATAGTGTATATAAATTTTGGACTTATTGATGTTTATTGAGTACAACGGTTACAATCAATTACTTTTGTCCTTGCGTTCTTCCAGGTGGGTTTGGGGGGTGTAAATGTAATGTTTCAGCATGTATTGGTGTGTGTGTTGTTGTGGGTGAGGGTGGGTGTGTTGCATGTTGCATGTATGTGTCACTCTCTTTTCCCTCCCCGCCTCCGCTGTGTTGTAGGTGCAGTACTCACCGTGGTCATCACCGCCATCGGTCGGGCTCCTGGTAGAGGAGCAGGAAGACTATCATAGGGAGTATTTAGAGTTCAGGCTCCATGGCGTCCTGGTTCCTCATAGGGTGTGTAGAGGTGAGTGTTTTCCCTCCCAAGTCCTGTTTCCGCCGTGTTTTTGTTTGCGTTGCATCCGCCCCGGAAAAGGTGGCGGATTGGCCTGTCATAATAGTGTGGGCGGTACATTGTCTTCCGCCTGTCTGTTGGAGGTGTCCGCCATGTTATTTGTTTGTACCGCTGTGGCGGTCGGAGTGTTAAAGTAAGTGGCTGTCTATGTTGGCGGTTTCTGCCATGGTCATAATTCCATTTTTTTTACCGCCGGCCTGTTGGCGGATTTACCGCCGCTTTACCCCCGACGCCAGGGTTGTAATGAGAGCCTAAGGGCCTGATTCTTACCTTGGCGGTCGGCGGAGAGGCGGCGGTCGGACCGCGAACAGACCGGCGGTCCGAAAAATGGCATTCTGACCGCGGCGGTCACCGCCGCGATCGACCGCCACTTCCCCACTCCGACCGCCACGGCGGTCATGACCGACGGGCTGGAGTTCGCACACTCCGGCCCGGCGGTCGACCCAAGACCGCCAACCGTATCATGACCCTGCTTACCGCCGCGGTTTTTGGCGGTCGGGAACCGCCATGCGAACCATGGCGGTAGGCACTATCGGGGCCAGGGAATTCCTTCCCTGGCACTGATAGGGGTCTCCCCCACCCCCCACTGCCCCCCACGAGTCCTCCCCCCACACCCTTCACCCCCCTGCCACCCCCCAGAGGTGGTACGAACCCCCTGCCCCCCCCACCCCGACATGCACATACACGCACCCCGACATGCACGCACCCCCAACATGCACATATGCACACCCCCTACACACACACATACACAACGGGGGCACATACCCGCACACATACATGCCGACATGCGCACCCGCCGAACTACACACATTGCCCAAAGGCACAGCAGCACCCCCCGCCCGCATGCACGCACTCACACACCCCCTCTACACACCCCCATGCACGCACACATCACACAACACCCCCCCACCCCCTCCCCTCACGGACGATCAACTTACCTTGTGCGTTGGTCCTCCGGGAGGCGACGGGAGCCATAGGGACGTGACCGCCAACAGAAGACCGCCAACAGAAGACCGCCACACAGAAATGTGGGTCGTAATTCTGGGGGCGGTGTTCTGCTGGCGTGGCGGTGGAGGTTGACCAGTCTCCACTTTCCCGCCGACCGCCAGTGTGGCTGCTGGCAGTATTCCGGCGGAACGCTCCCAGCGGTCGGAATACGCGCAGCGGCATACCGCCGCGGTCGGCAGTCTTTACCGCGGCGGTAACTCGGCGGTCTTGCGAAAAGACCGCCAAGGTCAGAATCAGGCCCTAAGTGTCTTAAGTCTTTTTAAAGCAAACAAAGGGGGTGATTCTGACCTCGGCGGTAAAATGCCCTTACCGCCGGTCAGAAGACCGCCATAACACCGCCGCGGCCGCGGTCAACCGCCACGGTCATTCTGACCCACAACGGCCAAACCTCCAAAAATCCCTCCTCCACTGCAGCCCGCCACATCGGCGGGCAGCGATAAACTGGAGATGACCAAACCTCCACCGTCACGCCAACAGAAATACGCCCATGCCATTACGACCCACGAATCCACACGGCGGTCATTCAAACGCGGTATTCCATTGGCGCTACACACCGCCGCGTCAGAATACACACACATCACCAAAACACAGCCACATTGGACAATTTGAAAAACACACACCTGATACACATACACACACCACTCCCACACAATCAACCAACTATAAAACACACACCCACATCACCCACAAACCCCTGCGACCCCAATTACTGAGAGAAGGAGAGAGAGACACAGCAGACAATCCAAAGCAAGACACACTGAGGCACACTACACCATCACACACACCACATAGTAGCACAAAGCACCACTCACCAACACACTCCTCATCACATACACCACCCCACACCTCACCCACACCACCCCATGGCACCCCAAAGGCATCCACGATTTTCGGACCAAGAACTCCGGGTCATGGTGGAGGAAATCCTAAGAGTGGAACCCCAGCTCTTCGGCTCGCAGGTGCAGCACACCAGTATAGCCAGGAAGGCGGAGCTATGGCAGCGGATCGTGGACAGGGTCAACGCGGTGGGACAGCATCCCAGGAATAGGGAGGACATCCGCAAAAGATGGAACGACCTACGGGGGAAGGTCAGGTCGATGGTCTCCAGGCACAACATCGCGGTCCAGAAGACTGGCGGCGGACCCCCACCCACCCCTCCCGAATTTACATCGTGGGAGCAAGAGGTCTTGACCATCCTGCATCCTCAGGGCCTCGCAGGAGTAGCCGGAGGAATGGACTCTGGTAAGTCCCATCTCAACTACTATATCCCCCACACCCCACCAGCATGCCAACCCACACCCCCACCCTCACCCCCAACCCCCCAGCACACATCCTTCCTGACAATGTCTCACCAGCACAACCCACCCATCCCAACACCAACTCCTGCATGCCAACACAAACCATGGGCACCCATCACCTAAGCATGACCACTGCACTAACCCCTCCCCCCCACTAAATACCCTCACAACACCTCCCTCCAGGGAATGCCTGCACTGGGGGACAAGGGCACCCACAACACGCATGCTATTGCACACACAGAAACAATAACCAAACTCTCTTACCCCATGCAGGACCCGAACGACAACACACCAGCCAGGAGGGTCCAGAAGTGTCCATCCCACCACCGGAACAGGCCCACACTGAGGATAGCAGCTCTGTCGACAGTGAACCTGATGACCAGCCCGGACCATCGGGGACCTCTGGGCAGTCGGTTCCCCTCACCCAGACACAGGCCACACCAGACCCGACCCCCTCTGCCGACACCAGCACAGCTCCCACCCAGCGGGCCCATGCCTCTGTCTCTAGGACAGCTCAATCAGCGGTGTGTCTGCCACTACAGGGCACCCAGGCTAACCCGACACCCCAACAACAACAGGGACCTGGGGGCAGTGGGAGCGGGCACACCGGCCAGGGGACAGAGGCCGGGGGAAACCGGGCAGCTCGGAGGGCTGCTGTGCGACAGGGGGGGGAGGAGAGGCCCAGGGAACCCACTCTCCAAGAGGCCCTCACCACCCTCATGGGGGCCTACCACCACTCCCAAGAAACGATGGCGACGGTACTGGCCAGGTTCACTGAGATCCAGGCACAGCAGGAGGAACGCTACATGGGGTTCAGGGAGGAGCTGAGAATCATCGGGACCGCAATGGGGACCATCGTCCTGGCCCTCCACAGGATAGAGGACGCGTTGCGGGACCATGGTGCACCACACAGGGCCCCTGTCACTAGGCCGGACCAGGAACAGCCTACCACCTCCGCCGGCGCTAGTGGACAGGAGGTCCCAACACCTCGACAGCCCCCCAGAACCCCACCTCCTGCTGAAGAACAACCACCCCGTAAGAGGAGCCTGAGACCAAAGAAAAAGACAGAGTAGGATGTCAAGACCCCCGCCAGCAGGACATACCCCCTCAAGTCTTCCCACTGTCCCACATTGCCACCCTGTCCAACCATGAACTGCCTATGCTCCATCCTTCCACAGGCAAAAGAACAATGCACCTGTGAGACTGAGAACTGGACTCTGCCATGGATATTCCTCCACCCCCACCCATCACCCTTAGAATCACATGTACCGGTATCTAGCACTGTAAATAAATCACATTTTGCACACAAACCTGTTTTGAGTCATGCTGTATTATTAACAAAGGGATAACATATTACTGTTCAATTTCTGTTCTGTCAATTAGTCATGACAACATACCAATGTCAATACGCTGTATTTCATTGGCGAACCAAGCAGAAGTCAGGTACTGAGTCAGACAGCACTGAGAAGGGAAGGGAAAGGCATAAATGAATAAAAAACATCTGTGGGGAACTACAGAAAGTACAGATGCAGGAGGCTAGAAGCAATTGTGAAATGGCGTGGGTGATTCTTACCTGGGTGTTACTGGAAATACTGTTGTATCACTCTGTCCCTATTGTCTGTGTCATCCTCAGAGTCTTCCTCCTCTTCACTCTCCACAGGCTCCACGGCTTCTACAACACCACCATCTGGACTATCCTCCTGCAGGAAAGGCACCTGGCGTCGCAAAGCCAGGTTGTGAAGCATACAGCACGCCACGATGATATGGCACACCTTCTTTGGTGAGTACATTAGGGATCCACCAGTCATATGCAGGCACCTAAACCTGGCCTTCAGGAGGCCAAAGGTTCGCTCAATCACCCTCCTTGTACGCCCATGGGCCTCATTGTAGCGTTCCTCTGCCCTTGTCCGGGGATTCCTTACTGGGGTCAGTAGCCACGGCAGGTTGGGGTAACCAGAGTCACCTATTAGCCACACACGTTGTCTCTGTAGCTGCTCCATCACATAGGGGATGCTGCTATTTCGCATCACATACGCGTCATGCACTGACCCTGGGAACTTGGCATTTACATGGGAGATGTACTGGTCAGCCAAACAGACCACCTGGACATTCATCGAATGATAATTCTTTCTGTTTCGGTACACCTGCTCATCGTCTTTTGGGGGTACCAAAGCCACATGGGTCCCATCAATGGCACCAATGATGTTGGGGATATGTCCAAGGGCATAGAAATCACCCTTCACTGTGGGCAAGTCACCCTCCTCGGGGAAAATGATGTAGCTCCGCATGAGTTTCATCAGGGCAGACAACACTCTGCTCAAAATCTTTGAAAACATAGGCTGAGACATTCCAGATGACATGGCCACTGTGGTCTGGAATGACCCACTGGCCAAAAAATGGAGGACTGACAAAACCTGCACCAGAGGGGGAATCCCTGTGGGTTGGCGGATGGGGGACATCAGGGCTGGCTCCAGCTGGGCACACAGTTCATGGATAGTGGCACGGTCAAGTCGGTATCGAAGGATTATATGGCGTTCTTCCATTGTCGACAGGTCCACCAGCGGTCGGTACACGCGAGGATTCCTCCTTCTCATCCCAAGTCCCAGCGGACGGTGCCTAGGAAGGACAACATGGAGCACAGAGTCAGCCAAACCACAGGTACGTACAGACAGCTTGCACAGTTAAAGAATGGCAATGGGTTGAAAGGCGTGTATGTGTGGCAATGCAAGGCCTAGGCCTGTGTGTCGCAGTCAAAATTAAGCCATGTGGGCCCTTGAAATGGCGGCTGCCTGACCTGTGAAGTGGGACAATGGGATGTGAGGTCACTGCGCTGGCGGGGCACACCGTGGCGGTAGGCGGTCGAAGACCGCGGCGCAAAGCCGCATTGGTTAACATTGAAGCCTATGGGTTTCAGGAGCCAATAACGAAGTGCGCCGGCGGTCGCGGTACGCACCGCCGCGGTACGCACCGCCGCGGACGTGACCGCCATTTTCTATCTGCTTAATCACTCGAGACCTGATCATCCACAGGAGAGGACCTATACTGCAAGTGCTGCTGTGACCTCGGTCTGGAAGATACAATGGCTGCTGTGACTGGGGAAAGGGCCCCTGCCTTCACGTCTGAAGAATTGGACAAGCTCGTGGATGGGGTCCTCCCCCAGTATGCGCTACTCTACGGTCCTCCAGACCAACAAGTGAGTACCCCGGGTGCTAATGGAATGGGCTATGCCTGTGTGGATTGGGGTGGATGTAAGTTGGTGGGGTGGGGGGCGAATGAGGAGTGCAACGCCCGACAGATGAGAGCATGTGCCATATGGCAAAGTGGGTGGGGGGGGCCAATTACATCTAACATGCAGGCCATTGATGATTTCCTCCTTTCCACCCTGTACATATCTAATAGGTCAGCGCCCATCAGAAGATCGAGATTTGGCGTGCCATCGCCAAGGAAGTCCGGACCTTGGGGGTCCACAACAGACGGGGCACCCACTGCCGCAAGAGGTGGGAGGACATCCGCCGCGGAACAAGGAAGACCGCAGAAACACTGCTGGGGATGGCCTCCCAACCTAGGAGGGGTGCCAGTCGCACCATGACCCCCCTGATGTCCCGGATCCTGGCGGTGGCCTACCCTGAATTGGATGGGCGCTTTAAGACATCAGAGCAGACACAAGGGGGTGAGTATCAGCACATTCTCCTATCTTTCTGCGCAGTGGAGGCGTCTGGGTGGGGGAGGAGGGCTGTGGGTGACATTAGGCCAGGGCGCTTTCTGTAGTGTAGTCCTCTCCCTTAGGCATGGCCCTGTGCCCCCGGCCCCCACCTCTGTAGGGTGACAAGTACAGCCATTGAAGGTCCAGCATCTCCCATGTGCGCGTTTGACGTCTCTTGGCCTGTTGTCTTAGTCAGTAGTACTGAGTAGTGTACCCCGAATGCGCGGCTTAGTGCATTAGGCACCTGTGTCTGTCCTCTCCGCCAACGGTGTTGACATTGCATGCACTCAACCTGGTCTTCTTTTTTCTCCCCCCACCCTTTCTCTTCATCTTCTTGTGCATGTGTGCATTAGCATCATCAGGCGGAGGAGATATGGCATCGGAGCACGAGGGAGCTGCAGGACACAAGGCCCCGGTGGGCCCAGGAACAGACACCGAGGGCACCAGTGATCCGGAGGGCGAGGGGAGCACCACGACGGGGACCGCTGGTGAGAGCAGCGAAAGCGACACGTCCTCGGATGGGAGCTCCCTAGGGGTGGCGGCAACATCCGTGCCCCCCGCCTCTACAGGTACAGCCGCCACCCAGCGCACCAGCCCCGCCCTCCCAGCAGCCCCTCAGTCTTCGCTCCGTGCCGGTTCGCCCAGGAAGGCGCGCGTCTCCTTCGCCCCAGGCACCTCAGCCCCTGCCCCTGTTGCCCCTGCTGCCCTCAGTGCGGAGCTCATTGACCTGGTAAGGACGCTCATTGTTGGGCAGACGACCCTTCTGAATGCCATCCAGGGTGTGCAAAGGGAGGTGCAACAGAGCAATGCGTACCTGGAGGGCATTCATTCGGGTCAGGCTGCCCATCAACGAGCGTTCACTGCTCTGGCCTCAGCACTGACGGCAGCCATTGTCCCTGTTTCCAGCCTCCCTCTTCTGACTGCCTCCAGCCTGTCTCTGTCTCCTGTTCCTCAGCCTATCCCATCCCATCCACACCATCAGACCAGCCTGCACACACCTCAACACCCAAGAGCAGCTCATCCAAACACAAGCACAACAGATCCCGCAAACACTCACCCGAGCAACACCCAGATGCAGACATGCCAACAGCCACTGCCACCCCTGTGTCCCCCTCCTCCTCTTCTCCCTCCTCCCTCCCTGTGACGTCTACACTCACACCTGCATGCACCCCAACATCAGCCAGTGCTTCCATCACCACCTCACCCTCCAGTACAGTCCACACTCGTGCAGTCACCACCCCCACTGCCATGTACACGTCCCCTGTGTCCTCTCCCACTGTGTCTGTCACCCCCTCTTCCAAGACACACAAACGCAGGCAGCCACCCACCCAACAGCCATCCACCTCACGACAGCCTACAGCACCAGCACCTTCACCCAATGACAGCACACCTGACTCTCCTACAACCACCTCCTCTACCTCCACTTCCATCTCCACTTCTCCTACCCTTTACCTTGGCCCTAAAAAACTTTTCCTGGCTAACCTTAACCTCTTTCCCCCCGATGACCTCCCCCATCCATCTTCAAAGAGTCCCAAGAGCACCGCAGCCACCACCAGCCCAGCTTCGGGTGTCACTGTTGTGCCTGGGTTCTGGAGCCCACCCTTTGCCAGCAGTGACACATCGATCAGCAGCAAGGACACGTCCAGTCCCCCCCCCGGCAAGAGGACCCGCAAAACCAAGGACCGCCGTGCGAGGACCGACAGGGCTGCCCCCAAGGAGCAATGTGCGGCCACTTCACCACCCACACCATCTGGGGGAAGCAAGGGCCCGAGAGCCCCATCAAAGGAGCGGAAGGGCAGCAGGAGCGCGGAGAAGGTGGACCCCACATGCCACAACCCAGCTGGGAAGGAGGACACTAAGGAGGCCAGGAGTCCGTCCCCGAAGGGTCCAGAAACGTCACGGTCCGAGGGCGACTGAACAGGGAGTCCAGGCCAGGTCTGGCTCCCTTGACCTGCTGGATGGGCACCGCTGAACAGGGCTCGCGGTGCAGAAGAGCACCGCTGAACAGGGCCCCGCCGTGGAGATAGGCACCGCTGAACAGGGCCCGCGGTGCAGAAGAGCACCGCTGAACAGGGCCCCGCCGTGGAGATAGGCACCGCTGAACAGGGCCCGCGGTGCAGAAGAGCACCGCTGAACAGGGCCCCGCCGTGGAGATAGGCACCGCTGAACAGGGCCCGCGGTGCAGAAGAGTACCGCTGAACAGGGCCCCGCCGTGGAGATAGGCACCGCTGAACAGGGCCCGCGGTGCAGAAGAGTACCGCGGAACAGGGCCCCGCCGTGGAGATAGGCACCGCTGAACAGGGCCCGCGGTGCAGAAGAGCACCGCTGAACAGGGCCCCGCCGTGGAGATAGGCACCGCTGAACAGGGCCCGCGGTGCAGAAGAGCACCGCTGAACAGGGCCCCGCCGTGGAGATAGGCACCGCTGAACAGGGCCCGCGGTGCAGAAGAGTACCGCTGAACAGGGCCCCGCCGTCTCAAGCACCGCTCCGCTGGGCCCTTAATTTCAAGCACCGCTCCGCTGGGCCCTTCCTGTCAAGCACCGCTCCGCTGGGCCCCGCCGTCTCAAGCACCGCTCCGCTGGGCCCTTCATTTCAAGCACCGCTCCGCTGGGCCCTTCCTGTCAAGCACCGCTCCGCTGGGCCCCGCCGTCTCAAGCACCGCTCCGCTGGGCCCTTCATTTCAAGCACCGCTCCGCTGGGCCCTTCCTGTCAAGCACCGCTCCGCTGGGCCCCGCCGTCTCAAGCACTGCTCCGCTGGGCCCTTCATTTCAAGCACCGCTCTGCTGGGCCCTTCCTGTCAAGCACCGCTCCGCTGGGCCCCGCCGTCTCAAGCACCGCTCCGCTGGGCCCCGCCGTCTCAAGCACCGCTCCGCTGGGCCCTTCCTGTCAAGCACCGCTCCGCTGGGCCCCGCCGTCTCAAGCACCGCTCCGCTGGGCCCTTCCTGTCAAGCACCGCTCCGCTGGGCCCCGCCGTCTCAAGCACCGCTCCGCTGGGCCCTTCCTCTCAAGCACCGCTCCGCTGGGCCCTTCCTCTCAAGCACCGCTCCGCTGGGCCCCGCCGTCTCAAGCACCGCTCCGCTGGGCCCTTCCTGTCAAGCACCGCTCCGCTGGGCCCCGCCGTCTCAAGCACCGCTCCGCTGGGCCCTTCCTCTCAAGCACCGCTCCGCTGGGCCCTTCCTCTCAAGCACCGCTCCGCTGGGCCCCGCCGTCTCAAGCACCGCTCCGCTGGGCCCTTCCTGTCAAGCACCGCTCCGCTGGGCCCCGCCGTCTCAAGCACCGCTGAACAGGGCACCGCCGTCTCAAGCACCGTTGATGGTTCATTGTGCCCACCATGCCTCCTCCTTGACCAGTGGAGACTGTCATCCACCTGATGGACTGTGGCTTTGCACTCCCCAGGATGGTCCAGTGGGCAATCCACCCACTGCAGAGACTTGAGAGACTGTGGCTTTGCACTCCCCAGGATGGCCCAGTGGGCAGCCCACCCACTGTAGAGACATTGAGAGACTGTGGCTTTGCACTCCCCAGGATGGTCCAGTGGGCAATCCACCCACTGCAGAGACTTGAGAGACTGTGGCTTTGCACTCCCCAGGATGGTCCCGTGGGCATGGTGGCTCCTCGTGGATCTGGCGTCGTGGACTCATGTGGCTGTGGTGCCCCCCCCTTCCCTTCCCCCTGAGGTGCCTGTAGTTTTTACATCTGATGCCCCTGCAGTGTTCTCTCCAAAGGACTCAGGTCTCCTGTGTGGGCTTTGCCCTTGTTTCTCAAGACTTTGGCCCACGGACATGCTGAATTCGTAGGATGTGCAGGACTTGGTACTTCAGTTATACACTGATGTGTATGTCATTTGTTTTGTTGTGGATATCTTTCATGGTTGTACGCTAATTTTCTGGAGCTTTTTGGTACATAAATATTTATTCCAAATATGATTATGTCCTAGCATTTTTCAGGGGTGTTTGGGTGGTGTCACTGTGACTTGGTGCTCTGCATGGTGAGTACATGATTGGGGGGGGGGGGTCGCATATGTGTGTGCCCGTAACCTTTCGTCCTCCCCCTCCCGTGTGTCGTAGGTGCAGTACTCACCGTTGTCGTCTGCGCCGGACTTCGTACTCGTGGTAGATGAGAAGGTAGACGAGAGCAGGTAGGATGTTTAATTCGGGTTCCATGCTGTCCTCCGTACTCGTGGAGTGTGTTTTGGTGAGCGTTTTCCCGTTCGTAGTCTGTTTCCGCCGTGTTTTTATCGGCGGTGCTCCCGCCCCGGAAAAGGTGGCGGATTGGTGAGTTATGATAGTGTGGGCGGTACATTGTCTGCCGCCTGCCTGTTGGCGGTGACCGCCGCGCTGTTTGTCTGTACCGCCGCGGCGGTCGGAGTGTTAAGTTGGCGGGCTGTGTTGGCGGTTCCCGCCAGGGTCAGAATTCCATTTTTTGGACCGCCAGCCTGTTGGCGGGTTGGCCGCCACTTTAACACCGACCGCCAGGGTTAGAATCACCCCCAAAGTCTCTTTCAAGCACAAAGTACCTGGTTCGCGTGAAAAATCTCCGCAAAGGGCCGCAGAGGAGGAGAAGCGTGGAAACAAAGGGGTGTGCATTGATTTCTTGGGCCGCACACAGCAATGAGTTGTTTTGTTTCCGCGCAGGGACGGCTGTGCATCGATTTACGGTGCTCGATCATGGATCCTCTTCGGGTTGTGGGGTTTTCGGATGCCCCTGGGTCTGTGCGTGGAATCCTGGGTTTGAGGAGCGAAGTCACAAGCGCTGCATCATTTCGGTTCAGCGTGCGGTGAATTTCTCACCGCGGGGCAGGCTGTGCATCGGCTGTGCGTCAAATTTTCACCGCACAAGGAGACAAGTTGCAAGAGAGAAGTCTTTTTGGTCCTAAGACTTCAGGGAACAGGAGGCAAGCTCTTTCCAAGCCCTTGGAGATCACTTCTTCACCACAGCCAGAGAGCAGCAAGGCAGCAGGCCAACAGCAAGGCAGCAGTCCTTCACAGAAAGCAGTCAGGTGAGTCCTTTGGGCAGCCAGGCAGTTCTTCTTTGTAGGATGAAGTTTCTGGTTACAAGTTTCTTCTCCAGGTAGTGTCTGAGTTGGAAGGGGCAGAGGCCCTGTTTAAATACCCAAATATGCCTTTGAAGTGGTGGAAACTTCAAAGAGTGGCTTAGAAGTGCACCAGGTCCCATTTCAGTTCAATCCTGTCTGCCAGGGTCCCAGTAGGGGGTGTGGCAGTCCTTTGTGTGGGAGCAGGCCCTCCACCCTCCCAGTCCAGGAAGACCCATTCAAAATGCAGATGTATGCAAGTGAGGCTGAGTATCCTGTGTTTGGAGTGTGTCTGAGTGAATGAACAAGGAGTTGTCAACTAAACCCAGCCAGACGTGGATTGTAAGGCACAGAAAGATTTAAGTGCAAAGAAATGCTCACTTTCTAAAAGTGGCATTTCTAAAATAGTAATAGTAAATCCAACTTCACCAATTAGCCGGATTTTATATCACCATTCTGGCCATACTAAAAATGTCCTTCCTACTCCTTTCAGATCAGCATCTACTACTCAAACAATGCATGATGGCAGCCCTAGTGTTAGTCTATGAAGGGAGCAGGCCCCACAGCAGTGTAAAAAGTAATTTGGGAGTTTTACACTGCCAGGACATGTAAACTACATAGGCCTTTTGCCTACACAGCATCCTGCCCTATGGGTTACCTATGGCATACCTTAGGGGTGTCTTATATGTAGAAAAAGGGGAGTTTTAGGCTTGGCAAGTACTTTTAAATGCCAAGTCGAATTGGCAGTGAAACTGCACACACAGGCCTTGCATTGGCAGGCCTGAGACAAGGTTAAGGGGCTACTTGAGTGGGTGGCACAATCAGTGCTGCAGGCCCACTATTAGCATTTAATCTACAGGCCCTGGGCACATATAGTGCACTCTACTAGGGACTTATACGTAAAATAAATAGTTCACTTGGGTATGATACCATGTTACCATGTTTAAAGGGAGAGAGCATATGCACTTTAGCACTGGTTAGCAGTGGTAAAGTGGGCAGAGTCTAAAGACCAGCAAAAACAGTGTCCAAAAAGTGGAGGGAGGCAGGCAAAAAGTTAGGGGTGACTACTCTAAGGCTGTCAGGTCTAACAATACACAATTCCATTAATATATTCAGGTGTGACATACCTCGGGTTGCTACTCATTGCGACTTCAGGACGTACCAGAATATAATCCCCATGTAGCAAAACTGTTGATGGGGGGAATGGAGCAGGGTGGGATCTCCCAACTATACTTCACTTTGATTAAAAATGGTCCCGAAACGTTGGAAAGCCTTCGCTGGACTTGGGAGGACTGGTCTGGGGAACTCGACAAAGTGGACTGGGAGGAGGCTTATATGGCCCCACATGAACTAGTAATAATGGCAAGCCTATGCTTGCTTCATCTCCATCACGCATACATGTCCCCTCAGCACCTCCACATGGCTAACCTTCTTCATGACTCCAACTAAGAGAGGTGTGGAACCCCCCCAAAAAGACATCTTCCACATAGTATGGCAATGTCCCCCTATAACTAGATATTGGTCTCCAATTGAACGCACACTTTCAGCTGTTCTGGACATCCCAGTGCAGCCGACTCCCAAGCTGATGCTGTTGGGGGTTGTGGGGGACATGGATGGTCTTTGGGGGGACAGAGCCTTGGTGGGCATTGCAACTTAGTGGCAAAGAGAGACATCCCCAGGGCATGGAAGACCCCAGGTCCACTGAAGATGGCTCAATGGTGTACTGGGTTGGACTGGTGCGCCAAACAAGAAGAACCAATTTATTAAGCCCGGGGTGCCCTAAGAAATTTGTGTAAATTTGGGGCAAGTGGTGGGAACACTATTGATTGGATGTTTGACTGTAAAATACCTATTGTATGGGTAAATGAGAGGGGGGAAATACATTAAAATTATTGGTCCTGGATATGGTACCTGAGGTGAATAGAGAAGAAATATGTACAGGTCATGTAGGATATTTTGCTATTTATGTTGTCAATTTTCCCCTGATCCTAGACCTTAAAAAAATTACAAAAGGATTGCCTTTCTCTATATGGTATGCCTGCAGTGGTCCCGACCTCCTGTGTAGTGCCCACCCAATGTACCCTGACAATGCGGCACCCCTACCTGCGAATTCGGCAATGGGGGGGTCGTATTCTCTCTGTGGGACCCTGGCAGCAGTGATGGCAGGTGTTGTCCAGGCGTTGGACAATTCACCTTTGACATTTTTGTATTTTTGATATTCCCCATCATTACTGAGAGGTCGAATGTGTTTTTTCCTTGACTGATGCGTAATTATGTCTTTTAAATTCAGTAGGTCACTATCATGACTCGTGGCAGTGACAATCTGGGTTAACGACAGAGAAGTTGGAGTACTTGACTTGACAATTAAATTAATGTAGGTCTCAGCCATTTTGGATGGAGTACCCTGGCCTTGGATAGGCACTCTTGAAAAGTAGTCAGCAGGATTTTGATCCTTGCCTGGTCGATGCACAGTTATGTTGTCATACTATGGCAATCGCAGTACCCATCATTCAATCTGAGGAGACATCTTGGCTCTTTGATTGCTGAAGATGGTGTGCAATGCTGAATGATCAGTCACCAGTGTAAAATGCTTTCTGTCCAGGAATACATGGAAATGCTCACAAGCTTATACCACAGCCAAATTTTCATTCTCAGTCTGTGAGTAAGCACATTCTGGTTGAGACAAACTTCTAGCATAGACCACAGTATGTCATCTTGCATTTGGGTGTCCACTATGCTGTGCAAGTATAGCACCTAACCCTACCGGGATATTGTCAATCACAATCTCTAATTGGAGTCTTGGATTGAAGTGTGCCATTTCCATAGCATTCGCGATGGTGCGTTTGATTCTCTTGAAACTTCTTTCACAGTCTTGAGAGCATTTAAAATAAACATTTTTCTTTGTTAACTCATGTAATGGAGCACTAACAGTGGCAAAGGCCTTAATGTGTCTTGAACAGTAACTGGCCATTCCAAGAAAAGAACATACCATGGAAATACCTTGTAGGGGTTCAGCATTTGTTAAAGCTTGTACTTTTTTAGGGCCAGGTGTCATACCAACATCAGAAAACGTATGGCCAAAGAATTTCAGTTTTGTCTTGTTGAACTCACATTTGTCTGCATTTAAAGTAAACCCTGCATTATTGAGTAATTTACATACTTGTGTGAGGGCTTTATTGTGCTTCTTCTGTGTAGCTCCAAAAAAGATTATGTCATCAACCTAACTGAATACATTCACAACCGGTTGTATGATGCTTTGTATGATGTCTTTGTAAACATCTGCAGCTGATGATACAGCAAAACTTAGGGCCTCATTATGACTTTGGCGGTCATCACAGAAAACCCCCCAAGCTGCTGCAGCCAGCATACCGCCAGTGCTGGTGGTATGCTTGCCGGCCTAGTAGGAGTTTTCCGCTGCAACAGCGGGTGACAACAGCATTTCCGCCCATTGGCCCAGTGGAAACTCACCACAACACTGACGCTGGCTCGTAATTGAGCCGGCTGCAATGTTGTGGTGCGTCGGGTGCAACAGCAGCCCTCGCGAATTTCACTGCCCATAATTCGGGCAGTGAAATGCATGACGGGGTTGTCCATGGGGGTCCCTGCACTGCACATGCCTAGTGCATGGGTCCCCAGGGGCCCCCGACATCCCCATTCCACCAGCCTTTCCATGCCAGTGTAAACCAACATGGAAAGGCTGGAGGATGGGGACTCGTAATCCCCAGGGCAGCGCTGCTTGCTGCGCTGCCTTGGTGGATTACAGCCTCTGGGACCGCTAGGCTGCAGGATGGCGGCAGCCTGGCGGTGTCAGCGGTTGGACCGTGGTGGCTCTGCCACGGTCATAATACGGCGGTCCGAACACCATAGCGAGTGTGGTGGTCTTGAGACCGCCACACTTGTAATGAGGGCATAAGTCTCTTGTATCTAAGCAAACTAACATGTGCAGAAAAAGGTTGTAATATATCTGCAGCTTTCTTCAAGTTGTAACTGATGATAACCTTTATTCAAATCAAGTCGAGAAAGACTTTTGCACCATTCAATTGTGTTATCATGTCAGCAATGTGCGGACCTGAATGTTGTTCTCGTTCAATTGGTTGGTTCTCCTGATGCATGTAAATGCATATGCACACAGCTCCTTCACAGTCCTTTTTAGTCACTACTACTATGTGAGAAACCCATGGAGTTGGACCAGAGGAACATTCAATAATGTTGTGCTTAAGTAATGATTCAAGTAATTTTTCAACAGTTTCTGGTAAATGTAAAGCAACTCATCTATGTCTCTGAGCAACAGGACGGACATCCTCATTAATATGCAGCTTTACTTTCATCGTCTTTATCTTTCCTAACCCATGAAACAATGAAGGGAATTGACCTACTATTTTGAGTTGTGCATTCATGTAGTAATTCACCAAAATCAGTCCAATGTCAGCAGCCATGTTGAAAATGAGCATGCAGGCACTTGCCGCTGCACCTTGAAGCACATAGATTGGTGCTTGTACTTTTGTTTCTTTATATTTCACTGTCTGTAAATTACCTTGACTCATCATGGGCCTTGGTCTTTGGCGGTGTATGTTGTGGTAACAGAGACAGTCCATTGTACTTCTCTTTGGAAATTATATTTTCGATGCAGCACTGTCGATAATGAAATGGACTGAATATCCATTTATTTTCAATGTAATCTTTACAGTGTTGTATGTTTTTGTTGCTTTGACATGTCAACTTTTCTGTGGCTGACTTTTCTACTCACAGGAGACCAGTCCAACATGTGCAGGTTTTTCTGAGGTAAGCATTGACGTGGCACAATCACTTTCTTCACTTTCACTTATTTTTGAAGCAGAAGAACTGTTTGATAATGATTTAGATGACAATCGACCTCATTTGATATCCATTTGCATCAACTGATATTGCATCTTGGCCCTGAGGGTGAGCATCAAACATTGCTTTTAGAATGTTCTGGTGGCCATTTTGTCCTCATGCACTCACTTTTTCCTTTACTCTGCAAAGCATCACAAAATGATTCTCTTTACCACGCCCTTTGCATATCTTACCAATGATAGGAGACTTTCTTTCCTGTGGAAATGCAAATTCACATTTGAAACACAACTTCTTTTAGCATGTAGACATCACTTTGTGTCCTTCCGTCTTTTGTTTTGACATACTTTTCACACTCATGAGTGACTTGCTCCTGGCACCTCTGACCTCAATAGTGGCAGTTTGTCTTTCAGCACGTTCCTCAACTCTGGCAGCCATCAACACTTGCTCCAGACTGAGAGCCTGATTTAGAAGTTGGTGGACAGGTTACTCCATCACAAACCTGATGAATATCCCATGTATTATGAGTTCCATAGAATAAAACACAATTGAAATACGGTGGAGGGGATAGCCATCATGTTTGTGACAGAGTAACCCCATCTGGCAAATTCTAAATCAGGCCCTAAGAGTATTTTTCAGCATTCATTGTCTGAATGAATCGGACGAACGTGCACTGATCACTCTAAGCCGCATGGCTTCATCGTCATCTCACAGTACTTGATGAGTGTGTTGAGTCTTTCCACAAATTCATCAATTGTTTAATCAACTCTATAATGTTCTTGATTGAAGTATCGTTCATAGTCATTGTTTGGTACTAGATTAAAATTGAGATTCAACAATGCATTCTTAATCTGAATGGCACGTGACTTCTTTGTCAATTCTTGGAATTTTTTTTATGACTTCTTTTACACCATCACCAGCAAGATTTTTCAGATATTTGATAATCGTCCTGTTATCATTCTCTTCAAGTGCCTCTATGCAATCTTCAAATGTCTCTTTCCAAGCATTCCATCTATAGCAAATATTTTGCTTTTTGGTGGTGTTAAATAGTAGTCGTGGTTCTGGAAAATGGCAGCATTGAAGATCAGTATGGAACTTACTAACATCGTGATAGGAGCTCTCCCTGGCCTCTCTGACTGGAAATCATGGTCAGTTCTATTTATGCCCCAGATTTGCCCTTGCGATGGGCCAGCCTTGGGGTCATCCTTGATGGGTTCCATTTGCTGAGCGGCCTTTTGCCAAGTTTCTTGTGGCCGCCATCAACTGGGGTATGATGACTCTGCTTATCAGACTCAGTAAGTCATCTTTTTTATTCTCTTTACATTTCAGCTTACATTTTATTACACCTGGTTGATATCTGCCTTGCAGTATTCATTGGTATCTGATAATTGTCTTTAACTGTAAGCCTGGTTGAATCCACCTTCAGCGTTAACGCTCTGGACAATGTATTACTTTATTATGCGTGGCACCCCAATACCTTTTTGTAGGATCTTGGTTGTAGTTTCTTGACCAATGAAGCGTAAACTTTTCTGTGACGCTTTCTTTCCATTCACACACTTCACATCAGCTGGAGCTGCACTTTGACTCCATATACGCCAACCGTCGACTTGGCGCTTTGATGAAGGCACACATGGCACTCACAAGCAGTTTGCTTGGGCCAAGGAAAACTCTATAGGAGAGCACTTTCTTCTTCAGGTTACTTATCACTTATTTCCTCGCAAGTTGTACAGTTCTCCCCCGCCTGCTACCGCCGAGTGACTATACAACACATGGGGCCATATGTACGAAAGCTTTTTCCCATACACACAGAATGGGTAAAATCCTTTCGTACATCTGGCCCATAGATCTGTAAATCACACATCTTTATTCCTCTTTGTGTACCTGTGAACCCCCAAATTTTAAAACAAGCTTTCCTTACATTCTATTCTAGCAATTACATCACTGATACAGAGTCCTCGGGGAGCCAGAAATGTTCCCTTCTAAATCATGCAAGAAACTACACCCACACAGGCTGCATGCAGTAAACTCACCTGAACCAGCCATTGCTGCTCCAGTGCCCAGGAACTCAGTGCACACCGATTTTGAAGACGAGGATAAGAAGGAATTCGAGTCAAGTTAGCCCGGGGGGAGGGTGGCGTAGGGAAGAATTTACTTGGTAGATAGCACTTAGGTGCTAGAAGATTTTTGTCTCTACAATATAGTTGAAAAAGACTCTTGAGACTTGGACTTTTAGTTGGGCTGACTCTGGATGTTTCCGAAAGTGAATTGGGAATAGAGCAAGGACAGAGAGGGATACAGGGAACTGCCTATGAAACACTAGGGCCCTGGCCTCAGGAGGGCTGTGTAGTTGTGTGAGAATGTTGTATTTGGCTTTATAGTGGTGGCACTAAAATAAAAAGAGTTATCTTTTTAATAAAAAAAGTGTGTATTTGGCTGGGCAATAATTTATTGCTAGTGCTGCGGTGTGTATTTTGAGTTGTAAGCCTGTGTTCACTCCCTGTATCTACCTCCTCCCCAAGGGATCCTTTGACTGCTTGGACCATACTATTCCTAAGAGTCAACTGCTGAAGGGGTACTTGGCCCAGCTCCTCAGAATCCATAGTAGGCTGGGCCTGGTACATCAAGAGTAAAAGGCCTCAACCCCCAAGTTTAGGCACAGAAGATCCTGCTTACCCCATTGCCCTCTAAAAGGAGTTCTGACACCTATGCACACCTGTGCACAATGAAGTAAACTATAATCCATTGATCAAAGCTTCAGATTATTCCCAGGCTTCAATGGGAGTATTATTATTATTATTTATCAGTAGTTGGAAGTCTCTAATTATTGTTTCCAGGTATTCCCAAAGCATAGCATTACACAAAAGGGCTTATTCAAATGTCAGCATTTTTACTGTCCAATGTATTTGCTGCCATTCTAAAGTCCATAGAGATAAGTCAATGTCTGGTGGTGCCGTTGGCTGCATTATAATTACAACAATCATGGATGGAGCCAAAACTAGTTCATGCATGACCAGTGAATGTGGTGAGATCAGACAGACATACAGACATTAGATTCACTGGTAGCTGTCACCAAATATCTTGAATTCCCAGGGAATCCATCCTAGCCTAAACAAAACCTGAAATATGAGTTTTCTGTAAGCAGAAAAAGAGTCATATATAAGAGTTTTCAGTGTCCTACAAACTGACCCCATTTGAATCGTTCACATTCTATGTTTAAAAAAAAACATTTGATGCAATAGTAAGCAAATTAATCATCTCGATAATTTTAATCTGGTATTGTTTTTTGAAACTGCCATTTTTATTGCACTTCCACTGCCCACCAAACTGCCTTACCCAGACCTGCACACAGCATACCTAAGCACAAAAACTCTCCAAAACATTGGCTAATTTTCAGCGAGAGGTGGCACCTGCATTCCACTAGTCAGGACTGCCCAACCTGGTTATATAACCCACTTGTCCACACATGGAAAAGAAAAATGGAAAAAGGAAAAAAAATACAATGATTTCCCCCTGCTCATGCTTGGGATCACGGGCCAGATGTTCATGTTTATTTTGGTGGATTTGTAACGCATGGCTACCCTGGGGCATCCCAGCACTAGGTGAGACAGCAGATTAAAAAACAGAGAAAAACAGAAAAATGTCCAAGATTATTGTGGAAAGAGCCAGGCTTTAACCAAGTTCCTGGACCTTGGTGCCTCATCCAGAAGCCGCAACTCCAGGGACATTGAGTTCTAAATTAGATAGGCTGAGGCTCTTCCTCCTCATCTAGCTCTCTGAATCTTTGGCATATTCAACAGACGATGCAGAGGATCGCAGAGATCTAGTTGGACAGTATGGTCGAACGGCCCTTGTTATGCAAAGCTCTAAGTGCCATACATAGGGATTTACATTTCAATCTGTTTCTATCGCAGCTAGTGTAACATTTTCATAGATTATTTTAATGTTTCACATCTGGCAAATATTAAGAAGAGTTCTGGCCACCGTGTTTTGAAACACCTGTAGTTTCTTTATCACATATTTTGGTGATCCCAGGTAAAGGAAGTTATCGTAATCCAGGCAGTTTAACACCAGAGATTGAATCACAGTTTTTCTGGACTCCTCTGGAATCCCATTACAAGATCTTTGAAATGGCCCTTAATAATCCAAAACAGGTGATCGTAAGATTTTTTGCTTGGGCATCCATGACCTGGGCTTTATGCATTCACATTCCCAAATTCTTGACAAGGGAGTTGGGGGTCAAGGGAGTCCCCTGGCAGTCTGGCCAGCCAATGCTTGGAAACATAACTGCATGTTTCCCTAAAATCTTTAGTTCTGTTTTGTCGCCATTCAATTTTAGGCAACAGTTTGCCATCCAGCTGGCCACCTTTTCCAGGCATAGGGCCAATTGATATATCTCTGGCCTCTGGCTGTCAGTGAGAAAGACCACGAGTTGCGTATCAACCACGTAGGAAATTAGGGATAACCCAGACTCCTGTATGATGTCTGCCAGAGGGCAAAGATCAATATTAAAAAGTGTGAGGCTGAGAGCTGTGGTACCCTGCACATATTAGGCAGAGAGTTGGATAAACAGGAACCTTCCATAGAATGGAAGGTTCTAGCCTTTCTAAAGGACATCAGCCAATCCAGTGCCTTACCCTTCACTCCAACCTCCTTCAGTTTCTCAATTAGTGTTGGGTGGTCAACAGTGTCAAAGGCTGCACTTAAATCTAATAGTATAAACGCAACAACACCTCCCTGGTCAAGTCGATGTGTGAGTTCCTCTGTCACTGCCAGAAGAGCTGACTCCGTACTGTGTTGAGTTCAAAAGCTCATTTAAGTGTGGTGAAGGGAATGATTATCTTCGAGGAAGTTCGCAAATATTTGATTCTCATGTTTCTCAAGTAACTTCCCCCTAGCAGGCAGAAGAGAGATTGGTTGAAAATTGCCCAAAAATAGCAGGATCCAGGATGTGGTTTAATGAGTTTTATTAGTGACCTTGAAATGCACAGATTGAGGCCCAGATTTATGAAAAGTGGTGCTGCACACAGTGAAGCCCCACTTTTTGTTGTGTCCCATTAGCCCCCAAACGCCACCATGTGTCCACCATATTTCAAATACGGCGCACCATGGTGGTAGTCAGGGGGACTAGCATCATAATTGTTTTACTCTAGTCCTGCTCTTTGCAGGACTAACATAAAAAATGATGAAGCTAATCCTGAAAAGGACCCAGAGGCCCACTGAACACAATGGGAGGCTCTTTTTAAAGCCTGCACTTAGCAGGCCTTAAAAATGCTGATACAAATGGTGCAAAGGAATCTCACAGATTCCTTTGCACCATTTTTTCGGCCCCCCTCTAACACCAGAACACCCCCCTTGCATACATTATGCCTGGCGCAGACATAATGTAGCGCAAGGGATTACAAAGTGGTGCAATGCAAGGATTGTGCCACTTTGTAAATATGGTGTGGCGTGTTCGCCCTTTCAACGCTACATTAGGGTAAAACAAAATGAAGCTCATGTGGCTTTGGAATGGCGCTAGGCCACCATAAATCTGGACCTTGGTACCTTGGTATCTATTTGTAATTCTAGCTTTTGAACATGACTTAAAAATCATTTGAATCTAGGTTTACACAGTCCTTGAAATTGTAAATATTTACTGTTAAGAATGGGGTCTTTGGTTGACAGTCAGGTTACCCCCTGTTCAAGCAAGGACCCTCACTCTAGTCAGGGTAAAAGAGAATCACCCTCAGCTAACCCCTGCTTACCCCCTTGGTAGCTTGGCAGAGCAGTAGGCTTAACTTCAGAGTGCTAGGTGTAAAGTAATTGCATCAACACACACAGCAACTTAATGAAAACACTAAAAAATGACACAACACAAGTTTAGGAAAATAGGAAATATTTATCTAAACAAAACAAGACCAAAAGGACAAACATCCATCATACACAAGTCAAGTTATGAAGTTTTAAAGATTAAATCCCAAAATAGCGCTTAGAAACACAAAATGCTTCGTTGAGGTGTTAACACTGCGGCGTGACAGAGTCGTTCCCAACAATCTGACACCAGCGGTGCCGGCCACGGAGTTGCGGACTTCGGCGAGGCTGCAGCAGTGTTGGCCTGCGAAGGTTGTCGCATTCCAGCGAAGATCACGGAGTCGGTTACAGGTGGCATCACCAGATTCTGCAGTCTGTGGTTTTGGGTGCCCTTCTTATACCCAATTTCTCCTTTGAAGTAGGCCTTCTTCAAAGTAAAGTCTCTCTTGAATGTGAAATCCTGCCTTGCCCAGGCCAGGCCCCGGACACTCACCAGGGAGTTATAGACTGCATTGTGTGAGGACAGGCACAGCCCTTTCAGGTGTAAGTGACCACTCCTCCCCTCCCTCCTAGCACAGATGGCTCATCAGGATATGCAGGCTACATTGCGAATCGCAGACAGTGTCATTGACACTGTTGTACATCCGGTTTTGCGAGTCGCAAATTGCGAGTTGCCTTGACTCGCAGTTTGCGAGTCGCAAAACCGGAGCTTCGTACATGTGGCCCTAAGACTCTTATTCTTTTGAAAATTCATATCTTGACCTGTGTATGTTGAATTTTTGTTGTTTGGTCTTGTTTTGTTTAGATAAATATTACCTATTTTTCTAAACCTGTGTTGTGTCATTTTGTAGTGTTTTCACTGTATTACTGTGTGTGTTGGTACAAATACTTTACACATTGCTTCTGAAGTTAAGACTGCCTGCTCGTGCCAAGCTACCAAGGGGGTGTGCGGGTGTTTTCTTTTTGTGTGATTCTCCTTTACCCTGACTAGAGTGAGGGTCCTTGCTTGGACAGGGGATAATTTTACTGCCAACCAAAGACCCCATTTCTAACACCACACTAAACACACATGGGCAGGGGAAGACAGACGTACAGGCAACAACACATATGCATCATGCCATACTACACTGAAATCATTGCACATCACAAACACATGCACCCACATACACATAATACAGCCACAACCTGACTTGAAAATCCTGTGTGGACATGTGGAGCAATGTCCCCTTTGCATACAGAAGCAGCCCACAAACAACTACAAGTGTCCACTGGTTGACAACAGACCCCACACACATTACATAAAACAAAGAATAGCTCAGCTATGTCAAGGGCGTAGGCCATGGCCATGGCCATTTAAAGAAAGACACACATAGTCACAGCCCAACTTAAATCATGTTGTGCAAGCCTCTGGCATCTCCTATATCAAATACCACCCAAGCGGTGCCACTACCAACTATATATCATCTACACATACCTGACATACCTGTAGTGTGCACATAGACCTGTCTGCTGCATTGTTTCGCACACATATGAATACAAATCAACCTGCCATGAAAGACCATGGGGGAGGATCCTGAGAAATGGGGCAGCACCTATTCCAGTGCCACCTCACATGCGCCCCTTAGTGCCCCTAACACCACCATGTCTGTTCTGGATACTAGAAATGGTCCACCATGGTAAACAGTTTGTGCAAACTGTAAAGTTCATGAATGCCATAGTGGGACTCAGCAGGTGTATAGAGGACAAACCTGACCTTACATGCACCATAAATAGGGACCCATGTGAAAAATAGGCGTGCCCCCTCCCAAAGCCTGTCTGTGAGAAAGCATGTATTGGAAGCTAGATGATACTACTGCACCAAACTAGATCATCCTACAAAAGTGTGATATAAGCGAAGGGCATAGAAGAACATGCAATGTGGTGGGGAAGACATTTGGGCTTCTGAAGTCAAAGTTCATGTGCCTGGCCATGACAGGATGAAGCCTCTTGTATGCTCCACCACTAGTATGCAAAATCATATTGGCATGTGCAATCCTCCATACAATATGTATAAGAACAAATGTTCCCTGGGATGAACAGATTGACGTTCCAAATGAGGAGGAGGATGATGATGGAGAAGCTAATTTGGACGGGGAACAACAAAACACTGCTGCTGGAGTTCACAGGAGACTCCACATAGTAGAGAACCTTTATACATAGAGACTGGACTATCGTCATCACATTGAAAATAGCACAAATAAAATACTTTGCACCTGAATCTCCTTGGTCTACTCATTCTCTATTACATATACCATTGGAATGTAACTCAAGCCTCAGGGAGCAAGTAAGAAACACAATAGTTACAAGTATGGTAGTAACATCGTTTGTGATGCAAGAGGGTCTACTGCCTCCATTTCACATATCAGTGACACGCACTTCATGGGCATATGAATCCTGAAGGCCTAGATCCATGCACCACTACATATCTCATGCCTTCAAGTGGGCAAGGTGCTAATTCCTAGCCCTCTCCCCACATCAACACCATGTCTACCAGGATGTATGCAAGCGGGCACATAAGGTAAGGGCTGTGATCAAATGGTGTTTAAGTAATGCAGCAACTGAACACTGCCACATCTCAGGGTGATTGCTGCTTTGCATGCACAGTGCATGTGTGACAAGGAGGGGACATCATTGGTAACTATTGATCTTGAGTAATTGTACAGGGATTGTAGCCAATGATAGAGGCAGAGCCTGCACACTGTGTCCATGGGATTACGTCCTGGCACTGTCATTGGGCACAACCCTGACACATGGTGGACTGTACCTCACTTATGGCACACAAACATTGTCTGTGGAGTGTGTTATGGGTTGCCAGACAAATTAGGCAGCCGTGGGTGCTGAACCACTATCCAAGCACATGACCCATGGTCAGGATCTAAAAATTAAATGGGAAAATGCACCAAAAATAATTGTCTGGGTGGAATGTAGGCAGAGTGTGTTACACTCCCTATGTACATAAGATGCACACTTTTCACACTTTTCGCACACTGAACCATACCTACAGAAATTCCAGATAAACATGTGAAGACTGATATAGGGGTGTATGTCTTAGGTAGCAAAGGATTTGCTAGTACCAAAAATGCATTACATGTGTCAACATGGTTACCTAGTATGCTCTGTATAACAACATCACACAGTACATAGCAATACACACCACTCTTTGTCACTCACATGCCAGAACAAGTGCAAGGTAGCAACAGTTACAAATTATCCCATACATGTTTTGGGCTCCAACATGGCAATCAGGTGTGGAATGTGCAACTATGTCCAGCATTGTTCAAAAAATATCCGAGACCCATCAAAAAAGTGAATGGGAGTAGAAGTAGCCATATATGTTGCATTTGGCAAGTGAAAAAAACAGCACTGGGATGATTTCACACCTCAACATCATTCTTTCATGATAAGATTTACCTAGGTTGTGACATTCTGGAAAAAATGCATACCCATATTCAACGGATGATGTAAATGGACAGCTGAGAGATACCCACAGATACTGGCAAATACAACAAGAGAGGTCACTTTGAGACAACACAAGTGTACATGGCACTTATTCTATCTCACAAATACCGTCATTGGGACTGTAACTATTATGTAGCCAATGGCAGAAGATGTGTACATTTACAATTTGAACAAGTCACATGTTGCATCTTGTCCATCTATGACCAGACAATGTTGCTGTAGAAGATGTGTACCAAGTGCAAGCAGCCTAAAGAATGGGAGCAATGTAGAAGACAATACATACCTCACAAGCAATGCAGGAAAACATGGAGAAGGAACACACATAGACCAATACTGACTGTGCAACATATCAATGTCTAAATGTCAACATTCAACATATATACAGAGAGGGTGGCCAGGTCAGTATATAACCCAGTCATGTTTTCCACTACTGTAACCTGATAGTTGCCCATAGCATGCCAAAATGACAGGAGGCAGTGACAGACAACACCATCTGGACCCTGGCACGTTCCCAAAATAGAAGTCACAGCCGATATACAACCCCTAACAAAGCTGCCCATGGAAATTATTAATAACATCAAATGATGAGACATGCCCAACATGTGCAAGTACCCAGTCATCTGTACATGAGAGGGGAAGGCTGACATCAAGTACCACAGAGGAAAATGTGATATCCCGGTCTGTGTGATCACAACAGTGCATGTGTCTGTCTTCAGAAAGTTGTGCATTGTCCTGCTGAGTAGCAATCATGAAAAGGCTAGATCTGAGCTCAAAATACCCTAACACCACTGCACTAGCTACATAAACTCATGACATTGTCAGGGGCCTGATGTGTGTGCACAGTGGGCTGAGTAAACTGGAGCTCTGTAACCCTGCCCCTTCACATGAAACCATGGGTTTGTGTTGCCATACAAACTCCCACAGTAGTGATGAGGAGTAGGCTGCCATCTATGTCAGACTGCAACACTGCTACTCAGTGGTATGCCATTGAATGTGACAGTCATTACAAACATGATCTGGAGAAATGTGAGTGTCTAGTTGGTGGCATGCACACATTTACCACATATCTCTGCACACACATACCACTGTAACGGCTCAGGCATGGTAATGTATATAGTATTCTTAACAAAAGGCAAGTTAGCACAAAAGTAAGAGCAAAGGTATCACAAGATCAGTGACTGAAAGAAATTACCTTCACATATGTTCCGACATAAGGAACCAAAGGTGGCACTGATATGACCACACATGCATGTGTCAAAGTCCAACATGTGCCCATGCAGGAAGATAGTAATGAGGTTTCACATCCTATGAACACACCACTGTGGCCATATGTTTTTTAAATGAAATCCTGCCTGCATACATGGTACAGTGAGTCCACTTTCACTTCATTGTCTGTGACTGTGTGAGGGTGTGTGGGGCTGATGCTGTTGGAGATTTGGAGTACTTGGAGTGTTTTTGTGCTGTGCCCTATAGCTGCTGTGTTTTATTTGTCATATAATCTGTCTTTTGCATTATAAGTGTTCTGTATATTTCACTGTATTGTGGGTTGTTTGTCAGGGGTAGTATAGTTGTTTGGGTATTTAGGATAGTTGGGGTAGTCTTAGAGAATTAAAAAAAGTTTGTGTCAACTGCATTTGCAGTCCATTATGTAAGGGAAAGGGTGGATGGCTAGGATGTCCGCCGATGAGCTGGGAGCTTCATATGGTTAGTACAGCATTACCTTCCCATGATGCTGGTACTGGGTGGCTGTGTCATGCAGGGCTACCCCACAGAGGCCAGGAAGCTGCGGTGGGGCAAGGTGCTCCACCACCTGACAAGAGTTTTTGCCACAGGAAGAAATGACCACCAATTAAAACACTGATTGTCTGACCTCATCACAAGGGAGAAAGATCTGCTGAATCACCTGGGGATCAAGATTGGTGGAACAGTTAGTAAGTATCCCATTTCCATTCAAAGTCCATTATTTGCATGTGCATGATAAATGCTGATATGGTTGAGTGCAGCATGTCATGTTTATGGATCTGGACATGTCATACGCTGCTTGTATGAAGAGCCCCAGCGCCACCTTAGGGCTGCCATTCCAATGTACAATAATGAAGCCTAGGTAGGGTAGATGTACTATCTTCCCTGAACAACCATTAAAAGTATTGTGATGCATGCATAGGGCAACTCGGTTTTGAGCAGCACAACATGAGGCCTGTGGCATGCATCATGTATGGGAGAGGGGTCCAAAACCTGTTTGGGGGGCAAATGTAAAAGATTCTGGAAAAAATGAGAACTACCTACATTCAATATTTCATGCACTTTGAACGGCAACTGAGAGCAGGTGTTATATAATAGGGAATAGAAATGCATGTATTGGGCCTCTATGTATTCAGCAGACGTCGTGATGATCTATTGTGTTGCAATTCCTGCTGAGTACATCATTTTCCTACACATAAATAGATGCAGTTGGACCCTACCTCCATCATACTGTGCCTTAATTCTGATGAGGCGCACACATGGCGGGGGTAAGCGGTGCACTGAGGGCCACAAGGACTGTAGTGATACCATTAGTGCTGCACCAGTGTTGTTCAATCTGCCCCTTTGTGTCATTGTTCAAAGCCATGTAAGGGAGCTTTACTATGCACTGGGCCCAGACCACTGGCACTTTCCTCTTCCTGTACATTGTGTATCACATACACCTCAAACTATGTCTATTACCCCACACACACATGTGCTAATATAGTTCCACAGGCCTGCAACATCTTATTGATAGTATGGGGCTGCCCTGCATCTGCTCCATCACTGGCACATTACTTAGTAACCTGCACCAACACATTCATCCTTGGACCACAGTGCATCTATGTGCATGTTCTTATCCCTCCCTAGACAAATAATGGTATACAATGCCAACAATGGCTGGCCACACACTATTGGTAATGCATCCATAATTTCAATCAGTCAATGTGCAGGTAGGTACAACTATTTTTACAAGAGTAAACTCCCATTGCGTTATTGCTCATGTGTGTGACTTGTGATGGCACACACATATTAGTTACTTCACACAAGGATGTTTCACAGCATTCCTCAACACTTTGGAAAACTCACACAATGCCTGGGAAGTTGTTTATCAGTTTGCAGTGACAATTAGGTAGATGTCTACAACAACTGGGGCAGGCTCAAATGCTATGGGTGTCATAATGGGATAGCCACTGCAACAACCATTGCATTTCCCTCAGATGCAGTATACAGTGTCATGCAGTCACAAATGGTCATGGAGGTGTAGAGCTAACAAACACCTGCATGACAGTGCCATGTATAAACGGTGCAATGAAAAGCACCACAGGACTGTCTAGGAAAGTGATGGTTTGAAAGTGTGTGGGTCTCCATTATCTGAGAATATTGCCCTCATTACAACCCAGGTGGATGTCGGTAATTTGGAGAAAAGTGCTGCCAACAGGCTGGCGGTACCTTTTCACAAATTGTGACATTGGCGGTCTGTCTCAAGCCGAACTGCCAATGTACCACTCCGTCCGCCAGGTTGGTAACAGCCGATAGGCTGGAGACTTCCGTCTCCAGGCAGGTGGCCATCACAATCCCTCCCTCGGGATTATGACCCTGCCTACCATCATGGTACTGTGGCAAGCGTACCACCACAAAAACCATGACGGTAGGCACATTCAATGCCAGGGAATTCCTGTAGGACACTGATAGGGGTCTCCCCGTCCCCTTCCCAGAATCCTCACCCACCCTCCCCTCCCTCTCCCACCCCGCACATTTACACACCCACACGCGCACAAATACACACTCATACACACACGCATACCCACACCCACCCACGCATGCACACATATATACCCAGACACTGCAACACACACTAAAATGCATTGTCGCACACACGCATTCACAACACACAACATGCATGTACACTCACATTCATTCATTCATGCACGCATTCCACATGACTCACAACGGCATGCAGGCATACAAAAACAGACACAACCCCTCACACACATACACTCACAACACCACCACCCCTTACCTGCTTGCAGAGGGGTCTTCCGGCAGGAGACGGGACGTGGCGCTGCTGCCAGCAGCAGCGTCCGCCAGCAAAACACCGCCAGGCCGTATCATGGAACAGAGTAGGTGGTGTTTTGCTGGCGTGGCGCTGCTTCTGGCAGCAGTGCCACCTTACCGATGTCAGCTGCCATGACCGTCAACGGTATTCTGCCAGCCTTCTGATGGAATTCCGTCTACGGTCATAATGCGGGTGGGCGGCTGGTAGCCACGGCGACGGTATGTTGGTGGCCGGCGCCGTGGCGGTAGGCGGCATTTACCGCCAATGTCATAATGAGGACCTATGTATGATTGACTGATCATAGATGTTTGTCAGTTGCTCTGATCTACCACTATGATGACTTGCTCTCTATGCCTAACAAGTTGATAGTTAACAATGTTGTCCATTAACTGATATGTACAAATTTCACTAAGCAATGCTTTCCATTTATGTCTTGCAGGTGGACCCCCATCCTACACAGTTGGCGAGGTGGCCTAATTTGAAGTCTCCAATGCAGCCAGTAAGTGTCATCTTGTGCATCCTGTGTGCCAATCCAGGGTTTGGTGTGAGTCAGTCTGATTTGTGGAATGCTATGAATAATGGTTTTGCCTGACCAATTATATAATATTATTGGAGTATGGATTGTGACATCATGTCTGTTGGAATATTGAGCATTTAGAATGGCTTGCTTGTAGCACAAGGGGCAATGTGTGCTGGCATGGAATTGTATGTATTAGGAAATGGAATGGCCACATATTCATTGATATCTATCATAATAGGTGTCAGAGCAGCTGTTTATGTTAATAGCATGCCTGTTGACAACTTGTTTGTTACAGCACTATTGACAGCACCTTGTGCCACACATAGCTTACACGTACTCACGTACTCACAAGATGGCACAGAAGTAGATTATATCTTTAGAGGTCCCTAGGGGGCTTTTGTAGGAGACACATGCAGCACAGGTGCCTTATTACCCTTTAGTTATATATGGAGGCTGTGGTCATAGTACTGCAATGACCCATATTGTGCTAGACAGCAGTCAGTAGTGTACACAAGTAGGAGACAACTCTGCTCCAGATGGTTGTGGGAAAAGTCTATGAATTTTCTGAAGCCAGATCTCAGCTGTATTCACAACATGGTCCAGCCACCATGATATTTGTGAGTGATGTAGGTCACATCACGTGCATATGATGTGAATGCTGAGTGCATACCTGGTACTTTGGTGATGTCTGACATGCATGTGCACATGATGTTCAATATTTCAGGATACTGTTGTAGCACCCAGTGCAGTGCCAAACTCACTGTGGGCCTAAGGGCACCCATACATCTACCATGTGTGCGCCTTTTTACACATGTAGCACAACATAGCACAGGGTAGAGGTCTTCAGTTCTGTAATGTGTTGACAAATTTGATGTGCAGGTCAGGCTTTGGAAAAACTTTCTGGGGACATTCTATTAGTTGTACCTGTGGATACATCATGGGCAATGGTGTGCCCTCTTGTAACGTATGCTCAGGCCAGGTCTTACACCAGGACACATAAATGACAATTTACCAAACCTTAGAATAGCAGGTGGGTAGTTTCCAGAACCCCTATCATATAGCCCCCTTCTTGCATCCACGATGGCTGGAAAAGCCTTGATGTTTCACCAGGGGTGTCAAGATGATAGATTGCTTGTACAGCCCCCCTTATGGATAAGGACAAAGGAAATCCAGACTTGTTGGGGCATGTGATCCTCACACGTTTGATGACACAAATGTTGATCATGGACAATTTAGTCCGCTCACCTCTGGGTCCTGATGGTCAACAACGGATAGCCGTCGTCCCAGTGACATGTACATGATACTGTGGATGGCTGGTAGGAAATAATCATAGATGAGTAGTAAGTCATTGTTGAGGAATGTGTGGTGGACTGTGTGTTATATGCAGTTGCAGTGTACATTAAATGTCTGTTTAACATACACCCAGTGCTGAATCTGATGCTTGATTGTCCTCATTTTTGTGCTGCCAATATGACACCAGACCAAAGGCACGCATTCCAAAGAGGGCAGAACCCTACTGGCACATTAAGGAGGTGGATGTTGGATACCACAGAATGGGAAGGATGTTCCGCAAGGAAAAGACGATGGGAGAATGGTGTGCATTTGCACATGGGGGACCTCCACAGCAGCTGCACAAAAGAAGAACAGTGTTGTAAAAGCATTAGGGGTGCAGGGGGCCTCTGTAGGTCCAAGCCCCTCCTCGTCAGTTGTACTGGTTAGGAGCCAGGCACCTTTTCAGCCACCTGCTGCAGTAGTAAGCTGGACATGTACAAGATAATTGCCAGATTGGACAAATTAGAGGAGGAGAGTGTTGACAACTAGAAGATGTTGAACTACATAATTAAAACAATGAAAAACATAAAGAAATGAATTGTTCAACAGCCTCCCAGTTCCTTCCCTTTCCTTTTACTGTTGTACATAGATTTAGATTGGGTTTTAGACGTGTAGTAATAGGTTAGTTTAAGGTAGGCATAAGGTAGAAAGAATATAGGCCCTGATTTATACTTTTGACACAAAACTGGGCTAACGCAGTTTTACGTCATAAAGGTTAGCGCTGACTAGCACCATTTTTTAATGCCACTCGGGCGTCAAATTTATATTTTGATGCTGGGTGGCGCTAAAAACTGTTTGGAGTCATTTTTTCCCCTGATAACCATTGTGCCTTGTATTAAGCCAAAATGATGTTAAGAGAGAAAAAATTACTCTAATCCGGTTTACGACATGGAAACACGTTGCATGCGGAAAAGTACCATTTTTGCCCGCAATAGCGTCAAAAAGAAACGCAAACGGAGCAAACAGTGCAAAGGAGCCATAACGGATCCCAGAAGCCAGGAGAGACCCCAGGGAGAGCCCAGTCAACCAGGAACCAGCCAGCAGGACACAGACAAGATCCAGGAGAGGGTGGAGAAAAATAGGAAGTGTTGTTTTAGCCCAGAGGAGCACAAGATACTGGTGAGAGAGGTGACAGAGCATCAAAATCAACTCTTCGCCACCTCCAAATTGCCAATTGGAAGGAGAGAGGCAATCTGGCAACAGATTGTGGATAAGTTCAAGAGTGTGGCAGAGGTTAGAACAGTGACTGAGTGCAAGAAACACTAGCATGACTGCAAGAGAAGGACCAAGGAAAAAATGGCACGGAACAGGAAGCCAGCACTGCAAACTGTAGTTGGGAGTCCAGCACCGCAAGAGGACTGGGATGAGATGGAGGAAATGTTTGCAGCGGTCATCCCGGAAAAAATCGTCACAGGAATACAAGGACAGGACAGTGCAGAATACCAGGAAACAGTGCAAATGCAGGGTAAGTTGCATGGGGGAAATATATGCTTAAATGTCAATGCTAGAAGGGGGAGGCACATAGGACACACACAATGTATGGCAAAGGAGCGCAGAGGGACACATTGCACAATAAGTAACTTGAACCATGCCAATGTAAGCTTACCCATGTACCTGCACCTTGGGAGTGCGATGCACTATTGAAATATACACGACGTATTAAGAACACATGGCCTAAATACCCACATGTACAACTGCAGCACATGGGATGGATGGCATGTATAATCACTGTGCCACTGGTTGTGATATCACTAAATCCCTTGCATGTAGTTACATCAACACCACTAACACAACCAAATTTCATATCCAAATTGCTATCCCTCGGTTCAAACCTGAGCTTTTGTCACATGAGCTGTACTGTCACCATGCTGCACTCATGTATCATAGTGCAAGGAGGGCAGCAGTGAGGGGGAGGACATAGGTGTTCAGTAAGGTAAACAACCTACTATGACATGAATAGAAACAGTACTCTGCCAGGTCCATGAGTGCTATGCAAAGTAGCACACAAACACAAATCACAGCATGAGGAGACATCAATGGCAACAAGAACACAGTGTGGTGAATAGGCCATCCCTGGGGTAGTGCAAGGTCTCAGCACAGCATGGGTGTATGTGAAACATATAAGACGGGGACAGGTGAAAATTGCCATGTGTGGTGCTGTGCCATGAGCATAGAATAGCAACACACATTGCAAGGCAACAACATGCAAATGGATGGAAAGGGAGTGTAGAACAAGATAAGAGGCCGCAAGATACAATAAGGATAGACAACACACTTAGAAGATATGACATAGACAATTGTGGCAACAGGACTTCCATTCATGTGACATGTAGGTTGGCCATAGGGCTGTAGACTGCAGCCTTGGTGTACTGGAACAATCCATTGGAACTAATGGGCACATCATAAGCCCTAGTGCCACTTTCCCAATGGCAACAGAACAGACAGCAGCCAAACGACGCACACATTCCCCAATGCGTGGAGTCCAGGAGTGTCTGAGAGACATAGCTGCTGCCATGAGGGAGGGCCACAACAACTGCCCTCCCAAACTGGCAGCAGTGTGCCTGAGGACACTAAGGACTCCATGCACTGGGAATTGGTCTCCCTCAGGGCAGACATGGCTGCCTACCAAAGGGATGTTGCAGCTATTCTTAAAAACCAGCAGCTCCTCCTTGCTGCAGTGAGGCCATATGTAGTGCCACAGATGGCAGTTGCTGGGAACTGGGAGTCCATATCTTCAACCACTGAGGTGTGTGTGGCCCCCTCTACCTCCCCACTATCACCATCAAGGGTAGAGGAGGCACCATACACATCAGAGGATGAAGATGTGGAACAGATCAACTTCACCCGTAGGAGTTCCCGGTAACACCAGCCCATGCCACATGGGCTGTGTTTTCCTTAGTCCTGTGCTTGACAAAATGCTGGTGCCGGCACTCTGACAGATATGCAGTCCACCTCAACACACTGTTGAACTCCCTGCTATGGACTACTATTGTCCCTAACTTTCCATTTGGCAATTGAATGTACTCCTGCACTGAAAGACACTTTACCCAAACATGTCCTGTGACATGCCCCTCAACCCTGGACTTGTGTTGTGTCCCAATTGGATGGATTCCACAAATGGGGTCACAGACCTGCACATTGTACATACTTTACACTGTTACACTTGTAAATAAACACCACCTACACAACCAGCATGTTTATGTGTGTTGTTACACTTCTACAATGCCTAGTGTTTGTGATGTGTTTAACATGTCTCAAGTCACACAGCGTCAGTACACAATTGCATGTATATGTGGGCACATATCTATGCACATGGTACCTACATGTTGTATGTTGATGTTGATGTTGGCCTCATCCCCTACAATCAAATCACTGAATATGTGATATATTCTGAAAACATGTATGCTACACCCACTACATACTGAAAGAATGGGTGTGAAACAGTTATCAGGCAATTTCATCAACTGGGAGTCCCACTAGAACACATTGGTGTGAAACAGAGAAACTCAAATTCATCCAGTATTGCCATAGGTCAGTTTAGCAGGATAGGAATGATATGTAGGCAGTAGTAACATATCCCACAGTGACCAACATCCCACAACTAAACACATACAATGTTAGCTGAATTCCCGCACCTATCCTGTCCTATACATGGTCAACATAGTCAGCTTGAGTGGTGGGAATACTGGATGGCAGGTGCACAGGTAAGTAGATGTGTTGTAGCTGCCAATGTGACAGCTCAGGAGGTGTTGAAAATGTCAAGAGAGGGATTTGGATGCAGGACGGAGTCCCAGGACAACACACAATTTGAACTGTACACCCATGGGAAGACCATGAGACCCAAGCATATGACACATGAAGTAAGGGAGTACCCAATAACAGTTATTCTGATAAATAAATAATTAACACCTATCCTAATCTAACCTATCCTAACTATACAAACCCACAAAAGACCTTAACTACTCTATGCTACACTTACCTTAAATATTTACCTACACACACTAAATATTCGCTCCCTAGCCCCACCCCCCCCATATATCATAGGACACGTGCAGGACAACATACACTAAACTACATATTTACTAACAATGACTAAACAAATATTTTTTTTTTTGTATTTGTTTTTATTTTTTTCTACCAAACATATAAAAACCCCAACATCACCCCCCACCCATTCACCCATATAGTAAAATATAAAAGTAGTAAAACCACCCCGCAAACTTACTTACCCTAACTAACCCACTAACTTATTCCAACCCACAACTAACCACCTAATACCCACAAAAAAAGAGTAGAAAAAGAGGAGGGAGGGGAGTCAATTTGGGAGGAGTGACATAATATCATTCAGAGGCTGGCCCTATTGAGCCTTTTTTCATATTCTTGAGGGCCTTGCTATTCTTGGCCACCTCCTGCTCAATGGAGTCCAACTTTTGGACATCCTTCTGAAGATCTTTTATGGCACTCATGTGGATGGCAGTTGATGTGGGTGGCTGTGTCATGCTGCTTATGGGTGCAGCAGCTGGAGCAATGGTGACGTTGGCAGCTGTGGGCCCCTGCACAGCAGTTGCGCTTGGCCCAGCCTGTGTGGGCAGTGTGGGTCCCCCTTGGCTGAATGCCTGCCACTCGCCAGTGGATCGTTCCGAGCGATAGCGGCATGCCATCCTCCTGAACCCAGATTCCACTGCCAAAATGTGCCTATAGCACACTGCCCTCTTCTGAAACGCACAGAGTTGGTTATCATTCATGTTGGCAGCTGCACAAATGAGACAGGCAACCATCAGTGTAAGCATTGTGTAGAGTATATACAGTAAATCAGCTTACTATCAACATTAAATAGCACATGCACTCCTACTCAAAATCCAGATGGTACAATGGCCCTGATGGATAAAACGACGACGCTGCCTTAGCACCATTTCCCTTACACCATAATCATCCACAACAATAATAGGTAAAAAACAAATGCAGATGTGCTTAGACTTTGCACCATGTGTGACAATGCTAAGGCAGAGTCAAATTCACATTGATCAGGGCCACTATTCCTTTTCTTAAGGTTCAAATTTTCAAACAAACATCACCTGAAACTTGATGCTGTTATTGTGAGTATGGGATGATGTTGTTTACCATAAGGGTTCAGTGTTGATAGGTACACATGCTAACCTGATCAAAAGGACTGTCACATACACAATGAGCATCACATCTACCTACACATTTGTTGATCCCTCCCCCTGTGCCCCAGGGGGTATGGCCAAGCAGATCAACATCTCAACTGTCCAGCTCATCCACAAATGCATGCCCACTCATACATGGAGTCAGTGGTGGACCATAATTTAGGTGATGACAAAATATGAAGCTAGTATCCATAGGTCTCTCAGTTCTATTCATGTGTGAAGGTGTAGAACACCCATCAATGCCATTCCTCAAACACCCATAACCATGCCAGCACACAATTGTACTTGACCTGCATGCATGCCTATCATATTCCATTTAGTTGTCACATAGGTGGACTACAAGATTATTGGCACCATGCTAGTAGACAAATGCACACACATTCCTACATGTACATCACAATACAGGGATGCCCCAGTTTGTCAAGAAAATGGTGCATCACTGTGTTGTGTGAATGACGGTGTTTTCCAGTGCCATTACATACACAACAGTGCACATCTTAGTCACATAAGGAGCTACATGTGGCTTGTCATCACCTTGTTTACACAATGCAGGCCATTGACCGCCAGAAGCCTCCCAAGATATGACTTTAAGCTCATGCATGGGAAACCACTTAAATGTGACACATTGTCACCATCCATCCTACTCTGCTTTTTGATCATTTTACAACTCACCACCCCTAGCACTGGGTGCTGAACTCATGATTCACTCACACTAAACACTTGAACACTACACAGGACATGTTGTGTAGCCATTTTAGTTAGAGCTCCATGCACGTTAGCTTAACACACTAGCCCGCTGTGCAGTTTGACCTAGCTATATTGTATTCGGCTTCGCATTGTTATTTTTACAATAACCAGTTTTACGGTCTTGTTTTAATTTCATCTATTTAACTGTTTTTGCTTAGCCTAGCACTGTGTACTCAAACAAGACATTCTTGATCACTTTGTGCTTCAGTCAAGGCTACAGTTTGGTACATTGCCGGTGAACGTGGCAGAAGTTTAGTCTCCGACATTCGTAGAAAATACACATTCTTACGTAGGGACATTTTTGTTAGAACATCATCTGTGTTATTATAAAAAACACTTCTTAGTCCCATTATACGTTAAGAGGGAGATTCCAGCCAGGGAACCACGACTGTATGCTGATTGCTGAATGCTTCGTTGCAGATGCTAACACAGACTACAGGCCTTTGCTCAGGTATGAGGGTCGATGTCCTCCTGGGGGAACCTGAAAGGCAGAATTAGAGCTTAACATTCTGTGCTCAGATTATGAATTAGATAGGAAATAGTCCATAAATTCTAGTGACAATATGATAGCGTTATTCTTATGCTTCATTCTCCTTGTCACCATTTTAATATTGTCATGTTGTGTCATCCTGGTTATTGCAGCTCACGCTTTGTTATCTAAAATGCAGTTGTTTTATTAAATCAGTCTTTAAAACTCATACTGCTTCTTATTGTCATTTATATATGAGACCGAATTGTGAATGAGAGAACCGGATGCAACCTGAGTGACCACAACTTCACTGAGAAGTATGATATGTCATGCACTTGGCTGCCCAATCATCTCTACGTCTTGGGAGAGACGAGGCACTGCTAGTTAGCCAGAGCAAAACCTGGATTTAGAGCGACAGGTGTCACCCATAGTGGGTCAGACAATCTCCCACACCGTGGATGATCTTGCTGCTCAAAATCCAGTAGTCTCATTAGAATAATAAGAGCATATGCGACAGACAGACAAAATCACTCTTACTGGATACATCTGGGTCCTCGAATCTTGCCACTTCACCTATGGTGTGGGGGAGAGGGCCACCTGAAATATATGGATGGAAAACCATGGTAAGTATCACATCACTGCCACTACTAGTGGACAACATATGGCAGTATGTACTATTTCAGAAGAGTGAGGTATTCATCTAGGTTGTGGACAGTGCAACAGACACACTACTGCATACTCACAATGAGACTGTCACTCTGGTGTATGAGAGACATACATTTGCACTCTTTCACTGGGCCTGAGACTCATGTAGTGCTACACCTTGCAACAACCATGTGTGGCAAATCTACAGAAGATGTAACTCCATGGCATGAGGGGGAGTTGGGTGACAGATAATTGACACAACCCTTGTTCTCTGCAAGACAACTGATTCAGGTATTCTGGTTTGTCCTGCAAGGCACACGGAGGGACTTTGTGAAGGACAAACGGCTAAATAGTTAGTCTGCAATTCACATGCATTGTGTAATCCATGACTGATGTGTCACAATTGGCTGATGGTATCAAATGGCCCATTGTCAGTGCCCCCTAAGGTGGGTATTCCCCCTTTGTAAACATAATGGCAGGGCTGATGTATGTGAAACTCTGACATTATTGCACCATATATGGATTGTCGTACTTAGTTATCACAATCCAATCACAAATGGCATGTGGCAGTGTTTAACCTTATCATACATGACACAATGTTGGGGCACAGATGTTGCCATAGCCCATGAAATGTGTGACTTAGTGATGGATGTACATGACTAGCCAAACTTCTGACTTGCATTGGTTAAATGTTAGGATATGTGAAGCCCATGTCTATACTGGCACAATGACACTCTATTTTGGTTGCATGTGACCTGTCCACATACATTGCATGCAGCACGCCAACACATCTGCTACTGGCATTCAAGTGCAGTGAACAGTAATTAGTTAGCCAATGGGGTACTCACCAACAGGCCCGCCAATCACCACACCAAGATGGTCGAGAAGATCCTGCTCCCTGCCCACAAGGTCAGCCCAGCAATGCTTCAGCTGATGGTCACTGCGACTGGTGTGGTACACCCTCTTCAGGTGGTGGAGCACCTTTCCCAACCGCAGCTGCCTTGCCTCTGTCACGTAGGCTCTCATTATTCTAATGAGTCTACTGGATTTGAGTGGCAGAATCGCTACCGTACGGTAGCCCTGGATCACACGGCCACTCATCTCTAGCATCAAAGGGAGGTAGTGGGCTAACAACCAAATAAAGCCAAATAAAGCCTCCCAGCTCATCCACCCCCATTCTGGTCAGTCTCCCCCTGCCAGACATTGCACTGGGGTACAGGTAAAAATAAATGTTAGACAGTGCACTGGAAAAAAAGAGTACTGAAAGGAAACTTAACACCAAAAAATTCTATAACCCTACTAACCCACCTATAGAACTAACCCAGACAGACACCCAACAGCACAAGTTCAAAGGTAAAATACACTGAACGCAACAAATTCACAGACACTGGGACAAATGACAATAAAATACAACAGTAAACACGATGGGAGGGACAGGACAAGATAGACTAAATAGCAAGAAGACACCACCAACTCCAAAACACAACCACACAGTCAAAAGAGGCACAGACTGTAAAGAGAAAGTGAAAGTGCACCCACTGTACCATGCCTGTAAACAGAATATCCTATAACATCACTTCCTGTGCACTTGCGTCACGTTTTCTGTTATTCGCATGTTTTTTTGATGCATCTGATATTTGTGTGAGTATTGCTGACGCATCACTTATGTGCGTCTAGTTATATTGACTCATAACCTTTATGCGTCAATTTAGCAGTAAATCAGCATTGCAAGGAGTGCGAAGGTGAAAACTATGCTAAGGCCCATGGGTCATGTAGTTTGCGTTTGCGGATATTTCTGACGCATTTGCATCGTTTTTTTTTACTCTAATTGTGATTGTGTGATTTTGAGATTTGTTGATGTATGCACCCTGTATCAATATAATAATTGTTTGTGCTGGGCTGAAGAATGGCATTTGTGTATGGCCACCTGTGGTAGTCTATTGTGCAATGTGATATGTGTGTGATTGTTGTGTTACACCAATGTGTGTGTTACAGAATCAGCAGCATGCAAACGTATACACGTGATGCATATGTCTGTATGTGTGACAACAGTGTATCCACATATGTATGGCAGTCAGTACTATGCAAGCGTCATGGTATGTTATTGTGATTTGTGTTCACTTATTTGCTGTGTGTAGTTGTCTTACAGAGCATCACATTCCATGCAACATTCACAGCTCAGGGATTGTTGATGATGGCTGATGCTTGCAAATTGGCAACTGTTAAGCGACAAATGTCTCCATATGTTGATTTTGAGTATATGGATGACTTTTGTGTGGACTACACGTCTGACATGCATACATCTTTGCTACATTCTGTGATTGACACACTCTGTCTACCTTCCTACCATTTCATGTATTGAACACAATAGCCAGTTGAAAATATTAGCATTTTGCTTTTGTATTACAATAACTTTTGTGGTGGACATGCAGCGCTAGCTGTATATTTTCTCATCCATTCTGATGTGCATTCCATAGACATGTTCGTGCAAAGTGTCATGTGTACCCTGTGACAGGATTGGGCACCATGTCAGTGGCAGGTGTGATTTCCATGGGTTTACTGCACATGCTCCGTTTCTCCAATTGCTTGTCATACCTGGGCTAATCATGTTGGGCCTTATCACCAATGATGTCACCACCTTGTCACACATGCCCCATGTAGCCATTGCAAATTTCACGCTGAGTTGTGTTAGTGGTCTGTTCAAACATTACCATATCACCATATTTTTACATCCACTACCTCATAAGTGGACCCCTTATTTAGTTCACCTTTCGACATGTTGTGTGATGTGCTATTGTTAAACAAGTTGGCAACGTGGATGTAAATTATATGTAGTGGTCCATAAACTGGGTCCTTCAGTTGTCACATTCAAGTGATGGGGCTAATTGTGATGTGTGTGATGGTAGCAGTTCACTCTTACACTTCACATGTGATGTTATTACAGTACTCTTCAGATTTGTATTTGTGAAATGCTCCCTGAGGTTAGACTGATTATCTTAAGGTATATGTAGGAGAGATTGAAGACACGAAAGCCAGATTGTGTGGATGAGTGAGATGTTTATTGAAAAAATATATAAGGTGAGTTATGTGATGATTATGTGAAGAAGTTTTGTACAATTTGCAGTCCGCGGCGTATACTAGGAGCTGTGTTGTGCTCTTTCCCCTCATTTACTTCTCCACCATCATCCTCCTCCTCCTCCTTAGGCAGGTCATTAACCTGCTCATGTAATGGTACGATCATCCGTACACATATGTTGTGCAGGATGGCACAGATCAATATGATCTTGCAGACTATTAGACCTGACATCCTTAGGGTGGTCACCCCTAACTTTTTGCCTGCCTTCCTCCACTTTTTGGACACTGTTTTTGCTGGCTTTTAGACTCTGCGCACATTATCACTGCTAAACAGTGCTAAAGTGCATATGTTCTCTCCCTTTAAACATGCTAACCTTGGATCATACATGATTGGACTATTTAATTTACTTATAAGTCCCTAGTAATGTGCACTATATCTGCCTAGGGCATGTAGATTAAATGCTACTAGTGGGCCTGCAGCACTGGTTGTGCCACCCACTCAAGTAGCTCCTTTACCTTGTCTCAGGCCTGCCATTGCAAGGCCTGTGTGTGCAGTTTCACTGTCACCTTGACTTGGCATTTAAAAGTACTTGCCAAGCCTAAACCTCCCCTTTCTCCACATATAAGTCACCTCTCATGTGTGCCCTAGGTAACCCCTAGAGCAGGGTGCTGTGTGGGTGAAAGGCAGGACATGTACCTGTGTAGTTTACATGTCCTGGTAGTGTAAAACTCCTAAATCTGTTTTTTCACTACTGTGAGGCCTGCTCCCTTCATAGGCTAACATTGGGGCTGCCCTCATACAGTATAGAAGTGGTAGCTGCTGATCTGAAAGGAGTAGGAAGGTCATATTTAGTATGGCCAGAATGGTAATACCAAATCCTGCTGACTGGTGAAGTTGGATTTAATATTACTATTGTAGAAATGCCACTTTTAGAAAGTGAGCATTTCTTTGCACTTAAATCTTTCTGTGCCTTACAATCCACGTCTGGCTGGGCTTGGTTGACAGCTCCTTGTGCATTCACTCAGACACACCCCAAACACAGGGTACTCAGCCTCACTTGCATACATCTGCATTTTGAATGGGTCTTCCTGGGCTGGGAGGGTGGAGGGCCTGCTCTTACACAAAGGACTGCCACCCCCCCTACTGGGGCCCTGGCAGACAGGATTGAACTGAAAGGGGACCTGGTGCACTTCATAGCCACTCTTTGAAGTCTCCCCCACTTCAAAGGCACATTTGGGTATAAAACAGGGCCTCTGCCCTACCTCATCAGACACTTGCTGGAGAAGAAACCTGAACCAGAACCTGCATCCTGCCAAGAAGAACTGCCTGGCTGCCTAAAGGACTCACCTGACTGCTTTCTACAAAGGACTGCTGCCTTGCTGTTGACCTGCTGCTTTGCTGAACTCTTGTCTGGCTGTAAAAGTGCTCTCCAAGGGCTTGGATAGAGCTTGCCTCCTGTTCCCTGAAGTCTCAGGACCAAAAAGACTTCTCTTTTTCATTTGGACTCTTCGTGCGCCAAACATTTTGACGCACAGCTTGCTCTGCGGTGAGAAAAATGGCGCACACCGACGCTGATCGACGCGACGCCTTCGGGGTGACCGGAACGTCGACGCACGGCCTCGCAAGGACAACGCCGCCCGAGTTCCAGAGGAGAAATCAACGCGACGCCTGCCGTGAGAACTAAACTTCGACGCAAAGCCTTGCGGAACGATGCACAGCAGGAATACAAGCCGAAGAATCCACGCACAGACCCCGGGACATCTGGTAATCCCACGACCCACAGAAAGAGACTGTCCGCGCGCTGGAAGACAACGCACGACTTCCCCGCGTGAAAAATAACGACGCAAGTCCGTGTGTGCAGGGGAGAAATCGACGCACACACCATTTTTCCATGTATCTCTTCTTCTGCGCCCCTATGCGGAGATTTTCCACTTTAAACCAGGTACTTTGTGCTTGAAAGAGACTTTGTTTGCTTTTTAAAGACTTAAGACACTTTATATCACTTTTCAGCGATATCTCTACAATTTCACATTGCATCTTTATTCGTTTTGACCTACAATTATCCTGATAAATATTATATATTTTCTAAACACTATGTGGTGTATTTTTGTGGTGCTATATTGTGTTATTGTATGATTTATTGAACAAATACTTTACACATTGCCTTCTAAGTTAAGCCTGATTGCTCGTGCCAAGCTACCAGAGAGTGGGCACAGGATAATTTTGGATTGTGTGTGACTTACCCTGACTAGAGTGAGGGTTCTTGCTTGGACAGAGGGCAACCTGACTTCCAACCAAAAACCCAATTTCTAACAGTGGTGATCAGAGGCGAGGATAGGACTTGTATTTGTGCAGTGACATACAGTAGCTAAGTATTTCACTACCTACCCACAGTTGAAGGTCAACCTGATTTTTATCTCTTGTTTTGCAAATTCGTTTTTCCTGACAATTTTCAAAAACTAAATCCTCACTCAACCTGTCTCTGACTGGGTCTCAAGTAGGAGACTTTGACCTAGCCCTGTTGGATACCTATACGGTCAAACAGCTCAGAGGCTTCTGCAGGGTGATGAGAGTACCCACCCAAGGGGCCTCCAAAAAGGAGGACTTTCAAGTGGCGCTGAGGGCCTGGGCAGAAGCCCATTTAGAGGAGGATGATGAGGAAGAGGAGCCAGAAAATGCCCCCTCAGAGGATTTGTTGCTATCAGTGGATGATGTTACCACTGCAATTGTGCCCCCTTACAGACCAGGGAGCAGTGTCTCTGTGCAAAGTCTGACCACAGAGGAAAGGAGAGAAGAAAGGGAGTTCCAATTGTAAATGGCAAAACTGAAAATTGAGGCCCAACAGGAAGACACGAGGGCAGAGAGAGAAGCCAAACAAGCTGAGGCTGAGAGAGAAGCCAAACAAGCTGAGGCTGAAAGAGCAGCCAAACAGGTGGAAGCTGAAAGAGCTTTGGCTGAAAAGAAACTATTGTTGGCTCATGAACTGAGTCTCAAGGAGCTGGAGATCAAGGCGAGACAGTCTGAATCCAGCAATAATGGTGGCAGCATACAGACAGGACCTGCTGGAGAAAAGAAGGATCGTATACCTAAAAATGTGGTGCCCAGGTTTGTGGTGGGAGATGACATAGATAAATGGTTAGCTGCTTATGAAGTTGCACTAAGGGCTCATGAGGTTCCTGAAGGGCAATGGGGGGTAGCCATGTAACTCCATGGCATGAGGGGGAGTTGGGTGACAGATAATTGACACAACCCTTGTTCTCTGCAAGACAACTGATTCAGGTATTCTTGTTTGTCCTGCAAGGCACACGGAGGGACTTTGTGAAGGACAAACGGCTAAATAGTTAGTCTGCAATTCACATGCATTGTGTAATCCATGACTGATGTGTCACAATTGGCTGATGGTATCAAATGGCCCATTGTCAGTGCCCCCTAAGGTGGGTATTCCCCCTTTGTAAACATAATGGCAGGGCTGATGTATGTGAAACTCTGACATTATTGCACCATATATGGATTGTCGTACTTAGTTATCACAATCCAATCACAAATGGCATGTGGCAGTGTTTAACCTTATCATACATAACACAATGCTGGGGCACAGATGTTGCCATAGCCCATGAAATGTGTGACTTAGTGATGGATGTACATGACCAGCCAAACTTCTGACTTGCATTGGTTAAATGTTAGGATATGTGAAGCCCATGTCTATACTGGCACAATGACACTCTATTTTGGTTGCATGTGACCTGTCCACATACATTGCATGCAGCACGCCAACACATCTGCTACTGGCATTCAAGTGCAGTGAACAGTAATTAGTTAGCCAATGGGGTACTCACCAACAGGCCCGCCAATCACCACACCAAGATGGTCGAGAAGATCCTGCTCCCTGCCCACAAGGTCAGCCCAGCAATGCTTCAGCTGATGGTCACTGCGACTGGTGTGGTACACCCTCTTCAGGTGGTGGAGCACCTTTCCCAACCGCAGCTGCCTTGCCTCTGTCACGTAGGCTCTCATTATTCTAATGAGTCTACTGGATTTGAGTGGCAGAATCGCTACCGTACGGTAGCCCTGGATCACACGGCCACTCATCTCTAGCATCAAAGGGAGGTAGTGGGCTAACAACCAAATGAAGCCAAATAAAGCCTCCCAGCTCATCCACCCCCATTCTGCTCAGTCTCCCCCTGCCAGACATTGCACTGGGGTACAGGTAAAAATAAATGTTAGGCAGTGCACTGGAAAAAAAGAGTACTGAAAGGAAACTTAACACCAAAAAATTCTATAACCCTACTAACCCACCTATAGAACTAACCCAGGCAGACACCCGACAGCACAAGTTCATAGGTAAAATACACTGAACGCAACAAATTCACAGACACTGGGACAAATGACAATAAAATACAACAGTAAACACGATGGGAGGGACAGGACAAGATAGACTAAATAGCAAGAAGACACCACCAACTCCAAAACACAACCACACAGTCAAAAGAGGCACAGACTGTAAAGAGAAAGTGAAAGTGCACCCACTGTACCATGCCTGTAAACAGAATATCCTATAACATCACTTCCTGTGCACTTGCGTCACGTTTTCTGTTATTCGCATGTTTTTTTGATGCATCTGATATTTGTGTGAGTATTGCTGACGCATCACTTATGTGCGTCTAGTTATATTGACTCATAACCTTTATGCGTCAATTTAGCAGTAAATCAGCATTGCAAGGAGTGCGAAGGTGAAAACTATGCTAAGGCCCATGGGTCATGTAGTTTGCGTTTGCGGATATTTCTGACGCATTTGCATCGTTTTTTTTTACTCTAATTGTGATTGTGTGATTTTGAGATTTGTTGATGTATGCACCCTGTATCAATATAATAATTGTTTGTGCTGGGCTGAAGAATGGCATTTGTGTATGGCCACCTGTGGTAGTCTATTGTGCAATGTGATTTGTGTATGATTGTTGTGTTACACCAATGTGTGTGTTACAGAATCAGCAGCATGCAAACGTATACACGTCATGCATATGTCTGTATGTGTGACAACAGTGTATCCACATATGTATGGCAGTCAGTACTATGCAAGCGTCATGGTATGTTATTGTGATTTGTGTTCACTTATTTGCTGTGTGTAGTTGTCTTACAGAGCATCACATTCCATGCAACATTCACAGCTCAGGGATTGTTGATGATGGCTGATGCTTGCAAATTGGCAACTGTTAAGCGACAAATGTCTCCATATGTTGATTTTGAGTATATGGATGACTTTTGTGTGGACTACACGTCTGACATGCATACATCTTTGCTACATTCTGTGATTGACACACTCTGCCTACCTTCCTACCATTTCATATATTGAACACAATAGCCAGTTGAAAATATTAGCATTTTGCTTTTGTATTACAATAACTTTTGTGGTGGACATGCAGCGCTAGCTGTATATTTTCTCATCCATTCTGATGTGCATTCCATAGACATGTTCGTGCAAAGTGTCATGTGTACCCTGTGACAGGATTGGGCACCATGTCAGTGGCAGGTGTGATTTCCATGGGTTTACTGCACATGCTCCGTTTCTCCAATTGCTTGTCATACCTGGGCTAATCATGTTGGGCCTTATCACCAATGATGTCACCACCTTGTCACACATGCCCCATGTAGCCATTGCAAATTTCACGCTGAGTTGTGTTAGTGGTCTGTTCAAACATTACCATATCACCATATTTTTACATCCACTACCTCATAAGTGGACCCCTTATTTAGTTCACCTTTCGACATGTTGTGTGATGTGCTATTGTTAAACAAGTTGGCAACGTGGATGTAAATTATATGTAGTGGTCCATAAACTGGGTCCTTCAGTTGTCACATTCAAGTGATGGGGCTAATTGTGATGTGTGTGATGGTAGCAGTTCACTCTTACACTTCACATGTGATGTTATTACAGTACTCTTCAGATTTGTATTTGTGAAATGCTCCCTGAGGTTAGACTGATTATCTTAAGGTATATGTAGGAGAGATTGAAGACACGAAAGCCAGATTGTGTGGATGAGTGAGATGTTTATTGAAAAAATATATAAGGTGAGTTACGTGATGATTATGTGAAGAAGTTTTGTACAATTTGCAGTCCGCGGCGTATACTAGGAGCTGTGTTGTGCTCTTTCCCCTCATTTACTTCTCCACCATCATCCTCCTCCTCCTCCTCCTCCTTAGGCAGGTCATTAACCTGCTCATGTAATGGTACGATCATCCGTACACATATGTTGTGCAGGATGGCACAGATCAATATGATCTTGCAGACTATTAGACCTGACATCCTTAGGGAGGTCACCCCTAACTTTTTGCCTGCCTTCCTCCACTTTTTGGACACTGTTTTTGCTGGCTTTTAGACTCTGCGCACTTTATCACTGCTAAACAGTGCTAAAGTGCATATGCTCTCTCCCTTTAAACATGCTAACCTTGGATCATACATGATTGGACTATTTAATTTACTTATAAGTCCCTAGTAATGTGCACTATATCTGCCTAGGGCATGTAGATTAAATGCTACTAGTGGGCCTGCAGCACTGGTTGTGCCACCCACTCAAGTAGCTCCTTTACCTTGTCTCAGGCCTGCCATTGCAAGGCCTGTGTGTGCAGTTTCACTGTCACCTTGACTTGGCATTTAAAAGTACTTGCCAAGCCTAAACATCCCCTTTCTCCACATATAAGTCACCTCTCATGTGTGCCCTAGGTAACCCCTAGAGCAGGGTGCTGTGTGGGTGAAAGGCAGGACATGTACCTGTGTAGTTTACATGTCCTGGTAGTGTAAAACTCCTAAATTTGTTTTTTCACTACTGTGAGGCCTGCTCCCTTCATAGGCTAACATTGGGGCTGCCCTCATACAGTATAGAAGTGGTAGCTGCTGATCTGAAAGGAGTAGGAAGGTCATATTTAGTATGGCCAGAATGGTAATACCAAATCCTGCTGACTGGTGAAGTTGGATTTAATATTACTATTGTAGAAATGCCACTTTTAGAAAGTGAGCATTTCTTTGCACTTAAATCTTTCTGTGCCTTACAATCCACGTCTGGCTGGGCTTGGTTGACAGCTCCTTGTGCATTCACTCAGACACACCCCAAACACAGGGTACTCAGCCTCACTTGCATACATCTGCATTTTGAATGGGTCTTCCTGGGCTGGGAGGGTGGAGGGCCTGCTCTTACACAAAGGACTGCCACCCCCCCTACTGGGGCCCTGGCAGACAGGATTGAACTGAAAGGGGACCTGGTGCACTTCATAGCCACTCTTTGAAGTCTCCCCCACTTCAAAGGCACATTTGGGTATAAAACAGGGCCTCTGCCCTACCTCATCAGACACTTGCTGGAGAAGAAACCTGAACCAGAACCTGCATCCTGCCAAGAAGAACTGCCTGGCTGCCTAAAGGACTCACCTGACTGCTTTCTACAAAGGACTGCTGCCTTGCTGTTGACCTGCTGCTTTGCTGAACTCTTGTCTGGCTGTAAAAGTGCTCTCCAAGGGCTTGGATAGAGCTTGCCTCCTGTTCCCTGAAGTCTCAGGACCAAAAAGACTTCTCTTTTTCATTTGGACTCTTCGTGCGCCAAATATTTTGACGCACAGCTTGCTCTGCGGCGAGAAAAATGCCGCACACCGACGCTGATCGACGCGACGCCTTCGGGGTGACCGGAACGTCGACGCACGGCCTCGCAAGGACAACGCCGCCCGAGTTCCAGAGGAGAAATCAACGCGACGCCTGCCGTGAGAACGAAACTTCGACGCAAAGCCTTGCGGAACGATGCACAGCAGGAATACAAGCCGAAGAATCCACGCACAGACCCCGGGACATCTGGTAATCCCACGACCCACAGAAAGAGACTGTCCGCGCGCTGGAAGACAACGCACGACTTCCCCGCGTGAAAAATAACGACGCAAGTCCGTGTGTGCAGGGGAGAAATCGACGCACACACCATTTTTCCATGTATCTCTTCTTCTGCGCCCCTATGCGGAGATTTTCCACTTTAAACCAGGTACTTTGTGCTTGAAAGAGACTTTGTTTGCTTTTTAAAGACTTAAGACACTTTGTATCACTTTTCAGCGATATCTCTACAATTTCACATTGCATCTTTATTCGTTTTGACCTACAATTATCCTGATAAATATTATATATTTTCTAAACACTGTGTGGTGTATTTTTGTGGTGCTATATTGAGTTATTGTATGGTTTATTGAACAAATACTTTACACATTGCCTTCTAAGTTAAGCCTGATTGCTCGTGCCAAGCTACCAGAGAGTGGGCACAGGATAATTTTGGATTGTGTGTGACTTACCCTGACTAGAGTGAGGGTTCTTGCTTGGACAGAGGGTAACCTGACTTCCAACCAAAAACCCAATTTCTAACAGTGGTGATCAGAGGCGAGGATAGGACTTGTATTTGTGCAGTGACATACAGTAGCTAAGTATTTCACTACCTACCCACAGTTGAAGGTCAACCTGATTTTTATCTCTTGTTTTGCAAATTCATTTTTCCTGACAATTTTCAAAAACTAAATCCTCACTCAACCTGTCTCTGACTGGGTCTCAAGTAGGAGACTTTGACCTAGCCCTGTTGGATACATATACGGTCAAACAGCTCAGAGGCTTCTGCAGGGTGATGAGAGTACCCACCCAAGGGGCCTCCAAAAAGGAGGACTTTCAAGTGGCGCTGAGGGCCTGGGCAGAAGCCCATTTAGAGGAGGATGATGAGGAAGAGGAGCCAGAAATTGCCCCCTCGGAGGATTTGTTGCTATCAGTGGATGATGTTACCACTGCAATTGTGCCCCCTTACAGACCAGGGAGCAGTGTCTCTGTGCAAAGTCTGACCACAGAGGAAAGGAGAGAAGAAAGGGAGTTCCAATTGTAAATGGCAAAACTGAAAATTGAGGCCCAACAGGAAGACACGAGGGCAGAGAGAGAAGCCAAACAAGCTGAGGCTGAGAGAGAAGCCAAACAAGCTGAGGCTGAAAGAGCAGCCAAACAGGTGGAAGCTGAAAGAGCTTTGGCTGAAAAGAAACTATTGTTGGATCATGAACTGAGTCTCAAGGAGCTGGAGATCAAGGCGAGACAGTCTGAATCCAGCAATAATGGTTGCAGCATACAGACAGGACCTGCTGGAGAAAAGAAGGATTGTATACCTAAAAATGTGGTGCCCAGTTTTGTGGTGGGAGATGACATAGATAAATGGTTAGCTGCTTATGAAGTTGCACTAAGGGCTCATGAGGTTCCTGAAGGGCAATGGGGGGTAGCCATGAGGGGTTATGTGGTGCCATTGGGGAGGGACACACTTCTCACATTGGATCAACCTGATCAAAACACATACCCACTTCAGAAAGCCACTTTACTTGCCAAGTTTGGGCTGACCCCTGAGGGATACCGTCAGAGGTTCAGGGACAGCACCAAACAAACCACACAAAAATGGTAGATTTATTTGACTTTTCCAGTAAGGCACTGAATGGATGGGTGCGGGGCAACAAAGTAGATAATTATAAAGGATTATATGACTTGATTCTGAGAGAGCATATGCTCAATATTACTTATACATAGTGGCGCCAGCACTTGGTAGATAGTAAGCTGACTGATCCCAGGAAGCTTGCTGAGGAAGCGGACCTCTGGGTTAGCACCAGAGTGTCCAAAAAGGTACCTGGGGGGGACACCCACATAGGTGGTCAGGGTTCCCAACAGAAGAAAAGAGGGGGGAGATAAACTTACAGATAAGGAACTCTCCAAAGGCCCCCAAAAGAATTCCCAGGCAGGGGGTGGCAACCATTCCTTTTCCAGATTTGGGAAAATGCCAGGGGCTTATGATAAATCAGGGAGATCCAACCCCAAATGCTTAGAGTGCTACCAATATGGTCACTATAAGGGCGACCCCCAGTGCTCCAAGAGGGCACCGTCTACTACTGGACAGACACCTGGGTTGACTAGTGTAGCGCTCGGGGGGAGATGGACCCAGATAGCTTTGGGAAGCAGGTAGAGATTTCCCTAGTTTCCCTGAAAGAAGGAGAAATGGTGCCCAAAGCCCACATGCCCCAAAATACTTCCAAGTACAGGAAGTGGGTCACCATTGATGGGCAAAAGGTGGAGGCTCTGCGTGACACAGGAGCTGTATGACTACTGTCAAGAGTCAGCTGGTGTCAACAGAGCAGATAGTCCCTAATACATTACACCAGGTCATAGTCGCTGACAATCGTGAGAGTCACTTACCAGTGGCTCTGGTTCCCTTTGAGTGAGGGGTTTCTTTGGTACTCTGAAAGTAGCTGTGAGTCCTGCCATGCCTGTAGATTGTCTGTTAGGCAATGATCTGGAGCATACTGCTTGGAAAGAAGTAGAGCTCAGATCTCACCTGGAGATGTTAGGGTTACCTGAGTGGGTCTGCATGACCACACGGTCCATGGCTGACCGAGAGGGAAGTCAAGGGCGTCTGGAGCCTGGAACAATGGCCCAGAGAACTGCCAAGAGGAGGGGCAAGGGGTGCGGGAAACCGGTCCCAGAAGTTCCCGCAGTGGTTGACGGGGCTCCTGAGGAGGAGGCTCCCGAACCAACTGTGGAAGACATTGCCACCCTAGGTGATCTACCTAAGCTTGCTGGCTGGCAAGTTGAGGGTGGACCCACCAGGGAGGAATTCTGCAAGGCGCAGAAAGAATGTCCCACTCTAGAGGGCCTGAGGAAGCAAGCCTCAACCCAGGCAGCAGGTGAAGCTTCTGGGGATCACCACATATATTGGGAGAATGATCTCCTCTACAGTGAACCTTAGGTTCCGCCCATTGGGGCAGCGCATGCGCTGGTGGTCCCCCAGTGTTACCGAACCTTCCTACTGGGTCTGGCTCACGACATTCCCCTGGCAGGACATTTGGGGCAAGACAAGACCTTTGCCAGGCTTGTCACCCACTTTTATTGGCCCAGAGTAAGGACAAACTCAGATACGTTCTGTAGATCTTGTCCCACCTGCCAGGCCAGTGGTAAAACAAGAAAAAGGGTTAAGACCCCCCCTGATTCCACTTCCTGTTGTTGGCACCCCCTTTGAAAGGGTGGTCCATTGGTCCCCAAAACTGCCCTAGGCAACAGGTTCATCATGGTTCTGGTGGACCATGCCACCAGTTACCCAGAGGCAATCCCTCGGAGGACCGTAACTGCACCGGTGGTGACCAGAACTCTGATGGGGATATTTACCCGTGTGGGATTCCCAAAGGAGACAGTGTCTGACAGAGGCACTAACTTCATGTCTGCATACACGAAGTCTATGTGGGATGCGTGTGGTGTAACCTACAAGTTCACCACACCCTATCACCCCCAATCTAATGGTCTTGTGGAGAGATTCAACAAGACCTTGAAAGGCATGATTGGTGGCCTCCCTGAGGCGTAAGTGGGACGTCCTCTTACCATGCCTTCTCTTTGCTTACAAAGAGGTACCCCAGAAGGGGGTAGGGTTCAGTCCCTTTGAGCTTCTCTATGGGTTCCCTGTCAGGGGACCCTTAAGCATTGTCAAGAAGGGGTTGGAGAAATCTCCAAAGGCACCCCCTCAGGATGTGGTCAGCTACATGTTGGCCCTCCGCAACCAGATGACCCGCTTCTGGAAAGAGGCCAAAAGTAACCTTGAGGCCAGTCAAGAGATAATGAAACGCTGGTATGACCAGAAGGCCACCCTGGTAGAGTTTCAACTTGGAGACAAAGTGTGGGTAATGGAGCCAATAGAGCCTAGAGCTCTCCAGGACTGCTGGTCTGGACCATTTGAAGTAAAGGAGTGGAAAGGGGAGGCCACTTACCTAGTGGACCTCCAAACCCCTAGGAACCCCCTAAGGGTGCTCCATGTCAACCGACTGAAGCCTCATTTTGAGAGGTCTGAAATCAACATGCTTCCGGTCACAGATGAAGGAATGGAAGAGGAGAGTGAACCTCTCCCCGACCTACTCTCTGCCCAAGAAGGTGATGGGTCAGTGAAAGGTGTCATTCTCTCTGACTCCCTGACTCTAAACCAGAGAGGAGACTGCTATGAGCTATTGGAGCAGTTCTCCCCCCTGTTCTCCCTTACTCCTGGACTGACCCACCTCTGTGTTCATGACATTGACACAGGGGACAGTCTCCCTGTGAAGAACAAAATTTACAGGTTATCAGATAAGGTGAAGGCCAGCATCAAGGAGGAGGTCTCCAAGATGTTAGCTTTAAGGCTTATCGAGAAATCCAGGAGTCCCTGGGCCAGCCCTGTGGTGTTGGTCCCTAAGGCTACTGCCCCAGGTGCGAAGCCAGAACTCCGGTTCCGTGTGGACTACCGGGGTCTCAACTCAGTCACACGGACTGATGCTCACCCCATCCCCCAAGCTGATGAGCTCGTTGACAGACTGGGCGCTGCCAAGTTCCTGAGTACGTTTGATCTTACTTCAGGGTACTGGCAGATCGCCCTGACTGAGGGTGCTAGAGAGTGATCCGCATTTTCCACACCTGATTGCCATTACCAGTACCGGGTGATGCCATTTGGGTTGAAAAATGCCCTGCTACCTTCCAACGGTTGGTTAACGGGGTCCTAGCTGGCAAGGATGCCTTCTGTGCAGCCTACCTGGACGACATAGCTGTCTACAGTTCCAGCTGGGAGGAACACCTGCTCCACCTCCAGGAGGTGCTTCAGGCCCTGCTACAGGCAGGCCTGACCATCAAGGCTAGTAAGTGCCAGATTGGGCAGGGTTCCGTGGTGTACTTGGGACACCTAGTGGGTGGTGGCAAGGTGCAGCCACTCAAGGCCAAGATTCAAACTGTCAAGGCCTGGCAACCACCTAGAACACAGACTGAGCTGAGAGCCTTTTTAGGCCTCACAGGATACTACCGCAGATTTGTCAAGGGCTATGGTACCATTGTGTATCCTTGACAGAACTTAGGGCCAGATGTAGAAAGATTCCAAATTGCGATTTGCAATTTGCGAGTCCCTGCGACTCGCAAATTGCAAGTCGCAATTTGGAATGCAGAAAGGTGTCTCAGACACCTTCTGCAACTCGCTATGGGGTCGCAAAGACCCACCTCATAAATATTTATGAGGTGGGTCGCAGTTTGCGATCCCATAGCGAGTCTAGGCACTCACGGGGATGGTGGCCTGCTGGAGACAGCAGACCACCATCTCCGTGACTGCTTTTAAATAAAGCAGTTTTTTTTTTTCTCTTTGCAGCCCGTTTTCCTTAAAGGAAAACGAGCTGCAAATAGAAAAAAATACCGAAACCTTTTGTTTCGGTTTTTTTCAGAGTAGGCAGTGGTCCATAGGACCACTGCCTGCTCTGAAAAAATAATTTTGTGATCATTCACAAAGGGGAAGGGGTCCCGTGGGGACCCCTTCCCCTTTGCGATTGAGTTACCATCCACTTCAAGTGGATGGTAACTTCGAGTTGATTTGCGACCGCTTTCGCGGTCACAAATCAACTTAAATCGCGGTGCGAGTCGCAAATAGGAAGGGAACACCCCTTCCTATTTGTGAGTCGGAAACACATTTTGCGAGTCGGTTCCGACTCGCAAAATGTGTTTCTGCATCGCTTGAGGGCTTTTGCACCTCGCAAACGGCGTTTTTCGCCGTTTGCGAGGTGCAAAAGCCTACGTACATCTGGCCCTTACTTCCAAGAAACAACCTAGGTTGGCGAATTGGAAAGAGGCTTGTCAGAAAGCCTTTGACTCTCAAAAAGAAGCCATGTGCACGGCCCCCGTGCTCAAGGCCCCTGACTACTCCCAGGAATTTATCATGCAGACAGATGCTTCAGAGCATGGCATAGGGGCGGTCCTAGCACAGCTAAATGAGGAGTGCCTAGACCAACCAGTAGTCTTTAATAGCAGAAGGCTATTACCACGGGAACAGAGGTGGAGTGCTATTGAGAGAGAAGCTTTTGCTGTGGTCTGGGCACTGAAGAAGCTGAGGCCATACCTGTTTGGGACTCACTTCCGGGTTCAGACAGACCACAGGCCCCTCAGATGGCTCATGCAGATGAGGGGTGAAAATCCTAAACTCTTGAGGTGGTCCATTTCCCTACAGGGGATGGACTTTACGTTGGAGCATCGCCCAGGGGTTGACCACGCCAAAGCTGATGGTCTCTCCAGATACTTCCGCCTTAGCGATGAGAGCTCCCAGGAGGTCGGGTAGCTCTCCCCACTTTCAGCTGGGGGGGACACATGTTAGACCTGACAGCCTTAGGGTGGTCACCCCTAACTTTTTGCCTGCCTCCCTCCACTTTTTGGACACTGTTTTTGCTGGCTTTTAGACTCTGCGCACTTTATCACTGCTAACAAGTGCTAAAGTGCATATGCTCTCTCCCTTTAAACATGGTAACCTTGGATCATACCTGATTGGACTATTTAATTTACTTATAAGTCCCTAGTAATGTGCACTATATTTGCCTAGGGCCTGTAGATTAAATGCTACTAGTGGGCCTGCAGCACTGGTTGTGCCACCCACTCAAGTAGCCCCTTTAGCTTGTCTCAGGCCTGCCATTACACGGCCTGTGTGTGCAGTTTCACTGTCACCTCGAATTTGCATTTAAAAGTACTTGCCAAGCATAAACCTCCCCTTTCTCCACTAATGTGTGCCCTAGGTAACCCCTAGAGCAGGGTGCTGTGTGGGTGAAAGGCAGGACATGTACCTGTGTAGTTTGAATGTCCTGGTAGTGTAAAACTCCTAAATTTGTTTTTTCACTACTGTGAGGCCTGCTCCCTTCATAGGCTAACATTGGGGCTGCCCTCATACAGTATTGAAGTGGTAGCTGCTGATCTGAAAGGAGTAGGAAGGTCATATTTAGTATGGCCAGAATGGTAATACCAAATCCTGCTGACTGGTGAAGTTGGATTTAATATTACTATTCTAGAAATGCCACTTTTAGAAAGTGAACATTTCTTTACACTTAAATCTTTCTGTGCCTTACAATCCATGTCTGGCTGGGCTTGGTTGACAGTTCCTTGTGCATTCAATCAGACACACCCCAAACACAGGGTACTCAGCCTCACTTGCATACATCTGCATTTTGAATGGGTCTTCCTGGGCTTGGAGGGTGGAGGGCCTGCTCTCACACAAAGGACTGTCACACCCCCTACTGGGACCCTGGAAGACAGGATTGAACTGAAAGGGGACCTGGTGCACTTCTTAGCCACTCTTTGAAGTCTCCCCCACTTCAAAGGCACATTTGGGTATAAAACAGGGCCTCTGCCCGACCTCATCAGACACTTGCTGGAGAAGAAACCTGAACCAGAACCTGCACCCTGCCAAGAAGAACTGCCTGGCTGCCTAAAGGACTCACCTGACTGCTTTCTACAAAGGACTGCTGCCTTGCTGTTGCCCTGCTGCCTTGCTGAACTCTTGCCTGGCTGTAAAAGTGCTCTCCAAGGGCTTGGATAGAGCTTGCCTCCTGTTCCCTGAAGTCTCAGGACCAAAAAGACTTCTCTTTTTCATTTGGACTCTTCGTGTGCCGAAAATTTCGATGCACAGCTTGCTCCATGGCGAGAAAAACGACTCACACCGACGCTGATCGACGCGACGCCTTCGGGGCGACCGGAACTTCGACGCACAGCCTTGCAAGGACAACGCCGCCTGACTTCCAGAGGAGAAATCGACGCAACGCCTGCCGTGAGAACGAAACTTTGACGCACAGCCTCACAGAACGATGCGCAGCTGGAAAACAAGCCGAAGAATCCACGCACAGACCCCGGGACATCTGGTAATCCCGCGACCCACAGAAAGAGACTGTCCGCGCGCCGGAAAATGACGCATGACTTCCCCACGTGAAAAATAACGACACAAGTCCGTGTGTTCAGGGGAGAAATCGACGAACACACCATTTTTCCACGTATCTCTTCTTCTGCTGCCCTTTGCGGAGATTTTCCACTTTAAACCAGGTACTTTGTGCTTGAAAGAGACTTTGCTTTTTAAAGACTTAAGACACTTTATATCACTTTTCAGTGATATCTCTACAATTTCACATTGCATCTTTATTCGTTTTGACCTACAATTATCCTGATAAATATTATATATTTTCTAAACACTGTGTGATGTATTTTTGTGGTGCTATATTGTGTTATTGTATGATTTATTGCACAAATACTTTACACATTGCCTTCTAAGTTAAGACTGATTGCTCGTGCCAAGCTACCAGAGGGTGGGCATAGGGTCATTTTGGATTGTGTGTGACTTACCCTGACTAGAGTGAGGGTTCTTGCTTGCACAGAGGGTAACCTGACTGCCAACCAAAAACCCCATTTCTAACACAGACCATTTCTGGGGCATATAGGAGGCTGCCTCCTGTGATGTCAAGGCACCTGAATCTGGACTTCAGGATGCCAAATGTCCTCTCAACAATGGTCAGTGTCCTCTGATGTTCCTCATTATATGCACGCTCTGATGCTGTGCTTGGGTTGTGAAAAGGGGTTATTATCCATGGCTGTATGCCATAACCCATATCCGCTGCAAAAGATTACAGGAGTAAATCATTGTGAGGGCTTGCAGGATGTAAGTCACGTACCATGGCAGTTGATATTAGGATCTGGTTGTGGTTCATATGTATCTGTGTTTTTGTGTGAATTCCTAACCTTTCCTCAGCACTAGGTTGTTGGACATGACATTCTTGTGTATGGGTCAAGGACCTAGAACACTTGATTTGGATTCCACACTGATAGTCATTCTGTATACCATGTGTTTTGCAGTGCACTTTTGTATGAGTGTGCTATCAGTAGAGGGGACATAACACATCCTGACAGCACAATGTGGTCAGATGTGGTGGCAATATGGTGACACTACAGTGCCTGGACATCCCATCCCTTTTGACATGTGTCATTGCAGATGAGGTGTGACACTTAGGTCCTATGAAATTGGTTAGTGTGAACGCACAACATGTCTCCTAAATTGGCTGCTATGTCCTGTAACATTTCAACAATGCAAGGATGCCCCATGTGTGACACGTTAATTGACAACCCTTTGTTGTCCCCTGTGCCAGTTGCACATGTGTAGCCGTGCACCAACGCTACCTACCCTACACCAGGGTACTTCGCTATCTGCCTTGTGGAGGTGGATGTATCTGTGCTGTACAGTACACGGCCCTGGACATATGCTTTTTTGATGGCCAGTTGGCTCTTTCTGTGTGTGCAGCCTAGTGCAGCATGCATTTGTGCCACATTCATCTGAGTTCATAGAACTGTCTACCTCCTATTTGCAAACTGCATACTGCATACTGCACCCCTGGGGTGGTATTTTTTTGTTGGCACTTCCTCAGGTCTTAGGGGACAGCAACATGTGCGTCTGCACCTTCATGTTATGTATCTTGTAGTGACAGACCTGCAGCGAGAAACATTGCACACCCCTTCTATGCTACATGCAGCGTAAGAGGGTGGCCAATTTAGCATGTGGCTTAAAGTAATGTAGAGATGGTCATCTGCCAAGATGTACATACAGTGCAGGCCATGACTATGGAACTGTGGGATATAACATTGTTCCCTTGGTGTCCCAGAGTGGCAGTTAATGTTTGTGTCACCCATGAGGTGTCAAAGAGTGTGCATCCCGTTTCACTGGATGATCAACAAAACTGGCAGTGTCTCTCCTATCATCCAAAACAATACTGTGCATTTCTACTGTCGACACAGGTACAGTGCAGGCTATGGGACAGCTCAGCTACTTAGCAAATGCATCCCTTGGCACAGTGCATGTGATGTCCTGTTGTCTCCTACTAGGTCCCACTATGACATTCATGATCTGCACTGCCTGGCTGTTTCTCTGCTCCTTGTTAGGCCATTTCTTATATCTGGTACATACATGATGGTGTTGTGAGTCAGTGAGTGTTGCATGTGAGTTTGCACTACAGTGACTGTTGTTCCACTTCTAACACATCTGGCACATGGGATGTGTTGGTGATTTATCTTGTATTCCAATGTGTGTGAGCCACTGCGTCAGGCAGTTGTCTCTGCACACTACAGGTATGTTAGGTATGTGTTGATGAGATGCAGTAGATATTGGCACAAGTTTTGTCGTGTTTGATATTTGTTCTGGCAGTGATTAGCACGACATGACTTGAGACATCTGTAACCTTTTGGAAGTTACATGACATGAGCATGGTGTATGCCCTTGATGTGTCTGTGATATTGTTTATTTGGTGTAGTGTGTCTGATGTGTACATAGTGGGCAGCCTGAAACCACTTGTAGTGGTCGGTGTAGTTCTGCTGTTTTCAAAGGGTACGTCTTCACGTGTCCCTCCTGTGGTGTGCGTGTCAAGTTGTGGGTGTGTTATGTACATGTAGGTGTGTGTATTGGTGTTGTGCACTGATTGTGCTGAACTGCTGCAAGCTGCATATGTGTAATCACCTGCACATGTGTGTTACCATGGCCATATGTTACTGTAGTGGTGTATGTCTTGTGTGTTCGACAGGGTTGGGGTATTGTGTGTACATTACTAGATTTGTTAACTTACCCACAAGTAGGCCAGTTCCAAATTGTCCATCCTGGAACTGTTCATCGATCGTACTGTGTTGGAATATGTAGGCGTCACAGACACTTCCAGGATTCTTGGCCAAAATGTTTATGAATAATCTGCAGTGGTCCACTATGCCCTGCACATTAAAGGAATGCGTGTGCTTGTGATTCCGGTATAAGTGCTCTGTTGCTGCAGGTGTTACGAGCCGGATATGGGTGCAGTCCATCGCACCAAGCACATGCGGGAAGCCATGGGTTTGATAGAACCTCAGTTTATCCTCCTGCTGCTTTTGCCGGGTGTTGAGGAATCTGATGTAGCAGGGTGTCAGGGAGATGATGGCGTCGGCAAATCGGTGTTTGAGTCATTTTTTGGCTCCGCCTCCCACCCATGCGTGTTTTTTGCCCAGGTGGATAAATATGGCGACAGGGTGTTTGAGTCATTTTTTAGACGGGAACGCCTACCCTGCATCTCATTGACGCAACGAGGATTCACGCATCCGAAAAATGACGTTAACACCATTATTTTGACACTAGACGGGTCTAGCGTCAAAATATAAATATGGAGTCATGTTTGCGCCGGATTTGCGTAAACAAAAATTACGTGAATCCGTTGCAAACAGAGTATAAATATGCCCCATAGTTGGGGGTGGGTTTTTCTGCATTTTTGATTTGGTGGAGGATTGGGTGGGGGGTAATGTTGGTGTATTTCTGTATAAGCAAAATACAATTTAAAATATATATATATATATATATATATATATATATATATATATATATATATATATATATATATATATATATATATTTATATATATACATATATATATATATATATATATATATATATATATATATATATATATATATGTTTGCTTAGACCATAGGTTAGGTTAGTACATGTGTAGTCATAGTTTATTTTGTCCTACTTGTATCTTGTCTCTTAAGGGGAGTAGGGGAACAATGTTTAGAATGTGGTGTTACATGTGTAAGATACGTTTAGGATAGCTTAGATAGGTGTAGTTGTTAGTTAAGTTAAGTTAGTATAAGTTAGTTTAGTATAGGGTGATTTTTAGGTTAGTAGTAGGTGTATGATTGTTAGAAATTGTACAATAAATCCAGTTTCTATTAGACTATTTTTTATAAGTTGATTGAGTGTCTGGGGGTTCTCATAAGTGCATTGGCCAAGTTGGAGGAGTGGCCTAGGGTATGTTTACTGTCTTGATTTTCAAGGATTATCATGTGCAACCCCTATGACCAAGGAGAAGTCAGATTGGCTGCTACATTACATCAATTAGTCCATACATTTGCCCCCCACTGTTCCAGCCATTCACAATGTGTATGTATACTTTGTCTTGGACAGGTAAGTATAGAACTTCAACTGTCATTGGTGGGGTCATGCAGTTTCATTGTTGGCAAGTGTGGCACATCTGACAACAGGGAAAATTGGAACTGTACCCTGCAACATTGACAGGCTGGACTCCTACCACTGTCCTCTGAAAGGTGGTGTCTGGGTCCTCGGAGTCCAGGGCTGTGTGAGTACTGGCTGGTGGTGTGTGTTGGTAGGTGGGTGGTTCATGTGTAGACCCCTCAACACTGTATGTCCTCCCTGCGACTGGAGGTGGTTTCTGGATGGATCCTAGCACATCCTGGAGAGTCTGTTCATTGATGATTGGCAGCTGGTCAACCATGTCATCTGTGAAATCCACGAGAGGCAGCTCGGCAGGAGGTAAGCCATTATCCTTTGCAATGAGATAGTGTAAGGTCAATCTTAAATTGTTTTGGCTGTTGACACAGCACATCATTTATTTGCCACTGGAAGCACAGGGACATATTGCTGAGCCAAGGTTGTAGTTGTACTCATGTGTTGTATTTTGCATCACACATGGGTCAAGCTCACAAGGTATTTTGAGGCATATTTAGGTGCCCTGAGTGCCACCTGAGTGTTACTTTTGGTGAGACTCCAGTGGCGCAATGCCCTGCGCTATATTTACAAGGTGGCGTAAAGCCACTTTGTGTGCCTTACCGCCGCCTTGCATATATGGCCCCTTCACACACAGCACTTTGTGTGGAAGGTGAGTGCAATGGGTTTTGCTGTGGGCGTGCCACAGCATCACACATTGCGTTTTGACACTGCCTCAGATTTACGACTTTCGTAAACCAGAGGCTGCACCAAAATTTAACGCCAGCCCAGGGGTGGTGTTAGCATGGGAAAGCTAGGAGTAATGCTTACATTTCTACTAGATTTTTTGCTTTGTCTATGTGTGCTGCAGAATGCAACACACATAGAAAGAGCAAATCGCCATTTGAGTTTGATGTTGAGCAAGAAGGTGTACTTTTCCCCTCAACGCAGCCATCCTTGCACTATGGTGCAAAGGTGGCTGCGTTGGCACACAATAGCTAATTTACTGCTTGTGCAGGGGGCATACAGTGGTGCACAGTATTCTTATGAATGTGGCGCATCCCTGCATTTTGAAAATGACAGTGCGTGATGCTCCCTAATTTGGCACAGCAGCATGCACCATCATCTTCTGTTTGATCTGGGCTTCTAGCTTGTCAGATGGTGAGATTGCAGCTACTTGTACAGCTGCACACATGATGTTCACAAACATGCTCGATGTGTTGTATGTGTTTTATTTTGTGGCCATTCGCATATGGTGCATATGGTTGTTTCTGAGTCGTTTTGGGTTCACCCTGTATGGGTTGTGATCCACAGGTTGCAAGCTTTAGGGCAGATTTTTCTTATGTGGCACGGCTCAGGCCTGCTGCAATATGTGTTGCAGTGCATTGCAGCAGTTTAGGTGAGAAGGGATGTGCCATGTTTACTTGAATACGGTACAGCCCTGCAATTCCCCCTGCGCTTGCACAGATTTGTTCTCCCTGCACCAACACAGGCATTATTGCAGCATGATGAAGGGGTACCTGCCTTGGGGGGAGATTTGTTCATGTGCAGGGAGGTGTCCCTTCCTGCACATGTACAAGCTATTTTTGCTAAGGTGGCATTTCAATGTGTGCACATGAGTAAAGGCAATGCGACAAGGAGGAAGAGAAGCATTTTGGCCAGAGACACCACCCTGACACCACCGCTAGGGTGGTATTGACTTCCGCCCTAGTCTCTGATGTCTAAGTTGTGTTAGTACAGGGGCTTTGACAATATGCAGTGGGTGTTGTCATGGCACAGCCACAGTCACCCTATTTGCACTTTCCTTCCAGGCAATATGCTACTTATTTACATGATAGAGTATAGTCATGGTGAGTGGCCTATGTTGACGTTGTGAATATGTTGGAGTGCATAGCACAACCATAGCATCACTACATGTGTGGCTTGGGTGGGGGTGGTGCGTCTTGATTCAGGGCGTATGTGTCATGATGCAACCCTTTACCATGCTTTGAGGATGTCCTATGTGCCTCCCCCTTCTGCCATTTGTGGACTTCAAGATATTTACCCCCTGCAACTTACCCTGCATTTGTGGTAGTTCTTGGTAGTCTGCGCTGTCCTGTAATTCCATGGCAACACAAAAGGATGATGGACGAAATGGTAAACAATTCAAACAATGCCCCCCAGCCACAGATCTGGGTTTAATCCATTGTTCTTTTGCTCACGTGCTACCTCAGTTTGGTCCCAGCCATATACAAATCAGCCTTGACCCCGTTCCTCATGGGAACATTTCAGCCCGAACTACCAAGCCAGGTCCTCCCTGGACCGGGAACAAGCAGCCTAGGACTAGTTTAAAAGTATCACTCTTTATCAGCCAGGCTAGCTTGAATCCAGTGGCACAGTGAGCACAGGACCCACGTCTGGGCATACCCTTCCCACTTAGGGCAACTTTAGCACCACAAAAGGATGATGGACGGAGTGCTGAATAATGCAAACACTCACCCCCAGTCACAGATCTGGATTTAATCCCTCATTCTTTTGCTCACCATGCCACCCCAGTCGGACCCAGCCATATGCAAATCACTCTTGACCCTGTTACTCATGGGAATATTCCAGACCGAACTGCCAAGCCAGGTCATCCCTGGACCGGAAACAAGCATCTTGGGATCGGTTTCAGTGTATTACCCTTCATCAGTCAGGTTAGCTTGAATCCAGTGACACAGTGAGCATAGGACCCACATCTGGGCATACCCTTCCCACTTAGGATAACTTTAGCAACACAAAAGGATGACGAACAGAGTGCTGAACAATGCAAACACTCAACCCCAATCACAGATCTGGGTTTAATTCATCACTCTTTTGCTCACCATGCCACCCCACTTTGGACCCAGCCATATGCAAATCAGTCTTGACCCTGATCCTCCTGTGAACAGTCCAGCCCTAACTGCCAAGCCATCTCCTCCCTAGACCAAAAACAAGCATCCTGGGATCAATTTCAGGGTATCAACCTTCATCAGCCAGACTAGCTTGAATCCACTGGCACAGTGAGCACGGAACCCATGTCTGGGAATATCCTTCCCACTTAGGGCAATGTTAGCAACACAAAAGGATGATGGAAAGAGTGCTGAACAATGAAAACACTTACCCCCGATCACAGATCAAGGTTTAATCCATAGTTCTTTTGTTCACCATGCCACCCTAATTAGGACTCAGCCATATGCAAATCAGTCTTGACCCTGTTCCTCATGGGAAGAGTCTAGCCTGAACTACCAAGCCAGGTCTTCCCTGGACCAGAAACAAACATCCTGGGACCAGTTTCAGTGACCAGCTCTTCCGGGATGACTGCTGCAACCATCTCCTCCAGCTCATCCAGGTCCCCCTGTGGTGCAGGACTTCCACCTCCAGTCTGCAGTGCTCCCTTTCGGTTCCTGGCCAGTTTCTCCTTAGTTGTGCATTGGGTGACAGTCCTCTTCACCTCTGCCACGCTGCTGACTTTGTCTACTATTTGCTGCCATATTTCATTTCTCCTACCACCTGGCAATTTGAAGGTGATGAAGAGCTGGTGTTGGTGCTCCATCACCTCTCTGAGCAGGATGTCATGCTCCACACTTGCGCTTTCTCTTCTCTTTTTCCTGATACTTTTCTTGTGCCTCCTGGCTGGTATGTGGGTGATTGAGGCCCCCCTCAGGTCTCTCCTGGCCTGAAAACTCCATCTTCTCTTCAATTTGCACTTTTTCCTGCTTGCGCGCTTTGTTTTGTCGCTAATGCTGCAAAAAAATGGCGCTAACCTTTTTACGACATATGTAGGGCATGTCCAAATGGTTAACTTCATTTTTTTACAATAACCATTCCTTAGCGCCATTATGTGTCACTGCTTAAATATGGCGCATGGATGGTACTAAGGAATGACGCTAACCTGCGTTAAAATAAATGACACATTTTTCATAAATATGGACCTAAGCGGCATATTTAAGAGCTCCTAGCGCCACCAGAGAGTCACTTTTCGTGACGCTCCGATGGTGTTATGCCCTGCGCCGTATATATAAGGTGGTGCTAAGCCACTTTTTGTGGCTTAAGGCCGCCTTGTGAATACGACCCCTTCACATACAGCAATTTGCGTGGAAGGGATGTGCAATGGGTGTTGCTGTCGGCGTGCCACAGCAACACCCATTGCATTTTGACGTTGCCTCAATTTCTGAGTTTTTGTAAACCTGAGGCGGTGCCAAAATCTAACGCCACCCCAGGAGTGACATTAGAGGGGCACAACGAGGAGGAACGTCTGTCACAGGGCATCAAAAGTAGCACAGGCGCAGGGGGAAACACGTGTGTGCCGCATTCTAGTAAATACGGTCCATCCCTGCATTTTTAAAATGATTGCGCATGATGCTGGCAAATTTGGCGCAGCACCGTACACCATCATTTTCCATTAAATCTGGCCTTAAGTGTATGTTTCTAAGGCAGTCATTGACTTAAAAAACAGGCACAGAGATATTCTTGCTGCCGGCACATTTGTTCATGGAAGGTCCCTTGTTTCTGAGTTCTGCTTTCTATTGCTCATAAGCTAACTCTGAGAGTGTCTAAGTTAAGTGTAAACTATTTGAAAACAGGCACACCGCTCGGTTTGGGCCAGTGCACCTATTTATAGTGCGGCCCCTGATTTCATTTCGGTATCAATAGCCACAGCAACACAATGTTCAATGCACAACACCATGAGCATGATTTATTAAGTTAGCGCTGCCTTTACCTCATTTTTTTATGCAAAAGCAGCGCAAACCTAAAAAAATACAATTATAATTTGGATGTTTGCGCCGTTTATATGTAAAAAAGGAGCAAATGCTGCGCAAAAAAATGCTTAATTTAGGCCCTTATGTTTTAAATGTTCGTGTTTTAAAAAGTTCATTGTGCCTCGGCGCTTATTTCTACTCGGAATTAATTATCTAGCATAAATCACAAAATATACATTTGTGTGGCTTTCTCATATTTAGCAAGAGCATCCTACTATGTGTTATCATAGTCAACGACGGGCACACTGTGCACATACAGAAGAAACCAGTTGTATATAACAATTGGATGGTCATGTTATATGCGATCAACATAAATCAAATGCAGCATACTGAAAGCAGCAGCTTTTTACTTTCAGAGTGAGTGACCTTGGGAAATCTTAGCAGGCGGTAAACTCGATATTGTTAATGAAACGTAGTAAAAGTATTATATCTGCCTGTGACTGAAACATGTTAAACACGCTACGTTTCTACATTCCCTCACGGTCGATATAAGACAAATAAATTAATGAAAAGAGCCTAATGTAATTTCATTGGAAAGACGTTGTAAAACGGCAAGTACGTCCAAGCCTGATGCTCAGTTTCCCTAGATATGATGACGCGTGCATTGTTCGCCTCTCACACACCGCCATGTTACCTCTGTAATGTGAATACTTATATTGATCCAAAAGTAAAAATGGAAGCGACATTAACCTACCGACAGGAAGCGACTTGTAAGCAATACATTTTCACTCTTGCTCTTCTATTTCAAGCATTCTGAACTACACTCCCTGGAAAATACCCGTATTTTAACAAATGTATTTTTTGGAGGAAAGGCTTTACGAAAAATAGTTCTAAACCGCTTACGGTTTCCTTCGCTAAAGGCTGTTAATAATGCTGTAATTCACTACGAACATCTACAAACATGGAAGCCAAGGTTTACTAAATAATTACAATGCACTGCACAAACATCATAATATTGTGCGGGTACAGTAATACCTGTTAATGATGTCATCAGCCTCGCTTGTGCAAAATCTTCCTAGTGTGATTCTGCATTGGAGCACAGCACGAAGGGAAACCAGTTAAGTGTGGGAATATGATGCAATTTGCATTTTTCCCATTTTTTGCCTCTATTTTTATTTGCTGGTCGGAAGTCACACAAAGCCAAGTCGTGCTACTTTGTGTGACGAAAGTTCATCTGGTTTTGAAAGGGAACCGTAGGGGTTTTATGCTGTTTCTTCCCCCTTATGCTTTTCTGACTATATTTTCGAGCTTTAACTCCTAGCGGGTAAGCTTTACGCCTGTATCAAATGTAGGTGCAAAAATCATTCTACATGCTAAAATTCCCTGATTCTACATTTTTCACTGCTCTTGAACATGAGTACCTGCAAAAAATATTGGCCTAAACGTCTCCTAAGATGCCTCACTAGCCTCACATAGTCAATATCAGTCTGCATTCAGATATACCGTTCAAAAGGTTGTTTTGTGTGAATATATCCAAATCATCAACTGATAGGAAGATGTCAACACGTAAGTCCCTAGGTTGCGGTCAACTTCAAGATATTTTTTTAATATGATGAAGCCCACCATTTAGCTGATTCTCTTTTTTGGAGGCGATAATGTAAATGAAGAATGTTTCAACTGTGTGCAACACACATACCTTTTATATAATATTTTTTAATATAACACATTGACTTTTTGTAAATATATCAGGCATTTCAAGTGTGATATTTTGTCATACTCTGCTTAATTACCCAGATAAGTCAACGTGGGCACTTCTGAGATTTTAGACAATTTGTTAAACTTTAACAGTAGTGAGTACCTGCTGCTATCAATTGAGCACCTTCCTAACCTGTTTCTGATATTTGAACTATAAATAAGTATAAAAGTGCAAAGGTAAGTTTAAAATTCCAGCTACAATTAATTTGATATCAAAATGATGACATTAAAATATTGTTAAAATCAGTCCTCCCTAGTATAATAATTTGTCCTCTTAGCCATTAAATGAAATGTGCATCATTATACTGAATCAACATGTTAGAAGTACCATTACAGGGGAATAAACAGTCTTTCCACATGATGCTCCCGAAAGCTTTGAAAAAATTAAGGCCCATATTTATACTTTTTGACGCTAAACTGCGCTAACGCAGTTTAGCGTCAAAAAATTTAGCGCCGTCTAACGCCATTCCGAAGCGCCATGCGGGCGCCGTATTTATGGAATGGCGTTAGCCGGCGCAAGCAGACCGTCGCTGCCTGGTGTGCGTGGAAAAAAACCACGTAGACCAGGCAGCGCCAGCGTAGGGGGAAAATGGCGCTAGGGCGTCTTAAAATGGCGCAAGTCGGGTTGACGCTAAAAAATCGTCTTAACCCGATTTGCACCATTTTTTTGATGCCCAGACGCCATTTAAATGACTCCTGTCTTAGTAAAGACAGGAGTCATGCCCCCTTGCCCAATGGCCATGCCCAGGGGACTTATGTCCCCTGGGCATGGTCATTGGGCATAGTGGCATGTAGGGGGTCACAAATAAGGCCCCCCTATGCCACCCAAAAAAATTTGAAAAATATAAAAAATTATACTTACGTGAACTTACCTGAATGTCCCTGGGGTGGGTCCCTCCATCCTTGGGTGTCCTCCTGGGGTGGGCAGGGGTGGCAGGGGGGGTCCCTGGGGGCAGGGGAGGGCACCTGTGGGCTTATTTTGAGCCCACAGGCCCCTTAACGCCTACCCTGACCCTGGCGTTAAAAAGTGGCGCAAATGCGGGGTTTTTTGACCCGCCACCTCCCGGGCGTGATTTTTGCCCGGGAGTATAAATACGACGCATTTGCGTCGCCGTCATTTTTTTAGACGGGAACGCCTTCCTTGCATCTCATTAACGCAAGGAAGGCGTTCACGCTAAAAAATGACGCTCTTTGCCCATACTTTGGCGCTAGACGCGTCTAACGCCAAAGTATAAATATGGCGTTAGTTTTGCGCCGAATTTGCGTCGAAAAAAACTACGCTAATTCGGCGCAAACGGAGTATAAATACGGGCCTAAATATTTTCCCCACAATTCTGAACATTTCAGACTAATCGGAAGAAAGGCTTTTTTGTAATCTGTTTCACTATTACATATGCACACACGAGTTGTAGCGGTCCTCAAGCATCAGTAAAGTTGTTTGAAGGTAAGATGCCTCAGGGACAATAGTAGTCTTTGTGTATCTTATTTTAAAATTCCAGCTATAGCCTTTATTTTTGTATAGAGACCATATATTCAGATTGACTTTCGTTTTTCCTTTTTTTCGTATTTCGAATTGAGTGCTCAATTCGCCCTCAAAGTGTTAAATCAAGCTTAAATAAGTTAAAATAAGGTTCAATGCAAATGGAGTTCCTAATTTCACATGATTTATCATTAAAAACATCTGACATGTTTCGGCCCTGTTATAGATGGTTCAGAGCTTTTTGAAGGTGTTAAAAAGGTCACACTATTTGGATCAAATCACGATTGAAAAAACTGATTTAAGGCTGCAGGGGTCATGCAGTGTGGCCTACAGTCTGATGCAGGGTCACCAAAAAGTAATGCAAAAGGACAGGACGCCTACTATATGAACTGCCTTGTAATGTTGCATGTGGAGTCTAAGGCCCATATTTATACTTTTTCTAGCGCCGCATTTGCAGTGCTTTTTGACGCAAAAACGGCGCAGACTTACAATACAATTGTATTTTGCAAGTTTGAACCGCTTCTGCGTAAACAAATGATGCAAATGCGGAGCTTAAAAAGTATAAATATCGCCCTAAATGTCATGCATGTATGTCATTTTTTAAAGACTGTCTTGGAGTTTCCCTAGAAAAGCTTCAGACAAGCTAAGGATGCATAAAGCAGAGCCACGTTTATGAATAAATAACTTGTGATATTCCAATACATTCCTTATATCATCTAACGTCACAATTTAGTGCATGTGCTGTGTAGACAGTACGATTTTCCTAAAATCGGTGCGTTGATCGGTTCAGTGAAAATGCTGAATAAGTATGTACACAACATTCAGACAACCATAAGACAGCACTGCCAGAGGAGCGAGGTGCTGAACTGTTCTAATTTTTGGACTCTTGATTTGGTGGGAAGCACTTCACAGGGCGGCTTAGCTACTGGTGCTTAGGCTACCCTTTACAACCGAGGTCTTCAAATTGGTAGACGGGCACCCCTGGGGGGTTTTAATTGATCCTAGGGGAGGTGCTAGGCTCTGGCTAAGAAAAGCATCATGCTGATAACAGTGCTTTAATAAGTGGCATGAAGCTTGGATAAGAGTGACAGCGATTCTTTAAGGTCTCTGCTAAAGAAATACATTTTGGCTGGTGGTAGGGCAAAGTATATTATTGGTAGGTACAATTTTAGGCAAGCAACTTGGTCCTTAAGCTTTTGCTTGGATAGAAAGGTTTCTTCACACAGGCGGGGTTTCCAACCTGCATTAGATTCTATGTTACTAAAGAAAATGCAACCCTATCTCATTTGGGTCCTGCTGCATGGGATTAGACAATTCTGGCTCCTGTTATGGCATGGGCTGCTTCCACTCAATGTATTATGGGCAAGAGGGTATGGGTCCTCTGCGATCTGTGATTTTTGTCAGAATGGTATCCAAGATATGGATCACGTTCTTTTTATTTGCCCGGCTTTGTTTTTATATCGTCAAAGATGGTTACGCTCAATCTGCCTTCAACTCTCCATACTCTCTCCATCAGAAGTATTGCAGGCCCTCTATGTCCCACCAAATGAATTGTTTTGCTAAATATTTTTTAACTTTTTTGTGTTTTTAAACATTGTATTAATTACAATATTTAAATGAACTTGTTAGAATTGGGGTCAGTATACTGTTTGGTTGGTTTATAGGTGATATATGGTATGGTTTCTTTTTCCTGTAATTTATATTGTGTTCTGCGTGGATTTTCATGTGAGTGCCATATCATAAATAAATAAAATTATATTGTATTGAAGTTACACTATAATGGGCCATCACTAACATCTTTTGCCAATTATATCCTGACTGGGAGAAGGTGTCAAAGGGGAAGAAACTCCAATATTCCTCAAACCTCTCTCCTCCCCCCACATTTCGTATAATCATACCAAGGCCTGGATGGCCAGAATAGTATGTTTGGCAATCATGTATTTGATTGCATTTTTAAAATAGATACCAGAACTTAAGTGCAGTGGCTACATATGTTAAGGCATTTTAAATAAATATTGCCAATTTAACAGAACAATAGTGGAAAATTGTGAGGTGTCCGATGATTTTATTTTATTTTTTACATATGGGACTGCCGCAGTAACATTCAAGACCACTGCTCTACGCAAAGGTGCATGGACGAGGAGCGCATGAAATGCGAGCCACTGAATCAACTCTTCTTGTTTGTAGACTCAGAGCTGGCATGCATTACTATTGTATATGGTTGATAAATGAGATGTACACAGGACCTGTGTTTAAGTGTGATTTTTTGTAGAGAAACAAAACACATATGTGACTATGAACGTTAATCACGCACAAAAAAATGGTGATAGGTTTATTCATGGTGGATGACATCATCAGGGTAGCTGCTACACCATTAGGGAACACAGGTCTAGTGTCCTTGCACCATAGGAAAAAGGAGATTGGTTACAGAACAGTCAAAGGGTGTATCTGTGGAAAAAAGGGGAACAGTTCAGGAGAGGTTTACTTCCTGGCAGTGGGTTTGGTCTTGGCATCTGCTCCTGCTGGATGACTGAGTTGAGTGGATGTCCATGTTTGTTGGGGGAGGGGTCTTCAGCTACAGAGTGGGGTTTCTGAGGTATGTCTTCTCTCTGGCAGGGTCTCCATTCCAGTAGCTGCTGCAGATATGGAAGGTCCTGATGTATCATTGCTAGTGGAAGCGGGCAGATGTTGGGAAAAAGACCTACTCAGTGCGCTATTCAAGTCTCTTAGCACCCCTACAATGGAAGCCAAGTGGGCATTTTGTGCCTGCCAGTGCTGCATAACTTCATGGTCGCTGTCCCTCTGCAGCTTTTAGATTTCCCCCAACATTGTCATAACTTGGCCCATCATGCCTTGGGAACTTTGGTAGGCTCACAATACTTGGGTGATGGCATCCTAGTTAGAAGTGTCCCTTTGAGACCCCATCCTCTGGCCACAGCATCCCCCTCACACACCCTTCCCCCACATGCCTGTGCCTCTGGCACAGTGTGCCCACTCCCAGTGGTTGCAGATCCATCATTATCAGGGGTGGCAAGGTGAGACACAGGTACCTGTACTGTGGGGCACACAATGGATGACATAGTCCTTGGGACAAAGGTTAGGGGGTGAATGATTGCCTGCGTGTTGATGCAACAGGGCTTGCGGGAGTTGATGTGGGCATGGTGAGGCTGACATTTGTTGACTGACCATGTGTCCCAGATGGGCCAGGTTCTTTGTTAGTGTCCAGACATCCAGGGGTGTTGTCCTCACTGTGGCCTTCATCCAGAGGGGTAGTGGCAGTCTCTGGTATCCTCTTCATGGCGACAATGGCAAGGTTACCTGTGGAGGGAGTGGAACACAGAGTTCAGGTTACAATGGGGGTATTGTAGCAGTTGAATGAGATGCAGACAGTGCCCTGACATGATCCCCAGCAATGACATTGACAACTGACACACTATGTAACTTGGATACAACATGAAACTCTGCAACTTCAGTTCCATCCAACATGTTTCATGCTTAGAAATCATGTTGGTAATGTTTGTACAGCTGATGGCATCTGATATTGTCAGATAATTGACATGACTGTTCACCTCTGTTACCTAGTGAACTGTTTGGCATGATCGCTGACACAAATAAGAGCTGTTGAATGCACATTGGTTTCCTTAACGCAACACAGTGTATGAGTTTACTATGGACATTGACCTGTATCTGGATGTACTGCATCTGCATCCACTCAGCATCGACTTTCCAAACAAGGTTAGTATGTTTCTAGCTTGGGATCTTTGATATGTGGCCATTATATATGGGCACTCAGCTGTAGCTGTGCTTTGCTTGGGATGATAGTATGAATTAGCCATTGCATTGCTGTCATATTTGGTGCAGTGTACTGGTGTTGACTATGTTGGGATTTAGCATTCTAGGAGTTGTAGTGCTATGAATAGCCAGTGCTTCACGTGTCATTTCCAAGGGCTGTGGGACTAGATGTGTTTAGTGGACATGTGGCATGACAGGGAGAGGTATTAGGTGATTAGGATAGAGTTGTAGAGGGTGGAATGTAATTTGGTGTGGGTAAAGGTGGTGAGGGAGCATGCATGACAAGACAATTGTGTGACATGAATGTTGTTGGTACTTACCAGACTCCACTCGCTCAGGTATTCCTGTCAGGCCATCAGGATGCAGGATTTCCAAGACCTTCTCCTCCCAAGATGTGAAAGTAGGGGGAGGACGTGGGAGCCCACCACCAGTCTTCAGTACTGCGAGCTGGTGCCTGGATGACATGGAACAAATCTTCTCCCTGAGGTCGTTCCATCTCTTCCTGATGTCCTCCCTTGTGCATGGTTAACTGCTTACAGAATTAACCCTGTTGACTATCCTTTGTCACAACTCCATTTTCCTGGCAATAGCTGATTGTAGTACTAGTGCTCCAAACAGGTGTGGCTCTACCCTGACAATTTCATCCACCATGACACTCAACTCCTCATCTATGAAACTTGGGTGTTTTTGTGGGGACATGGTACTGGTTGTGAAGACGGTGTGGTTGTGTTCAAAGTAAAAGTATGCAGAGTTAGGTAAATGATGAGGTGTTGGTGGTGTGAGTGGGTGACTGGCCTTGTGGATAGTGTGTGGTACTAATATGTGTTTTTAGCTTGTTGTGCAAGTGTGTGATGTGTGCGTAGTGAAGTGTAAATGGGTGCCTACTCTTGATAATTTGAACTTTCTGGGATGTTGGTTGTATGTGCCTGAGGGGTGTGTTATATAGTGCAGTGAATAGGTGTGTCACGTGTGTAGATGTGTATCAGGTGTGGGGTATTCAAACTATCCATTGTGGTGTGGTGTTCTGACAGAAGTGAGTTGAGACCATCGCGGTTCACCTCTCCAAGGGTTTTCCGCCATGGAAGAGCCGCTATAGTTATTTGTGGATCGTAATATGATGGGAGGATTTTTGTCGGGCTGGTGGTGCTGGTGGTGGGACCGCCTCTTTTCCATCCTCCACTCTCCTGGTGGTTTTGGGAATTTGGCTGTTTTTTTTCAGGGTTCACAGTGTGATTCTTAATACAGTGAATGGATTGCTGACGACATGGTGGTCTTTTGGCAGCCGCCTCCACGACGGTCTTCCCAAAAGATGGCTAAACTCATAATGAGGCCGTAGGAGTTTCTCTCAGCATTTGTGGTCTGAATGAATTGAACAAATATTCATTGATCACTCTAAGTCTCATGGGTAAAATTCATTGAACTTACGGTGTTTGAAAAGTGTGTCGACTCCTTCTACGAATTAATCAGTTGTTATGCCAACTCTTTGATGTTCTTGACTGAAAACATATTGTTTACAGTGGACGTTTGGTACTGGATTAAACTTGAGATTCAACACATTCTTAATCTGACGGTTTGTGACTTCTTGATCAGCTCTTGGCATTTTTTTATGACTTCTTTCACACCAACACCAGCAAGACTTTTAAGATATTGAATAATCTTCCTGTCATCTGTCCCTTCAAGTGCATCAATGAAATCTTCAAATGTTTCTATCCATGCAGTTTATGTATTGCAAATAATTTGCTTTTTGGCGGTGTTGAATGATGGTGGTAGTTAGAGGAAGGAGGTAGCATTGTAAACCAGTGTGGATCTTACTGACATTGAGAGTAGCATCTTCCCTGGCAACTCTGCCGGGAAATCAGGATCAGTTCCAATCATGCACCTGCTCTGCAGTGGGCCAGCCTCGGGATTGTTCTTGATGGACTCCATGGACAGAAGGACCTTCTGCCACATTTCTGGCCGCTTGAAATATGGAAGGCTTCTTTAGTACAACCCCGGGCACTTCTCTGGAGCCACCTTCTATTCGTTTATGATGACTCTGTCTATCTGGCTCGAGACGTTATCTACTTTATTCTTTTTATACTTCAGTTTGTATTGTCTCACACCTGGTTGATCCCTACCTTGTAGCTATATTTGATATCTGATAACTGTCTTTAACTGCATTATGTAAGCCTGGTTAAATCCGCCTTCAGTGGTAACACTCCATATTTTGTATAACATTTTTTTGCATGGCAGCGCAGTACCTTTTGGTAAGATCTTGCTCTTAGGCCCTCATTACAACATTGGCGGTAAAAGCCGATTACCGCCGTGCAGAAGACCGCCAACACACCACAGCGGAATTCCGCCACAGCTATTATGACCCACATTACGAAATCCGCCAAAATTCAGACACCCACACATGTCCGCCACACCAAAGGTCAGTGATAAACTGGCGAAAACAAAACCTCCACCGTCACGCCAACAGAAATACTCCCACACTATCACGACACACGAATCCATGCGGCGGTCTTTCAACCGCGGTATTCCATTGGCGGTACACACCGCCACGTTCAAATTACACACACACATGCAAAACACAGCCACATTGGACAATTCGAAATACACACACCTGATACACATACACACACCACTCCCACACACCCAATACAATATAAAAAACACACCCACATCACCCACAAACCCCTACTACCAAAAATTCAGAAAGAAGGCCAGAGAGAGACAGCACCAGCAAGAACAACAGCATCCACAGTCTCACAACACCATAACCCACAGAACTTCCACGCACATCACAAAACACACCACTACATATCAGCACACTTATCACCACACACTCCACCCCACACATCACCTACACAACCCCATGGCACGGCAAAGACACCCCAGGTTCTCGGAGGAGGAGCTCAGGGTCATGGTGGAGGAAATCGTCTGGGTAGAGCCACAGCTATTCGGATCACAGGTGCAGCACACCTCAATAGCAAGGAAGATGGAGCTATGGCGAAGAATAGTGGACAGGGTCAACGCAGTGGGACAGCACCCAAGAGATTGGGAGGACATCAGACAGAGGTGGAACGACCTACGGGGGAAGGTGCATTCCGTGGTCTCAAGACACCACCAGGTGGTTCAGCGGACTGGCGGCGGACCCCCGCCTCCTCCCCCACAACTAACAACATGGGAGGAGCAGGTCTTGGCGATTCTGCATCCTGAGGGCCTCGCAGGAGTAGGTGGAGGAATGGACTCTGGTAAGACAAATCTTAATTATTACATCCCCCACCCTACCTACATGCAAGCACATACCTCCACCCTCACCCTCACCCCCAGCGCCCCAACTACTCACATATGTCCCAACATCACAAACCACCCATCCCAACACCAAGCCCTGCATGCAACAACAAAGCATGGACACCCATCACTAAAGCATGCCCACTGCATATACCCATACAACCCCCTAAACCATCATCACACAAGGTCCCACACAGGAATGCAAGCACTGGGGTACATGGTCACCCACCCATTGCACACCATGACACACACAGATGTAATAACCATCCTTTTATACCCCTGCAGGACCCCTACCCAACGTCACCGGACAGGAGGGTCCACACATGTCCACACCACCTACAGAAGAGGCCCACAGTGATTACAGCAGCTCTGTCCAACTGGATCTAGATGACCAGCCCCGCCCATCGGTGACCTCGGGACAGTCGGTTCCCCTCACCCAGTCACAGGCCACCGCAGACCTTCCCCCCTCTGGAAACACCAGCACAGCGCCAACCCAGCGGGCCCATACCTCCGTCCCCAGGACATGTCAATCAGCTGTGTGTCCACCACTACAGGGAACCCAGGATAACCCACCACCCCAACGACAACAGGGACCTGGGAGCAGTGGCAGTGGGCACACGGTCCAGGGGACGGAGGCCCAGGAATACAGGGGAACTGGGAGGGCTGCTGTGTGACAGGGGGCAGACAGGCCAAGGGAACCCACTCTCCACGAGGCCCTCTCCTCCATCATGGGAGCCTACCACCACTCCCAGGAGACGATGGCAACGGTACTGGCCAAGTTTCAGGAGACCCAGCGCCTGCAGGAGGATCAGTATATGGGCTTCAGGGAGGAACTCAGAACCATCAGCTCCACCCTGGGCACCATCGTAGGGGTGCTGAAGGAAGTACTCAACACCAGGAGGGACACTGTGGCACTACAAAGGGCCCCTGACACTAGCATGGACGATGAACTGCCCACCACCTCCGCCGGCGCTAGTGGACAGGACGCCCCGCCACAGGACCACCACACCAACAAAGCCAAGTTGTGAAGCATACAGCAGGCCACGATGATCTGGCACACCTTCTTTGGTGAGTAGAATAGGGATCCACCTGTCATATGGAGGCACCTGAACCTGGCCTTCAGGAGGCCGAAGGTCTGCTCGATCACCCTCCTAGTTCGCCCATGGGCCTCATTGTAGCGTTCCTCTGCCCTTGTCCTGGGATTCCTCACTGGGGTCAGTAGCCATGACAGGTTGGGGTAACCAGAGCCACCTGCAAATGGCGAGGGACAACTGTTAGACATGCACTAACCTGGAGGGATATCCCCAGACAACCATTCCCACTGACTTGCTTCCAGGTGCTCACCTAATAGCCACACACGGTGCCTCTGGAGTTGACCCATCACATAAGGGATGCTGCTATTCCGCAGGATGTAGGCGTCATGCACTGAGCCAGGGAACATGGCATTCACATGGGAGATGTACTGGTCTGCCAAACATACCATCTGTACATTCATCGAATGATAACTCTTCCAGTTTCTGTACACCTGCTCACTCCTGTGGGGGGGACCAAAGCCACATGGGTCCCATCAATGGCACCTATGATGTTGGCAGACAACACTCTGGACAACACGTTGGAAAACATAGGCTGGGACATCCCTGATGCTATGGCCACTGTTGTTTGAAAAGACCCACTTGCAAGGAAATGGAGCACTGACAGCATCTGCACTTGAGGGGGATTCCTGTGGGATGGCGGATTGCTGACATCAGGTCTGGCTCCAACTGGGTACACAGTTCCTGGATTGTGGCACGGTCAAGCCTGTATGTGATAATCACATGTTGCTCCTCCACTGTCGACAGGTCCACCAACGGTCGGTACACCGGAGGATGCCGTCATCTCCTCACATGTCCCAGCGGACGGTGCGTATGAAGGACAACAGCGAGCACAGAGTCAAACAACTCAGAGGTACGTACCCACAGTTTACACAGAACACCATTCATACACAAAAGATGGCCTGTATGTGTGTAGAGTGTAGGCCTAGGTATGTGTGACGCAGTTGAAAATGAAGCCATGTGGGCCCATGAAATGGCAGCTGTCTGACCTGTAAAGTGGGACAATGGGATGTGAGGTAACTGCGCTGGCGTTGTACACCGTCGCGGGAGGCAGTCGATGACCGCGGCGCAATGCTGCATTGGCTAACATTGGACCCTATGGGTCCCAGGAGCCATGTGACGGTACACACCGCCGTGGACGTGACCGCCATTTTCCATCTGTTCAATCATTCGATACCTGATCTTCGACAGGAGAGGACCTACTCCGCAAGTGCTGCTGTGACCTCGGTCTGGAAGAGACAATGGCTCGAGTGTCTGGGGAAAGGGCCCCTGCCTTCACATAGGAGGAGTTGGAGAAGCTCGTGGATGGGGGTCCTCCCCCAGTACACGTTACTCTACGGCCCTCCAGACAAACAGGTAAGTACACAGGGAGCATGTTGTATGGGCTATGCCTGTGTGGAGAGGGCTGGATGTAAGAAGGAGGGGGGGAGAGTGCTGCGTGCATGAAAGACGGTGAATGCATGTGCCACATGGCAAGGGTAAGGATGGGGGCCAATAACTTCGACGGTGCAGTTGGTAATAACTTCTCTTTTTCCCCTGTACATTTCATGTAGGTCAGCGCCCACCAGAAAAAAGAAATTTGGCGTGCCATCACCAAGGACGTCCGGACCCTGGGGGTCTACCACAGACGGAGCACCCACTGCCAGAAAAGATGGGAGGACATTCGCCGCTGGAGCAAGAAGACGGCGGAGGCTCAGCTGGGGATGGCCTCCCAATGTGGGAGGGGTGCCCGTCGCACCATGACCCCCCTGATGTTCAGGATCCTGGCGGTGGCCTACACGGAGTTGGATGGGCTCTTGAGGGTATCACAGCAGCCACAAGGGGGTGAGTAAACTCTCATTCTGCTGACTTTGCGCGCACTGGAGGTGTCTGGGTGGGGGAGGTGGGCTGTGGGTTTCCCTAGGCCAGGGTGAGTTCCGTAGGCAAGGCCCCTCCATAAGGCAGGCCATATGGCACCCCACCCCACCTCTGTAGAGTGCCAAGTACACCTAGTCATGCCCCTGTGTCATCTATGTGTGCAGATGTCGTCCATAGCCTTGTAGGGCATTTCCCAGGAATTGAACAGTGGAGCCCAAGACCGGGGCGTAGTGCAGGGGGCTTCTGTGTCGGTCGTGTCCACCAACGGTAGTGTTAATGCATGCACTTAACATGTCTTTCTTCTGTCGCCCCCCCTTTTTGTGGTCTCCCTGTTCTTGTGTGCATTAGCATCATCAGGCGGAGGAGCAGTGGCACCGGAGTACGAGGGAGCTGCATCCCACATGGCCCTGGAGGGCGAGACTACGGACTCGGAGTTCACCAGTGGGACGGAGGGCGGGGGAAGCTCCACGGCAGGGACAGGAGCTGACACCAGTGACACGGACTCGTCCTCTGATGGGTGCTCCCTTGTGGTGGCGGCAACATCTGTGCCCCCCGCATCTACAGGTACAGCCACCACCCCCCCTACCAGCACCGCCCTCCCAGCAGCCCCTCAGCCTTTGCCCCGTGCCCGCTCACCCAGGAGGGTGGGCATCACCTTGGCCCCAGGCACCTCAGGCCCTGCCCCAGTCTCCCCTGCTGCCCTCAGTGAAGAGGCCATTGACCTCCTCAGGTCCCTCACTGTTGGGCAGTCTACCATTTTGAATGCCATCCAGGGTTTAGAGAGGCAGTTGCAACAAACTAATGCATTCCTGGAGGGTATTAATTCTGGTCAGGCGTCCCTTCACCGAGCTTTTCAGACTCTGGCCTCAGCACTGATGGCAGCCATTGTCTCCATCTCTAGCCTCCCCCCTCCAACTTCCTCCACCCCGACCCAATCCCCTCTACCTCAGCCTATCCCAAGCACACCTACAGACCAGCATGCACACACGTCAACACACAAGGGAAGCTCTGGCAAACATAAGCACCAAACATCCCACAGGCACTCACGCAAGCATCACACACATGCAGACACACCAACAGCCACTACATCCACTGTGTACCCTACCTCCTCGTCTCCCTCCTCCCTCCCAGTCTCGTCTACACTCACACCTGCATGCACTACATCTACAGCTACTACGTCCCTCTCCAGCACACCCACCACCACACCCCGCTCACGTGCAGTCACCACCCCCACTACCATTCACCTGTCCCCTGTCTCCTCTCCCAGTGTGTCTGTGACGCCCCCTCCCAAGATACACAAACGCAGGCACACACCCACCCAACAGCCATCCACCTCACGACAGCCTCCAGCGCATGCACCTTCACCCAAAGTCACCAAACGTACACCTCCTACAACCACCACCTCTTCCTCCACTCCCAAACCCCCTCCAGCTACCCGTCCCAGTGTGTCCCAAAAACTTTTCCTGTCCACCCTTGACCTCTTTCCCACACCTCCCCACCCCGTCCGTCTCCTAGGTCCCGAACTAGCACCTCAGCCACAACATCTCCGGGACCAGTGGTGCCTGTAGTCACCAGAATCTGGAGTGCACTGGCCACCAGGGCAGCCAGTGTGGCACGGAGCCAAAGCACAGACAGTCCCCAACCTGTGGAACATCAGAAGTTGACCAGTGCCTGGCGAGAGAGGGGGAAGACTCCAGCCACCAAAGCTGCTCCCAGGGGCCCCGGTGGGAGTGTGGAGTCAGCTGTGACACCTTCCAAGGTGGGGAAGGGCCACAAGAAACCCGGCAAGTCTGAGAAGAGCAGCACGGCGGAGAAGACAACCATCATCCCCGCTGCCCAGGAGGCCACCTCCAGCACAAGGCCAGCTGCCCAGGAGAGGACTGCCAGCACTAGCCCACCTGCCCAGGAGGCCACCGCCAGCACCAGCCCAGCTGTCCAGGAGGCCACCGCCAGCACCAGCCCAGCTGCCCAGGAGGCCACCGCCAGCACCAGCCCACCTGCCCAGGAGGCCACCGCCAGCACCAGCCCACCTGCCCAGGAGGCCACCGTCAGCAAAAGCCCCACTGGGCCATGAAGGACCGCCAGCAAAAGCCCCGCTGGGCCATGAAGGACCGCCAGCAAAAGCCCCGCTGGGCCATGAAGGACCGCCAGCTAAAGCCACGCTGGGCCATGAAGGACCGCCAGCAAATGCCCCGCTGGGCCAAGAAGGACCGCCAGCAGCTGAGCCCTGCAATGGAGACCGCCATCTCATGCACCGCTGAACAGGGCAACGCCGTCTCAAGCACTGCTGAACAGGGCACCGCCATCTCAAGCACAGCTGAACAGGGCACCGCCATCTCAAGCACCGCTGGCCCATGAGTGGCAAGGGCACTGACGCAACTGGGTCCGTCATGGGGTGAATGATGCACTCTGGGCACCATGCCCCCTCCAGAACCAGTGGAGACTGTCATTCACTACCTTTGTCCTTAGCAGGATGAAGCACTCTGGGCACCATGCCCCCTCCAGAACCAGTGGAGACTGTCATCCACTTGAGAGACTGTGGCTTTGCACTCCCCAGGATTGAACAGTGCGCAAGCCACCCGCTGTAGAGACTTGAGAGACTGTGACTTTGCATTCCCCAGGATTGAACAGTGGGCAACCCACCCACTGTAGAGACTTGAGAGACTGTGGCTTTGCACTCCCCAGGATTGAACAGTGGGCATGTGGCCCCCTCATGGATTTGGCGTTGTGCACTCAAGCGGCTGAGGTGCCCCCCTTTCCCTCCCCCTGGGGTGCCTGTTTAGTTGCTTTATGATGCCCCTGCAGTGTTCTCTCCGTCATGGTCGGGGATCTTGTGTGGGCCTCGCCCATACCGTGTGGTCCCAGTGTTCCACGGACTTTCTTAGAGCACTACCTGGACTACTATGCTTGGTATATATTATGTACATGGTGTATATATATATTTCTGCCTACTACTTTTAATATATTACAATGGTTACACTCATTTTCTATTGTCTTTGCATGGTCCCAGAGGGTTTGGGGGGGTGTAACTGTGATGTATTGATATGCATTTGTGTGTGTTTTGTAGTGGGTGAGGGTGGGGGTGTTGCGTGTGTGTCTCCCTGTTTTTTGCCTCCCCCCTCCCCTGTGTCGTAGGCGCAGTACTCACCGTGGGCTTTGCTGCCGGCGTTCGTGCTCCTGGTAGAGGAGCAGAAAGACTATTGCAGGAAGAATTTGGAGTTCCGGGTCCATGGCGTCCTCGTTCCTCTTGGGGTGTGTAGAGGTTTTTATCCGCGGTGAATAGTGTGGTAGGTTGTGATACTGTGGGCGGTACATTGTCCTCCGCCTGTCTGTTGGCGGTGACCGCCGCGCTGTTTGTTTGTACTGCCATGGCGGTCGGAGTGTTAAAGTGGCTGTCTTTGTTGGCGGTTTCCGCCACAGTCGTAATTGCAATTTTTTTACCGCCGGCCTGTTGGCGGTTGTGAGAAAACAGGGCTGATTGCAGAGGCCCCATAACTTTTTGCCCCCATTTTCCTCTTTTTGCTGGTGTTTTCCTGACTTTGTTGGTGCCCTGGGTACTGCTAACCAGTCCCAGGGCCTGTGCTCTGTGTAAAATGGATATGCAAATTAGGCTAATTATAATTGGCTAAGTTAACCTACCTATAAGTCCCTAGTATATGGTAGGGCATGTAGGTTTAGGGACCACAGCATAGGTGGTGCACACCTAGGTGCACTGCTGAGGTGCCCAGTGTCATTTTAAAAGCAAGCCTGCCTTGCTGGCTGCTTTTAAATTAAAGTTATATGCAAATTCGACTTTGGAATTAAAGGTACTTCCAAAGTCTTAAACTACCTTATTTTTACATATAAGTCACCCCTAAGGTGTGCCCTATGTGCCCCTAGGGCTGGGTGCCATGTAACTATAAGCAGGGACTTTATAAAAATAGATTTATAAGCCCTGGTGAGGTAAAAACAGCCAAATTCGTTTTTCCCTCATGGAAGTAAATGGCCTTCATAGGCTAGAATGGGCAGACTTTATTTTAAATTTTAAAGTCTCCTTAAATGTTACATACCAAGAATTTGGTATCAAATTAATTGTTGTAATAAATCCCACAACTTCCAGTTGTTGGATTTAATATAACTAGTTCAGGTAAAAAGTTTAGACTTTACCTAAAAAGTTGCCAATTTCAGCTCTGCACTGTTTTTGCTGCTGTGCTCTGATTGGCCAGCCTGCAGCAGCTTCTGCCAGGCTGCCTTGATGAGGTGTGAAGTGGCCAGGCTTCACACAAAGGAATGTGCTTGGGGGAGAGAATCTCCCCTTAGCAGATGGTGAGGCAGGAAGGGGGAGGGCTGCCAAACTGGTCTTCAAAGGCAGAGAAGGACATTTGGAGCACCCAGCAACACCCCCACATCCTGCAACCCCAGACAATTAGGTGCCCCCTTGATTAGATTAGGAGAGGGCAGGAGAGGGGTGTGTTTATGATTTTTTGCCACACCAGTGGGTGGGCTCAGCCAGATGTAACCTCCAAAAATCAGATTCATTGCCTTCTGGGATGGATTTTTGCCACACTTCCCAGGAAGTGGTCATCACAGGGGGACGACCCTGTCCCTGATTGGAGAACCAGGGCCCCCCTGCTTTTCACCCAGGAGCAAGGATAAAACTGGCAGACCTGCACCCACGCCTCAGATCCCCTCCAGAATTCAACAAGAAAGGAACTAAAGAAGAAGAAGGACTGCCCTGCTGGACCCCTGGCCTGCACCTGGACCCTGCACTCAGAAGGACTGCACCAGCTGCACACTTGGGCTTCACCACAAGAAGGACTTTGCCTGGCTTCAACTGGTTCAAGGAGGGACTCCCTGTTTGCTACAGGTGAAAAATTGCTAAACCAGAGTCCCCTGCACCAACTCCTGAAGAAAGCGACCAGCTGACCACTGTCCAGTGGCCAAAAAGGCGTTTGCGCCAGGTGTATTCTGGGAGTTGAAGTCCGCACCCCCCAAGGACCATCACAGAACTTCTGGACCCTTGGGGTGAGCTGTGGACCCCAAAAGAACCTTAAAAGAACATCTGGGTGAAGCCCCAGAAGTTTGGAAAAGATTTGAGAATTTTTGGAAAAAAGCTCCAGAGAGAGACCGACCCGCCGCGGAAATTCTAGCCGGCTTGCCTCAACCGCGACCCGGCCTGACTTCGTGGTTCGTCCTGGTAAAGAAAAACATCCAAAAAAGAGACTAAGTCCGAACGTAAAAAGTTGACCGGGACCTCCCAGCCATCGTATCCGAGAAGGGCTCCATGGACGTCGGATCAAGATCCAGGTTTACCCCGGTCGAAGGATTTTCATCACGAAAAAACGACTAAGTCCGAAGGTAAAAGTCTCCACCGAGGAAACCCACATCGCGTATCCGGACAAGGGCTCCAGGAGGTCGGATTCAACTGACAGGTTCGTCCCGGTGAAGAAAAACGTCAAAATAAAGACTAAGGCCCTCATTCTGACCTTGGCGGGCGGCGGAGGCCGCCCGCCAAAGTCCCGCCGTCAGGTTACCGTTCCGCGGTCGAAAGACCGCGGCGGTAATTCTGACATTCCCGCTGGGCTGGCGGGCGGCCGCCTTCAGGCCGCCCGCCAGCCCAGCGGGAAAGAGGCTTCCACGATGAAGCCGGCTCGGAATCGAGCCGGCGGAGTGGAAGCTGTGCGACGGGTGCAGTTGCACCCGTCGCGTATTTCACTGTCTGCCAAGCAGACAGTGAAATACTTGTAGGGGCCCTCTTACGGGGGCCCCTGCAATGCCCATGCCAGTGGCATGGGCACTGCAGGGGCCCCCAGGGGCCCCGCGACCCCCCCTACCGCCATCCGGTTCCCGGCGGTCGGACCGCCGGGATCTGGATGGCGGTAGGGGGGGTCGGAATCCCCTCGGCGGCGCAGCAAGCTGCGCCGCCTTGGAGGATTCAATGGGGCGGCGGTACACTGGCGGGAGACCGCCAGTGTTGCCGGTCCGACCGCGGCTTTACCGCCGCGGTCGGAATCCCCATTGGAGCACCGCCGGCCTGTCGGCGGTGCTCCCGCGGTCCTCCGCCCTGGCGGTCTTTGACCGCCAGGGTCAGAATGACCGCCTAAGTCAGAAGGTAACTTTTTAACCGAGGCCTCCCGCGACCTGTAGCCGAGCAGGGCTCCATCGCGGTCGGCCTGAAAGTTTGATTTTGCCCCGGTCGAGGTGCAACCAGATGACCCGATTGGCGCTTTTTGTTTCTAAGCGCTAGAAAAGTAATAATTCTTTAAAAATTCATATCTCCGGTTCCCCTGAACCGATTTTAATCGTTTTTGTGTCATTTTAAAGATAAAAATATAAACTATTTTTATAAATTGGTTTTGGATTTTTAAACTGTTTCCTGTGTTTTATTTAATTACTGTTTTGTGATATTTGAATGCTTTACACTTTGTCTCCTAAATTAAGCCTTGACGCTTGTTGCCAAGCTACCAAGGGTTGAGCTGGGATTAATTTACTGAGACCTAACTGTACCTAGGTGGAGGTTAGTGGCTTGTTGCTAGGTGTAGGTACCTACCTGCCCTACCAATAACCCATTTTCCAACATAATTGGAAGCAGCGACGGGATCCTGTACTTGTGTTCAATATCACGTTACAGTTTTAGGTAAAACAAATTAAAAATCCTTTAAATTGTCCTAGTACAAAAATTGTTTTTAATTTTTAATTTGGATTAATTTCAATTATTGAATTTTTGTAATTTTTCTAAATTCTTGTTTCCAATTTTTGCAAAAAGTTTTTATTGACACAAAACTAGGGAACCATGGAGCTTGATCTGGCTAGCCTACCCACACTGACAGTAGTCCAGCTTAGGGGGTTGTGTATTGAAAGACGGTTGCCTGCAACCACTGATCTCAGGAAGCAAATCCTGATCACATCCCTGACAGCATGGGCTGAGGCCCAAGAGGTAGAGTCAGAAGAAGCTCCAGAGGAGGGAGAAAGAAGGGAGGATGCAAGCTCTAACCACTCAGGGGAGGGAAGGCATCTGAGCCTAAGTGAGGATGAGGAAGAACGGTCCTCAGTAAATACAGTCACTAGGGCAGACCCAAAGCTAGTGGTGGGAAGGGGGTCCTTTCAGGAGGAGAGAAACCATCCATCAGAGAAAGAGAGCTGGAGGCCCAGCTAGCATACATAGCTTTGGAAGCAGAGAAGCTGGCCCTAGAAAAGAAAAAGTGGGCATACAAAGAGAAAAGAGATGGAGGCAGCGATAAAGAAGCTGAGGTGTCCATGGGTGGGGGAGTTTGCCCCAGATTACCCAAGGGGGTAGTTCCTGCTTATGTAGAGGGGGATGACATAGATAAGTGGCTGGGGGCCTTTGAGAGGGCACTCCAAATGAGATGGGTTAGGCCTCAATACTGGGGCTCCCTTTTGTGGGAGTTAGTCCCCAACTCAGGGAGGGATAGGCTTCTGACCTTAAGGGGGGAGGAGGCAGATTCATACCCTAGTATGAAGAGGTGCTTAGCCAAGAAGTTTGGTCTGACCCCAGAGCAATATAGAATGAAGTTCAGGGACACCCAGAAGGTCAGTACCCAGTCTTGGGTTGACTTTGTGGACATTTCACTAAAGGCACTAGAGGGCTGGATTATTGGTAACAAAGTAGATACTTATGAGGGGTTATACAATCTGATCATGAGAGAGCACATCTTGACCAATTGTACCCAAGAAAGGTTACGCCAGCATCTAGTGGACTCTAAGCAGACCAACCCTAGAGAGCTAGGGGAGGCAGCTGATGAGTGGTTGAGAACCAGGGTGGTTGTCAAGTCCCAGGGGGGAGACTCCAAGAAGGGGGGGACAGGTCCCCAAAAACCTAAGGAGGGAGGTGGTAAGCCCACCACAGAGACTCCCTCTGTACCCCAGAACCCTAAGAAGGAGGAGAGTAAATCCCACTCTGACCAGCAGAGACAGGGAGACCCAGGGTTAAAAAAGCTCTTGGACAGTAGGGCTTGCTTTGACTGTCAGCAGACAGGTCACTTCAGAGGAGATGCAGCCTGTCCAAAGAAGGTGGTTAGCATTGGGCTGTCCAGTGTAGCCATGGAGGAGGATTCCTCAGATGATGAAGTCCTCTTAGCATTGAGCTGGGAGACAGGACCAGATGGTAAGCTGGTGATCCCTGAGGGTGGGAGTAGGCACTTCCACCACATTCAAGTGAATGGGATCCCTACCACTGGCCTGAGAGACACCTGTGCCAGTCACACTATAGTGAGTGACCGGTTAGTGACCCCAGACATGTATGTCCCAGGAAAGACAAAGAAAGTCAGGATAGCCACAGGGGAGGTCACCTCCAAACCTGTAGCCATAGTGCCCCTAGAGAGGGAGGGTATCCTTGACTGGATTAGGGTGGTAGTCAGTGCTGACCTTCCCCTAGATTGTATCCTGGGCAATGACCTCCCAGAGGTGAGTCTGGTCACAGATGGGGTGGTCGCCCAGGGCGCCCCCCCAACCCAAAGTCCTGGGGAGTCAGTCCCTACAGTTAGGAGACAGGGGTCCCCAAGAAAAGGAAAGAAGAAAAGGAAGGGTAGGCCACTCTTAAAGAGAGTTCCAGGGAGCCAAGGGCCTTCTGCCCCAGTAAGGGGGGAGCCCAGAGTTGGCACTGGTGAGGCCTCACCTGACCCCAAGGAAGTCCTGAGTAGTCAGGCAGCTGTCCAGATGCAAGGTGTTGCCCCTGCACTGACAGAAGGGAGAGTGGAAGGAGGGTGTCTGCCACAGGAGGTGGTAGCCCCCCACTCTAGACAGCAAGAGGGGTGCCAGGACCCCAAAGTTGCCCCTAAAGCAGCTCAGCCACCTGTCAGTGGAGAGCTTAGGGTGTGGTTCTGGGTACTGACAGCTGTCAGTAGCCTCTGCTGGGTGCTATCCTTCCTGGCAGCACTGTACTTGGCCTGGGAGGCAGACCCCAGGGCCAATAGCAAATTAGGCCCCCTGACCCTATTGGTCATGGTGGGGTTGCTCAAGTGTTGGGTGACCTCTTTGGGTAAGCTAGGTGTTGCCCTAGCAAAGTTTGGAGTAGGGGAGGTGGGCACCTCACTACCCAAGTTGGCAGAGAGAAAAGAGGAAGACCCCCCTAGAGGAAAGTTTCAGTTTGAGTTTGGTCCTTTTACTGTTGGGATGGCTTCACTACCCATAGGGAGTGACCCTGACAGGAGGATATAAGGCAGAGTAGGCCCTGCAAAGGGACAGCCAGTTTTCTTCACTGTCTTCCTCGCCTAACAAGCCAGGAAGACTCTCCCAGGGTTGGGCTGAGTCTCCTGGGCGTGTGGGCTGGGGGGGGTTGTGTGAGAAAACATGGCTGATTGCAGAGGCCCCATAACATTTTGCCCCCATTTTCCTCTTTTTGCTGGTGTTTTCCTGACTTTGTTGGTGCCCTGGGTACTGCTAACCAGTCCCAGGGCCTGTGCTCTGTGTAAAATGGATATGCAAATTAGGCTAATTATAATTGGCTAAGTTAACCTACCTATAAGTCCCTAGTATATGGTAGGGCATGTAGGTTTAGGGACCACAGCATAGGTGGTGCACACCTAGGTGCACTGCTGAGGTGCCCAGTGTCATTTTAAAAGCAAGCCTGCCTTGCTGGCTGCTTTTAAATTAAAGTTATATGCAAATTCGACTTTGGAATTAAAGGTACTTCCAAAGTCTTAAACTACCTTATTTTTACATATAAGTCACCCCTAAGGTGTGCCCTATGTACCCCTAGGGCTGGGTGCCATGTAACTATAAGCAGGGACTTTATAAAAATAGATTTATAAGCCCTGGTGAGGTAAAAACAGCCAAATTCGTTTTTCCCTCATGGAAGTAAATGGCCTTCATAGGCTAGAATGGGCAGACTTTATTTTAAATTTTAAAGTCTCCTTAAATGTTACATACCAAGAATTTGGTATCAAATTAATTGTTGTAATAAATCCCACAACTTCCAGTTGTTGGATTTAATATAACTAGTTCAGGTAAAATGTTTAGACTTTACCTAAAAAGTTGCCAATTTCAGCTCTGCATTGTTTTTGCTGCTGTGCTCTGATTGGCCAGCCTGCAGCAGCTTCTGCCAGGCTGCCTTGATGAGGTGTGAAGTGGCCAGGCTTCACACAAAGGAATGTGCTTGGGGGAGAGAATCTCCCCTCAGCAGATGGTGAGGCAGGAAGGGGGAGGGCTGCCAAACTGGTCTTCAAAGGCAGAGAAGGACATTTGGAGCACCCAGCAACACCCCCACATCCTGCAACCCCAGACAATTAGGTGCCCCCTTGATTAGATTAGGAGAGGGCAGGAGAGGGGTGTGTTTATGATTTTTTGCCACACCAGTGGGTGGGCTCAGCCAGATGTAACCTCCAAAAATCAGATTCATCCATGTTGGATTTTTAGAGACTGTTGCCTTCTGGGATGGATTTTTGCCACACTTCCCAGGAAGTGGTCATCACAGAGGGACGACCCTGTCCCTGATTGGAGAACCAGGGCCCCCCTGCTTTTCACCCAGGAGCAAGGATAAAACTGGCAGACCTGCACCCACGCCTCAGATCCCCTCCAGAATTCAACAAGAAAGGAACTAAAGAAGAAGAAGGACTGCCCTGCTGGACCCTTGGCCTGCACCTGGACCCTGCACTCAGAAGGACTGCACCAGCTGCACACTTGGGCTTCACCACAAGAAGGACTTTGCCTGGCTTCAACTGGTTCAAGGAGGGACTCCCTGTTTGCTACAGGTGAAAAATTGCTAAACCAGAGTCCCCTGCACCAACTCCTGAAGAAAGCGACCAGCTGACCACTGTCCAGTGGCCAAAAAGGAGTTTGCGCCAGGTGCATTCTGGGAGTTGAAGTCCGCACCCCCCAAGGACCATCACAGAACTTCTGGACCCTTGGGGTGAGCTGTGGACCCCAAAAGAACCTTAAAAGAACATCTGGGTGAAGCCCCCGAAGTTTGGAAAAGATTTGAGAATTTTTGGAAAAAAGCTCCAGAGAGGGACCGACCCGCCGCGGAAATTCTAGCCGGCTTGCCTCAACCGCGACCCGGCCTGACTTCGTGGTTCGTCCCGGTAAAGAAAAACATCCAAAAAAGAGACTAAGTCCGAACGTAAAAAGTTGACCGGGACCTCCCAGCCATCGTATCCGAGAAGGGCTCCATGGACGTCGGATCAAGATCCAGGTTTACCCCGGTCGAAGGATTTTCATCTCGAAAAAACGACTAAGTCCGAAGGTAAAAGTCTCCACCGAGGAAACCCACATCGCGTATCCGGACAAGGGCTCCAGGAGGTCGGATTCAACTGGCAGGTTCGTCCCGGTGAAGAAAAACTTCAAAATAAAGACTAAGTCAGAAGGTAACTTTTTAACCGAGGCCTCCCGCGACCTGTAGCCGAGCAGGGCTCCATCGCGGTCGGCCTGAAAGTTTGACTTTGCCCCGGTCGAGGTGCAACCAGATGACCCGATTGGCGCTTTTTGTTTCTAAGCGCTAGAAAAGTAATAATTCTTTAAAAATTCATATCTCCGGTTCCCCTGAACCGATTTTAATCGTTTTTGTGTCATTTTAAAGATAAAAATATAAACTATTTTTATAAATTGGTTTTGGATTTTTAAACTGTTTCCTGTGTTTTATTTAATTACTGTTTTGTGATATTTGAATGCTTTACACTTTGTCTCCTAAGTTAAGCCTTGACGCTCGTTGCCAAGCTACCAAGGGTTGAGCTGGGATTAATTTACTGAGACCTAACTGTACCTAGGTGGAGGTTAGTGGCTTGTTGCTAGGTGTAGGTACCTACCTGCCCTACCAATAACCCATTTTCCAACAGCGGTCTTACCGCCGCTTTAACACCAACCGCCAGGGTTGTAATGACCACCATAGTCTCTTGACCAACAATGCATATACTTTTGCATGAAGCTCTCTTTCTATTCACACTTTTCACACCAGCTGGGGTTGCGCTTTAACTCCACATACTGCAACCGTCAACTTGCCACTTCGAAGAGGCACAAGAAGTTTGCTTAGCCCAAAGCAAACTCTCGAAGAGAGCACTTTCTACTTCGGGTTACTTTTCCCCTATCTCGTCTTCAGTTGTGGCATCTTCCCCAGCCTGGTACCCACTGAATAAATAGGCCACGCACAGAGCTGTAAATCACACTTCCTTATTCCTCTGCATGTACCTGTGAACTCCAACATTCTAAACTAAGATGTTCATACGTTCTGTTCTAACCATTAGGTGACACACTGATATGAAGTCCTTGAGGAGCCAGAAAGGTTCCTTCCAAATCATGCAAGACACTACACATGTAACTAGAAACTTTCATAAAGGGTGAAAAAAAGAAAACAGCATCTAAGGAAGAGAGCTAGGGATGCACAGAGTGAAAAGTCTCTCAGAGCAAGTTTGGCACAGGTCCTGACGCTAACAGGTTTTGGATATTAAGCAAATTATTAAAATAAAATGAAAGTCTTTGGGAAAAAAACAGAATTAAAAACTGAGTAATGGTTCTGGCTCAAACGTATAAAAGCTTTGACATTAGCCAAGTATAGTTATTATCCCAGAAAACACATGCCATAGCTCATGCCTCTCGCCATGTCCATAACTCCAATTTTCCAATGGAACAGACACATAAATACAGCTTTCAAAATAACAACATGGCAGACAGCAAACATTATACTGTGTTGTGTATATTGATAAGCATTACTAATAGCAATAATGTTTTACCACAAAAACTGTTTTCCTTCATTTCCATGACGTTCCTTTACATTAAATACATATACTTTCAACTAACGTGCTTTCAACCATTTACGTCATTTATTTTCATAAGTTCCTGCACATGTAACACGTGCATTTTCATGAGCAATGCCTTGATTTTTAGGTCATGTTACATAGATTGATCAGGGGCTGCCCCTCCACAAGAGCAGGTGAGCTCCACTAACAAAAGGCCCCAAAAATGCCCCAGAGGTGAAAAAAATGGTAATAAACTTTATTTTTCAGCACACCCGTCCTGAACGAATTGTGATGACCGAGCGGGTCGACTTCTGCTCTGCTGCTGAGTGACAGCAGCAGGGAGCTGTGCACTTGTTTAAAGTGTGCATGTCCCTTCGGCCGGCCGTCTTGAAAAGGCCAGCCAGACATGCACACTTTAAACATCTCTAACCCAGCTGTCGTAAAACAACTGGATTAGAGAAGGCACAGGGCTCCAGCTCTCTGGTGATTGCTGAGAGAGGCCGCTCCCACCAATCCTGACATTGGTTTCATGCTGTTTGCTGGTCTCCACGCTAGAGCCACAATGAGGAGGATGCCGATGCAGAGACGGACACCCATCACATCAGGTAAGTGCCTTTCTATTATTTTTTTAATATTATTATTGTATCCCCCTCCCATTCACCACCCTCCACCGTAAAATTCAAACCAGCCTATCACTGAGATTGATTAAGCTATTCTCCACAGATACAAGTTGAATCCCGATTTTTTTTAACTTTGTGAAACACAGCTCAGATCCACACCTTGGCCTCTCTATAGCCTAGTTTAACGATCCAATTTCCTACCCTCCTGTTTGCGAATCACCAAATTCCTTAGCGGCAGCTGCATCCTCGTTTTTAAAATGTCCAATTTTCTACCGTTGATCCCTCTTTCGACACTCTTATTTTGCATAAATAAAGACCATTTGCTGTTCCCACACATTCTTTCCCTTCTTTATGATGTCCACTTGCAGTATTCAAACGGTAAGTTACACACCTGCTGAGTTATTAGCACATGTAGAAAGTTAGTTATGCACACAGTGGTGCACGTGTGGAATTGGGTGCAAAGTGGGGCATGATGCGTCAGTAAGTTCGCTCCCGATAGAGAGTTTCATTTGAACCCTCTGTTATAGTCCATATGCAAAAATGTAGTAAAATGTCTACCACATTCGGTTCAAATACTCTATTTACCGAAACTCACGTATATGTTTCAAACTCTTTTCGCTGGCGATAGTTTCTCTTATGCAGTGAGGAAGTATTGCACTGGGGTGTTACGGCGGCTAAGGAATACATGTAAATTTCACAGAGAGCCACGGATTTCTGCCATTTAAAATATGCTTTAACGGTCTTATTTTCGGAAGCTTTACCTTTCCCTACAAATGGTTTCTTTAAAGACTGTCATCTTGGATTATGACAGTCTTCTAATATCCTTACACCAGGAACTATTAGGGTAGGAGCTTCCTCACATGTAATGGGATATACTTTTAGTTAATCACACCTAAAGGGTCAGAGTGAGAGCATTTTCTCCGTTGTGCAATCCAAATTTTCTGTTGTAGTGAACCAGGTGAATTCTGCTAATGTCCATGTTGACATTTTGTATGAGCATCACATTGGCAATGACCAGAAAAGTTGCATGAACTAGACTTTTGAGTTTGGTTTAGGTACAGGCAATTTATTAATCCTTGACTTTTTACATTCATCAAGTATACGGGTATTTCTAGCTTTTGTTGCATTATTATCAATTATTTAATTTGTATTCATCAAACCACTCCACAATTTATCTATTTTATGTTCCAGCAATTTAGTTTCAGCTGTTATGGATCTATCCCAATGGGAGCGTAAAACAGTTTTCCCATAAATTAACAGACTTTAAACACACTTTAAAATGCTTAGAGGATTCCTTTCAACATTGCTACTTGAGAGCTGATCTTGTTTTTCTGCTTTATGTTGACAATGATGAAATAAAAGTATTGAATATTTGTAGAAGTTAATTATTATGCATGAAGTTTTGTCACTGTGGGCTTTAAATAAGATTAGCTGTCATTATAGGATTACAATTGAAAGGCAGGGTCTACGATGTCAATTCCAATCATTCTCAGCAATAGGAGAGTGAGACAGGTAGAGAATATTTTATGAGGGAGTGAGAGCGATACAGAAAACACATTACCTAAAACACAGTGAGATACAGAGATACACCAGAGACAGACAGAGCGAGTAAGACAGATAGACAGAAAAACAGAGGAGGGGGAAATAGAGGGAACAACACCACAGGCAGGAAAAGTGAGTGAAAGAGCGAGAAACAGGGAAAATTGCCATGAAACTGAGAGATTGACACAAAAATGATCTAGACACAGAGAGATAAAGGATTAGAAATGTACACATAAGAAAGAAAAAGAGGTGAGAGAAAGAGAGAGACCTTACTTGTCAGAAGCCCGCAAACTCATCTCCAGAGTGCCTCAAGGTTTTTCGCTCAGCCCTACCATCTTTGACACACCCATGATCCCTCTGGCTAACATCATTCATGCACACAACAACATACTCTCCTAGCAGACACCACTCAACTCATAATAGCCCTCTCAGACAAGACCCTCAACACAAGAAATAAGTTTACAGCTTGCATGACCGAAGTCACTAACTGGATGAAAGCCAACTGTCTCAAGCTTAACACTGATAAGACAGATGTCGGAAACAGCACCTCACCATGGGAGTCCAAGTAGTGACCCCCCATCCCACCTAACAACCATGCAGGAACTTTGGCATAGTCATGGACATCAAACTGGACATTACTGCAAAAGTCAATGCTATCACTGCATCCTGCTTCCAGACCCTGATGATAATGTGGAAGATCTTCAAATGTGCCCCAAGAAAAACTGTCACTCACTCCCTAGTAACCACCATGTTGGACTATGGGAACACCCTCTGTACTGGGATCACATAACTCACTAGAACACTACAAACCATCCAGAACTCATCAACCAGTCCCATGCTCAACCTCCCACACAGAACTCACGTCACACTGCACCTTAAGGAGCTTCACTGGCTCCCAATACACACACTCATTCATTTCAAAATCCTCACACACATACACAAATTCAAGGCACTGCTCAACTTAGGCCCAACCTACCTGAACAGTCACATCACATTTCACCAACCACAAGACATATCCGCTCTGCAGGACTCCTACTCACACATATCCTTGAATGAACAGAATCAGAGCAGGAGGAGAAGAATTCTCTTTCATTGCTCCTAAAACATGGAGAGGTCAGGCACTCTATATCAGAGCCTCTTCTTCTCTTCTTGTATTCCACAAGAAGTTGAAGACCTAGTTATTCAATTAACTATTCGACCATATGCAGGACTAGGCACACACACCTGCTCATCACCAGGATACCCTTATGGATGATAGTGCACTTCACAATACACATGACATAACAGAAAGAGAGAGTGAGTGAGGAAAAAAGGGTGAAGTAGAAACAAAAGCTAAAACAACATGACACGATCAGAATAATAACATAGTCAAGGAAAAAGGGAGCCAAAGGAGAGAAGGAAAAATTGAGATTGGGGTAAAAACTTAGGGCCTTACTTGGAGTTTAATGGAGCAGGAGAAGTATCATAAAAGTGGCAGTACCCCGGCCCCTTCAAAGACGCAGTTAACCCTCTCTAATTAAAGGTAGTGGAACTGCTTGCTAAGTTATGCTGACACTAATAGCGCTGCTGGCGGTTATCCCAAACCCAGGGGGTCAATCTGACACAGGACACCTGGGATCGCAACAAGGGCCATCCTCACCTTTTTAGGGTGGGACAACTGTTATTTTTTTCCTGCCCTGTCCACCATGTTAAGCATGGTTAAAATAGGTAGAGACAATATTACATGGCACCCACATGCTGAGGTTAAGATCAATGTGCGTCGGGCCATATATTTTTTGTTCATTAAAAAAAAAAACACTAGCCGCTTGCTGTTAGCTACTTTAAACATGGTGCCAACACTACTGTGGTGGCACCTTCCTTCATAGCAGAAAGATCCCAGTTAGGCAGGTGGGGATTTCTGATTACAGTGGGAGGTCCTTAGCCAATTAGGCAGAGGTGAAGAATGACTCAACCCTGGCAAGATGGCTATCCACTGCCAAGGCCTAAATAAGGCCCAATATATCTTTATTATATTCATAGGAACCATAGGACCCTGTATATGTAGAGCTAAACCTTTCATTAAGAAGGGTGTAGTCTGCTACACAGTTCAAAGCGGAATATAAATTATAAGCAGCCAAAAAAGCAAACATTAGTAAATCCAAAGGGTCTGGCATCAAACTTAACATGCCTCTTCATCGGTGTGTGTGTTTGTTTATGTGTGTGTGTTTGGTGTTGTGAATGGTTGAGTCAGTGTATGCAAGAATGAGTCAAAGGGCGAATGACTGCTTGTGACCAAATGATGCCTACCTGCTTCTCACTTAGTAAAATCTGCAGGTATACTAACCTCTCAAAAGCTATATTAGTGATATAGCAACATCAAGAGTTCTTGCATACTGAATTTCTGCATATTTGTCTTAATTCCCTGGTTGAAACCATGATGCTCTGGTCTGGAAATTGAGGCCCTCATTACGAGTGTGGCGGTCTGAAGACCCCCACCCTCACGATGGAGGTCAGACCGCACTATTATGACTGTGGCAAATGTGCCACAGTCCGACCACCTGCACCACCAGGTTGCTGCCTGTCAGCAGCCTGGCAGTCTCAGCAGTCACAATCCGCCAGGGCAGGGCTGCAAGCAGCGCTGCCCTGGGGATCATGAGTCCCCTTTCCAGCAGCCTTTGCATGGCGGTCTCACCGCCATGCAAAGGCTGGTGGAAAGGGGGTTTGCACTGCCCATGAACTTGGCATGGGCAGTGCAGGGGCCCCCATAGACAGCCCTGTCGCGCATTTCACTGTCTGAATTACGGCAGTGAAATGCGCGACTGGTGCTGTTGCATCCGACGTACCACAACATTGCCGCAGGCTCAATTACAAGCTGGCGTCAATGTTGTGGTGAGTTTTCCGCTGGGCCAGCAGGCAGAAACTCTGTTTTCTCCTGCTGGCCCAGCGGAAAACTCCTAACAGGGTGGCCAGCATACCACCAGCACTGGCGGCATGCTGGCTGCTGCGGCTTCAGCGGTCTTGAAAAAAGACCGCCAACGCTGTAATGATGGCCTTAGTGTGCTGCGTTGGCTGGTTACCAAGTTACCATATTCTGAAGCATGAGTAGCCCTAGTCAAGACCATTTGTCCACAATTGGAAAAGCTCTATGTAATATCAAGGATTACTGACATAATATTGATGTAAAGAATATTGATTTACAACAGTATCAGAAAATAAATATTGTTTGCAAAAATATTGTCCTCCTGTACTTAACAACAAAACCAAAACTAAAATATCGTTAACCAAAATATAGCTGTCAAAAATATCTATTTTCATTTATATTGAGAACAAAAATGTTGGAAACTAAAATATTGTAACATTTATATAAAGATATAAGTATTAACAAAATATCAGACCAAAAAATATTCACTACATTAATCTTGAAATAAATCAACAGTTTTAATACAAAATCTAAAAATAGTAACATTTCACTTTATAAAAATGAAACATTTAGTAAATTTTTAAATATTCTAGCTAAATGTTAACAATTTTCGCTTACTAAAAAAACAAAACCCACAAAAGACACAAAATGACACTTCACAATATCAGAATGTTAATAAAATATTTTATTTACAAGAAGTGTTAACATTTCGACATTTAATAAAAAATAATGTGCAATATTCAAATGAATAATACGTCTAGTTTACACAAATACACCAAACTATATAGACAACATAAAATAAAAACTGATTAGCGTTCATAATAAAAGAAAATAACTGGAAAACAATGTAAATTAAAAGAACATTAACTAATTCAATAACACCTCAAAAAAATAAACCAATAACATTATCCAGTCAATTTAACTATCAATATAAACTTCACACAAAATACAACTTGTTACTACTCCCAAAACTATAAAACCTGCAAGAAGACAATTCTATGCCTGGTTTTCCAGACAGGACTTCAATACAGAAGTGGACAGATGCATACAACTACCTGTAAAAGTAAGTAAAAATTTACTCATACTAACTTCTATCTTAATTATTTTTAACAGGGTAAAATAGCAAATAATTAACTAAACACTCTACTGCTTTTACTTTTTAAAATATGGATACTACAAAGAATTACTGCAGCACTGAGAATCTACTAATCTACAGAAAAAACAACAGAACACTACAAAACTGCTAATAAGTAATCAAAAATTAAGTTATTAAAAACAATTAATAAACAGAAAGTAACCCTACATGGTTATAATCTAAGTAAACTTCTCACCCCTCACTAAGTACCAACAAACAAACATTTAAAATAGAACTACATTATTTTCTCTCCAACAGAAAAGGACACACCTGAGAACTGCAATCAAAAACTTGCAAATAATAACTGAATTTTTCAGCAAGAATACCTGTTAGACCTAGCATCCTTGGCATGGTCTCCCCTGTCTCTTTTGCCTCTGCTTCCCATGTTTGTACTGTGTGCTGTACTCTGTTTTGCTGTTTTTGGTACTCTGGACACTTTACCACTGCTGATCGGACCTAAACTGCAAGTGCTCCTTTGTAAAATGTACGTGTAATTGGCTTTCCATGATTGGCATATTTGATTTACTAGTAAGACCCTAGTAAAGTGCACTAGATGTACCCAGGACCTGTAAATCAACTGCTACTAGTGGTTTTGCAGCACTGGCTGTGCCAACCACATTAGTAGCCCTGTAAACATGGCTCAGACCTGCCACTGCAGTGTCTCTGTGTGCTGTTTCAAGCTGCCAATTCAACTTGGCAAGTGTACCCACTTACCAGGCCTAAACCTTCCCTTCTTATACATGTAAGGCACCCCTAAGGTAGGCCCTTGGTAGCCCCATGGGCAGGGTGAAGTGTATGTTAAAGGTGGGGCATGTACTGATGTATTTTACATGTCCTAACACTGAAGTACTGCCAAATTCATTTTCACTGTTGCAAGGCCTATCTCTCTCATAGGTTAACATGGGAGCTGCCTTTAAATAACTTTTAAGTGCAGATTCTCTTTGGAAACTGATAGAAATAAGGAGTTTGGTGTCTCTGAACTCACAATTTAAAAATACATCTTTTGGTAAAGGTGTTTTTTAAAATGTCAGTTTGAAAATGCCACTTTTAGAAAGTGGGCACTTTCTTGCTTAAACCATTCTGTGACTCTGCTTGTTTGTGGATTCCCTGTCTGGGTCAGTTTGACTGTTGGGGTGTTTTGTGAATCCTGCCTAGACAGAGGGAAAAAGGCTTGGCTGTAGTCTGCCTATCCTGATGGGCCATCTGTGCTAGAGTGGAAGGAGGGTCACTTACAACTGAAGGGCTGTGCCTGCCCTCTCACAATGCATTCTCCAACCCCCTGGTGTGTGTCTAGGGCCTGGCCTGGGCAAGGCAGGATCTTGTGAACAACAGAGACTTTCCCTTGAAGTTTGCCTACTTCAAAGGCAGAAAGGGGTATAAGTAGTGGACCCAAAACCCCAAACTTTAGATTGCTTCAAGATTATTTCAGGTATCAAGAGGACCCTCTGCCAAGGAGAAGAGCTGAGGAGAAGTGCTGCCCCTGTCTGTGACTGTGCTTTGTTGGGCTATCCTGCAGATGCTGCTTCTGCCTGTGAAAGGCCACAAAGACTGGACTTTGTTGTGCATTCCTGCTTGAGAAGAATCTCTAAGGGCTTGAACTGAGCTTGCCTCCTGCTTTGAAGTCTCGGGGACATCAAAGACTTCCCCTGCCAGCACCTGGATCCACTGCTTAGACTCCTGCCCTGCCAAGTGGTGTCCTATCCAGTTCCTGGCCCCTTTAGAGGTGAAGTTGGCAGAACAAAGACTACAATTTTTGATGCCCCACGTGCAACGCAGCTGAAAAATGATGCGCCACACGCTTTGCAACTAAAAGCAATGCTCCACCTGGATTGTGACGGGGAGATGGATACATTGCGGCTGGAGAAATGACGCAACACCCGCTTGCAGCTGCTGATAACAATGCAAACCCCACGCAGTATGGTTTGGTAACACTGTGCAACCAGATTTCTCACACATCGTCCCTGCGCGTCAAAGTTATCATGAACCTGTGCGTATCTGAGGTGCCCTGTCCAGAAATCGATGCATCACTTTCTTGCAAGGGAGAAAAACAATGCATTGCCTACCTGACTGGAGAAGAAACGACGCAAAGCCTCGCTCACAAGTAAGGAATCGACACATCACTGATTTTTCTGACGCACGCTCACCCCTGCGGCTTTATTTTTTACGCAAACCAGTTACTTTGTGTAAAATTACCATTTCCATTGTTTTCTATGGAGTAAGACTCTTATTCTATTGAAAATTCATATCTTGACTTGTGTATGTTAGATTTTTGTCCATTTGTTCTTGTTTGATTAAAATAAATATTACCTATTTTTCTAAATGGTGTGGTGTTCATTTTATAGAGTTTTTACTGTATTACTGTGTGTGTTGGTTCAAATACTTTACACATGACTTCTGAGTTAACCCTGCCTGCTCGTGCCGAGCTACCAAGGGGGTGAGTGGGGGTTAACCAGGTGTGTTTCTCCTTTGCCCTGACTAGAGTGAGGGTCATTGCTTGGACAAGGGGTAACTTGACTGCCAACCAAATACCCCATTTCTAACAATACCTATGTAAGTATAAAATAGAAAACGAAAAGCAAAATGTTGCAGGTCAATATGCAATGTATTGTATATTTTTAAACACTGACTACTTAATACTAATACACTATTTCCAGATATAATGGCAGAGCAAGCAAGATACATCACATCACAGAAATGGAAACAAATACTCTTTCACATGGGCTATACTTATAGTGAATAAAGAACAAGTCTATAAACTACCAATTGGAAATGTACTTAATATTACTTTAATCTTTCCTATGGGAGGACCAGGACAAAATATGACATTGTTAATAATGTAAGAGAACACAACATCCCTCATGTTTAAAAAAAAAACAAGCACTAGTTCCCAAGCTACCATGTTGAAGCTCTTAGTAGCAAGATCTAAAAAAATCACTAGCGATACCCTTCCTGCCGCAAAAACATGAGTCTTCAAACAGGGAGGCGGGCCTCAAGTGATCCCAGGGGGCACCACCGTCTGGCCAAAAGACGCATTATGCAGAGGAGAGTGCTTTATTTTAAGCAGAAAAATGTTTTATGCATTTTTAAAAGGTAACAGAACTTAACTGCAATGTTTAAATAAGTCTAGAAATATTTAAACATTGCCAACTTAATAGAATACTTATGAAAAATTCTGACGGGGCTGATGATTTATTTTTTCCCAGTGGGGGGCGTGGCATTAAAAAGTAAAAAAAAAACTGCCCTAAAACATACCAAGACATCCAAATTCCCGAGACCTTAACCATCACACGTATTAAGGAACCCTTCCTCTTACATGATAAACTTAACAAAGATACGTGTATCATGATGTTTTTTACCACAGCTAACTTATTAAAACCAACTCAATGTCAAACATGAATGATCGATGGAACATTCAAAATGAGCCCCAAACCATTCACTCAGATATACACAATTTAAAAACACTAAAGTACCATTCATACATGCCAAATTACCTAATAAACAAAATAGCACTTACAAAAAATTCTAAACCACATTAAATCAAAAACAAACAACTGCTCCCCACATAAAATAATAATAGATTTTACACAGGCCATGGCTTTAAACTATCCATACACCTCTAAACACATGCAGCTGTAAATGCTGTTACTACCACTTAAACCAAAGTATTTGGGGACACCTCCACCAAGCCACACTAAGGCCCTCATTAGGAGTTTGGTGGTTTTGGGCAAGAACGCCGTGCAATATGGCGCCACCATACCGGCAGCGGTGATGGTATAGCGACTGACGGATTACGGGTCACAAAACACAAACCGCCCAAATGCAGTCACAAAACAACCATCACCAGGCCAACCCACAGAGAAAGAGTGACTGATCAACTGCCAGCCCCACCACGCCGACACCATTCCAACCATCATATTATGACTAAACCTCCAGCACAGCGGGACATGCACGGTGGACACCGTAGGTGGTTCGCACCGCAGCGGAACAAAAAGGCACCATGGAAAGTAACCAACACCACATTGGCCAGTTCAAATATCATGCACACCTGACCATTCCACCATATAACCCCCACCATTGTTGCGACAAATACGAGCAGCCACAGCTACATTCGAGCCTAAGCACATCCCAAACACAGCAAACAAATATCACACAGCACACATTGCACAAATCAAAACCAGCACACACAGCCAAACACCCCCATATCACCGCACACCCCATACTGCACCTGACATGCACAACACATACCCACCCCACAACATGTCACGCCAGAAGCACCCACGGTTCACTGACAATGAGTTGTGGGTCATGATGGATGAGATTGTCAGAGTAGAGCCACAGCTCATGGGAGTCCAGGTAAAACAAAAATCCATAGCCAAAAAGACGGAGTTATAGCAGAGGATTGTCGACAGGGTCAACGCAGGCAGCACATACAAACGCACAAGGGAGGACATCAAGTAGAGGTGAAACGACCTCAGGGGGAAGGTTGGTTCCATGGCGTCCAGTCAGAGGAAAGATAGTAACAAGACTGGCAAGGGCCCCCCACCACCTCCCTACAGTTGATAACCTGGGAAGAGAAGGTCCTGGACATCATGTATCCCAAGGGCCTGACTGGCATCAGGGAGGGCTCAACACTGGTAAGTAAGCAATACTGGCCAAAGCACCAACCACCCATGCCCAGCATTCCTCCCCACCACTCTCCAACCCACTGCAACCCACCCCACTGACACCGTCCCAAACCCCCTACACCCCTCCTGTGCATGCCATGCCACCACACTCCCACCATCCCTACTCATACACCCCAAATGCATGGATTTCAACCACAATGTGAAGAACCACAGCTTGCACAATCCAATCCAAACTTATGTCTGCAGTGCATGCATCACAAAACAGACATAACAGAAACAACAGTCACACAACTAACATCTACCCTATCCATCCAAAGGTACCCCTGCCACTAACATCCTGCAGAGGATCCTAGGCTCAAAAAGCCCTCCCAGGATAAAGGGCCCACTAGATGTCTAGATGAGGACGACTTGCCTGGGCCATCGGTGCCACTGGACAGTCCACGAATGGCACACCCACCCTGGACGCACCTGAAGACCCAAACCATGTGGCAACAACACCACAGCCAGACACTGAACCCCAAACCTGTACCCCAGGGACCCATCAATCAGAGGTGTGCCCCATAGTACAGCGACCAGAGTCAATAGCACCAATCCTAGACAATGATGGCCCTGCTGCTACTGGGAGTGGGCACACCGTGCCAGGGACACAGGGGACCAGGGGTAGTGGGAGGGGAACTGTGGCCCAAGGGTCAGGACAGGCACACCAACTGACGCCCAGGAGGGCCTCAACCAAGTCCTGGGTATATACCAGCACACCCAGGACACAGTGGCCCAGATCCTCAATACCGTGCAAGAAACCCAGTGGCTGCAGTGGCAATACAATCAGGAGGCCATGCAACAGTGGCAGGCCCACAATACCACCATGGCCTCCATAGTAGGGGTGCTCAAGGACCTAACCACTGTCATGCGTCAGTCCACCACCCAAAAGCAGGCCCAACCACTGGCTACATCCATCATATCCCTCCACGTCAGCCAGTAGAATTAAGGCCCCACCACAGGACTTGCAGAACACCAGCACTCCTACCCCTGCAGCTGAGGAACCCCCACTCCCATATCTCTGTCTATTCATGGCCAGCAGACTGGACCAGGACTACCTAAAGCTGGCCTTACCATTCTGATGATTTCCGCAGCCATGAGCCCACTCATTACCTCTTACACTTGTACATCCCAAATAAACAACAATTGAACACAGTTCAGGTCTACGTGTTTACTTGCCATGAGTATGTATGGAACTGCCAATACATGTACAAGTGGCAATCCATCATCCAGCACATTCATGGGAGGTTCACAGAGGGGGGAGCAAAATGCTGGGATGTCGATCGTGGAGCAGGCAGTGGCTAGAGATATGTGTCAATGTAGGCAACAGCCCAGGCAGGGAGCAGAGAACACCACCAGATTGTCCTGAAAGGAGAGCAAGACAGGGACAACGATAATTTTAGGAGTCACAGATGCCAACTCCACACAAATGCACTGTAGGAACAGGTATCCAGGGCAGATATGCCAGTCAGGTTCACAAACATATGGCCAGTACCAACACACATACACAACACATACCAACCCAATGGTCCCACCCTCACAGCACCCAGCACCAGTCCTGGCCCCATACCCACTGCCACCAACCACAATGTTGCAGTGCCACCTACTGTCGATTCCCAAGATAGATGCTGCACAGATGCAACAAGCCTGTTGGGCACACACATAGCACTTGAACTGGCAACTCAGGGAACATACTACATACACATTGATGGCACTAGTGTATCAGAACATTATCTGCCTGACCTGTACACAGTGACTGCCTCAGTCATGGGCACATGTGACACCCCCAACCCACCCAGAGTCAGAGCTGCAACCAATACCGTCAGTGGTCACAGACAACAGGTGGCATCAGAGACAAGGCAGACAGTTGTAGAGGACGCATACCACAACGTTTTCACATACCTGCATCTCAGCCAGAGAAATGTCAAATCAGCTCTGACCTGGAGTCAGCTGCATCCTCATCATCTTCCTCTTCATAACTCCCCATGTCCCCTTCATCTGCCACTGGCACAGCTATCCCCTCCTCTGCATCCAGCAATGGGATGTAACGTCTCAGGGCCAGATTGTGCAGCATGCAGCAGGCCACAATGATCTGGCACACCTTCTGTGGGTTGTAGAGCAGGGTACTCCTGGAGACATGCAAACAGCGGAACCTGCCTTCAGCAGGCCGAAGTATCTCTTAATGACCCGTCTTGTATGACCATGGGCCTCATTGTAACGGTCCTCTGCAGCTGAGGTTGGATGCCTCATGTGTGTCAGGAGCCAGGTCAGGTTGGGATAGCCAGAGTCACCTGTGTGCATAGAGGGAAGAGGCATGTGAAGAATGGGAGGGCAATAGGGCAGGGACGCAAGGGTGCAGTGAGCTGAAGATCACGCATATGCAGGGGTACACACCGTTGAGCCAGGCCCTGTCCCTCTGGAGTGGTGCCATGATGTGTGGGATGCTGGTGTTCTGCAGGATGTAGGAATGATGCACAAAGCCTGGGCACTGGGCCATTTCCTGGGAGAAGTACTGTTCTGCGAGACACACCAACGGCACATTGACCAAATAAAAGTTTTTGCGGTTTCTGTACACCTGTTCATTCCTCCTGGGTGGCACCAGGACAATGTGGGTGCCTTCAATGGCCCCAATGACAGGTGGGACGTGTACCACCTCATAGAATGCAGCCTTGACAGTGGGCATATCTGCACATCGGGGGAACCAGATGTAGCTGGCCATGTTTTATCAGGGCACACAGTCCATCCCTTAGGACGTTGCTGAACATGGACTGTGACTTCTTACTTGGGAGGACCATTGTGACCTGGAAGGATCCTAGGGAAAAGTAGTGTAAGAATGACAACACCTGCACTGTGGGAGGGATGGCATTGGGATTGCGAATGGCAGGGAACAGGTCTGGCTCCAACTGGGCCACTAGTTCCATTATGGTCAAATGGTTCAGGTGATAGTTCTGGAAGATGTGACGCTCCTCCAGGGTGGAAAGGTCTACTAGGGGCCTGTACACTAGTGCATACCTCATCCTCAACCATCCATCGTACCTGGGAACAGGAGAGAGTTGGTTTAATGTTGCGCACCATAGACTGTGTCAACGGCATTGATCTGGCCGCAGGCCAGCATATGTCACCCATGACGCACAAACTTGCACATACATTACACATTGGATTTGTAAAATGCTAGCCCGCCTGTCTGAATGCATGGGACAGGTGGAAGCAAGATCATCCTGCCGGTGTATCACGTCATAGTGGTAGGCGGTCATGACCACCATGTAACTTACCATTGGTTAACACTTTTGCCTCTGGGAGGCAGGAGCCAATGGTAACCGCCACTGGCGGTGACGGAGATGTCCGCGGCGGCCGTGACTGCCATTTCGTTTGCTCATGCTCACTTGACTCTTGAACCTCATGCACAGAAGACCACTGCATGTGCTGCTGTGTTCTGACTCTGCCACTTCCTGCAGGAGACAGGGCCCCAGATCAGCAGGTGAGCCCAATATCATTGTCCTGTATGTGATTTGTGCGCATGTGGATGGGGTCCTTGGTAGGTGGCAATAGGTATGGAGCATAGACATGGGTGAGGGGCCTAAGGCTACGTTGGCTGACGACGTGTGGGTGTGGAAGTTTATTGCATGCTGTCCACTACCATCCCAGGAATGCCACTGTACATGACTGTGTCCTCCTGTCTGTTTACCCATGCACGTCAGCGCCCATCAGAAGAAGGGGATTTAGCGTGCCATTGCCAAGCAAGTGCAGACCCTTCGGGTCCATGCCCGGCAGAGCACCCACTGCAGAAAGAGGTGGGAGGACCAAAGACGCTGGGCCTGGAAGACCACAGAGGCCCTGCTGGGGATGTCCTCCCAACGAGGGAGGGGTGCCCATCAGTCCCTGATCCCCTTAATGGCCCGGATATTGGCAGTGGCCTAGCTTGAGGTGGATGGGCGCTTGAGGGCAGCACAGCAACCACATGGGGGTAAGTACTAATTCTCACTGGATGAGTGGGCACGGGCAACTGGGTGTGGAGCTATGGGGGGAGGTGCTGGTAAGGGGTGGTGGGCAAGGATGGTGCTGGGATGGTTCCAGAAGGTAAGTGAGTTTCACCATTTGTCACATAGAAAAGTCAGTGAATGTGCCTTTCACAGTTGCAGATAGTCTACCGACAGTATGCCTCATGCATGGCATCATCAATCTGCCCATTATCATGTTTCATGTTTCCAACTTAATTAAACAACTTGCAGTGGGCAGAGAGGAGCGACTAGTAGATAGCTACATGAAAGTTGAGTGGTAGTTGCCTTTGCAATATAAATGGTAGTACAGTAAAACAGAGGTCTCCCACAGCGGGAGCGACTGTTAGCCTACTGTTAGTCATTCAATGATATGCAAACAGGTGTCCCTTCATAGCCTTTGCAATGCAGGGGTTGTAAACCTGGCCTGTTGTCAGAAGGGTTCTCCTGACCCTTTGACACATCCAGCGTCCAATACACTTACAATGGAAGTTATGTGGTCATGAACGACCACAGCTGTTGCACAATGAGACCAGGCGCTGCCTACGAGATCACAGTCTCAATGATTTTAACGTGTTGCCGCCAAGTTACAATCCCCCCACACAACAGATCAAAATAGCAGAAAGGTGGCCCCACATTGATACCATGATTGTAGCCAATGACAAGCTGAGCAGACTGAAGGCGCTACTGTTCCAGTGACAATTCACGTTGACCTCGGCTAGAGAGTCGTGTACTCACCAGATAGCAAGACCATAGGCTGAGACACAACTCCCATAACATTCAAACTCCCCTAAGCACTCTGGAGAGCTGCTATCCACTATGACCAATGCTAGAAGCACTACAGGGATTTGGCAATGCTGTAAGTCTGTCGGGTCTGGATTTATGTCCCTCTCCTATACTGTTTTTGGACTCATTCCTACAGCCATCCATCACTTCCATCAAGTGTGTTATGCGTCTGCACTGTGAATTTGGCAGGATACTACTGCTGTTGTACCTGATACACAATGGTTGTGGCTTTCCAGCAAAGCGGAGTAATGGAGCCACTACAATCAGCCCAGCTGTGCCGTAATCGCATGGTACAGCTTTTTGGAGCTCTGTTTCTGGTGGAACTGCAGCGTGACTGATCCTTGTCATCCCGACGACTCCTATGGTGTGTGCACCTGTCTTTCACTGCACATGATGCCACTTTGAAAATCCACCTACGGTGTGCCTTGCTGTTCTGCCACTGCCTCCCGTGGACCAAGAGCTGCTGATGTCCCCACTGAGGCTCAATTCACAGTTGTGCCCTTTGAGACTAGGACTGATTTGTGAGGTCACTTATGAGCCGCCCTTGCTGGATGTCTGGGCCCTCTTCGGCACTATGGATGTTGCTGGTCCCGCGGATGTGTCTGCTCATGAAGCTGCTGTGCACTACTGCACTGTGGATGTGTCTGCCAATCCTATCATTGATCTGACATCTGATGAGGTGGCCTGCATTCTGAGTGCTATTCTGTTTGATGGCGTGGAAGACCAAGGAGGACAGCCAACCAGACATTCTTACTGTCAGTGCCCATCAGAAGAAGGCGATATGGTGTTCCATCGCCAAGTAAATGCGGACCATGGGGGTCCATGCCCAGCAGAGCACCCACTGCAGAAAGAGGTGGGAGGACCTGAGATGTTGGACCCGGAAGACAGCAGAGGCCCAGCTGGGGACGTCCTCCCAACGTGCGAGGGTGCTCGTCAGAACCTGACCCCCTTAATGGCCCGCATTCTGGCAGTGGCCTACCCTGAGGTGGCTGTGCGCTTATGGGCAGCACAGTAGCCACAAGGGCATGAGTACACACTCTCACTTACAACCGTGTTGCCATGGTGGCTCGGAGTCAGCACTATTGGGGAACTGTAGTGTGGATACTAGGTGGATTCATGTCCTCTATGGGTATTAGACAACCGGGCAGGTTTGGCATCATAGATGTGTGGCCATGCCATGCAGTCAGTGAATAGAGGAGCAGTTACCTCCAATGTGGTGTGGCTGTTGTCACCTAATACCAAGAAAGGGCTAGGCAGCTCATGCCAACAGGATCATTGCATCTGGGGTGTCAGGCCATTGTAATCAATTTTTGCCAAACAATGTGCCGGGGCAAATGTAGAGTCCTCAATCTGCTGGCAGGTACTGTGTGTTGTAAGGTAAGGTGAGACAAGATGTCACTGTGCAATTAGACCATGGCCTGGTAGGCATGCCAACTACCCATGCAGGATTATATAGGTTCGGTTGTCCAGGACTTATGTGTCTCAACGGGCATGGGAAGTGGGCAGGTACTGTGCAGATGTAATTGTAATTGTAATTGTAATCGTATTTATATAGCGCTTACTACCCCTGACGAGGCGTCGAAGCGCTTTTCGATGAGTAGCACGCTACTCCGGTACCCAAACAAGAATTAGTGATGGATTAGTATAATTTAATAAGGAGTACAGTTTTAGTATTATTATGAGTTAATTTGAGTTGCGGATATGAGAGTTTGTTAGTTAGATTGACTGGAGTAATGGAGGGGTGGAGGAGGAAAGAAATCCAGAAGTGTTAATTGGGAGTTTATCCTTCATTTACTCAATCCAAAGGCTTGAGATGAATAAAAGGGGGGCGGAGGGGAAAGAGGATGTGGAAGGGTTAGGGAGAGCATATTAGCAGGGTGAGATGAATGCAGGAGAATTTAGTAGGGTTGTGTGGGAGGTCACAGAGGTAGAGTGAGGTTTGGTGAGTTAGATGTGGGGGTGGAGGGATGAGCTTAGGCAGAGATATTTAGGAGATGAAAGTGGTCGAAGGGATTTGGGATGAGTCCGAGTGAGAATGGAGGATAGTTTGATAGAGACATGACATAAGAGTGATGAGTAGATAAGTGTGATAAAAAGAGAGCAGAAATTCATTGAAACATGCCAGGCACAGATACGACATATACACATACATACACATATATATATATATTTATACACACACACACATGACTATACACACACATCTGCACATACAATACATAATTAGAATCAAGGGTAAAAAATACTTAGTCGTCCATCCATCATCCTGGTAAAAGGCGGGAACTCCCCCACCTACCTCGAGGGTGGACGGGGCGTGGCCCAGCGGGCGGAGCCCACAGGTGCTCCACAAAGGGAGAAACCCTCCACTCTGTGTCTCCAGCAGAGGAAGACAGAACCCGCGCGTCCCAGTCAGACACAGACCACGTTCCAGCACATCATCAGCTCACCTCCAGGAAGGATTCCAGATCTCCTCCGCCATGGGATCTCTGAGCGCACAGCCACGCCCCGCCCCATCCCTGCTAAGCCCAAGAGCCAGGGTGGGCCGTCCTTTCCAGAAGGTGAGCTTCAACCGCGGCATCTGCCGCGTCCACATTGTACACTAGGGTACGTGATGGGCCACGGGGGCAAAACGTCTTCAGCAACCTTGTGTGCCCCCGGCAATGTCATTGCCACTAGTGCGTCCCCGCGGAGATGTCCTCTCGCCCCTGCGCATCAACAACGCACCACGCGAGTCGGCAGCAAACGCAGTGGGGTCGCCTTGGAAAGCTGTCCATCATCCTGGCAAGAGGCGGGAATTCCCTTACCTACTTCGAGGGTGGACGGGGCGTGGCTCAGCGGGCGGAGCTTACAGGTGCTCCACGAAGGGAGAACCTTCTACTCTGTGTCTCCAGGAGAGGAAGACAGAACCCGCGCGTCACAGACCACGCTCCAGCACACCATCAGTTCACCTCCAGGAAGGACTCCAGATCTTCCTCTGCTATGGGATCTCTGAGCGCACAGCCGTGCTTCATCCTTGCCAGGCCCAAGAGCCAGGGTGGCTTGTCCTTTCCAGAAGCTGAGCTTCGACTGCGGCACCTGCTACGATTATGATTGTAAGTGCTTCCTTTGAGGTTTAGTTTCTGTAAAATGAGCATCGTGGCCTACACAACCGGAGTATTTTCTATGAGTATGTCAGTAAGCGTTACCTAGCATGTTTTATACGCCCCGTTTATATTCTACACTGAGGGTACGTGATGGGCCACGGGGTAAACGTCTCCAGCAACCTTGTGTGCCTTTGGCAATGTTATTGTTACTAGTGCGTCTTTGTGGAGATGTCCGTGCTTCTGCGCATCAACAACGCACCACCGGAATCGGCGGTAAACGCATTGGGGTCGTTTTGGAAAGCTGTCCATCATCCTGGTAAAAGGCGGGAATTCCTTTACCTACTTTGAGGGTGGACGGGGTGTGGTTCAGCGGGCGGAGCTTACAGGTGCTTTATAAAGGGAGAACCTTCTACTCTGTGTCTCCCGGAGAGGAAGATAGAAACCCGCACGTCACAGTCAGATACTGATTACGCTCCAGTATATCATCAGATTCACCTCCAGGAAGGATTCTAGATCTTTCTGCTATGGGATCTCTGAGCGCACAGCCTTGCTTTATCTTTGCCAAGCCCAAGAGTTAGGGTGGCTTGTCCTTTCCAGAAGGTGAGCTTCAACTGCGGCATCTGCTACGTTTATATTGTACACTAGGGGTATGTGATGGGCCGTGGGGTAAACGTTTCCAGCAACCTTGTGTGCCTTTGGCAATGTTATTGTTACTAGTGCGTCTTTGTGGAGATGTCCTCGTGCTTCTGAGCATCAACACCGCACCACCGGAATCGGCGGTAAACGCAGTGGGGTCGTTTTGGAAAGCTGTCCATCATCTTGGTAAGAGGCGGGAATTCCTTTACCTACTTCGAGGGTGGACGGGCGTGGCTCAGCGGGCGGAGCTTACAGGTGCTTTATATAAAGGGAGATCCTTCTACTCTGTGTCTCCAGGAGAGGAAGATAGAACCCGCGCGTCACAGTCAGACACAGACCACGCTCCAGCACACCATCAGTTCACCTCCAGGAAGTACTCCAGATCTTCCTCTGCTATGGGATCTCTGAGCGCACAGCCGTGCTTCATCCTTGCCAAGCCCAAGAGCCAGGGTGGCTTGTCCTTTCCAGAAGCTGAGCTTCGACTGCGGCACCTGCTACGTTTATATTGGTAAGTGCTTCCTGTTGAGGTTTAGTTTCTGTAAAATGAGCATCGTGGCCTACACAACCGGAGTATTTTCTACGAGTACGTCAGTAAGCGTTACCTAGCATGTTTTATACACCCTGTTTATATTGTACACTAGGGGTACGTGATGGGCCACGGGGTAAACGTCTCCAGCAACCTTGTGTGCCTTTGGCAATGTTATTGTTACTAGTGCGTCTTTGTGTAGATGTCCTCGTGCTTCTGCGCATCAACAACGCACCACCGAAGTCGGCGGTAAACGCAGTGGGGTCGTTTTGGAAAGCTGTCCATCATCCTGGTAAAAGGCGGGAATTCCTTTACCTACTTCGAGGGTGGACGGGGCGTGGCTCAGCGGGCGGAGCTTACAGGTGCTTCATAAAGGGAGAACCTTCTACTCTGTGTCTCCAGGAGAGGAAGATAGAACCCGCGCGTCACAGTCAGATACTGATTACGTTCCAGTACATCATCAGTTCACCTCCAGGAAGGATTCTGGATCTTTTTCTGCTATGGGATCTCTGAGCGCACAGCCTTGCTTTATCTTTGCCAAGCCCGAGAGTTAGGGTGGCTTGTCCTTTCCAGAAGCTGAGCTTCAACTGGGGCACCTGCTACTTTTATATTGGTAAGTGCTTCCTGTTGAGGTTTAGTTTCTGTAAAATGAGCATCGTGACCGAACCAACCGGAGTATTTTCTACGAGTATGTCAGTAAGCGTTACCTAGCATGTTTTATACGCTCCGTTTATATTGTACACTAGGGGTACCTGATGGGCCACGGGGTAAACGTCTCCAGCAACCTTGTGTGCCTTTGGCAATGTTATTGTTACTAGTACTGTTGGTTGCCTTATTATATGCTATGGATGTTAGATTATAAGTATTCAATGGATTGAAACTGAGAGCATTTGGAAGATTTAATAACCATGTGACTGTCTCTCTTGACACTGGGTATATCTCTTCTGGGTGTATTATTAATTACTCAGAGGTTTACTTATATTACATTTCCCTTATCCAATAGGACTTTTTACCTTACATTGGTACTTACCAGTTATTGCCCTAATTTTCCTTGACATTATAGACTGTCAAGATAACTTAGCTTATGACATAATTTTGCAGATTGTCCGATTTGAGATACCTTGATGTGGCGCCAGTTTATGGTGACCTTTACATTATTATTTAGTGACTTGTTATATGGATTAGGAATACTAAGCTTGTCTCCTTGTATACCAACGGAGACACTCCAAGATGGCATCCGTTTTTTCTTAATATTAGTCCTTTTTCTATTTTCACTCTTGGTGCGATCAGGCGTCTTATCTGACTTCCGGTATCCGGACGTTCAGATACACTGCGGCCACTAGATTCGGGAACGCTGCGGGTGAATAAGACCGCGCGGCGTTTTTCCCTTTTTTCCGATATTTAGTCACTCTGACACTTTGATGGAGGTGAGATTTTGCATATTTACCGTTTTTAAATATCCACCCTAAATTTCCTTATCAGCGTATAGAAGTTCTAGTTCTAATTGTTATTTAATTACAAGATGGATGGGGCTGACCGCATTACTGCTTTTTTTGATTGTTTCTTAATCTCATCGCAGATAATATTCGATGACTACCTAACGATATGATTATTGTGAATATATGAAGTACAGTAAGGTTAGTGGAGTTTTTTCTCGCCCCACATTGTTTATGATAGATTTTTTCCTGGATGTTTTCGATTATACTGGTAAACCTCTAAGTAACATTACTTTTACACAAATCGGGGTCCCTTTCTTACTTTAGTCACATGGATTACCCTTAATTAGATTGTCTACAGTGATGTGCACTGAGTTTGAAAATGAATTTTGGGCACTCTGATCTTCAGACATGTTTGGTCACGTTTTTAGACCTTAATTTTGATCACGGATCGAGATGTTTTTTATTGGATTTAAGGTTATTATTAATTGGGTTGTTTTGTTAGCTTGTGTTTTTCTTTTTTTAATGATTATCACACTAGTCACAATAGAGCATGCATTTGCATAACCGCACTATTGTCACATTTTGAATTTGGTCCAATTTTCTGCTCCTATCCTTTATTCCACAACATATATATAGATACTACTTTATTTTATTTCAGCCCTGATGAAGTCCTTAATGAGAGATACTTCTCAGAGGATGAAACACGTGTTGGCTGTTCTTATGGAGGATATCTGAACATTATAAATAGGCTGTTCCTTTGGAGGATTTCTGAACAGTACTAATAAAACTTGGACCTTGATACAAACACAAGTTTGGTTGATAATTTACGAAGAAGACTGGACATACGTACAACGTCTAACTCTGTTTTTATACCACGAGTGCTACGACTTTTGTTTGTATGCTTTTGTTACTAGTGCGTCTGTGGAGATGTCCGTGCTTCTGCGCATCAACAACGCACCACCGGAATCGGCGGTAAACGCAGTGGGGTCGTTTTGGAAAGCTGTCCATCATCCTGGTAAAAGGCGGGAATTCCTTTACCTACTTCGAGGGTGGACGGGGCGTGGCTCAGCGGGCGGAGCTTACAGGTGCTTCATAAAGGGAGAACCTTCTACTCTGTGTCTCCAGGAGAGGAAGATAGAACCCACGCGTCACAGTCAGATACTGATTACGCTCCAGTACAACATCAGTTCACGTCCAGGAAGGATTCTGGATCTTTTTCTGCTATGGGATCTCTGAGCGCACAGCCTTGCTTTATCTTTGCCAAGCCCGAGAGTTAGGGTGGCTTGTCCTTTCCAGAAGCTGAGCTTCAACTGGGGCACCTGCTACGTTTATATTGGTAAGTGTTTCCTGTTGAGGTTTAGTTTCTGTAAAATGAGCATCGTGACCGAACCAACCGGAGTATTTTCTACGAGTATGTCAGTAGGCGTTACCTAGCATGTTTTATACGCCCCGTTTATATTGTACACTAGGGGTACCTGATGGGCCACGGGGTAAAACGTCTCCAGCAACCTTGTGTGCCAAGATGTGGTGGGTATGCCTCTCATCATGTACACAATTGCATCTGTATCAGCATCAGTGGTACACATGTGCATAGCTATGCTTTCCCCCAGAGTGTCCCATTGTTGTATCATGTGTAGCTGAGGGCATGGCGTCTCATGGCATGACATCAGAAGATGATGTAGTCACACTGTGTGACTTTTGAGCTGGCATTGACCAAATGCACCCTGTCCCTCTCTCCCACCAACCCACCCTCCCTCTCCTCTGTCTTTGTGCGCATCAGCATAATCTGGTGAAGGAGAAGGGGCACCGACGAGTGAGGTAGCTGCAGCCCAGGGGACCCAGGAGGCTGATACCAGCGGAGCCGAGGGGACCAGTGGGATGGAGGGTGAGGGGAGTGCAACGGGGGAGACAGGATCGACCACTCCATCTTTAGATTCCTCTTCTAATGGCAGCACCCTGGCAGTGGCGGACCCATCTGACCGCATGCCTGTATCATCCTTGTCTGCATATATCTAGAAGCCGGCACTCACCCACCCAACAGTCCCCAGGCACACTCATGTCATTCACCCACGCACATGCACCCAAGGCACCTCCATGTACACAGGTCACAACTATACCCACTCCCTCCACTCCCAAACGTCCTTTCCTTGACCTCCCATGTGTCCCCAAAACATGTTTCCTTTGTGGGTTTTCCCTGTTCACCACCATTGACCCAGTCCCTGTTCCCCCCAAGTGCACTGCTACCCTTCCAATGCCCCTGCCTTCTGCCTCCAAATCTGCCCCTGCCCATGCACTTCCGCCACCTGCCATTTCTGCTCCTGTCACGCCCACTGCTCCTGCTGCCAAACCCAAGCCCACTCCCTCCACTTCCAAGGCCAGTCCCACTCCCTACACTTCCAAGGCCAAGCTCAAACCACCCCTGGCTAATCCCCCCTCCAAGGGCTAGTTCAAGGACCCCCATCCAAGTCCACCCCTAAGAACCCCCCTCCCAGCCCAGAAGTGTGTGTATGTGTGTGTGTGTGTGTGTGTGTGTACAGGTGTTTGTTTGCCTGTGTGTGTGGGCATGGCTTCTCGTGGTCGCCATTTCTGGTCTGGGAGTTGCAGGACCAGGTGGAGGATTGGGAGGAGTTGCAATTTGCGTGTCATGACACCTATGGACGTGCCTGTGTTCCTGAAAGTAGGTGTTCCCATTTATATTGTTCGTTTCCACCAGGCTTTTGGTGGTGGTGGTTCTGCCCAAAAAAATCCCGGCGATGTGCAACCTTGTAATATGGATGTGGTTTCCTGCCCGACCGCCAGGCTGACGATGGCTTCTGCCAGATGCGCTAGCCCTTCTGCTGTGGGGGTCCAAACGGTGTTCTGCAGGTGCCTTCCCAGTACTTGTGCTATGGCGGTCTTCACCCCCAGGCCCAGAGTGGAGCAACCCCCAACTCCACTGAGGCGGTACGCTGACTGCCAGACTCGTAATGAGGGCCTACTTGTAAAATATGCCACAAGCAGCAATTTGCCTTTGAGGGTCAACAAGTGATTGCACTAGCCTATGCCCTTGTCACAGATATAGCTGACCACTACAACTTACTTATAGAAAGTCCTTTATACCAAAACAATGAACATAAACTGAGGGCCTGTTTTAGAGTTTGGTGGGTGGGTAACTCCTATACTCTTATAAGGAATAATAGAATCATACTATGGAGGACAGGATATCCATCACGTTTGTAATGGAGTAAATTTATCTGCCAAACTCTAAATCAGGCCTTTAGTTCCCTAAAGATTCTTATGAGGGTACCTGGGTTGGCAGACTTCATTGCTCAGGACAGAGACGACAACATACATTTCAAGTACCATGGTGGAATGTCTTCAACAGCACCATGGCTCAGGAAGCCAAAACAAACAACAGCGTGGAAGGATGTCACAATGACTTCGAATCCACACTAGGCAGAACCCAACCTACACTGTACAAACTCATAGAAGCACTACAAAATGTACAAAGCTACCAACAACTATGAACAGAACAATCAGTAACCCAAATTAAACACCCAAAAAACAATAGAATGTACAACATGCTACAATGTAAATTAAACCTCTTTGTTGACAACAAAGGAGTACACTGCTTAGAAACATTAGCTAAAAGCCTATTATAAAAAAGCACCTTTGCTATACAGTACCAAATAAACTGAAGACAAATCTAAACCAGCAACAATACCATTATTTTTAATTAATCATTAAAGTATTTTTATACATCTGTGAACAAAGTATTCAACTCAGATTACAAATTGAACTGTTGAATAAAATTTATATGTTTATTAATTATTTAAAAAACAAAAAGCCACCAACTAAACAAATCTATAATAGATGCAAAATCAAAGAGAAGCGATTAAATTCTACACATAGAATGGAACCATAAAAAATCTGACAATTTAGAAACAAAACACTTTGGTAAAACAGATACATCAAAGCAAATAAAAATTTAATATATTGGTTGACTAGAGATCAAAATGATTTCCATTAAAAAATAAACACAAGATCCAAATGTCCATGCGATACCTTCAGATCCACAAACCTGTAAAATAATACACAATACCTACTCACAAAAACTCAGTATATGAAACGTAACATAAACATAGCAACTATTCTATGCAAACCACACAACATAATAAAACATATTATAAAATAATAATAATATCTTAGTAACAAACAAAATATCAGCTTAACACAAACCACTAGTAAACAAAACCAGAAAACTACTAATAAACCTTCTAAAAACCACAAAAAGCATTATAACTACCATTCAATACTACTCCCTACACCCTCGTATGCCCAAAACCTTTTTTGTAAAACCTTAAAAAAGGTCTTATCTGCTCTGACAAACAGAGGTACCTTCCCAGGACTTACTTTCAGGCAAATAAATGTTAAACAATGCGAGTAGACTACAAAAGATTAGTTAGTGCTAAAAAAGAATGGCTGCAAATGAAAATAAAACAAAGACTATTTCCCTATTGACCTATAGAAAACAATGAGGAATTGAAGTAAAAATTTAAACAAATGTGTAAATAATGTAAAAAAAAGTCAACCAAGATGATGTAAAAATAAGAAACACTTATGTAAATTATAAAATCAGCAATACTATTAAAAAGTATTTTTTTATAATTATACAAATAAAATCATATGTGAATTGTTTAAACAGATTGTATGTGTGTGTACTTGCGATGAAGTTACACAGCAATGAAATGTGTTGGCCAGCCGTAGCTCACAGGCTGTAGTATCTTTCTGTATGTACCATGTGCCTAGGTGGTGTAGAAAAAAAAAAAGACTGGTCGTGCTCAGCAACTGGTGTTTCCCTGCGAGGCTGGAAGAGTGGGGGGTGCTTTGTTTTAGGGGGCAATTTTGTAGCAGCGCAGCTGTTTTAAAAGCACTACAGAGTTTCTTGTATATCCAACCATTTTCAGGCAAAAGTGGCAAGTTAACTCTGGTGATTAACCCATTCGCTGCCAGACCTTTTCCCCCTCCTGTGCCAAGCCTTTTATTGGCTATTTGGGGCAGTTTGCGCTTACGCCCTCATAACTTTTTGTCCACATAAGCTAGCCAAGCCAAATTTGCGTCCTTTTTGTCCAACATCCTAGGGATTCTAGAGGTACCCAGACTTTGTGGGTTCCCCTGAAGGAGGCCAAGAAATTAGCCAAAATACAGGGAAAATTACATTTTTTTCAAAAAATGGGAAAAAGTGGCTGCAGAAGAAGGCTTGTGGTGTTTTCCATGAAAGTGGCATCAACAAAGGGTTTGGGGTGCTAAAATCACCAGCTTCCCAGCTTTCAGGAACAGGCAGACTTAAATCAGAAAACCCAATTTTTCAACACAAATTTGGCATTTTACTGGGACATACCCCATTTTTAAAAAATGTTGTGCTTTCAGCCTCCTTCCAGTCAGTGACAGAAATGGGTATGAAACCTATGCTGGATCCCAGAAACCTAAACATTTCTGAAACGTAGACAAAATTCTGAATTCAGCAAGGGGTCATTTGTGTAGATCCTACAAGGGTTTCCTACAGAAAATAACAACTGAAAAAGAAAAATATTGAAATTGAGGTAAAAAAAACTTTTATCTTTACGTTTTACTCTGTAACTTTTTCCTGCAATGTCAGATTTTCCTCACATTTTGGTGACATAAAGTTCTGGAATCTGAGAGGAGCCACAAATTTTCCTCCACTCAGCGTTCCCCCAAGTCTCCCGATAAAAATGATACCTCACTTGTGTGGGTAGGCCTAGCGCCCGCGACAGAAAATGCCCCAAAACACAACGTGGACACATCACATTTTTTCATAGAAAACAGTGCCTACCTGTGGATTTTGGCCTCTAGCTCAGCCGGCACATGGGGAAACCTAGCAAACCAGTGCATTTTTGAAAACTAGAAACCCAGGGGAATCCAAGATGGGGTGACATGTGGGGCTCTGACCAGGTTCTGTTACCCAGAATCCTTTGCAAACATCAAAATTTAGCCAAAAAAACACGTTCTCCTCTCATTTCGGTGACAGAAAGTTCTGGAATCTGAGAGGAACCACGAATTTCCTTCCACCCAGCGTTCCCCCAAGTCTCCCAATAAAAATGGTACCTCACTTGTGTGGGTAGGCCTAGCACCCACGATAGGAAATGGCCCAAAACACAACGTGGACACATCACATTTTTTCACAGAAAACAGAGGTGTTTTTTTGCAAAGTGCCTCCCTGTGGATTTTGGCCTCTAGCTCAGCCGGCCCCAGGGGGGGCAGAAATGGCCTGAAATAAATTTGCCCCCCACCTCCTCAACCCCTCCCCGGTAGCGACCGTTGCCTATGGGGTCGCTCCCCTTGCGTGACATTGGCGCAAAAAATAAAAATCCCCGGTGCCTAGTGGTTTCTGCCCCCTTGGGGGCAGATTGACCGAAAATCGGCCAATCTGCCCCCAAGGTGGGCAGAAATGGTCTAAATACAATTTGCCCCCCAGGGGAGGGACCCTTGCCTAATGGGTCGCTCCCCAACTCTAATAAAACAAACAAACAAAAAAAAATACACAAAAATAACATTTGCCCTGGCGCCTAGAGGTTTCTCCCCCCCCGGGAGCAGATTGGCCTAATAACAATAGGCCGATCTGCCCCCAGGGGGGGCAGAAATGGCCTAAAATAAATTTGCCCCCCAACCCCTCCCCCCCTGGAGCGACCCTTGCCTACGCGGTCGCTCCCCCTGCGTGACATTGGCGCAAAAAAAAAAATCCCCTGTGCCTAGTGGTTTCTGCCCTCCTTGGGGGCAGATTGGCGTAGCAAAAATCAGCCGATCTGCCCCCAAAGGGGGCAGAAATGTCCTAAATACAATTTTCCCCTCCAGGGGAATGACCCTTGTCCAAGGGGTCGCTCCCCATCTGTAAAACAAAAAAGTTTAAAAAATCCCCGGTGCCTAGTGGTTTCTGCCCCCCTTCAGAAATGGCCTAAAATAAATTTTCCCCCCAGGGGAGCGACCCTTGCCTAAGGGGTCGCTCCCCTTGCGTGGAATTCACATAAAAAAAACTCCCTGGTGTCTAGTGGTTTCTGTCCCCCTTGGGGGCAGATTGGCCATATAAAAATAGGCCAATCTGCCCCCAAGGGGAGCAGAAATGGCCTAAATATAATTTGCCCCCTAGGGGGGCGACCCTTGCCTAAGGGGTCGCTCCCCTCCTCCAAAAAAATCAAAACAAAACAAAATGATCCCTGGTGCCTAGAGGTTTCTGCTTCCCCTGGGGGCTATTCGGCCTAATAATAGGCCAATCAGAGGGGGCAGAAAAGGCCTTCCAAAAAAATGCCCCGCCTGGGAGCGACCCTTGCCCAAGGGGTCGCTCCCTTATGTCCATTTCATTAAAAAAAAAAAAAATCCTGGGGTCTAGTGCAAGCAATCTGGCTTTTGAAACGCTCAGAGAGACTTCAAAGGGAAGGAAATACATTTCCGTCCCTTTGAATCCTCTCTGGGCCTCCCCCACGTGATCAAAAGAGAAATGCTTTGCATTTCTCTTTGGATCGTGCTGGAAGCTGAGCTTCCAGCACGATGGGAGGAGGCCCTCTGTGATTGTCAGCGCGCGATGCGCACTGACGTCACAGGGGGGGGGGGATCGGGGGTGGAAGGGGAAGGGCTTCCTCCGGGAGTTCTCGGGTGTAGGATGAGGTGACCTCGTCCAAGGCACCCGGGAGCCAGTGCCTTGGACGAGGTCACCTCGTCCAAGGTACCCGAGGGGTTAATGTACCTGCTGGAGAGAGATCGGAGTTTTGTCTAGTGGCAGTCTTGACTCATCTACAGTAATGCAAATGGTAATATGCTGCTGCAAAGAATGTGTACTATACAAATCCCAGAACAGTATTTTATGTGCAATCTTCAGTGGGATACTGCTTTTGTCACAGAGATCCTTTTGTTACTGTGCCGCCACAATTTACAACCATAATCTAACACAATGAGCAATGAACTGCCATCAAAGAGCTGCAAGCAAACTGTCAGGGTTTGTTTGGGTAGAAATAAATGAGTAAAGTCAACCCTAACCATGGTGTCACATTCTTTATCCTGAGTTTATGCTTCCCCACACAACGCACTCTTAAACAATGCCTACGGGTATGGCAGACATGTGAATCCTACACCTTGTAGTCTCCTTTGTCTTATGTAACATTTTCTATACACTGATTTACACACGTAGGATTCATTGTTTTTGTATGCGTGTGTGATTTAAAGTGCTCCAACACCCTATGCCGGCAAGAAAGGTGCTATAAAATAAATTAAATACATGTGAAAGAGGGGCTAAGGAGAGATGAAAGGCACTGTTCAAGGTGATGGTGAGGGAATCATTGAAGAGCCCAATAAAGATTATTGTATCCTGGTGCACTGTAAGGTCATCATGTACTATGCTTTAAAAACTAATACAATTGAATATATAATACAATGATACAAGTGCATCGTAGAATGCTCCACTTTTGCCATTTTTCCCCATTTTTCTTGGTCGGGGGAACCCCCTAAGCCATTTTGTAATAGTTGGCCTTGCTCACTGTATGCACCCAATGGGGGCTTGTCTGACAAAATGTGCCAGGGCTGCTTTGGGTTCCTAGTCTGGCCCCGCTGCTGAAAGAATATTGTGAAGGCCTCTAAGCACATTTTTAGTTCTGACGGTCACAAGACTGACTGAGTGTATCATATCACTCTGAACAGAGGACCAGCTTCAGCACCTAACCTAGCAGGGACATAATTAGGAACACAATAGGAAGGGTCTGACTACAGTGGGCGGTTGCATGATCATTTGCTCAGGCTTTTATCTCTGCATACATTGGTGTATACCAATGATGAGAAGCTGGTGCTGCTGGAATCAATATCCAGCAGCTCAAACCTGTATGTTTAAATGAGGTGTCTCCTACTTTTTCATAGCAATCACCACTCTGAATCTATATTACTAGTACCCACTCTGGCCCCGGTGCATGCTGCTCACTGAAACCCTTGGAGCACTGGTAGAAGGCTGAAGATATATAGGCCTTCATTATGACAATGGCGGAAAATCCCACTTACCGCTACGCTGACTGACGCCAATTTACCGCTGCGGCGGTGGATATCCGTTCACTATATTATGACACACACACACACCAATCCGTCATTATTCAGCCACACACACAAATCCTCCACACCAAAGGTCAGTGATAAACTGGTGGTATCAGAACCCACACCCTTACACTAACAGAACAACGCCCATCACATTATGACCCACAAATCACCACAGCGGACATTCTGCGGCAGTGAACCATTGGCAGTACATACCGCTGCGCTCAAAATGGACACACACAAACAAAACAACACCACATTGGACAGTTCAAACATTACACACCTGACACTCATACACACACCACACCCACACACCCACGCCACTATAAAACACACACCCACATTACCTACAACCCTTTACCATTACAAACAATTGGCAGCAGAGAGACATAAAGACCACAGACACAACCAGAGCCACACACTATACACACCTATACACTGCTCACATACCCCATATCACACACCCTAACACTTTACCCAACACACCCTCACCTACACACCTCACACAACAACAATGGCACCACAAAGACATCCCCGTTTCACGGAGGAGGAGCTAAGAGTCATGGTGGAGAAAATTATCAAGGTAGAGCCACAGATATTTGGAGCACAGGTACAGCAGATATTGATAACTAGGAAGATGGAGCTATGGCGGAGAATCATGGACAGGGTCAACGCCTTGGGACAGCACCCAAGCACTAGGGATGACACCAGGAAGAGGATGAAGAGGATGAACGTCCTAGGGGGGAAGGTACGTTCCATTGCAGCAAGACACCAGTTCGCTCTACAGAGGACTGGCAGTGGATCCCCACCTCCTCCCCCACAAATCACAGCATGGGAGGAGCAAGTCTTGGCAATCATGCATCCTGAGTGCCTGGCTGGAGTAGGAGGAGGACTGGGCCTGGAAAGTCAACTTTCAACAATTATCACCCCCCCCTACCTGCATACCATCACATACCCTCACCCTCACTCCCATCACTCCACCACCTCCCACACACACCACCATCACATCTCACCTATCCCAATGCCAGCCCTGCATGCTCTACCAATGCATGGACACCAATCACAGCCCTGCATGGACACTTATCACTAAAGCATGCACACCATAGAGAACTAACAATCCCACCTTGCACCAAAAAACACAAGTGAAAGCTGCCAGGGCAAATACAACCAAAGAGGGCAAGCCACGGATGCACAATATGTCAGACACAGAAACCATAACACACCATTTACATCCCCACAAGTATCCCAGCCAATGTCAATGGTGAGGAGGTGCCAGCAATATCCAGACCCCCAACTGAAGAGGCCCACAGTGATGACAGCGACTCTGGTCTTCAGGATCTGTATGACCAACCTGGCCCATCAGGGACCTCTGGACAGCCAGTTACCCAGGCCCAGTCACACACCACCACAGAGCTTCCCCATCAGGAAACACCACCACAGCACCCACCCAGCGTACCCACACCTCTGTCCCCAGGACACATCAATCAGCAGTATGTCCACCTCTACAGAGACCCCAGGCCACACCTCATACCCAAGACAACCAGGAACTTGGGGTCAGTGGCAGTGGGCACATGGTTCAGGGGACAGAGGCACAGGCCAACTGGGAAACTGGGAGGACTGCTGTGCACTGGGGGAGGACAGGCCCAGGGAACTGACTCTCCAGGAGGCACTAGCAGAGATCCTGGTAGCCTACCAACATTCCCAGGACACGATGCGCCAGATCCTGGACAACGTGCAGCAGAACAGGTGGCTGCAGGAGGGACATTACCAGGGGATCAGGGAGGACTTGCAGGCCATTAACAACACCCTGATCTCCATAGCAGGGGGGCTGGCAGACATGGCCAACATTATGAGGGAGGCAGTCACACAACAGCGGGCCCCTGCCACCAGCCAGAAATCTGAACAGTCTTCCACCTTCACTGCCGCTAGTGGCCAGGAGGCCCCGCCACAGAACTCACAGGCCACCAGCACCCCTCCCCCTGCAGAAGGAGAACCACTCCGCAAATGTTACCTGCAATCCAGACAGATGTCAGAGACACTTGCCAAGACCCCCGCCAGGAAATCAGACTCTCCTGATTGTCACCCTTGTGTCCCACTCTGTCCACTCTGAACTGCCATTGCTCCCCTTCCTATGTCCCCTTGGACAATGCACCTGTGCTACAAACAGACTGGAACAATAACCTGGACTTTCCTCCATTATCACCCCACCCCTTGCACTTGCCCCTCAATTTCTTAGCACTTCAATAAACACCCTTGAAAAAAGTAGAAGTCTGGAGTATGTCATGTTTTCAATTATGTATTCATTGAAACAGGTACAAGCATTGCAATTCAACTGTACTGAAAATGAGCATAGATTAATGACCTGTGGCTGGCTACAGTGATCACACCAGGAGTATTTGTGAGGTCACCAACATCTGCAAAATGAATTGCCAGAGGGAACAGTAAGTGGCCATAGAAGTGAGAAATATCAGCATGCTAGTGCCACACAAATTCAAACAAATGTAATTGAAATGTGAAGTAACACTGTCCTACCTGTGTGTCATTGAAAGTATTGTCTAGTCACTGATGTTCTGCTGTCCTCATCCTCATCCTCTGCCTCCTCATCCTCACTGTCCACAGGGTCCACTGCTGGCACACGGGCATCTCCAGCCTCCTCCTCCTCCTGCAGAAAAGACACATGGCGTCTCAGGGCCAGGTTGAGCAACATGCCTCATGCTACTACTATCTGGCAGACCTTCTTGGGTGAGTAGCACCTGTTAGATGGAGGCACCTGACCCTGCCCTTCAGGAGGCCAAAGGTTCTTTCAATTATCCTTCTGGTTCACCCATGTGCCTCATTATAACATTTTTCTGCCCCTGTCCTGACATTCCTCACAGGGGTCAGCAGCCATGATAGGTTTGGGTAACCAGAGTCAACTACAAATATTGAGGGACAACATTTAGCCACACACTATCCTATATGGCCCACACCATACCCATACACCAACATCTACTGGGTGGGAGCCAGGGCTCACCTATTAGCCACACCTTGTGTCTCTGTAGTTGGCCCATCACTTTTGGGATGCTGCTATTCAGTAGGACAATGGAATCATGCACCGACCCAGGATACGTACCATTGACGTGGGAGATATACTGGTCCTCAAGGGACACCCTCTGTACATTCATAGAATGGACACTCTTCCGATTTCTGAACACCAGTTCATTCTGACGGGGGAAGGGGACAAAAGCAATATGTGTTTCATCAATCGCCCCAATTATGTTGGATATATGTCCCATTGCATAGAACTTGGCCTTCACTGTGGCCAGATCTTCAACCTGGGGAAACACAATGTAGCTGCACATGTGTTTAATCAGGGCAGACAACACTTTTGTCAGCAGTATAGAGAACATTGGCTGTGACATTCCTGCTGCCAAGCCCACTATCACTTGGAAAGAACCAGTTGCAGGAAGTGGAGAACTGATAGCACTTGCACAATAAGGGGGATCCCAGTGGGTTGACGGATACCAGATATCAGGTCAGGTTCCAACTGGGCACACAGATCTATGAATGTGGCCCTGTCCAGTCCATAGGTGAGGATAATGTGCCTATCCTCCAGTGTTCCCAAGTCCACCAGGGGTCTGTACATAGGGGGTATGTCTCCATCTCCTATTCATCCGCAGCGGTAGAAATCTATGGTACAAAAGAGTGAGGACCCGGTCACAAACTGAACAATGGAGCTACAACAGAACCTTGAATGCTGTTTACTTGTAATGGGTAAGTGTGATTTGTCTATTATGTCCTAATTTCACCAGTGACACAGCAATTTTCGAGGGCTTACCCCCCCTGAAATGGCCTCCGTCTGTCCTGTGTGGAGGGACAGGTTGAAGTGAGGTAATTCCGCTGACGTGCACCGTTGCGGAGGCGGCGGGAACCGCTTGCAATTCCTCATTGGTTGACATTGGCCTCTATGGGATACAGTGGCCAATGATAATGTATGCCGGCAGTGAAGGTATGCACCGCCGTGGACGTGACCGCCATTTTCAAACTCATCCCTCACTTGCTACCTGATCATCCACAGGAGAGGACCTACACTGCATGTGCTGCTGTGACCTGTGTCTGGAACCTACCATGGCCTGTGTGACTGGGGAAAGGACACCAGCCTTCACTTTGGAGGAGTTGGAAAGACTGGTGGATGGGGTCCTACCCCAGTACGGACTGCTGTATTGGCCTCCAGACCAACAGGTGAGTACACTGTGGTGATGCATGTGGCATGAATGCATGGAGTGGTGTGTGAAGGCCTCTTGTAATGGGGGTGGGTGGATGTCCTCTTGGCAGCATATAGGTTGTGTGCTGGGCCATGTGCGTGTAAATGGCGATGTGAAGGGGAATGGTGGGCCATAATTGTAACAGTTAGAACTGTTTGTCTAAATATATTTTCCTGTGTCTATTGCCTCTGCAGGTCAGTGCCCATAAAAAGAAGGGTATATGGCGTGCCATTGCCAAGGAGGTGCGGGCCCTGGGGTCTATGGCAGGCGGAACACACACTGTCGCAAACGGTGGGAGGACCTGAGACGCTGGGCACGGAAGACGGTGGAGGGCCAGCTGGGGATGGCCTCCCAATGAGGAAGGGGTGTCCATTGAACCCTGACCCCCCTGATGGCCCGCATACTGGCGGTGGCCTATCCTGAGCGGATGGGCGCTTGAGGGCATCACAGCAGCCACAAGGGAGTGAGTACAGTGGCCACCATAACAACTTACGGCTGGTGGGGTGGCATCGGGGTGGGGGATGTGTGTCAGTGGGTGCCCCTAGGCCAGGCCTGACATTGCAGTATAGGTTTCCTGGTGGCTAGGGTCCAGAAGGGCAAATCTTGCTACCTAGCTCATAGGCATCCACTACTGGTCACAGCTGTGTGGGTCACAGGTGTGCTGCAGTTGGCAGGGTGTGCCCCTCCCCATGCCTTGGCTGCTAACTAAATCTCTGGTAGTGCTATAGAATATCACGTAGGCCTGTTACCTGTGTGTGAGGGTGCCGTGTACGCCAACTGTGGTGTTGGTGCAGCCATTTGACCAAGTGTATCCTTTGTCTCTTCCCCCCCTCTTTTTGTTTTGTCATCCTGTCCTGATGTGCATTAGCATCCTCTGGTGGAGGAGCAGAGGCACCAGCGACGGAGGGAGCTGTATCCCACATGACCCAGGAGGCAGAGTCCACCGAAGCTGAGGGCACCAGTGGGACAGAGGGCGAGGGGAGCACCACAGCGGACACTAGAGGAGTCACAGACACAGATACCTTCTCCGATGGAAGCTCCCTGGTGGTGGTGGACACTTCTGTACCAGCACCGTCCTCCCAGCAGCCCCTCAGCGAGTTGCCCGTGCCTGCTCACTGAGGTGGGTGGGCATCTCCTTCGCCCCAGGCACCTCAGGCCCTGCCCCAGTTAGCCCTGATGCCCTGAGTGAGGAGGCTATTGACCTCCTGAGATCCATCTCTATAGGGCAGTCAACCATTCTGAATGCCATCCAGGGGCTGGCAGCCCAGATGAAACAGACTAATGCATTCCTGGAGGGCATTCATACTGGGTTGGCAGCCCAACAGAGATCAATCCAGGCTCTGGCCTCTTGTCTGATGGCAGCCATTGTCCCTGTTTCTACCCTCCCCCCTCCAACTTCCTCTTCTAACTTTCAATCATGGACAGCCTTCAAAGATAAACGATTATTGCCATACTATTCTACTATTTTTAGTGTAATGTGAAGTCTAGGTTTCTCTGTGGTGAATGAAAACCCCTAAAAATGCTTTTTGCATTTATGCATTTATGGTTAGTTATGATAACCATAACCCCAACTTCATTCCGCATACACATTGGTTTCCTCTGTGGGAAAAATCTCTTGCCTGTAGGAATCTCTGGGCTGGTCTATGGTTAGTGAGCCATGTCCGATCGATCTCCTAGCCTTATAAGAAGTACCCGCTCACAATGCCCAAATGGGCACTTTCTGCAGTGTGCTCAAGGGGATGGGGCATGGTACATAGTCTGGCCTGTACCCAGTATCACTGCTAATGGTATAAATTGGGTGCTGGACAGGGCCAATGTTTCTTTCAATTGCAATCAACATGTTTAAACACATCCACATTTTTTTAGACTTGTGAAACTAGGACCTATGTTGCCAGAGTGTAAAACAGGAGAGCTTCTGAAATTCTTTGTTGACATTTTGTCCCCGGCAAATCCATCTTTTGTACCACCTATATTCCTTCATTGTCCTCTCAGATCTTCAATCCTGAAACGGGGACGGATCTCTAGGGCCATGCATTGGGCTGTACAGCAGGCTCTATATAATAATAATGTGTTTACATGAGGTTTTGACCGTAGAGATTTATTGACTAAAAAGAGAGGTTTTAAGGGACGAGGCTTCCATTATTGCAGCAGGTGAAGCGGCACCAATGCCAATACACTACGTGGTCCACTGAACCCTTACTATTGCTGTATCTCATAATTTTGGGGGTGAGAGGGGAGCAGCCAGGGTGTAAATCGGAATCCTCAGTGCCTGGCCCAAACATTGCGCCCCATGTTTTAAGTCCCTTACGAAATACATATGATGCTGTTGCAACTGCAGACTCTTTTCCCACGTCTTAACAGTTATTGGATGTAAGGATTGTAAAACACGTACAGATAATGGCGTAGTTAGCCTGTTATATTGTAACATGGCATGTACTGATTTATGTTTCAAGGTCGAGCTTCCAGCAATAGTAGAAATGCAACGTGCTTCTTTGTGCTTCAAACACAATCTGCAAGCAAATTAAAATAGCTTAACAGAAGAATTATCACTGTGCTTCCAAGGCATTTACTGCTGTGCCTGTTACTCATTTCTCACATCGATCCTAGACATCGTTGTTGCTATTTCTGTACGTCTTTTGTTTTTAAGAGTTTTACCTTTTTCAGTGTTTCGCCATTTTTTCGCTAATACCCACTTTCTCGTTTTTTTAACTCTTCTACTATTTAACTCTTTCTAAGTGTTGATTTCCTTCCCTCCCGCTCAGTTGCACTATTTCCATTTCGTATTCCCATTTATTTATTTAATGTTGACCGCATTCTACTAGTTTCTAGTTCTCCCACCGACTTTACAGTTCTTGGCAACTTCTTTCCCTTTCTGTCTGCTTTTTTTTATACCATCTCCCGCTCATTTCTACAGCTCCAGAGCGGTACTACTATTTGGATTACTAATGTGGAACAGCTCTACATGTAAATAGTTGTGCAGTCAGAATATCCCAATTTAGCTGAATTCACCGCGTAGTTTTGGCAACTAGGATGAATTCGTGTAGCACTCAGCCACATGAATTATGCTCTGAAATAATCAAGCACTGTGGCACATTAGTAGGTACATTGAAACTAATTTGAGACCTAAGAAGAAGTAATGGGCTAATTATTAAGTGTTCTGGGAGAAGTATTTTCCTAACGTTCCCAGTTGAGGTAATTCATTGACTGGACTAATTTGCATTCTTGACTCAAAATCTGGGATGGCACCTAGTTGTGCTGCTTATGGCTTCCAGCACACCCGGATGACACAGGGTTGAGCAATATAGGTGCGTTCAAAGTATACTTTGTCTGGGCAGTGTTTCAACAAAACATGAGGGGTACCTATCAGAGGCCCGATTTGAGAGAAAAAAAGGTTCATCAACGTCCCTCAATAACAAAATAACACCGCTATCACTGATATTCGGTGCTACTAGGGAATCCATGCCAGTTAGTGAAAACCTCTTCCCTTTCTCTCCAGGTATTCTCTCCAATTCCAGTCGCAAAGCAGATTTACCTTCCACCGTGACTGGAGTAAAGTGACAGGCATGTTTTGGGTGGGAAATTACCTACAAATAACTTGTTACTACAAACGTGCAAATGGTAGGATCTTCACCAACCTTTGTATGAAACACCCACAAGCCACAAAGGGCAGACTTGCTCATGCTCACGCAAAAGCCTCACCATGGGCCAGATGTAGCAAAAAAGCAAATTGCGACTTGCAATTTGCGAGTCCGTGCGACTCGCAAATTGCAAGTCGCAATTTGCTACGCAGAAAGGTGTCTCAGACACCTTCTGCAACTCGCATTGGGGTCGCAAAGACCCACCTCATTAATATTAATGAGGTGGGTCGCAGTTTGCGACCCCATTGCGAGTATGGGTACTCACGGGGATGGTGGCCTGCTGGAGTCAGCAGACCACCATGTCCGTGACTGCTTTTTAATAAAGCAGTTTTTTTTTCTCCATCTGCAGCCCGTTTTCCTTAAAGGAAAACGAGCTGCACTTGGAAAAAAAAAACGAAACCTTTCGTTTCTGTTTTTTTCAGGGCAGGCAGTGGTCCATTGGTCCACTGCCTGCTCTGTTTTTTTTTTTTTTTTTCCATTCACAAAGGGGAAGGGGTCCCATGGGGACCCCTTCCCGTTTGCGTCTGGGTTACCATCCACTTCAAGTGGATGGTAACTGCGATTTCATTTGCGACAGCTTTTGCGGTCGCAAATGAAATTGCATAGCATTGCGAGTCGCAAATAGGAAGGGAACATCCCTTCCTATTTGCGAGTCGGAAATGCATTTTGCGAGTCAGATCCGACTCGCAAAATGCATTTCTGCATAGCAGAGAGGCTTTTGCGCCTCGCAAACAGCGTTTTTCGCAGTTTGCGAGGCGCAAACCCTTTGCTACATCTGGCCCTTAACCCCTTATTAAGCTATTTTTGCACCTCAGTTTTACATATAGCTTTGTGAATCAGGTAAAATATAACATTTGCTGTTAGTCAAGTTATTTTTTTATTGTATAAAATTTTGAATTACATTTGACGTAGGAGCAAGTCAATAAATCACTCAAATAATACTTTATTTCGGCTAGAAGCCATAAAAGTAAGCAATAAAACACCATATCATAATTGAGCAGCATGTCAGTTATAAAAGGGAATAAGCAAGAAATACCACAATATACATTAAGAACCCTGAATAAATTATAAAATCATGTAGTTGTAAAACCAGTGCAAAACAAACATTGTTCTTAAAATCTTAAAATCCTAAGGTATTAGATATAAAATGTAATGGGCCATTATATCTTAACTCCAGTCAGTTGACAACTTGTTATGTTAAATAAGTAAAATCTGAAACCAATATGTTAAAACACACAATTATGGCAATTCTCTGGTTCTTATAGCCCATGCACTTTGCAGATATCTCGCAACTGAAAAATCTATTTTGTCATTTGTATCAGTTGTCAAGAGACGTAATGCTGTATTCCATTCCCTTATCCCCATTAACCTACATAACGGGGCAATCCACTTCTTCCTTGGTGCCAAATATCTAGGGCAAAAAAACATAAAGTGCGCGAGTGACTCTGTTGTCTTTTGGCAAAAATGACAAACCATTGAATTACAGTCCTCCACTCTCCATCGCGCAGTAAATGTCTTGAGCGGGAGGATCCCTAACCTGAACTTAATAAAAAGTGTTTTGGTATAGGGAGGATTTACGTTGTCCATATAGGCCTCAAATTTGGGGCTCCATTTATGGTCTAGAAACTGTAGAGTCTGACTGCCTTGGTTTTTAGCCCAAATTTGCACCAAGATGTTCTCTCAATAGCACCTATTTATACGCTATTTTACTTCCTTGGTCAGTTTATGAGGAGCACTCCACACCTCCTCCATTTTAAGGAGTTTACACATATCTCTAATGTGTCTAAACCAAGGGATCTTTAATGCACAGTCACCTACAAGAAACTCATCTAATACTATATGGAGGGTGGACAGATGCTCAGAAGTCCAAAGACGAGCCCAATACTTGAGTGGTCTTAATGCAATTTCATTGTGGATCTCGTTTAAGGCTAGGTCGAATCTTAGGGGGTGAGAGGGGTACTCATCGGCGGTCGCAGAAAATTTCATAGGAAACGGTTTTCTACCGTAGTCAAACACCTGGAATTAGTGTGTCCCCAAAGCTCAGCACCATAGATTGAAGCTGCAACTGCCGCTGCTTTAAAGACAGTAATAGCAGGTGATATCTCCCCTTGCGAAATATTAGCAATTTTCCTCCCTATCACTGACGACCTCTGTCTTAAAACTGTCAGACTCTTCCCAATCTGCGGCGACCATTTTTGGTCAACACTTAGCCTAATCCCCAGGTAATCGAATTGGCTGATTCTCTCCACTGGTTGGCCTGCTATGGTCATTTTCCCCCTAAACAATTTATGAGGATTAAAAGCCATGAACTTTGAATTTGTTGGATTTATTTCAAGTCCTCTATTAAAACAAAAGTTATAAAAAGCATCCAGTTCATTTTGCAAGCCCATGGGTGTTCTCGAGATTAATAGGGTATCGTCAGCAAACATTACAATGGGGACAGAGGCTCCAGCTGGCTTTGGGGCGTCATGGTTGCAGTGTAACAGTTGGTCCGCCGCACCATTAATGTAGAGATTAAACAATGTTGGGGCCAGAATACACCCCTGCCTAACCCCCCCTATTGACAGGTATAAATCGCCACTTTGGGACCAACCTACTTGAGCGTAAGTCCCCTCATGTAGATACCTAATCAGTCTTAGTAATTTTCCATCAAGTTGGTAACTCTCCAAGACATTCCACAATAAATCCCGTGGAACCATGTCAAAAGCAGCTTTTAAATCAATAAAAGCTACATACAAATGACTCTTATTCAGTGACAGATATTTCCACCAAAGGAGGTTAAACCTAAATACCTGATCTATTGTGCTCATTCCTTTCCTGAATCCTGCTTGGAAGTCGGAGAGAATATGAGAATCCTCTATCCATGCCTGTAGTCTATTCAATACCTGCTTACTGAATATTTTTTGACTGACATCAAGTAGGCTAATTGGCCTATAGTTAGTAGGTTCTTCCCTTGGCCCTTTCTTGTAAATAGGGACTATGATTGCTCCTTGCCACGTGGGGGGAAGTCCTCCTCCCCCTCAGTATCTCATTACTGAGCGTATTTAGATACAGAGACCAAGTTGTCGGTCGGGACAGATATAAATCACCTGGGATGCCATCCAACCCAGGGGCCTTCCCTTTACATACTGATTGGAGAGCCAAAGTTGTTTCTTTTAAGGAAAAAAAAAACAGGGCAAATTTAGGTAGTATAGCTCTCCCAGCAGTTGATGTATTAGCAAGAAGTTCATTAGATTTAAGTAGAGGGATAGTAGTACTACTAATTTGAGGTTTTCTATATACATTTTTTAAATGTGTCACCCAGGTTTCTGGCTGGATTACGGGGTAGATCTCCACACCTTGAGAGCTGCCTTTGTCTGCCACTAATTTCCAAAATAGTTTGAAATCCTTCTCATGAAGTGCATCTACCAGCCCATTCCAATATTTGGTTTCCCACTCTTTTTTAGCGTTTTTTAGTACAACTATGTACGCAGCCCTGGATTCTCTTATCTCTCGGTAGTTCCCTGCCTTTAATGCTCCCAATAACTGTATTTTGGCCTGGTGACAGGAGTTGGAAAACCACCTTAATGTTCTAGTCCCAATCTCTGTCCGCCTCCTTACTACCGGGAAGTGTGATTTTAGCAGGTTGGTCAAAATGCTATGCAAGTTGATCAAATCCACCAATATAATATTTGTATGCTTCAATGGGAAGAGCGTTGATGCAACTATTCTATAAATTAATAACTGGAAGATTACATCATCTTCCACCCATTCCCATTTCACATTTTTGTAATCGTTCGTCATAGCTAGGACATTGCCATTGGCCCATGTTGTCAATGTTTTACAACTAAATAAGATAGTAGAAATAAGATAGTAGAAAAGACAGTACTCAGGGCTTGATGGTCACTGTCATTTCGAGGGAGAACAACCATGTCGATAAGAGATTTCCAGAGAACGTTTTCTACTAAAACGTAATCAAGATGGCTAGAGTATGGACCTCTCCTATATGTGGGCGAGGCCGGGGTGTCTGACCTGGTGTTCCCATTTACTATTCTTAACCCCTATGTTGTTATTAGGTCTTCTAGTAAATTTAATGCTCCCCCTTCTTTCTTAGTTGTAACTCGAACCGGCCCAGATCTATCCCATGGATCTGCAAACTGAATTCCTTTTTGATGATTGTCATCTCCGGAATTCAGTTGCATATTGAAATCTCCTGCAGCGATTAAACCCTGCCCTCCCGGTAGACAGTTAAGGAAGTCTGTTAGCATACTCATCAGTACAGTCTAAGTACTTTGGGTGCCAGGTCTAACATATATGCTTACAATTACTATACTAACGGGACCCTAGCAGTGCTAAGTTCCACCTCGACGGCTATTAGATCCCTTGTAGGGGTTATTAGCTCCTTCACCTTTGGGAACAGATCGTGTTTTAACCAGATTATCAAACCCCCTGACGCCCTGCCGGATGGTGAAGGAATTGCGGTCTTCTGGAAGGTCCAGTAGCCTTCTCTATTAATCGCAGATGAAACCCATGTCTCCTGTAATAAAATAATATGGTGTTGATCTATAAAACTAAACAAGTCAGGGTTAGCTATTTTCTGAAGCAGCCCTGCCACATTCCAAGATAGAAACCTAATCAGACGGTCAAGTCCATCCCCCATGTCTAACGGCTTCTCTCTGGTCTCATTTAAACAAGGTATTAGTCCATAGTCCATCTCCTCTGGTAGATCACTACAATGTACTTCTGGCTCCGCTCCCAGGGTGTGCAATATCTGGTTACTTGGCATAAAAGGGTCTAGACTGGGTATACCATTTCTCCCAGCCTTCACCGTGGGGGCTCCACGTCAATCTATAGCTGAGGTTGGACTACTCTTTTGGTCCCTTCTAGGAGTACATGTATGGAGGGCCATTGGGGTATTCTATCTCTCTTGGAAAAACAAATTTGCCAGTGATTGGGGGATTTTTTGGGCGAGTGACACTTGTGATGAGGTACCAGGTCTCACTCTTAAATCAAGTGCCAAAAGACCCTTTACTAGGCTCTGGCTGCTCAGTTTAAACCCTATAAAGTCTGTTGTTAATCCTGCTCTTGTGTATCTCTGAGCGGTGACTATGTCATCCCTTATAATAGACCTGCACTTCTTGGTCCCCCTTATCCAATGGATTACTTTGTTTTTAAGGGAATCTCCTTGCTCCTTTTAACCGTTGCTTAGCTTGGGGACATTTATTGGAGAAGTGTGGCTCAATGGTTAGAGCAGCAGACCCTGAAGCAGAGATCTGGCTCAAGACCAGGGTTCAAGTCCCGCTTCAGCAGGTCTTGGGCTCAATTCCCCTTGACCAGATAATTCTCGCCTCGGTGCCTAATCTAATTCATGGGTCCCACTCTGCAACACTGGGCAATAGCTTGCTTAATCTCCACAACGGCCCCAACAGCGCTTGGATGCCTGGCTTCACCCTGGGGGTGCTCAGGAGTGGGTGCCTCACAGGGAAAAGCCGGGAGAGGTTCCATAGCGGTATGAGTGCAGCGCCTTGAGACCCTAACAGGTGAGTAGTGTGCTCTACAAGTGCTAATTTAAATTTTTTATCATGTATATATCATAATCACTATGTCTGAGTTGGGGGGGCATTTCTCAAAGGGCCTATAGACCTTTTGTCTAAAAGTTCATTTCTATGCACCTCACAGTTGGCTCCTCTATTCCGAATTGTATCACATTTGTTAGAGGCGCCCACAACAGGAGGTACACTTATGCCCCCATGAAAGTTCTGCGTTACCACTTCAGTCCATTTTCCCCTACGCATTCCTATCATAGATGTTCCAGCTAATTGGGTTTGCTTGGCCAGGGAGTTAGGATCAGATTTGGATGATGATTTTCTTATGTCCCCAATTACAGCAGATATGCCATCCAATTTCTCATATATCATATGGCTAAAGGATGTGAGGTACTCTTTAAGGCTCAGAATTTCAGCTCTTATTTGTGCTAGCTGTGACTCAGCAGGTTCTTCCCTCTGAATAACTGAAGAAGTTAGTGGCTCCTCTATCTCCCTTGGCCTACTCCTACTGATTCAGGTGGCCCCAATAGGGCGAGAGGTGAAAAATGGTTATTGCAATTTATAAGTGGGGACGCACCACCCTGCTGGCTAGGCTGACTAGGAGCAATTCAGCATGTAGAAACAAATGCTGCAATGAGCTCTAATCATGCATATCCGCTTTAGCAAAGTTAAAATATGTACCTTCAGTCCAATCTTTTTTCTACAGCGTTCACAGACATGAAATACCAAATGTCTCATAAAGTGAACATGTGCTAAAGTGCAAACACAGGAGGAAGCCAGTAACACACAGAAGAACCTTTAGGATTCCCAATCTCCCCAGAAAGCTAGTCTCCTAATAGACTCAGGTTGTGCAAATTCGCTGTAACAGAGTAACAATGTAAACCTCAAGAACCATTTCCTGTTTTATACAGCATTCGCAGAAGTCAAGGATGGAAGGATAACATGAGATCCCTGATATTCAATACCAGAAATCCCGTAAAGTGAACATATGCTAAAGTGCAAACACAAAACAGAGGCACAAAGAACCGCACAGAAGAACCTTTATACGTCCTCTTCTCCATAGAAAACTAGTCTCCTATTGGACTCCGATTGTGCAAGTTCACAAAAGTGAAAATAGGTAAAAATAGCCAGTATTATGACATATGAAGCAAATCATCAATCTAATAAGGTGACCATAGTCTTAAGTGCAACCACAATAGAGAGGCAAAAAAAGCCACCTTGGATTTGGACTGGAAATCGGCAATAATGCATATTGGACATCTACAAGTACATAATCCGATAATGTCCGATCCAACAATGCATCAAGCGTTAAGAGACTGAAATGTAAAACAAAAATGCTAAAAGTTGTAATAAATAACTATAAATGTTTCATCATAAATTGTACAGGTAGTACGCAAACTCAGTGCCAAAAGTACAATTGCGACTATGATACAAATGTTGGTTCCCTACTGTTAGAAATGGGGTTTCTAGCTGGCAGGGGTATACACCTTTGTCCAAATACAGACCACAATCCTGGTCAGGGTGAGCGACACACAATCCAAACTATCCTGTGGCCTCCCTCTAGTGGCTTGGCACTGAGCAGTCAGGCCTAACTTAGAAGGCAATGTGTAAAGTATTTGTGCAATATATCATACAGTAACACAGTGACAACACCACAAAAATACACCACACAGGTTTAGAAAAATGTATTATATTTATCCGGTTAAATTAAGGTCAAAACAATAAAGATTCAAAAAGTGCAAGTTGAGATACCACTTTTGCAAGATAAAAAAGAGTCTTAAATCTTAGAAATCAACAGTTGTCTCTTGTTTGTACAAAGTACCTGGTTTGTGTAAAAAATAACACACAGAGACCACAGAGGAGGAGAATGTGTGGAAAAATAGGGTGAGCGTCAGAAATTTCGTCCCGGCACAGATGTTGCATCATTTCTTTCCACACTGCAAGGAGCTTTGCTTCGATTTCCGGCACACAGTCTTTGTTCCTCACTGCGATGCTGGGATGCTTTTGACGCCCAGGGATGATGCGTGGAAATCCTGGGCATGCGGGACGAAGTCACAGGCATTGCATTGATCTGGTATGGCGATGCATCTAATTTTCTGTCGCATGGCAGGCGCTGCGCTGATTCTTCACTCGGGAAGTCGGGCTGGGTCATTACAGTTCGGCTGTGGGTCGATCCGGTAGGGTTGTGCTTTGAATTTCCAGCCACAAGGCAGGCGCTGCCTCGATTATTTCCTCAGGAAAACGGACTGCGTCGTTCCATTTCGGCTGTGCAGTGATTTTCTCATCATAAGGCAGGCTGTGCGTCATTTCCGGCAAGCTGTGCATCGATTTTCGGTGCACAAGGAGTACCTTGCAGAGAAAAAGGCCCTCATTACAACCCTGGCTGTTGGTGTTAAAGCGGCGGTAACACAGCAAACAGGCTGGAGGAAAAAAAATGGGATTATGACCGTGGTGGAAACCGCCAACATAGACAGACACTGTCCCACGGCACCCGTTCCCGCCATCCTGGTTCTGGCGGTGGAAACCGCCAGAAACAGGCTGGCGGGAAGGGGGTCGGAATCCCCATGGCGGTGCTGCAAGCAGCGCCGCCATGGCGGATTCCCTGGGCCAGGGGAAAACCGGCGGGAAACCGCCGGTTCCCCTTTTCTGACCGCGGCTTTACCGCCGCGGTCAGAATAGCCCAGGAAGCACCGCCAGCCTGTTGGCGGTGCTTCCGCCGCCCTCCGCCATGGCGGTCATGGACCGCCAGGGTCAGAATGACCCCCACAGTCTCTCAAGTCTCTCCAGTGGTTGGTTTGCCCACTGCTGCATCCTGGGGAGTGCAAAGCCATAGTCTCTCAAGTGGATAACAGTCTCCACTGGTTCTAGAGGGGGCTTTGTTCCCAGAGTGCTTCATCCTGCCAAGGACTGAGGTAGTGGATGTGAATCTCCACTGGTTCTGGAGGGGGCTTTGTGCCCAGAGAGCTTCATCCTGCCAAGGGCTGAGGTAGTGGATGTGAATCTCCACTGGTTCTGGAAGGGGCTTGGTGCCCAGAGTGCTTCATCCTGCCAAGGACTGAGGTAGTAGATGCCTTTCTCCACTGGTTCTGGAAGGGGCTTGGTGCCCAGAGTGCTTCATCCTGCCAAGGACTGAGGTAGTGAATGCCTTTCTCCACTGGTTCTGGAGGGGGCTTGGTGCCCAGAGTGCTTCATCCTGCCAAGAACTGAGGTAGTGGATGTGAATCTCCACTGGTTCTGGAGGGGGTTTGGGGCCCAGAGTGCTTCATCCTGCCAAGGACTGAGGTAGTGGATGTGAATCTCCACTGGTTCTGGAGGGGGCTTTGTGCCCAGAGTGCTTCATCCTGCAAGGACTGAAGTAGTGGATGTGAATCTCCACTGGTTCTGGAGGGGGCTTGGCGCCCAGAGTGCTCCATCCTGCCAAGGACTGAGGTAGTGGATACCTTTCTCCACTGGTTCTGGAGGGGGCTTGGTGCCCAGAGTGCTTCATCCTGTCAAGGACTGAGGTAGTGGATGTGAATCTCCACTGGTTCTGGAGGGGGCTTGATGCCCAGCGTGCTTCATCCTGCCAAGGACTGAGGTAGTGGATGTGAATCTCCACTGAAAGTGATGCTTCATGGAAGCTGCCCAGGCTCCTGGAACTCACCACCAGCCTCGGACGACTGACCACTGGGGATGGCAGCCATGTCTGTGGTGGTGCCTCTGGCTCAGGATGTCACAGGGCCGCTGGCGGTGCTTTTGGCGGTATCAGTCGCGGCGGTGCTTGCGGCGGGCTCTGTGGAAGCGATGCTGGCGGCTGGTTCTGTGGCGGCAGTGCTGGCAGCGGGCTCTGTTGTGGCGGTGCTGGCGGTAGGCTCTGTGGCAGCAGTGCCGGCGGCGGGCTCTGTGGCAGCGGTGCTGGTTGCGGGCTATGTGGCGGCGGTGCTGGTTGCGGGTTCTGTGGTAGCAGTGCTGGTGGCAGAGTCTGGGACAGGGGTACTGGCGGCAGGATCTGTGGCGGTGCAGGTGGCTGTGCAGGTTGCGGTGCAGGTGGTGGTCTTCTCCGCCGTACAGGTTGGCTTCGCCGTGGAAAGAAGGTGTAGCACTGGTCCCTCAGTCGGTGCCACCATGCCCTCTCCGGACCGGCCCTTCAGTTTCTGGCCCTTCCCCACCTTTCATTGTGGCGCAGCTGTCTTGACACTATCCCCTTTCATTTTCCCTGACCCCTTGGTGGCAGGTGTTTTCTGTTTCTCCCTCCGGGATGTGGGCAACTTATTTAGCTCGGCAGGTGGCGGAATGTGCTTGCCCTTGCTCCGTGGCACACTGGCAGCCCTGATGGTTGGCGCACTCCAATAGCCCGCAGTTGCTGGCACCACTGTAGCTGGGGATGTGGTGGCTGAGGTGCTGGGTTGGGACCTTGAAAGCCTGGCCCGAGGGGACGGACGGGAAGTGTAGGGAAGAAGTCAATATTAGCCAGGAAACGTTTTTTAGACACACTGGGACGGGTAGATGGAGGGGGTGTGGGAGTGGAGGAAGAGGTAGTAGTTGTAGGAGGTGTACGTCTACTGAATTTGGGTGAAGGTGCATGGGCCGGAGGCTGTTGTGAGGTGGATGGCTGTTGGGTGGGTGTGTGCCTGCGGTTGTGTACTTTGGGAGGAGGGCTCACTGACACACTGGTAGAGGACACAGGGGACGTGTGAATGGTAGTGGGGTGGTGAGTGCACGTGAGCGGTGTGTGGTGATGGTCATGCTGGTGATGGAGGTAGTGGCTGAAGATGTAGTGCATGCAGGTGTGAGTGGAGATGAGACTGGAAGGGAGGAGGGAGACGTGGATGAGGGGGACACAGTGGAGGCAGTGGATGTTGGTATGTCTGCATCAGTATGATGCTTGTGTGTGTGCCTGTGGGATGTGTGGTGCTTTTGTTTGTCTGAACCACTTTTGTGTGTTGAGGTGTGTGCATGCTGGTCTGATGGTGTGCTTGGGATAAGCTGAGGTACAGGGGATTGGGTCTGGGTGGAGGAAGTTGAAGGGGGGAGGCTGGACACAGGGACAATGGCTGCCATGCCAGGCCAGAGCCTGAAATGCTCTCTGTTGGGCTGCCTGACCAGAATGAATGCCCTCCAGGTATGCATTTGGTTGTTGAAAATGCCTCTCAACACCCTGGATGGTATTCAGAATGGTAGACTGCCCAACAGTGAGGGTTCTCAGGAGGTCAATAGCCTCCTCACTGAGGGCAGCAGGGATGACTGGGGCAGGGCCTGAGGTGCCTGGGGCGATGGAGATGCCCACCCTCCTGGGTCAGCGGGCACGGGACACATGCTGAGCGGCTGCTGGGAGGGCGGTGCTGGTAGGGGGGGTGGCGGCTGTACCTGTTGATGTGGGGAGCACAGAGCGCCCACCACCGCAAGGGAGCTCCTATCAGAAGAGGAGTCGCTGTCACTGCTGTCACCTCCTGTCCCCACCGTGGAGCTCCCCTCACCCTCTGTCCCACTGGTGGCTTCAGACTCCGTTGTTTCGCCCTCCAGGGCCAAGTGGGATGCAGCTCCCTCCTGACTCCGGTGCCACTGCTCCTCCACCTGATGATGCTATTGCACACAAGAACAGGGAGACCACAAAAAGGGGGGGAGACAGAAGAAATACATGTTCAGTGCATGCAGAACCACTACCATTGGCGTACAGTACAGACACAGCAGCCCTCTGCACTACGCCATGCACTTATAGTTCCTAGAATAATCAAATGCCCATTGGGGTACAAGGCCTAAGCCCGATTGCTGCACACATGGAAGTCACAGAAGCCTGACTAGGTGTAGATGGCACTAACCACTAGTATATGACTATACTGTATGACTATCATGTGAAAACAATAAGGAGATTGCACAAATGCAGCTATCTAAAAAAGATACATGTTGAAAATATTATGAGTACACAAAATTCAGAAAGTTATTATTAATAGATACAAAGAAAATAATTGGGAGTATGAACCAAAAAATTGTTAGATTTATTACCAAATTCTGAACAAAGACTAGAAGGATACACAGCCTTTTAAGGAAACATCGGCATATCCTTCAAGTTGATAAAGAACTTTACAGAATTGTCATAGAAAGGCCATTGGTGAGGTATAGGAAAACAGAAACTGTAAAGCATTTCCCCAATCCCAGTGACACAATAAGATTATAGAAAGAATTCTGATAATTGGTTATAGATAAACCATGTGGCTGTTTTATTGTATTTGTTGCAAATATATTGCTGATAAAACCAAGGAATTTTGGTTTTCATTACTATCATGAAAGCAGGAAATTTCCAATGAAATCTTTTATAAATTGTAACTCCAGCTTCGGTGTCTACATGATTAAATGCCTATCTGGAAAGCAATATGTAGGATCAGCTGTACATCCACCAGAGAAGAGAATAAAAGAACACGTGAATGCAATAAGAAAAGTTGATAAGAAATCTCCAGTTAGTCAACACGTTCACGGAAAACATAGATTTGAAAATATATTGAAAATAATGGCTATGTATATTGATCATATTAACCTCTTAGCTGCTGGGCCTTCTCCCCCCCGTGCTGAGACCTTTTTTGGCTATTTGGGGTAGTTCGCAATTAGGCCTTCATAACTTTTTGTCCATAAAAGGTATCCATGCCAAATTTGCGTCATTTTTTTCCAACATCCTAGGGATTCTAATGGTACCCAGAGTTTGTGGGTTACCCTGGGGGAGACCAAGAACTTGGCCAAAAAAACAGCTAACATTTTATTTTTTTCAAAGAAATGGGAAACATAGGGTTGCAGAAGAAGGCTTGTGGTTTTTTTCCCTGAAAATGGAATCAGCAAAGGGTTTCCGGTGCTAAAATCACCATCATACCAGCTTGTAGGAACAGGCAGACTTGAATCAGAAAACTACATTTTTCAACACAATTATGGCATTTTACTGGGACATACCCATTTTAAATATTTTTGGTACTTTCAGCCTCCTTCCAGTTAGTGACAGCAATGGGTGTGAAACCAATACTGGATCCCAGACAGCTAAGCATTTCTGAAAAGTAGACTCAATTCTGAATTCAGCAAGGGGTCATTTGTGTAGATCCTACAAGGTGTTCCTACAGAAAATAACAGCTGAAATAAATAAAAAAATTGAAATTGAGCTAAATAAACAGCCATTTTTCTCCACGTTGTACTCTGTAACTTTTTCCTGCAATGTCAGATTTTTTAAAGCAATATACCGTTACGTTTGATGGACTTTTCTGGTTGCAGGAATATATAGGGATTGTAGGTTTATCAAAATCCGAAGGAACCCTGAGCCAATAAATGAGCTGCACCTTGCAATGGATTTTCATTCTATACCGGGTATACAGCAGTTCATTTGGTGAAATATGAAGAGTGAAGAATAGGTATCAAGAAAACCTTTGTATTTCCAAAATGGGCATAGGATAAGGTGTTGAAAAGCAGTGTTTATTTGCACATCTCTGAATTTTGGGGTGCCCATACTAGCATGTGAATTACAGGCCATTTCTCAAGTAGATGTCTTTTTTACACACTGTCTTACATTTGGAAGGAAAAAATGTAGAGAAAGACAAGGGGCAATGACATTTGTTGTGCTATACTGTGATCCCCGAAGTCTCCCGATAAAAATGGTACCTCACTTGCGTGAGTAGGCCTAATGCTCGTGACAGGAAAGGCAACATGGGCACATCACATTTTTACATTGAAATCTGACGTGTTTTTTGCAAAGTGACTAGCTGTAGATTTTGGCCTCTAGCTCAGCCGGCACCTAGGGAAACCTACCAAACCTGTGCATGTTTGAAAACTAGACACCTAGGGGAATCCAAGATGGGGTGACTTGTGGGGCTGTGACCAGGTTCTGTTACCCAGAATCCTTTGCAAACCTCAAACTTTGGCCAAAAAAAAACTTTTTCCTCAAATGTCGGTGACAGAAAGTTCTGGAATCTGAGAGGAGCAACGAATTTCCTTCCACCCATTGTTCCCCCAAGTATTCTGATACAAATGGTACCTCACTTGTGTGGGTAGGTCTAGCGCCTGCAACAGGAAATGCCACAAAACACAACATGGACACATCACATTTTCCTAAAGAAAACAGAGCTGTTTTTTGCAAAGTGCCTAGCCGTGGAATTTGGCCTCTGGCTCAGTCGGCACCTAGGGAAACCTACCAAACATGTGCATTTGTAAACACTAGACACCTAGGGGAATCCAAGATGGGGTGACTTGTGGGGCTCTCACCAGGTTCTGTTAACCAGAATCCTTTGCAAACCTCAATATTTGGAAAAAATACACTCTTTCCTCACATTTTGGTGATAGAAAGTTCTGGAATCTGAGAGGAGCCACAAATTTCCTTCCACCCAGCATTCCCCCAAGTCTCCCAATAAAAATGGTACCTCACTTGTGTGGCTAGGCCTAGTGCCCGCGACACAAGATCACACAACAGTCAATGCTGGTCCTTACATGAAGCAACTGTTGACCCTGGGGTGATCCATTCCTGACGCAGGCACTAGGTGCAGGCACTCAAGTGGGGTAGTGTTTTTATCAGGACAGGTGAGGAATCACTGAGTGGTAGGAATTTTGTGGATCCCAGCATATTCCTGTAGTTCGTGTGACAGAAATGCAAGAAAAATAGAGTTTTTGTTCAACATTTGAGCTTTGCAGGGTATTCTGGGTAAGATAACGTTGGGGAATCTACACAAGTCACACCTCTGTGGACTCCTCCGGATGTCTAGTTTCCAGAAATGTCAGGGTTTAGTATGTTTCCCTATATGGCCGCCGAGCCCAGGACCAAAAACACAGGTGCCTGCCTTACACAACTAGTTTGTTTTGTGGTAGATAATTTTGATGTCTCCACAGTACAATTTGGGCAGTGGAATTTGGGGCTGAACTAAATTGGGGAGCTCCCAAGAGAGCACTCTCTCTCTATGCTTGCCACTGCATTCACCTGCCCTCTGGTTTGGGCTATCCCGCTATTGCCCTGTTGCACAGACTGTGCTTGCGAAGGGATAGCAGGACTGTCCTCATCACCTCCCTCATAATTACTGGAAGAGGAGTCATCGAATGGGACTCCTCTGACTGAACAATCACTCCCAGAGTCTGCACCATTGTCCTATCCCTCAGATGCTGTCTCAGTATCTGTTGTCTCAGTCTCTGATCCTATGTCAGAGCTGTCCTATATAACCCAAGTGAGGGCGGGAGCAGCAGTCATCCAACGAGATGCCTTCTCTGCTACTGGCTAAACTGTTGCTCTAAAACACTAGCCTACGTAGACTGTCACAAAATTGCTGGTGTGTGATACGTGCAACAGTAGAGGTCACCTTACCTGCGCTTCTTCCCTCAATCATCACGTTCTTTCAAGACGCTCAAAAAACACCTTGTCACATACCATTTGTCACAGTCTTTAGTACCTCCTGCGCCCAGTCCAACAATCATTATTGGGGCTCCCACTCCCATGTCCTCCTCCTCGGATTCCCTTCATCTTTTCATAGCCGGCCCCACCCCCACACATACATTTAATTTGTATTATAGCTCAGGTAATGACTGACTTTACTAATGTACTCAGCTATTTACATAAAATACAGATTTGCTCTTTGTAGTAGGCATATAAACCTACTGCGCTTCTTTATGCACTAAAACTGCCACTGGACAAAAGTCTGATCCTTTTGTAGCAGAAACATAATCACAAAACTTACTTGACTTTTTTTATTGCTGCCTAAAAGCTACAGTTGAAACGCTTCAGTTGAAGTATGTGCATTGCTTTGAAGACACAAGCTGCAACTGCAAGACAACTGATGGCAAATATATATATATATATATATATATATATATACACATACAGAGATGACTTTTATTTGTGGGTCTGGTTTTCCTGGGATCCGATCTCAGCCCTCTGGGAAACCACACATGCATTGAAAAAAGTGATCTATCTATCTATCTATCTATCTATCTATCTATCTATCTATCTATCTATCTATATCTATCTTAGATAGATATATCTATCTAAATAGATATATCTATATCTATATATATATATATATATATAAATAAATATATATGTATATATAGATCTATCTCTAGCTATAGATATATCTATGTAGATAGACATATCTATCTACATAGATATATCTATATTTTATATATATATATATAGATCTAAATGTCTATAGATCTATATTTTATTAGTAGTTGTATGGTTTCCTTGGGGGCCAAAATGGCCCCCAGGGAAACCCTACAACTTTAAAAAAAAAGTATTTCCCCCACAGGCGGTCTCCCTGCCCACAGGCGACCCCTGTCAATGTTTTTATTTAAAAAAAAAAAAGTTAGCCCTTGGGGGGCTCAATCGAGCACGATTGCGCCCCCTTCAAGGGACACCTACCTTTACGTAAACAAATATGCCCCCTGGGGGGCAGCCCGTTTTCCAAGAGGGCCGACCCCCCCTAAGTGAAATCCCTGGTGTCTAGTGGTGTTTCCTGGCTCTCGATCGCAGGTTTGTGTACTTGCTAGGAGAACCGAAAATGGTGCACAATTGCAAGTGAAAAATCAATTAGTCATGTGTAGCTCAATCAGGATTGATTTATAATGATATTGGACATCTATTTTTACAGGTCATTCCAGAACCATCTGCCGAAGATTTTCATCATTTGCGAGTTGAGCAGGGATCACTAGTAGGTGTAGGATCTGTTCTGTTGTAAGGTGTTGGGAGAATTGACGTGAACCCTTTTGTTTAAAATATAGACAATAGATTAATAAGATACATATGTAATTATACTAGTCATACTCAGACAAGATTTCTATGAGCACTGTCAGATCAGGATGTTTGAAACTTTAGTAACACAATGGTATAAAAAATAGAAGGTGTGCTATATCTTTAGGAACATAATAGTTGTGCATATTTCCAGTGGGAGAACTTAGCTGTCATCATTGTATAAGTGTACAATAATGTCTCAGTGTCTCCTGGAATGCTGTGTAAGGTAAGGTGTAAACATAGCATACAATCATTGCAGTGACTTAATATGTATGTATACTTGATGGAATCTTGAAATGTTTTGATGGGAGTCATTCTACGCATGCCCCCTCGCATACCATTCCATTAACAGTTTGGCATAAGAGGGAGTAAATCTGGCATCCATGGCTATTCCACATTTCTGATGATACAGTTCTCTTTAGTTAAAAAAAAAAAAAAAATGTGCAGCACCAATTCCACAAATTCAAGAATTACTTTAACATGCTTATAAATGTTAGCAGATTTTACTGCATAGAAATATCTCAGTGCTCTTAATCCATCTATATTTTTGATGATCGTATATACACTTTTGACATCCATTGTCAGAAGCTATTATCCCAAGGAATATCTTGTATTGTTTCTCAAAAGATCTTTTGTATCTTTGATATAGGATGTAACACTAATGATCAGGGGTGCTATACATAAAATACATTTTTACTAGGACATTTTGACCTGAGTAGGTATTTTGTGATGTAATAAATCTATGTGTAGTAGATGTTAGAGGCTTATTAATGTGTTATTATTTTTTCCTAAAATGAATTGGATAAAGTGTATAGTTAGAAAGTATTATTATAACATTAATGTACAGTGCTACTTTTGATGGAATGTATGCTTCTATTACAGTCCTGAAGAAGTGTTTAGTATTACCATGAAACATGTGTTGTCTGTGGCTCTACTATATATGATGGACTTGTCTTTTAATATTTGGCAACGTTTTCTATGAAAGTAAATACTCAAACATTGGACTGTATAGGAAAATCCTCTATGTACAATATATGATACAATGTGCATTCAAAAGAGTTAATGAATGACCAGTTTGTATAGTATGAAGATTTGCCAGACATTCTTCCAATGAAGATGATATAAATGAGATTATATGTAATGGTACACCAATAATGATTTAAAATGAAAATATGATGTGCTGCCTACTAGCTAGTGATGTCTTATGTATAAAACAGTTTCACACTTCCAATATTTTCCAATTAACAGAGGCTACTACTTGACTACACTGTTAGCACAAATGCACATAATCCTTTTGCCAATATCAAATTTTACTTTACATATTTCAGGAAACAGTAGCAAAAAGAGTCCAGGTTGCCCAAGTAATTCAAACACAAGTCATTCTTGCCACATGATTTATTTTGTTAAAGTCATTATTACAAATTTTTGACAATTTATAGATAGCTTACTCATCGCATGTGGTTTCTCAATATATTTTGATAGGAAATTGGATGTTTGGTTGCTGGGGTATAAGCCCTACTCAAGCAACAATCATAGTCCTTGTCAGGGTGAGCCACAACAGTCATTAAATTACTTGTGCTTAACCCTCTGGTAATTTGCCACAAAAGCAATAAGGCCTAAATTATAGGCAGTATGTAAACTGTTAGCACTCAAACAGTAATAGAGTGAAAACACAATGCAAGAAAAATCCCACAGCAATCTAGAAAATAGAGCAACTGTGTTGCATTTCACTGCATCAGTTTTGTGGCAACCCACACCTGGGCCAGGAGGAGTACACTCTGATACCAACAAAGGGTCTAGGACCTGGTGATACCTTTTGAGGATCAGGGCTCACTCTTGCAGAGGTACACAGCAGGGCACTAGCAGGTCCAGTTGAGTCTAAGAAGTAGGGCAAGTCTCTGGAGCTTGCTATGCCCCAGTAGCTCATAAAAGGAGGCCAGCCATCTAGCCCTTAGTCACTCTGTTGGTTCTTGGTTCAAGGTGCAGGCCCAGTCTTCCTTTCTTAGGCAGCAGGGTAGTCCTTCTCGCAGTAGAGCAGCATGGCAGTCCTTCCAGCAGCAGAGCAGAAGAGCAGTCCTTCTTCTGAGTCTTCCGCAGGTCCAGAAGTGATCTGAAGAGTTTGTCCAAGGGTCCAGTATTTATACCTCCTGCACACTTTGAAGAGGGAGAAACGTCTGGAGCCCCCCCCCCCCAAGAAGTGTCTGGAATTTCCTGCCTCCCACCCTTGTTCCCATGATGTATAAAGTCACTAAAGGGTTGGTGTAAAGTTCTTTGTGTGTGTGCTGAGGTTACTTTGAAGTGCAAGTGGGATAGGTGGCATCCTATCAGTAGCTCTACCTCTCCCATCAAGTCAGGATTGCCCACCCTGCCAAAACCCAGTACTTCTTTTGTGATAATGTCTGGGAGGGATACACAAAGGACAACTGCCAAGTACACACGGTCATATGACCAAGGATCAGGCTGCAGGCACCAAATAGGACAAGAAAATGCCAACTCGATAAATAGATACACAAATGATGACTACCAACTGCAAATTGTCATATGATCAAGGAACAGGCTGCAGACACCAAATAGGACAAGAAAATGCCAACTTGATTTTTTTAAACTGTGGCTTAAAATCTGATTTTACCTATAAAAAGGATTTTATATTAAAATTCCTTAGAGACCAAACATGGTATTTCTATCTCCTCCCAACGTATCATCATTTATTAAATGTAATACGGTAACCCAGTATTATGCTATAGGTAAGGTAGGCCTCCCAGCACTGAAATTCGATTTTGAGAATTTTTCATTACCAGAACATGTAAACTTAAAAGTCCATGTCCAGCTGCCTAAATATATTGCACCGAGGTCTCTGCTCTGAATATGGCTTACCTTTGGGGTGACTTATTTGTAACGAAAAGGGAGTTTTAGGCTTGGCAAAAGGTTTATTTTGCCGACTCAAATTGGGAGTTTAACATTGCACAAGGGCTGCAATGGCAGACCTTAGATAGGTTTAAAATAGCTATATAAGTGGGTTGCACTATAAGTGCAGCAGGCACATTAGTAGTGTTTAATTTACAGGCCCTGAGTACATGTAGTATCAGTTAACTAGAGATTTGTAAAGTAAATTAAGTGTGCCAATTGGGTGTAAGACAATGCTACCATGTTTAAAGGGGAGAACACAAGATCTTTGGCAATGATTAGCAGTGATAAAATGCACAAAGTCCTAAAAGCAATCAAAAACGGCGTCAGAAAACAGGATGGGAGAAGACAAAATGTTTGGGGTTGACCTTGCAGCGCAGGACAGGTCCAACAGTATCCTTGGTTTCTTGCCCTAGGAGTAAAAATATATCTGTGATATGGATTGACACCAAAGTGATTTGTCCCATTGTGTTTTAGACAAACAGCAAAAAAAGCTACAAATAAATTTGCCCTGTTCTTTGATCTAGTGAAAACTTTATGAAATTAATATCTCAGTGTTATATTTAAAGTTAATATCTGCTTCTTTAATGCATAGTGGGAATACAAATAGTGCAAGCTGACATCAATAATTTTCCTGTTTGCTCGTGCATAGTATTAAGGCTCATTTCTGTTTTGTTAAAAGCTCACTTGCCCAGTTGTCCTTGATTTGAAACCTTACAGACAATATTGGATTAACTTTTTCGAAGAGAGTATCTTGTTCCATGCAGTCATTATCCAACAGTGATTATTCTAGCAGAGTTGAATTAAGTCATTTTAATGCAGTTACTATTTATTACTGTCATCGGTGCCTTGTGTCTTTCTTTTCTCCCGCTCTGCATGTAATCAAAATAACTTTAAAAGTATATCAACATGAATGCCTTTTGATTATGACACTACATTATTGAATTAGAATTTATATATTTAAAAATTAATATATTTCCTTAGAGTATATTTATTATGCATATAAATGTCTACATCATATAAAAGAGAGGTACATTTTAGCATTTTGAATACTTTTAGCCCTTTTCAATGCAAGCATAAATCAATGGAACAATTGTTGCCCATTACCCAGTCAAAAATGACACACCTCAATCCTAAACACTTTCTCACTATTTATTCATTTATGTAAAGTGCACTTCAATTTACTAATCATTTGTTCTATCTCTAATATAAAGGTCACATTGGTTGATTCTAATTCTAAAGGAAATCTTAGTGCTCTAAGAATGATGAGTATTAAAAACACAAAAACACATCAAACCCAATGTTCTATGATACTATGGAAACAATCCACGCCACACAGTTCTGAGGATTTTCACTGGTGCAAAGCAACATAGAGCAATACAAAGTGAGACAAAACTGCAAACAGTACTTATTACACAGTGGAAATAACGTATTTTACTCTAGAAGGATGACCTTTACTGAGCATAACAAACATGCTGTTTTTCATTAGGGGGCGTTACAGGATGGTGTTACACAATGTGCGGAGTTTATGTATGAATTTATACTGGAAGGGTCATCTTCCAGACAAAACCCTGTGCTACTCGCCTCTGTATCATTGTGGGAGGATCTGTGTCACACAAGGAAGACTTGTTATAGCACCGGCACAGGTCATGATAGCAGCAGCAGGAAAATGATTATAGATATGATGCTGTGCTGTGTTTTTCTCTTTTATACCTCAGTAAAGCAAATTTGTCTGCTGAAATGCATTGCAAGCCAAATTAGTATATCTGGTCCAGTGTTTTGAAGTTCTGAAACTTCAAGTGATGAAGAACCAGGTTTAAAGAAAGTCAGTTATAATAAATAGCAGCCAAGAAAGCAAATAACAGTATTTCTATCTTTGTTCCCATAAAGAGAGGCACAACTATTGAAGTAGCGGACAAATGGTAAAGGAGCCTTGCTGAGAGATACTGCTTGAATCTGGTGTGCAAGAAGCTGGGTCCTTTATTATTTACTTCTCATTGTGCAAGACAGAGAGACTTAACACAACCCATTCACATTTTCAGAGCCAATGCACAGATGTCAACTGGAAAGAGATACAATTTCAAAAAAATTAGCCAAGTAGCAGTATTTTTGAGTATGTTATTGGTCAAAAAGTAAGCCTACATTACTAATTATTAGAACCGGAATAGGGGCTTATCTAGGTCCTATGGTAATCATTCAGATGATCAACTTGCGTTGTCCTTCCATATTGCATCTCAATAATCCCATGTTTCACTTTGAATGTCGATCTCAGTACAAATGTTTAACTTTCTTAATAACATACGTTTTTGTGGTCGCATATGGCCTGCTCAGGCCGTTTGCGACTGCAAAAATGCATTGTGGTAGGTATTTATTCCAATTTGCGATTCAGTAACATGTTACTGAATTCTAATTTGAAATTACAAAGACATATCGATCGATATTAGGAAGGGGCGTGTTCAGGGCGTCTCTGCCTAATACCGAATAGCATCAGTATGTAGGAATGTTTTACAATTAAAATGTGGTTGCAAAACATTTGCATTTTACCACCTTCTTCAAGTAGGCGGTAACCCATGCGCAAATGGGAAGGGGTCCCCAAGGGACCCCCTTCCCTTTGTGAATGGTAATTAAAAAAAATTTAATAGCAAGCTGTAGTCCCACGGACCCCTGCCTACTCTTATAAAATGAAAAGAAAACGTGTCATTTTTCTTTTTAGAATACATCCCATTTTCCTTTAAGGAAACAGTCTGCATTTAAAAAAAAGATTGCTTTATTTAAAAGCAATCTCAGACATGGTAGTCTGCTGAGCCCAGCAGGCCACCACTCCTGGAATTTCAACATTTCCTAATGGGTCGCAAATTGCTACCTGCCTCATTAATATTAATAAGGTAGGTCGATTTGCCACCCATTAGGAAATGCTAAATGAAACACATGGAGCTTCACACATTTAAATAACGATTACCCAATTGCAGAGAATCGCAACTAGATAATCCCTATTTGAGATAATGATACATCTATCCCGTTAGCTTTTTATGAAACTAGTACACTATAAGAGGTAAAATGACCTATGCCAGTTAATTCTCAAAATCAGATTAGAGTAGTCTCCTAAACCCTAGACAAGTTATCCCTCCAGATTCAAAAATTAATATGACAATTAATGCATAATATGAGATTTTCCTACTCTCTTTTTTAACTTAGTATTATTATTTTTTTTTTTTTTTCCATGCATTATATCATTGGAGATAGATAGCTACTGCATAACTATTATTCATGATAAGGAAGTGATGATCCAGTTGAGGCATTAAATACTTCTATGTCTATTTCTTTTTATTTTCTAGTATGTACCTGTCCCTATAAATGCAGGCCCTGTATTATTTATAAGTCTGAAAAATATGTTTCATTTGTCAAAACAGTAAATGAATAAGGATTAAATATTTAATCTAAAACAGTTTATTGCTTGATTGAATCCTACATTATTCTTTATAACATTTCCTTTCTTCTTTGTAGGAAAGTCCTCATTTTTGCCTGGTCACCTCAAATGTTTTGGACAGATAATGGTGGTTACTGACTCTTGGCTATGTTCTTGGTACTGCTAACCTGCCCCATAAGCAAAGTAGGCTAATTATAATTTGCTATGTCAACCTACCTCTAAGTCCGTAGTATATTGTAGGGCATGTGGGTTTAGGGACCATAGGTAATGCACCCATAGGTGCACTGCTGAGGTGCCTAGTGTCCTTTTGAAGGCAGGCCTGCCTTGTTGGCTGCTTTTAAATTAAAGTTACCTTCAAATTCGACTTTGGAATTAAAAGTACTTCCAAAGTCTTAAACTACCTTATTTTCACAAATAAGTCACCCCTAAGGTATGCGCTAAGTTCCCCTAAGGCTGGGTGCTATGTAAGTATAAGCAGAGACCTTATAAAAGATGTTTTATAAACCCTGGAGAGGGTAAAATAGCCAAACAAATTTTTCGCTCACTGTAATGAATGGGCTCCGTAGGCTAACAACGAGCTAAAAGTTCAAGTTTGATATCAAACTAATTGGTATAATAAATCCAACAACTTGCGATTGTTGAATTTAATATAACTACTTGCCAACTTTAGCTCTGTAGTCCCTTCTCTGATTGGCCAGCCTCTGGCAGCCCAGCCAGGCTGCCTTGTTGAGGTGTGAAGTGGCCTGGGCTGGAGACAAAGGAAGAGCCTGGGGGAGGAGATCTGCCTCAGCAGATGGTGAAATAGGATGGGTGTCAGAGTCACCAGATCCTCGGGGTCTGTGCACGTTCCCAACATTTCCACCACAAGACAGCTCCAATACTCATATTAGAATTGTCACAGAATCTAAGAGAGTCCAAGTGGGGAAAAGGGGATTAGGAAGGGAAGAGCTCGGAAGGAGACCTGTAGGAAGCAAATGGTTAAAACACACAACATCAAAATTAAATCTCATGAAATCAGTACTAGGCTATGACTCTAAGCATCATCATTCTGAAAACATGAACAACCTAAGAATAGACTTAAAATGACTAGGCTTCAAGATGACTGGATACCTGTGAGGGAATCAAGAGAGGTTAAATGAAACTTTCAAATTCAAGTACTTTCCATTGCATGAGAATCAGGAAAACAATCTGAATAAGTTCTGAAGCATCTTATGAATTCTTTTTGAGAATACATATTAGGAACACACAACATTACATCTAGAACCCTGGCCATTTGTTCTCTCAAAATGTTGGAACATGAATTGCGCACATTGCAGATTTTCACATAGGTAATAAAAAACTATAGAAGGATTGTGCATCATGAATAACACAACGTAGATTCAAGGAATAAATCACGCGACTTGTCAACTCGAGTACTACCAAGTAAATGCCTTAGAATGGTAGCGCACAATGAATAAAATGAATTAAGCACGAGGAAAGAATTGCGCGTCTTGACGATTCGAATGCCACTATGCAACAGCCAAGGAATTGTAGCGCACAATGAATAACATGAATTAAGCACGAGAAAAGAATCGCGTGTCTTGCCGATTCGAATGCTACCATGTAAATGCCAAGGAATGGTAGCGCACAATTAATAACATGAATTAAGCAAGAGGAAAGAATCGCGCGTCTTGCCGATTGGAATGCCACCATGTAACTGCAAAGGAATGGCAGAGTGCAATGAATGTCAAGGGTTAAATCACTAGAAAGCGATTCGTGCGTCTTGCCGATTCGAAGGCCACCATGTAACTGCCAGGGAATGGTAGCGTACAATGAATATCAAGGGTTAAATCACAAGAAAACGAATCGCACGTCTTGCCGATTCGAAGGCCACCATGCAACTGTCAAGAAATGGTAGCGTACAATGAATATCATGAATTAAGCACGAGGAAAGAATTGCCCGTCTTGCCGATTCGAATAACAGCATGCAACTGCCACGAAATGCCCAAGTGCACATTCACACGTGCAAGGGTAATTTTTTTATCATGCAAGAATTAGGCCCAAGAATTTAAGCGTCCTCGATAACGGGGTCGGCGGCCCAGCCCAACCTCCATCTTACCGCCCTGATTAAGGATCACCAATGTAGAATGAAGGGCAGAGGCCTGGAAGATCAAAGTAGGCCACAGGAACAGGAGCTCAGGAAGTTGCTGCTGCTCTGCACCGGGACCGCTGAATAGTGAGCACGTGGAGCTGGGCTGGCTCCCTAATATAGAGTCTTGGCCCAGCCCACAAACCACAGACAGGCATGCTGCAGGGAAAGCTTCTAGAATGCCCTGGAAGGGGACCACACCCTGACACAGTCTGGAAACCTGCAGCAGTACATAGCATATGAACAGTATTTATATGCATGCTAAACATAAGTCTTTAAGATTAAACTCTGCAATGCAAAAGGTTAAACAACATCATATCATCGCAATGCATAACTTATGTTAGCTTGAAACTGTTGGGTTTTTGCATTTTTTTCGCCCTTAGAGCGCGCACTGCCCTGATGTTGACAATGGGGGAGCAGCCAAACTGGACTTCAGAGGAGGGAAGGACATTTGGAGCTGCTCAGTGCCGCCACCATTTCTGGCAAACCCAGACAACCAGGTGCCCCCCTGATTAGTTTAGGACAGGGCAGGAAAGGGATGTGCCAAGGGAAACTTAGGCCCTTATTACAACCCTAGCGGTCGGTGGTAAAGAGGCAGTAAAACCGCCAATAGGCCAGCGGTCAATAAAATGGAATTATGACCGTGGCAGAAACCGCCAACATAGACAGCCACTTTAACACTCTGACCACCACGACGGTACAAGCCAACAGCATGGTGGTCACCACCAACAGACAGGCGGAAGACAATGTACCGCCCACACTATTATGACAGGCCAATCTGCCACCTTTTTCAGGGCGGATTCAACGCGAACAAAAACACGGAGGAAACAGGAATTGGAAGAGGAAACACTTACCTCTACACATTCCACGAGAAACCAGGACGCCATGGAGCCTGAACTCCAAATACTCCCTGCGATTGTCTTCCTGCTCCTCTACCAGGAGCACGACTGATGGCGGCGATGACAAAGGTGAGTACTGCACCTATGACACATGGGGGGAGGGAAGAGAGAGTGACACACACACACAACACCCCCGCCCCCACCCTCACCCACAACAACACACACACCAATATATGCTGAAACATTACATTTACACCCCCCAACCTCCCCTGGAAGAACGCAAGGACAAAAGGAAATGAGTTGAACGATTGTAATCATGTCAAATCCATTAATAAAAAATTTAGATACACTAAAAACAAATATGTACACTAAGAATTAAAGTCCAGGTACTGCACCAATATAGTCGTTGGACCACTGGGCCCAAAATGCATGGGCGAGACCCACACAAGATACCCAATCGAAACGGAGAGAACACTGCACGGCATCAGATCGAGAAAAAACATAGGCACCTCAGGTGGAAAGGAAGGGGGGCACCTCAGCCGGATGAGTGCACGGCGCCAGCTCCATGAGTGGGCTCCATGCCCATTGATGTATCCTGGGGAGTGCAACGCCACAGACTCTCAAGTCTTTCCAGTGGGTGGTTTGCCCACTGCTTTATCCTGGGGAGTGCAAAGCCACAGTCTCTCAAGTCTTTCCAGTGGGTGGGTTGCCCACTGCTTTATCCTGGGAAGTGCAAAGCCACAGTCTCTCAAGTCTTTCCAGTGGGGTGTTTGCTCACTGCTTTATCCTGGGGAGTGCAAAGCCACAGTCTCTCAAGTCTTTCCAGTGGGTGGATTGCCCACTGCTTTATCCTGGGGAGTGCAAAGCCACAGTCTCACAAGTCTCTCCAGTGGGTTGTTTGCCCACTGCTTTATCCTGGGGAGTGCAAAGCCACAGTCTCTCAAGTCTTTCCAGTGGGTGGTTTGCCCACTGCTCTGCTTTATCCTGGGGAGTGCAAAGCCACAGTCTCACAAGTCTCTCCAGTGGGTGGTTTGCCCACAGTCTGGATAACAGTCTGGATAACAGTCTCCACTGGTTCTGGAGTGGGCTTGGTGTCCAGAGTGCTTCATCCTGCCAAGGACTGAGGTAGTGGATGTCTTTCTCCAATGGTTCTGGAGGGGGCTTTGTGCCCAGAGTGTTTCATCCTGCCAAGGACTGAGGTAGTGGATGTCTTTCTCCACTGGTTCTGGAGGGGGCTTTGTGCCCAGAGTGCTTCATCCTGCCAAGGACAGAGGTAGTGGATGTGATACTCCACTGGTTCTGGAGTGGGCTTTGTGCCCAGAGTGCTTCATCCTGCCAAGGAATGAGGTAGTGGATGTCTTTCTCCACTGGTTCTGGAGGGGGCTTTGTGCCCAGAGTGCTTCATCCTGCCAAGGATAGAGGTATTGAATGTCTTTCTCCACTGGTTATGGAGGACAGAGGTAGTGGATGTCTTTCTCCACTGGTTCTGGATGGGGCTTTGTGCCCAGGGTGCTTCATCCTGCCACGGACAGAGTTAGTGGATGTAATACTCCACTGGTTCTGGAGGGGGCTTTGTGCCCAGAGTGCTTCATCCTTCCAAGGACTGAGGTAGTGGATGTCATTCTGCACTGGTTCTGGAGGGGGCTTTGTGTCCAGAGTGCTTCATCCTGCCAAGGACTGAGGTAGTGGATATCTTTCTCCACTGGTTCTGGAGGGGGCTTTGTGCCCAGAGTGCTTCATCCTGCCAAGGACAGAGGTAGTGGATGTGATACTCCACTGGTTCTGGAGGGGGCTATGTGCCCAGAGTGCTTCATCCTGCCAAGGACTGAGGTAGTGGATGTGACACTCCACTGACAGTGGTGCAAAATGCAAGCTGGCCAGGCCCCTGGAACTGAACACCAGCCTCGTACGAATGACCACTGGGGATGGCAGCCATGTCTGCGGTGGTGCCACTGACTCAGGATGTGGCGTGGCCGCTGGCAGCGGGCTCAGTAGCGGCGATGCTTGCGGCGCTCATTGGGCAGCGGTGCTGGTGGGGGGGCTCACTGACCTCAGTGCTGGCGACTGTGTCATGAGCTGCAGTGCTGGTGGGGGGCTCACTGACCTTGGTGCTGGCGGCGGTGTCCTGAGCGGCGGTGCCAGTGGGGGGCTCACTGACCTTGGTGCTGGCGGCGGTGTACTGAGCGGCAGTGCTGGTAGGGGGATCACTGACCTTGGTGCCGGCGGCGGTGTCCTTAGCGGTGGTGCTGGCGGCAGTGTCCAGAGCGGCGGTGCTGGCGGTGGTGTCCTGAGCAGCGGTGCTGGCGGCAGTGTCCTGAGCGGCGGTGCTGGTGGTAGGCTCACTGACCTTGGTGCTGCTAAAGGGCACAGTGTCTGCGGTGCAGGCGAAGGGCTCAGTATCTTGGGTGCTGGCGGCGGTGCCCGTGGCGGCGGAGCAGGTGGCAGTGCCCGTGGCAGTCTTGTCCGCCGTGCAGGTTGGCGGCGACGTTGACTTGCCTTTCTTTTTCAGGCCCTTCCCCATCTTGGATGGTGGCGCAGCTGTCTTGCCACTCTCAACTGTTGTCCTGGCTGAGCCCTTGGTGGCAGGTGTTTTGGCCTTCTCCCTCCGGGATGTGGTCAATTTCTTCTGTTTTGAAGGTGGGGGAATGTCCTTGGCCTCGCTCCTTGGGACACTGGCAGCCCTGCTGCTTGGCGCACTCCAGAATCCGGTTACTGCTGGCACCACTGTGCCCGGTGATGTGGTGGCTGAGGTGCTGGGTTGGGACCTGGAAAGGCGGGCCCTAGGGGACAGAAGGGGGGGGAGGTGAAGAGAAAAGGTCAAGGTTTGACAGGAAAAGTTTTTTAGACACACTGGGATGGGTAGATGGAGGGGGTTTGGGAGTGGAGGATGAGGTAGTGGTTGTAGGAGGTGTTCATTTGCTGACTTTGGGTGAAGGTGCATGGGCTGGAGGCTGTCGTGAGGTGGATGGCTGTTGGGTGAGTGTGTGACTGCGTTTGTGTACTTTGGGAGGTCTCACAGACACACTGGTAGAGGACACAGGGGATGTGTGAATGGTAGTGTGGGTGGTGATTGCACATGAGCGGTGTGTGGTGATGGGCGTGCTGGTGATGGAGGTAGTGGCTGACGATATAGTGCATGCAAGTGTGAGTGGAGACGTGACAGGGAGGGAAGAGGGAGACGTGGAGGAGTGGGGCACAGTGGAGGCAGTGGATGTTGGTATGTGTGAATGGGTATGATGCTTGTGTGAGTGCCTGTGGGATGTGTGGTGCTTATGTTTGCCAGAGCTACCCTTGTGTGTTGAGGTGTGTGCATGCTGGTCTGATGGTGTGCTTGGAATAGGCTCAGGTACTGGGGATTGGGTCTGTGTGGAGGAAGTTGGAGGGGGGAGGTTGGACACAGGGACAATGGCTGTCATCAGTGCTGAGGCCAGAGTCTGAAATGCTCTCTGTTGGGCTGCCTGACCAGAATGAATGCCCTCCAGGTATGCATTTGTCTGTTGCAACTGCCTCTCTACACCCTGGATGGCATTCAGAATGGTAGACTGCCCAACAGTGAGGGATCTCAGGAGGTCAATGGCCTCCTCACTGAGGGCAGCAGGGCTGACTGGGGCAGGGGCTGAGGTCCCTGGGGTAAGGAGATGCCCACCCTCCTGGGTGAGCGGCCACGGGCCACACGCTGAGGGGCTGCTTGGAGGGTAGTGCTGGTATGGGGGTGGCAGCTGTACCTGTAGATGCGGGAGGCACAGAGGGGACCGCCACCACAAGGGAGCTCCCATCAGAGCAGGAGTCGGTGTCGCTGTTCTCTGCTGCAGTCCCCGCCGTGGAGCTCCCTTCGCCCTCCGTCCCACTGGTGAATTCTGACTCCGTAGTGTCACCCTCCAAGGCCATGTGGGATGCAACTCCCTCCTGCTCCGGTGGCACAGCTCCTCCGCCTGATGATGCTAATGTACACAAGAACAGGGAGACCACAAAAAGGGAGGGAAAGAAAGTAGAAAGACATGTTCAGTACATGCAATACCGCTACCGTTGGCGGACACTACAGACACAGCAGCCCTCTGCACTACGCCATGCACTTAGAGTTCCCTAATTCCTCACAGGGACATGGGTTACATGGCCTATGCCCGATTGCTGCACACATAGAAGTCACAGGAGCCTGACTACGTGTAGATGTCTCTTACTACGGGTGGGGTTAGGGTGCCACTTAGCCTGCCTCACAAAGGGTCCTTGCCTACAAGGCTCGCCGTAGCCTAGGGGAACCCACAGCCCACCTACCATAGCCAGATACCTCCAATGCACGCAGAGTCAGATGGATGTGACTGTACTCACCCCCTTGTGGCTGCTGTGATGCCCTCAAGCGCCCATCCAACTCCGGATACGCCACCACCAGGATCCGGAACATCAGGGGGGTCATGGTGTGACGGGCACCTCTCCCACGTTATGAGGCCATCCCCAGCTGGGCCTCCGCTCTCTTCTTGCTCCAGCTGCGAATGTCCTCCCATCTTTTCCGGCAGTGGGTGCTCCGTCTGTGGTGGACCCCCAGGGCCCGGACGTCCTTGGCGATGGCACTCCAAATATCCTTCTTCTTTGTGGGCGCTGACCTACAGGAATAGTACAGGGGAAAAGGTACAACATTATTCGTCTGGACCGTCACAGTCATTGGCCCACGTTCCCACCCTTGCCCTGATGCACATACACTCACCGTCAGATCATGCACACCTCATCCCCCCCTATCTCCCATCCACACCACTCCAAATAGGCATTGCCCATACAGCATGCTCACAGTGTACTCACCTGTTTGTCTGGAGGACCGTAGAGTAGAGTGTACTGGGGGAGGACCCCATCCACTAGTTTCTCCAACTCCTCCGATGTGAAGGCAGGGGCCTTTTCCCCAGACACATGAGCCATCGTCGCTTCCAGACTGAGGTCACAGCAGCACTTGCAGTGTAGGTCCTCTCCTGTTGAAGATCAGTTATCAAGTGAGTGAGCAGAGAGAAAATGGTGGTCACGTCCGTGGCGGTGCGTACCGTCACCGCCGGCATACATCGTCATTGGCACCTGGGACCCATAGGGTCCAATGTTATCCAATGCAGGATTGCGCCACGGTCTTTGACCACCTACCGCGACGGTGTGGAATGCCAGCGCAGTTACCTCATATTCCCTTGTCCCACATTAGAGGTCAGGCATCCGCCATTTCAGGGGGCCACATGGCATTATTTTTAAATGCATCACACATATCTAGGCCTTGCATACAGACCGAGACAGACACATAGCGGATTGACAAATGTGTGCAATAAAGTTGTTGTATTAGTACCTCAGTGTTGGCTGACCCTCTGCTCGCTGTTCTCATCCATAGGGCACGTCCGCTGGGGCAGGTGAAGAGATGGCGGCATCCTCCGGTGTACAGACCGCTGGTGGACCTGTCGACAATGGAAGAGCGACATGTAATAGTCACCTACAGACTTGATCGTGCCACAATCCAGGAACTGTGTGCCCAGTTGGAGCCAGACCTGATGTCAGCTATCTGCCATCCCACAGGAATCCCCCCTCTAGTGCAGGTCCTGTCAGTACTCCATTTCCTGGCAAGTGGGTCTTTTCAAACAACAGTGGCCATAGCATCAGGGATGTTCCAGCCTATATTCTCAAACGTATTGTCCAGGGTGTTGTCTGCCCTGCTGAAACACATGTGCAGCTACATCGTTTTCCCTCAGGTGGAGGATTTGCCTACAGTGAAAGGTCATTTCTATGCCCTGGGACACATCCCCAACATCATAGGTGCCATTGATGGGACATATGTTCCTTGGTAACCCTCCCGCAGGAGTGAACAGGTGTACAGAAATAGGAAGAGGTACCATTCGATGAATGTGCAGATGGTGTGTTTGGCCGACCCAAACATCTCCCATGTGAATGTAAAATTTTCTGGCTAAGTGCATGACGCTTACATTCTGAGGAATAGCAGCATCCCTTACGTGATGGGGCAACTCCAGAGGCACAGTGTGTGGCTATTAGGTGAGGACAAGGACCCAAGACAGTGTGAATAGTTGTCTGGGTATGGGGTTGTCCCTATGGGTTAGTTTGTGTCTAACAGTTGTCCCTCGACATTTGCAGGTGACTCTGGCTACCCCAACCTGTCATGGCTACTGACCCCAGTGAGGAATCCCATGACAATGGCAGAGGAATGCTACAATGAGGTACATGGGTGAACTAGGAGGGTTATAGAGAGGACCTTCGGCCTCCTGAAGGCCAGGTTCCGGTGAGTATACTACTCACCAAAGAAGGTGTGACAGGTCATTGTGGCCTGCTGTATGCTGCACAACTTGGCTTTGCAATGAAAGGTGCCTTTTCTGCAGGAGGATGGTCCAGAAGGAGGTCTTGGAGCAGCTGTGAAGCCTGTGGACAGTGAAAAAGAGGAGGCAAAAGAAGAGGACATAGACAACAGAAACACCGTGATCCAGCAATACCTCTAGTGAGACACAGGTAAAAAGACTTCACTGCCTCCTACATCTGATAAAATTGTTAGAACTATCATCTGCCTGTCACATTCACCCAGTGTATGGACCCTAATTTGTCACTTTACCTTTCGATTTCATGGATGTTGGTCCCCCTGTGTGACCTCTGGACTAGAGCTATGTGACATAGGTATGTTGACAAAAGAATGGACATTGCTATTTCCCTCAATTATTGCAAATACACATTTGTGAAAGCACAGAGTGACTCCAGATTGTTTTGTGATTCAAGGGTGTTCATTTAAGTGCTAAATAGTGGAGGGGGTTGTAAAATGGTCAGGGGTGATGGTGGAGGAATGTCCATGGCAGAGTCCAGTTATTTGGTTCACAGGTGCATTGTCCAAAGGGGCATAGGAAGTGGAGCTAGGGAAGTTTAAGGATGGACAGGGTGACAAAGTGGGACAGAAGGATGACATTTAGGGTGGCCTCATTTCTTGGAGGGGGTATTGGCATTGTTCTCTGCCTTTGTCCTGGATCTCAGGGACAGTTTGTGGGGTGGTTCTCCATCTGCAGGCGGGTGGGGTGCTGGTGTCCTGGTCCTGTGGCGGTGCCTCCTGTCCACTGGCGCCGGTGGAGGTGGTGGGCTGTTCATCGTCCAGGCTAGTGTCAGGGGCCCTATGTTGTGCCACAGTGTCCCTCCTGGTGTTCACGAGGTCCTTCAGCACCCCTACAATGGTGCCCAGGGTGGTGCTGATGGACTTGAGTTCCTCCCTGAACCAAATACTGTTCCTCCTGAAGCTGCTGGGTCTCCTGAAACTTGGCCAGTACCGTTGCCATTGTCTCCTAGGAAAGATGGTACTCTCCCATGATGTTGGAGAGGGCATCATGGAGAGTGGATTCCCTAGGCCTGTCCTCCCCCTCTCGCACAGCAGACCTCCCAGTTCCCCTGTTTTCCTGAGCTTCTGGCATGTGAACCGTGTGCCCACTGCCACTGCCCCCAGGTCCCTGCTGTTCTTGGGGTGGTGGGCTAGCCTGGGTTCCCTGTTGTGGTGGACACACTGCTGCTTGACGTGTCCTGGAGACAGAGGTAAGGGCCGGCTGGGTGGGTGCTGTGCTGGTGTTTCCTGAGGGGCGAGGCTCTGTGGTGGCCTGTGACTGTGTGAGGGGAACCGACTGTCCCAAGGTACCAGATGGGCCGGGCTGGTCATCTAGATCCAGTTGGACAGAGCTGTTGTCATCACTGTGGGCCTCTTCTGTGGGGGCAGTAGACATGTCTAGAACCTCCTGTCCGGTGATTTTGGCTAGGGGTCCTGCAGTGGTGTAAAGGCATGATTATTGCATCTGTGTGTGCCATGGTGTGCAGTGGGTGGGTGACCCTGTACCCCAGTGCTTACATTCTTGTGTAGGACCTTGTGTGATAATTGTTTAGGGGTCTGTGTGGGTATCTGTAGTGGACATGCATTGGTGATGGGTGTCCATGCTTTGTTGTAGCATCTAGGGCTTGGTGTTGGGATGTGCGGTTTGTGATAGTGGGACATATGTGAGGAGTTGGAGTGATGGGGGTGAGGGCGAGGGTGGGGGTATGTGATAGCATGTAGTAGGGTGCGGGATGAAGTAGTGAAAGATTTGACTTACCAGAGTCCATTCCTCCAGCTACTCCTGCGAGGCCCTCGGGATGTAGTATAGCCAAGACCTGCTCCTCCCATGTTGTTAGTTGTGGGGGAGGAGGTGGGGGTCTGCCGCAATGTGGTGTCTTGAGACCACAGAACGCACCTTCCCCAGTAGGTCGTTCTACCTCTTCCTGATGTCATCCCGTGTTCTTGGGTGCTGTCCCACTGCATTGACCCTGTCCACAATTCTGCGCCATAGCTCTATCTTCCTAGCTATGGAGGTGTGCTGCACCTGTGATCCAAATAGCTGTAGCTCTACCCGGATGATTTACTCCACCATGACCCTGAGCTCCTCCTCAGAAAGCCTGGGGTGTCTTTGCGGTGCCATGGGGTGGTGTGGGTGATGTGTGAGGTGGTGTGTGTTGTGATGTGTGGGGTGATGTTTAGGGGTGTGTGGTGTTTTGTGCGTGGATATGTATGAGTGATGGTGTTGTGTGCCTCTGTCTGCTGGTGTGGTCTTTGCTTGGCTGTCTCTCTGCTTCTTCCAAATTATTCGTTGTAAGGGTTTGTGGGTAATGTGGGTGTGTGTTTTATATTGTATTGGGTGGGTGGGAGTGGTGTGTGTATGTGTATCAGGTGTGTGTATTTCGATTTGTCCAATATGGTTGTGTTTTGTACCACCAATGGAATACTACGGTTGAAAGACCGCTGCGTGGATTTGTGGGTCGTGATAGTGTGGGCGTATTCCTGTTGGCGTGACAGTGGAGGTTTTGTTATCGCCAGTTAATCACTGACCTTTGGTGTGGCAGACTTGTGTGGGTGTCTAGATTTTGGCGGATTCTGAGCTGTGGGTCGTAATAGCTGTGGTGGGATTCCACAGCCGCCGCGGTGTGTTGGCGGTCTTCTGCACGGCGGCAAGCGGGATTTACCGCCAATGTTGTAATGAGGGCCTTAGTCACACCATTGGGTGGGCTCAAACAGACCTAACCTTCTAGGATTGAATTTTTACCATCTTAGATTTTGGGAGAATATTGCTCCCTGTTATTGATTTTTGCCACACTTCCCATGAAGTGGTCACTCAAGAGGGTGGTCGCCTGCACATGATTGGTCAAGAGGCCCCCTTTATTTCCACCCCAGGAGCAAGGATAAAATTGGCAGAGCTGCACCCAACCTGAGATGTCTACCAGGAATGAAGAAAAGAAGAAGAAGGACTGCCTTGTTGGACCCCTGACCTGCACCTGGATACTGCACTCTGAAGGACAGCACCAGCTGCTCCCTTGGGCTTCACCACAAAAAAGGACTTTGCCTGGCTTTAACTGGTTCAAGAAGAGACTCCCTGTTTGCTACAGGTATAAAAAAGCTAACCAGAGTCCCCTGCATCAAAGCCTGAAGAATCTGACCAGCTGACCACTGTCCGATGGTCCTTTTTAGGTTTGAGCCAAGTGCATTCTGGGAGTTGGAGTCCTACCTGCTCAAGGAGCAACTCAGATCTTCTGGAACATTGGGGTGAGCAGTGGACTCCTAAAGGACATTCAAAGACCTTGTCGAAGAAGATCGAAAAGTTTGGAGAAGATTGGAGAACATTTGGTAAAAATCTCTATAAAGGGACCGACCTGATTTCATGAGCCAAGTCGGCTTATGTCGACTGCGACCCTGCTTGACTTGCAGGTTCATCCCGCTGAAAAACTCCGGAGCCCCAGGCTTCCAGGATTTTACCGGGAGCACCAAGAAAGGCAATCTGACGATGTTGACTCGACCTTGGCTTGCTGTAGAGAGGCATCCGACTTCAGAGAGCAAAAAGGTCCCAAAAAGTTGACAAAGTCCGAACCTAAAATGTTAACTGAGGCTTCCCGTTAAGCATATCCGAGTGGGGCTCCAGGGATATTGGATCAAATTTAAAGTTCAGCACAGACAAAGATTTCTATCTGAAAAAAATTGCCTAAGCATGAAGGTAGAATTCTTCATCAAGGTCTCCTGTGATTCACGTCCGAAGAGGACACTAGGAAATTAGGATCCAATCAGCGACTTTGTTCCGGGGAAGAAAATCTTCAAGAAAAAGACAAAGGGGCTGAATAGAGAGCCCCTACTGCCTCCTTGCGCCACGTTAGCATCATTTGTATTTTTTTACACTAATATGGCCCGACGAGGCCAAAATTGCTGCACCAGATTTACAAATTGATGCAATGCATGCATTGCACCACTTTGTAACCCTTTGCACTACATTATTCCTGCACCAGGCATAATTAATGCAAAGGGAGCGTTCCCCTATTTGTGGGGCCGAAACAATGGTTCAAAGAAATCTAAGAGCTTTCTTTGCGTCATTTATTTCGACACTTTTAATGCCTACTCCGAGCAGACATTAAAAGGAGGCACACCATTGATTTTGATGGGCCTCAATGTGCTTTGCAGGATTAACTTCAGCATTTTTTATGCTAGTCCTGCAAAGCTCCGAACTAGCGTCTAAAATTTTGACGCTAGTTTCCCTAACTACCATCACCGTGGTACACCGTATACGGCATATAAAGCAGACACATGGTGACGTTAGGGTGGTGCTAAGGGGCACAAGAAAGTGGCTCTGGACTGGGTGCAGTGCCACTTTCCTTAGATCAGGACCTAAGTCCGAAGGTAAACTTTTAACTGAGGCCTCCCGCATGCTGTAGCTGAGCAGGGCTCTATCACAGTCGGCCTCAAATTTTGACTTTGAGTGCGACCAGATGTCCAGATTGGGGCTTTCAGTTTCTATTCCCTAAAAAAATGTATTCTTTAAAAATTCTTACCTCCGGTTCCCCTTATCCGATTTTAATCGTTTTGGTGTCAAATTAAAAATAAAAACATTTGCTATTTTTATAAATTGGTTTTGAACTGTTTCCTGTGTTTTATATAATTACTGTTTTGTTATATTTGAGTGCTTTACTCACTATGGGCCTCATTACGAGTTTGGCGGTACCAAAAGTCTGGCGGAGAATACCGCCATATTATGACCATGGAGGAATTCACAACAGAACACAGCCAAAGTGACACTGACACTGCCATTGCGGTCTAGACGCCATGAACGATGGTAGACACCTGCAGGCCGGCAGAGACTATGGGCCTGATTCTAAGATTGGCGGGCGGCGGGAGCCGCCCGCCAAGCGGGAACCGCCAGAAGACTGTACTGCGGTCAAAAGACTGCGGCGGTCATTCTGGGTTTCCCACTGGGCTGGCGGGCGACCGCCAAAAGGCCGCCCGCCAGCCCAGTGGGAAACACCCTTCCCACAAGGAAGCCGGCTCCGAATGGAGCCGGTGGAGTGGGAAGGTGCGACGGGTGCAGTTGCACCCGTCGCGAATTTCAGTGTCTGCAAAGCAGACACTGAAATTCTTTGTGGGGCCCTCTTACGGGGGCCCCTGCAGTGCCCATGCCATCGGCATGGGCACTGCAGGGGTCCGCAGGGGCCCCACGACACCCCATACCGCCATCCTGTTCCTGGCGGGCGAACCGACAGGAACAGGATGGCGGTATGGGGTGTCAGAATCCCCATGGCAGCGCAGCAAGCTGCGCCGCCATGGCGGATTCCCATGGGCAGCGGAAAGTCGGCGGTACACCGCCGGCTTTCCGCTTCTGGCCGCGGCTGTACCGCCGCGGTCAGAATGCCCGGCGGAGCACCGCCAGCCTGTTGGCGGTGCTACCGCCGACCCCGGCCCTGGCGGTATTTACCGCCAGGGTCGGAATGACCCCCTATGTTTCCACCAGACAGATTATGAGGTTGAACACCGCTAATGTTTCCACTGCAGTCGCACCACCACGGGAACCCAGGGGGAATCCAACTGCATAAAAAGAGACACTCACTTTCAGGAAGCCGGACTTGTCTGGAGCCGCCATGGAACCTGAACTTCACGTCTTCCCACTGCTCCTACTTGCCCAGAGACACAGGAATCAACACCAAAGATGACAACAGCCACCATGCGTACACACACACTTACCTGTCACTGTTGTAAATTGCCAAAGGTCCTATGTACCCACAGCATACCAATCGGGCCAGGTGGCGACACACACACACACGTAACCTGACACTAACACACACACTCACAGACAGCCACATACACACACGCACATACATAGTATACCCACTAGAGCCATCACACACACGTCGAAAACACACACCTACACCCAGAAACATAGCACCGGCACAGTCACCCACAACACAACAAAATGACACTTTAACATTGCAACTCAATCAATGCATTGGCAAGAACCCACAATAGACACTACCCATTGCCAAATCACACATACAACACAAAGCGCCACCAACAGAGAACGAACACAAACAATCACACAACCATACAATGCATCATTCGACATACTAAGCAAACACACATCACAACGTATCTGACATACCATTCACCAAACATGAACACGTACACAGTCAAAGCACACAAGGGCACACAATACTACAACAAACACATGTCAACACAAACACCACTCAAGACCATGGCAACAATATGTCCCCAACATACACATGGCCATCACACAACACAAAACTATCACTGTGGGACAAATGCACAGTACACAACTTCACATGCAGCCCAGACAAAACAGGTAGCACAAGCCCCACTTACACAAAAGAAATTCAGGACAAATATGTAACGATGAAACCAACAACTGGTTGGTCCAGTTATCTATTAAAAGTTAGAACAAATATGAAAATGTCTGAAGCCATAGGCCAGTCCAAATAGAAATAGTCCAACATGTGTTTGATGCACATCTGGGTGCCCTGAACTTGACTTTTGACTGCTGTGTGACCTCCACAGGTATGGGCATCAAGGGGGCAGGCAGGCATCTCAGGGATTATGGGGGGCAGAGGTGGTGTTGGGCTTAGGCTTGGGAGGGGGTCCTTTGGAATTGGGCTTGGGAGGGGGGTTAGGTCTAGGCTTAGGGGAGGGTTGGGTTCTCCTGGTAGGGGAAGACTTCTTGGTGGGGGAGGGGCATGGGTACTTGCAGGGGGTAGGGGAGGCCTTGAAGGTGGAAGGGATGGGCCTGGGGAGGGAGACAGAGCATTTAGGGGTTTCACGGGGCGAAGAGGAGCAGGAAAAATGTCAAAATATGAAAGGAACACTGTAGACACACAGGAGGGTCATCAGAAGGGAGTTTGGAAGTGGGGGGTGAGAGAACTCTTGTCTGATGTGTCAGTGTGGTTGTTGAGGATGCATGTATGTGGGAGGTATGCTTATGGGTGGTGGGTGTCTGTTGGGTGGGTGAGTGAGGGTGTTTATGTGGATAAACTGAGGGGGTGGAGATGCTGGGGATGCTGTGGTGGGTGGTTGAGTGTTGGGGTGGTGACTGCAGGTATGGTGGACGTGCTCCATATAGGAGTGTCAGTGGTTGTGATGCCTGCAGTTGTGGTGACTAGGGTAGATGTCTTAGGGTCTGCTGTGGTAGTGTCTGTGGGTAGGATTGGTATGGTGGCTGGATCTGTGAATGTTGGTGTAGTGTCTGCAGGTGTGTCAGGTGTGCTGTCAGTGATGCTGGGGGTGGTGGGGATGGCAGGGCAGATGGTGACTTTTGCTATGCGTGCAGGTGTATGTTGCTTGTGTGTATGCCGATGGTGTGTCTTGTGGTGCTTGTGTTTGTCTGAGCTACCCTTGGATGTTGAGGTGGATGCATGCCTGTCTGTCTGTGTGCTTTGACTAGGTCGGGGAGGAAGGGTTTGGGTTTGGGAAGAGGAAGGTGGAGGTGGAGGGGGAATGGGATACAAAGGGTGAATGGCTGCCGTCAGTGTGGAGGCCAGAGCCTGAAAGGATCTCTTTTGGCCAGCCAGTGCACTGTGTATGCCCTCCATGAATGCATTGCTCTGCTGTATCTGAGTTGCAAGTCCCTGGATGGCATTCACAATGGTTGACTGACCCACAGAGATCAACCTCAGGAGGTCAATAGTCTCCTCACTGACAGTAGCAGGGCTGACAGGGGTAGGGGCAGAAGGTGAGTGGGCACGGCCAACTGGGTGAGGAGCTACAGAGAGGGGGGTGATAGTAAGAGGGTGTGGCAGACTTAGATGGTGCTGGCGTGGTTACAGATGGGTCTGCCACTGCCAGAGAGTGTCCACTGGAGGAGCATTCCGATGATCAAGATATGGATCCTGTCTCCCCTGTGGCACTCCCCTCGCCCTCAGGGCCACAACGGTTCCTCACTGTTGGTTGTCTCAGCACTCTGGGTCCCGTGGCCAGCAGCTTCCCCACTCGGCTGTGCCCCATCTCCTTCACCTGCCAAGGCAGATGCTCTGAAACAGACAGTGAGAGAGAGAGGATCATCACATTCTCAACATACATTTACATTACAGCATACACAAAAGTAACAACACATCTATGTCAAATAAAGCCCCAGGTAGAAACCATTCAGAGCCTACAGCATGTCACACCTAGATACTTCCAACATACCCATATGACTACAGTATCACCCACAACATAAGCCAACCATCTGGCCACTACATCACCATCCCATCAATTCATCAGTGACTCAAAAGCATCATGAACAATGTGACTTGGCCACATCTAAATTCTCTCCCCCCTACAGATCATCACTGTCTATCCACAAATCATGTTAAAGAACTGCAGATACCTGGCAACACAATTTCATGCCACCCCCTACTCTACACCTGCCCAGTCCATCACCAGTAGTCATGTTCCATGAAAGTAAACTCATCTTACAACTTACACAATGTCAAACACCTCAGATGAAGGCACTACATATGGCATACCTAAACTATGTGCCTCACAAAATGACATAGCTTGTCATTGAAACATCTATGTGAATACAATGAAAAAATGATGAAGGGTATCTGGACCCACTTATCTAAATCATTGACACACAGACGACTATTTTATGCCCTGCAAAAGGGGCCTACTTAGCACACAGGATACATCCACAGAGAACCAGAGGGAACACAGTAACACCACCAATACAATGGACACCAAACAATGTGCATGAAGGGCTAATAGCATTCAACTATACATGCTGATTTGAAACCTCTACATGTCTTCATCTAAGCACCCTAATCACTAACAGCTGTCCAGACATGAATTTCCTATTACCTTAGTCAGAACTACAAATTAAACAACTATTTACTAAGGTAACCCTGAATGACACATACATCTAGAGTCAAGCAAAATGAATGACAACATATCCCATGACACTAACATGCGTATGTCTAATCGAACATCTGCTACACCATTAAGTCAGGTAGAAATTAGCAGATCCATTACTAAAACTGTTCCTAAGAGCCTCACATTCCCTAAGGTAAGTCTGGCAAAGAAGATGTTTCAACATTACAGTAGCCATGAAGTATCAATTGACACATGATGTAGGCAGGTGTTCTTGTTGCAGTCATATAGCTATGGTATTGCCCTATGCAGCATGGACAATATACATGGACTAAGGGATCAGCAACCTAGCCACTTACCTCGTCATAATCATATACATGAGACTAAAAGGTATTAGTACACATGTCAATGTTATGTCTTGAAATGTCAATGTATCATTATCAGCATGATTTCCAACATGTTGGATGTACACCCTGATCAAAACTCACCTTTCCCAATGTATGAATCTGAGCTGACAATAGGGATACCTCCTCAAACCTTATAGGGAGAGTAGCGAGTTTGACATAGCTATTTCTTTGCTAGGGATAACAGCCTCACATGAAGTTTCCATCTATTTCTGGACACATGATTACTTGTCCCTGTTTCTCATCTGTCAGACCCTATGTTGCACAATGAGCAGCTTCCAGTGGAATAGGACTGATCTGAGACCAAAGAGCTATACAACTGATCCATTGGGTAAATTGACTTGGAAACACTGGGTGGGTAGGATGACACAGCTGGTTACACATATGTATGGCTGAGCAGAATTACACATATGACATAGTCACAGCTGTATCTCCACATGAAGTCATACTATGTGGTTGACATAGGTTATGTACATATGCCTATACACAATACTATGGCCACATTTCACATCTGTGTTCCCATATTGCCAACTCAAACATTATGTCTACCTAGGAGACACTTTATCTGCATGACGTGATACTCATACATCATACACTGAACTTGCAGAGGCATGTACATGGTTTCAGTCAATACTTACCCCCTTGAGGCTGCTGTGCTGCCCTCAAACACCCATCCACCACAGGGTAGGCCACTGACAAAATGTGGGCCATTAGAGAGGTCAAGGTCTGACAGGCACCCCTCCACCATTGGAAAGACATCCCTAGCTGAGTCTCTGCTGTCTTCAAGGCCCACCGTCTCAGGTCCTCCTAGCGCTTCCTACAGTGGGTGCTCCACCGGCTGTGGACCCCCAGGGTCCACACTTGCTTGGCGATGGCACGCCAAATTCCTTTCTTCTGATGGGCGTTGACCTGCATGGATGACACAGACAAAAGGAAACAGTCATGTCCACATGCTCTATACCAATAGTAGTGAACAGAACACTTCAGTGACAGCAAGTAGGCAAACATTCCCATCCTATTAGCTCACACTCATTTGCAAATTGCCATCGGCATGCATCAACACCTTCACAACTTTACATTTCAGGTATGCCATCAGACACCATACCTATTACACATTGGTTTTGCATTGTACTCACCTGCTCCTCTGGTGCACCATATAACTATCCATACAGGGGTAGAACATCATCCACAAGCTTTTCCAGCTCTTCCAGGGCTAAGGCTGGGACCTTATCACCTGCAGGACATGGCATGATAGCTCGCAGAGGCAGTATGCAGCAGCTCAGGTAGTGGAGGTCTTGCTGGCAGCAGTGTCAGGAGTCGAGTGAGCAATACTGCAGAAAATGTTGGTCAAGCCTGCCATCTACATGACCGTCACTGCTGGCAGACATCGCCATTGGCCCAAGACCTCCAAAGGCAGCAATGTCTTCCAATAGCAATTTCCACTGCAGTTGTAACCGCCTACCGCCAAGACAACATCCGTCGGCGGACATAGGTCACTTCCACATGTCCAGTACAGTGGGTCAGGCGGCTGCCATTTTAAGCACATGTCATGTATGACAGAGTTTTTAAATCTGCATCATGAGCAATACCCCATATTGTGCAGTATATTTATAAGTAGTGCCTTCATGTTAAGTTGTTTATATGTGCAGTAAATGTTGAGTAACTGGAGGACATGTGGTGATAGCAATGTACCCCTACTCTGAGGTTTCTAGGTGGATTGAAACTGTAGATAATGTATAACAATATGTATAAGATATGTCTAGTTGGCGGGACTTAATAACATGTTCAGTAACAGATTAATATGTATGTGTAGTTCAATAGTTAGTTGAGGGAATGCGCACCAAGGAGGGTGTCATCAGAAGCATAGCTATGTGCTGTTCTGTAGATGTCAGAGGTTGTAACTGACCTCAACAGCAGATATGTGAGAGTTGTTTATTTGACTTTACATGATGTGTACATGTTGCATGTCACATACTACGTTTACATCTTTTCACATAGTTACACTGCCATGAGGAGAGGAAGGCAACCACCAGTGTACTGTACACTAGTAGAGGTGCACACCATGGAGGAGAGACATTGTATACAGGCATATCGGCTGAATCGTCATGCTATCATGGATCTTTGTGAGCAGATGGAGCCAGATCTGATGCCTGGAAAAACTGCAACTCCATAAATGTTTAATTGGTGTGTCTGGCAGGGCAGTAGATTTCACAAGTCAGTGCTAAGTATCCAGGACCAGTCCATGATTGATTCATCATGAGGAACAGCAATGTCCCACTGCTGATGGCACAACTCCACACAGATAGGGCCTGGCTGGTTGGTAAGTTACAACTGAAATGTGTGTTTGCATTATATGTCTCCTATCATCACAATGTTGCATGTCCCACAAATAGGCTTGTCTTGTCCTATCACATTGTTTACAGGTGACTCTGGGTATCCAAACCATCCTTTGCTGTTGACACCAGTGAGGTGCCCAACCACGCCTGGGGAAGTACGCTACAATGAGGCCCAGGGGAGGACAAGGCATGTTATTGAGCAGACTTTTGGGCTCCTGAAGGCAAGGAGGAGCCCTTCTCTACTCACCCAAGGTATGTCAAATAATAGTTATCTGCTGCATGCTCCACAATCTTGCCCTGAGACGACAGATACTATTTATACCAAATGAGGGAGAGGCAGCAGAACCTGTGGGTGGAAATGCAGATTTGCCAGTAAGGAAGGGCCAGGGGAAGATGAAGCAGGAGACTCTAGGGCAGACCTCATAAATTAGAACTTCAACTGATAACAGGTATGTGAATTTGACGTAATGTTGTAATGTAATTTTTTGTAACCTGAAGTAGATGGGTAAGCACGTCACCTTCTTTCTTGCATCATCTGTGGGGTTGTAGATAGCTCCAATGCCTATGACTGAGTTGTACATGCAGACTGAAAGTTTATATTGTCTATAAGACAGAGTGGTCTACAGTATCATGTTTTGTTGTTGTAGATGCAAAGTTACAATTGTGGACATGAGTTCTCTGAGGAGTATATTATGCTATGTTATATCCCTTTTCTCTTTCAACCACAGATTTGTCCAGACAGTATTGGGCTCATCATCCTATTGCAAATGACAGACAATGTCAGATGCAGATGAGAATTGCCGACAGACGTGAGAAGTGGACATGGCTGAAACCAGGTACTATTGGTCTTGATTATGTGGCGTGCAACGAACATTGTTCCGACTCTCAGGACACTGGGGTGGGAATCTGTTTTCTCACCAAGTTCACCTGTAGGGTACAGTAGGTTGTCAAATTGGGTCATTTGTGTCTGGATATGTGTCTGGCACATGTGTAAATGTAGGACCATAGCCTCTGCCATCACAACGGGTTCTGTTGTTTGTAAACTACCTTGTACCTAGCTTTCAGCGTGTTCCTACTTTGCAGACCAGTGTGCATGGCAATGTGGACTGACATAGGTAAATGACAAGCCCACAGGTATGTGGCCAATGAAAGTGAAAGGTTCCAGGACTGGGGACATCATTACTGATCACTGTCTGTACAATGGATATGAATTTATAGAAGCTGTGGTATGATTATGTGATAAGGATTTAGTAGGTGATAAAAAGGACCAATCTGTGTACCACCTGTCTTATTCGTAGACTAACATGACCCTAACTTCTGTATCCTGTGGTTTAGCATTGTGTGGCACCTTAAAACACATCCTGATGATACTCTCAGTCATGCTCTATATGCTGTTAGCATAACTACCAATGATTGTGTGAAGTTGTAGCTTACAACATTTTTGGAATTTGTCCTCTTCCTATCCTATTGTGATGAGCCTCCTGCTGATAGAGTCCACGTTTGATGTTCATAAGAATGGGTGTACAATACTGAGGGACATATTCGGACATATTCAGACAGTTGCCATGCATAACTATTAAACATAGATGATAAATGACACATACATAGAACCTATGTTTAAGTGTGATTCATTGTGTAATTAAAACAACATATGTTACTATATACATAAATACCACACAAAATAAACAGTGATGGGTTCAGTCATGGTGGCTGGAATTATGAGGGTAGCTGATACACCATGAGGATACACACGTCCAGTGTCCTTGCACCATAGGAAAATGGAGATTGGTTACAGAACACTCAACAGGGTGTATCTGTGGCACACTTGGGGTGCAAGTCATGAGAGATTTACTTCCTGGCATAGGGTTTGGTCTTGGAATCTGCTCCCACTATATGTCTGGGTGGATGTCCATGTTTGCGGGGGGATCTTCAGCTACAGAGGGTGGACTTGTCTGCGGCATGTCCTTCCCCTGGTAGAGTCTCCATTCCACTAGCAGCACCTGATGTTTCATTGCTTGTGGAAGGGGGCAGATGTTGGGTACAAAACCTTCTCAGTATGTTATTCATGTCTCTCAGCACCCCTGCTTGGTAGCCAGGTGGCCATTTTGTGCCTGCCACTGCAGCATGACTTCTTGGTGGTTGTCCCTCTACAATTTTTGGATTTCGCCCAACATGGTGACAACTTGGCCCACCATGTCTTAGGAACTTTGGTAGGCTCCCAAAACTTGGGAGATGGTTTTCTGGTCAGTATTGTCTCTTTGAGACCCCATCCTCTGGCCCACAGCATTAGTCCACACACCCTATCCCCACGTAACTGAGTCCCTGGCACAGTGTGCCCACTCCCAGTGGTGGCAGGTCCATTATTGTCAGGGGTGACATGGTGAGACTCAGGTAGCTGTACTGTGGAGCACATAATGGATGAAACAGTCCTTGGTACACAGGTTTGGGGGTGAATGGTTGTCTGTGATGTAGATGCAGCAGGGCTTGGGGGAGTTGATGTGGGCAGGGTGAGGCTGACAGTTGTTGACTGACCAGGTGTCCCAGATGACTAGGTTTGTCATCAGTGTCCAGACATCCAGGTGTGTTTTCCTCACTGGGGCCTGCATCCAGAGGGGTAGTCATAGTCTCTGGTATCCTCCCCGTGGTGACAATGGGAAAGTTACCTGTTGAAGGAGTAAAAGACAGAGTTCAGGTTAAATTGGGGGTATTATTGCAGTTGTGTCAGATGCAGGCAGTGCATTAATGACCCCCAGCAATGACATTGACAGCTTCTGCACCAAATAACTTAGTACAACATACAACTCTGTGTCTTGAATTCCATACTTCGTGTATTGAGTTGTTAGGCTAGGTTGGTATTGTTTGCACTCTTTATGGCATCTGATATTGTCTGATTATTGACATGGATGTACACCTCTGTTACCTTGTTAAATGTCTGGCATGATAGATGCCAAAAATAAGAGCTGTATAATGCACATTGGTGTCCTTGTAGGAACAAAGTATGTGAGTGAGCAATGGACATTGACCTGTATAAGAGTGTACTCCATGTGCATCCACTCAGCCATATAAAATTCCAAACAAGGTGAGTATTTTACTAACGTGGGATCTTGCATCGTTGGCCATATCCACTGGTCACTCAGCTCTAGCTGTGTTTTGCTTGGGATGCTAGTGTGAGTGTGCCATTGTATTGCTGTCATTGCCATGTTCTGTTCCACACTCGAACAATCAAGATGGTGTACAGAGAAAAATAGTGTAACACGCATGACGTAATATTTTGTGCAGTGTTCACGTTTTGAAAATGATGGGATATTGCATTCTGGGAGCTGTAGTGCTATGATTAGGCTGTACTTCACTTGCCATTTCCAAGGGCTGGAGGGCCAGATTTATTTAGTAGGCATGCCAGAGAGGGGTATTAGGTAATTAGGACAGAGTTGTAGTGGGTGTTGTGTTAATTGGGGTTAGTTTAGGTGGTGAGGGAGCATGCAGAACTAGACAATTGGGTTACATGAATGTTGTGGGCACTTACAAGACTCCACTCCAGCAGGTATTCCTGTCTCAGAATGCAGGATGTCCTAGACCTTCTCATCTCAAGTACGGGGAGGAGGTGGGGGCCCTCCAACAGTCTTCAGTGCTGCAAGCTGGTGCCTGGACTCCATGGAATGGACCTTTCCCCTGAGGTGGTTCCATCTCTTCCTGGTGTCCTCCCTTGTGCATGGATAACTGCCTACAGAATTCACCCTGTCGTCTATCCTTTGCCACAAATCTGTTTTCTGGCCATAGATGTTTGTAGGACCTGTGCTCCGAACACGCATGGCTCTATCCTGACAATTTAATCCACCATGACCCTCAGCTCCTCATTTGTGAAACTTGGGTGTTTTTGTGTGGACATGGTAGTGGTTGTGAAGATGGTGTGGTTGTTTTCAAAGTAAAAGGGTGCAAAGTTAGGTAAATGATGAGGTGTTGGTGAGATGATGTAAATGGGTGACTAGTGTTGTGGATTGTGTGTGGTACTAATAATTGTGTTTGATATGATGTGCTGGTGTGTGTTGTGCGCATAATGAAGTGTAAATGGGTGCCGATTCTTGCTCATTTGAACTCTCTGGGATGTTGTTTGTATGTGGCTGTGTGTGGCGATTTGACTGTAAATGATTGTGGGTTGTGTAGGGGTGTGTTATATAGTGCAGTGAGTAGGTGTGAAGGGTGTGGAGATGTGTGTCAGGTGTAGGGTATTCAAACTATCCAATGTGGTGTTGTGTTCAGTGTGATGTGACTTGAGACTGAGGCGGTTCACACCGTCAATGGTTTTCTACCATGGAATAACCGCTGTTATGTTTTGTGGATCGTAATCTGATGGGAGGATTTTTATTGGGCTGGCGGTGCTGGTGGTGGGACCACCTCTTTTCCGTCCTCCAGTGTCTTGGCGGTTTCTAAAATGTGTCTGTTTTTTAGCGGTACCTCTTAATGTAGAAGTCGAATTACTGCCAGTATGGTGGTCTTTTGGCGTCCGCCACAGCGGCGGCCTTCCCAAATGACCACCAAACTTGTAATGAGACCCTTTGTCTCCTATGTTAAGCCTTGTTGCTCATTGCCAAGCTACCAAGGGTTGAGCTGAGGTTAATTTATTGAGACCTAACTGGACCTAGTGGGGGTCAGTGGCCTATTGCTAAGTCTAGGTGCTAACCTGCCCATACCAATAATCCCTTTTCCAAAATTCTTCAATAGATTTTATCTTATCTGCATCAATGGTTGTCTGGTATACAAGAATTGGTTCCATTGGTAAATTATTGCATTTCTTTCTTACAGTCCCAATTATATTAACTGCTTAATTTTCAGTACCGGTGTGGAAAAACTAATGAGTAGAATAATTTATTATCAAGTAGCTCATTGTTTTAAGATTTGCTGAATAAACATGTTCATTCATTGAAGCAATGACTGATAGCAATTATGTCATGAATCTGGTGTCTAGTGGTTACTTACCTGTAATATATGTCAACATCTGTATCTCATATGGTTAATTTATCAAAGAGAAAAGATTTCTATTATTTTACTTTTAATAATGGGACATTAGGGAGAACATGTGCTGGCCTCTAGCTTGTGCGAAGTGACAGTAGGCTCAAACCAATGAAGTAATGCGTTATTTTATTACCTATTGGAATCCACTAATCTCTCAGAAATTACTATCCCATTCTCATGGTAGAGGGCAGCCATCTGGTTTAGAAAACTCTGCTAGGCTGATTAGGGTCTCTGATTCTACTGTGATGCCACCAGTTTGTCACCTGTCCTATAGATGAAGATAAATACAGACCACTTCCCAAGTTGTCATGGTTCTGCTTAGAATTTCTGCTTCTTTTTTAACAACAAATAGCAAAACTGTAAAGCTAAGTGAGTGTTTTAGGCTAATTGACATACAACCTATTTGCCATATTGTTATGTTCCTGATCTGTATTTCTTGTTTTTTCAAAAATGAACTGCAAAGCAGAGGGTTTAAAAACACAGGCAAACAAATGCTCTATATGCAGGATGTTTTCTTCCTACATGACAGGTCCACTGCTCAGGACTGCCTTACATTACATTGCATGTCAGTCCCACACAGGAAATCTAGTGCTGGGTACCCTTTGGTTAAATGGGGCCGGATGACTGCTGCTGTGTCCTAGCAGTGCTGTGGGAGACGGATTGCCAGATTAGGTATTAGAAGTGGTAAAGCCAGCAGAGGCTGTGCGATCAGAAACCCTGCATGCTCTCAGAAATATATTATTTTTCCACATTTGAGCAAAACAACAGTAACTCCCCATTTTTTAATCCATGAGAAGCATCGCTTTCTTAAAATGTCAACATTGTATTGAAAGACATATGCAAATGTATTATACACTGCCCAAGAAAACATATAGAAACACGCTGCAAATTGTTCAGTTAAACTTTAGTGCTCAACAGTTAATGAGGTCTGTAGACTCAGATAATATTTTATACAGTACATTAATCAAAGGGGATGGTATGCTTTTTACACTCATGCCTAGATTGGGCAGTCAACTTGCTGTCCAATGTATCTCTTTCGTTCATGTATTTAATTGATAATCCACCAAGGTTCAACTGATTCCTCTCCAGGTAAAGTGATATTTTAAGATTATGGCCCTCATTATGAGTATGGCAGTGAGCAGACCACCGCGGTGGAGTTGGTGGACGCACTGCTGCAGGCCTGGCGTTGAGGACCGCCATATCACAAGTACTGGGAAGGCACCTGCAGAACACAGCCAAGTTGCTGTTCGTACCACCACTGTGGAGGGGTCAGCGCGGCAGCCATCTTCAGGCCGGCGATCAGGCAGTATCCCACTACCACATTACGAGGTAGCACACCACCAGGATTTCTGGGTGCGGATCCCCCGCTACCAAAAGCCTGATGAAAGGAACAATATAAAATGGACACCTACCTTCAGGAACACAGGCTCATCCGTAGGCTCCATGGCACGTGAATTGCAACTCCTCCCAATCCTCTACGTGGCCATGCAATCCCTGGACCAGCGACGGCGACCGAGATACCAACCATAAGTACACCAGCCTAGCACACACTGCAGGGAACAACATTAGTACACACACATAACACACACACGGCATGGGAAGTCTCACAAACACACACAAAAACAAACACACTTACCAACACACACACACACACATATACAAACATGCATGCATGCTAATACCCACAAACTTCACACATACATGTAGAAAGAAGGAAAGCCTGGACAAGGTAGGCACCATCAACACCAATGATGTTTTGGCGCAGATTTGATAGAAAATTTTAAATGATATCCACACTAGCACACTGGGCACAAGGTGACACCCTAACTTGACTCCTGACTGCAAAGTGCAGGCCTCCACAGGACAGGGGCATCAATGGGGTATGCGGGCACCTCAGAGGTGATGAGGGTGGGGGGTCCTTGGGCTTGGAGGGTGGTCCTTTGGTCTGGGCTTGGTGGGAGGGTCCTTGGGGGGGATTTGGATGGGGGGTCCTCTGGCTTGCCCTTGGGGGCTGGGGGTACCGGGGGGTTTGGGCTTCGCCTTGGAACTGGAGGGAGAATGCTTGGCCTTGGAAGTGGAGGGAGTGGGCTTGGCCTTGGAAGTGGAGGGAGTGGGCAGGGGCTTGGGTTTAGCAGTGGACATGACAGGGGCAGAAGTGGCAGGTGGTGGATGGGCATTGTTGGGGGCAGTGGTAGACTGGAAAGCAGAAGGCAGGGGCATTGGAAGGGTAGCAGGGCACTTGGGGGAACAGGGACTGGGTCAATGGTGGGGAACAGGGAAAACTCTTAGAGGAAAAGTTTTTTGGGGACACAAGGGAGGTCAAAGTAAGGATGATGGGAGTAGAGGGAGTGGGTATGGTTGTGAAGTGTGTACGTGTAGGTGCCTTGGGTGCAGACAGATTCATGGCTGGATGATATGTTTGTGCTGGGGACTGCTGGGTGTGTGAGTGTGGGAGTTCAGATGTACTGGGAGGAGGTGGGGGAAGATGCAAGAAGATGGCAGGGGGACATGTGAGTGTATGTTGGGGTGGTTTCTGTGGGTAGGGTGGATGTGATGCATATAGGTGTGTTGACAGTCATGGTGTCTGTGCCAATGGTGCATGGGGTGTCTGAATGGGGGTCAGAGAATGTGGTGACAGTGGCAGTGAGGGCACTTGTGGCAGGATCAGTGACTGATGTGGTGTTGACTGTATGTGTGAGTGGTGTACTGACTGTGAGGGGGTGGTGGAGGGAGTTGATGCAGGTTGTGGATGTTGTCATGTCTGTATGTGTCTGTTGAGTATGTACATGGCAGTGGTGGCATTTGTGTGCTTACGTCTGTCCTTGCGTACCATGTCTGTTGATGTGGATGCATGTGGGTCAGTAGGTGTACCTTGGAAGGGTGAGGGGAGAGGGATGTGGGTATGGGAACAGGTAGCTGGAGGGCGGACAGAAGTAGAAGGGACACTGGCTGCCATCAAGGAGTAGGCCAGAGCCTGAAGCGATCTCTGAATGCCTTCCAGGAATGCATTGCACTGTTGCATCTGGGATGCCAGTCCCTGGATGGCATTCACAATAGTTGTCTGCCCCACAGAGATGGACCTCAGGAGGTCAATAGCCTCACTGAGGGCAGCAGGGCTGACTGGGGCAGGGGCAGAGGTGCCTGTGGCGAAGGAAATTCCAACCCTCTTGGGTGAGTGGGCACGGGCAACTTGATGGGGAGCTACAGATAGGGCAGTGCTGATAAGGGGGGTGGCAGACAAGGATGGTGCTGGGATGGTCCCAGATGGGTCCACCACTGTCAGGGAGCATCCATTGAAGGAGGATTCAGAAGATGTAGTCATCTATCCGGTCACCCTCATGGCACTCCCCTCGCTTCCGTACCACTGGTCCCCTCGGCTCCACTGGTATCAGCCTCCTGGATCCCGTGGGTTGGAGCTTCCCCACACGCCGGTGCCCCTTACGCTTCACCAGATGATGTTGATGCACACAAACACAGAGGAGGACAGGGAGGGAGAGAGAGAGAGAGAGAGAGAGAGACAGGGTGCAATCGGTCAATTCCAGCACAACAGTGACACAGTGTAAAATATCAGCATTGAATGCCATGATACACTATGCCCACCCCTGCACATCCTACTACTTGGGAACACCATGAGGGAAACCGCAACAATGCACATGTCAACCGCTGATAGTCTGACTGATGCAAACATGTACATTAGGAGTGGCATACCCCACACACCTTTCCAGTTCCTGTACACTATCCATGACCACTGAGACTGGCAGATAAAGGACTGACTAGCCAACAAAATCCTCCACGGCTAGTTGGAAGGCCTACTTGTCTTTTGTCAAGTAGCACTGTGACCACTTGGTGCACCCACCCCAATACACATGCAGTGCCTGCCAGCTGATTGAGGTCCCTGGATCCACCCCTGGCACAGTGGTTGGCAAGAACCAATCACAATGGCGTGACACCCCATGTCCAATCATCATGTTGCCATGAGCTGGCAAGCACATCTAGCTAATAGGTGGCCACACAGTTTCAACATTGAAGGAGTCTGCCCCGGTACCACTGACTGAATGGCACTACCAACACCTGTGATGCCAATCCTGCCCAGATGGACACTACCCATAGTGGACATCATTGTTCCTAGCTCCCATGCCACAGCTATCCAATGGTGCCCACCCAGAGACACCATGGCAACACATCTTGCAAGTGAGAGTGAGTACTTACCCCCATGTGGCTGCTGTGCTGCCCTCAAGCGCCCATACACCTCAGGGTAGGCCACCGCCAATATGCTGGCCATTTAGTGGGGTCAGGGTCCGACAGGTACCTCTCCCTCGTTGGGAGGACGTCCCCAGCTTGGCCTCCGCGATCTTCTGGGCCCAGTGTCTCAGGTCCTCCAACCACTTTCTGCAGTGGGTGCCCCACCGGGCATAGAACCACAGGGTCCACACTTGCTTGGCGATAGCACACTAAATCCCCTTCTTCTGATGTGCGCTGACATGCATGGGTGACCCAGACAGAAGGACACAGTCATGTAGAGTGGCATCAGAGGGACAGCAGTGACCAGCACACATCACACTTCCACACCCACATTTCATCACCCAACGTAGCCTTAGGCCCCTGACCCATGTCCATACTCCATACATACTGCCACCTACGAAGGCCCCCATCCCCATGCGCCCAAATCACAAACAGGACAATGAGATTGGGCCCACCTGCTGCTCTGGTGCCTCATACAACTGTCCATACAGGGACAGGACCCCGTCCACGAGCCACTCCAACTCTTACTGGGTGAAGGATGGGGCCCTGTCACCAGCAGGACATGGCATCTTGGCTACCAGAGTCAGAACACAGCAGCACATGCAGTGGAAGTCTTCAGTGTACAAGGTTCAGGAGTCAAGTGAGCATGAGCATATGAAATGGTGGTCACGGTCCCCGCGGGCATCACAGTCGCCACCGTCGGTGATCACCATTGGCTCCTGCCTTCCATAGGGAACAGTGTTAACCAATGGTGAGTTGTACAACGGTTGTGACCGCCTACCTCCATGATGTGTTACGCCGGCAGAATGATCTCACTTCCAACTGTCCCATGCATGCAGAAAGACGGCTGCCATTTTACATGTCAAATGTGTAATTTGTGTGAAAGTTAGTGCGTCATGGGTTACATTTGCTGACCTGCTGCCACATTAACACCGTCAACACAGTCTATGGTGCACAATATAATTCCAACTCTCTCCTGGTCCCAGGTAAGATGTAAGGTTGAAGATGAGGAATGAACCAGTGTACAGGCCCCTAGTCGTCTTTGCCACACTGGAGCAGCATCACGTCACCCAGACCTATCGCCTGAACCATGTGACCATCGTGGAACTGGTGTCCCAGTTGAAGCCGGATCTGTTGCCTGCCATTCGCCATTCCAATGCCATCCATCCCACAGTGCAGGTGTTGTCAGTCCTCCACTACCTTGCCTCAGGCTCCTTCAAGGTCACAGTGGGCTTGGCAGCGGGGATGTCGCAGCCCATATTTAGCAATGTCCTGAGGGATGTGCTATGTGCCCTGCTCAAACATCTGGGCAGCTACATCTGGTTCCCCCAACATGCAGAATTGCCCTCTGTCAAGGATGCATTGTACAATGTGGCACACGTCCCACATGACATTGGGGCCGTTGATGGCACCCACATTGCCCTGGTGCCACCCAGGAGGAGTAAACAGGTCTATTGGAACCACAAAAACTTTTGTTGGGTCAATGTGCAGGTGGTTTGTCTCACAGATCAGTACATCTCCCAGGCGACTGCCAAGCACCCAGGCTCTGTGCATGATTCTTTCATCCTGTGGAATAGCAGCGTCCCACACATGATGGCACCACTCCACAGGGACCGGGCCTGGCTCATCAATATGTACCCCTGCATATGTGTGCCCCTCAGCTCTCTGCACCATTGTGTCCCTACCCTATTACCCTTCTGGTCTTGACATGCCTCTTACCTCTGTGCACACAGGTGACTCTGGCTATCCCAACCAGCCCTGGCTCCTGACACCTGTGAGGCATCCAACTTCAGCTGCAGAGGACAGTTACAATGAGGCCCACGTTCGTACCAGATGGGTCATTGAGAGGGGCTTCCGCCCGCTGAAGGCCAGGCTCCGGTGTCTGCATGTCTCCGGGGGTGCTCTGCTCTACAAACCACAGAAGGTGTGCCAGATCATTGTGGCCTGCTGAATGCTGCACAATTTGGCCCTTAGGTATCAGATCCCATAGCTGGATGCAGAGGAGGGTGTAGCTGTACGAGTGGCTAATGAAGGGGACATGGGGAGTGATGAAGAGGAGGATGATGAGAATGCATTTGACTCCAAGGCAGAACTGATTCAACATTACTTTGGCTGAGATACAGGTGTGTGTCAACTGTCTGGTATGTATCCTCTACAACTGCCTGTCTTATCCCTGCTACCACTTGTTGTCTGTGACCACTGACGGTATTGGTTGCAGCTGTGACTCTGGGTGGGTTGAGGGGGTGTCGCATGTGCCCATGACTCAGGTAGCCACAGTGTACAGGTCAGGCCTGTAGTCACGCAGCTGTTGTGCTGGTGCTCTAGTGCTATCAAAACGTATTTCCAAAGTTCCCTGAGCTGCCAGTTCAAGTGCTATGTGTGTGCCATGCAGGGTTGTTGCATCTCTGCAGCATCTATTCTGTGAGTCAACATTGGGTGGCAGTGGCACTTTGTTGCTGGTGGCAGTGGGTATGGGCTCATGTCTGGTGCTGGGTACTGTGCGGGTGGGATCATTGGATTGGTATGTGTGGTTTTTGTGTGTTGGTACTGGACATATGGTTGGGGACTTGACTGGCAGATCTGCCTTGGATACCTGTTCCTACATTGCATTTGTGTTGAGTTGGCATGTATGACTCCTACAGTGATTGTTATCCCTGTCTTGCTCTACTTTCAGGACATTGTAGTGGTGCACTCGGGTCCCTGCCTGGCCTGTTGCCTCCCCTGACACATATCTCCAGCCACTGGCTGCTCCACAATCGACCTCCCTGCATTTTGCTCCCCCCGCCATCCTCCCATGCATGTGCTGGGTGATGGGTTGCCAGATGCACATGTATTGGCAGTTCCATTTGTACTCATGCCAAATAAAGATGTAGGCATTAACTGTGGTCAACTGGTGTTTATTTGGGATAGACAAGTGCAAGGGGTGATGAGTGGGGTCATGGTGGCTGAGATCATGAGAGTGGTGAGGTCAGCTGTGGATAGTCCAGGTCGAGTATGCTAGGCATGGGTAAATGGAGATATGAGAGTGGACAGTCGACAGAGTATCTCAGTCACACACAAGGGAGAATGTTCAGGAGAGGGTCACGTCCTGGTGGTGGTCGTGGTCTGGCCATCATGTCCGGCTGGATGTCTAGTTGGACGTCCTCAGCTACAGGGGGATGGGTGCTGGTGTCCTGCGAGCCCTGTGGCGGGGCCTCCATGCCACTAGCTGCCACTGACGTAGAGGGCTGTAATGGGAAGTGGCCAGTGGTAGGGGCCTGCTGGTGGGGTGGTGAACTCACACATGACGGTGGTCAGGTCCTTGAGCACCCCTGCTATGGAGGCCATGGTAGTGTTGTGGGCTTGCCACTGTTGCATGGCCTCCTCATGGTATTCCCCTTGCAGCCGCTGGGTCTCCTGCACCGTGGCGAGGATCTGGGCCACTGGGACATGAGTCTTCTGGTATACACCCAGGACTTAGTTGAGGGCCTCCTTGGCAGTCAGTTGGTGTGGCTGTCCTGAGCCTTGGACCACGGTTCCCATCCCTCTACCCCTGGCCCCCTTTGCCTGTGCCCCTGGCAGAGTGTGCCTACTTCCATTAGCAGCAGGGCCATCCTTGTCTTATGTGTATGCCCTTGACAGTGGCTTCTGTACTATGGTGCACACCTCTGATTGTGAGGTCCCTGGGGCACAGGATTGGGGTTCAGGGGCTGGCTGTGGTGTTGTTGCCACATGGGTAGGGGTGTCCAGTATGTCCAGAGTGGGTCTATGTTGGTGGACTGTCCAGTGGTCCCAGATGGCCCAGGCAAGTCGTCCCCATCCAGAGATCCAGTGGGGCCTTCATCCTGGGAGGGCTGTCTGAGCCTGTCATCCTCTGCAGGGTTGTGCTGGAATGTAGGAGCTGTGGTTCTCATATTGTGGCTGTCATCCATGCATTAGGAGTGTGTGAGTAGGGATGGTGAGAATGGGGTGGTGTGGCATGCAGAGGAGGGGTGTAGGGTGTTTGGGACAGGGCAGTGGGGTGGGTTGTAGTAGGTTGGAGAGTGGTGGGTGGTAGGCAGGCATGCTGGGCAGGGGTGGTTGGTGCTTGGGGGGCTATTGTCACTTACCAGAGTTGAGCCCTCTGCTGATGCCAGTCAGGCCACCTGGTTGCATGATGTCAAGGACCTTCCCTTCCTAGGATGTCAACTGAAGGGGAGGTGGTGGGGCCCACCACTGGTCTTGTTGCTGGCTATCTGATGACAGGGTGCCAAGGAACGGACTTTCCCCCTGAGGTCATTCCACTTCTTCCTGATGTCCTCCCTTGTGCATGGGTATGTGCCGACTGCATTGACCCTGTTGACGATCCTTTGCCGTAACTCCATCTTTTTCGCTATTGATGTTTGCTGTACCTGGACTCCCATCAGCTGTGGCTCTACTCTGATGATCTCGTCCACCATGACCCGCAACTCATTGTCGGTGAACCGTCGGTGCTTCTGTCATGACATGTTGTGGGGGGAGTATGTGGTCTGTATGTCAGGTGCAGTGCGGGGTGTGTGGCTGTGGGTGCTGGTGGGCTGTGGTGTTGATTTGTCCATTGTGTGCTATGTGATTTTTTTTGTTGTGTTTGGGGTGTGCTTCGTATCGAGTGTGGCTTTGGCTGCTCGTAGTTGTCTCAAGGGATTGTGGGTGTGTGTGTGTGGGGGTGCTCTATGGTGCGCGTGGTGTGTATCTGAGTTTTAGGTATGGGATATTCGAACTATCGAATGTGGTGTTGGCTACTTTCAGCAGTGCCTTTTTGTTCAGCCACATGGTTTCCACCGTGCATGTCCTGCTGTGCTGGAGGTCGCCTCTAAATTTGATGTTTAGAATGGTCTCTGCGTGGCGGAGCCTCCGGTTGGACAGTCACACTATCACCGTGGGTTGGCCTGGCGGTGTTGGTTTTGGGTCTGTTTTTGGGCAGTTTATGTTTTGTGACTCGTAATCTGGCAGTCGCCATACCGCCATCACTGGTGGTATGGTGGCACCATTTCACATGACGGTCTTGCCTGAAGACTGCCAGACTTGTAATGAGGGCCTATGTGTTATAAATAAAAGCTAATCAGACATTATAAAATCTTGGTTACATATCTTCCAAATAAGTAATCGTGTTCTAAAAGCGTTTGTGTGAAAAATGGCTCAAAGAACGACCAAAAGACACTGGCCCTCATTGCGGTTTTGGCGGAGACAGGCCGCCACGGCAGCGGTGGCGATCCGACCGCCAACAGGCTGGCAGTGCAGACTGCCATAATGCAAACGCGGCAGTGAATAGGCCAGTACACACCCAGTACACCGCCTGTACCACCAGTGTGTGCCGACCGCCACCGACGGCGGATGCCATCTACAGTGCGGCAGAAAGGACCTTACTGCCGACCATATTATGGCTCAGCACACCACTATGATTTCGGGGGCAGGCCGACCTCCACTCAAAGCCTGGCGGAAAGGAACAGTATATAAGGAAACACTCACCGTAGGGACACAGAGGAGGCCGCCAATGACGTGGAGCATGAACTGGAGATCTTCCCAATGCTGTTAATTGTAATCCACCTCCGGGACATGCAGTGCCACAAAGATGACAACGGTGAGTACCCCACCTACCACGCAAGGCAGGGAAGGGGACAATTACACACCCACACGCCACACATACCCGACACTGGATTGCACTCCCACTCACACACACACGCACAGCAACACCTCTATCCATATACACACACTCATGCACTTACAACACACTTATGCACAACCAGAACACACACCATGCACTACACACACGTCACTCACACACCAAACAACACCAACCGTAAACACACCACAGCTCTCAGACCCAGCCACACACAAACTGATCACAAAACCACAGCTGACACAGACACCAGGCAGAAGACAGTATACCAGACACACATACAGCATACAACCACAAGTGCCATCCATACATACACTGGTACCATACCATGACGTCATCGCCCATACCACTCACTCTACCCACAAACACAAATACAGAAAGGGGCAAAAGTGGAGAACAGAAATGATGTTGCCACAAAAGCACAGTACACATGCACAGATGGGGATAATGATGCACATACCTGTGCACATGAGGCAGCCATAGTCAAACACAGGAAACTTGATCAAAGTGCACCAGTTGTGCAGGTTGGCCATATATATTGTTCTGTACAACAAAAGGGGAAACAGGAACTATGAATAAAGATGTCCATTGGGCAGTTCATAGTCCATGACCTTGTGGCCAAACTGCCAACAGGGCCCCAACCTGACTCTTGGCACGGCCACGGTCTCCACAGGACAGGGGCATCAATAAGGCAGGCACCTCAGGGCGCAAGGGGGGGGGTGGTTGGTGGTGGGGATCAAGTTAGGAAGGGGGGCTTGGGCTTCGGCTTGGGAGGGGTGGGTCTTGGCCTTAGCCTTGGAAGGAGGGACAGTGGGTTTAGACTGGTGGGTGGGAGCTGAATCAGGCCTCTTCACAGTTTTCTTCTTGAAGGGGGAAGGGACATGGGAGCCGGAAGGAAGGTCAAGGGAGGAATGTAAAGTGGAGGGACTGGATATGGGGAGGCCATTGAAACATGCAGGGACAAGACGGGGAGGGCCAGGAGGTTTGAATAGGTCAATGCGGGAAAGGAAAAGTTTTTTTAGGAGCATGTAGAGGGGCTGTGGAAACAGCCGCGGGAGTGGAGGGAGAGGGAATGGCTGGTGGATGTGTAGGTGGGCTGGATGTGGATGCATGTGGGTGCTCAGTCTGCTTGTGTGTGGTGGATGACTGTTGCGTGCTTGAGTGGGGGCGTTTACGTGTTTTGAGAGGGGGGAAAGGGTGGGAGAGGACAAACAGTCATGTGAATGCTTCTGGTGGTGAATGCAGGTGTGATGTCCAGAATGCATGTCTGGGTGACTACTGTTGTGGTGATTGTGTCAATGGGGGCAGCAGGATATGGGAGTGAGGATGCAGTGCTTGCGGGGGTGTGTGGTGAAGTCACTGTAAGGGAGGACGGGGTGGGGGAGACAGTGGAGGATGTGGCTGTTTTTGTGTTTGCATCTGTCTGTTGAGTGTGTGTATGGCTGTGATGTGACTTATGGTGCCTGTGTGTCCTTGTGTACCTCTTTTGTTTTACTGTGTGCATCCTGTTTGGCATGTGTGCTTGAGATGGGTGAGGGTTGCTGGATGGGGCACAGGTGGTTGGAAGGGGGTTGTGGAGGTACTAGGGACACTGGCTGATGTGAAAGAGGAGGCCAGAGCCTGAACCGATCTCTTGAGGCCAGACAAGGCACTGTGAATGCCTTCCAGGTAGGCATTGTTTGCTGCATTTGTGATGCCATCCCCTGGATGGCATTTGTAGGAAAGTACCATCTTGCCTGGCATGTTACCCCCATTTTTACTTGTGTGTCAGTTTGGTTTTGCCTGTCTCACTGGAATCCTGCTAGCCAGGACCCCAGTGCCCATAGTTGTGGCCTGAATGTGTGTTCCCTGTGTGGTGCCTAACTGTGTCACCGAGGCTCTGCTAATCAGAACCTCAGTGCTTATCCTCTCTCTGCCTTTAAAATTGTCACTGCGGGCTAGTGATCATTTTTACCAATTCTAATTGGCAAACTGGAACACCCTTATAATTCCCTACTATATGGTACCTAGGTACCCAGGGTATTGGGGTTCCAGGAGATCCCTATGGGCTGCAGCATTTATTTTGCCACTCATAGGATTCAGACAATTCTTACACAGGACTGCCACTGCAGCCTGAGTGAAATAACATCCACATTAGTTCACAGCCATTTTACACTGCACTTAAGTAACTTATAAGTCACCTATATGTCTAACCCTCACTTAGTGATGGTTAGGTGCAGAGTGCCCCCATATAGTTCAGGGCAATTTCCCCGGACTTTGTGAGTACGGGGACATCATTACACATGTGCACTACTTATAGGTCAATACCTATATATAGCTTCACAATGGTAACTCCGAATATAGCCATGTAACATGTCTAAGATCATAGAATTGTCCCCCAATGCCAAATCTGGTACTGGGGGCAAATCCCATGCATCCCCGGGGCTCCAGCATGGACCCCTGGTAGTGTCAAACGAGCTCTCTGGGGTTTTCACTGCAGCTACCTCTGCTGCCAACCACAGACAGGCTTCTGTCCTCCTGGGGTCTGGACAGCCCAATCCCAAGAAGGCAGAACAAAGGATTTCCTCTGAGAGAAGGTGTTACACCCTCTCCCTTTGGAAATAGGTGTTAAGGGCCTGAGAGGAGTAGCCTTTCCTGGCCTCTGGGAATGCTTTGAAGGGCACAGATCGTGCCCTCCTTGCATAAGCCAGCCTACACCGGTTCAGGGATGCCCATGCTCTGGTGCGAAACTGGACAAAGGAAAGGGGAGTGACCACTCCCCTGCCCATCACCACCCTGGGGTGGTGCCCAGAGCTCCTCCAGTATGTCCCATACCTCTGCCATCTTGAATGCAGAGTCGTGAGGGCACAATGGAGGCCTCTGAGTGACCAGTGCCACCAGGTGACGTCAGAGACCCCTCCTGATAGGTGCTTACCTGAATAGGTGGCCAATCCTACTCTGAGGGCTATTTAGGGTCTCTCCTGTGGGCTTCTCTTCAGATAATGAATGCAAGAGCTCACCAGTGTTCCTCTGCATCTCCCTCTTCGACTTCTGCCAAGGATGGACCACTGACTGCTCCAGAACACCTGCAAAACTGCAACAGAGTAGCAAGAAGACTACCAGCGACATTGCAGCGCCTAATCCTGCCGGCTTTATTGACTGTTTCCTGGTGGTGCATGCTCTGAAGGCTGTCTGCCTTCACCCTGCACTGGAAGCCAAGAAGAAATCTCCTGTGGGTCGATGGAATCTTCCCCCTACTAACGCAGGGACCAAACCTCTGCTTCACCAATCCTCTGGGTCCTCTCTCATTGTGACGAGCGCAGTCCCTGGAACACAGTAGCTGGATCCTAGTAACCTCGACAGTCCAGTGGTCCATCTGTCCAAATTTGGTGGAGGTAGGTCCTTGCCTCCCCACGTCAGACAGTAATCCTGTGAACTGCGTGAACTGCAGCTGCTAGGGCTTCTGTGCACTTTTGCAAGGATTCCTTCATGCACAGCACAGCCCAGGTCCCCAGCACTCAGTCCTGCATTGCTCAACTCGCTGAGTTGACCACTGGCTCAGTGGGACCCTCTTTTGTAGTGTTGAGATGACCACCATGCTCAGTTTTCTTGAACCCATGTTCAAGTACTTCTACGGGTGCTGCCTGCTTCTGCATGGGCTCTCTGTGTTGCTGGGCGCACCCTCTGTCTCCTCTTCTAAGTGGAAACCTCCTGGTCCTTCCTGGGCCCGGGCAGCACCCTTTTTCTTCAACAATGACTTTTGCAGCTAGCAAGGCTTGTTTGTGATCTTTCTGCATGTAAACAACTCGGCATCCTCCAGCACACCATGGGAACTCTTCTGTGCAAAGGAGAAGTTCCTGGCATCATCCATTGTTGCAGAATCTTCAGCTTCTTCCACCCACAGGCAGCCATTGTGCACCTTCATTTGGGGTTTAGTCAGCTCCTGCCCCCCTGGATACTTTCATGACTCTTGGACTTGGTCCCCTTCCTTTGCAGGTCCTCAAGTCCAGGAATCTGTCTTCAGTGCTTTGCAGTCTGTTGTGGTCTTTGCAGACTCTCCTAATACAACTTTAGTGTGATTCTGAGGAAGTAGGGTAACTTTACTCCTACTTTTCAGGGTCTTGGGGTGGGGTATCTTGGACACCCTTAGTGTTTTCTTACACTCCCAGTGACCCTCTACACACTACACTAGGCCTGGGGTCCCTAAGTGGTTTGCAATCCACTTTCTTAGTATATGGTTTGTGTTGCCCTAGGCCTATTGCATCATATTGTATTCTACAGTGTTTGCACAACTTTTCTAACTGTTTACTTACCTGATTTTGGTTTGTTTGTATATTTTGTGTATTTTACTTACCTCCTAAGGAAGTATATCCTCTGATATATTTTTGGGGCACATTGTCACTAAAAGAAAGTACCTTTATTTTTAGTAACTCTGAGTATTGTGATTCTTGTGATATAGTGCTATATGATATAAGTGGTATAGTAGGAGCTTTGCATGTCTCCTAGTTCAGCTTAAGCTGCTCTGCTATAGCTACCTCTATCAGCAAAAGCTGCTAGAGCACTACTAATCTACTAAAAAGAGATAACTGGACCTGGCACAAGGTGTAAGTACCTCCTGGGTGAGCAGGCACGGGCAACTCGGTGGGAAGCTACTCCGAGGGCAGTGCTGGTGGGGTAGTGGCAGACAAAGATGTAGTTGGGGTGATACAAGAGTGGTCTGCAACCACCAGAAGCTGCCGTCAGAGTAGGAATCTGAGTCTGATGTAGCAGTTGTAATAGTCTCCCCTGTGGTGCTCCCCTCACCCTCCAACCCACTGGTTCCCTCAGCATCGGTGGATTGTGCCTCCTGCGTACCGTGGGCTGCAGCATCCCAACTCACTGGGGCCTCTGCTCCTTCCCCTGATGATGCTAATGCACACAAGTACACAAGAAAACAGAGAGGGAGGTGGGGAGACAAAGAAAGGGATGCAGGCTGTGAGCAACTCAACTATGATGCAGGAAGGCACACATGCAGTACACTTCAGTCTCAGACCTCACCTTATCATAGCCTTTCAACTACAGGAATGTTCCACTGATAGAGATTACACCTGCCTCTTTGGTGTACACTTCACTGACAGTGGTGCCTTGCAGATTCACTGTACATGTCCTGCATGTGCTGCTCAGATGTTTTGACTACCACTACGCCACTTTGTAAGACAACAGGAACACCACCTGACTGACTGTTCTACCCAATTTCCACCTTGCCTGGGTAGACATGCCACCTGCACAACAAAGTAACTTAACCCAGTCAAGAAGCTGAACACCTGCATTCCGTGACACCTATGAGTCACTGCAACTGCATCCTTTCTTCACATTGCCTACCATCCCCCCAATACAGTTAGCATGCAGGACAGTGAGAACTCACCCCCTTGGGGCTGGTGTGATGCCTCCAAGTGCCCATCCAATGCTGGGTTGGCCACTACCAGTATGCAGCCCATTAGGGGGGTCAGGGTCCAATGTGCACCCCTCCTTCGTTGGGAGGCCGTCCCCAGCTGGGCCTCCATGGTCTACCGGGCCCAGCATCTCAGGTCCTCCCACTGTTTCCTGCAGTGGGGGCTCCACCGGCTATAGACCCCAGGGTCTTCAGGTCCTTGGCAATGGCTCACAATAACCCCTATTTCTGAGGGGCACTGTCTTGCATTGGAGACAAATAGGAATACACATTAATGTAGACTTACCACGGTAGAGTCATACTGATAGTAGTCCACCATACATTCTACCATCTTCCTACGGGTTCACTCTAACACAACGGGTATGGGGGATGTTAAGGACAGGTTTTGCTGGCCTGTTCCGAAAAAGGGTAGATTGCCAGTTAGGCGGTCTACTTCATAGACATGGAAAGCAAGTGGCAGTGACATTTGAGTGTTTGAGAGGTGATTGGGGGAGTTCCCTTTAGGGACTATGTGGTCTCACACACATTGTAGTGTCATGCTTCATTGTATGACCACCTAGCCCCAACCAGGTAAGATGATACTACCTGTGCAGACTCAAGCTCATTGTTAAATAAACTCTGAGGGAGTGCTGACATTGAATCTTTCTGGATAAATAAGGGGATCCAGTTGAAAGAGAAATAGATACTAAAATTACCTCACAAATCACCTATTAGATATAATACTTTAATGAAGATGTTTGTTGTTAAGATTAAAAGCAGAATGTGACAAACTTGAATATAATGATTCAAGGTGTCTTAGAAGAAATTTATGACCAACATGTTTCTGCCCTCTCCTAAAGCCAGAAACGGTCTGGGGCATTCGTCAGCGTCAAGGATCCCTAATGCGTGAGGGGCTAGCTAGATATGCTAGGTCGTGAGCTGATGCATTAAAGTGCATAAGGGGCCCGCCTTATTAAACCGTTTGAGGGAGGCCTAGAAGGGAAAACAAGTGAATAAAACATCAAACCATGATGTATATGGTGCATGTGGGAACTTACTCCACATTAATGCACACTAAGATGTAAAAACCATGCCATAGGTCACACACAGAATCATGCAAATTATTGTAAATCCTTATACTAGACTGTCGGTCAAGCTCTCAAAAATTGTATTCAATAAGGATCTCTTACCCTGTGGAATAGAGGCTATTAGCCTCAAGTCTGGGAACGTGGGGAGGGGAGTTGCCCCTTATTGTCACACTCTGTGGCAGAACAGAGGTTCAGGAACGGGAAAGTTAGTAGAGACAGAATGTTATTAAGGTGTAATGAGGCTTAGTGTTTGTAATTGGCAAATAATAAGTCCTAGTTATTTGGCTCACGTGAAAATATTAACAGCCGGGAATGGCTCATGCAATGTATAATATAATATAATATGTGGTGACATAGGGTTACCCAGGCTGTAGTTATAAAGTAAGATTGAAATCAGACTCTTGAAAATGCAGTAAACCCATTTATGGGGTCATAGATAAATGACAAAACAACATATACCACGAAAGACAAACAGGCAAAACACTCCTTATCTGTTCGTCGGGTCTCTCATGCTCCCGGAGGGGTGAACTTACTACTCCAAAGGCTGCATCTCTTATGTACACCTAAAGGGTTCCGTGTCCCAGCTGCTTGTTAGTATGAGCTGGGATGCGGCGCCCATATGTAGGGCTCACGTCAAAAGAACGTCAGAGCCTCAGAGCAGGTTGCGCATCTCTCTTGTGTGAGGGGAGTGACTGAAGGCCATCTCCCAAGCACTCCGGCCTTTGGGAAATGGAGTCCCAAAGTCCCGGGTTGTCAAGGAGAACATGCAGGACTTCAGCGGAAGACAGGCGCTTACGTCTGACATCACACCGGTGCCCGGGCTCATGGGAAATGTTGGCTCTAAGCCTCGAGCAATACCGGCAGCGTGCATGAGGGTAAAGGTAAGAAATGAAGAGGGAAAAAAGGAACAGAGGGAGAGAGGGAGAGAGAGCTAGAGAGAGCGAGAGCGGGGGAGAGGGCGGGAGTTGTGTGGGAGTTGGGGGGAAGAAAAGGGGAAATGGGGAGCAATGATGATAATGAAAAAAGGGGGGAAATTATAAATCTTTAACTACAGACAGAGAACAAGAGAACACACACAAACCAAACAAACAAACCAATCAAACAAAACAAACACAACAAAAATAACAGAATATTAAATAAAAACAGATAGGAAAAGAAGGGAGGAAACATGAAAAGATAGAATGTGGAAGGAAGAAAAGAAAAGAAGATAGGATAAGACTCAGGGGATGTGGGTTGGGCATGGGGGTGAGCATAGCAGGAGGGTAATATCGAGAAGGGTGTGGAAAATGGAAAGTGAAACAGAGAAAGTAAAGAGAAAAGAGAGAAGAGGAAAAGGAGGGAGGTGGGGAAGGAAATGTGGGGGGAATTCTCTAGATTGGTTGGTTAATCATATAAGGTTGACAATTGAATGTCATCATTGAGTCCTGTGGTGTCTGTGCGTACTATCCAGACCCATCTCTATTAATAGTGTAAAAGTTTTTGTTTCATATTTTTCGTTGTTTTATTTAGTTTGTCTATTACAACCCATTCCATATTGTCAGGGGAGTGGTTGTTCTTGATGTAATGGTCTGTAAGTCTGGTCGTATCCCGTCGGCACCTGATAGTGCTTCTGTGTTCACATATGTGTGTGCCTACTCTCCTTGTAGTCATGCAAATATATTTGAACTAGCAAGGGCATTGGATCACATAAATCATATTCTTGCTGTTGCAGTTAGAGAGTGTTCTTAGTTCCCAGGGAGTTTGTAAACCTAGTTCAAATTTTGTAGTCTTTTTTTGTGAATTGACAAACTCTACAGTTGCCACAGAGGCAATGTCCAATAGGGGTTGGCATATGTCAAAGGGTAGTTTGTTTGTTTATAAGATTCACAACACGAGGACGTGTATGGACAATCATGTCACGTATACATTTTGCTTTTTAAAACCATTTAGAGGAGGATCACAGGGTAATCATCCAGATATCAGAATCTTCCAATCCTCTTTAATTATCTTTTGTACCTTGTTGGACAATGGATTAAAAGTGGTTATACAGATTAGGTTATCTTCCTTTTTGGGTCGTTGGAACGGCTGTAACAGCTAATCCCTGTGACGATAGCGGGCTCTTTTTTCTGCTCTTTTTATAAGGTAAGCAGGATATCTTTTTACACCAAGTTTGCTGGTAAGTTTCTTTGCATGTTTGGTATAGTCTGAAACATTGGAACAATTGTGTTGTAGGCAGAGGAATTGGCCCACTGGTAAATTCTCCTTCAGAAAACGTGGATGGAAACTCTGAAATTGAAGGAGATTGTTCCGATCTGTGGGTTTGTAAAAGACTTCAGTCTTCAAAAAGCCATTTTTTTCACATCTGAGAAGATCTGGCAAAGGTAATTCTGTGCCACCTATGGTTGAGGTGAATCTCAGGTAGGGATTTAGGGCATTTAGCCAATCCACAAATGTTGATGCTTCATCATGTGTTCCTGTCCAAATCAAGACAACATCATCGATATAACGTTTCCATAGTTTGATATGTTTCTGGAATGGGTTTTCCTTCTGTAGGACATATTGGGCCTGATTACAACTTTGGAGGAGGGTGTTAATCCATCCCAAATGTGACAGATATCCTGCCCACCGTATTACGAGTTCCATAGGATATGATAGACTTGTAATATGGCGGGTGGTATATCCGTCACATTTGGGATGGATTAACACCCTTGTCCAGAGTTGTAATCAGGCCTATTGTCTTTCAAAGGAGTCCACCTATAGAAAGGCCAGACTTGGGGCAAATGTCCTACCCATTGATGTTCTGTGTACTTGTTAGTAGTAGCTATTGTCAAATTCGAAGAAGTTTCTCATTAATGCTATGTGGGCAAGGTCAAGTATAAACTCAGTTAGAGATATTGAATTCCATGTGCTGTTCTCAAAGATTTCACTAACATACCTCATGTGTGGCTTCCTGAGGTATGTTAGTGTACAGGGACTCTACATCCAAGGTTATCAAACACTCAGTTTCCCTATCAAAGTACAACCCATTGAGTAAATTGAGCACATCTTTGGTGTCTTTCAGATAAGTCGGTATCTTTTTAACAAAGGGTTATAGGAATATGACGCAGAATTGTGAAAGGGGCTCTAAAATATCCCTAAAACAATTGGTCTCCTGGGGTGGGGGATGCTTGTTTTTATGTATTTTTGGCAAATTGTAAAAATATGGGGTTTGCTTGTTTCAAGAATGCTGCTTCACGTTTGGTGATCCACTCATTATCCTGTCCTTTTGATATTAAAAAGGCTATTTCTTCTTGGATTTCAGGGGTAGGATCTCTGTTTTTTTTTTAATAGTATTGTCTGTTCCCAAGTAGGCGCAGACATTCCTCGTTGTACATTGTTGTTGTCAGTATCACCGTAGCACCGCCCTTGTCTGCTGGTTTTACAGTTATCGTGGTGTCTGAAGTGAGTCCCCGAAGTGCTGCTAGTTCCTCTGTACTAAGTTCTGTAATTTCTCTGTGGGGCCACTCTCAGGTTGTCAATCTGATGACTGACTGATTTTTCGAAGGCTAGGACCTCAGGAGGCATTTGATTACTGGAAGGGGCAAACTTAGACTTTGGTTGTAGACCAGTATTCCTATTAGTTTCCATATTACTGACTGCTAGCTCTATTCTCAATTTGAAAATGTCTAATTTAGGTGTAGGGGCGTATCCTAGTCCCTTCTCTAAGGCTCTTGTCTCATTTTAATATAAATTTCTCTCACTCAGGTTTATGACTGTGTTTAACCCGTTGGTCACATCTTGCTTGTGCTGGGGTGCTTTCTTTGTGTATCTCTGTCTCTGATGGTTCCTCTCTTAATCTCCAATTGACTCCCTTCTTTTTCCCTTTCCCTTGGCCTCTTTCTAAAAAAGGAACATTTGAGTAGGCTCAGGTACGGGGGGAGGATACATAGGCATCTGAAAGTGAGTGGGAGGCCCACTGATGGCCTATCCACTACTCCTATATGCTTGGTGATCCTACATTCACGCATGCACCCAAGCAATCACACTTACTGGTAATCCACTCACCTGCTCCTCTTGTCGCCCGTACAACTTGGCATACAGGGGTAGGATCCAATCCACGAGCCTGGTTAGCTCCCCATGGATGAAGGCTGGGGCCCTCTCCTCTGTTGCACATGCCATCTTCGCGACCAGATGCAGGACATAGCAGCACATGCAGTGTAGTTGTGGTCGTGGTGAGTACAGGAGTCAAGTGGCAAAGGGAAATCAAAATGGCAGTGACAACCACAGCAGTTTGCACCATCACCGCCAGGGGCGATCATAATTGGCCTGTGTTCCCCATAGACGCCAATGTTAACCAATGAGCAATTGTACAGACCACCTAATGCCATGACAACTTACATCAGCGGAGTCATGTAACTTCCAGCTGTCCTCTGCATGTAGGACAGGCGACTACCATTTGAAGTGTAAAATGTACTAGAGTGCAATCTCTATGAGCCTTCCATGCTGTCATATCTACTTGTACATGTTAGGCACATCAGTCATATACAGCTATACATGCCATATGTGATGGGTGGCATCAGTTAGCTGCATTGGTAGGTTGCATAGCACCGTGATCACTCGTTGATTGTCACAATGTTAGCAGGATACAATGCTTCCATCATATGAAGGCTACGTTTGTTCAGTTGTGTGTGGTTAGACATCATTCTTAATGTGTTGGTGTGGTGACATGTGTGTTAGCTCTCCCAAGGTTCCGACCCATGCAGAGACTGAGGAATGCACCGGTGTGTCAGTCCCTAGTTGATTCTGACCTACTGTCTGAACCGGATGACCATAAGTGAACTGTGTGCTCAATTGGGGCCAGATCTACTGCCAGCTCTACGTAATCCTTATGCTATATCACTTTCTGTGCAGGTACTATTTGTCCTAAAAAGTTTTGCCGTTGGGTCATTTCTGGTGACCGTCGCCTTGGCAGCAGATGTGTCACAGACAATGTTTAGTAACATCTTAGGGATGTCCTCATTGCCTTGCTGAAACTCCTACACAGTTACATAAAATTTCCCAAAGTGCTGGCTGTGAAATCTGATTTCTATGACGTTGCACACATTCCACATGTGATTGGGGCCATAGATGGCACCCATATTCCCTTGATTCCTCCCAGGGTAAACGAACAAGTGTACAGGAATAGGAAAAGTTATCACTCCATTAATGTACAGGTGGTGTGTCTTGCAGGCCAGTACATCTCCCAAGTGATTGCAAAATTCTTTGGATCTATGCATGACTCTTACATTTTGAGGAACAGCAGTGTCTCACACCTGATGGCACAGCTACAAAGAGAGCGAGCCTGGCTTGTGGGTGAGTGAGATGTGAGAGTGCAGTAGCTCGCAACCTGCCTTTCATACTCTTTACCAGCTACAAAATGGTGACGTGCTGTATATTCCCACTCCTCCCAGGTGATTCTGGCTATCCAAACCTGTCCTGGCTGTTGACACCAGTGAGGTATCCCAGGTCAGGGGGTGACATTCGATACAATGAGGCACAGGGCAGGACAAGAAGATTAATCGAAAGGACCTTCGGCCTACTGAAGGCAAGATTTTGGTACCTGCATTTGTAAGGCGGATCTCTGTGCTACTCCCCAAACAAGGTTTGCCAGATCATCATGGCCTGCTGTATCCTGCACAACTTGGCACTAAGGAGACATGTACCCCTACTGGAAGAGGAGGAACGACCTGATCCACCAGTGGCAGCTGAGGGGGCAGAGGACAGTGATGAAGCAGGGGAGGATGATGTGGACTCCAGAACTCAGCTCATTCAGCTATACTTCCAGTGAGTTGAAGGTACATTTTGCCTACTGTTTCTCACAACATTGCATATTCAGATTTGTGTACGATTGACAGAATGTACAACCAGTACTAGAAACACAGCAGTGTGTGTGTGTGTGTGTGTGTGTGTGCAATGCGTGTACTGTCAAATACCCCTTACTGCTTCATGTTTGATGACTCCCAAAGGTAGTTCACACACAGAAGGTTTGTTTTCCAAGATGTGTTTCCTGCTTTTACATGTATGGACTGTTTGGACATGCTGCGTGGATAGAGGATGTGGGCCAGTTTTGCTGAAAGAACTTGTGACTCCACATCTCCTCAGTACTTGCACATCGACCTAGTGTCCCTCACAATGTGGTCACCTCAGCTGATGTAGATGGCCCTACAGTTATACTAATCTGCAAAGCTGCATATTTTTGTTCATTACTGGTGTGTAGTGCAACTGACAAATGGTAATACTGGTCAGTCAATAAATGACAGTACTCTGGCAATGATGTCCAACTTTGGACACAAAGCAGGTTCAAATGTCATTGAACAAACTGTACCTAAATGTATGCTACGTATCTGTTCCTCACAGGTCTTCCTATTGTGGGATACCGTTTGCCATTTCGTGTACAAGGAGGATTAGGACATTCCTGGTGTAGGTGTTAGAGTCCATTTCACAGATTTGGAATGTTACATACCTGCAAACTTTCGTCCTAGGCAATTTCTGGTACAGTTTCAACATTTTACATTGATAAAGTTGCTCATCACATGCATGCATTAGGAATAAAGCACAAATACATTGGGTGTGAATGTACAGTGTTTATTAAGTGAATCAAAATAAGGGATGGCATAATACAAGGGAGTGGACAAATGGTGGAAAAAATAGTCAGATTGGTGTTCACAGCTGTTGGTAGTCCATGGGGACATTGGAAAACGGAGCACTGACAGTAGAAAGTCAACAACATGTGTCAGTGGCACACAAGTGAGACAGTTCAGGAGAGGATCATTTCCTGGGGGTGGGTTTGGTCATGGCTACAGTCTCTGATGGATATCTGGCTGGCCGGCCTCGTTTGTGAGGGGGTTCTTGGGCAACAGAGGAAGGTATGCAGGTGTCCTGTGAGTTCCCTGGCAGGGCCACCATTCCACTACCTGCAGCAGATGTGGAGGGCGGGGTGTCTTGTGGAAGGGGCCTGCATGCGGGTGGAGATCTGATGTAGGACTGCAGCCATGTCCTGCAGGACCCCTTTGATAGAGGCCATGGTGCCATTGTAGGCCTGCCATTGCTCCATGGCCTCCTGATGGTGTTCACTCTGCAGCCTCTGAATCTCCTGCAAAGTGGGCAGGATCTGGCCCATCCTGTCCTGAGAGTGGTGGTATTCTGCCAGGACTTGGGAAATGGCCTCCTGGCCAGTCGCTTCCCTGGTTTGGCTCCCACCTTGGCCCACAGATGACCTTCCACTAGCCCAGGCCCCCTGTGCCTGTGACCCCGTCACAGTGTGCCCACTCCCACTTGCACCAAGACCTTCATCGTCTTGCCTGGTGATGGGTGGTGACTCCGGTTCCTGTACAGGTGGACACACAGTGGCTGACTCAGGACACTGGTTTGGGGACATTGAGCCACAGCTTTTGGTGGTGGTTGAGTAGTGAGGGTCTGTCTGTTGGGCTGTGTGGGACTTCTGTAGGGTGACTGACCAGAGGTTCCTGATGGCCAGGGTGGTCATCCAGTTCCAGACATCCTGCTGGACTATCATCACTGGGGCCTTCTTCTGCTGGGGGACTGGCACTTCATGGTACCTCCTGGCAGCTGCCATGAGCAGTGGTACCTGTGGAGTAAAAAAAACTAATTTATTTTGTGTCCTGCAGATTGTTTGACTGAGTGTCAGCTGGGTGGAAGTAGTGTTCAACAGCTTCAGGGAATATAGCATTGACAGTCAGTTGGTTGACGATGGTGGACATTGCACATGTGCATTGCTTTCACACATTAGCAGTGGCATGTGTTTCCTTCTGTTTCTGTCCACTGTCCTGTCATTGCCATGTCCCTGTCAGCATCTGCCACCTGTTTCTTGTGCTTATATCTCCATACATCTGCATGCAGGACTCTCATTGAGATGGGTGCAGTGCATAGAACTTAGGGGAATGGGTGATGCATTGTGGGACTTGTTGTGTTTCAAGCATTGCATGCAGGGACTGGTGGTTGTGTGCACATTGGTTATGTAGGTGTTAGTGGGGTGCGTGGGCATGCAGAGGTTCGTTGTGGATGGTTGATGGGGTGGGATGGATATGGGATAGGGTGTCTTGGGTTCGGTATAGGGGAGGGGGTAAAATGGATTTCAGTTGCTGGTGGTGGAAGGGGTGTGTCATTGACTTACCAGAGTCCAGTCCTCCAGTGAGGCCCTCCAGATGCAGGATAGCCAAAACCTTCTTCTTCTACTCAGTCAACTCGGGGGAGGTGGTGGGGGACCACCACCAGTCCTCTGGATGGCAATCTGGTGTTGTGCTGCCTTGGACCTTCCCCCGCAGGTCGTTCCACCTCTTCCTTATATCGTCCCTTGTGTGTGGATGGCTTTCCACTGCATTCACCTTGTTGACGATCCTCTGCCATAGCACCATCTTCCTGGGAATGGATGTCTGCTGGGCGTGTGCACCGCCCTCATTTCTTCACCCACCATGGTCTGCAACTCCCTGTCAGCAAAACGGAGGATCTTAAGGGGGGGTGCCATAGTGGGTTGTGTGGGGAGATATGTGCTGTGATGTGGTGGTGTTGTTTTGGGTAGTGGAGTGTGTGAGTGAGTTGGTGACAGGTGTGGTGATATTTAAAGATGCAGTTGTGGGATGCATAGTTGTGTGTTTGTGAGTTATATGTGGGGTGTGCAAAACTGTGACTTGTGTTTGTGGTCTCTTTCCAGTTGGCCGGGAGTTGTGTAGCAGCAGGTAGGCATAGCTAGTGATTGTGGGTGTGTTTTTTATAGTGGTGTGTGTGGGCATGTGAAGTGTATTTATGTGTTTCAGGTGTGAGGTTTTCAAAATGACCAATGTGGGGTGTTGTTGTTGTTGAGTCCTTTTCATGGCCGCGGCAGTCTGTACCACCAATGGCGTACTGCTGTTGCATGACCACTGTGCTGATTTGTGAATCGGAATTGGGAGGGTGGTTATTTTTTCCATGGCGGTTACGGATTCAGTGCAGCCTGTTTCATGGATTCAGTGTAGCTTATTTCCTGCTGTCATTCAGCCTGGCGGGGTTGAATACCTTCATCTTTTCTGGTGGGTTTTGCCTTTAGAGTTGTAACACAGAAGTAAGCTTCCCACCTCCACAGTGGTCTTTTGCTGGCAGACTTCACGGGGGTTGGTGGTAATTACCACCAAACTCGTAATGAGGGCCACTGTCTTATATAATGCTTGAGCAATTGGGCGTCTTGGCAGTACATGATATCTCCGAGACAATTGACAAGGTGCTGACACTGAAGTTACAGCTTTATGTATTGTTTTGCACTTTGGATTTTTTTTTTGTTTAAACATATATTTTGATGATTATGTTCAAACTTTACGAATGAATGTTACAAACATGGTACTGCTCTTTCCAAATGTGTTAAAATGTCTTACATGATCAGTTCTGTTGCAAAAACATAAATAAGGTAACACAATGCAATTAAAAATCCTTCCTTAATCCAAATTTGAATTATTAAGATTCTAGAAGTTTTCATGCATGCTCGTGTAAGTTAAGACTTACGCCTCAATAATGACAATACGGACAATACTGCTCTTCAACACTCTCCATAGAAAACCCACTCACATAATATATGGGACACCTTGGATAACTTTTTTGCTTCCAACAAATCTCCATGAACAACTTCTTCTTTAGGCAGTAGTCCTAACACCTGGGGCTCAAACCTCAACCCGTAAAACTATCTACTTCTTGCTAGCGCGCCTGGTCCTTAGTAAGAAAACTTACAAGGGGACGCGTATAGGTCGATGAACCTTTTGGATCACATGGAATATCTTAATCATGTAGTGTTTACTGACATCAATAATCAGCATAACCAACCATTAACATTTAATTGACAACATCTAAAACCATCTATTCATGAATAACCACACCTCGGTAAAGAGTTAAACAATTTTATTTCCCTACTGGTTACAGCACTAAATCATTGAGTTAGATCAAACTTTATTCAATCAGCTCAGTATCAGTTTACTAAGGAAACATCAATAACATAATCCAATCAAAACTTGAAAAAAACATATGCTTGAATACTCCTATCTAAGCCAATTAAAGATTTCAAAGCATCTATAGAAGAGTTCAGCGTATAGTTCGTCAGCCATTAGTCACTGTCAATGTCACACCTAGAAAGCCTACCTAACCAAGATTAGCATTAGCATGTGGGGCTTCATGCAAAACAATTTAGGAAAACATGAATTTGGAAAACATCTTTCTAAGAGGAAATCTATAAAACAGTGCAGTTGGTACTTAAAAGAAAAGGCACAAGTTAGTCAGTCACATTTCATAGCTACCTATCCACAAAATGGATCAGCAACAAAGTCAGTCTTCGTCTTCAGTTCATCAATAGGATCAGCTACACATCAGGCTCTCAAGAGTATGAGCCCAATGACAGATTCTCGAACAACGTCTCCTGACGTCATCAATTCTCCCCTCACATCTCCTAAATTCTCCCGCATCTCAAATTTTAGCCCCTTGTAATGACTTTTTATTTGGGTCTCCCAGTCCATCCCCCTAATTCCCAATTGGTCAGTCAGTTTTGTTTACAAAATCTATAAGTTTTAATATTAGTCCTTTCACAAGACGCGGATTGGTCCACTATACGATGTCCGGCTCTTCAGGTATCGAAAATGTTGCATGTTCCTCTTCAGTCAGTGCTTCCATTGTTCAAGTTCTGGGAAAGTACATTTAGCCTACTCTACACATAATTGTATCAAATTGTCTTCATTATCTCATGCCCGTTGGTACAATGCAGAAAATTCTAGCTAAGCAACTTTAACATCGGGTAGTTCAGGGTCGAGTCATGCAATTGCTTCTCTACAGCGCGTTAGTGATTCAACCTTTTCTTGTGAGGACTGGAAAAAGGATAGGCCTTATTCAAGGCTAAGTTAACTCTACAAATCAATATAAAACATAGGTTATACATTTTAATATGACATATTATTACATTATTCTTATATATTTTCATAAATTCACACAATTTCAGTTATATTAGTACAATCTCGTATAAGTGGCTGACATGCCCGTGGGCACATTTTCAAACGTGCACATTATTTTCTCTACGATTAATTTCTCTATGAGCTTTTTCATTGATTAAACACATAAACATCATTAATAATTTTCTATTTAGCATATCTGCTTCAACAGTCCCTCCTGTGATGACTAAATGTGTCATCACACCTTTCCTTTACCTGCATTTACAATTCTGTCTCAGTTGTATTTTGTCTTCTTCTCAAATTTTCCCTATAGATTCTTACCCTGGGAGGTTCTTCCCTCCTCTGATTATTTTGAGATCTCCTCAATTTTAAGTTTTGCCATGGTTTGCATATACCCCATAATCCTAATATGCAAGCAATAACAATTAATATTCCCTGTACAAGTTTTAATAATATCCCATTCCAAATTTGACTAAGCCAGTTGCCCACCGAAGCAAATCCTTTTCCAACCTTCTCCCAAACACCAGGGGGCATATTTATACTCCGTTTGCGCCGGATTTGCGTAAATTTTTGTACGCAAATTTGACGCAAAACGAACTCCATATTTATACTCTGGCGTTAGACGCGTCTAGCGCCAAAGTCCATGAGTTTGCGTCACTTTTTAGCGTGGACACCTACTTTGCGTTAACGATATGCAAGGTAGGCGTTCCCGTCTAAAAAATCTACTCCGAGGCATGTGCGCCGTATTTACACTCCCGGGCAAAAATCACACCCGGGAGTGGGCAGGTCAAAAAAAATGACGTCCAGCCGCTTTTGCGTCGTTTTTTAGCGCCTGGTCAGGGCAGGCGTTAAGGGACCTGTAGGCTCGGAAGGAGCCCAGAGGTGCCCTCCCATGCCCCCAGGGAACCCCCCTGTCACCCTTGCCCACCCCAGGAGGACGCCTAAGGATGGAGGGACCCATCCCAGGGAACATAAGGTAAGTTCAGGTAAGTAATTTTATTTTATTTTTTTGTGGCATAGGGGGGCCTGATTTGTGCCCCCCTACATGCCACTATGCCCAATGACCATGCCCAGAGGACAGAAGTCCCCTGGGCATGGCCATTGGGCAAGGGGGCATGACTCCTGTCTTTGCTAAGACAGGAGTCATTTCAATGGGGGTTGGGAGTCGGAAAAAATGGCGCAAATCGGGTTGAGGCGATAATTTTGCCTCAGCCTGACTTGCCCCATTTTTTGGCGCCCAAGCTCCATATTCCCCTACGCCGGCGCTGCCTGGTGTACGTCATTTTTTTTCACGCACACCAGGCAGCGCCGCCGGCTAACGCCAGCTAACGTCATTGTATAAATACGGCGCCCGCATGGCGTTAGCCGGCGTTAACTTTTTCGACGCACAACTGCGTTGGCGCAGTTGTGCGTCGAAAAGTATAAATATGGCCCCTGGTTTCTTCAATTCCTTCAAATCTTTACTTGAATTAAAGTTAGTGAGCAAGTCCCTTATCCTTATCATTATCAGGTATGAATGAACAACAATGGCTGGCATTAATCATCCTACAGACCCCGCCGTCTTTCGCTAAAAGTATGTCTAAAGCAAGCCTATTTTGAAGCGTCAAAGCTTTATCCGCAGCTAATTCGGTATCTAACAGGAGTATTGCCCCTGTAAAATTTGTCAGCATATTATCCACAATAGTAGGCAACTTCTGTATCTTGATTGCATTCAAAATAACTCCTACAGAAGGAATTACTGCACCAAAAATATCTCCCACATTTGCAGAAGAGGTTTCCCTCCTCTGTCGTTTATGATGTAATTCAGTCACTCTCAGAAACTTCTTTAAGTCATCTATCTGATAAATTTCAGGGAAAACTATCCCCAAATAACTTGTCCCTTTACCATCCTCTAGGAAGCCGGTAATAAGCATTAGGGGCCAGATGTAGCAAAGTTTTGCGAGTCGCAAATGGCCCGAATCGCTATTTGCGACTGTGCAAAATCGGAAATGGGATGCAAAAATCCCATTTCCGACTTGCAAAAAGCGATGCGAGCCATTAGCGACTCGCAAAAATTGCAACCCCATTTTGCGACCAGCAACTAGGAAGTCGCAATTTGCGAGTCGCAAACCATATGCAATTGCAACTCGCAAATTGCGACTAGTCGCAAAAAGCCCAGTTTGCATGTCCCATTTACCACTAACTCAGAGCAGGTGGTAACCATTACCAAAGTATAAAAGGAGACCCAGAAGGCATCTGGGTGACTCAAGATGGTGGAGATATACCTGATAGCAGTGAGGAGGAGAGCCCACGCAGCCCAGCAGAGGAGGATGAGGAGCCAGAGACAGGAGACTAATTTTCAGCAAACTGAGGAAGAGATATAAGACAAATACCGCCTTAGCAGCGCAGCCGTACTAGAATTATTTGAATTACTAAAACCACAGCTAGAACGCCAGACTCTGCGCGGCTGCGCATTCCCTATCCATGTGCAAGTGCTATGCTCACTGCACCTCTTGGCCTCAGGGAGCTATCAGGGGTCATTGCTGTGGCAGGTGGGGTATCTCAAAGTGCACTGTCAAGGTTCCTCAGGGCTTCCTAGATGCCATACTCACACACATGTCTCACTTCATATACCTACCCAGGAATGAGGCAGAAATTAACAGCACCAAGCTGGACTTTTACCGGTTTGCCAACTTTCCCCATGTCATAGGGTGTGTAGATGGGACACACATTCAAATATGCCCCCCTGCAAACCTGGAACATCTGTTCCGCAACAGAAAGTGTACCCACTCACTCAATATTCAGGTTGTTTGTGACGCCCATTATGTCATCACCGACATTGTTGCGAAATTTCCAGGCAGTACCCATGACTCCTACATTTTTAGGCACAGTGGGATACACCAACGGCTGGAACGTGGGGAGTTTGGAGACGGATACCTCCTAGGTAGAGCTGCATACACCTCGTAGACATACACACAGGTCACTGTGCACACCAACCAGGACTTTCTAACAGTGTAATGTTTGTGCCCAACAGGTGACAGTGCATATGCACGGCCATGGATAATGACTCCGTTCTTAACACCCAGCAATGATTCCGAGAGGCGATACAACAGTGCACATAAGAGGACCGGGAACATAATAGAACGCACCTTCGGATTGCTGAAAGCAAGGTTCAGATGCCTCCACCGCAGTGGAGGTGCCCTCCATTATACCCCCATTACAGCATTCAAAATTGTTGTCGCATGCGCCATCCTGCACAATATTGCCACCCGACGCGGGCTACCTCTCACCTCTGCAGACCCAGATTCAGAGGATGAAGAGCAGGAGCAACCACATCGCCATCATGGGGATCGGAGTATAGCAAATCAAGGCAGACTGAGACGGCAACACATCGCAACCCAATACTTTGGAAGGTACGTGTCGACTTCAACCATACTCACCTATTGACCAAAAACTCCATTTGTTAAGTGGAACAAAAAAACTATTTAATATGTGCAGAAATTGAACTATTTACAATGACTAACTGTTCATGAGCATCAAAAAGCAAACCATGCATGGGGCACATTGCCGTCATGTGCCCCAACCTCAGGGACAGGGTTCAGTCTATGTCCTATGGCGGCCTCTGCCAGCCTGGTTGGTCCCAGGTTGTTCTGCAGTGCTCTGCCTGGTACTCCCACTCCGGAGCACCCTAGTGTCACTGGCAGAGACACTGCTCACTGTAGAGCCCTCTTCGCTGTCCTGGGGGGTGTCCCCTGTGCCCCTGGACAGATGCCGTGCCTCCATTAAATCGATCACATGTGTGATCCGGCCCAGGCCTCTAGCCACATCCCCTGCAAAGTGGCCCATGTCAACTTGGAGGCAAACTGTCCTTCTCGACAGGCCAGTGGTGTAAACTGCCAGTCTGCCAATTGATGTGGCCATCCTGTCCAGCCTCTGGAGCAGCTGACAGTCCCTGCACCGCCCACCCTCGCCACCAGTTCCCTCATGGACAGGGCTAGGTCCCCAGTGTTTGTGCCAATCACGTCCAATTGGGAATGGAGATGCTGCATGCTGGCCTCATTGCTCCTCACAAAGCGGTGCAGCACCCCACTAATTCTCCCTAACATATTGTTCTGCAGGCGCTGACCACGGAGTAGCTGTGCCTCGGTGTTGGTGGTAGATGGACGGCTGGACTCAGCCTGCAGCCCTGCTCTCCTGAACCTGCGTCGCCTGCGCAGCGGTGGATGCCCTGTGTGCTCTACTGTGGCACTCCTGGCTGTTGCTGGTGCAGCCTCCTGAACCACTGTTGCAGCAGGTGTTGACATCACGGGGATGGTGTTGGTGGTGCAGGTGGGAGTGGTGGCAGCTCCTGTGCTGTCCTCATGGGGCTGGCTGCTGTGGCTTGTGGTGGTGTCTTGTGGGTGACCTGTGGGACATGGGGAACAGACTGTCAGTGTCTACTATCTGTTGCACACTTCCTAATAATCATTTGCCTATTTACTGCCTACTTGACTACATTGCCCATAATGCATCATTCTGGTGTTTGCTACCCTGAAATGGAGCTATCTTGGTTGTGCATGCCCCTGTGTACATGGTGGGTGGGGGTATGGCATTGATGGGGGTACAGGCTTATCACATGGTACTCACCGGTTGATGTAGTGGGCTCAGAGGTGTCCAGATCTCCAAATCCTGTCACTGCCTCCTGCTCCAGGGTCTCCTCCACCCTTTCCTCCAGGGGTGTGGGTGGTGGTACGGATGATGGTCCCCCTCCTGTGCCTCTCATCTCCCGGAGCCTTTCTGCCACCCTCTCCTTGGTCCGGGAGCGGAGGTCATACCACCTCTTTTTGATCTCATCCACACTCCTGTGGCTCACCCCCAGGGAGTTCACTTTTTTCTTGAATCTCCAGGCAGAGTTGTTTTTTGGTTGAGTCTGGCACATTGAGGGCTGCCTTTCCAAAGAGATCATCATAGTGCTGACAGCATTCTTCTGTCAGCACCTCCAGCTCCTTCTCAGAAAATTTGAGTTTTCTCTTTCTTGGTGTTTCTGCCATTGTAGCTGCTGTTCCTCCTGTTGGCTGTTCAGCAGTTTAAAATGGGTGTGGTCCTCCCTCCTCCCAGGTGTATTAGTAAACTTCCTGGCTGTGATGTCATCATCATGTGCCAGGAAGTGTTTCCAGAGTGTTCTGGAGTGGTTTCTGGAGTGTTCTGCAGCACCTGCAATCAATTTACATGGTACTCGCAATTTGCGACACCCACTCGCAAATTGTGAGTCAGTTTTTTGCGCGGTCGCAAACAGCGACCTCGCAGACAGCGGACTCGCTATCTGCGTTGTGACTCCAGGTGCGAGTCGCAAATTGTACACGGACATTGTACCTGCATTCCTATTAGCGACACGCAATTTGCGAGTCGCACATGCTCGCAATTTGCGAGTCGCAAATTTTTTGGTACCTACATCTGGCCCTAGGTCCACAAATATAATAGATCCCAGGAATCGCAGGGTCCTGACCATTCAGCATGAAAGTCCATTTACTCTGAACAAAAACACATGCCTACATTCACTCGTTGTTCTTATGCGCGTCTGTGGTTCCAAATGTTAATGTTGGTACAAAGAAACCTCTAACTAGTACTATATCATGCTCTTTAGCTATTTTACTCAGATATCTAATAATAGGAACACATGAAAACACTAGATCAAATTCAAATAAAAGTATTGTATATACTCTTGGTTATAGAATCTTGTTAGAAGCAAACTACAGCTTATGCCATAAGTTAAAGGCAAACTATGGTACGTAACTCCTTACTCTACTGATGAAGGAATTTGCGTACACACAAGACAATTCCTAGCATCCATCGTCTCAACATACTCACTCAACAAGCAATAGAAAACATTAGAAGAAAGCTCTCCTTGACCATTAGTATAATCATGCAAGTATTTCTCATCTAACTTAAACCTCTCTAAAGCTGTTAGTGTATTAGTTTCAGGAACAGAAGTAATAGAAGTCCTTTTCATATCATGACATATTCACACAATCATTTCCACACATAACTGCCACTCCGACACTCATATATCTACAGTACCTAATATTTCTAACTTGATTATTTAGTTCAGCCATGATCTGTAAAGAATCAGAAAGCAGAAGTAAGTTTAGATAAATACAGCACAAAAATCATAAATAAAGGAAAAATTATTTCTCACAGTTCAGTTTCACATCCAGGAACCCTTTTCCTTTTGTCAAAATCGATTATCAGCTTGTCACATCCGGTTTTTCGCTTGTCATATTAGGTTATCAATGTCTCTTTTGGTTCTATTTCAACAGTTACTTTCTTAAGTTTCTCAGATCAGCTCAACAATTCAGATATTCCTGATCACCTTCAGGTTACATCAAAATACTGACTCAGAACTTCTCTATCAAAACAAAAATACATAAACTTGAGTTGCCATTCATTGGTAGCTGCATATGCCCACTCAGGACCTGCGGATCTTCGACTTGTTATTCTCTTTCTTTTCAACCTTTGTTCACCACCTAATTCTCCTCCACTCAGTTCTTCCTTTCTCGTAGTATCTACTTCTTCTTCTATTGTTAATGACCAATTCATTTTTCTTCCCAATCTGCGATCCAGGCCACTTATTTCTTTTTCTCGTTCCTTCTGTCAATATTCTTCTCAAGATTGGACCCTTTTCCTTTTCTTTCTCTATGGTGTTTTCTCTTGATGGACCTGCAACGGGCTCAGGAGAAGTCGAATCACCTTGTCTATGATCTGTCTCAACTCTTTCACCCTCTTGGTCTGGCACTTGCTCTATCTGCTTTGCAGCACCGTCTGCTTCTGGGAGAACCTCTGCTGTGCTATGTCCGTTGTGATAGGTTCTTTCACACCCTCCTGTAATTCTTCACTTTCGTCTCTTACAGGGGTGATAGACCCATCTTCGACAAGCTCAGGTTTAACTTCAGATTCAGTTGACTCCTGTTCTGATTCAAGTGTGGCTACCTGTTTCACTTTTGTTGGTGCTCTCAACAACACTTCTTCCTGCTCTTGTGGACACACCACTCTCTTTGTATGACTTGCATGTATCCAGTTCGGGAGCCCTGCACACTTCACAGCTGTCGTAGTCGTTAGCACTACCTGGTAGGGACCCTTCCAATGCGGTTCCAAACAGGTCTTGCGGACGTGCTTTTTGATGACGACCCAGTCTCCGGCTCTCAGATTGTGACCTGGGTCATGGATGGGTGCCAGGGTGGTGGCCTGCATCTGCTGAGAGAAAGAGCGAACCACATCAGCCAGACCCTTGCAGTAGTCCAACACCATATCATCTGTAATATTGACAAGTGCATTGGCTGGAACTGCTGGTAATCTCCTTGCTCTACCCATGAGGATTTCATGGGGTGACAGCCCTGTCTTCCTGACAGGTGTGTTCCTCATTGACATCAACACCAAAGATAATGGATCTGGCCATTTCAGATTTGTAGCGGCACACATCTTGCCAATTCTTGATTTCAAGGCACCATTCATTTGTTCCACTAGTCCTGATGCTTAAAGGGTGATAGCTATAATGCAACTTCTGCTCAATGTTTAGTGCTGCACATAAGAGTTTAATCACCTCGTTATTGAAGTGTGTTCCCTTATCTGATTCTAAAGAGATTAGGAATCTGAAATGTGGTATTAACTCCCTAAGCTACAGCTTTGCTACTGTGAGACTGTCATTTCTTCTTGTGGGGTATGCTTCAGTCCAATGACTAAAGACTCTCACAATCACCAACATGTACTTCAAACCTCCACACGCAGGCATCTCAATTAAATCCAATTACATTCTGCTGAATGGACCTCCTGCTCTTCCAATGGCTCAAATTCACCACTGTCCCTTTTCCCACATTCAGCTGCTGACAAACTATTTATCGCTGACATACTGCCTCTGCTGCTTGTCTGAATTTAGGATTAAACCAATCAATCTTGAATAACCTAACCATGGCATCCCTTCCAATATGTGCCTGCCCATGGTAGTAATGGGGCATCTGAGACAATAAACTAATGGGCAAGACCATCTGACCCTCCTCATAAATCCAAATTTCATCAGGTCTTTGGACACATTTTAATTTAACCCAAAAGTCGTTTTTCTTCCTTGTCTGCATTATCCTGCAATGTTTTAAATTCTTTCAAAGTATCAATCACTTTTAATGTAAAACTTGTGCAGGTACTATCTTCCTCAGGCATTAATTCCCAATTGTCTTTAAACAATATACAGTTCAATGCGCAAAACCTTGCAACTTGATCCGCATATCCATTTCCCAATGAGACGTAATCTTGTGCCTTTTGATGTGCACTGCATTTTACCACGGCAATTTCTTCAGGTAACTGTTTTGTGTACAACAACTCTTTTATCTTGTCGCCATTTCTCACTGTTGTACCAGCAGTGGTCAGGAAACCTCTTTGCAACCACAATTGACCAGAATCATGAACAATTCCAAATCCATATTGGCTGTCTGTATAGATTGTGACTCTTAGGGGCATATTTATACTCCGTCTGCGCCAAATGGACTTCAAAAATGTTGACGCACATTTAGTGCAAACATTGCCCCGTATTTAAACTTTGACGCCCGAGCCCGCGGACGACAAAATTCCGCTGTGTGCGTCATTTTTGGGATGTGGCAACCCGCCTTGCGTTAAGAATATGCAAGGTAGGCGTTCCCGCCCAAAAAATGACTTAAAAGGCCGTGCGTCGTGTTTATGCTTTCGGGCAAAAATGACGCACGGCCGGGAGGTGGACCCAGCCCGATTTGCATAAAAAATTAGCACCTGGGTCAGGGCAGGCGTTAAAATGGGGCAAACACACCTGTATTTAATCAGAACACACAGAAGCAACAGCAGAGCAGCAGAGCAGCAAAAGGGAGACATTGAGGTGATCCTTATCCAGCGTGCACGCAGACGCAGAGCCCATCAGCTACAACAACACCAGCAGGGACCCCAAAGGCAGCGCAGAAGGCAGGAGAGGATATTCCGCCCCAGAACAACCCTTCATGGCCTCAGGGAACACAACATCATCCAGAGGTTAAGGTTAAACTGGCAGGCCATTCAGCAGCTGCTGCGAAACATTGAACAGCAGTTGGCACCCACTTTGCTGACACCCCGCACCATCCCAACAGAAACCAAGCTGCTTGCCGTACTTCACATGCCGGCAAGTGGCACATTTAAAAAAACTGGTGCCCTGGTTGCCGGAATATCACAACCATCATTCTCTGCCTTTTTTCCCAAAGTACTGGATGCCATCATTGGACTTACACCCCGCCACATCTGCTTCCCTAACACACTGCAGAAGCATCAGGAAACAAAACAGGGGTTCTACCTCATTAGTGGCTTCCCACACGTCCTTGGTGCAATTGACTGCACACATGTACGCCTTGTGCCACCTGCTGCAACGGAACACCTCGACCGCAACAGGAAGCACACACATTCCATCAATGTGCAGGCCATTGTCGATCACCAAGGATTGATCACCAACATCGTGGCTAAATATCCTGGGAGTGTCCGTGACTCCTTCATCGACCGTCACTGCACCATCAATGAACACTTCCAGGATGGATGGTATGGCAATGGACTACTTGTTGGTAAGTACAAAAACCTACTTATATACACACTGCACAGCAACCCTCTAGGACACACAACACATTCTCCACAGCAGCAAAATGTGAACATGAACACACTGAGGTTGTGACATCGCTAGCCATGTTTCTTAAGTCACCATTGAACCTGTCACATATCTGAAATTACTGTACAGCCTAATGTTAAGACGTCAAAGATCACAACGTGTGCAGTGGGTTGCCTAAATGTCACCTTGCAAATTGTAAGTGCCCCTAGGACGTTTACAGTAATCCATGGGATGTCCAGAGTCCATTGATATGAACGTGTTAACAACACTGTCAAAATGATTCTGTGTATGGAACTATCATCTCACCCCCAGTGAAGACACACTGTACCACAAGTCACAATGCTAGGGAGGGCACACTGTACTGCAAATCCCAAAACATACTGCTGACAAACGGTCAGCAGCCAAACACTCGTTCAGCCAAGGAAACAACACGATGCAGATGGTACATCCTACAAGCCTGGGATGCGACATAATAACAAAAAAGAGTCACAGACAACACAAGACAACTACTGCCATGAAAGGTCATTTCAATGGGGCTAGCTACATCAACATAATCCCATTCATTTTCTCTTGCAGCTGATCAGGGGTATGGCATCCAGCCATGGATAATGACACCTATTGGTAAGCCGAGTACTGCAGCAGAGCGTGCCTACAATGACGCACATATGAGGACACGCACCATAGATGAGAGGACCTTCGGCATCCTCAAGTCAAGGTTCCGGTGCCTCGACATCACTGGTGGTAGCCTCCTATATTCCCCCGGAGATGGTCTGTAAGATCATCCTAACATGTGCAATATTGCACAACATTTGCATCAAACGAAACATTCCCCTCCTGGAACCAGAGCCACACATGCCTGAAGAGGAGGAAGAGGAGGATGTTGGCCTGCAACATGAGGGGGAACTACAGAACACGGCCGCTGGTACACGCAGGCAGCAACATATCGTCAACAATTTCTTTTAAATATAATCACCATCACCACTTTAATGAACTAATTTAAATAAACACCTATAATAATCACCATATCATGGTCTGGCTATTCATTTTTGCACACCTTCATCTCTAACTATCAGAATAAGAGTGTTGCCTCATGGAGCATTGCTGATATACCGATTAGGACACTGAAAATCCCAAAGCTAATGTGATGCATAACATACAATGGTCACATACACACGCACTGTAAATGACATAAATCATGTACATTTCTCCTTTGAAGGCCAATAGCAGACAGTAGGCACATTTCAGTTATCTACTGCACAGTTGATATGTCACATTACTCAGAGACAGATTTGTAGTGTAAGTGCTATTTATTGAAAAGTGTCGTAGTGCTATCTGTACATTGTCCATGATTGTGAGTTCATAAGAGTGACATCTTACATTGTGATCCTACACAAGGGGTTACGGAAATGCTTTTGACATGCTGGGGTGATGTTTCAGACAGTGCAGAGGGACAGGATTTGCCAACGAGTAGGAGAGAGACAATCACTGGGCAGGATGACAAAATATACAGTGGTAAGCAGAACAGTCATTAATTCATTAAGTAGAGTTGTTGCAAGACTGGCATGTTACAAAGCTCAGGACGTTGGTAATAGTTGGCCATGTGGCAGGGACTAGTGCTTCCTGGTACTTTTCCGTGTGAAGGTGATCTGTTCCATGTCTTCTTCTTCTGATGTGTGTGTTGCCTCCTCTGTTCTTGGTGGTGGTGGTTGTGAAGGGGCAACACACACCTCAGTGTTAGAAGACGTGGAGTCAGACATCCCGGTCGCTGCTCCCTGTGAAGGTCTTAAGGGCAGTACTGCAGCAAGGAGGATTTGCTGGTTCTTGAGAATAGCAGCCACTTCACAATGGTAGGCAGCCAGGTCGGCCCTGAGGGGTTCAATGTTGCATTCGTGCACGCGTTGACAGGATTGCTATTGTAGGTGTTGGGTCAACTGTATTACAGCTGTGCTGATTTCCTTCTGGGTTTTTTGCTGTTCCTGCAAGATAGATGTTAAGCCTTGCATAGCGGCTGCCTGATCTGCAGATGACATCATGCACGAACGCACCCCCTCTAGGCTGGCTGCCATAGTTTGCATCCCCACCCGCACCTCCTTGGCCAGCTCCCTCTGTACCCCAACTACAGTTCTCTCAAAGCTGGTGCCTGTGTCGTCTGAGTCCTCAACTGTATTGGAGCTGGCAGGTCTTACAATTGGGGTGGTGGGTGGATCCTGTGCAATGGCTGCTTGTTCTGTGCTCCTCCTTGTGACTGAAGGTGGGGTCTGGAGGGTTTCAAGGACCTTTTGGATAGGCTCCTGGGGAATGTTTATCAGCTCGTCATCCATGTCATCAGGGTAATCTGGGACAGGCATATCCGCAGGAGATCCATCTTCCTCTGCAATGACACAGGGTACAATTAGTGTGTCTGTGTTGTGGCATGAGTGATGTGACATGCCTGCCTTGTGATGAATTCACATTGTGATCTTGTTTCGTGTTTACTGCTCCAGTCCTTCAGATGGGCATCCTCCCAGGCCTATGGCCCACCTGCATGTCACATGTATGTTATTAAGTTATTAGACTTGTCGGCATCATCTCTTCTAGGTGTTGGTTTTGGCCAAATAGTGAATTGGCACCTTCTTGTCCTACTCAACCCTCCGTCTACATCCATTCTCATGGTGAGGCCTTTCACTGGCTGTGGGTGTTCTGATGGCACTGGCAGCACACTTAACAATCTGGACCTGCCCCAATCTATGATCTTTCACATTCACTTAAATGTATTTGACATCTAGCATATCCTATGCATCGCAATGGTATGACACGATATGGATGTTGGCATTGGTAATGTGTACTGCTGATGTTGGGGAATGTGTGGTACAATGGATTGCCCTGATTGTCGTAGCAGTGCCCTATTTCCTCCTCTGACTGTGCAGGTGTATGTCAGTGACCAGTTACATGTGCCCACCCCAATGCTGTTGTCTGAGCAGTATGACATTTGGGATGTTACATTGTGACCCAGGCCCAGGATGGACTCTGTGTAGCTCCTATTGTTGTTGAAATTGGCTGATGTTTGCAACCACTATGAGCATTGACATTTGACAGTACTGGGGCCTTTGTCTTTTTTCAGGGGATTGTTGAAGTTGTCATCCTCAACCCCCTAATTTAGGTGTGTATGATCCATGGGGAGGTTACTGCCATTGGCTCCTTGAGCTGCACACAGAGCGGAAGTGGTAGTGGCAACTGTTGTTGTAGTTACATTCCAGTTGTCGGTATGGCTAGAGGTTGTTAAGAGGGCCCTAGTTAATGTGGTGGGTATGGTGGCTGACGTATGCCGGGACGTCAGTTTGACGTTGTGGCCTTCCCTCCTGGCACGGCTTTCCCTTTGCTCCATCGTTGGCATGACAGCATGCCCCCATGGAACTGTTGTTGGTGTGGTGTAATGGTGTGCCCCAGCTTCTGTCTGTGCAGGCCATGCCCCCATGCCGTGCCCCTTTACCCATGCCACTCCATGTATATGATGACTTACATGCAATGTGTAGTAGGTATTCCCCCCCCGGTTGCAGTTGACATTAGTGCATTTCAATTCCCCATGCGACTTACTCTGCATGTGCGTTGTCTCCTGGTAGTCTGCGCTGTCCTGTCCTTGACTCCCTGTGATGATCTCCTCAGGGATGACGGCTGTGACCATCTCCTCCATGTGGTCCAGGGCCTCATTGGTGTGCTGGACTCCCACCTCCAGTCCGCAGTGCTGCCTTCCTGTTCCTGGCCATCTTTTCCTTGGTCCTGCGTTTGCAGTCATGCCAGCGTTTCTTGCACTCGATGACTGTTCTGTCACACTGTTAATCTTGTCAACAATTTGTTGCCATATTGCCTCTCACGTACTGATTGGCAACTTTGAGGTGACAAACAGTTGGTGCTGGTGTTCCGTCACCTCTTTAACCAGGATTTCCTGCTCCTCTGCACTGAAGCGACACTTTCTTTTCTTCTTATAAGTGTCCTGGTTCTTGTGTGGGTCCTCCTGGCTGGTTCCTGGACTGTTGTCATCTTCCTGGGGTCTGTGGTGGCATCTGGGATACATTTTGGCCCTCCTCTGGTGAAATGGCAGTGTTTGCGTTTTTTTTTTATGCTATTGTGTCAAAAAACTGCGCATATCTAGTTTGCAGGGTCGTAGATCGACCCACAGTCATTTCTACCACGTTAACGTGGTTTTGCTTTACGACTTGACGCTGCGGTGTGCGTCAAAATAAATGACTCCCACCTGTGGTTTGCACTGTCGTGCGTCAAAGTATAAATTTGACGCCCGCACAGTGCACCAAAATGGCGTTAGCCGGCGGTAATATTTTTGACGCAAAACATCGCCGGTGCAGTTTTGCGTCAAAAAGTATAAATATGGCCCTTAGTCTCACAGAAACATGGCATGCCCTAGTAAGAGCTACCAATTCTGCCACTTGTGCAGAATATACACCTCAAAGCCAAGAAGCCTTTAATGTGCCTGTGATTATACATACCACATATCCTGTTCTCAATGTCCCTATACCATCTCTTAGACATGAACCATCAGCAAAGACAATTTGGTCATTTTCTTCCAATCGTGTATCTCTAATATCAGGCCTCGGTTTTGTACACAGTTCAGTTACCTCAAGACAATCATGTTCGATGTCGTCTTCTTTTTCAATTTTAACAGTATCACTTGGAAGGAATGTTGTTGGATTCAACACTGTAAATCTTTACAATGTTACATTTGGAGCACCCAATATGCTCGTCTCATACTTCGCCAGTCTTGCACCAGTAAAATACTGCATTTTCGTCCTTGTCAGTAAGATTTCAACAGAGTATGGTACCATTACCGTCAAAGGGTATCCCATCACTACTCCCTCACATTGAGAAAGACTTTGACCAACTATGGCTACTGCACGCAGACAACCTGGTAAAGTTTCTGCGACTTGGTCCAAGTTAGCTGAAAAATAAGCTACTGGGCGATAAGCACCTCCATGGACCTGTGTCAAAACAGATAAAGAATAAGCATCACGTTCATGACAAAACAATGTGAATGGCTTTGTGTAATCTGGCATTCCCAACGCTGGAGCTCTGCACAAACTCTCTCTCAATTCAGTGAACGCTCTCATCTGAGCTTCATCTAAGGTAATGGGGTCTGTAACTTACTTATATGTCAACTGCTGTAACAGTTTGGCAATCTCAGCAAAATTTGGAATCCACTGTCGACAATACCATACCATTCCCAGAAACATTCTGACATCTCTTTGCGAAGTCGGGGGATTTCTCTGCAAAATCATGGTAATCCTCTCCCTGGAGATTCTCCTTGACCCTTTCTCAATCTGGTGTCCCAAGTATTTTACTGATTTCTGACAATACTGCAGTTTCAAAGGAGACACCTTATGTCTGAATTTTCCCAAATGATTCAACAGGGCAATCGAGTCGTACTTACGCAGGTCCCTTGTCCTGGACGCAATCAGCAAATCATCAATGTACTGCACTAGAGTCGACTGATACGGGGACTCCAATGACTCCAGATTCTTTTTCAGGATCTGATTAAAAAGTGACGGTGACTCCGTATATCCTTGTGGAAGCCTACACCAGCTGTAGACTCTGTCTAGGGATTTGAAACTAAAAAGAAACTGACTATCCTCATGAAGAGGCACAGAAAAGAAAGCTTGTGACAAATCAACCACTGTGAACCACTCTGCATCGCATGGAATCTGAAACAGTATCACTGCTGGATTTGGCACTATCGGACAACACCTGACCACCATGTCGTTCACTTTTCGTAAGTCCTGCACAATGCGCACTTTCCCACACAGCCTCTTTAAGCCCATTATTGGTGAATTACATGGACTGCTTAACACTTCTTTCAAAACTCCCTGTTTCAGAAAATCTAAAATTATTTGCGCCACTTTCATTAGGACATCCTGTGCCATGTTATACTGTGGAAGCTGCGGAAATACTACGTTTGGCTTCAAAGTGATCTTAATCGGTTCCACTTCCTTAATCAAACCCACTTCTTTACCTGTCAGGTCCCACACATTAGTCACTATTAGTTTGTACCTCTATCCCAGTGTTCGAACAACTAATGGAGTATTTTGTCTTACACAGTAAGGGCCAGATGTAGCAAAGGGTTTTACCCATTCTGTTTCTATGGGAAAATGTGTTCGTACATTTGGCCCTAAGCCTAAGTCCCTTCCCAGTAGGGATACTGGACTTGAGTCACAGACTACAAACCTGTGCAGTCCCTGGAAGTTACCAATCTCAACCTGCACTGGATCTGTGATTGGATTTGTCAACTCTCTGTTCTCCACTCCCACAACCTGCATTGTTCTACCTGAAAGAGGTAAGTTTGGAACTTCTGCACTTCACACTTTAGAGCGGGTGGCTCCTGTGTCCACTAAAAATGAGACTCTGTAACCCATCACCTTTCCCTTCACAAAAGGTCCTCTCTGTTCTACTTCTAGGGACACTGCAAGCCTACACAGTCCTTCATCTGAACTGTCACTCTGCCATTCTTTGTTTATTTCATCCTCACTATGAAATGGAAATTGGTGTACTGTGTCATTACTTCTTTTTTATCTCTGACCTGTGAACTGCTGAGTAAGCATCATCTGTTGCTGTTCCATTGGGGCTTGAGGTATCTGCATTTGCTGTATAGGTACCATGGGAACCTGCTGCTGTTTTGGTTGTAACTGTGTCAGTTGTGCACGAAGCATTTGCACCTGCTGCATGGGTTGAAAACTCTGCACTCGGTTCTGAACATTTGGAATAAATCCTTTAATTTTTGGGACTTTCACAGTTTGAAATGTTCTGACATCACCACCTTGCTGAACAACACCATCCTGCACCATCAACGGACACTCCCGCTTCCAGTGTCCCACGTTTCTGCACAAATGACATGGTAACATCTTTTTCATTCCCTGCATGTCATTCTGAACTACCAGAGTACCCAAATCCGGACCACGTGTCATGTCAATTCCACGACCTCTACCTCTCATCTGGGGGTGGAACATAATAGTTCTCTGTTGCTGTGGCATCGGTTGTACTATGGCTCCTTGCACTCCTGTTTGAGCTGCCTTTATTTGCATCACCATTGCTTTTTCCTTCAGCTTTTTCTTCTTCAATTCAATCTCATCACTACAGTATTTTGCATACTGCAGCACTTCATCAATCAGCTTTGCTTGCCAACAAATCAAATGACTTTTAATCATCTGTCCTACTTCTGGTCTCAACCCTTCGACGAACCTGAACACAAAATGCAGCATCTCTTTTGGCTCAATTGCTTCCTTACCACTGTACTCTTTGAATGCTTTCAGCAATCTCTCATAATAGGTATGCATTGACTCCTTAGTTTCTTGCACTGTTCTGTCAATTATCTGCCAATCAATATTTTTAGGAGAAATTCTCCTTTTCAGGAATTCAGTCCCCTTATAGTAATGTTTCATCACCTCAGGTGATGGTGCACCTGTAACTCTATCCCTTTCCGGTTCGCTTGTTGGCCAATCCACTGCCCTCTTGCATTCGACCCACAAATCAGCCGGAACCACTATTTCCAACAATGTATTCAAGTCTTCCCACAGACATTTAGATAGTTTTATGAACCTGTCTGTCTGCTGATACCACTAAACCGGTTTCTCTCTCAGTTTTGGGTAATCATTTGTGAATGACAATATATCACTCCTGTGCCATAGGGACATGGTCAAACTGCCCTCCTGGAATTTCTCTCATTGGTAACATTTTTACCAGATCCTTTTCTTCCTGAACACCTTCAGACTCTTCTTGTGAATCTCGTTTCCGCTTATCCTTCTTCTTTGCCCATCTACCTTCCCACTTCTCTTTTGCTCCCCAGATCTGAGCACTCTGCAACAATTCTTTAAAATGAGCCTTCATTCCTGCTGACCTCATGTGCTCAAAATCCTTTGCTTCTAAATCTAGCCTGTAACTTTGTTTCAAACGTTTTGTTTTCTCAATCTCAATAACATGTTTTTCTGCCAGCTTTACCAAATTTCTGATGTAGCTTACTCACTTCCCTTATAATCCTTGGACACAAGTATCTCAGCTCTTCTTCTGTGTAGGATTCTAACCTGTTCACTCCCTTCGTTCCCTCAACTAGCTCCGTTACTTCTGTAGCTAACCTTACAAGATTTATCTGCCCTTCACCCTTGGATGTATTTGGAGGTGTAGTTAAACTATCCAACCATTCATTCAATTGCTGGGCTGTCAATCCCTGTAACGAGATGTTACTTGCATTTGGCACTGGTATTTGTTGCATCGCTGCACATGGAGTTTGCGGTGTCAAAAGTTTCAAACTTGGACTCGCACTCAGGCCATTTACTGAATCTGGAAGTGCTACAAGTGGACTAAGATTCATTAACTATCCAGATCCATTAAAGGTCTGACCCATAGATAACACCATCTGCCCATGATCACTCACTCCCCTCCTCACGAGGCTCTGTGACATTTCACTCTGATCTTCTGTACCTGTTTTCTTTTGTGCGTATAATGGTACCGCTGGGCCAACAGTAATCGGTAGCTATATTGCATCTGGAGCTGCCCTACCACTCGCACCTTGTGGAAAGGCTACTCCAATAGCCTGATTCATCACTGGTGTGAAATCTGACTGTGTCCCTGTTATCGGTGTAAACTTCGGGGAACCCTGCTGCTGTGTAGTCTGTTCAGTCTGAACTAGCATTGGCCTCAGGAGCACTTGCTCCGATGGCACCACTAAGTTCAAAGTCATCTAAAGAACAGGTACATCTGGATAGATTCTCTGTATCAATGGTGGATGCATTTGTGCTTGGACCACAGACGTAGTCCCTGCATTAGGAGTACTCTGTACTACCCCTTGTACCTGTCCACTGTCTGGCTGCATTGGTCCCCCTGTCCCTGATGCTTGAGCCGGAGCGGTTGGGGCAGAACTAGTACTTGGACCCCTGCATGCATCGCATATGGCAGAGGTCAATCCCTCAACAACTATGTAATAAGAGCTTCATCATCTAAATCAAGGTTTTCTACATAGGTCTTTTTCTTTTTCTTTGTCCCTGAACTCTCATCACCCCATAGCAGCATCTTCTTTATCTCTCTCACCTTATTCTGTAATTGTAGGAAATAATTTAATTCCCTGTAATGTCTCTGTTCTCCACCTTTTCTGTTCCCAATCCCACTGTGCTTCTGCCAAAGATTTTTCCTCCTTCTTTATTCTCCTCCAAAATTTCAACTCGTGTTGCTGTCTGGCTACCAGCTCCCAAACTGCTAAAGCCTCAAACTGTGCTGGCCTCGGTAATGGCTTTGTCTCATATAATGTCATTTGCAATTCATCCCAAATTCTCAAATTGAACGTTCCATGCTCTGGAAATGCTAGAGCTCACAATTTCTTTGTTATCTTTCACCACTGTTTCAACCAAAGACATGGTGCGACACCTCGCTCCTCCATTACAATATACGCCGGTGAATTTTCCGTTGGGTTTGCTCCCCCCCTGACACCTTAAATTAAGAATCACCCTTCATGGCATTTCTAAACACTTTGAAAGACTTCATTTTCTCTGTTGTGTTTATTTCAATTCAATAGTGAAATGACTTTTAGTCCCAAGATTCCTTTTACCCGTTTACTCAACCAATTGCCTCTTACGGACAGCTGCCAATCCACTTGCAACTCTTCTTACTAGCCAACCTATCCCAGTGCGGCACACTCTGACGTAACACTCACACACTGCGGCTGAAAAAGTCTTGTGGCTTGTCCTCCTAGACTTCAACTCACACAAAACTAATGCGAAATATTGTGAGCACTAACCAAAAAACAATAACCAAAACAAATCAGCTGGTTTACTACAGGAAGGTACACAATCGCTTCAGAGACCTTACGGATTTTCACTAATGGCCCTTTCGCTCATATAGCTATTCCTCATTCTCAGTCTCCCACATTCGCAAGTAAAATTCGACCCATGAATTTCACTCTCAACTGATCAATGTGTCCTCTTACTCATTTAACTCACACACCGACTTGTTGATCCACTCCCGATCAACCTACTAACCCAGACAGATTACAACATATAACCAAGTGTTTCCTACACTTGTCAATATACTCCGGAGTCTTAGACCACGCAGGGTCTGTACATCACCAACAACCACGTGGACAATTTTTTAGGACAAAGTGCGACACATATGAAGTTCAACGACTTCCCTACTCTCATACTGAGGAGTACGCACACTCCTACTAACCTCAACTGGAGTACGCCAACTCAATACTTTACCTCTCATACGTCACAATTCACCTGCATTTTGCTTAAGCCTCTGCAAGCGCAACCTACCACCTTCACACTATAACAAGAACTCTGAGAATATACCCATCTATACTAGCGGGAACCAGGATCTGGAAAAGTCATTTCTGGACTTAAGGGGACAATATCTTTGCTACAATTGCCATTTCACAAAAACAAAATTCAAACCTCATAAAATATGAACAACTAACCCTAACCTAAACTACAACCATAACTAGTAATCACCACATAACTAGTTTTCCAAGGAAACTAACCATCAAGCTGCTACCAAAAACTGCTAGAGTACCTGGCCCTTAGTAAGCAAACTTACAAGGGGACACGTATAGGTCGATTAACCTTTTGGATCGCATGGAATTTCCTAATCATGTAGTGATTACTGACATCAATAATCAGTATAACCAACCATTATTATTTACTTGACAACATCTAAAACCATATATTCATGAATAACCACAACTCAGTAAAGAGATAAAAAAAAATATTTCCCTATTGGTTACAATACTAAATCATCGAGTTAGATCAAACTTTATTCAATCAGGTCAGTATCAGTTTATTAAGGAAACATCCATAACATAATCTAATCAAAACTTGAAAAAAACATATGCTTGAATACTCCTACCTAAGCCAATAAAAGATTTTGCTGCATCTATAGAAGAGTTCAGCAGATAGTTTGTCAGTCATTTGTCACTGTCAACGTCACCCCTAGAAAGCCTACCTAACCAAGATTAGCATTAGCATGTGGGGCTTCATGCACAACAATTTAGGAAAACATGAATTTGGAAAACATCTTTCTAAGAGGAAATCTATAAAACAGCACAGTTGATACCTAGAAGAAAAGACACAAGTTAGTCAGTCACATTTTCATAGCTACCTATCCACAGAATGGATCAGCAAGAAACAAAGTCAGTCTTCGTCTTGAGGTCATCAATAGATCAGCCACGCATCAGGGTCTCAAGAGTATGAGCCCGACGACAGAATCTCGAACAGCGTCTCCTGACATCATCAATTCTCCCCACACATCTCCTAAATTCTCCGGCATCTCAATTTGTAGCCCCTTGTCATTACTTTTTATTAAGGTCTCCCAGTCCATCCCCCTAATTCCCAATTGGACAGTCAGTCAGCAGATATGACTTTAACCTATAATATTTGTTTACCAAATCTATAAATTTTAATATATGTCCTTTCACAAGACGTGGATTGGTTCACTATCTGATGTCCTTATCATCTGGATCTTCAGATATCGAAAATGTTGCATGTTCCTCTTCAGTCAGTGCTTCCATTGTTCAAGTCCTGGGAAAGTACATCTAGCCTACTCTACACATAATTGTATCAAATTGTCTTCATCATCTCCTGTCTATTGGTACATTGCAGAAAATTCTAGCTAAGCAACTTTAACATTGGGTAGTTCAGGGTCAAGTAATGCATTTGCTTCTCTACAGCTCGTTAGTGATTCAGCCTTTTCTCGTGAGGCCTGCAAAAAGGATAGGCCTTATTCACGGCTAAGTTAACTCTACAAATCAATATAAAACATAGGTTATACATTTCAATATGACATATTACTACATTATTCTTATATATTTTCATAAATTCACACAATTTCAGTTATATTAGTACAATCTCGTATAAGTGGCTCCCAATAGAAGTAGATCACGAGGCAGCCTTGAATCTACGTGGTATCTCCACTGCATAGGCAATGGCAGAGCAAGTTATCCTTCTAATAATACTGACTGAATGGATGGGAAATTCAGAATTTCAGACACTGTCTGATATTTTCCCAGAGATTCCACTACTATTAGAGCCAACTGATTAGAACTTAATATGGCCAATTTTCACGCACAGGCTCACAAGCCAGGTTCCACAGGAGTCTTGGCTTTACCTGTGTTTCTCAGCCCCTGTATTCCCCTATTAACAGAGGCAATTGAAAATATTGCCCCATCTCCCCTTGAAAAGGCGCAGTGAGGAGCTGTCATGGCATGGCTGGATTAATGGACCATTGATACTGGCCTCCTACAATGAATTGGCAGATGTAAATAATCCAAATCAGTTTTAAAGACTAGCACTGAATTGGAAGAAAGTTACTGTCTTCATATTCATATTAAGAATGCATTACTTGCTTCTAGTGTTAAGGCAATATAAAATCAGTGTTATATGGCAGTACACATTTTTATGACAAAGGTCAAAGTAGTGCAGAACCATTGGGCCTCAGACACTGGTAGATTCCCAGTCCAAATCCTCCAAATCAGCCAAACTATGATATGTCAGAAAAATATGGTATAAACATATAAAAAAGCTTTCATTTAGCATTAAACCTTGAAGTTCAGTGATTGGTTAATGGAGGTGGGTCAAACTCATCCTGATCATGAATCACATTGGCTGGCCTATCCATCCACCATGAACCGATACCCATACTACGCTCACTACTATTAACCTGCAGCCAGCACATCAGAAAAAGCCCAATACAACCCTCAAGCTAAAGTGGTATCACAATGAATAACTGAACAGAACCGACATCTGACAGCTTGTGTATATAGAAAACATAGCTACTTACCACCAGTTTTAGAGTACACACAGAAAAGGGCTCAGCAGCTCCCTCAGCGGGTCAATAATATGACTGTGTAAAAGGTTACCATTAATTAAATATGTATATCAGATTTGACTTCAGATTCTTTGTAGTATGACAATGTGGTGCTTGACCAATTTGCAGTATAGCAGCCTATTGGCCAGATGTACTATTGTACTGATCGCACAAAGCTGTCATAAATAATGTACCAACATTTTGCCACCAATAATTTATTTTGCAAACTGACCTATGTACTAATAAGTCAGTTTGTCAAAAAAGGAATCAGAAGGGGTACAGAGCGCCCTACCAAATTGTTGGGACTCAATCTGTAAGGCCACCTTCACGGGGTCAGTGACCTGTAAGAGACAGCAGACTGCCAAGCCTTTGAAAGTATTTCAAAATGTTTTTTAAAGCAGCCCAAATTTGGAAACGGGCAGCTTTAAAAAAAAGGTTTGCCATTTTGAAAAACTTCAAAGAGTGCAGAGAGTGGGCCACTGGACCACTGATTACCACTGTCTCTGAAGTTATCTTCAGCTTTTGCAGTAGGGAAGGGGACAAAAGAGTACCTGCTCCCTTTTTGGAAATCAGACACTACCTCATATTGGGAGTCAATCTCAAGCGACAAAGATAAACAAACTGTAGGTGTTCACATCAGGTACCTTCCCTCTTCACACCTTCAAGGGAATTGTTCATGTAAATTACTGTCCCAAGCATGTCTTGTTATCTTTTGTTTGGGAACAGACCTACGTCAGGGGTCCAAGCAGACCTCACTTAAACAGATACTCAAAGGTATTCCGACCAGATGCCATCGCTGCTATCGATCCTGCACGTCACCTTGACTCTGACCCAGTCTTCATGTCCCTATGGAGTCTAAGCTAGTGACCTCATTCAAAGGTGACAAGGGTTGGGGGGCTCTTCTCATGGACATGGCAGTGGCAGATTAAGTTTAACACGCCTAACTCTCTTTTAAGTTAGAGATTAGGTACATCATATTAGGGTATTAGGACATATTTCATATCTCATGTCTTTTCATGATATCTCAAGATGGTGGGGGTCTTTGTATTAATGACTTTTGTCTTTACCATTCTGTTTCTTGCACTGTTCATCATCCCAATCACTGCAGCCCTTGCAACTTATTGCAGATTGCAGTTCTGTTGAAATAAAAACTATTGAAACCTTACTGCATCTTCTTTATTGCCTGTGTTTGATTGAGATATGTTGTTCATGTGAGAAAAGAGTAATCTTCGTTTAACCACGACACTCTCTGAGATGTCATACTCGTGAGACCCTGCGTAAAGGCTACCACAAACAACCTTTTACTTTTTGGGTTTTTGGTGAGGTGCTGCTTGTAAGCCGAGAGGGTTGGGATCATAGTTGTGATTTGTTGTAGGACTGGCATAGTCGCCTATAAACATAAGTACTGTCATCCTTAAACCAGCACACTTTCCTAGAGCATGAGTCCAACTACGACACTTTGTTGTGTTCTGCTCTGTACCATCCTTCTGTGAAGATATGCACAGTATATTCAGAAACAGAGCATGGGAATTTCTCCGATTTGTGTTTGTATCCACTCTATCTATGCCGGTTTCTGGCTAATATGCATAGACTCTTATGTTTGCTTCACTGTTCTTATCAAATTAGGATTTCAATTATAGTAATTGCCATTCTGTTGTTCATTGTTGGTCAAAGCAGAGCACACACTTGATAAAAGAGTCCTCTTTTTGTGCAAGACAATAAGAGGTCTGATTCACCCGAGTAAATAATTACATTTCAGAAGGGTGAATTGTTGCTTATCCTGTTTTTTAGGATCTAATTTTCCCTTCCTCTTCTATTGATAATTAGATGGCATCTTTTTAAAAAGGCCTTAACTTCTTCTGCAATCTGGGCCAACCAGATTGTTAAAAATACTATCCACCTGTAAGAAGACATGGTTCTCAATACTCTGGGACCCTGTGCATGCATCAAACTTATCACTGTTTGCCTTTGATTCTATAGTGCCTTCCTGGACCTGTGTTGAAGGCAGTGAGACTAGTCTTGACACTTTGGCATCTGTGCTTGGGTTTGCTTAAGATGTGGAAACCAGATGACTCGAGATTTCTGTTAATGAGTGCGTGCTTTCTTCATGGTTGTCATCCAAATTGGTGGTCTTGGCCTCCATTGCTTGTATCAGATCTGTGTTATTTGTTATTGAGATTGAGTGTAGTCAAGAGTTGTCATCCTCTTCAACTGGGCTACTAGTGTTGCGGCAGGTGTTGTTCTCCTCCGTAGAAGACTGGATTGGGTCCTGTCATTTCTCAGGCCTAGGCATTGAGTGTTGTTTGTTTGAGATATGAATCTGAGCCTGTGTCGTAATGATATTTCCACCTGTCATTTCACTTGTTACTGTACCTGTTGTTTGCACTACCTCTCATAGGTATAGGTTGGGTCGCTGGTCAGAACTTATTGTTGTTGAGACTGGCTTTTGGGGCGCCAGTGGTGTCGGTAAGCCCTTGATGTTTCTGATATCAAGTAGGTAGCTGTGGCTGTATCCTTTAAGAATTAATTTACTATCGCTGGCACTGTTTGTCTTCCCAAATAGAGTTTGGATAGGTAGCATCAGTGGGCTAACATGGCCTGTGCTTGGTTTAGTTATGTTTACTGGCACACTGTAGGTCCTGGTCTTCCTTGAGGGCTCTGTTTGGTTCCAATCCTTTAGCAAGACTTGTTGTATGACCTTGCCAGACCTCATGATACCTGTCAGCTTGCAGGGTTTTTGCTGCGCCTCAGTGATAGGGAGCTCACCGTCAAACTCGCAAACCACGCCTCAACCTATTGGAGCTGTTTCTGTGAGGATTGGCTTAGTCTCTCTACATATCTGGTCCAATTACCAATGCCAAAAAGTGGAGGGCATATTGTGGTGTTCTGTGGTTGGTAAATAACAGGATCCGTTGGTCAATCAGTCCTCAATGGTATCTCCCTATGACTTTTCAAGGGGGGATGTAACACTTCAGTCTTCTCTTAGATGAGTAGCGCCTCAACCCTCCTGCATGAAAGGTGGAATGGGCACATACTTCTTCTTGCAGATTTGTCTTCTTTAGGACAGCTCTGTGATGAACCGTTGGACACTGCTTCCACTCATACATGCTTTTCAGTTGCTGTGAAGTGGTATAGGGACATACACGCACCTTGCTGTTCAGGATGAGGGGGTTGTGTAGCTGTATGGCTGTATGGCTGTTTAGCTGGATTAAGTACAGACCCCTGCCCCTTCTGAGCTGTCCAGGGGGCCTCAAGAAATCTAAGACCTCTTAGACCTTTGAGACCCCTCTCTTCCCTATTTCCTCTTCAGGTGATAGCAGTAAGTTCGATAAGTTTAAGGGACGCACTCACCCCTGCCTTGCTGCTTCCTCCTCTGTTTCCTTAACTCCTCAGCTAATATTCAGGCTCTGGAGCCAAAGGGTCAATTGGCTGATGGGCTGCTAGAGAGGTGGAGGCGGCCGGGGTTGGCTGTTCAGGGAAGGACTCCATGCTCTCATGTCTTGCCAGATGATGGTTCTGGAGATGCAGGTACTGGGTACCGGGGTCCTCTGTGGTTCCTTTCTGCTGCTTCTTCCGATGCTGAAGATAAGAACTACCAAGATCACAGAGGCTCCCTCCACATCAGCATGACTATCCCTGCTGCATCACCTCATGCTCCGAAGGCCAAAACCTGACCAGGCTCAGGTGTGTCAATCCCTCACGCAGGCGGGTTGCCACAGCCACAGGAGGGCTGCAGGAGGCCGCTGGGTCTGTGCGGGCCACAATGGCAGTGATGGCATCTACAATGATCTGATTACAACCGGCAACAACCTCCTTACGTCCCCGGCCTCAACTCTTAGCTTCTCCTCCATTGCAGAGCAACCTGTTGCATCACTGGGCCTTCGATGTATCAGTTTTGTTATTTAAACATAAAGATTCTCAGTCATATAGTTTTGACCATAACTATCAGACTTTTTTTTTCTTCACATAAATATTACTTTGTAGTAATCTGTATTCCTACCTGACCACATTTGTGCCACTGTAGGGTCTAATTTGAACAGGAGAATAATAAGAATAAAGAGAAACCTTAAAGTGCTAAACTATAGGAGTAAGTGCTGAAAGACTAAGAATAAGGTTTTCACTGAATAATAAACTAGTATAAAATAATCGTTCTCACATTTTTATTAGACATTTCTTCATCTCTATGTAGTAAACTAAAAATAGTAATTCAGCCATCAATCACATGAACCTAGATCATTTGCATATGGCAAAGGTTCTCAATTGACTGTAACAGATAAGAGGGGGATGCAGTTAGAAAAGCTAGTGATGGATGGAGCACATTAGAAGCATTTCCTCCAGTGATATTATAATGCACAAAATGTGTTTTCACAATCCTATTCTCTGTTAAAGGTACCATTGTGGGCATATATGCCTAAGTCAATTTAATTGATAGTTTTAAATGGAGTATTTCAACATGTTATCCTGAATTTTTTTTAACTTCTACAACAATTTACATCAGCTACAGTGCTAAGAAAAGTGTTAAAATGTTAACCAATAGAGTCAGCTTACCAGGATGGGTGAGAAAGGAGAATCATTAAACAACCTACTACAGGCAGTTCCAAACATGGGGCCTTATTTAGAGTTTGGTGGGTCACAATACTCAGTCACAAACACACAAACATAGCAGATGTCTACTCTGCTGTATTAGAAGTACAATTGTAATACAGCGGATGAGCTATCTATCACTTTTTGATTGATTAGCCCATCCACCAAACTCTCAATGAGGCCCATACTTCGTAAAAGTGTTATTTTTAGAAATAAGATCTATGCAGACCTAAAGGGTTTCTTGTAGTAAAAGAGTTTAAAGCAATTATGAGTAATATGTATTTTTTTGTCTGACATATTACTCCTGTTAAAAAATAAATGAGTGTAGAGGCGAAAGGCTTATGAGATTTTCTGTCTGGAATTAACATCTCGTAAAATCAGATATGGTTCTCCAAAGCCTGGAAAAAATGGGTTTGGAAAAACCTACCCACTCAGAATCAGGCAGTCCATGTGGAAATTTTACTCCGACTGACCTGTGATCAGGGCTAGAGAGAAAACAAAAAAAGCACCGCCAACTGTTAAACACCCAAATACCGAATATGATGACACCCTTGACTTAGTATTTGGTGATATCTATATACTCATGAACAATTAAAAGAATAGGAGACTGAGGAAATTCAACTTTTGGATTGAAAAATGTATGCTACAGAGTATTGATAAAGAATTTTGTGAGGATGAGAGGCTGGACCCCACTCTGACGTTTCTATTCTCAAGGAACACAAATTAGATTTAGGTGGTGCATTACTCATGGCCAGTAGTATAGTGATGATGAATAAGTATAGAAAAATGCCTCTTTTTGCATGATTGTCACCAATTTATTTGGACTGATGCTGCTGGACGTTTGATCCTGTGCACTGGGACACTGCTAACCAGGCCCCAGTGCATGTTTTATGACTCCTAAATCATGTATAAATTGGCTATACTCCTAATTTCCATATTAATCTTATGTGTAAGTCCCTAGTATATGGTACAAAGTCTACCCAGGGATTGTAAGTTAAATGTCACTAGTGGACATCAGCACACATTGTTTCACCTACTATAATGACAGTGCTGTTTTAAAACTGCAAATTTGACCTGCTAAAAAATAAACTTTTGACAGACCTAGTCCCTCTTTTTAAATATTAATAACTCACTAAGTAGTCCTTACTGTCCATATTATTTAAAAGTAGGACTTATAAAAGTTTAATGTTAAACATGTCCTTAGAGTGACAAGGACCCAAAAGCTATTCTCACTGTAGCAGTGTTAGCTGTTCCATATTAAAGCAATGGGGAACACCATTACATTTCTTAATGCTATTGCTGCCTAGGAAATAGCTACAAAGTTAATTCTTTGGATTTTTAAAATATTTATTACATGCCCAATTAATTTCTAAAGTTGGATTTGAAATACATATTTTTAAAAAGGGTACTTTTAAAAGGTTACCTTTACCCTGCCAAAAGCCTCTAGGAGCCTATTTATACAAATTTTCCACTTTCACCCAGGAGCTGGGTAGCCCCCCTGATGATCATCCAGGCTGTGCCTCGGAACGTGATTAACTTCAAAGAGGCCTATTCTATCACCAGCAAATGCTAACTAACACTTGGGCAGGGACCTTATTTCCATCTATTCTAACAGGCACCAATCCATGTGGGAGAGGAGCTGCCCTCAGACAGGTTTGAAGTGATTACAGAGGAGGTGTCTCTAATTTCTATAGTTACACCTCAGGGGTAGGCATAAGAGCTCTGCACAGGGGAAAAGAGGTTTCACCATTTTGGCTGTAGGTATAGAGGGGCACAGTGTGATTGTTTGCAATAAGGCACCCAGAAAATGCTGCAAAAATTAGTAGGATTACCCATGGGAACTTTTTCCCTTTTGGTCAGGGAAGGGCCAGGAGTCACCACCACCCACCGGCTAAGTGCCAAGGATAAATTAGGCACCCCTGGGTATCCTCTTCAAAAATCTATTTGATCTGTGGGAAAAGGACTGCACCTGCTGTTGGGACCTGTGAGGAGATCTAAAAAGCTGGATCTGCTCCCACTTGTATACCAAGCAAAGAAGTAGACTCTAAGTGTCAGTTGGATTACATCTTGTTAAGCTGCAAGGACAGCTACTAGAAGCCGTTTCCCTGAAGAGACCAGCTGACCAGTTACAGCTGTACCTGCCTTGGACCATGCTGATAGTTTCCACTGGAGTGTGCCTTGATTCCCATGTGCTGATCTTGAGGTTCATATAGTGTTGGCTGAGTCAAAGTGTACTCATAACTTCCTGAAAAACTTGGGACTCAGAAACTTTTTAGGCTCCAAAGACCTCTTTAGGACTGGGAGAAACTGGCAAATTCAATCTGATGAAAGTGTGTTGCTGCTGGGTCAAAGATTCAGGTTGCTCCTGCTCGGATCTTTGTGCAGCAGCAAATCTGTTTCAGGATGACACCGTGGAGGATGTACCCAGGCTCAGTGAGCTCTGTTTGGCTACACCTTGCAGCCTAGCCTCAATGGAGACATCCAAGTACCAAAAATGTCTATGTTCGGAGCACAGAAATCTTCACTTAGCAAAAGTACCAAAAGTATCTGGCTGGTGAATGACATTTCTTGAGTTAGAATTTTGAATTTCTCCCAATCTGACCTCTCCCATCAAAAGTCAACAGGTTCACTGGCACCTCGTTCTGCCATGTAGAGCCATGTGGAGTCCTATTCAGGCACAAACTGTTGCCTTGCCAAGCTGAAAATTGTTGACTTCCATTTCAAACACTAAAGCCCTCATTACAAGTTTGGTGGGCAGCAGAGGCTGCCCGCCAAACTTGTACCACCACCTGACCATCAGTGCGGTCAGAACACCACCGGCCCTATTATGAGTTCACCGCAGGGCCTGAACACTGAGGCCGGCTCATAATCGAGCTGGTATCAATATGGCAGTGCGGCAGGTGCAGCAGCACCCGTCGCGCTTTCCACTGCCCATAATTTGGGCAGTAGAAAGGTTGACGGGCTGTCTATCGGGGCCCCTGCACTGCCCATGCCAAGTGCATGGCCATTACAGGGGCCCCTTGTGGCTCCCGGCACTCCTATTCCGTCCGCCTTTCCATGGCCATGAAAAGGCAGGCAGATTGGGGAGTCGTAATCCCGAGGGCAGATTACAACCACCGAGACGACCAGGCTGTTGACTGGTGGCACCCTGGTGGTGTCAGTGGTCAGACCATGGTGACTCCACTACGGTCGTAATGTGGCCGTCGGACTGCCGCGAACGCCATGACTGCAGCAGTCTGACTGCCACTGCGAGTCTGGGGGCCTTAAGACCTCCAGATTAGTGATGAGGGCCTAAGTCATGAGGTAAAACGCCCAACTGGGACAAACCTGGTTTCTGAATACAACCGGTAGTCCATCGTGTTCAGCTTCAAATCATGCCTAGGTACCAGTCAAGCAGAGTCAAATAAGGGGAGCTGGCGCTTACTGCTTTTTGGAGCTATTTCTATTTAAAAATTGACATCTTCAGTTCCCCTTATTGTTTTTTGTCATTTCAGAGTCATTTTGTTCATTAAAAATGTTAATATTGATAAAAACAATGTCAATGTACACCATGATATGTGTACACATAACAAACAAACTTGTATCACTGTTTATCCTCCTCCTTATCAACACTGAGGGCCAGATGTAGCAAACAGTTTGCGAGTCGCAAACGGCGAAAATTGCCGTTTGTGAGTCGCAAAAGTGTGTTTGCTATGCTTTGCGAGTCGGAATTGACTCGCAAAATGCATTTCAGAGTCGCAAATAGGAAGGGGTGTTCCCTTCCTATTTGCGAGTCGCAGTGGTATGCAACTCCATTTGGGACCGCGTACGCGGTCGCAAATGGAGTCGCAGTTACCATCCACTTGAAGTGGATGGTAACCCACTCGCAAACGGGAAGGGGTCCCCATGGGACCCCTTCCCCTTTGTGACTGGACCCCAAATTATTTTTTCAGAGCAGGTAATGGTCCAAAGGACCACTACCTGCCCTGAAAAAATCCGAAACAAAAGGTTTTTTTTTTTTTTTCCAAGTGCAGCTCGTTTTCCTTTAAGGAAAACGGGCTACACTTTGAAAAAAAAAACCTGCTTTATTTAAAAGCAGTCACGGACATGGAGGTCTGCTGACTACAGCAGGCCTCCATGCCCGTGAGTGCCCATAGTCGCTATGGGGCCGCAATTTGCGACCCACCTCATTAATATTAATGAGGTGGGTCTTTGCGACCCCATAGCGACTCGCAGACGGTGTCTGAGACACCGTTCTGCATAGCAAATTGCGCGTTGCAATTTGCGAGTCGCTCGGACTCACAAATTGCAAGTCGCAATTTGCCAACTTCCTACATCTGGCCCTGAGTCAGAAATATGTGGTCCGGCAAGCACTGTGACCTAGGCCTGAAACAACTGATTGAGAGATCTTAGATGGGGTGACAAGTAGCCCGTAGATAAATATGCCAACAGGAAAAAACCAGATTCATCCCTCAGATAGGCAGTGACACCACAATGATCCTAGGAAACTTGCCCTCAATAACACACATTTAGCCAAAGTGGTGCCCGTTCCCAAAACACCATAAAAGTTAGACACCACATAAAGTTAGGAACACGCCGCCAATCAGAACACAGCACACACAACACAAAGTGATCATGTGCTCCCCATGTCGGATATCGGGACATATTACCAACTGGCCCGCATTATGTCCACGCAAGGTAAAAACCGACCTGTGCACTTTATGAGATGGTCAGATTTATGACTCTGTGAATAGGCCAGAATTCTTTTTTCCAAAGAATGCATAGAATTGTTTTATAACACTTTGAGAAATGTGTGTAATGGCACTCAGAACCAATGTGCTTTGAGACAGTTAACAGACCCCAACTCTTTACTGCTCTCCCGGCCACTGCATTTAATTAAACCTACTGTTCCTGTTTTGTTTAGTCTAAAAGGGTTTTCTCACTGCTCCATTATCCACAAGAACACCCTCAGGATCACGACCAACACCAAAGACACCCTCAGCAGCGCCAAACTCCTGCACTTCCAAATCCATAGGGACCCAAACACCACCCTCTGACATCATCAGCACGCACGCTCTCGCATCCACTGACTACATACTCCTCGGAGACTTAAACTTCCACCTTGAGAACAGCAACAACACCAAAACACCGACACCTTGCTCGAAAACCTCTCCAACCGCGGCCTCAAACAGCTTGTCACAACACCAACCCACTCCGCAGGATGCACACTTGACAATATTTTCTCTGGCAGTAATCACGTCTCTTTCAGCCACACCACCGAACTCTACCAGACAGACCACCGCTGCATCCACAACACACCACCACCCACAACAGATCTCCCACCGCAGTTGGACCAAGGTCACCGAAGACCAACTTATCGTGACCCTGCCCCAGAACCCACCTATTGACACCACCGACACTGATGCAGCTGCTCGCAATTTCAGGCAATGGGTCAACACCTGTGCCAATACTCCTGCCCCAATCAAGAATCACTCCAATAGACGCACCGACAGAAAGGCCTTCTGGTTTACCACTGACCTTCACGAATCTAAGCAAAGCTGCTGAAGACTCAAAAGAAAGTGGCGCCTAGATCAGACTCTGGACAACCACACAGCCTTCAAAAATGCGATCTGCAGACACCACCAACTCATCCGAGCCGCCAAAAGCACCGCCTTCAATGACCAAATCAACAACAATACACACAGCCACAAGGAGCTCTTCAACGTCGTGAAGGAACTCACCAACCCCAGCTCCAACACCAATGACATCCCGCCATCCCAAAACTTATGCGACTCCCTAGCCTCCTACTTCCACCGCAGGATTGCAGACATCCACAACAGCTTCAGCACCCAGACCCCCCCCGGCAACCACCAACACCATAAATTCACCTCCGACCAACCTCCTGCTCTCCTGGATCTTCGTCAACGACAACAACACCATCGAAATCATAAACACCATCCACACCAGCTCTCCATCTGACCCCTGCCCTCAACACATCCTCAACAAAGCAAGCTCTGTCATCGCACCCCAACTACGGAAGATCATCAACAGCTCCTTCAAGTCAGCCACCTTCCTGGAGAGCTGGAAACATGCCGAGATCAGTGCCCTCCTCAAAAAAACCAAGGCGGACCCAAAGGACCTCAAGAACTTCCGGCCTATCTCACTGCTCCCCTTCCCAGCAAAAGTTATCAAGAAGGCCACCAACAGACAATTAACCCACTCCCTAGAGGACAATGGCACCCTGGACCCTTCCCAATCAAGATTAAGCAGCAACCACACCGAAACCACCCTCATCTCCGCCACTGACGACATCAGAACCATACTGGACAGCGATGAAACTGCAGCCCTCATCCTCCTGGACCTCTCGGCCGCATTCAACACCGTCTGCCACCACACCCTACGCTCACGCCTCAGCAATGCTGGAATCCGTGACAGAGCCCTGGACTGGGTCACCTCCTTTCTCACCGGCAGAACCCAGAAAGTCAGCCTCCCCCCATTCCGCTGAGAGGCCACCAAAATCATATCTGGTGTACCCCAGGGTTTGTCCCTCAGCCCGACCCTCTTCAACGTCTACAAAGCCCCGCTTGCTAACATAGCCCAATCCCACAGCCTCAACATCATCTCAGACGCCGACGACACCCAGCTGATCCTCTCCCTCACCAAGGACTCCGCCAAGACCTACCTCCACAAAGGAATGAAGGCAATTGCCAAAAGGATGAAGAGCAGCTGCCTCAAACTCAATTCCGGCAAGACGGAAGTCCTCATCTTTGGCCCCACTACCTCTGCCTGGCATGACTCCTGGTGATCTGCCACTCTCGGAACCTATCTGACTCCCACCAACCACGCAGGCACCCTAGGATTCATCTTGGACCCCTTACTATCCATGACCCAGCAAGTCAACACCATCTCCTCCTCCTGCTTCAACACCCTCCGCATGCTCCAAAAGATCTACAAATGGATACCCACCGAAACCAGAAGAACAGTCACCCAAGCCCTTGTAAGCAACAAGCTGGACTACGGCAATGCCCTCTACGCAGGAACCATGGCCAAACTCCAGAAGAGGCTGCAACACATCCAGAACGCCCCCACACGCCTCATCCTGGACATCCCCCACCACTGCCACATCACAGACTACCTGAAAAACCTGCACTGGCTCCCAGTCAACAAGAGAATCACCTTCAAATTCCTCACCCATGCTCACAAAGCACTGCACAACATCGGACCAGAATATCTCAACAGACAACTCTCCTTCTACACCCTGACCCGGCATCTTCGCCTCGCCGACCTTGCCCTCACAACCGTCCCACGTGTCCGCAGAAATACAAATGGCGGTAGATCAATCTCGCACCGCGCCACCAAAACGTGGAACACTCTTCCCTCCCACCTGCACCAGACTAAAGACCTCCTTACCTCCAGGAAACTTCTCAAGACCTGGCTGTTCGAGCGGTAGCAGCACCTCCCCCCACCTTCTCCCCCTCCCCTCCTCAGTGACTTGAGACCCCTGAGTAGTGCGCTTTACAAATCCCTGATTGATTGATTGATTGGTTCTCAGAGCTATCAGTTTCTTAACACCGTTGGAAACTGAAAGAAGTGAGAGGTGTTATTCGCTTGGACATCTGAGCATGACACAGATGGTACGCATGAACCTTGGGTGTGATATAGGATATAAATCGGACATTAGGGAAAGATTTGGATCTTGGCGATTAGGTATAGCTTGTGCTTTGTTCTGTAGATGATAGTGATAGACTATCAAGCTCACTTGGTCCCACGTACCACTCAAAGCCTCCCCTCAGCATCGGGCACTATGCATTTGGAACAGGCTAAGGGTTTTGTTTGTTTTGGACAAAGACATAATTTTTTTCTCTTTCACTTTTTTCTCTCTTCAAAACATTGTAACTCGCTCTTCACATCGGCAAGACATAAAAGAACACCGGCAAAGAGCCCCCCAGTGGGTCCTGCTGGACATTGCAGCACCAGTCCAATGAGGAGCTTCCTGATGATGAAGCATGACACCCATTTGGGTGTGTGAAGGATCTTGCTCCTGAGTGATCAGATCCTCTGATCTGGCTTCTCGGGTTATCTCCGACTTCTTCCTTCTTTATCTAACTTAGGAACTACATCATTGTCTATTTACAGAACCTCTTTGCACGCCATGTGCAGGGACTAAAGCAGCATGCACGTGTCCTTGGAGAACGTTCACCAGCGACCCCCAAATTGCGAAATGTCCCCTTTCTTTCACATCACCACACCCACATTAAGGTCAAAATGTTCTGTCCACATTGGTAAAGTACACACACACACACTAGGGAAAATAGTTAGGAAAAAAGGAATAATCCCATGAAGATCACCCCATTGAAACACCGTCCTCTTTCATGGTGAGATGAGAGGATCAAATGCTGCTCAAAATAAAACTCCGGCGATCCATAACTAAAACACTCACCTCTCCCCAAAAATAGTTGCCTCAAATGGAATCACCTTCAAAATAAATGTACAGAACATTTGTGAAAAATAATGATGTATGTTTTTCCAGAGATAACCTACAACACACAACTCTTATCCAACAGATCTGTGACGGAGCCATGAGTGCACCACCTTTACAGCAGCCCGCCACCTCTTTAGCAGCAACTTCCAGAATCACAAGACCCAAGTGTGTGAGACAATGACCATAGACTGTTTGGGACTGTTTTTTACATGGACATTCTTCCACAAACTCTTTTTCCAAAAACAAAGACACTCTTGGTACCACAGCACAGTTACCAGAGTGGAGACACCTCGAACGTCAGAAGACTGCAGACGTTTCTCCAGGAAACCATCACGAGATTTGCAAAATACCAAAAGTTATGTATTTTTGCACCATTGTATACTGTCTGGAAATCCTCAGTTTCTACAGCTCCCCCACTCCAGGTTCTAGGGGTCTTTGAAGTTGGCGACACCCGCACCATCTGCAGACTTCATTATGGAGAGTTTCCTGGAAGTGGCTTTCATATTGGCAGCTGGTGAGAGTCAAGGTTGCCACTCTAATGTTGCGGCTGGAGGAGGTCTTGTGGACAGCTGAATGATGTGAAGTGTGCACGCAGCCTCTGAAGCAACGCACTTCATTGAGGAGATTTTGAGAGACAGAAGCCTTTCTGGAGAAGTCATGCATTCGTTTTCCTGAAGGAATTGTTGCAGTCATGCAAGTATTCTGCGAGAGAGAGAATTAATTCTTAAAAGTTCTGGATAAGCCATAGAAATCTTTACTTCCCAGAACATTTGTTTTAGTGGTGAGAAAATAGTAAAGAGCAGGAAGAACAGTATTTTCAAGAACATTTGTTTTCTGTCATATTAAAAATAGTGATTATTCCTAGAGCAGTCCTTTAGTCCTGAGAAAACAGTACAGAGCAGAAAGAACAGTTATTTCAAGAACTCTCGTTTTCTGTCATAAGCAAAAGGTGAACAGCAGTAATTCCTAGAAAATTCATTTTCGCCATAAGAAAACTGTAAAGAACAGGAAGAGCAGTATTTTCAAGAACATTCGTTTTAGTCATGAGGAAACTGAAAAGCGTGAAAAACTCAAAAAAGCATTATTATGCATTTGCTAAACTACCACTGCAATCACACCCGGGATTCATGTAATCTGCCTTTTTATATACAAGGTGCTAAGGTCACATGGCTACAGCCATCTAAAGTAACATCAATACTGCTACATTGTTGCAAACTTTTTTCCATTTCACCGTAATTATAAATAGTTCACACAGAAGTGGTGCCTTTATAAACCCCACTTCTAACACACCTGTAATTCACGTAATCTGCCTTTTTACCTACAGGGCACTCTGGCCACATGGCTACAGCCAACTAAAGTAACACCAATGTTGCTACACTGTTGCAAACTATTTATCACCTCACCCAGCCGTGATTGTAAACAGTTATAATTATCATAACCATGAAGTGTCGCTCTACCAGTTCACCGAACGCTCACTAAAGGTATCGTGGGGGATTAGCTTTATCACTAATGCGTAGTTCTTTTAATTGCTTCCAAACGCAGAGCACTCAGGTCACATAGTTACAGCCATTTATATAAGCAACAAAACAAATTCAGGCATTCTCTATATTGCTTGGGCTCATCAAATTAAATGTAGCCGTCCATAAGCATTTCAAACATGTCCAAAACCTGATTTTAGCAGCAACTTGCAAATCAATGTTATATAACTTGATTTACCAATGTAATAAAATCGTGAATCACGCAGCCATGATAAGCCATCGTTAAACCCACTCTCCAAACACTCACTGTGATGGCATAGGGAATTACCCTTGCCGCCAATTTTTCTCCCTTTTAGCTTCAAGTTACTCAGGTCACGTGTCAATGACCATTTAAAGTGACAAACACACCGCTATAATATGAAAGCTTTTAGGGCACCTAACACTGCTGTGTTCGAATAAGAACAGAGTCACCTGGAACTGTTAGTGAGAGGGTGATAAAATATCAACACCTCTTGCTCCCTTTCAACTAAGTCACATCAAATTATTATCCTATTTCACAAAGACATACACCTCCATCAGGTCATCATCGTGACAATGGGGGGTTATCAAGCCCATTCATAATGCGCAAAGGGCATATGAACATTCCAAAGAATTCCTATGATGGTTTTTGTATTACCTACTGCCAAAAGGGGGAAAAACAACATATACAGGAAAGACTAAACAATTTCGGAAAAAATAATAAACAGTATCAACCTCTTTGACAGTCTAGCAGCGTACCACATCCTCAAAGTCAGTCATCCATAATACCCCAAGCTCCCTTGTTCATTTCACAAATAAGCTGAGTGACTAACCAGATAAATAATAATCACTCCTTATTTGCACATCTGGTGTCACAAACATATGAATAACATGACATATATCTTAATTCTTATGCTTGTGAAGATGACCATAGTCCTTATAAATATGAGAGATCCCTCCACTAGTCATAAAGCACTACTGGACTCATTATAGCATAAGTCATCCCATGCACACATGTGTGAAACAATGATGAAAAGTAATGGAATTTATTTATTTTCAGTGTTGTGTCCCATCACAATGCAACGGAGGTGGCTAATCCAACCTACTTCCTTTTGTCTCAGTAACAGCTTCCTACTGCCTCCCCTCACGTTCAGGGGGACATGATCAATCCCATGAAACCAAACATCAGTCATGCCCGCATGTATTTCAAACATATGCACTGTCATAGGATATCTGTGTTCCCTGTTACGTATAGCACGTATGTGCTCTTGTATATGTGTCTTGAGAGGTCTCACAATGCTGCCAACATATATTAGGCCACATCCCCAACCAATTATATAGAACACAAATTTAATTTTGCAATTGATAAAATGTCGAATACTGTACTTCCGCTCTCTATTGTAACAAAAGTGTTTCATTCTATGCCTACCAAACCCCCACATTTTACAGTCACCACATCTGAAGAACCCTTTGCTAGATTTGCATATCCATGTACTAGTAGTTGCCACATCTGTTACATAGCTCGGGCATAGTAGGTTTCTTATTGTCTTGCCTTTGCGATATGTCACCTTAGGTTTATGGGCAATATCACCCTTTATTCCTGGAATATCGAGTAATAGGTGCTAGTGTTTCCAAATAATTTTATATATATATCATTACTCATCCTGGTATACTGCGTAATGAATACTAAATCACGATTTATGTTCCTCGTGTATTTCTGGCTCATATCCAATTTGTTATCCCTTGGCAGCTGCCGTACTCTATGCTTTGCTCTTTACAAAACCTTTTGCTTGTGGTCCCTGGCTAAAAAATCACTGTTTAGTCATTTATATGTGCTCCATGCATTTTTACTCCTCACTACAATTATAGCGAGCACGCACCATTTCACCATAAGGAATATTGTTTATCCTTGATCTAGAATGTGCGCTTGGAGCGTGTAGAACACTGTTACAGGCAGTGGATTTTCTGAACAAAGTGTTATGAATCTTGCCCTGTTTCGTATAAAACTGAAGATCCAAAAATCTATTTGTTCCCTGCTGCGTGCCATGGTCAGTCTAACGCTATACGGAACTGTAGTTTGACACAGTCTTCAGACCCAACTCTGTACTGCTATCCCAACCTCTGTGTTTAATTAAACCAGCTGTTCCTGTTTTGCCAACTGCCTCTTGGTTTTAATTTTTTAAGGTAAATTCACATTCGAGCAACAAATTATTCTTTTTTGGAGTGGGATTTTTATTTTGTTTTGTTTTCAACTTTTTAACTGTTTTGGTACTTCTAAATGCTTTGCACATTTTCTGAAGGTAAACTTTTCTGATCTGTGCCATAGCTACCCGGGGTTGAGCTCACGTTTGGATTACTGAATCCTTTTACAAAACCTTTAATGGATCTAACAAGTATAGCAATCCTATCACTTGAGGTGGACTACCATCCACCCAAAGTAATAATCCACTTCCTCACAATAAGCAATATATAATATGTTTTTTCTTGTTGTTATGCCGAATACTATTAAACAGCTTTCTAACTTGCATGAGGCCATAGATTATTTCCTGAATGACATTCCACTAGCAACTTTCACAAGCCAGAATTATCTCTGCTAACTTAGTATGTGTGCTGGAAGTATGTGAAGATTAATCTTAGGTGGTGTTATTTTTTGTAAAATATTTGAACTAACTTGGTTTATTTTTGTGACACTTGTGTGGAGGTAAGCAAGTCTAAGTGTAGTGTTGAGCTTTCGATCCTCACTAGTAGGTGTGGACGTGAGGCCTCTGCTCATGGTTTTGGAATGTTTCATAGCATGTTTGTTAGCATTTCCCATCTCTCGTAGATACGACTTAAGTCCTCTGGGTTGCATAGATTAGATTGTGTTTAATTTTGGACTTGTATTAGTTTATCAATTGTCAGTTTAAAAGCAAGGATACTTATAATGTACTTGACTAACTTGTATAGTGTAGGTTTAAAGATGCTCTACGTTTCTTGGCTTCAGACCTTTGCTAAAACAGTGGCCCATTCTAGTTTTATTATGGTTTTAATTGTGGAGGAGGCATACATGCAAACTGTTTCTCATCCATACATTATTGACCCTAGAGAGGTTTGCTCCCAGCGAACCTAGACAGAGGAATGTTGGGGTGGTATTTGGGACATGCCTTGGTGAATATGCAATGGGTAAATGACTATGGCCAGGCTATTTATAATGTCATCGTCTTCATAAATGATTGCCATAAATTATGTTCTCAATTGGTTCGCACATCTCCATAAAACAACAAAGAAAATCCATAGGATGTGCAGTACTACTTGTCCACAAATCCAAGTTCAGACATAAACTCCAATTTGTGAATGAACTCGATTTCTGGATTCCATGGTTATGTATACATGGTGACATTTTTCTCCCTTTTACCCTATTAGGTAGGACAGGAGCAATGTATAAGGGAAAAATGTAGGTAGTACAAATTTCATATACCCTATAAACAAATGTCATAGCCTATGACTTGGTAAAAACAACAAATGAAATTCTGTTATTTGCAAGATGTATTTTGTCAACTTCAAAGAAGAACAATGACAGGATTCAAACAAGTCCTGACTGCAGGAACTATGTGTCACAATTGCCTATCAATGATGCTGTAGAACACAAAGCGCTTATACTCTATGCTTTCAAAATCAAAACCATCATCAGCAAGTCTTGTGAGACTTCCTTTAGGTTCATGGGACATGTGATCCTTCTGTCTTCACTCATCTGTATTATGAAGCACTGCCTTCCGAGATGCAAGGCTTCTGTCTTTGAAATACATGGACCTTGCACACCCTTCCATCTTTGTTTGCTCTGGAAGATATGCATCACCATGATCCTGTACCTTGAAGAAGTACCTTATATGGACTGGTCCACATTTTCTATGGACCCCCTTGCTGCATCCCAACAAATTGCCACAAAGGCCCAATCATGTGCATCATCGAACTAGCAGCGTCAGCATAAAATCAATTTGCATAGGACCACAATAAAACATTTGATGGAGTTTTGGTTCATGTTTTCTAACTTGACCGGCAAAAAAGTATTAATGACAATAGAATTCTGTCTTGGATTTTTTAAGTAGCCATCGAATTGAAAACTTACATTAAGAAATCCATTCAAGACTTACTTTACCAGGCATACATCAAAACCAAATGTACTTCAACAACCACTAGATCCTATGCAAATCACCCTTACACCAAACCTAAGGCACACACTTCAACAGAATCACCTTTGTGCTTTGCAGTGCCTCAAATGGAGACTGCCTTCAATCACTGTGGTTATGGTTAAAGGCATTTATAGAGGGGCAATCTTGGCATGTTTAATAAATAGTGCTGAAACAGAAAAAGACCCAATGCTAAATGTACAAAGCACTTTTGCAATCGCAAATGCCTGATTCCCAGAAGCAGGCCATTTGTGACTGCAAAAATGCATTTTCTGATGTACAAAGCCCAAATTGTGATTCAGTAACTTGTTTCCAAATCGTAATAAGGGTTTTGCGATTCAGTATGTTGAAGGGGCATGTTGAGGGTGTCCCTTCCTAATACCAAAATCAGTGCTATCTATTAATGTTTTGCGACTGAAATGTGGTTGCGAAACATTTGCAGTTTATCGCCAAGTTAAAGTTTGTGGTAACCCATTCACAAATGGAAAGAAGTACCCAAGGGGCCCCTTCCCCTTTGAGAATGGTGGAAAAAATACTTTTAAGAGCAGGACTGCCTACTCTTAAAAAAATTAAACTTCAAAGTTTCATTTTTATGAGATTAAACACATCCTATTTACTTTTAAGGACAATAGGCTGCATTTAAAAAAATGCTTTATTTTTAAAACAATGACAGAAATGGGTCTCTGCTGACCCCATAAAACCACCACCATCCCAGCAATGGCAGCAAATCCCAGTGGGTCACACAATATTATCCATGATGTAGGTCAATTTGTGACCCACTACAAATCACTAATGAAACTCAAAAAGGTTCACACAGTAGGAATAGCGATGTACTAATTGCGATTCATGAAAAAAATCACAATTAGATATTCACTATTTCTATTTTCATTCATCTGGCCCCGAGTTCGTTACAATGATTCACATTAATTTGTCGTCCTTGAGGGTTGTAGTCTGGCAGTTCCAACTAAATATTGAATGGATGCAATATGATGACAGAACTATCAATGAGGTAAGTGCACAGAGTGAGGTATAGGTAGAGTATTTCTAACCAAACATCTACATACCTTTAACATATATATATATATATGTATATATCTATATATACATTAATATATATGTGTAAATATCATGTTTATATATATATATCTGTGTGTGTGTGTGTGTATGTATATATATATATATATATATATATATATATATAAATATATATATATGTGTGTGTATATATATATATAATAATGGAGGCTCTGGTTGGCAGTCAGTTTGCACTTTGTTCTAGCAGGGACACTCACTCTAGTCAGGGCAATGGAGACAATCTCACATTGGTCCTCGATGCAGTGTAAGAAATTTGGCTATGTGTCACTTTACAGTGGGCATAGTCTACGTATGTGTTTGTGAATACCTAAGTATGTGTAACACAGTAAGTGACTGGATAATGTGAGTGAATAAAAGTATGTGGTGTAATGTAATGTTGAAATATATGTATTAGCTACCTTATGTGTGTACTTACCTGTTATCCTTTGGAGTACACAAGCCTGGGCTTGGGGACCCCTTCCTCCATGGAGAAGTGACAATCCTGGCTTGTGCCTTGTAAAAATACACAACATCACATTGCCTTGCTGCAGTGAAAGATGAAATCATAGGTTATATAGTCCAAGTTTGGTCAGCGGGTTCAACAACATGATTGTCACATGTGTAGACCCACTACTAGTAGAGGGGATGTGAAATACAGACATATTCCAGTGTGTAAAGTGACTTCAGCAGGTCAGATGTCTATTGAAAAGCCACTATGTCATTTCCTATGCCTGGGTTAAGGAGGCATAGGAATTGTGATGTATTCCACCCTAAAAGTGATGCATCTCGCAGTGGAAATATCACTGCATCAGTCCTAAGTGAGTTTTGATGAAGGAACGCCTACCCTGCATGCATTATAAACCACATGGCGCAGCCAATTCCAGTGGAGGATTTTGTTTTACCCAAACGATGAAAAACTGACTCTTTGGGCCCAATGCTTGGTTTTGTAAGTATGGAGCAACATGGAGCAGAGAATGTGTCACCGATGCATAAAAAAAAAAGATGCAACAGCAGCGCAATCTACTTGTAAATATGCCCCATAGTTTTAAGGCATCTCAGTCTACCTACCACTCACTTTAATACCAGATTATTCAAAGAAGAAACCATTACCACCTTTCTCAAGCAAACCACCATGTACTCTCATCTCAAAATAACTTAGCACAATCCCAGCACTATTAGCCTTTAGAATGAGATCATTGTCCTCAACACCATCTTAAATAACTGGAGGAAAACCAAGGTAGCCCAACTACAAGCTCAACAGTACAGGTTTCTAGAGGGAAGGCAAGAAGCCCAACTACAAGCTCACGAGGACAGAAACAAGCTCGCTAGGAGGGACTCATAATCCCCAGGTCAACACTGCTTGCTGCACTGCCCTGGCGGATTAAGACCGCCGGCAACACCAGGCTATGGACTGGAGGCAACCTGGCAGTGCCGGCAGTCGGACCATGGTGGCTCTGCCACCGTCATAATGTGGAGAGCAGACCGCTGCTTTGGCAGAGGTCCGACTGCCACCGTGAGTCTTGTGTTCATAGGACCGCCGGACTTGTAATGAGCATCTCAGTCTCAACTTTAAAAAAAACAATTCACATAATGAAATGTGTTGTCATGTTGCATCTTGGTGGCAAAGCATTTCATATGCCTCTTAGTGGTGGCTATTGAAATGTCTGCATGGTGAGCGATAATAAGATTTCCATATATAATTGACTAGCCAATTGTTACATTCTACTGCACTATGTTTAAGGGAATTCTCTATAAGCCGTTGTGAAGGAGCATTCAGGACCACCATGAACGTTGACTGGTTAAGTTGTGTTCATAGGGGGTCTATTGCAGAAAATACATCAGGGCAGCACTGTAGGTAAAATATCTGGTGCTCATTCAGTAAAATTAGTAAAATAAAATCTATAAAGTGTTGAAGAAGCCATAGCTCTCTTGCCCAAGGTACACTCTCTTACTTACTATCCACAAAGAATGGTGGAATGGAATCAGAAAATGAGATACAGATAATTAGTTTAGTTAGGTAGTAGCAGGTAATATATGAGGTAGATTTATTATACTGATATAAAGATAAATATAGATCTAATAAGAAATTCATGCTAAAATATATTTGGCAGCATAACTGTATTTGGTGTATGCAGCCAGTATTAAATGTTTCTGATGGTGTAGTGTTTTAACAACAATAAATACCTTACAAAATCTGAAGGTGCCCTTGTTATACAATGCAGGATTGTATCCAGCCTGTTGAAGCCAAGATGCTCTGGTGTATTTTAATGGGCCTGAAAATGGTTCAGAAAGTCTCTGATTTATATGATAATACAGATAGGACTCCCGGTTTTATGGTATTTATTTGTTGAACATTACTATCTGTATTTATTCATATTTATTTTTTGCCCATATTATCGGTATTTATAAATATTTACTTTGTGTTTTGAGGATAAATGGAGTTGTAAAATGATATATTTCCACATTTATTTAACTGAAAAAAATGCACTTATACTGCTTGTCACGTTTCAGCAAATGTTTTTTTCCACATTTCTTTAACAGATAAAAAAACACTTGTACGTTGATGCCTGTCACGTTTCAGCAAATTAAGCAGCCAAATATAACAAAACACTACAACCACAGGTAACTACTGTATTAGTATTATTTATAGGTATATGTGAAGATAGGCCTGTATTTAACAAAGTCTTGTGTTGTTTTTTAACTCCCCGTGTTGTGTATCTGCTCAGCTGTTGGCCTGGAATTCTTAAAGGACAGTCAGTCAGGTGGAGAGTCACTCAGATCTGAGTACATACCAACCACTACTAATAATCCACTTTCCAACAGCTGTAAAGGAGGAGATTCACTTGAAAGAAGCACAATTTTCTGTGGTTGTCAGCTTTTAAAAATAAATACAGACGGGAAACATTGTTTTTTGTCTGTATTTATCTATGAAAATCAGTAAAAACAGAAAAAAGGAGCCTTAAATACATATAATCCATGCATAGAAGGTGACATGCAACAATACTTAGTGACTTCTCATTCCTCATTGAGAGGCCCTCAACTTCCCCATCTCTAAGACAAAATATACTGTACAAGAGAGAGGGTGAACCCAATTCTATTAAACAAAAAATGTTACTCCAAACTGTGTGCACTTCCGAACATCACCACTGATTGTGTGAAACACCCAGGTAGATTATTGTTCTCATCACATCACCTGGACATTTTCCGGATATATATGTGAGGTCCTCACCCACAGGTACCACCCGTTGCCTGCTTCCTTATCGGACCCCCCACTCGTATCACCTAGTGTGATTGAGTGTGCTCTATGTGTTTGTAAGTGGTGCACTTCTAATATGTGAAAAGGGCTGGCAGGTTGGTGTAAATAGGTAAAAAATGCCTCCCAGAATCTACAGATTAACTTTACTGGGCTAAGTCCTCGGCAGGATTAAAAACAATGACATGTCATGAGGAAAACAATGATCCTCAACATCAAGAGGTGGGCATATTTCAGCTGTTTCTCTGCCTCGAAGAGTCAAACAGCTTTCTTCAGGACCAAAATAATAACCCTGCTGGTTAAACAGGAATTCAGACCACTGCAAAACTATTATACCCAACGTTAGAAAACATGCACACAAAAAAACATACAGTAGGAAGATGCAGGGTTGCAGGGAGCACCGTAGGTATACTGACGGATGTGTTCCTTTGACGAATGTGTGGCTACATTGACAGTCCCCCCTGCATTTTCCTATGAGGCTTGTAGAGTAAATATGCCATTTACATCCATACTGAGGAGAACTTCCTATTGTATGGTATTTTGTGTGCATGTTTCCTAACATTTGGTATAATAGCTTTCAAACAGGCTATAGATTTAGGACCTGATTTAGAGTTTGGTGGAGGGGTTACTCCATCACAAATGTGAGGGATATCCCGTCCGTTGTATTACATGTACCCTAGGCAATAATGGAATTGTAAAACGATGGGTGGGATATCCATCACTTTTATCATTGGGTAACCCCCTCTGCCAAACTCTAAATCCTGCCCATAACCATAATTGTGGAGCACACAATTGACTGTATCAAGGAGATGAAGGTCTGTGTTGAGCTGAAGTTAATGTGGTTCAAAAGGAAGATCACAACAAAGAAACCAAATACAACAATCAGTCTATAAGCATGTGACAAACCAAAATGCTACTGGTGCGGTAGCATTGGACAATAACTCTCATTATCAAGCGAGGGTAGCTATCTGTCTTAAGTGTGGCAAAAAGGGTCATTTTGACAGGGTATGCCGGGACCTACACAGCAAACCAGTTCTTATGGTCAAACCTGAACCATCGAAAGAACGGAAATTCATATTCCAGTTGCAAGGAGAAAAAGAAAATGTGGGATTTCCTTCCCATAACATTACTCTCGATAACAAACCAGTCACAGTTTTTGTTGATTGCTGTGTGCCTGCATGCTGATAGATAGTAATGTATTTTCTAATCTGTTCCCTGCAAAGGAAGGAGAACTTGAAGAAGCAGACATTAAACTAGAGGGTATAATTGGGACCCCATTCCCTTAGAGGGAATGACTACTATGAGAATTATGCTTAAGGGGAGAGACACCATTGGCAAGGCATACATAGCCAGAAGGAGTTCTGATTTCCTGGGGTGGTGCCTATACCTCATCAAGGCAGCCTAGTTCAGGCTGCCAGAGAGTGACAAATAAGAGAAGGGCACTGCAGAGCTAAAACTGGTACATTTTAGAAAGAGTTCTAAAACTCTTTCTAGGTAGAAGTTATAATACATTTACCAGTAGCAAGTTGTTGGGTTTATTATAACTTTTAATTTGACACTAAACATGCCGTATTTCGCTCCTGCCTGTGGAAAATAAGACTTTATTATTTTAAAATAAAGTCTCTTCATTTTATCATAAGGAGTTTATTCACTACAATGGGGAAAAACAAATGTAGCTATATTTGTCTCACCAGGGCTTACAAAACATATTTTATAAAGTCCTTGCTTGTAGTTAAAATGCACCCAACCCAAGGGACATCTAGGGCACTCCTTAGGGGTGACTTATATGTAAATATACTTTAGCTTAGGACTTTGGGAGTACTTTTAATTCCAAAGTCGAATTTGGGGTGAAATTTAACTTAAACAAGGTATGACCTATGCTGTGGTCCCTAAACCTACATGCCTTACCATATACTAGGGACTTAGACACAGGTTGGTACAGTCAATGTATAATTAGCCAAATTTGCATATCCATTTTAATCAGAGCTCAGGCCCTGGGACTGTTTAGTAGTAACCGGGGCACTATGAGAGTCAGAAAAACACCAGCATAAGTGAAAAATGGGGACAAAAAGTTAGGGGGCTTCTGCAATCAGCCCAGGTTTCCCACACATCCAACTCTCGTTATGCATAATTTAATGTGAACAAAATAATTTAGGTACTCACAAAAGCTCATTCACAATAAAATGACAAGTATGAATCACAAACAACTTAGGTGTATCTTGTGAAATTGTTGTTTTCAAAAACGAATTCCATGCATAACTATAAACCACACGTTTCTGATTACCGGTGTTAGATCATTATAGGCTCTGTTACAATGACATTGTCTAATGTGATGTAGAGATACAATTACAACACAATGTGCTGAGAGCCCACTTTCTGAGTATCATAGATGTGTCTGTCTACTTTGACAAAACATCAATACATGTGTCAGAACATTTTATGAAGGGAAAACAGGTAGAGACAATTTGGTCTCAAATTCATTTGATCCACGATACCATCTTCAGGACGAAACTGATCTTGTCGAAACAGGGATGTGTACAAGATGAAGGAATTTTCGGATACGAAGTTTGTGGAAATAATTTTCAATTGTTACTTGGCCTAGGCACGATATGTTTATTTTTATTTGAGAATATCAGCGAATCATTACACAAAGCTGCCACTTTAGTCAAGATTGTCTCTGCCACGGTGCACCGACGAGATCATGTTGCCTGTTACAGCACTGAGAGATTGGAGATGCAGTTTACACATCTGTAGTCCTGTGAGTTGATTGTTTGGCTTACGTTTGGGTTTTGCACAATTGGATAACACATGGTTCAGCTCAGCCTTGGGCATTTTTATTTTACATTTTATTTTTACAGCACATATATTGAGAATGAAGACTTTTTTGTTTATTATTTTTTTCAAATACTTTCTGGCTTAAAACGAGCATGAACTCCGTGGTGCAATTGGTTGCAGCATAATTTGATGGTGATTTTTTGAGCATTAACTTTATGAATCGCATGCTTTTATGTTTATGTTTTAAGAGATTATTTATGGTTGCGGATGGGACCTTTTTATATTACAGCTACCCCTGACAAAGGGCTTTTTGCCCGGAATACATTGGGTGACTGTTTATCTGGTTACCTAGGAATGGGTGTGAATTCTAAGGCGCTGCTGAAAACAGCCTGGATGGGCATTTCTTTAACATTTAAAGTCTGAATCACGCTGCTGCTGTGTGAGTTAAAGAACAATGGAGAGAACATGCATTCCTATGGATTACTTGGATGAAAATTTGACTCTTGTTTGTTGATTTTCATGACTTTTGTCTGCATGGATGTGCGGCTTTAGTGGGTGCGTGCTGGTGCACCAGTTGGTTTTAAATTGAATATCCGTGCTACTGGGGCAGAGCACGAGTCGAGTCTGCACCCCTAAACTCTGCCATTGAGCATTCTGCAAATTTATTGATTATAAGTAAAAAAAAATGTGTGAATTCTAGCACTCCCTTTGATATTAATCACTGATGCTGGCAACAAAAGTCTGGGGACTAGTCTCACTCAATTGGTTGCTAGAGAGGAGCAGATTATGCAGCATTTGCTTCCAGTGCCTTAAAAGACTTGTAAAAATGCTACTCGGCTGTAGAGAAGGAGACTCTAGCCTGCTATTGGGCATTCTGAGATTTCAAGTTCTTTTTATGGGGTATACCATTCATAACCCGAACCAACTAAAAAACCTTTAGTATATGCATTTACAACTAAGGGTTCAGAGATGACCACACCTAGGATATCCTGTTGCATATTAGGATTAGAAGGGTACAATTTTAGGGAACATGCACCAGCAAATTTCCTTTCCAGGGCACCTTTAGGTATTTCTAATACACAAAAGCAAGCGAAGAAACACAAGATGAAGTCGTGCTCAAACTGGTCAGTGTAAATGAAGCTGAATGGCAAAATTGTATGAAAGAAGATGACAAATTAAGCAAGCTCTCCAAGTTTATTCAGGAAGGTAATTTGTATTTGTATTTGTAAAGCGCATTCTGGCCATAGCATCGAATCACTTACCGGAGAGAGATGCTAGTGAGAGCAAAAAAAGATGAAGGAGCAGCAGTAACCTTTCATGGCCAAGAAGTTATAGGGAAAAAAGCCATGTTTTTAGCTTTTTCCAAAAAGGTATAAAAGTTTCCTCTTTCCTGATGCGGATCGAGAGAGCGTTTCATAGCTTAGCTACCACCACCGAGAAAGCTCTGTCGCCCCATTCAGATTTCCTGCAGTGGGGAAATGAGGCCAGATGGAGACTGGTGGATCTTAGGTGACGACAAGGCGCATACCATCTCAAAGTTGTGCAAAGGTATTTGGACCTCTCGGATTCGAGAGCCTTATGAGTGAGGCAGAGATCTTTAATGAAAATACGCTTCTCTACAGGTAGCCAATGCAGCTGCCTCAGGCTTCCACTGGCGGACTCCAAGCTCAGAAGTTCCAACACCAGGCGGGCTGCTGTGTTCTGTATGAGTTGCAGCTTGTGGAGAGAGCCTTTGTTGATGTTCAGCAGCAAAGCATTGGAGTAGTCCAATTTAGATATGGCTAAAGCAAGAATCACTGAAAATCTGAGATCCTTCTGTAAGAAGGGTAACATTTTCTAGAGAGTTTTAATCACCTTGTAACAGGATTTAGTAGTATGATTAACCTGTAGATCAAAAGACATACCATTGTCAAATAGGATCCCTAAATTTCTCATCACCGGTTTGGGCGCAGGCAGGTCTCCACAAGATTGTGGCCACCAGCGAGAGTTCCATAAAGAGCTGTTAGCGCCGAAAAACAGGATTTCAGTTTTCTCTCCATTCATTTTTAACTAATTTTGGCTCATCCAGTTATTGATCTCATTCATGCAAATGTGAAACCTGACTGCTACCTCCTCCCAGTTCCTATTGACTGGAATAATAAGCTGAGTATTACAAACTTCACAAGCGGTGCCACATACAGATTGAACAGGGTGGGGCTAAGAGATGACCCCTGAGGGACCACACAAGAAAGTTGGAACGGGGCAGCTCTAAAATCACCACAACTCACAATGTTTTATCTTTCATACAGAAAAGACTTCAGGATATCCAGGGGACTGTCTTTTGCCCCAGCCTGGTAAAGGTGTTGTACCATCAGTTGCAGAGAAGATTAATAACACCAGAATGGCTCCCTCCCCTTGATCCACCATCCGACAGATCAAGTCGAAGTGGCTGTAAGAGTGGATTCTGTACTGTGCACTTTCCGAAACCAGTACTAGGAAGGATCCAAACATCCACTTTCCTTGAGAAAACGGGCTAGTTTGATATTAGTATGCTTTTCTAGAATTTTAGCTGGGGTAAGTAATAAAGAGATAGGGCGAAGGCTGGCTAGAACACCGAATGGTATACAAATTAAGTTGTCAACATTTTCGGAAGTCACATTTGAGCTAAGCGTGCAAGGCAATACTCTATACCGCAGTGATAAAAGAATACCCTCTGTAGGCATGAGAGATCACATTACCAGTCTTGCACATGAGGACCAATTAGGTCGTGGTCTCACAAAAAATAAAGTATGCTCAGAATACTGGTGGCCAGGTATGGGTACCATGGTAGAAGCAAAGGTCAAGATGTGACTATATCAAGAGTGACAAAACCCACTGAGTAAAGATGCCTCATTTATCACCTGTAAAAGTCCCAGACACACTATGAACAAATTTGGCTTTAGACCTGAAACCTTGAAACTCAAATTTCTTAAAGAGAGATTCATTCTTGTTTTGGTAGCCTACCACACACATTGGATAACACTAAAGTGTGTGCAGCTAGTTGATAAAACAACAATAGGCAAATTTCTTTAAGGTGTTTTCTATGAAGAAGGAACACCTGAGATACTTAGCACAGACAATGGGGTTCAATTTACATCAGACACAATGAAGACATTTTTTAGAGGAACTTCACATACAACGGCAGAGAACAGCATTATACTGTCCAAGAGCAAATGGACTGGTAGAAAGAATGAACACAAAGATAAAAGAGTGTTTTCAGAGAGCGGAAGTAGCAGGAGTAGCAGCAAACATAGGGCCTCATTTAAAAGAGAATGACGGAGCGTGACGCTGAGCCAAATTTGGCAGAGCCGCGTTCCCTCATTTTTAAAATACAGGGATGCTCTGTATTAACAAGAATGCCACACACCCTTGTGTTTCCCCCTGCGCCAGTGCTAAATTTGTTCCTGAGAGCGAACGCAGCCACCATTGCACCATGCTGAAAGGAAGGATGCATTACGGGGAGATTGTTCTTGTACAGGATGAGACACCTTCCTGCATAAAAACAATCTTCAGTGGTGATTTGCTCTTTCTATGTGTGCTACAGAATGCAGTACACATAGAAACAGCAAAAAACAAGGAGAAATGAAAGCATTTCTCCTTGTTGCGCCATGCTAACACCACAGCTGGGGTGGCTTTAATTTTAGTTGCTGTCTAAGGTTTATGAAACCTTGTAAATGTGGGGCAGCATCAAAATACAATGGGTGCTGCTTTGGAATGGCCACAGCACCACCCATTGCACGTCCTTTCCACGAAAAGTACTGCGTAAGAAGGGGCCGTATTTATAAGGAACACGTATTTACAAGGCACACAAAAAGTGGCTTAACGGCGCGTTGTAAATACAGCGAAGTGCACAGTGCCACCAGAGCGTCACAAAAAGTGGTGCTCCAGTTGTGCAAGGGGCTTGTAAAAGAGCCCCATTGTTCTACAAGATCTAGGCATATTGAACCACACCAAATTGTTTCACAACAGTGTCTCCTTTTGTATCCCTTAAAGTAAGAGAATCTAGAACAAAATGAACCACCTGCTCATCAAGGAAAAAGAAGTGTATGGTAATAGATAGAGTAAAGGCATTGGAGAGAATAACTTCACACCAAAGAAAGTACAAAATTATATATATGTCTCCAAACATATAAAAGCTATCACATTTAAGGTTGGGGATTGGGTCTGGATTGATGTGCCCTAACCATGAAAGATAAATGGGTCCAGGTTTTCCAATTCCTTAAAGGTGATCCAAGCGTGAAAAAACATTGTAACATTAGAAAATGTGAGACACACATCAATTAGGTAAACAGAAGGTAACTTTGAGGGTTACCATGGAAGGAAGAGAGCATGTTCAACCCCGAAATGGCATAGAGACTATAACTTCACTTGAGCAGAGTGATGTGGAATCCAGTGGCAATGATGAGAACGAATATCTTCTGTATCTTAACTTTGTAGCCATGAATAGTTGTTATTTGATTCCTGCATATTTTACACTGGCTAAATGGTAGCAATTTCCATTTAAAGGGAGATGTGTTGTAATGTTCTAATGGTATTTCCTTTTCTTGTCCCCCTCCCCTTGGAACTTTCCTTCTCCCCAACTGTCATCCTTAACATTCCAAGCGTGACTCTGACAGCCACTCAGCCGTCTGGAAATATGATGGTACATGTCTTAACCTACTTTGTCTCATGAACTTCACTTCATAACAGTAATTGTAATAACACATGAATACAAAAAAACAAGGACTAATCCTAGCCAGGACTAACCAGAGGGAAGGGATGTGAAAGACAAAGCAAACTAGAGCAAGGGAAGAGTGGACTGACAACTTGAAATATTGTCAGGCACTGTGCCACTTTATTGCTGATTATTTATGCTGTCACAGGCACTTGTGACCCAGAAAAGGAAAGAGAAGTTCTGAGCCAGACTTTGGGGGTCATTTCAAACCTGGCGGTACGGGACCGCCAGGGCTGAAATCACGGAAGCACCGCCAACAGGCTGGCGGTGCTTCCAGGGACATTACGACGTGACGGAAGAGCCACAAAGGCCCCGGCGGTTGTAATCCACCAGGGCAGCGCTGCTAGCAGCGCTGCCCAGGGGATTACGTGTCCCCCTACCGCTAGCCTTTTCCTGGCGGTTTGAACCACCAGGAAAAGGCTGGCGGTACAGGCAGTCGCGGGGCCCCTGGGGGCCCCTGCACTGCCCATGCCATTGGCATGGGCAGTGCAGGGGCCCCCTGACAGGGCCCCATGCGGCTTTTCACTGTCTGCACTGCAGACAGTGAAAAGCGCGACGGGTGCAACTGCACCCGTCGCACGGCTGCAACACCACCAGCTCCATTTGGAGCCGCCTCCCATGTTGCGGCCCAGCGGGGATGTCAAAATGGGTACCGCCGGAGTGCGGCCGCATTGGCGGCCGCACGGCGGTTACAATCGCCGCCCGCCAATGTTGTAATGAGGCCCTTTGTGTTACAAAAAGGAGACTTGCATCTTGGAATATGTCTCAAACAAGTGTAACCCAAGACCTCCTACACCCTGCTGTCCGTCAACACAATGCCCACCCCTACATTGACCCACCCAATACTTCCCTATTATTACTATGTCCACATAATCATTCACCATTTACATAATTTTGGGCTACTTGCACAATCACCAGACTTTGCAACTTCCTAATTGTGACTTTTTGGGAATCATAATTAGGAAATCACAAAATACAAAGTACCAATGTGTCACAAAGAGATATTGTGATTTCCAGTGGGTCGCAAATGGGCCTGCCTCGTCAGTATTCATGAGGCAGGTTGCAATTTGCGACCAATGTGAATGGCTAGAATCAGAGGGATGGTGGCGTGCTGGGGTCAGCAGACCACCACGTCTTTGATTGATTTTTCAATAAAGCAATGATTTTTGTGTAATGCAGTCTATTTTCCTTAAAGGAAAAAGAGAAGCATTTAAAAAACAAAATGAAAAGTTTTCTTTTCAGTTTTTAATAGTGGGCAGTAATCCGTAGGACCACTGCCTGCTCTTAAAACATTTTTGGATCCACATTTGCAAAGGGAAAGGAGTCCCTTGGGGGACCCTTCCCATTTGTGAATTAGTTGGTGTTGGTCGTGATCTGTGAATGTTTTGCAACAGCATTACTCTTGTAAATCATTCAAACATCCCCCTGTGGCTCGCCATTAGGAAGGGATGCCCTTGACATTCCCCTTCCTAATACTGGCTCACAAAACTATTTTGCGATTCGTTAATAGGTTACCGAATCACATATTAGGGTTAGGACATGTAAAAAGGCTATTTAGCAGTCGCAAACAGCCTGATCCTTCATTTGAGACCATTAAAACCTTTTGTACATGTGGCCCTTATTCTTAAGATGCCTTGCTTGTATGTAACATTTCTGCTTTCACAGCTATGGTTCCTGTTTGAACAATATGTACTTTTATTGTTATATTTTTCTACATGTCTGTAATGTTGGGAATTCACAGTCATGAATCCAATTGACACAATTCCTTATGCGCATCTATGCTATTGGCACTGTAATGGCCCCATAGCTTTTCTTCATGATGTACTATAACACTTTCACCTGTTACTATTATTGTAAGTGATGTATTGTGTATCTTTTAGTGTGTTCTTATGTTCTCTGGTAGAATGATAACCTTTGAAAGAAGCTTTGTCTAACCTGTCCCTATGATGGCACAATCCTACACCAGATAATAAGGGTGAAAAGTTGACCTTCTTTTTGTTTGGCATACTGTACTTTGCATTGTTGCATTTGATCGTACAAAACTGTTCACTTACCACAAAATTCAGGTATACCTTTTTGTATACTTTATCCCTTTACCTTTTCCTCATACTGGTCATTGTACTGCTCTTGCACCTTTGGATGATTATTATATATTGAACGTCACCATTCTCATCTCTTATTATATCATTTGAACCATAGCGAACACTAACACCACTAGGTGTTTTTTTTTCAGATCTTTCTGGGTGTCCATCTTCAATGAAATATGTGCTTACCAATATTGGTTCACTGTAACCAATTGTTTAGTATAAGAAAATGATTGCATTTGCAATCCTGTCCTTTTGTTTGTCTGGGTTAGTCTTCAAAATTTTTAACATTTTTTGATAGCCCTATAATGCCCCATGGACACATTTATCAGTCAAATGTGACAGTTTGAGTAATTTCTCTCTCTCTAAGCAAGGGAAAAGAAAAATAATTAATAGAGGAGTGTTTGAGATCACATAGCATAAGACAGTAATTAGCTGAAACTAATCTTTAGATTTCTGACTCCAAACTCCATAAATAGAATAGCATATCATTTGCAGCTGCTGTATTTATTAATAAAAACTTTACCTTACCAAGAAAACGTTGGTGATTGCAAAGATGAATGTCCCTTAGAGGACTGACTATTGTAGTAGTTAGAAGTCTGCGAAAATAGGTAGTGGGTCAACCTACCTACTTCAGTGATGTGTCTAGGTTTGATGTCACAAGTTTAAAACTTGGCTTGGCTAATTTGACACCTGATGTAAAGTTTAGCGGATGTGATACTACGTCAGAAATATGGCAGGTATCCCATCTGCCATTTTACAAGTGAATTATATCCAACTACACTTTTAATATGGTGGATGGGATATCCTTTACGTTTGTGACGGAGTAACCCGTCTGCCAAATTCTAAATCCGGTCCTTAGTCTTTCTCACTGCAAAGATCAATAAAAGGATTATAACTGAGTTGTCTGGCAAGTGACAACTGGTTTGTGATATGCCATAAGGTAATGTGCTTTAACAGAAAAATGTTCATTTATAGGTAGCCGAATATTAATCTGGCCACAACTTGTAAAACCAACTTCGTCTTACAAACTGCAGAGAAGCAGGTGTCTCACAGTGTGGTGCAGATGGGCGGAAGTGCAGAACCGAGCTTCTCCTTGCACCTGCACATTGACCTCCAGACAACAACACTTTTGTTTTTTAACAGTGCATGCTGCCTGGGTGCAGCCACTGTTAAGTTCCAGCACAGTCACGCTGAACTGCCATGCATGTTCTGAGGCATGTTAAAAAGGTACAGGGCAGCTGTGTTGCACGTCACTCAGCGCATCTACCACTGCAAAAACATTCCTCTCAGTTTTCAGTCCTCTGAGGATTGTCCAGTGAAAAAAATTGCTTTTTTTGCCATGAACAGTGTGAGGAAAGAGAGAAACATGAATAATTTGCTGATATATTTATATGTATAGGGTACTGACGGCAGTGGTGCTTTGGAAAGTGCCAGACCAGGTAGCAGACTCAATTTTATACAAGAAATATACATAAAGCACACCAAACAAATAGAGAGGAAGCACAGCTTCTCCATGGTCATTGGTTTAATCTGACTATGAACATAGTAGGCATTAGGTGGAAAATCCTGTCTATTCTGCGGATGCCAAATATATTGGACGTTTGGAAAATAAAAAATTCTCTAGGAGTTTGACCACAAAATTTAAGCACAAATGCAGCAATTGCAGCTTGCAAGTCAGGACAATCAACAATAGTGTGGGAAAAAACAAATATTTGTCTAGTAAAAGAAACTTAATAAAAGTTCTTCATACCAAAACAGTCATAAATGTCAATTATTAGTACTTTCCAGAACCAATACCAGAGGCCAGATGATGCTTGCTTACTGTAAAAGGCTTGACCAAGGGCTTGAACATGTCACACACGTCAACTCATGAAAGGATTTAGAAAGAACCTCAGTTCTCAACCTGAACGTCCAGATGGTTCCCAGGTAACTGTTGCTATAGAACATGTTTGGGTTGGTTTCCCAGCATTGTGTTAATCACTTTTCATGCCATTTCATAATCTCTTTCAAAAATAGAACTAGTTTAAAACAAGGATCCCTGGCTCCTCAGACTTCTTACGCATTTTATAGAGTTGACCTAAATGTAATGTTTTTACGAAGGCTTGCATTAGACTAGATAATGGTATTTAAAAAATGAAGTGAGCAATATGAAAAGGTTACACTGGAGGTGAAACTATGATGAGACAGAAATATTGTGTCAAATATATTGTGATGTTAATAATACTCTGGGATAGTGTTAGAAATGGGGTTTCAGGTTGGCTAGGGTATGCACCTAAGCCAGGCAGAACCCACCCACTCTAGTAAGGGCAAGGGAGTTACACGTCCAAGAAAACTAAACCCTACTCACCCCCTTGGTAGCTTGGCATGAGCAGTCAGGCCTAACCTGGAGGCAATGTGTAAATTGTTCCCACAACACACATGACGCAATAAATACACCACAAAGGGAACACAGAACCAAGTTATGTAAAAATAAACTGTATTGTACACCAAATCATTAGGCCAAACACAACATGTTAGTAATACCCTGCCTGCTAGTCAGGGCACGGGACTTACAGGTCCAAGATAACCCCTGCTCACCCCCTTGGTAGCTTGGCATGAGCAGTCCGACCTAACCCCGATGCAATGTGTAAAGTGTTTGCTCATCACACACAACACACATGACGAAATAAACACACCACAAAGGGAAAACAACGCCAAGTTATGTAAAAATAAACTGTATTGTACACAACATCATTAGACTAAACACAACATGTCGGTAACACCCTTCTACCCAAGCAGTTGTCAGAACATTACCCAGTACTGTTACCCTGCAAAAACCAGCAGTAGTCACATAAAACACACAGGTTACTGATTATTCTGAAATATAAGCAGTAGTCAGGAAAACCTTACTAAAGAAATGCACTTGTCATAAAATCATCATAAATGCCCATACCAGAAACATTAGAAAAGCCCATAAAGAGTAGCGTCAGAGAATACCTGGCAAATTATCTCAATGATGTCTTCCTTAGGTCCTATTACAGTACCCCTTTTTGTGCGGTGTAGGGCAAAGGGGCCCCCAGTGCTCCTTGGCAACAAAACGGGGGACATCTGATGATGGATAAATGGAAGGGGGAAGGCACGCACCGCCTCCGTTCCGGTGAATCGACCCCTCCTAGGGCCAGCACCCAGACCAGGGTGACTTCTGCCCCTGGGGGCCCACAGGGCCACGGTCGACCATACGGGTGGCCATGGAGCCAAAACAAAGGGACAAGTACTGGAGTGTCACACTCCTCAGGCAGCAACCGGGGGAAGGGGGGACTTACTCTCTCCTCCCCTGAGTCCTGCTCTCAGGGCGGCCCTGGGATCCAGAGGAGACCTCCAATGAGGTCTCTCTCCCTCCTGGGGCCGCTGCCATCCACTCACCCACACCCGATCTGGTGCACAAGTGTTTCCTCTTCTTCCCAGGCTGCAGCGGTGATCAGGCCAGGGCTGGGGCCTTTTGGTGCCCCACAGACATTCCTCCGAGCATACTTCAACCCGGAGGTAAAGTTAGGAGCACGCTCGCTCCAGCCTTTGCTTCACTCATGCCCCGGGGGCACTTGACAGAGCGTGCTTCCAACGCGCTCAGCACTTTCTACACGCCTGGGCCGCGGCAGCAATTTTCCCCACTCGGAATAAAGGAAGGGACTGTACTTTTAAGGCGCTTTGCAGATAAAACAAAAAGCACTCTACAGGTGCCTCAGCAAAGCAGACGAAGATGTTCACAAGGTGCTTAGCAGGCTTCACATGCAGCGTTGTGCTTACACTAGGGACCCAGGATCCCAGAGGTCTGGGGCACAGCACCCAGACTCTAGGAACACAAATCCAGCACAGGGTGGTAAGGCCCAGCAACAGGCCAGCACAACAGGGATGCAATCAGTGGCAGTTCCCCCTAGTGACCCAGCAGGTCACAGGTCAGCACAGCAGCAGCAGTCCAAGGCGGTTCCTGATGAGTCCCTTCAGCAACGTTCTGTGTTCAGTTTCAAGTATGTTTCTTGTGTGTCCTTATGGGGAAAAAATCCCCTGTACTTATACCCAGTTCTGCCAAGCATTGTCAATGAGGGGTATAGGAGGTTCCAACCAGTTACAGCTGATTCTGGTAGTGTCCCTTCTCTCCTCCAGCACAGGCTCCAAACATCAGTTGGGGGTAAACAAGCCCTTTGTGTGAGGCCAGGGCGCAGCCTTTACAGATACAAGTGTGCCCTGCTTCCCCTTCTATCAGCCCAGGAAGACCATTCAAAATGCAGATGCCCCTCTGTGACACCTCCACCCTCCCTGTGTACAGGCTTCCTGACAAGTAATAAAAGTTAATGACAAATCCACCTACACCTGTAAGCAGCATTTCTCACTATCATTACAACTATACCAACTCTACCCCTCATAAATTAGACAATACCCCCTAGACATAAGGCAGGGCATTTCTAATGCAATCATATGAATTGGCAGCACTCACAGCAGTGAGAAACCAAAATAGGCTGTTTGTCACTACCAGGACAGGCCACGCTACCAGGCACCTGTCATGCCTTCTACATACATAACACCCTACCCATGGGGCTAGCTAGGGCCTACTTTAGGGGTAACTTACATGTATTAAGGGGGAGTCTGGGCCTGGCAAGTAAATTTAGATGCCAGGTCTTGGGGAAGTAAACTGCACACACAGGCCCTGCACTGGCAGGCCTATGACAGGTTTGAAAGGCTACTTCTCTGGGTGGCTCAAGCTGTGCTGCAGGCCCACTAGTAGCATTTAATTTACAGGCCCTGGGTATAGGGATACTATTGTACAAGGGACTTACAGGTAAGTTAAATGTGCCAGTCAGGTATAAGCCAATCATACCAAGTTTAAAAAGGAGAACACATGCACTTTAGCACTCATTAGCAGTGACAAAATGACCAGAGTCATAACATCAGCCAAAAATGGTCAGAACAATTAGGAGGAGAAGGCAAAACGTTTGGGGAATGACCTTGTAAAAAGGACTAGGCCCAACAGACAGGATATAGCAAGTAAAATTATAGTGTTTTAAAGTATTTGACATTGTTTTTCTTATAGTTGTCTATAATATTGTTTTTAATAAGGTATATATGATCATGTTTTAATTAATTCATAAATTGTATTTATTTTGGTATTATGTTATTGTAATAATATTTGTGTTTAATTTGTTTGGCATACTTTCAAACATGTTTATATGAAATGTAAGTTGTTTAGAAACTGTTAATTCAGTAGAAGCTTTTCGAGCTAGTAGAAGATTTGGGTAGGAAGCTTTGTAATATGTACTATATAATTTTCATTACTAATACTTATTTTAAAAATTATATATTCAACAGATAAATATGTGAAATATTTAATTATCACTTGTTATGTTAATTATTTGCTGATTTTTTAAATTAATTTTTAATTAATTTATTTGTGTATTTAATTTTCCTACTTATTTTAAAATTCATTGATTGCAATGATATTAATACTTTATTTTTATTTTTATTGTAATATTAATACATGTTATGTTATGTTATGTTATGAAAATGTTTAGAGCGCATAGCTACCCGAAGGCCTCCCCGTGCTATACAGAAAAAACTTTGAATATACAGCTTTGGAACAGAAACTAAAATAACCAAGTGTTTATTAGCCGCCGGAACGACAGTTCATGGCTGGTTTGACGTAGATTCAGTGGTAATGAATTCCACAGTCTAGCTCCAAGATACGATATTGATCTTCCTCCCCATTTGGCCTTTTTTATTGGGGGAATGACAGCTAGGGCAGTGGAAGATGATCTAAGATGTCTGGTAGGTTTGTAAAAAGAAGCCAGGGTTCGCAATATTGGTGGGCCTTTATCATTTAGCACTCTATGAGTGTAACATAAAGATTTACATTTTATCCGTTGCTCCAAAGGAAGCCAGTGCAACGTAGATAAAGCTGTTATGGCTGATTCATGCTTGGGTTAATTGAGGAGAAGGTGGGCAGCAGTGTTCTGCACCACCTGCAATTTCTTCATAATGTATTTTGATGGTCCAAGAAACAGGGCATCCCCAAAATCCTGCCAAGAGATTATTAAGGCCTGTATGATGACCCTATTTGCAATGAACAAAAGTATTTAGAAAATCTTTCTGAGAAGTCTGAGTATGCCAAAACAGGAGGGGGATATTTTTTTCGCTTGATGATCCATGGTCAACCATGGATCAAACCATACTCCCAGACTCTTAACGCTTTCTTTGGGCAATGGAAGATCTTCTAATGGTTGTAGGACTGGGGAGATTAAGTTTGGTTTTGCCTGGTGGCCCAGAAACATAATCTGTGTCTTGTCTCCGTTCAACTTAAGTCTACAGCTGGACATCAATTTGGAGATTGCCTGTAGACAAGGAATGAGCCGAAAATTGGTTGAGTTCTGATTGGTAGCAAAGGATACCACAAGCTGGGTGTCATCTGCATATGATACTACAGAGAGTCCACAGGGCCCCACTACGTTTGCCAGAGGGGCCATACAAATAATAAATAATATAGGGCTCAAAGAAGAGCCCTGGGGCACCCCCCCACTAACTCTTAAAACAGCTCAAATTAAAGGAACGGCCCAAAACTTGAAATGATCTTGCTTCCAAGAATGAGGCAAACCAACTGAGGGCTTTGCCTGAGACTCCACTTTCCCTCATTCTCTGGAGTAAGATATTGTGCTCCACCATGTCAAAGGCAGCACTAAGATCGGGAAGCATGATTGCCGAGACCAAGCCCTGATCTATACGTTTCCTAACTTCTTCCGTGACTGCAATTAATGCAGATTCCGTACTATGTAATGGTCTAAAGCCCATCTGAGGTGGACGGAGAATGTTATTTTCCTCCCAAAAACTCGAAAGATGAGTATTAACATTTTTTTCAAGTACTTTGGCAAGGGCTGGCAGCATAGAGATTGGTCTATAGTTGCCAGGGATGAGTGGATCCAGGCTGGGCTTCTTAAGCAACGGCTTCACAATTGCATGTTTCCATTGTGGAGGAACGGTGCCGACTGATAATGACATGTTCAGCAGCTGAGTTACCACAGGGACTATTATTGAAGCCCCTTGTCCTAAGATTGAAGGCGGGCCAGATCCTGGGGAGACCCTGATCTAAGGGTGGTCAATAGTATAGAGACCGCTTCAGGAGAGAGGAGAGGAATATATGTAAACCTTGCTGCACCCTTAGAACACTCCTCATCTACCGCTTGGGGACTATGGGTATCTGTTGTAAAGGTTGAATAGATATCTGCAATTTTTTACTGAAAAAATCCATCTAAGTCACTACTATGGTTATGCGAGGCTTCTATAGTATCTGTGTATGCCTGAAGAGAGGTACATTTTTTTAACAGGAGAAAGATTTCCTTCGGGAAGTTAGAGATCTGTTCGGTTTTATCTGCATAACATGCGCTTTGGGCTGCTTTAGTTTCAGCATGAAACCTTCTGATAGCCTTCATATACTCATCTTTAGAGGAAGTCTCATATGATTTTCTCAATTTTCGCTCCAGCCGCCTACATTCTCTCTTTATTAGGCTAAGATATTTGGAGAACCAGGGGGCACTTTTGTCTTATGTCCACTCGGCCGTAATGTTTATGGAAAGATTGTGTCTAAGCTTTTGCTAATCCATTTATTAAATGAGTCTAAAGATGTAGCCATATTCCCATTCAATGTGGGTTTTGAACTCTATAGGATGTCAATCCATTCTTTAGTCTTAAGCATATGCCAACGACTATAAGGTTGGATAATGCTTTAGGAGGGTGTTAGATAATGATCAGAACGGGCTGGGGGGGCAGTTAAGTCGCCTGTATTGCTGAAAACTAAGTCAATGGTATGACCCTTGATGTGTGTAGGGCCCATGATTAGTTGTGTGAGATCTAAGGCCTCCATATCTAACAGAAGTCTCTTAGCAACTGCATTCTCTAAATTCTCTGCATGAATATTAAAATCTCCAAGAATTGTGAAATTTGGCTTGTTACAAATTAAGGGGGTCATTCTGACCCTGGCGGTCTACGACTGCCAGGGCCACGAATGACGGAAGCACCGCCAACAGGCTGGTGGTGCTTCCTTGCCCATTCTCCGCGGTCAGAAAACCGGGGCCGGCGGTTTCCCGCCGATTTAGCCCCGGTTGGGCGAATCCACCATGGCAGCGCTGCAAGCAGCGCTGCCATGGGGATTCTGACCCCCTTCCCGCCAGCCTGTTTCTGGCGGTTGTCACCGCCAGGAAGAGGCTGGCAGGAACGGGTGTCCTGGGGCCCCTGGGGGCCCCTGCACTGCCCATGCCACCGGCATGGGCAGTGCAGGGGCCCCCTAACAGGGCCCCAGCCAGCTTTTCACTGTCTGCCTAGCAGACAGTGAAAAGCGCGACGGGTGCAACTGCACCCGTCGCACGGCCGCAACACCGCCGGCTCCATTCGGAGCCGGCTCCTGTGTTGCAGCCCTCCTTCCCGCTGGGCCGGCGGGCGCTAACATAGTTAGCGCCCGCTGGCCCAGCGGGAAGGACTGTATGCCGTCAGCGGTCTTTTGACCGCGTAGCGGCCAATTGGCGGTTCCCGTCTGGCGGGCGGTGACCGCCAGAGTAGGAATGAGGGCCTAAGTCTGCCACTTTCTCTAGAAAGGCTCGAAGAAAATGCAATGAAGAGCCGGTGGGCGATACACTAAGGTCCCGGAGAAACTATATTGAGGATTTAAAGAGAAGGAAAAATACATACTCTCACTATCTAATAACTTAAGTGGATGGGTCGTGACCTTAACTGAATCCTTGACAATAATGGGAACACCCCCTCCTTTTTCCCGGAGACTCTGTCATGCCTTATGATTGAGTACTTATTAAGTAAAGCCAGGGAAATATCAGGAGCTGAGCCCTTATGGAGCCATGTTTCTGTTAGGAACAGGGCTGTAGGTGTTAATTCATTAAGTAGAGGATTGATATCCAGTTTGTGGACAGCTAAAGATCTCCAATTTCCCAGGAGAAACAAGCTATGTGGTGCTTTATGTGATACAGGTATGTTCTGTATCAGAGGTTGGGGGGGTCTATCACCTCTATTATAGGGACAGGTAACTTTCCTGGCAACCGTTTGTTCATTACCTTTGGCTCCGATATTAAATCTAAGTGAATGGAGAAATTCAGCATCCTATGTAAGCCTACCTATGTTAAGATGACCATAGTTGATGACCCCTGGGCCTGGTCTGGTACGGACGGGCACAGATGGGCTTGCCTTTGGCGTGCCTGCGGCGCGGCAGCAGCATTGAAGGTTTTTAAGTCCTCAGATAACAGGAGGATCAGACGGCTAGACCGCTGACCTCCTCTAGATGGCGTCCGTAGGTGTGCTTCTGAAGTGGTCGGAAAATGGCTGCTGTCTCAATACACCGAGACCGGCAGGCACAATCCTTCCTCAGAGTGTAAACGGGCCACGTTTAAAATACTGATAAGTCTAGTTGTGAAAATTGTAATCCCAACAAAGTAAAAATGAATAAAAATACTGTTCCTTAAATTTTAAAACACCATCGGCCTCTGAACATGGACCATGGTTTGTAAAATCAATAACGCTCCCCCAAATAGTAAAGAGAGTGCCGAAAAACGAATATAAACTGCTGAAAACTAAATAAATGAAAAGGCTGTCACCTGCAGCTGCAAATTCCAAGATATTCTGCTGCGCGGCTGCAGCATTGAAGGTTTTTAAGTCCTCAGATAACAGGAGGATCAGACGGCTAGACCGCTGACTTCCTCAAGATGGCATCCGTAAGTGTGCTTCTGAAGAGGTCGGAAAATGGCTGCCGTCTCAGTACACCGAGACCGGCAGGCACAATCCTTCCTCAGAGTGTAAAAGGGCGTTATTTAAAACACTGATAAGTCTAGTTGTAAAAGTTGTAATCCAGACAGAGTAAAAAATTAATAAAAACACTGTTCCTGAAATTTAAAACACCATTGGCCTCTGAACTCGGACCATGGTTTGTAAAATCAATAACCCTCCCCCAAATAGTAAAAAGAGTGCCAAAAAACGAATATAGACTGTTGAAAACGAAATAAATGAAAAGGCTGTCACCTGCAGCTGCAAATTCAAAGATATTCATGTTTATAAATTTTTAATTATAATTGTTTGTTGATGTTGATTTTTAAGGTAATAGGCTGGGAAGTCTTTTAATTGAAAATATGTTCACATTTTTAAATATTTTTTATTTGATTTGAAAAATGCAATTTGCATTGATTTGATTTATTACTATTAGTTTTATATTTAATTAAAACATTTATCATTTTTAAAATATTTGAAACTTTCTATTGTGTTGTTTAAATTAATATAATTTTGGAGTAGGCATATTAAATCATATCGCTCCAACATCAAACACTTTTCCTTCTGTTGATTAGATTGGAGTGGAATAGTAAATCTAACCTCGTCAAATTCCATCAATTTACCCTCTGTTGTTTAGATTTAAGTCAGAATAGTAAATCCACCCTTCCAAACTTAAACATGTTCCTTAACTTTGCATATTTTGGAGTTAAAATCCAGCACTTTCCCTACTTTTGTTTGCATTGCAGTGGGACTCGAGATCTTGATTCCTCCAATGTCCAAGACTTTTCCTTTTGTTGCTAAGCTTAGAGTCCAGATAGTAAATGTGACCACTGCAAAGACCAACTTTTCCATTACTGTTGATTAGTATCTTTTTATTTATAAAATTACGTTTTTTTTTTAATTTGTCTGTTTTTCGATTATATATGTACATATTTAATTTGTATTGTTGCTTTTATTTTAATGTTTTTTTAAATAACTGTTTTCATGATGTTGTATTTTTTAGGTATACATTTTTTTTTTTTTGAATTTCATACTTGTTAAAAACATTTTTCTTTTTAATTGTATTATTAATACTATCAACTGTAATATCTATATCAATTAAATGTAAAGCCAAGTGTGGAAAAATAGATATTCCTGTCTCACGTTTATGGCATTCTGTCTATGATATTTTTTTCTTTATAATTTTCAGTTTACATGCAGTGTATGCAAACACAACATTTTGGTTCCAAATATTATTTTTGCAATATTTGTGAATCACAATATTTTGGTTCTTGATATTATGTTCCACAACAGATCTCTGTAAATAAATTGTTTCATAGATGATTGAACTGCCCACAGCTGGAGTTGATTTTTCGGGAAGCCAATGGTTTATGGCAATCCTCGGAAATGCAAGGTGCACATGTAAATGGTCACTAGTGTTAGGCTCAAAGGCAACACTATGAATACTCAGGCTCTGGCATATAAATGGGAAAATTTTGACCAGAATTTGGATCAACCCAAAAAATAAAATAAAGTAAAGGCCTCAATATGAGTTTGCCTGTCTCAGGATTGCCAAATTAGCAGTGGCGGTTGTACCGCCAACAGGCGGGTGGAGAAGACTACCAAGTTATTGGTACACCTAACAGAATACAGCTAAAGCACCGCCAGCACTGCCACTGCAGTCAGACCTCCACAGACAACGGAAGGCACCTGCAGTGCGGCAGAGATCATGTGTCCGCCATACAGATTACGAAGTTGGACACCGCCAAGGTTTCTGCCGCGGTCGCACCACCACGGAAACCTAGGCAGAAACGAACTGCATAAAAGGAGACACTCACCTTCAGGAAGCCATTCTCATCCAGAGCCACAATGGAACCGGAACCAGACGTCATGCTCGCCCAAAGACTTCAGAATCTTCGTTGTCGATGACAACAGCAACTGTAAGCACACACACTTACCTGTTACTGTTGTAATTTACCAATGTTTGTAGACTTACCACAAAATACCATCGGGAAGGGAGTGAAAGGGTGACACTCACATGTAGATTTACACTGACACGCACACTAACAAACAGCCACACAGACACCCGTACATACACAGTACACGCACTATGGCCACCACACATGCACGTCAAAAACACACACTTACGCATGGAAACACAGCACAGGCCCAATCACACACAATACCACACAACACCACAACACGTCACAACATCAATACCGCACCATCATTAATATATTGGCAAGCACTCACAACAGACACTACCCAGGGACATATCACACATACAACACAACGTACAACCAACAGGGAACAAACACACACAATCACACATCCATCTAACTTACCAATCAACATACACATCACACACACAGCTCATTCTATCCATTATACCAAGCACAAAACATGCACACTCACACAAAGCACACAAAGCCACACAATACAGCAACAAACACTTGTCAACACAAACACTGAATACCATGACAACAACATGTTACAAACATACACAGTCCATCACACAATACACACCTTATAACTGGGGGACAAAAGCATTGCACACAACCTCATATACTGCCCAAACAATGCAGGTAGCACACACACCCCACGTACACAAATACTGACAAACAACCAATGTCAGTCAGGAACAACTCTAACGTAGGAGAAAATATGCAGGACAAAGATGTAAACACAAAACCGTCAACTGGTTGGTTAGATTATATTAATAAATAATCAGTGTAAAAGTCAGAGGCCATAGGCCAGTCCATAGGTGTACATTTTAGTGCATACAATGCACATATGGGTGCCCGAACGTGACTCCAGACTCCCATGTAACCTCCACAGGTAGGGGCATCCAGGCGGTAGGAAGGCACCTCTGGGATTATGTGGGGGTAATGGGTGGTAGAGTATGGTGTTTGAGCTTAGATTTAGGAGGGGGGCCTTTGGGATTGGGCTTGGGAGGGGGGTTTAGGTTTAGGCTTAGGGGAGGGTTCGATTTTCTTGGGAGGGATAGTCTTCTTGGCGAGGGAGGGGCATGGGTACTTGCATAAGGGTAGGGGAGGCCTTGGAAGTGGAAGGGACAGACTTGGGGAAGGAAACTGAACGGTTAGGGGTCTCGAGGGGGGAGAGGAGTAGGGAAAAGGGCAAACTCTGAAAGGAAAGTTTTCTTACACACACAGGGATGTTCAGAGCAGGGTTTGGGTGTGGAGGGAAAGCGAGTGGTTGTCTGAGGTGCTGGTGTGGACGTCTTGAGTGAATGTTTGTGAGAGGTATGCTTGTGGGTGGTGGGTGTCTGTTGGGTGGGTTAGTGAGGGCGTTAATGTGTCTTGGGATGAGGGATGGTGGAGGTTCTAGGGGATGCCCTGCTGTGTGGGTGACTGTTGGAGTGGTGACAGCAGGTATGGTGGATGTGCTGCTTATAGGAGTGTCAGTGAATGTGGTGCCTATGGTGTGGTGATTGGGGTGAATGTCTGAGGATCTGCTGGGTGATGTCTGCAGGTAGGATAGGTGTAGAGGCTGGGTCTGTTTATGTTGGTGTGGTGTTTGCAGGTGTGTCAGGTGTGCTGTCTGTGATGCTGGGGGTGGTGGGGTGTCAGGGCAGGTTGTGAGTGTTGCTGATTGTGCATCTGAATGTTGCTTGTGTGCATGCCGATGGGATGTCTTGTGGTGCTTATGTTTGTCTGAGCTACCCTTTGATGTTCAGGTGGATGCATACCTGTCTGTTTGTGTGCCTTGGCTGGATCAGGGAAGAGGGGTTTGGGATTGGGAAGAGGAAGGTGGAGGGGGGATGGTAGACAAAGGGTGACTGGCTGGCATCAGTGTGGAGGCCAGAGCCTAAAAAGATCTCTGTAGGCCAGCCAGTGCACTGTGAATACCCTCCAGGAACGCATTACACTGTTGGATTTGAGTTGCCAGTCCCTGGATGGCATTCACGATGGTCAACTGACCCACAGAGATTGACCTCAGGAGGTCAATAGCCTCCTCACTGAGGACAGCAAGGCTAACAGGGGCTGGGGCAGAGGTGCATTCGGCAAAGGAGACACCCACTCTCTTGGGTGAGCAGGCATGGACAACTAGGTGGGAAGTTACAGGGAGGGCAGTGGTAGAAAGGGGGGTGGCAGACAGAGATGGTGCTGGGTGGTCCCAGATGTGTCTGCCACTGCCAAGAAGTGTGCACTGGAGGAGGATTCTGAAGATGATGACATGGCTCCTGTCTCCCCCGTAGCACACCCCTCACCCTCCAGGCCAGTGGGTCCCTCGGTGTTGTTGGCATCATGATTTGAGGTCCTGTGGCCAGCAGCTTCCCGCTTTGCCTGCTGATGCTGGAAAACAGAGAGAGAGGTAGGGTCATCACATTATTTTCATACACTTACATCGCACTATACTCATCACTAACATTACATATAGGTGTACTACACTACTAGGTAGTATCAGGTTGGTGCCAACATCATGTCACAACAAAATACAATCCACACCCCTATGTAAATCTATGTCACACACCACATAGGCCTCCTATCTCACAACAACAATACCATCCTATCAGTACAGCTATCACACTAAACATTTCATCACAAGCTGACTTGGCAACATAATTTTGGGTTCCTATCCACAGTAACATTTTAAAACTACAACCAAGCTATCGGAAATAGTGGCAACATTGATCTCCACATAACACAGACAAAAAATCTACACATACTCATAACATAACCTGATGTCATGTCCCAGGAAGGGAACCTCATCAAATACCAAACACAAGACAGCATGTTGCATACAACCCAAAAGAAATTCGTTTTACAGTGTTTACAACCTTCACAATTATAATTGCGCAAATGTACCTACTCTAGTTGGCATAACCAAATTTGGAGTATTATGGAGTCTAAATCCATGTCACCAACACATGTACCAATAGTGTTGTGGAAAACGATTATACAGACTTTGTGGATATATTCATCCTATTCATTCTCCACCTGAAAACAATGTCATGTACACTTATAGGCGCCTACTTACCCCACAAGAGTTACCCACAGACAACCACAGGTAACATACCAACACCTTAAATACAATGGACACCTGTCATGTGCATGAATGCCACATACAGTTCAGCTAATCACGATGAGTGGCAACATCAATAGCCCATTAGTTAAGTGGCAACATCACTATCCACAGTTCAGACATGAATAATCTTACATCTGTAAAGGAAGATCTCAATGCCATAAACCCCTTCTGAGGTTACCAGGATAGAGACATACACCTTGAGGCTAGCCAAATGACAGACTACACATACCATTCCACCAACATGTGAATGTGAACTGCTACACCTGCAACACAATTAGGTCAGTGCAAACAATAGGATTCCATACAAGAAGCCTTCAAAACATATCCCCAATAGTAAGTATTTTGAAGTTGCATCACAATGTTGATTTATGGGAGAACCTAACAAGGTACACATGATGTTGGCAAAAACAGTGTAGATTGTACCTATTAATAAGATGTCTTGGCCTATTTAGTATGCCCACAACACATTGGATTAGGAAATTCCTGTGTAGCCACCTACCATCCAAAGAACATTTACAAGGTACTAATATTCTGTGCACATACATCATTGATATTGGTTGCACTAGAAGTCTAATTATACCACCATGGTTTCCAACATGTAGGATATCCATTCTGATGCCAATGTATAGTCCTCACTCGCCAATGGGGACACCTCCTAAGAGGTCTTAGTAAGTGTAGCAAATGTGGCATGTGAAATGTCAGATTGAGATCATAGCCTCACAATACGTTGACAATCATTTGAAACCTCAAGAATAGTAGGACTGTTTTTAAATTGTCAGACTCTATGTTGCACATAGAGATTGATCAAGGGACATTGGAATGGACAGGGGGCAAAGAACAGGAAAACTTACCTTCAGGACATTGGGAGTATGGATCTGTAGATGGCAAGGATCAACCAGCAGGGTGAATAGAGCAGTATAGTAGTACACATATGACACAGTCACATGTGCATCATAGTGTTTTGCATAGAAGGGATAACATAGGTGAGTAATATGTCCCTATACACAATACTATGTGCACACCTGTGTACCAATGTTGAGAACTGTACATCTAGGTGTTCCTAGGAGATAGTTTACCTTTTGTACTTACCACATTGTCACAGCTTAGATACTTTCACATCATACACTGACCTGTCAGAGGGATGTAAATGAGTGTAGTCAGTACTTACCCCTTTGTGGCTACTGTGCTGCCCTTAAATGCCCATTAACTCAGGGTGGCCACTGCCAACATGCGGGTCAAGCTCCCACTTCCTCCTTGGGAGGACATCCCCAGCTGGGTCTCTGTGGGCTTTGGGCACAGTGTCTCAGGTCCTTGCACTGCTTTCCAAGGTGGGTGCTCCATCAACTGTGGACCCCCAGGGTCCACACTTTCTTGGCCATGGCACGCCTGATCCTCTTTTTATGATGGGCGTTGACCTGCATGGATGAGATAGAGAAGAGGAGAAAGTCATGTCCACCTGCTCCACCCCAAAACAAGTAGGGTGAAAACTTAAGTTAGTGCAAGTAGCCAAACATACACTTCCTCACACATCAAACTCTTTTTCAAGTTACCATCTGCAGTCAGGTCATCTTTGAAGTGAAGTCAGCCATAATAGATGTATTACCAGTACCAGGTGTCGGCTAGAAACATATGACCAGACCAGAAGAATGTCCTTAAAATGCTACATCTCAACAACTATTTGTCACACCACCATTAATGTTAATGCTTTAATGTATATTTGTGGATCAGGGTGCATACATCATACGTTAGCTACTATGTATCAGGGGTAATAATCTTTCTCTGCACACATGCACATGTCCATCTACCCATGCATTACATCTCAATCCTTCATTACTGTAAATTTCATCTACATCATCATACACTCAACCTGTCACCCAGTGGTAATGCATTGGACTCACCTGCTCCTCTAGTGCACCATATAGATGGTCATACAGGGGTAGGTCCTCCTCCATAAGCTTGTCCAACTCTTCTGGAGAGAAGGCAGTGGCCTTATCACCTGCAGGATGTGGCATGATTGCCCCCAGAGGCAAGACACAGCAGCTCAGGTCGTGGAGGTCTTCCTGACAGCAGTGTCAGGAGTCAAGTGAGGGATTCTGCAGAAGAGATGATGGTCACGTCCAGCACATGAAGGACTGTCACCGCAGTTGGATGTCGCATTGACCGAAGTCCACCAAAGGCAGCAATGTTTTCAAATGGCAATGGCCACCACGGTCGTAACTGCCTACCGCCATGACGACATTCGCCGCTGGAGTCAGGGCACTTCCTGATGTCCAGTACAGTAGGTCAGGCAGCTGCAATTTTAGGGCTCATATATGTACGTTGAAGTAATGAAAGGTGTCTCATTTACCTAAAACTCATATCAATGATAATGTGTTACATGCTGGCTTTGTGATTACAACAATCAATGTGCATGTCATTAGTAGAGGATGTGAAAATGAGGTATTATGGGTTATGTCCATGAAACAGTATTGTCACAATACTAATGGCAATCTGACATAGTATAGGTTAAACAAATATGTGTTACATGTCAACGAGGTTGTTGTAACTTTTACTGCCTGTGACATGTATCTCCATTTGAAGAACATGCAAGCGTTTAGGGGATAGGCAACAGTAACATCCATATTTTGGCTAGCTATGTGCTGAATACCACATATTCACTGTTTCTTGTGACACGATTTGGAAATATGTGTGAGATTGGTGTGATCATACTTATGATGAATAAATTGAGTCATTCAAATAAATTCTGGTGTTGGCCCACATAGTTACCCTGGCCTGAAGAGAGCAAGACAACATCCAAAGTACCGTCCACTAGAGGAATTGCAGACCATGGAGGAGCGACATGTAATCCATGTATATCACCTGGATAGGCGTACAATTATGGATCTCTGTCATCAGTTGGAGACAGATCTGATGCCTGCCATTCACAATCCACATAGCATACATCCCATCGTTTAAGTCATGTCAGTGCTATACTTCCTGGCCGCTGGATCCTTTCAGAATACAGTGGCCCTAACTGCAGGGAAGTCTCAGCCCATGTTCAGTCTGGTTTTGAAGGCTGTACAGTCGGCATTTTTAAGACACCTGGACAGTCACATCAGATTTCCCAACGTGAGGATATAGGCCTGTAAAGGGTGCTTTTTATGTTTTGGGACACATTCCACATGTGGCTGGATCCATAGATGGCACACATGTAGCCTCGGTTCCCCCATGTGCTAATGAACAGACATATAGGAACAGGAAAAACTTCCACTCAATAAACATCCAAGTGTTATGTTTGGCTGACCTCTACATTTCACAAGTTTGCGCAAAGTATCCTGGATCAGTCCATGATTACTTCATCATGTGGAACAGCAATGTCCCACTGCTAATGACACGACTATACGCAGAGAGGGCCTGGCTGGTCGGTAACTCATATATGTCATGTGTGTCTGTACCTTTTTTCCTGCAACCATATATGTGGATGTCCAAGATTAAAGTTTGGACTGGTGTAACTATACCTTACAGGGGACTCTGTCTACCCAAACCATCCTTGGTTATTGACACCAGTGAGGTACCCAACCACGCCAGAGGAAGTCAGCTTCAATGAGGTTGATGCAAGGACAAGACATGTCACGGAGCAGACCTTTGGGCTCCTGAAAGCAAGATTCTGCAGCATAGACAAGTCTAGAGGAGCCCTCCTTTACTCACCCTACAAGGTATGTAAATGAATTGTTGCCTGCTGCATTCTCCACAACTTTGCCCTGAGGACGTCAGATACCATACATACCAGATGAGGGAAAGCCAGCAGATCCTGTGGGTAGAAATGCAGATTTGCCAAGTGAGGATAAGCATGATTAGGATGAATCTGAAGACATCAGGGCAGATCTCACCATTCAGTATTTCAACTGACTCAAGGTATGTGATGTGATGCGATGTTACAATAGGGATTCCATGGGGTATCGTTAAGGGTTATGCATGGCATGAAATTTTATTTTTACCACGATTAGTGTGGTCTTAAGTGGCTCCAAAGCCAATGACTCAGATATGTATGCAAAGTGCTCCTTGTAGTTGTGTACAGAATTGTTATGTATATTGGCCCTCATGACATTGGCGGTAAGTGCCGCTTACCGCCATGCTGACTGCCGCCAACAAACCGAGACCGCGGTTGTATACCGCCACCCGTATTATGACCCACACATAGAAATCCGCCACTATACAGCCACACACACAAGTCCGCTAGCCCAAAGGTCATTGATAAACTGGTGGTACCAAAACCCACACCGTCATGCCAACAGAACTACGCCCACAGCATTATGACCCATGAATCACCGCAGCGGACATTCAACCGCTGTAAATCATTGGCGGTACATACCGCTGCGCTCAAAATACACACACACATACAAAACAACACCACATTGGACAATTCAAAATACACACACCTGACATGCATACACACACCACACCCACACCACTATAAAACACACACCCACATTACCCACAACTCTTTCCCACTACAAAAAATGTACAACTGAGAGAGCCACACCAAGAGCACCCACAGAACCAGAGCCACAGAACACCATCTCCCATATACCATCCATGCACCTCACAGCACACACCCTAACGCATCACCCCACACACCATCACACACACCACACACACTACACCCATGGCACCACAAAGACACCCAGGATTCTCTGAGGAGGAGCTAAGAGTCATGGTGGAGAAATCACCCGGGTAGAGCCACAGCTATTCGGATCAGAGGTGCAGCAGACATCCATTGCAAGGAAGATATGGCAGAGAATCGTTGACAGGGTCAACGCCGTGGGACAGCACCCCAGAACAAGGGATGACATCAGGAAGAGGTGGAACGACCTACGGGGGATGGTGCGTTCCGTGGTTGCAAGACACCAGGTAGCTGTAAAGAGGACTGGCGGTGGACCCCCACCTCCTCCCCCACAACTAACAACATGGGAGGATCAAGTCTTGGCAATCATGCATCCTGAGGGCCTGGCAGGAGTAGCAGGAGGACTGGACTCTGGTAAGTCAAATCTCTATTTCTATCACCCCCCCCTACCTGCATGCCATCACATACCCCCACCCTTACCCTCACTCCCATCACTCCACCACCTCCCACATACCCCACCATCACAACCCACCCCTCCCTCAACCAAGCCCTGCATGCAACACCAATGCATGGACACCCATCAGAGACCTGCATGTACAACCATCACCACTGCATGCACACTAGAGACAATCACTTAGCCAACCAAATAACAACTCAGTCTAAGGCAAATCTGCCATGGCAATATCAACCATAGAGGGCAACATACCCATGCACAAGATGTCACATGCAGAAACAATAACATTGCATTTACATCCCCACAGGTCCCCCACACAATGTCACCGGAGAGGAGGTGCCAGCAACATCAAGTCCCCCCACAGAAGAGGCCCACAGTGACGACAGCATCTCTGCACTCCTGGATCTGGATGACCAACCTGGTCCATCAGGGATCTCTGGACAGTCGATTACCTAGGCACAGTCCCATACCACCACAGAGCCTCCCCCGTCAGGAAACACCACCACAGCACCCACCCAGTGGGCCCATACCACTGTCCCCAGGACACGTCAATCAGCAGTGTGTCCACCACTACAGGGACCCCAGGACACCCCACAAACACAGGACGATCAGGGACCTGGGGTCAGTGGGCACACAGTTCAGGGGACAGAGGCACAGGACAACAGGGAAGCTGGGAGGACTGTTGTGTGACAGGGGGAGGACAGGCCCAGGGAACAGACACTTCATGAGGCACTCACCAACATCCTGGGAGCATACCACCATTCCCAGGAGACGATGGGCGAGATACTGGCCAAGTTGCAGGAGACCCAGCGGCTGCAGGAGGGACAGTACCTGGGGATCAGGGAGGACCTGAGGGACATCCACACCACCCTGGTCACCATTGCAGGGGTGCTGGCAGACATGGCCAACACCATGAGGGAGGCAGTGGCACACCAACGGGCCCCTGACACTAGCCACACTGACGAACAGCCTACCACCTCCGCTGACGCTAGTGGACAGGAGGCCCTGCCACAGGAACAACAGGCCACCAGCATCCCACCCACTGCAGAAGGAGAACCACCCCACAAACGGTCCCTGTGATCCAGGCAGAAGCCGGAAAAAAATGCCAGGACCCCCGCCAGGAAATAAGACTTTCCTGATTGTCACCCTTGTGTCCCACTATGTCACCCTGTCCACCTTGAACTGCCAGTGCTCCACTTCCTATGCCCCATTGGACAATGCACCTGTGATACCAATAGACTGGACTCTATCCTGGACTTACCGCCACCATCGCCCAAGCCCATTGCACATCCCCATTTACTTCTCAGCACTGAAATAAACACCCTTGGAAAAATACAAGTATGGAGTATGTCAAATGATTAAAGGATGTACTTGTTTAACAATCTGTAGACATTGCAAATAGACTGTATGTGAGAAAGTAGCCTCTTTCTAGCCTTGTTACCCCCACTTTTGGCCTGTTTGTGAGTGTATGTCAGGGTGTTTTCACTGTCTCACTGGGATCCTGCTAGCCAGAGCCCAGTGCTCATAGTGAAAACCCTATGTTTTCAGTATGTTTGTTATGTGTCACTGGGACCCTGCTAGTCAGGACCCCAGTGCTCATAAGTTTGTGACCTATAGGTATGTGTTCCCTGTGTGATACCTAACTGTCTCACTGAGGCTCTGCTAATCAGAACCTCAGTGGTTATGCTCTCTCATTTCTTTCAAATTGTCACTAACAGGCTAGTGACCAATTTTACCAATTTACATTGGCATACTGGAACACCCTTATAATTCTCTAGTATATGGTACTGAGGTACCCAGGGTATTGGGGTTCCAGGAGATCCCTATGGGCTGCAGCATTTCTTTTGCCACCCATAGGGAGCTCTGACAATTCTTACACAGGCCTGCCACTGCAGCCTGAGTGAAATAACATCCACGTTATTTCACAGCCATTTTACACTGCACTTAAGTAACTTATAAGTCACCTATATGTCTAACCTTTACCTGGTAAAGGTTGGGTGCTAAGTTACTTAGTGTGTGGGCACCCTGGCACTAGCCAAGGTGCCCCCACATTGTTCAGGGCCAATTCCCCAGACTTTGTGAGTGCGGGGACACCATTACACGCGTGCACTACATATAGGTCACTACCTATATGTAGCTTCACAATGGTAACTCCGAATATGGCCATGTAACATGTCTATGATCATGGAATTGCCCCCTCTATACCATCCTGGCATAGTTGGCGCAATCCCATGACCCCATTGGTCTGTAGCACAGACCCTGGTACTGCCAAACTGCCTTTCCCGGGGTTTCACTGCAGCTGCTGCTGCTGCCAACCCCTCAGACAGGCTTCTGCCCTCCTGGGGTCGAGCCAGGCCTGGCCCAGGATGGCACAACAAAGGACTTGCTCTGAGAGAGGGTGTTACACCCTCTCCCTTTGGAAAATGGTGTGAAGGCAGGGAAGGAGTAGCCTCCCCCAGCCTCTGGAAATGCTTTCATGGGCACACATGGTGCCCATTTCTGCATAAGCCAGTCTATACCGGTTCAGGGACCCCTTAGCCCTGCTCTGGCGCAAAACTGGACAAAGGAAAGGGGAGTGACCACTCCCCTGACCTGTACCTCCCCTGGGAGGTGCCCAGAGCTCCTCCAGTGTGCTCCAGACCTCTGCCATCTTGGAAATAGAGGTGCTGCTGGCACACCGGACTGCTCTGAGTGGCCAGTGCCATCAGGTGATGTCAGAGACTCCTTCTGATAGGCTCCTTCTGGTGTTGCTAGCCTATCCTCTCTCCTAGGTAGCCAAACCCTCTTTTCTGGCTATTTAGGGTCTCTGTCTCTTGGGATTCCTTAGATAACAAATGCAAGAGCTCATCCGAGTTCCTCTGCATCTCTCTCTTAACCTTCTGCCAAGGAATCGACTGCTGACCGCGCTGGAAGCCTGCAAAACTGCAACAAAGTAGCGAAGACGACTACTGCAACTCTGTAACGCTGATCCTGCCACCTTCTCGACTGTTTTCCTGGTGGTGCATGCTGTGGGGGTAGTCTGCCTCCTCTCTGCACTAGAAGCTCCGAAGAAATCTCCCGTGGGTCGACGGAATCGTCCCCCTGCAACCGCAGGCACCAAAGAACTGCATCACCGGTACCTTGGGTCTCCTCTCAGCACGACGAGCGAGGTCCCTTGAATCCAGCATCTCTGTCCAAGTGACTCCCACAGTCCAGTGACTCTTCAGTCCAAGTTTGGTGGAGGTAAGTCCTTGCCTCCCCATGCCAGACTGCATTGCTGGGAACCGCGACTTTTGCAGCTACTCCGGCCTCCGTGCACTTCCGGCGGAAATCCTTTGTGCACAGTCCAGCCTGGGTCCACGGCACTCTAACCTGTATTGCACGACCTCCTAAGTTGTCCTCCGGCGACGTGGGACTCCTTTGTGCGACTTCGGGTGAGCACCATTTCACACATCCTTGTAGTGCCTGTTTCTGGCACTTCTGTGGGTGCTGCCTGCTGCTGAGAGGGCTCCTTGTCTTGCTCGACGCCCCCTCTCTCCCCAGACGCAATTGGCAACATCCTGGTCCCTCCTGGGCCACAGCAGTACCCAAAAACCCTAACTGCATGATTTGCAGCTAGCAAGGCTTGTTGGCGGTCTTTCTTCAGGAAAACACTTCTGCACAACTCTCCACGGCGTGGGGGATCTGTCCTCCAAAGGGAAAGTTCCTAGCCCTTGTCGTTCCTGCAGAATCTCCAGCTTCTACTGTCCAGTAGCAGCCTCTTTGCACCCACAGCTTGCATTTCCTGGGCATCTGCCCATCTCCGACTTGCTTGTGACTTTTGGACTTGGTCCCCTTGTTCCACAGGTACCCTCGACTGGAAATCCATCGTTGTGGCATTGCTGATTTGTGTCTTTACTGCAGAATTCCCCTATCACGACTTCTATGTCCTTTGGGGAACTTTAGTGCACTTTGCACTCACTTTTCAGGGTCTTGGGGTGGGCTATTTTTCTAACCCTTACTATTTTCTAATAGTCCCAGCGACCCTCTACAAGGTCACATAGGTTTGGGGTCCATTCGTGGTTCGCATTCCACTTTTGGAGTATATGGTTTGTGTTGCCCCTATCCCTATGTGTCCCCATTGCATCCTATTGTGACTATACATTGTTTGCACTGTTTTCTAATACTATTACTGCATATTTTGGTATTGTGTACATATATCTTGTGTATATTTGCTATCCTCATACTGAGGGTACTCACTGAGATACTTTTGGCATATTGTCATAAAAATAAAGTACCTTTATTTTTAGTATATCTGTGTATTGTGTTTTCTTATGATATTGTGCATATGACACTAGTGGTACTGTAGGAGCTTCACTCGTCTCCTAGTTCAGCCTAAGCTGCTCTGCTAAGCTACCATTATCTATCAGCCTATGCTGCTAGACACCCTATACACTAATAAGGGATAACTGGGCCTGGTGCAAGGTGTAAGTACCCCTTGGTACTCACTACAAGCCAGTCCAGCCTCCTACACTGTACAGTTATGTGTACATAGGTATGACCTGTAATGTGCTGCAGTCAATACACCAGGAGCCAGAGTAGGGCACAAATATCTGCAAATAGACATGTTAAATGGTACAGTAAGTGGCCATAGTAGTGGGAACAGCAGCCAGCCAGATAAAATTCACTACACAAAACAGCAATGAAAGGTGAGGTTACAGTGTCTTACCTGTGTGTCACTGGAAGTACTGTTGTATGATAGTTGTTCTGTTGTCCACATCCTCACCCTCTGCCTCCCCTTCGTCACTGTCCACAGGCTCCACCGCTGCCACATGACCATCTCCAGCCTCATCCTCCTGCAGAAAAGGCACCTGGCGTCTCAAGGCTAGGTTGTGCAACATGCAACATGTCACGATGATCTGGCAGACCTTCTTTGGTGAGTGGCACAGGGATCCACCTGTCAGATGGAGGCACCTGAACCGGGCCTTCAGGAGGCCAAAAGTGTACTCAATAATCCTCCTTGTTCGCCCATGTGCCTCATTGTAACGTTCCTCTGCCCTTGTCCTGGCATTCCTCACTGGGGTCAGTAGCTACAAGAGGTTGGGGTAACCAGAGTCACCTGCAGATATCGAGGGATACCTATTTGCCAGACACTCACCCTTGGGCTAACCCCACACTCGTATACTAACATACATTGGGTGGGGACCGTAGGCTCACCTATTAGCCACACCCGGTGCCTCTGGAGGTGAGCCATCACATATGGGATGCTGCTATTCCTCAGGATATAGGCATCATGCACAGACCCAGGATACTTTGCATTCACATGGGAGATGTACTGGTCCGCCAGGTACACTATCTGCACATTCATCTAGTGAAAGCTCGTTTGATTTCTGAACACCTGTTCATTTCTCCGGGGGGGACAAAGGCAATATGTGTACCATCAATTGCACCAATGATGTTGGGGATATGTACCATTGCATAGAACTCTGTCTTCACTGTGGCCAAATGCTCCACCTGGGGGAAAACGATGTAGCTGCCGATGTGTTTCATCAGGGCAGACAACACTCTGGTCAGCACTATTGAGATCAAAGGCTGTGACATCACTGCTGCCATGGCCACTGTGACTTGGAAGGAGCCACTTTCCAAGAAATTAAGCACTGATAGGACTTGCAGAAGAAGGGGGATCCCAGTGGGGTGAAGGATAGCTGAGATCAGGTCAGGCTCCAATAGGGCACCCAGCTCTTTGATTGTGGCCCCATCAAGTCTATAGGTGAGGATAATGTGCCTGTCCTCCATTGTTGCCAGGTCTACCAGGGGTCTGTACACGGGGGTATGTCTCCATCTCCTAATCATCCTTAGCGGTTGTACTCTAGTGGGAAAAACAGTGTGCAGCTCGTCATATTCAGACATATCCTCAGAGTAAAATGCCTTGCATGTTGTGACAGAATTAGTATGTTAACGTGTAGTCCCCTAAATGTGCCTATGTCTGCTGTGGTGCAGTTAGGTGCCATGGCCTGCCCCCCCGAAATGGCTGCCGCCTGACCTGTGTGGAGGGTCAAGTCGAAATGAGGTAATTCCGCTGATGTTTTGTGCACCGTTGCGGGAGGCGGTTGAGTACCGCTGTGCAACTCCTCACTGGTTATCATTGGGCTCTAGGGGTTACAGTAGCCAATGGTGATGTACACATCCTCACCCTCTGCCTCCTCTTCGTTACGGATGTGACTGCCATTTTCTATCTGTTCACTCACTTGCTACCTGACCTTCAACAGGAGAGGACCTACACTGCAAGTGCTGCTGTGACCTGTGTCTGGAAGTGAACATGGCTCGAGTCGCTGGGGAAAGGGCCCCAGCCTTCACTTCGGAGGAGTTGGAGAGACTGGTGAATGGGGTCCTACCCCAGTAACATTTACTTTATGGTCCTCCAGACCAATAGGTGAGTACACTGTGAGCACGATGGATGCGGCCTGAATGAATGGAGTGCTGTGTGTGTAGGCCTCATGTAAGGGGGGGGGATGGTTGAGGGATCCTGGGTAGAGTGCTGTATGTATGGTGGTCAATGTACATGCATAAGGGGATGGGAGGGATATGGGGGGCCATGAGTGTAACAAGCCAGACGATATGGCTGATACCTTTTTCTTTGTATCTTTTGCTGCAGGTCAGCTCCCATCAGAAAAAGGGTATTTGGCGTGCCATTGCCAAGGACGTGCGGACCCTGGGGGTCTACGTCAGGTGGAGCGTCCACTGTCGTAAACAGTGGGAGGACCTGCGAAGCTGAGCAAAGAAGATGGCGGAGGCCCAGCTGGGGATGGCCTCCCAATGAGGAAGGGGTGCCCGTCGAACCCAGACCCCCCTGATGTTCTGCATACTGGCTGTGGCCTATCCGGAGTTGGATGGGCGGTTGAAGGCATCACAGCAGCCACAAGGGGGTGAGTACAGTTTCCAATTCAGCAAATTGCATGTGGTTGGGTGTTATCTGGGTGGGGGATGAACATAGCAGGGTAGGTTCCATGTTGGGCAGGGTCTGATGCATTCCAGCCCCAAACTTGCTAGTGGGCATCTACTATTGGGAAAGGTCCTGTGGGTCTCAGGTATACTGCTATTGGCATTAGGCATTTTTCTCCATGCCTTGGTGACTAGCATTCTAACTGGTAGTGCATGGCCTAGTGCATAGGGCTGTTCCCTGTGTGTTGTGTATGCCAACGGTGGTGTTGTTGCTGGTATTGACCAAGTGTATCCTCTCTCTCTCCCCCCCTTTTTTTTGTAACACCTTTCTTTATGTGCATTAGCATCATCTGGCGGAGGAGCAGAGGTAGAGGCGACTGAGGGAGCTGCATCCCACATGGCCCATGAGGCTGAATCCACCGACGGTGAGGGCACCAGTGGGGTGGAGGGCGAGGGGAGCACCATGGTAGAGACTGGAGAGGACAGTTCGGCCAGTGACACCTCCTCCGATGGAAGCTCCCTGGTGGTGGCGGACACCTCTGTGCCCACCCCAACTACAGGTACAGCCGACACCCCTCATACCAACACCGCCCTCCCAGCAGCCCCTCAGCGTGTTTCCCATGCCCGCTCACCCAGGAGGGTGGGCATCTCCTTCGTCCCAGGCACCTCAGGCCTTGCCCCAGTCAGCCCTGCTGCCCTCAGTGAGGAGTCTATTGACCGCCTGCGATCCATCTCTGTTGGGCAGTCAACCATAGTGAATGCCGTCCAGGGACTGCAGGGCATTTGCGACAAACAAATGCATTCCTGGAGGACATTCACTCTGGTGTGGTGTCCCAACAGAGATCATTCCAGGCTCTGGCCTCAACCCTGATGGCAGCCATTGTTCCTGTCTCTAGCCTCCCCCCTCCAACTTCCTCTACCCAGTCCCATTCCCCTCAACCCCAGCCTATCCCAAGCATGCCATCAGACCAGCATGCACCCAAGACAACACACAGGAGTGGCTCAGACAAACACAAGCACCACACTTCATCCCACAGGCACAAGCACCATCCAGATGCAGACACACCCACATTCACTGCCACCACTGTGACCCCCTCCCCCTCCTCCTCCTCCTCCACCTTCCTCACAGTAGTGTCTCCACTCATACCTGCATGCACTACATCCACACCCACTGCCTCCTTCACCATCATGCCTATCAGTACACACCCCTCACTGGCAGTCACCACCCCCACATCCATGCACACGTCCCCTGTGTCCTCTCCCACTGTGTCTGTGCCCCCTCCTACACAAACACAAGCACTCAGGCACCCAAAAGCCATCACCTCACAACAGCATCTAGCCTATCCACCTGCACCCAAACACAGCAAACAGACACCTCCTACCACCATTCCCTCTTCCTCCACTCCCAAACCTTCACCCTCTTCCCATCCCAGTGTCCCTAAAAAGCTTTTCCTCCCCACCCTTGACATATTCCCTGCCCCTCTCCCCCTTCCTTCACTTCAGGGCAGGGTGGTCATAACCCAGGCTAGCACCTCAGCCACCCAGTCCACGGCCACTGTAGTTTCAGCAGCTACTGCAGGTGGGAGAGGCTCCAAGGAGACACCCGTCAGTACAGCCAGTGTGCCTGCACCAGCTGCCAAGGGTACGAAGGGACCACCAGCTACCAAGGGCAAGGAGGCACAACCAGCTGGCAGAGGCAAGGAGGCACCACCGGCTGGCAAAGGCAAGAAGTGACCACCAGCTGCCAAGGGTAAGAAGGGACCACCAGCTGCCAAGGACAATGACAAAGGTCTGGTTCTGCAGGCAGGATAGATATGAGGCCTGCTGCTGGAGCAGAATCTGAGCACACAACATCAGCCACAGCACTTCAGCTGTCTGAGGCCACCACTGGTAGCACAGCCACCTGCACTGCCACCAGCACCACTGCCAGCAGCAGCAGCCCCAGTGGGCAGCTGTCCAAGGCTGCAGGGGAAAGGCTGGGGCCTATCTCCACCACTGCCAGCCCCGACACTAGCACCGCCACTGCCAACACTGAGCAGGCATCTCCGCCGGCGGGCAGTGTGTAGTTGTGCCTCCATGGGCTGTAGTGTGTCCTGGCCCCTGCAATTCCTGTAGGTGTGACACCCAGGTGAGAGACTGTGACCTTTCACCCCCCAAGTGCAGCATCACTGAGCACAAAGCCCCCTCCAGAACCAGTGGAAGAAGGCATCCACTCACCCCTTCCTTGCCAGGATGAAGCACAATGGGCATAAAGCCCCCTCCAGAACCAGTGGAAAAAGGAATCCACTCACCCCCTCCTTGCCAGGATGAAGCACACAGGGCACAAAGCCTCCTCAAGAACCAATGGAATAAGGCATCCACTCACCCCCTCCTTGCCAGGATGAAGCACACAGGACACAAAGCCCCCTCCAGAACCAGTGGAAGAAGGCATCCACTCACCACCTCCTTGCCAGGATGAAGCACACTGGGCACAAAGCCCCCTCCACAACCAGTAGAAGCAGCCATCTGCTTGAAAGACTGTGGCTTTGCACTCCCCAGGACCAAGCAGTGGGCAACCCACCCACTAGAGAGACTGTGGCTTTGCACTCCCCAGGGCCAAGCAGTAGGCAACCCATCCACTAGAGAGACTGTGGCTTTGCACTCCCCAGGACCAAGCAGTGGGTATGTAGCCCCCTCCAGGAGCAGTGGCGTTGTACCATCTTCCCGCTGAGGTGCCCCCCTTCCCCTCCCCCCTGAGGTGCCTGTGTATTTTTGATCTGATGCTCCAGAAGTTTTCTCTCCGTATTGAGGCAGGAGTCAAGTGGGGCTTTGGCCTATGTGATATGGCCCTGTGGCCCACGGACATTATGGACTGGGGTAGTAAGGTAACATTACTCTTTTCAGGGTCTTCGGTGGGGTATCTTGGACACCCTTAGTGTTTTCTTACACACTACACTAGGCCTGGGGTCCATTCGTGGTTCACATTCCACTTTTGGAGTACATGGTTTGTGTTTCCCCTAGGCCTATTGTCTCCTATTGCATTCTATTGTGTTCTACAGTGTTTGCACTACGTTTCTAACTGTTTACTTGCCTGATTTTGGTTTGTGTATATATTTTGTATATTTTACTCACCTCCTATGGGAGTATATCCTCTGAGATACTTTTGGCATATTGTCACTAAAATAAAGTACCTTTATTTTTAGTAACTCTAAGTATTGTGTTTCTTGTGATTTGGTGCTAAGTGATACAAGTGGTAGAGTAGGAGCTTTGCATGTCTCCTAGTTCAGCCTAAGCTGCCCTGCTATAGCTACCTCTATCAGCCTAAGCTGCTAGAACACTTCTAATCTACTAATAAGGGACAACTGGACCTGGCACAAGGAGTAAGTATCACTAGGTACCCACTATAAGCCAGGCCAGCCTCCTACAGTCCCTCCATTTGAATAGATATGTAAATACTGTTTTGTGATTTGAGGACGTATTTCTAGAACTTTATATTATTACACTCACTTTACTCACTTCCTTTGTCTTTGAATTATTCCTGAGGGGTACGGGTGGATATGTAATGTTATTGCATCTGTTTGTGTGTATATTGTTGGGGATGGGGGTGTTGCGTGTTGCGTGTGTGTATCACTCTCTTTTTTCTCACCCCCTCCCCTATGTGCTAGGGGCAGTACTCACCGTGGTTGTCTTTGCCGCCGTTGGTATTCCTGGTTTAGGAGGGGGTAGACCAGCATGCGTAGCACCTGTAGTTCGGGCTCCATGGCATCATGGTTCTTCCTTGAGTGTCCAGAGGTGAGTCGTTTCCCTTCTGTGTACTGTCTCCGCCGTGCTTTTGATGGCGTTGGTACCACCCCGGAAAAGGTAGTGGACTGGTGTCTCATAATACAGTGGGTAGAATCTTGTCTTCCGCCTGGCTGTTGGCGGTTACCACTGCGGTGCTTGTTGCTACCGCCGTGGCGGTCGGTGTGTTAAAGTGGCTGTCTGTGTTGGCGGTTTCCGCTGTGGTCATAATTCAATTTTTTTTACCGCAGGCCTGTTGACGGTATTACCACCGCTTTATCACCAACCGCCAGGGCTGTAATAAGGACCATAGGGGGTCATTCTGACCCCGGCGGGCCAGGGTTGGCGGGAGCACCGCCAACAGGCTGGCGGTGCCCCGCAGGGCATTCTGACCGTGGCGGTTTGGCCGCGGCCAGATGTTGAAAACCGGCGGTCTCCCGCCGGTTTTCCGCTGCCCAAATGAATCCTCCATGGCGGCGCAGCTCGCTGCGCCGCCATGGAGGATTCTGACACCCCATACCGCCATCCTGTTCCTGGCGGTTCGCCCGCCAGGAACAGGATGGCGGTATGGGGTGTCGTGGGGCCCCTGGGGGCCCCTGCAGTGCCCATGCCAATGGCATGGGCACTGCAGGGGCCCCCGTAAGAGGGCCTCACTTTGTATTTCAGTGTCTGCTTCGCAGACACTGAAATACGCGACGGGTGCCACTGCACCCGTCGCACCTTCCCACTCCGCCGGCTCCATTCAGAGCCGGCGTCCTCGTGGGAAGGTTGTTTTCCACTGGGCTGGAGGGGCGGCCTTTTGGCGGTCGCCCGCCAGCCCAGTGGAAAACCCAGAATCACCGCAGCGGTCTGACGACCGCGGTGCGGTGTTCTGGCGGGGGTACTTGCCGCCCGCCAAGGTAAGAATCAACCCCATAGTCTGTTGTATAGAAAATGCACAATCAAAGTCACATTTGTACTCATGAATTGGTAATGTGATGTATGTGTTCTACTCTGGCCTATACCTTATCTCTGTCACTCACAGTTGTGTAGATTGGCCCTTTGGCTCATCCTCATTTGGCTATCTCAGACAGTGTCACAGGCAGATGGGATCAGCAGAATGACATGAGAAGTGGACATAGATTAAACCAGGTACTGCTTATCATGAGATTTGTGGTGTGTGAGTTCTGCCCAGACTGTCAGAAGAGTGGAATGGAAGTGTACTTTTCCACAATAAAGACTTGTTTGGTATTTGAGGTGGCTCAAATGGTGCCATGTGTGTGTCCATTTGTGTCTACCACATGTCATGATGTGGTATCCAGACCCTCTAGCATCAGTATGGTTTGTGGTGTATGTGAACCAACTTGTACATAGCTGCCAGTGTTTCTGCTCATTGCAAACCAATGTGCATGTGTCTGAAGGTGATTGGCAAGCCTACAGATACCTGCCATGGTAACTGGAAGGTTCCATCACTGGGTAGATTAGTACTGACCTCTGTCCGTTTAACGGGGTATGGTCATTTGGAAGCTGAGGTATGGTAGTGAATGACACCTATGCTGAAACACTGAAGTCCTCAGCAGTACTTCACTGTGTGCTGATTGCCATTTTCCAAATAAATATGTGGAGATGTACAATACAGGTGATTTGTGTCATGTATATATTACAATCCAAATACAATATGTATATGGGTTATCCATGGGTGATAGCTATAATAAAGTTTTAACATTGGAGAGGAACATTTTGCTACAATAGTTGTCGTACATGAGAGTTCTATATGGTTGATACATCACACTTACACAGGATCTGTCCAGTGTCCTTGAACCATAGTAAAATGGAGTTAGGTTTCAGAACAGTCAACAGGGTGTATCAGTTTCAAACAAGGGGAACCAATCAAAAGAGGTTCACTTCCTGGCAATGGGTTTGGTTTTAGCATCTGCTCCTCCTGGATGTCTGGGTGGATGCCCATGCTTGTGGGGTGTTCTTCTGCTACAGAAGGTGGGGTGTCTGAGGCACTCTCTTCCCCTGGCATGCCCTCATTTCCACTAGCAGCCACAGATGTAGGGGGGCCTGATGTTTCATTGCAAGTGGAAGAGGCCTGATGGTGGGTGCAATACCTACTCAGGGTAGTGTTCATGTCCTTTAGCACCCCAGCAATAGAGGGCAGGATGGAATTTTGGGCCTGACACTTCTGTATGGCTTCCTGGTGGTTGTCCCTCTGCAGCTCTTCAATCTCCCCTATCCTGGTCAGTACCTGGCCCATCAAGGGTTGAGAATTTTGGTAGGCTCCCAAGACTTGGTAGATGGCCGTCTGGTCAGTTGTGTCCCTTGGAGCCCCCATCCTCTGGCCCACACCATCCCTCCCATGTACTCTACCCCCATGTACCTGTGCCCCTGGCACATTGTGCCCACTCCCACTGGTAGCAGGACCATCATTCTCAGGGGTGACAATAGGAGACTCAGGTACCTGTACTGGGGGTACATGATGAAATAGACTGTGTTTGGGGCACAGGGAATGGTGGGGAATGGCTGCCTGTGATGTAGATGCAACAGGGCTGGGAGGAGTCGATGTGGGTAGGGTGAGACTGATAGATGTTGACTGACCACATATCCCTGTTGGGCCAGCTATGTTCTCAGTGTCCAAACATCCAGGGGTGTTTTCCTTACTGTAGCCGTCATCCAGAAGGGTAGTGTCAGTCTCTGGTGTCCTCTCCATGTTGAGAAGGGTAAGGTTAACTGTAGGAGAAGTGGAACACACAGTTGCTGTAAGTGATACAACAAGTGAAGTATACATTTGACAGCCAAAGAAGGTATGTAAGATGCACACACTGCCTTTACATGATCCCCTGAAATGACATAGACAGCTGCGTTTAAATCTGGATAAGAGCAACGTGGGACACAGAGATTTACAACTGCATACATCATGTTCCAAGCTCTTGGAGTATGTTGGTGTTTAGATAACTTCTAATATCCTCATATCTTGCCTAAGTAAAGACATGACAATGTACATTTCTCTCCTAGTAGTGTATGGCATCACTGAGTCAAATAAAAGCTGAACAATGCACATTGTTGTCAGAGTTGGCACAAGTATAGGAGTTACATTTGACCTGGGCCTCTGTCTAGATGTACTGCAGGTGCATCCAGTTTGCCATTAAATTGTCCCCCCTTCCCCCAGGTGAATATATGACATTATTAGAAAGCTTTTCTCAGAGGCCAGTTTGGCATGGGACACAGCTGTAGCTGTGATTTGCTTGTAATGGTGCTGGTAGTGGGCTGTTGCTTTGCTGTCATTGCCATAAACTGTTAAATGGTGGAGCATTCAGGATGGGTTACTTTGATTGTTAGTTTCACATGCAAAACATTTCCATTTTAATGCACTGTTCTGGTTTTCTTAATGGTGGAACAATGCCTTCTGGGAGTTGTAGTGCTGTCAGTTCCAAGTATGTCACATGCCATTTCCAAACAATGTGCCCTCAGGTGAGTATATTTGACATATGGCATGGCAGAGATGGGTATTTGGACATTTGGAGAAAGGGGTGGTGGGTGGTTTTGCTCAATGAGGTGGAGAAAGGTGATCAGTGAGCACGCAAGACAATACTCCTTGATAACATGAATGTTGTAGTGACTTACCCGACTCCACTCCCCCAGGCATTCCTGTCATGCACACAGAATGCATGATGTCCAAGACTTTCTCCTCCCATGATGTGAAAGTAGGGGGAGGAGGTGGGTGCCCACCTCCAGTCTTGAGGACTGCCAGCTGGTGCCTGGATACCATGGAACATACCTTTCAGATGAGGTCAACCCACCTCTTCCTAATGTCCTACCTTGTGCCTAGGTAACTGCCTACTGAATTCACCCTGGTGACTATTCTTTGCCACAACTCAATTTTCCTGGAAATTGATGTTTGCTGGACCTGTGCTTCGAATAAGTATGGCTCTTCCCTGACAATTTTGTCCACCATGATGCTCAACTCATCATCAGTGAAATGTGGATGATTTTGTGGGGACATGGTAGTGGTGGTAAAGACGGTGAGGAACTGAAAAAAGGTTAGTGATGAGGTGTGGGTACTGTGATGTGAGTGGGTGATGGTTGTAGTGTATTGAGTGTGGTACTTAATATTGTGCTGTGTAGGTTGTGAGGGTGTGGGATGTGTGCGTAGTCAAATGTGTATGGGTGCCTATTCTTGATTTTTGTCTCTCTCTACTATATTGCTTGTCTATTGCTGTGTGTGGCATTCTGGTTGCAATGGATTGTGGGTTGTGTAGAGGTGTGTTATATAGTGCAGTGTGTAGATGTGTCGGGTGGTTGAATGTGTGTCGGTTGTGGGGTATTCAAACTGGTGTAGTGTTTTGACTGATGTGAATTCAGACCATCTAGGTTCTCACCGCCAATGGTTTTCAGCCATGGAAGAACCACTCTCGTGATTTGTGGATCGTAACATAGTGGGATGGTTTTTGTCAGGGTGGCGCTCCTGGCGGTGGGACCGCCTCTTTTCCGTCCTCCAGTGTACTGGTGGACTTAGAATTTTGGCTGTTTTTTGGCAGACTTAGCTGTGTGACTCTTAATATGGCAGTCAGATCACCGCCAGCATGGCAGTCTTTTGGCAGCCACCACCACGGAGGTCTTGCCAAAAGGCCGCCAAACTCGTAATGAGGCCCTAACTGTCTACAAAATGTAACTATCAAGTAATTGACGTAATATTAACATATGTGATAGCTTTTCCTTTGCATGACTAATGTATTTTGCGATTGCACAATTATGGACCCGAAATGTAATTAGGAGCAGGCATATTGTAGATTGTACTAAGTACATTCTACTGTTGCTGTTCATGGTAGTTTAAGTACATAAATTATAAAGTGTTCACCCTTAGTGCTCATGCAGAAAGTGTTTGATAACTCTGGACACATAGATTTCTTGATTATTATCATTGTGGGTGGTACAAGTTCAACACCTGGGGGGTCATTACAACATTGGCGGTAAAAGCCTCTTACCGCCGTGCAGAGGACCGCCAATACACCGCCGCGGAAAACCGCCACAGCTATTATGACCCACATCTCGGAATCCACCGAAATTCAGACCCCCACACAAGTCCGCCACACCAAAGGTCAGTGATAAACTGGCGAAAACAAATCCTCCACCGTCACGCCAACAGAAACACGCCCATGCTATCACGACCCACATATCCACGCGGCGGTCTTTCAACCGCGGTATTCCATTGGCGGTACACACCGCCACACTCAAAATACACACACATCTCCAAAACACCACCACATTGGACAATTCAAAATACACACACCTGATACACATACAAACACCACTCCCACACACCCAACACAATATAAAACACACACCCATATCACCCACAAACCCCTGCGACCAAAAAATAGAGATGAAGGCGACCGAGAGAGCACAGCAATAGACAACCCCACCACACAGAGGCACACAACACCATCACCCACACAACATCCACGCACAAAACACCACACACCACTACACATCACCACACTCATCACCACATACACCACCCCACACATCACCTGCACCACCCCATGGCACGCCAAAGACACCCCAGTTGTTCGGAGGAGGAGCTCAGGGTCATGGTGGAGGAAATCGTACGGGTAGAGCCACAGCTATTTGGCTCACAGATGCAGCACACCTCTATAGCTAGGAAGATGGAGCTATGGCAAAGAATAGTCGACAGGGTCAACACAGTGGGACAGCACCCAAGAAATCGGGAGGACATCAGGAAGAGGTGGAAAGACCTACGGGGGAACGTGCGTTCCGTGGTCTCCAGGCACAACATCGCGGTACAGCGGACTGGCGGCGGACCCCCACCTCCTCCCCCACAACTAACAACATGGGAGGAGCAAGTCTTGACCATTATGCATCCAGAGGGCCTCGGAGGAGTCGATGGAGGAATGGACACTGGTAAGTCAAATCTTAACTATCATATCCCCACCCTATCTGCATGCTATCACACAACCCCACCCTCTCCCCCTCCCCTCCCCTATCACTCAAACTCCTCACTAATGTACTAATAACAGAAACCACTCATCCCAACACCAAGCCCTGCATGCAACAACAAAGCATGGACAACCATCACTAAAGCATGCCCACTGCACATACCCATAACACCCACTAACCCTCATCACACAAGCCCACACACTGGAATGCAAGCACTGGGTTACACGCTAACCCACCCATTGCACACCATGAGACACACACATGCAATAATCATGCTTTTATACCCCTGCAGGACCACTACCTAACGTCACCAGACAGGAGGGTCCAGACATCTCTACCCCACCCACAGAAGAGGCCCACAGTGATGACAGCAGCTCTGGCCAACTGGATCCAGATGACCAGCCCGGCCCATCGTGGGCCTCGGGACAGTCAGGTCCCCTCGCACAGGCACAGCCCAACACTGACCTTCCACCCTCTGGTAACACCAGCACAGCACCCACCCAGTGGGCCCATACCTCCGTATCCAGGACACGTCAATCAGCTGTGTGTCCACCACTACAGGGAACCCAGGATAACCCACCACCCCAACAACAACAGGGACCTGTGGGCAGTGGTAGTGAGCACCCGGTCCAGGGGACAGAGGCACAGGAACACAGGGGAACTAGGAGGGCTGCTGTGCGACAGGGGGCAGACAGGCCTAGGGAACCCACTCTCCACGAGGCCCTCTCCTCCATCATGGGAGCATACCACCACTCCCAGGAGACGATGGCGACGGTCCTGGCAAAGTTTCAGGAGACCCAGCACATGCAGGACGAACTGTATTTGGGGTTCAGAGAGGAGCTCAGAACAGAAGACCATGAGGGACACCGTGGCACTCCAAGGGGCCCTTGACACTAGCCTGGACGATGAACTGTCCACCACCTCCGCCAGCGCTAGTGGACAGGACGCCCCGCCACAGGACCATCACACCAGCACCCCACCCCCTGCAGACGGAGAACCACCCGCAAGCGGTCCCTGAGATCCAGGAACAGGACAGAGCAAGATGGCAAGACCCCCGCCAGGAAATGAGACCACCCCGATTGTCATGCCACTGTCCCACTTTGTTACCCTGTCCAGATTGGAACTGTTCCAGCTCCACTTCCTATGCCCATATGGGCAGTGCACCTGTGAGACTAATAGACTGGACTCTGCCATGGACATTCCTCCACCATCACCCATCACCATTTTGCCACCCCCTCCAATAATTAGCACTTCAATAAACACCCTTGAACCACAAAACAATCTGGAGTCAGTCTGTGATTATGAAAATGTGTATTAACTATGACAATGGCAAAATCCGTTCGAAAATGTAATGTCAACATACCTATGTCACACATCACAAGTCCATGAAGGATGCAAGCAGATGACACACGTTGATAACCACACCTGTGAAACCGTAATGGAAATGTACCACTCAATTAGCAAATACTGCTTCAAATTGACAGACAGGATAGAGGTAGAAGTGTGAAAGTAAATGTAATAGTAAAAAAATGTATCTCACCTGTGTGTCACTGGAAATATTGCTGTATGACAGAGTCCCTGTTATCAATGTCTTCTTCCTCTGCTTCCTCCTCATCACTGTCCACAAGCTCCACAGCTGGCACAACACCGTCATCTGGACCATCCTCCTGCAGAAAAGGCACCTGGCGTCGCAAAGCAAGATTGTGAAGCATAGAGCAGGCGATGATGATCTGGCACACCTTCCTTGGTGAGTAGAATAGGGAACCATCTGTCATATGGAGGCACCTGAACCTGGCCTTCAGGAGGCCAAAGGTGCGTTCTATCACCCTCCTAGTCCGCCCATGGGCCTCATTGTAGCGTTCCTCTGCCCTGGTCCTGGGATTCCTCACTGGGGTCAATAGCCATGACAGGTTGGGGTAACCAGAGTCCCCTAATAGCCACACACGGTGCCTTTGGAGTTGACCCATCACATAAGGGATGCTGCTATTCCGCAGGATGTAGGCATCATGCACTGAGCCAGGGAACATAGCATTTACCTGCGAGATGTACTGGTCTGCCAAACATACCATCTGTACATTAATCGAATGATAACTCTTCCGGTTCCTGTACACCTGTTCACTCCTGTGGGAGCCAAAGCTACATGGGTCCCATCAATGGCACCTATGATGTTAGGGATATGTCCCAGGGCATAGAAGTCACCTTTAACTGTAGCCAAATCCTCCACCTGAAGGAAAACAATGTAGCTCCTCACGTGTTTCAGCAGGGCAGACAACACTCTGGACAACACGTTGGAAAACATAGGCTGGGACATCCCTGATGCCATGGCCACTGTTGTTTGAAATGACCCACTTGCTAGGAAATGGAGCTCTGATAGCACCTGCACTTGAGGGGGGATTCCTGTGGGATGGCGGATAGCTGATATCAGGTCAGGCTCCAACTGTGTACACAGTTCCTGGATTGTGGCACGGTCAAACCTGTAGGTGATGATTAAATGTTGCTCCTCCATTGTCAACAGGTCCACCAGCGGTCGGTACACCGGAGGATTCCGCCATCTCCTCACATGTCCCAGCTGACGGTGCCTAGGAAGGACAACAGCGACCACAGAGTCAAGCAACTCAGAGGTATGTACCCACAGCTACACAGTACACGAAACATAATTTAAAAAGTTGTCTGTAAGTGTGTTGAGTCCAGGCCTAGGTATGTGTGAGGCAGTTGTAAATGAAGCCATGTGGGCCCCTGAAATGGCGGATGCCTGACCTCTAAAGTGGGACAATGGGATGTGAGGTAACTGCGCTGGCGTTGTACACCGTCGCGGTAGGCGGTCGAAGACCGTGGCGCAATGCTGCATTGGTTAACATTGGACCCTATGGGTCCCAGGAGCCAACGACAAAGTGCGCCGGCAGTGATGATACGCACCGCCGCGGATGTGACCGCCATTTTCTATCTGTTCAATCACTCAAAACCTGATCTTCGACAGGAGAGGACCTACACTGCAAGTGCTGCTCAGACCTCGGTCTGGAAGAGACAATGGCACGTGCGTCTGGGGAAAGGGCACCTGCCTTCACTGCACAGGAGTTGGAGAAGCTCATGGATGGGGTCCTCCCCCAGTACAAGCTACTCTACGGTCCTCCAGACCAACAGGTGAGTACATAGGGTGCAAGTTGTATGCGCTATGCCTGGGTGGAGAGGGCTGGATGTAAGTAGGAAGGGGGCAGAGTTATGCGAGCATGAAGGAGTGTGAATGCATGCGCCACATGGCAAGGGCAGGGATGTGGGCCACTCACTACGACGGTGCAGTTGGTAATGACTTCTCTTCTTCCCCTGTACATGTCATGTAGGTCAGCGCCCACCAGAAGAAGGATATTTGGCGTGCCATCGCTAAGGACGTCCGGACCCTGGGGGTCCACCAGAGACGGAGCACCCACTGCCGTAAAAGATGGGAGGACATTCGCCGCTGGAGCAAGAAGACGGCGGAGGCTCAGCTGGGGATGGCCTCCCAAGGTGGGAGGGGTGCCCGTCGCACCATGACCCCCCTGATGTTCCGGATCCTGGCGGTGGCCTACCCTGAGTTGGATGGTCGCATGAGGGCATCACAGCAGACACAAGGGGGTGAGTACACTCACATTCTCATGACTTTGTATGCAGTGGAGGGGTCTTGGTGGGGGAGGAGGGCTGTGGGTTTCCCTAGGCCAGGGTGAGTTCCGTAGGCTAGGACCCTCCAGAATGCAGGCCATGTGGCACTCCACCCCACCTCTGTAGAGTGCCAAGTACAGGTCTACATGCCCCTGTGTCATCTATGTGTGCTGATGTCCACCATAGCCATGGAGGCCATATCCCAGGAACTGCATCTGTAGAGCCCAAGAGCGCGGCGTAGTGTAGGGGGCTGCTGTGTCTGTATTGTCCGCCAACGGTAAGCCATGCACTCAACCTGTCTTTCTTCTGTCCCCCCCCCTTTTTGTGCTCTCCCTGTTCTCTTGTGCATCAGCATCATCAGGCGGAGGTACAAGGGCACCGGAGCACAAAGGGGCTGCATCCCACATGGCCATGGAGGGCCACACCACGGACTCTGAATACACCAGTGGGACGGAGGGCGAGGGGAGCACCACGGCGGTCACTGGATCTGCAAACAGCGACACGGACTCGTCCTCCGATGGGAGCTCCCTTGTGGTGGCGGCAAAATCTGTGCCCCCCACTTCTACAGGTACAGCCACCACCCCCCCTACCAGCACCACCCTCCCGCAGCCCCTCAGCCTTCGCCCTGTGCCCGCTCACTCAGGAGGGTGGGCATCACCTTCGCCCCAGGCACCTCAGGCCCTACCCCAGTCACCCCTGCTGCCCTCAGTGAGGAGGCCATTGACCTCCTCAGGTCACTCACTGTTGGGCAGTCTACCATTGTGAATGCCATCCAGGGTGTAGAAAGGGAGTTGCAGCACAGTAATGCATTCCTGGAGGGCATTCATTCTGGTCAGGCTGCCCTTCATCGAACCCTACAATCTCTGGCCTCAACACTGAAGGCAGCCATTGTCCCTGTGTCTAGCCTCCCCCCTCCAACTTCCTCCACCCAGACCCACACCCCTGTACCTCAGCCTATCCCAAGCACACCATCAGACCAGCATGCACACACCTCAACACACAAGGGCAGCTCTGGCAAACATAAGCACCAAACATCCCACAGGCACTCACACAAGCATCACCCACATACAGACATAGCAACATCCACTGCCTCCACTGTGTCCCCCTCCTCGTCGTCTCTCTCCTCCCTCCCAGTGTCGTCTACACTCTCACCTGCATGCACTACAACTACAGCCACTAGGACTCACACCAGAACACCCAGCACCACACCCCGCTCACCTGCACTCACGACCCCCACTACCATTTACACGTCCCCTGTGTCCTCGCCCAGTGTGTCTGTGACGTCCCCTCCCAAAGTACACAAACGCAGGCACACACACACCCAACATCCATCCACCTCACGACAGCCTCCAGAACATGCACCTGCACCCAAATCATCAAAAGTTACACCTCCTACAACCACCTCCTCTTCCTCCACTCCCAGACCCCCTCCAGCTACCCATCCCAGTGTTCATTAGAAACTTTTCCTGAGCAACCTTGACCTCTGTCCCATCACCCCCCCTCCTATTCATAGGTCCTGTAGTAGCACCTCAGCCAAAAAAAGTCCGGTACCAGTGGTGGCTGTTAGAGGTATGTGGAGTGCACCGGGCCCCAGAGCAGTCAGTGTGACACGGAGCCAAAGCACTGCCAGTCCACCCCCTGTGAAGCACCAGAAATAGGACAGTGCCCGACGGGAGAGGGTGAAGACTCCTGCAGGCAAAGCCACTCACAAGGGTCCCGGGGGGAGTGTCCAGTCAGCTGTGACTCCTCCCAAGGTGGTGAAGGGGCAGAAGAAGTCTCCAAAGTCAGGGAAGAGCAGCACGGCGGAGAAGACCGCCATCCTCCCCGCTGCCCAGGACGCCACCGACAGCCCCATCGTCACTGGTCCGGAGACCACCAGCAGAGTCAGTGCCCAGGAGGGCAGCACACTTGTCACTGGTCAGGAGACCACCGCCAGAGTCAGTGCCCAGGAGGGCAGCTACATCGTCACTGGTCCGGAGACCACTGCCAGAGTCAGTGCCCAGGAGGGCAGCACACTCATCACTGGTCAGGAGACCACCGCCAGAGTCAGTGCCCAGGAGGGCAGCACACTTGTCACTGGTCAGGAGACCACCGCCAGAGTCAGTGCCCAGGAGGGCAGCAACATCGTCACTGGTCCGGAGACCACAGCCAGAGTCAGTGCCCAGGAGGGCAGCAACATCGTCACTGGTCCGGAGACCACTGCCAGAGTCAGTGCCCAGGAGGGCCCCGGCAGCCACAGCCCCGCTGGGCAATGAGGGACCGCCATGGCACACACCGCTGCACAGGTCAGAGCCAGCAAACTGAAGCACCGCTGAACAGGCCAAGCACCGCTGAACAGGGCAAAGACCGCCATGGCAAGCACCGCTGAACATGGCAAGCACCGCTGAACAGGCCAAGCACAGCTGAACAGGGCAAAGGCTGCCATGGCAAGCACCGCTGAACATGGCAAGCACCGCTGAACAGGCCAAGCACCGCTGAACAGGGCAAAGACCGCCATGGCAAGCACCGCTGAACATGGCAATCACCGCTGAACAGGCCAAGCACCGCTGAACAGGGCAAAGACCGCCATGGCAAGCAGCGCTGAACAGGCCAAGCACCGCTGAACAGGCCAAGCACCGCTGAACAGGGCAAAGACCGCCATGGCAAGCACCGCTGAGCAAGCCAAGCACCGCCAACTCAAGCATCGTTAGGCCATGTGCGGCAGTGGCAGTGACGGAACTGGGACCGTCACGGGGAGGGTGATGCACTCTGGGCACCATCCCCCTCCAGAACCAGTGGAGAACAGCATCCACTCCGTCTGTCCTTAACAGGATGAAGCACTCTGGGCACCAGTCCCCCTCCAGAACCAGTGGAGAACAGCATCCACTCCATCTGTCCTTAACAGGATGAAGCACTCTGGGCACCACTCCCCCTCCAAAACCAATGTAGACTATTATCCACTTGTGAGACTGTGGCTTTGCACTCCCCAGGATGGTACAGTGGGCAAACCACCCACTACAAAGACTTGTGAGACTGTGGCTTCCCCAGGATGACTGTGCACTCCCCAGGATGGTACAGTGGGCAAACCACCCACTGCAAAGACTTGTGAGACTGTGGCTTTGCACTCCCCAGGATATACCAGTGGGCAAACCACCCACTGCACAGACTTGTGAGACTGTGGCTTTGCACTCCCCAGGATGGTACAGTGGGCAAACCACCCACTGCAAAGACTTGTGAGACTGTGGCTTTGCACTCCCCAGGATGGTACAGTGGGCAAACCACCCACTGCAAAGACTTGTGAGACTGTGGCTTTGCACTCCCCAGGATAAACCAGTGGGCAAACCACCCACTGCAAAGACTTGTGAGACTGTGGCTTTGCACTCCCCAGGATGGTACAGTGGGCAAACCACCCACTGCAAAGACTTGTGAGACTGTGGCTTTGCACTCCCCAGCATACATTTATGGGCATGGAGCCTCGTCATGGATCTAGCGTGGTGCTGTCATCCGGCTGAGGTGCCACCCTTCCCTTCCCCCTGAGGTGCCTGTTGTATTTCTATCTGATGCCCCTGCAGTGTTCTCTCCGTTTCTGGACAGGTATCGTGTGTGGGAGTCGCCCATGCATTTTGGGCCCAGTGGTCCACGGACATTGAAATGTGCATACCTGCACTACTAATCATGATGTATGTATTTGGAATGTGTATATATTTATGTATATATGTGCTTACTGTATTTTGATACATTACAATAGTTGTACTTCATTTCCTTTTGTCTTTGCATTCTTCCGGGAGGGTTGGGGGTTGTTACTGTGATGTTTGGAAATGCATTGGTGTGTGTGTTGTAGTGTGTGAGGGTCGGGGTGGGGGTGGGGGTGTTGCGTGTGTGTGTCCCTGACTTTTGCCTCCCCCCTCCCCTATGTCGTAGGTGCAGTACTCACCGTTGCTGATGTTCGTAGAGGAGCAGGAACACAATCGCAGGGAGTATTTGGAGTTCCGGCTCCATGGTGCCCTCCTTCCTCGTGGAGTGTGTTCAGGTGAGCGTTTTCCCATTGCAAAAGCTGTTTCCACTGTGTTTTTATCCACGGAGAATCCGCCCCGGAAAAGGTGGCGGATTGGCCTGTTGTAATACTGTGGGCGGTACTTTGTCTCCCGCCTGTCTGTTGGCGGTGACTGCCGTGCTGCTTGTCTGTACCGCCGTGGCGGTCGGAGTGTTAAAGTGGCTGTCTATGTTGGCAGTTTCCGCCACGGTCATAATTCCCTTTTTTGTTCCGCCGGCCTGTTTGCGGTATTACTGCCGCTTTACCACCGTCCGCCAGGGATGTAATGACCCCCCTGGTGTTTAGGGATTTATATTAGTGCAGTTCAAGATGTTTGCTGACCAAGACAAAACACATTCCTTCCAAGAGTGCATGAAATTCTTGGACAAACAGGTTTAATTGAATTGGTTGAGCAGGCTCTAATCACTGGTATAATGATCAATTATTGTATGTAATCTACAATGTACCTGTAAACACGAGGATTATTTTGCTTTGATAGATGAGTTGAAGTGATTGAAGAAGTTGAGGCTTTTAGTGTTAGTCCTGTTGAACCTATGAAATCTACCAAACTGATGTAGGCACAACGACTGTCTGCAAAGAAGAATGGGGGATAATAGATGACCCACACCCAAACAAATGGATAAGCACTGACATTACTCAAGCTAAGGTGCTTCTAAGTCTGTTATAAGACATCCTTAGAATGGCTCAGTAAGACTAAAAATGAAGGGGCAGATTTAAGGAAAGTAGCGCTACACCCAGTGCAGCGTCACTTTCCTTGTGCCCCTTTGCACCCCACTACCGCCACCATGTGTGTGCTGTATCTAAGATATGGCACACCATGGCACAGGGTAGGGGGCAGGAGCGTCAGAAATTAATGTACTGCTCAGGGTTAGCGCCATCATTTTGGCGCTAGCCCTAAACAGTACATAGGGGACCATTGTGAACAATGGTTTGCCCCCTTTTAACGTCTGCTCTGAACAGGCGTTAAAAGTGCTGAGAAAAATGATGCACAGAAATCTCTTATATTTGTTTGTGCCATTTCTGTGGCCCCCCTAATGGGGGAACACTCCCTTTGTACATTTTATGCCTGGCGCAGGCATAATGTAGGGCAAAGGGTTACAAAGTGGCGCAATACATGTACAGTGGAAGAAGGCATCAACTCACCCTCTCCTTGCCAGGATGAAGCACACAGGGCACAAAGCCCCCTCCAGAACCAGTGGAAAAAGGCATCCACTCACCCCCTCCTTGCCAGGATGAAACACACTTGGCACAAATCCCCCTCCAGAACCAGTGGAAGCCGCCTTCTGCTTGAGAGACTGTGGCTTTGCACTACCTAGGACCAAGCGGTAGGCAACCCACCCATTAGAGAGACTGTGGCTTTGCACTCCCCAGAACCAAGCAGTGGGCATGTAGCCCCCTCCAGGAGCAGTGGTGCTGTACCATCTTCTGGCTGAGGTGCCCCCCTTCTCCTTCCCCCTAAGGTGCCTGTGTATTTTTGACCTGATGCCCAAGCAGTGTTCTCTCCGTATTGAGCAGGAGTCAAGTGGGGCCTTGGCCTATGTGATATGGCCCTGTGGCCCACAGACATTATGGACTGGGCAGTGTCCCTGTAGGAAAGTAACATCTTGCCTGGCATGTTACCCCCATTTTTTACTTATATGTGTGTTTGTTTTTGCCTGTGTCACTGGGATCCTGCCAGCCAGGACCCCAGTGCTCATAAAGTGTGTCCTGTATGTGTTCCCTGTGTGGTGCCTAACTGTATCACTTAGGCTCTGCTAACCAGGACCTCAGTGTTTATGCTCTCTCTGCTTTTAAAATTGTCACTGAAGGCTAGTGACTATTTTTACCAATTCTCATTGGCACACTGGAACGCCCTTATAATTCCCTACTATATGGTACCTAGGTACACAGGGTATTGGGGTTCCAGGAGATCCCTATGGGCTGCAGCATTTCTTTTGCCATCCATAGGGAAATCAGACAATTCTTACACAGGACTGCCACTGCAGCCTGAGTGAAATAACGCCACGTTATTTCACAGCCATTTTACACTGCACTTAAGTAACCTATAAGTCACCTAAATGTTTAACCCTCACTTAGTGAAGGTTAGGTGCAAAGTTACTAAGTGTGAGGGCACCCTGGCACTAGCCAAGGTGCCCCCACATTGTTCAGGGCAATTTCCCCGGACTTTGTGAGTGCGGGGACACCATTACATGCGTGAACTACATATAGGTCAATACCTATATGTAGCATCACAATGGTAACTCTGAACATGGCCATGTAACATGTCTAGGATCATGGAATTGTCACCCCAATACCGTTCCATGCATCCCCGAGGCTCCAGCATAGAGCCTGGGTACTGCCAAACTAACTCTCTGGGGTTTTCTCTGCAGCTACCGCTGCTGCCAAACCTCACACAGGTTTCTGCCCCCTGGGGCCTCGGCAGCCCAGTCCCAGGAAGGCAGAACAAAGGATTTGCTCTGAGAGAGGATGTTACACCCTCTCCCTTTGGAAATAGGTGTGAAGGGCCTGAGAGGAGTAGCTTCTCCTGGCCTCTGGAAATGCTTTGAAGATCACAGATGGTGCCCTGCTTGCATAAGCCAGTCTACACTGGTTCAGGGATCCCCCCCAGCCCTGCTCTGGCGTGAAACTGGACAAAGGAAAGGGGAGTGACCACTCCCCTGACAGCACCTCCCAAGGGGAGGTGCCCAGAGGTCCTCCAGTGTGTCCCAGATCTCTGCCATCTTGAATGCAGAGGTGTGAGGGCACAATGGAGACCCCTGAGTGGCCAGTGCCAGCATGTGACGTCAGGGACCCCTCCTGACAGGTGTTTACCTCTCTCTGTAGCCAATCCTTCTCTGAGGGCTATTTAGGGTCTCTCCTGTGGGTTTCTCATCAGATAACGAATGCAAGAGCTCACCAGAGTTCCTCTGCACGTCTCTCTTTGACTTCTGCCAAGGATCGACCACTGACTGCTCCAGGACATCTGCAAAACCGCAACAAAGTAGCAAGGAGACTACCAGCAACATTGTAGCGCCTCATCCTGCCGGCTTTCTCGACTGTTTTCTGGTGGTGCATGCTCTGAGGGCTGTCTGCCTTCACCCTGGACTGGAAGCCAAGAAGAAATCTCCTGTGGGTCAACGGAATCTTCCCCTTGCCAATGCAGGCACCGAATTTCTGCTTCTCCGGTCCTTTGGGTCCCCTCTCATCTTGACGAGCATGGTCCCTGGAACACAGGAGCTGGTTCCAAGTGTCCCCAACAATCCAGTGGCCCTTCTGTCCAAATTTGGTGGAGGTAAGACCTTGCATCCCCACGCCAGACAGTAATCCTGTGTACTGCGTGAACTGCAGCTGCTAGAGCTTCTGTGCACTTTTACAAGACTTCCTTTGTGCACAGCCTAGCCCAGGTCCTCAGCACTCCATCATGCATTGCCCAGCTCGCTAAGTTGGACTCCGCCTTCGTGGGACCCTCTTTTGTTGTGCTGAGATGACCGCCGTGCTCAGATCTTCTGAACGCCTGTTCAGGTGCTCCTACAGGTGCTGCCTGTTTCTGCGTGGGATCTCTGTGTTGCTGAGCACCCCCTCTGTCTCCTCCTCCAAGGGACGACCTCTTGGTCCTTCCTGGGCCCTGGCAGCACCCAAAACCTTCAACCCCCCTGGACACTTGCGTGACTCTTGGACTTGGTCCCCTTCCTTTGCAGGTCCTCAGGTCCAGGAATCCATCTTCAGTCCTTTGCAGTCAGTTGTGGTCTTTGCAGAATCCCTTATCTCGACTTTACTCTCTTTCTGGAATAGTAGGGTCACTTTACTCCTACTTTTCAGGGTCTTGGAGTGGGGTATCTTCTGACAAGGGTGGGGACAAAGATAAAAAACATTCTGAGTCTTCATCAGGCCCACAAAAATCCTCTGGGGGTGGTAGGTCCAAATCCTCTTCTCACAATCAGAAAAATTCCTGGTGTTATTTATGTAAAGTAAAAGGCCATTGGGCAAGTGATGCCACTTGTCCAAAGAAAAACACCAAGGCTCCCACTACCACAACCCTAACTGCAACCTCTAGTGCCCCTAGTAATAGCAGCGGTGGTGGGAAGTCTACTACAAATAGCCAATCCAAAGTTCTAGGTGGGATCACTATTGGCAGTGTAGTTGGGCTTGGTCTGGTTAGGGTGACCACAGAGGCTGTTTTAGTCTCTGATGGTGGCATTGACTTTGCCACCTTGGTTGCTTGTCCCCTTAATTTAGGTAAGTACAAGCAGCTACCCCTAATTAATGGTGTTGAGGTTGAGGCCTACAGGGACACAGGAGCCAGTGTAACTATGGTTATAGAGAAACTGGTTCACCCTGATCAACACCTACTTGGTCAGCAGTACCAAGTGACTGATGCTCACAATAACACACTTAGGGCCTCATTATGACCCTGGCGGTACAGAACCGCCAGGGCCAACGGGGGCGGGAGCACCGCCGACAGGCCGGCGGTGCTCCCTTGGGCATTCCGACCGCGGCGGTAACGCCGCGGTCGGACCGGGACAACTGGCGGTCTCCCGCCAGTTTCCCGCTGCCCAAATGAATCCTCCAAGGCGGCGCAGCATGCTGCGCCGCCTTGGGGATTCTGACACCCCCTACCGCCATCCTGTTCCTGGCGGTTCGCCCGCCAGGAACAGGATGGCGGTAGGGGGTGTCGCGGGGCCCCTGGGGGCCCCTGCAGTGCCCATGCCAATGGCATGGGCACTGCAGGGGCCCCCGTAAGAGGGCCCCGCTAGTATTTCACTGTCTGCATAGCAGACAGTGAAATACGCTACGGGTGCAGTAGCACCCGTCGCACCTTCCCAATCCGCCGGCTCGATTACGAGCCGGCTTCATGGTGGGAAGGTCGTTTTCCCCTGGGCTGGCGGGCGGCCTTTCGGCGGCCGCCCGTCAGCCCAGGGGAAAAGTCAAAATACCCGCCGCGTCTTGCGACCGCGGTACGGTATTTTGACGGCGGGACTTTGGCAGGCGGCCTCCGCCGCCCGCCAAGGTCCGAATGAGGGCCTTAGCCACCCCATGGCTGTTGTGAATCTCAACTTGGGAGGGGGGTTACTGGTCCAAATAAAGTTGTGGTAGCCACTGAATTACCTGTAGATTGCTTACTAGGCAATGATTTGGAGACATCAGCTTGGGCTAAAGTGGAGTTGGAGGCTCATGCAGCAATGCTGGGCATTCCTGGGCATATTTTTGCTTTAACAAAGGTTCAGGCCAAAAAGCAAAAAGGACAGGGAAGCTTGGATCCTAGAACAATGGACCAAGTGCTCCCAAAAGCTAGGGGTAGGAAGGGTAAATCCTTACCCACTATCCCTCCCTCACCAGAAGATTCCCCTCTTGAGGAAGAAGAATCCTCTCCCTTTGCAAAACCTATACCAGATGAGCTGGCAGCAGACACTGCTGAGCTTTTGGATGCAGGGGTGCCTGCTAGAGAAGAGCTGAGTGTGGCACAGCAGACCTGTTCCACACTAGAGGGTTTGAGACAGCAAGCTGTCAAGCCACAGAATGGGGATGTCAGTGATAGCCATAAGGTGTATTGGGAAGACAACCTCCTGTATACTGAATCAAGGGGCCCTAAACCTGGAGCTGCCAGGAGATTGGTCATCCCTTTGCAATACAGAGAGTTTCTTCTTACCTTGGCACATGACATTCCTTTGGCTGGGCATTTGGGCCAAAGTAAAACTTGGGACAGGCTTGTTCCCCTGTTTCACTGGCCTCATATGTCAGAGGACACCAAAGAGTTTTGTCGCTCTTGTGTAACCTGTCAAGCCAGTGGCAAGACTGGTGGCACTCCAAAGGCCCCCTTAATTCCACTTCCAGTGGTTGGGGTGCCCTTTGAAAGAGTAGGGATTGACATAGTTGGCCCCCTTGACCCTCCAACAGCTTCAGGCAATAGGTTTATCCTGGTGGTAGTGGACCATGCCACTAGGTACCCTGAAGCAATCCCCTTAAGGACGACTACAGCTCCTGCAGTGGCAAAGGCCCTCCTGGGAATCTTTTCCAGAGCGGGCTTCCCTAAGGAAGTGGTGTCAGAAAGAGGTAGTAACTTCAACTCTGCGTACCTCAAAGCAATGTGGAAGGAATGTGGTGTAATACACAAGTTCACTACTCCTTATCATCCACAAACAAATGGTCTGGTTGAGAGGTTTAAGAAAACTCTCAAAGGTATGATAATGGGACTCCCTGAAAAACAGAAGGAGATGGGATGTCCTGTTACCTTGCCTCCTTTTTGCTTACAGGGAGGTACCCCAAAAAGAAGTGGGCTTTAGCCCCTTTGAACTCCTATTTGGGCACCCTGTGAGAGGTCCCCTTGCAGTTGTTAAGGAGGGTTGGGAACAACCTTTAAAAACTCCTAAACAGGACATTGTGGATTATGTACTTGGCCTAAGATCAAGAATGGCTGAGTACATGAAAAAGGCCAGTAAAAAGCCTTCAGGCCAGCCAGGAGCTGCAAAAGCAATGGTATGACCAGAAGGTTGTCCTTACCCAGTACCACCCAGGATAGAAGGTGTGGGTATTGGAGCCTGTGGCCCCAGGAGCACTCCAGGACAAATGGAGTGGACCCCATCTAATTGTTGAAAAAAAGGGTGAGGTTACCTACTTGGTAGATCTGGGCACTGCCAGGAGCCCCTTAGGGTGCTCCATGTCAACCGCCTGAAACCCAACTATGACAGGGCTGATCTCACCCTGCTCATGTCAACTGATGAGGGACAGGAAGAACAGAGTGACCCTCTCCCTGATCTCTTCTCCACCACTGAAGCTGATGGCTTAGTGGAGGGAGTAGTACTGGCAGATTGTCTTACTGCTGAGCAGAAAACAACTGTGTAAATCTTTTAAGTCAGTTTTCTGAACTCTTCTCACTGATACCAGGTACCACTACTTGGTGTGAGCATACAATCAATACTGGAGACAGTTTACCTGTCAAAAGTAAGATTTATAGGAAGCCGGACCATGTCAGGGACTGCATTAAACAAGAGGTTCAGAAAATGTTAGACTTAGGAGTGATTGAGCCTTCAGAAAGCCAATGGGCTAGCCCAGTGGTGCTTGTTCCTAAACCTCACAGTAAGGATGGTAAAAGAGAGATGAGGTTTTGTGTTGACTATAGAGGGCTCAACCAAGTAACCAAGACAGATGCTCACCCTATACCCAGGGCAGATGAGCTGATTGATACACTGGCTTCTGCCAAGTATCTGAGCACTTTTGATTTAACTGCAGGGTATTGGCAGATTAAATTATCAGAAGATGCTAAAGCCAAAACTGCATTTTCAACCATTGGAGGGCACTATCAGTTCACTGTGGTGCCCCTTGGTCTGAAGAATGCACCTGCCACTTTTCAAAGGTTGGCGAACACAGTCCTGCAGGGGTTGGAAGCTTTTAGTGCAGCATATCTGGATGATATAGCTGTCTTTAGCTCCACCTGGGATGATCACCTGGTCCACCTATGGAATGTTTTGGAGGCCCTGCAAAAGGCGGGCCTCACTATCAAGGCCTCAAAGTGCCTGATAGGGCAGGGGAAATGGTTTATCTGGGCCAGCTGGTAGGTAGGGAACCGATTGCACCACTGCAGGGGAAGATCCAGACCATTTTGGAATGGGCTCCCCCTACAACTCAAACACAAGTGAGAGCCTTTTTAGGCCTCACAGGTTATTACAGGAGGTTCATTAAGACTTATGGCTCCATTGCAGCTCCTCTTAATGACCTCACTAGTAAGAAGATGCCTAAAAAGGTATTGTGGACAGCCAGATGTCAAAAAGCTTTTGATGAGCTCAAGAAGGCCATGTGCTCTGCACCTGTCCTAAAAAGCCCTTGCTACTCCAAAAAGTTCATAGTCCAGACTGATGCTTCTGAATTGGGGATTGGGGCAGTGCTATCACAGCTTAATACTGAGGGCCAGGATCAACCTGTTGCTTTTATCAGCAGGAGGTTGACCCCTAGAGAAAAGCGTTGGTCTGCCATAGAGAGGAAGACCTTTGCTGTGGTCTGGGCACTGAAAAAGTTGAGACCATATCTGTTTGATACTCACTTTGGCTAAAACAAATGAAAGGTGAAAACCTTAAATTGTTGAGGTGGTCCATCTCCCTACAGGGAATGTACTATATAGTGGAACATAGACCTGGGAGTCCCCACTCCAATGCAGATTGACTCTCCAGATATTTCCGCTTAGACAATGAAGAGTCATCTGGGCAAGGTTAGCCTTATTGTCCCTCATTTGGGGGGGGAGTTGTGTAGGAAAGTACCATCTTGCCTGGCATGTTACCCCCATTTTTCACTTATATGTATGTTTGATTGGGCCTGTGTCACTGGGATCCTGCTAGCCAGGACCCCAGTGCTCATAAAGTGTGCCCTGTATGTGTTCCAAGTGTGGTGCCTAACTGTATTACTGAGGCTCTGCTAACCAGGACCTCGGTGTTTATGCTCACTCTGCTTTTAAAATTGTCACTGCAGGCTAGTGATTATTTTTACCAAATCTCATTGGCACATTGGAACACCCTTATAATTCCCTAGTATATGGTACCTAGTTACCGAGGGAATTGGGGTTCCAGGAGATCCCTATGGGTGGCAGCATTTCTTTTGACACCCATAGGGAGCTCAGACAATTCTTACACAGGACTGCCACTGCAGCCTGAGTGAAACAACGTCCACGTTATTTCACAGCCATTTTACAATGCACTTAAGTAACTTATAAGTCACCTGTATGTCTAATCTTCACTTAGTAAAGGTTAGGTGCAAAGTTACTAAGTGTGAGGGCACCCTGGCACTAGCCAAGGTGCCCCCACATTGTTCAGGGAAATTTCCCCGGACTTTGTGAGTGCGGGGACACCGTTACACGTGTGAACTACATATAGGTCAATACCTATATGTAGCGTCACAATGGTAACTCTGAACATGGACATGTAACATGTCTAGGATCATGGAATTGTCACCCCAATACCATTCTGGTATTGGGGGGACGATTCCATGCATCTCGGGGCTCCAGCATAGAGCCTGGGTACTGCCAAACTACCTCTCTGGGGTTTTCTCTGCAGCTACCGCTGCTGCCAACCCTCAGACAGGTTTCTGCCCCCCCTGGGGCCTGGGCAGCCCAGTCCCAGGAAGGCAGAACAAAGGATTTCCTCTGAGACATGTTGTTACACCCTCTCCCTTTGGAAATAGGGGTTAAGGGCCTGAGAGGAGTAGCCTCTCCTGGCCTCTGGAAATGCTTTGAAGGGCACAGATGGTGCACTCCTTGCATAAGCCAGTGTACACCGGTTCAGGGATCCCCCCAGCCCTGCTCTGGCGTGAAACTGGACAAAGGAAAGGGGAGTGACCACTCCCCTGACCAACACCTCTCCAGAGGAGGTGCCCAGAGGTCCTCCAGTGTGTCCTAGACCTCTGCCATCTTGAATGCAGAGGTGTGAGGGCACAATGGAGTCCTCTGAGTGGCCAGTACCAGCAGGTGATGTCAGAGACCCCTCCTGATAGGTGCTTACCTCTCTCTGTAGCCAATCCTCCTCTGAGGACTATTTAGGGTCTCTCCTGTGGGTTTCTCATCAGATAACGAATGCAAGAGCTCACCAGAGTTCCTCTGAAATTCTCTCTTTGACTTCTGCCAAGGATCGACCACTGACTGCTCCAGGACGCCTGCAAAACCACAACAAAGTAGCAAGAAGACAGCCAGCAACATTGTAGCGCCTCATCCTGCCAGCTTTCTCAACTGTTTCCTGGTGGTGCATGCTCTGAGGGCTGTCTGCCTTCACCCTGCACTGGAAGCCAAGAAGAAATCTCCTGTGGGTCGACGGAATCTTCCCCCTGCCAATGTCGGCACCAAATTTCTGCATCACCGGTCCTCTGGGTCCCCTCTCATCTTGACGAGTGTGGTCCCTGGAACACAGGAGCTGGTTCCAAGTGTCCCCGACAGTCCAGTGGCCCTTCTGTCCAAATTTGGTGGAGGTAAGTCCTTGCCTCACCACGCCAGACAGTAATCCTGTGTACTCCGTGAACTTCAGCTGCTAGGGCTTCTGTGCTCTTTTGCAATACTTCCTTTTTGCACAGCCTATCCCAGGTCCTAGCACTCCGTCCTGCAGTGCCCAACTCGCTGAGTTGGACTCTGACTTCATGGGACACTCTTTTGTTGTGCTGAGACGACTGCTGTGCTTAGATCTTCTGAACGCATCCTCCAAGGGGTGACCTCCTGGTCCTTCCTGGGCCCTGGCAGCACCCAAAACCTTCAACAGCAACTCTTGCAGCTAGCAAGGCTTGTTTGCAGTCTTTCTGCATGGAAACAACTCTGTATCCTCCCCCACGCGGTGGGACATTTTCTGACAAAAGAAGAAGTTCCTGGCACCTTCCTTTGTTGCAGAATCTTTGGCTTCTTCCACCCAGAGGCAGCCCTTTTGCACCTTAATCCGGGGTTTAGTGGGCTCCTGCCCCCCCTGGACACTTGCGAGTAACTCTGAGTATTGTGTTTCTTGTGATTTGGTGCTAAGTGATACAAGTGTTATAGTAGGAGCTTTGCATGTCTCCTAGTTCTGCCTAAGCTGCTCTGCTGTAGTTACCTCTATCAGCCTAAGCTGCTAGAAACACTTCTAATCTACTAATAAGGGATAACTGGACCTGGCACAAGGTATAAGTACCACTAGGTACCCACTATAAGCCAGGCCAGCCTCCTACAGTCCCTCCATTTGTATATTTATATATATATATATATATATATATATATATATATATATATATGTATGTACTGTTTTGTGATTTGAGGACGTATTTCTAGAACTTTATAATATTACACTCACTTTACTCAATTCCTTTTGTCCTAGAATTATTTCTGAGGGGTACGGGGTGGATATGTAACGTTATTGCGTCTGTTTGTGTGTATGTTGTTGGGGGTGGGGTGTTGCGTGTTGCCTGTGTGTATCACTCTCTTTCTCTCCCCCCCTCCGCTGTGTGCTAGGGGCGGTACTTATCATGGATGTCTCTGCCACCGTTGGTATTCCTGGTTTAGGAGGAGGTAGACCAGCATGCGTAACACCTGTAGTTCAGGCTCCATAGTGTCGTGGTTCTTCCTTGAGTGTCCAGAGGTGAGTCGTTTCCCTTCTGTGTACTGTTTCCGCCGTGCTTTTGATGGCGTTGGTACCGCCTCGGAAAAGGTGGTGGATTGGTGTCTCGTAATACAGTGGGCGGAACCTTGTCTTCCGCCCGGCTATTGGTGGTTACCACCACGGTGTTTGTTGCTACCGCCATGGCGGTCAGTGTGTTAAAGTGGCTGTCTGTGTTGGCAGTTTCTGCCATGGCCATAATTCCATTTTTTTTTACTGCCGGTGTGTTGGCGGTATTACCTCCGCTTCATCTCCAACCGCCAGGGATGTAATGAGGGCCTTAGTCTGTTGTATAGAAAATGCACGATCAAAGTCACATTTGTACTCATGAATTGGTAATGTGATGTATGTGTTCCACTCTGGCCTATACCTTATCTTTGTCAATCACAGTTTTGTAGATTGGCTTTTTGGCTCATCCTCATTTGGCTATCTCAGACAGTGTCACAGGCAGATGGGATCAGCAGAATGACATGAAAAGTGGACATAGATTAAGCCAGGTACTGTTTATCATGAGATTTGTGATGTGTGAGTTCTGCCCAGGCAGTCAGGAGAGTGGAATGGAAGTGTTGTTTTCCACAATAAAGACTTGTTTGGTATTTGAGGTGGCTCAAATGGTGCCATGTGTGTGTGTATTTGTGTCTAACACATGTCATGATGTGGTAACAAGACCCTCTAGCATCAGTATGGTTTGTGCTGTATGTAAACCAACTTATACATAGCTGCCAGTGTTTTTCCTCATTGCAAACCAATGTGCATGTGTCTGAAGGTGATTGGCAAGCCTACAGATACCTGACCATGGCAACTGGAAGGTTCCATGACTGGGGAGATTAGTACTGACCTCTGTCCATTTAATGGGGTATGGTCATTTGGAAGCTAAGGAGTGATAGTGAATGACACTTATGCTGAAACACTGAAGTCCACAGCAGTACTTCACTGTGTGATGATTGCCATTTTCCAAATAAATATGTGGAGATGTACAATACAGGTGATTTGTGTCATGTCCATGTTAAAATCCAAATACAATATGTATATGGGTTATCCATGTGTGATAGCTGTAACAAAGTTTTAACATTGGAGAGGAACATTTTGCTACAATAGTTGTCAAACATGAGAGTTGTATATGATTAATACATTACACTCACTCAGGATCGGTCCAGTGTCCTTGAGCCATAGTAAAATGGAGTTAGGTTTCAGAACAGTCAACAGGGTGTATCAGTTTCACACAAGGGGAACCAATCAGGAGGGGTTTACTTCCTGGCAATGGATTTGGCATCTGCGCCTCCTGGATGTCTGGGTGGATGTCCATGTTTGCGGGGGGTTCTTCTGCTACAGAGGGTGGGGGGTCTGAGGCATTCTCTTCCCCTGGCGGGGCCTAATTTCCACCAGCAGCCACAGATGTAGAAGGGCCTGCTTTTTCATTGCAAGTAAAAGAGGCCTGATGGTGGGTGCAATACCTGCTCAGGGTAGAGTTCATGTCCTTTAGAACCCCAGCAATAGAGGCCAGGATGGCATTTTGGGCCTGCCACTGCTGTATGGCTTCCTGGTGGTTGTCCCTCTGCAGCTCTTTGATCTCCCCTATCCTGGTCAGTACCTGGCCCATCATGGGTTGAGAATTGTGGTAGGCTCCCAAGACTTGGTAGAAGGCCGTCTGGTCAGTTGTGTCCCTTAGAGCCCCCATCCTCTGGCCCACACCATCCCTCCCACGCACCCTACCCCCACGTACCTGTGCCCCTGGCAAATTGTGCCCACTCCCACTGGTAGCAGGACCATCATTCTCAGGGGTGACAATAGGAGGCTCAGGTACCTGTACTGGAGGGTACACAATGAAATAGACTGTCCTTGGGACACAGGTTTGTGGGCGAATGGTTGCCTGTGATGTAGATGCAACAGGGCTGGGAGGAGTCGATGTGAGCAGGGTGAGACCGATAGATGTTGACTGACCACGTGTCCCTGTTGGGCCAGCTATGTTCTCAGTGTCCAAACATCCAGGGATGTTTTCCTTACTGTAGCCATCATCCAGAGAGGAAGTGTCAGTCTCTGGTGTCCTCTTCATGATGGGAATGGCAAGGTTAACTGTAGGAGAAGTGGAACACACAGTTGCTGTAAGTGATGCAACAAGTGAAGTATACATTTGACAGCTAAAGGGGGTATGTAAGGTGCACACACTGCCTTTACATGATCCCCTGAAATGACAATGACAGCTGCTTTAAAATCTGGATAAGAGCAACGTGGAACACAGAGATTTGCAATTACATACAGCGTGCTCCAAGCTCTTGGAGTATGTTGGTGTTTAGATAACGTCTAATATCCTCATATCTTGCCTAAGTAAAGACATGACAATGTATATTTCTCTCCTAGTAAAGTGTATGACATCACTGAGTCAAATAAAAGCTGAACAATGCACAATGTTGTCAGAGTTGGCACACAGTATAGGAGTTACCATTTGACCTGGGCCTCTGGCTAGATGTACTGCAGGTGCATCCAGTTTGCCATTAAATTGTCCCCCCCAGGTGAGTATATGACATTATGAGAAAGCTTTTCTCAGAGGCCAGTTTGGTATGGGACACAGCTGTAGCTGTGATTTTCTTGTAATGGTGCTGGTAGTGGGCCATTAGATTGCTGTCATTGCCATAAACTGTTAAATGGTAGAACATTCAGGATGGGTTACTTTGATAGTTTTGCATGCAAAACATTTCCATTTTAATGCACTGTTCTGGTTTTCTTAATGATGGAACAATGAGTCTGGGAGTTGTAGTGCTGCCAGTTCCAAGTACATCACATGCGATTCCCAAACAATGTGCCCCCAGGTGAGTATATTTGACATGTGGCATGGCAGAGGGTATATTTGGACACTTGGAGAGAGGGGTGGTTTTGCTCATTGAGGTGGAGAAAGGTGATCAGTGAGCACGCAAGACAATACTCTTTGATAAAATGAATGTTGTAGTGACTTACCTGACTACACTCCATCAGGCATTCCTGTCATGCCCACAGGATGCATGATGTTCAAGACCTTCTCCTCCCATGATGTGAAAGTAGGGGGAGGAGGTGGGTGCCCACCGCCAGTCTTGAGAACTGCCAGCTGGTGCCTGGATACCATGGAACGTACCTTGCCGCTGAGGTCATCCCACTTCTTCCTAATGTCCTACCTTGTGCCTAGGTAACTGCCTACTGAATTCACCCTGTTGACTATTCTTTGCCACAACTCAATTTTCCTGGCAATTGATGTTTGCAGGACCTGTGCTGCAAATAGGTATGGCTCTTCCCTGACAATTTTGTCCACCATGACGCTCAACTCATCATCAGTGAAATGTGGATGTTTTTGTGGGGACATGGTAGTGGTGGTAAAGATGGTGAGGAAGTGAAAAAGGATGAAAAAATGTTTGTGATGAGGTGTGGGTACTGTGATGTGAGTGGGTGATGGTTGTAGTGCATTGTGTGTGGTACTTAATATTGTGTTGTGTAGGTTGTGAGGGTGTGGGATGTGTGCGTAGTCAAATGTGTGTGGGTGCCTATTCTTGATTTTTGCATCTCTCTACTATATTGCTTGTCTGTTGCTATGTGTGGCATTCTGGTTGCAAAGGATTGTGGGTTGTGTAGAGGTGTGTTATATAGTGCAATGTGTAGATGTGTTGGGTGTTTCAATGTGTGTCAGTTGTGGGGTATTCAAACTGGTGTAGTGTTCTGACTGATGTGAGTTCAGACCGTTTCTGTTCTCACCGCCAATGGTTTTCAGCCATGGAAGAACCACTCTTGTGATTTGTGGATCGTAACATAGTAGGATGGTTTTTGTCAGGGTGGCACTGCTGGTGGTGGGACCGCCTCTTTTCTATCCTCCAGTGTCCTGGCAGTTTTGGAATTTTTGGCTGTTTTTGGTAGACTTAGCTGTGGGACTCTTAATACGGCGGTCGGATCGCCGCCAGCATGGCGGTCTTTTGGCAGCCACCACCACAGCAGTCTTGCCAAAAGACCTCCAAACTTGTAATGAGCCCTAACTGTCTACAAAATGTACCTATGAAGTAATTGACGTAATATTAACACATATGATAGCTTCTCCTTTGCATGACTAATGTATTTTGTGATTGCACAATTGTGGACCCGAAATGAAATTATGAGCAGGCATATTGTAGATGTATTAAGTACATTCTAATGTTGCCGTTCATGGTAGTTTAAGTACATACAACTAAAAAGTGTTTACCCTTAGTGTTCATGTAGAAAATGTTTGATAACTCTGGACACATGGATTTCTTGATTATTGTTGGACTTTTTTGCTTATGCAGGGTCATACCCAATCTTTTTGCCTCCTGCCTCCTATTTTATCTGACCTGTTGCTGTTGGTTTTTGAACTCTGAAAACTTTATCACTGTTAACCAGTGCTAAAGTGCATATGCTCTCTGTGTAAAATTGTATTTAATTGGCTTATCCATGATTGGCATATGTTGTTTACTAGTAAGTCCCTAGTAAAGTGCACTAGAGGTGCCAGGGCCTTTAAATCAAATGCTACTAGTGGACCTGCAGCACTGGTTGTGCCACCCACATAAGTAGCTCTGTAATCATGTCTCAGACCTGCCATTGCAGTGTCTGTGTGTGAAGTTTTAGCTGTAAATTCGACCTGGCAAGTGTACCCACTTACCAGGCCTAAACCTTCCCTTTTCTTACGTGTCAGACACCCCTAAGGTAGGCCCTAGGTAGCCCCAAGGGCAGGGTGCAGTATATGGTTAAGGTAGGACATATACTAATGTGTTTTATATGTCCTGACAGTGAAATATTGCTAAATTAATTTTTCACTGTTGCCAAGCCTGTCCCTCTCATAGGTTAACACAGGGGCTACCTTTAAATCTGATTAAAGTGTAGATTCCCTTTGGGAGCGGATTGACATGTGGAGTTTGGGGTCTCTGAGCTCACAATTTAAAAATTCAACTTTTAGTAAAGTTTATTTTAAGATTGTGTGTTTGAAAATGCCACTTTTAGAAAGTGAGCATTTTCTTGCTTATGCCATTTCTGTGACTCTTCCTGTTTGTGGATTCCCTGTCTGGGTCAGTTTGACAATTGGGCTGGTTGCACCTCACACTAGACAGTGACACAAAGGGAGCTGGGGTGTAGTCTGCATTTCCTGATGAGCCGTCTGTGCTAGGAGGGAGGGGAGGAGTGGTCACTTACACCTGAAAGGGCTGTGCCTGTCCTCACACAATGGCGTCTCCGACCCCCTGGTGAGTGCCTGGGGCCTGGCCTGGGCAAGGCTGGATTTCACATTCAAAAGAGACTTTACTTTGAAGTAGGCCTACTTCAAAGGGGAAATTGGGTGTAACAAGGGTACCCAAAACCACAGACTTTAGAACACTTCTGGACATCAAGAGGAACCTCTGCCTGGAGAAGAGCTGAAGAGCTGAGGAGAAGTGCTGCCCTGTGACTGTGCTTTGTGGAGCTTTCCTGCAGTACTGCTTCTGCCAGAGTAAGAGGGCAAAGACTGGACTTTGTGTGCCTTCCATCTTGTGAAGAAATCTCCAAGGGCTTGATTTAGAGCTTGCCTCCTATTGTTTGAAGTCTCAGGGACAGCAAAGACTTCTCTCTGCCAACACCTGGAGTCTCTGGAGAGACTCCTGCTCTGACAAGTGGTGCCCTATCCAGTCCCTGGACCCTTGAAAGGAAAGCTGGTGAAAATTCAAGGAAATCGACTTCGGATGACTTCGGCCCGACACCGTTGCTGGATCCGGTGACACCGCCTGAACCCAACTCCTTGATCTTGGCTGGAACGCGATGACCTTCGCAGGCCTGACGCCGCTGCAGCCCCGCTGAAGTCCGCGACTCCGTGGAAGTTGCTGCACCACGTCGTGACCGAAGCCGCTCAAAGTGCGCTGATTCAATGTTTCGCACAGACGCCGCGATCCCCGACTGCGCGCATCGACTTGTTTTCAGTCTTCACCAAAGGTACTGTACTTGGGGGTCTACGCGACTCCGTGTCTGGCGCCGCTGTTGTTGGCTTGTTGGGAACGACTTCATCACGACACAGTGTTAACACCTCATCCAAGCATTTTGTGTTTCTAAGTGCTATTTTTGAGTTTAATCTTTAAATATTCATAATTTGGCTTGTGTATGTCGGATTTTTGTCCTTTTGGTATTGTTTTGTTTAGATAAATATTTCCTATTTTCCTAAACTGCTGTTGTTTCATTTTGTAGTGTTTTAATTAAGTTATTGTGTGTGTTGGTACTAATAGTTTACACCTAGCACTCTGAAGTTAAGCCTACTGCTCTGACAAGCTACCAAGGGGGAAAGCAGGGGTTAGCTGAGGGTGATTCTCTTTTACCCTGACTAGAGTGAGGGTACTTGCTTGAACAAGGGGTTACTTGACTGTCAACCAAAGACCCCATTTCTAACAATTATTATCATTGTGGGTGGTGACAATTCAATCCCTGTTGTTTAGGCATTTATATTAGTCCAGTTCAAGGGTTACAAAGCGGCGGAATACATGTATTGTGCCACTTTGTAAATCTGGTGTGGGGAAAAGACTATCTTAGCGCCATCTTAGCATCATAAAACTGAAGCTAAGGTGGCTCTAAAGTAGCACTAGGCCCTCTTAAATCAGGCCCAAAGAGTTCTAAAACAAAGGAGGACAAAGATCAATGGATTCCATTATCAAGCATAACTGAACTGCCCTACTGACTCATCCGCTGGCAAACATAATACTTGCTATTGAGGTCCTAAGGGGTTGGGTATTTTTAAAAGATGAGGAAGGATCCCTTCTAAGCTAATTTTGATGTGTCTGCTGCTGTGAACTTTGAATTATAAGGCATCAAACTAATTTGGAACAGGAGCCACCTCTAAGGTAGCAAATGGCAGCTTGTAGGACTAGAATAATATGAGTATTAAAAGGCTGGCCTCTAAGGGTCTGATTCATAAAGGTAAACTTACACTTTTTTATGTATGTTTTTCATCTTCACAAACTGCAAGTTTACTTTTACTAATAATAATTTTATGACTGAGCAGTTATAAAATTACTGTTAGTAAAGTTAGACTTGCAATTTGTGAACACGAAAAAAATAGTAAACTTACACAAACGTGTAAGTTTACCTGTGTGAATCAGGCCTCATGAGAGGTAATAATTTTATTTGGTTATATCTTATTGAAGAGGCAGCGTAATCTTGTCCTTGATCTCTCAACATCTATTGTCAACTAGTTTGGCATATAGCAAATTGACTATGGGCTTGATTTAAAACTTGTAACTTAATTCACCACATGAATGCTTTTCTCAACCTCATGTTATATGTTAAATGCTAGCTTCGTTTTTCTACTGGGCAAGTGTGTCCTCTTGTTTACCCTTGTAACAAGAGTGTCCACCACCCCTCAGTGACAAAGGGCCTGATTTAGATCTCAGCAGAGGAAATACTCTGTCACAAATGTGACAGATATCCCAGTCACCATATTATAATCCCTTTATATCTTATAGGGATCATAATACGGCAGACAGGATATCTGCCACTCCCCTTTTGTGAACCATTAACCAGAGCAGTCAGTCAGCATTGGTTAGCCAGTTTGTGCTCTCCACTATAGGTCACCACTTTGCAACAGAAGAGCTAAGAGGAAGTTTGTCATGATTCTTCATGTCAGGGTGGCACTAAGGTGCATATTTACCAACCTTGAATGCAACAAAGCTCCCAGCTTTGTAACAGCAGCTAATAAGGGGGGACAGCATAGCTGATGCTCATGGGGTTTGTATTATTTGGTTTCTATTGTTTGTGAACTAAATATAGTCAGTCTGTAAAGCCTTCCTCTCTTCTTTTCAGTTACCAGTCAGGAGCTGAAGAACACCCCTCCGAGAATCTCAGAAGAAAGGAGATAGCGCAGGTAAGTTTCTTTTATACTTGGGACTATCAATGTCACTGTTACCTGTTCACCCGGGAGTGCACATGAAGGAAAAGGTGTCAGATAGGAAACGAAAATCAAAGTTAGGAAAACAGCAGGCAAACAGATGGTTACGTCTGCTAGGCTTTACCAACAACAGCCTTTTACAAATGGGCAGACCGTGACCATTCATCCACACTGTGTTTAAGTGTGAGAATCGTGCATACAGAGAAAAGCTTACTAGGTCAACATGCCTCCACCACCCGCCTGCCCTTCTTAGTATGATGGACTTGTAACTTGTGCCCCCATATGTCCCCCTCAACTCTGCAACCTACTATGAACCTGCCTAAGTCAAGTCCCTGGCTGGGAGTTTTGGCATCTCAACAAGCTTCTACGGCCCAGTTGCAATTATCTCCTCTCCGAACATCATGGCTCTCCAGTCGGGTGGGATCTGTGGTGTCCTTTTGTGCCTCGTCATCAATACGGTCTCCCGCTGTGCTGCGCCTACAGCGTTGTCCTCCTCCCTCTTCGTCTCAGACCACTGCCACTCTTCTGCTAGCATCCCCTTCACCTCTGGGCCCGGGCTTCTTCACAAGAGGTCTTTTGGTCAAGGGACCAGCATCGAGGTCCTGCCCCTTCCTTTTTCCCGTAGTCCTGGTTAAAGAGAAAGTGTCCTTTGTCCTGTGGGGAGAGAACATGGACGTTCCTTTAATTACCAAGAGTCTGAAGGGAACATGTGCCACACAAGATATGTCATCCTCCTCCTCACACACACCCTCCCTTGGATTTTCCCAATTGAGGAAAAGGGGAAAACAAGAAAGAAAGTCCATGTTACCGTAGTTCTTGCCCATCCTATGTTTCACTTCAAACTGGTAGGGTTGGAGAGACAGAAACCACCTCAGTACTCTATAATTTCCCCATTATTGCTATGCAACTAAGTAAGGGGTGCATAATTAGTATACAGTACAAAAGGTCTCCCCTCCAAATAATAATGCAGTTTCTCAATACTCCATTTGAGGTCCAGACACTCTTTCTCAATTGTTGGATAAACTTGTTCTTGAGGGAACAATGTCTGACTGTTATAGTATATGGGTCTTTCCAGCCCCTCAGAGTCTACTTGGGAGAGTATGGCTCCTATACTTAAGGCAGAGGTGTCAATCTGTAATGCGAGCAGCGTATTGAAGTCTGGAGAAACCAGAACAGGACTGGCAGTCAGGACATATTTTAATTGTTGCAAAGTATTGAGGGTGGTCTCAGATGGTGATTTGAGGGTTTCCGTGGAAATGTTCTTCAGGAGATCAGTGAGAGGGGCTACCTGCTCCGGATATTTTGGTATGCACCTCCGGTAGTAGCCTAGGAGTCCTAGGAATACCCTCAGGTCCCTCCGTGTTTCAAGAAATGGCTCTTATCTTTTTGGTTTGCGGTTCAATTATACCCTTACCCATGAGGTATCTGAGATATTTCACTTTTTGGTAGGCAAATTTAGATTTCTTGGCGTTGATGTGTAGCCAAGAGTTTTGCAACTCTGAGAGACTGGCTTGTAGGTGGTGTAGATATTCAGAGCAGTCTTTGCTGTACACCACAATGTCATCCATATAAGCAGATGAGTATCCATGATGATTTTGAAGCAGGGTATTCATAAGCCTCTGAAAAGTGGATGGTGGTCCAGGAAGCCCAAAGGGTAACACCGTAAAGTCATAGAGTCCATCGGGACGTCAAACGCGGTCTTCTCTTGGTCATGGGGGTCTAAGAGGACTTGCCAATAGCTGTTTGTTAAGTCTATGGTGGAGTTATACTGAGCTTCCTCTAACTGCTTGGTCCACTCTGGGTAGGGGATAACTATTTTAAAAAAAAATGCTGCCATCAGGTTTGGGTACCAGTACGATCGGGGAACACCAATTGCTGGTGGAGAGGACAACGACTCTAATTTTCAGCATTTATTAAATTTTGGTTTGTAAAGCGTCACGTCAGGCAGCAGGGACTCTATAGGGTCTTTGTTTTATTACTATCCCTTCTTCTATGGGAATGGAATGAATTGCCAGAGGGGTCCATCAGGGAAGGTGTCCATGAAAGAATGCAATAGAACACCCAGATCCAATTTTTATCTCTCCGAGAGATCCAGGTTGACCTTGACGTCGGTCAAGGTAGTGGTCATAGCTGTTGTAGTTTGTACTGCTCTAGGGAGCGGTCCCAACCATTTTTAAGGAGGTTAACATGATATGTCTGCTCTTTTCTAGGAGACACCTGTAAATGATAGGTAATGCAGCCTATTTTTTCAGTGATCTTGTGGGAACTGTGCCACTCTAATTTCATCTTTGCTGGAGAGCTGGGTAACAGAATCAGGACCCAGTCACCTACGCAAAATTCCCTCCATTTCTTTCCCTTATCGAAGAACTCTTTATGTTTCGGTTGACTTCTTCCGAGGTTCTCCTGAGCCAGGGCTCTCAATTTTCCTAATCATGAATGAAGGTGCCTAGAATAGTCTAACAAAGCTCCTGCATCATTCTCTGCATCCTTTTCCCACATCTCTCTCATAATTTCCAAGAGAGTATGAGGCGATGACCAAAGAGGAGTTCAAACGGTGAGGTGCCGAGACTGCTTTGTATTTGTCCGTGAAGGACAAAAAGTGTGAGGGAGAGTAGCTGGTACTATTTTTTAGCATTTACTGCAACAAAAAAAATTTAGGGTCAGTTTTTTTGGCTCCCATTATATCTTTTGACCAGACTGTTGGTCTGAGGGTGGTAAACCCGAGGTCTTTAGAAGTCTTATCTCTAATTATTCATACACCTATTTCTTGAGGTGGGACACAAAGGGTGTCCCCTGATCCATAAGGATTTCTTTCAGGAGGTCCAAAAGGGAGAAGACTATTATGAGCTGGTGGTATATAACTTTGGTTTTCCGGGCTCTTGAGGGTATGGACTCCTGGTACCGAGCATCATAGTTGACGAGGACTAATAAATATTGAAATCCTTTTGTGAAGCATGGTGATGGGCCTATCAAATCCATTCCTACCCTATTGACCGGTTTTTCAATTATAGGGAGATGCTGTAAGAGAACACCTGGGGGTTTGTAGGGGTTTTTCTTTTGACATACCTCAAGGGCCTGGCAATACTCCTTGACCTGGGCATATATGCCAGGCCAATAAAAGTGACATAAGATCATCTTGCTAGTCTTCTGTGTCCCACAGTGACCACTCAACAAATGGGAGTGGGCAAAGAAGAGCAATTGTTCCCTGAAGTCAACAGGTACCAGTAGTTGGGGCTTGTCATGCAAGTGACCACCCCTATACAACAGGCCTTTCTGAATGATAAGCTTGGGATAAGAGGGGGCAGGTTTGTGTTGGAGAGCTTTGGTGGTTTTGCCAAGCTTTTAGTAATGCACTGTTGTTCAACTGAGCTGTTTTGAAATTCCTATCCAGGACCCAGGGTTCAGGAGTAAGAAGACCATTCCATGGAGGTATGTCACTGAGGCCAGAGGTACAAGTTTTTAGATTATCTCCAAGGAGATCTAAGGAGAAAGGATTGTCTATTTCAATGATAGTTTCCTCTGGAACAGCTGGAAGTTCTGCTACTTGGACAAGACATTCTTACTTTGGCATCTCATATTCTTAAACAGGCTAGGGGATATGTTTTCATGTCCCCGTGTACACAACATATTCCCACTAGCTTGTGTAGAGCTCTCTTGAGGAACGGATCAGATTAGCTTAGACTACAGATTGTTTGCAACCTGAGACTAGAAGGGCTTTAACCCACTGATCACTGATGTTCATATTCACATAATAGCCGGCTTCAAATTCCTGCATATTCAGAATAGAGTGGCTCCATCGCTGATGTCCATTGGTTCTTCTTCATTCTTCTATTTCCTCTTTTTACAAAAACAAGTGATGTGGCTCCACTCTCCACACTTGTAAGACTGAGAACCACGCACAGTCAGGGTTTCGGCCCGAAGGTTTCTGTTCTTCCCAACTTCCTGAAGTTTATAGGGCTTTTTCTCTGCCTTCAACTGTGAGATTGAAGTAGATTTAGTGGGCTTCCTAGGATCCACAAATCTACTCTGAAGATGGACCTGAGAAAAGGGGGTAGCCATTTTGATGGCATTTTCAAGAGTGAAACCCACATGCTGTCTTACCCACCGCTGAGTAAAAAAAGGTAGTGCTTCTAGAAATTGTTCAAGGTAAATCTTGTCCATCATGTCCTCTTTACTGAACTCCTGAGGTTTTAGCCATCTATTGGCTCTATCTTTCAGCTTGTAGAATATGGTTTTGGGGTATCACGTGCCATTCCTCTCTCTTTACAAAATTTCAGGTGATGGGTTTCATCATTCACTCCTAAGCAGTCCATGATCTTTTTCTTGGTATCGTTGTAAGTAGAAGTGCCATTGCTATTGGCAATCTATTAGACAGCTTGGGCCTCTCTAGTAAGTAATGAAGTGAGATAGAAAGGCAACTGTTCTGTAGGCCAAGCGTTGGCCCTCGCGGCACCCTCGAAGTTGAGGAAAAAGGCCACCAGATCGTCCCTGGAAATGTACTTCTGTAGGGGTATTATGTTGCCCAGCATGGACGGTTGGCTGGCTTGGTGGATCCCTGTAGTGAGTTGGAATTGTCCTTCAGATAATTTTGTAAGGTTTTCACCTTGGGTCTATAAAGCATTCTTATAAACAGTGCAGTCAATTTACGCCTGATTCATGTGCTTTGTAAGCACAAATTCCAGTTTCCTCTGACCTTCTCGAACCTGGTGTACTACGTTCTCCATCTTATCCGGATGGGCTCATATCTGCATTCTCCACCACTTGTCAGCTTTGCAACAGCAGCTAATAAGGGAGGGTTGCGTAGCTGATGCATGCTTATGGGGGTTTTATTGTTTGGTTTCTATTGTTTGTGAGCGAAATACAGTCAGTCAATAAAGTCGTCCTCTCTTCTTTTCAGTTATCAGTCACAGGAGCCAATGAATACCCTGCAGAGAATCTCAGAAGAAAGGCGATAGCGCAGGTAAGTTTCTCTTCTACTTGGTGCTATCAATGTCATTGTTACCGATTCACCCGGGAGTGCACGTAAAGGAAAAAGTTTCAGATAGGAGCCGAAAATCACAGTAAACAAAACAGCGGGAAAACAAATGATTGTGTGTGCTAGGCTTTACCAACACCATGCTTTTACAATTGGTTATGGCAACGCCATGACCATTCATCCATGCTGTGTTTAAGTGTGAGCATCATGCATACAGGTAAAAGCTTAGTAGGTCAACACGCCTCTGGCACCTCGCCCGCCCTTCTTAGTGTGATGGACTCGTAACTTGTGCCCCATATGTCGCCCCCAATTCTGCAACCTACTATGCACCTGCCTAAGCAGCACCTCAATGAGTTGCTACAGCCTCCGTTCCAATTGTCACGTCTCTGGACTTAGTGGCCCTCTAGTCTGGTGGGTCCTCAGGCGCTCTGGTGTCCCTTGCCATCAATACGGTCTCCAGAGGTGCTGTACCTGCAGAGTCGTCCTCCTCCAGTGGCGTCTCGGACCACCAGCACTTTTCCGCTTGGGTCCTCTTCACTTCCAGGCCACGGGCTTCTTTGTGATATGTATTTTGGCCAAGGAAACCGCATCAGGGTCCCGCCCCTTCCTCTTTCCCCTACTCCTAATTAAAAGGAAAGCATCCTATGTCCAGTGGAGAGAGAACACAGACGTCCCTTGAATGAAGAAGAGTCTGAGGGGAACGTGCCACAACCAGGTATGTTGTCCTCCTCCTTGCAGAAACACGGTAAGTGAATTGTTACACTGTGTTACGTGAAAGGGAGAGAGGAGAACAGCTGCATTATTTTTAAAGAAATGGCACATTTCTGCTCTCTCCCGGCACACTTGTGATTGCCTAGCATTAATGCAAAGATCCTTGCCTCATATCAGACGGATGCTGCAAAGTAGTCAGGATAGTTTTTGTGCAGGAAGAAATGCCTACCTTCTAAAAAACAACCCATTGATGCAATGTCCTCTTTATATGTGTCCTGCAGAAAAGAAGATATTGCTCCTCATTTTGCTGGCCTCAGGAAAGAGCACCATTATGGTGCAAACCGATGTTTACAAGTCTTTGTAAATATGGGTGTAAGTCAAAATACGTGGGTGGATGCACAGGGATGTACCATGCACCATCCATTTAACGCATACATTATACAAGGTAATTAAAGGCAGCTTGAGCTGTGCTGCATTATTTTTTCAAAGTCATCCAAATTAGGATTTATGAGGCACCGTTAGTCCTAAATTAGATATTGTGTAGGGGATGCATCAAAGAAGCAATGCAACTCTGAATCAAAATCTTAGCAAATCTGGTCCTAAATTGTCAACTCTTTTACAAGGAATGGACTTTTTTCTGTTCAGGACACATCTACTCGGTCTACCGAATACATACATTTGTAACTAAGATTGAGCTTAGTAATTACACGTTTTACACACCATTTAGGTTTTCAAAATGATGTTATATAGTTTACTATTGCATACCTGCATACTATTCAAGATATGACACTGTTTCAGTAATTAAATGCTTCTACTTTATCATGATACTGACCAAGCCTGTATTTTGTGATACCCACTAACTTTTAATTACCATACAGATGAATTTCAGCACAATGAAACTAGAATTACTAATCAGGACCACACATGGGCCACCCAGTACTTTTCAGAAGTTCTTGAATATCATGTACATACTATCTGTTGATTCCCGCTAATCATTCATTTCACTGATATGAACGAGACCCGTCACTGTCACACATTATTAACATCCAAAGGTAAATTACCCTTTGGTGTTCCTTTTCTTACTTCTTGGGTGCTCACTACTCTGATATTACTTACTATTAGAACTTCTATTCTAACCCATGATATCTATGCAAGTATACAGACTTTAACATTACTTTGGTTTCTTTTGGGGCCCATATTCAGTATCATTAAGGATCGCTATTTGTTAGGAACTAAATCATTACCAATATGGCTGCCAGGGATACCTTTGAGAGTCTGTTTTCCATTCCTATTTATTACTTGCACATTTAAACAGAAGGCTCTGCAGCATCCTACGTTTCCCTTTGGACTTGGACGCTTCAAACTACTTAAGGTAACTTACATCCCTTGGGAAACAATTTTAATTATTGATGGCAAACACCTAATTACTTATCTTTGCTGTTTATAGGAAATCTTATTAGGGCTTATTTAATCCTAAGTGGAGGCCATTAGCCCACCATTTATGAGGTAAATTTGCTTTACTCGCATTGCCTTCTTCTTATCATAATAGTACTGTAGTCACACCGCAGTTACCGCTATTTTACTCCTTACTACACCGCTAACTTCCATTTAAGGGTCCCTTGCACCCATTATATTTGTAATATACCAAACATCTTCCTTATTTTTACAGATTACAGATCTCTAGCACTTACTTGAATAGTTCTATTCCTGTCTACCAGCATAACCTCTCACCTAAATACACAATTGTGTTCTCCTCCAGATTATAGGTCAATCTCAATGTTTTGACTTACTACAATTAATTCTGCCCTCTTTGTACGATTGTATCTGGTTAGTCCAAGCAGAGTGTTTACCTTTTAGCAACTTCAGTTCACATAGATTCTGATCAGCTGTAACGCATACAGACTAGATGTAATTTACTATTTCACCAGTTTGGTCAAACATTATGACATGTGTACCCTTGCTCTAATTGTACAGATTAGTTGAACCACAGTTGACCTTGACCATGTCACTTATTTTAATATTCCCCTCAGCAAAGTCTACAACTACATAAGGTGTGTTTCTCCTTTTTCCTTCTATAGCTTTACTTGATCCACATAACATAAGGATCATCTCTCAATCACTCGCCCTGGATATATGATGTAGTTGTTTTAGGAAATTCAAGTAGTCTGTAATATTCTCTCAATATACTTGGGTTTCTTGGGGCTTCTCTGATCCTTTTGGGTTTACTGCACACTAAGTTCACTTTGCAAGTCTGATATGTATAGCACTTTCTCACTATTTGGTGACATACCTTTTTACTAACATCGCTTATTGTCGCAAACACTTTCTGTTTTCCCACATTATTTGATACATGAAACACTCTTTTAGGATACATTTTACTCACATTTGGGCATGAGAGATCTAGCAGTACAGTTTTCTCCTACATAAATAAGATTAATAAGGACCATTATCCCAGTACTCATGATGGCCTTATACTTTATCCATATGTTTACAGCCTTGAAAAAGACACTTGTGACGAAACACATGTTGGCTAGCTGTCTAAACGATGTAATGCAAACTTAATTACACTAAGAATGTAGCTAGTTTCCAATAAACCTTGAATGTATGAAATATCATCTACTCTACTTTGTGTGAACAATCTCTAAATATATATTTGAACTGATTGATATGTGTGCTATGGTACTAACATTGAGAATTTTCCTTTTAATACCCAACACAGAGCCTGGGAGGCATTTTCCTTGCTTGAATTAGGACCCTTGGTGTCCTTGATACATCACTAAGGGGAACACATGTTTTCGTAGTCTTGCCCTCATATCCTCAGTTAAAATGTGGCTCCCTGTTTTATCCTCTTATGTAGCAATCTTATCTTTTTTTATTTAAAGTAATAGAAATTAAAGAAAACGAGCAGCAAGCACGTTTGACACACACTGAAAAGAATAGGCATTTTCTTTTGTGGATAGTTTCAAGAATTGCCAAGGAAATTATGATGGTGATCAATTGGAAACAATAAAAGACAGTGCAGTCACAGATAATGGAGATTTTTTTCTGCTAAAATAATTTTTTCACATCATCAAACAATTACAAACCCATAATTATGATGATGAGTCGCTTTAATCATCACGCTTCCAAATGAGTGTGTGACTGTATAGGTTAAATTAAATAAATGTAAGTGGCAATTAATATAGTAGGTGGTGAATTCTGTTGTAAAACTCATCACTAATGTCAAACTGGGCTGGGAGTTATTGAATTACTTGAGTTTCAGAAGCAGAAATTTCTAGCCTAAGAAATGGGTCGCAATCATTCCTAAGAAGTGGCAGATGTTCAGATAGTCACGGCAATTAAGACTGACAGTTAAAAGCCATAGACCAGAAAGCAAACAGTCCAAGGAAAGGGAATGGTCCTAAATGAAAGACTACCGGATTGGAATGGGAGACAAAGGGTCAGTTTTAGAGTCTGATTGACTGGTACTTTGTCACAAATGCAATAGAAATTTTGTCCGCCATATTACAAATGTATTGTATTGTAATGCACTTGCAATTAGGAAGATGGGATATCCATTGCATTTGTGACGGAGTTCCCATTCTTAAAGTCTAAACCTGGCCTAAAGTCTCTACTTTATTAAGGACACTGCTTCCAAACTTGCACTTTTGTGTGACAGCCTAAGGCATTTTGGGTGTTAAGCCAATTATATTAACATACCTAAAAATAAATATTTATAGGTAAAAGGTCTAGGGTTGGAGACAGTCCCCATAAAGACCTGGAGTGGTGTGGTCGCCCTAAAGAGTAGTGTTTCTGTCCAGCAAGGAAAGTGAGTCTATCCCATGTGCTGGTTTACAGAAGATGTAATCACTTCAGTTATCGTAATACAGTCAAATAAATTATAATCTGTTGTTGCATCTTCTTACATTGAGTACAAGCATTCTTTTTTAATGCAAAACCCTGTTCACTGTTTTAGCCAATAGGGTTTTGCATCCAAAACCATAGACGGCTGCATGGGAATTCTCTTGTACCACTCTCGGAGCGCTGCCTAAACATCAAGGAGCTGATTTATGAGCCCATAGTGCCTCCTTGCACCACTTTAGCATCATTTTTTTTACGCTAACGTGGCCCAATGAGGCCAAAATCGTGGTGCCAAATTTACAAAGTGGCGAAATGCATTCATTGCACCACTTTGTAACCCTTTGTGCTGCATTATGTCTGTGCCAGACATAAAGGGTCATATTTATACTTTTTGACGCACAACTGCGCCAACGCAGTTGTGCGACAAAAATTTTAACGCCGGCTAACGCCATTCCAAAGCACCATGCGGGCGCCTTATTTATGGAATGACGTTAGCCGGCGCAGCTGACTGGTGTGCGTCAAAAAAATGACCCACACCAGGCACAGCCGGCGTAGGGGAAAATGGAGCTTGGGCGTCAAAAAATGGGGCAAGTCAGGTCTGAGGCAAAATATTGGCCTCAACCCGATTTTATTTTGACTCCCTACCCCCTTTGAAATGACTCCTGTCTTAGCACAGACAGGAGTCATGCCCCCTTGCCCAATGGCCATGCCCAGGGGACTTATGTCCTCAATGGGCTTTGCAGGATTAGCGTCAACATTTTTGACGCTAGTCCTGCAAAGCTCCAAACTGGCGTAAACAATTGTGACGCTAGTTTCCCTAACTACCGCCATGGTGCGCTGCACATTAGTTCCGGCACACACATGATGGCTTTAGGGGGGTGCTAAGGGGGAACAAGCAAAGTGGCGCTGCACCCAGTGTAGCGCCACTTTCCTTAAATCTGCCCGCAAGTATGCAGTAAGTGTTGTAAAAAACATTTTGCCCTGATATGCATCTCCCTCTGATGCAAAATGTTAGTAAAAGCACCCTCTAACCGTGATTCATAAAGATAAACTTACACCTTTGTGTATGTTTATGACTGGTTGCTATTCACAAACGGATTTACTAGTAGTATATTTACGAGTGTGGAGTCTCTGCACATAAATACATTTTATGTGTGAGGCTCCACACTCGTAAAGATACTGATCATAAATCCCCTTGTGAGTAGCAAACAATCATAAACTTGCACAAAAGTGTGAGTTTGCCATTGTGAATCAGGCCCTCAGCATTTCATAGTTGGATCACTGTACACTATAATCTATTGTTGCCGCTAGAGGGGTTGTAGTCACGCATGCAACTGATGAATCCATGTTTTACTACAGTTCCTAAGTTTACGTACATACTGTTAGGCCGAAAGACCCGATTACCTATGCAGCTCAACATGTTCCATAATACTTTTATTTGAATGTTCCCCTACGTTAAGGTTTTGTTTTGCTGGTTTGAGGGAACAGTCAACTGACTGGAGTCTGTGTTTTTTATGTTTTCTTATTACTAGACTAATGTTTAAATTGGAAATATATGGATACATTGTAGTATATTACAAAGGGCCGTAAGTAGGAAAATTAGGAATTGTGATTTCTGAATTGCAAATCTTAACGGATAGCAATTAGGAATTCACAATTCCTAATGTAAGAAAACTTGCAACTATTGAATAGTGGTTTGCAAATTGCCCTACATCATGAATGTTAATAAGAAAAGTCACAATTTCCGCCTCAATAGGGATGACAGCCATCACAGGGATGATGGCCTGCTGGAGTCAGCAGACCACCATACCTATGATTGCTTTTCAATAAAGCTTTTTTTTTTTTATGCAGATCATTTTCCTTAAAGGAGAACGGGATTCTTTTCTCAGAAGCAAATTAAACATTCAAGTTTCATTTTTTTAAGAGCCAGCAACGGTCCAATGAATCACTGCCTGCTCTTAAAAATATTTATTTTAACATTCTCAACGGGGAAGGTGGTTTCGTGGTGCCCCCTTCCCATTTCTAAATGGGTTACCACCTCCTTTGAGGTGCTGGTAAAATAATAATGTTTGGCAACTGGAATTTTATTGCAAAACATTATTGCATCTCATTCAGAATCTGTATTTGGAAGGGACGCCCTAAACAAGCCCCTCCCAAATACCAAATAGGCATGCATTCGCAATTCTAAATTGCAGCTCAGTAATGTGTTATTGAATCAAAATGTTTGGATTCATACATACCAAAATGCTTTTTTGCATTCACAAACAGGCCAATTATGTGATTTGGGCCTGTTTGCGACTGCAAACAAGGTTGTACATCTGGCTATAAATGTTGTTTAACACAAAGATGACAAAGAGTCATCCATATCTGCTAGGAAATTCAAGTTTGCTTGAAAAGCCGGCTTTTGTTGCAGACGGATGACGAACGTCCAGGCTATGATTTGAATCAAATGTAGTTATTAACCAGCACAGGCAAGGTATGGTTCAGAACAGATCCCTCCATTTGAAACAGCAAATTCCATGATAAGAATGTTGTTAGACCACAATTGAACAGCACATTCCCACAAGAGCAAAACAACCAAGGGATACTATGACAATAAGTTCCCTTTTATATTTTTAAAGAACAGAAACAATAAAAGTGATTTCACACAAACAGTGGGGAAGAATACAAGAAAAAGATAAACCCAGTGGACTAAAACTATAAGGACAGAAAATGCCCTTTTATGTGTGTAGCAAATTACTCAGCTATCAACCTTTTAGGTGCTTAATTACTCTTTTGCTTCTGCACAGACTTCAATTCTGAATTTTTTGAAACACCCTGAAAGTTTCTTTACCCCCACCTTAACCATTCTTTCCACATTACACCAAGCATTTCTCAAAACCAGGACAGTACTTCTACTCACTCTTTCCACTTATACGAAAGAACCAGATTTGGAGCAACCCTCCGTCAGTGCCACTCTCTCAACCATGCTGGACACATTTTTGAAGATTGAACCTATCCTCTAAGTACCAGAAAGGTGCTGGCTCTTGATTGTAGAAAGGGGACCTAATATACATAGACATTTGCATTTTTTTTTGTAGTTGACATCCTGGAGATAATATCCTCCACTGCTTGAGAGGTCTACATTCCAATGTATGTACAGATCTCTGCCTGACTGGTGGGGAATTCCATGCTCTTTAGAAGAGTCATCACCACAATGACTCCACTAAAGGTATTGAATGTTGGCTTAGAGGGTTCCACTTTTCACGCAGCTTTTTTTTTTATATTTTTTTTTTTAACAAAAACTAACTCCAAAAGTGGGAGTTTGTTTTGGTAAAACAAAAAACTAATGACCCTAGGGTGGGGGTAATTTTTTGTATTTTTCTCATTGGGACTTTTATTGGAAGTCCAGAAGACAGAAAAGAGTACATTAGGGCATTGGCCTGATGTACTTACATCGACGGCCTCAAGTCCATCAGTACATTAGTATAAAATTTTTGCCAGCAGTACCAGTAGAAACACCAATGGTACAAACGTGATGGCACGCTGGACCCAAATACAGGGGTCCAACATCAACTTTATTCACAGGGTACTCCAATTGGGCCCTATGTCTCTATTATTGATGTCATAGACCTTCAGTGGGGCAGGGTTCAAGACTAAAGCTGGCAAGGGACCCTTGACATCCATTTTTTTTAAGCAGTCACTGAAGCCCTAGAATTTGGCACCAAAAGTTCAGAGGAGGAGAAAACTGGCTTCAGTGGTCGACTAGGTCATTTTGTCACTGGGCTAATTGGTTGCCTAGCCCATATCCATGAATTTAACTTCAGACTTAGTCACTTCTTTCATTCTCAAAATCCTCCAGTGGGGCAAGGCTGGCAGCTGCAGAGTACACCTGCACGAGGTCAGAAACTTTTTCTGCAAGATACCATTGAACCTGTTTTCAGCATTGCAAAGAGCTCTAAGTGGGGTAAATCTAGTTTTCTTGTCACGTTGGGTGAGACCACCCCTTAAAAACTTCAGCATCTTGTCCGTCTCCCCTGGAATTAGGCACCTGGAAAATGTTTTTCTGGTTACTTCTGTAGGCCTCATCTCCCTAGGGTAGGATTCTAGGCACTCTGTCTCTCTTTACCCAGGCCATCTGCAGGTCCCAGTTCTTTGCAGTCGTGTAGGCCCACTTGGAGTTTGAAGTCAATCTGATTTTTGTTTCACTAGAGCAAGTAAATAGAAGGTTAACCAACTGACCCATGGAGAGCAGTTCCAGTCCCTAAGTGCCACAGGAGGCGGGAGTCCTTGAGTCTTCTTTCTTCCAGTGGGTCTTTCTTCTTCCAGTGGCATCTTTCCAAGTTCAGAAATGTTCTGATGAGGTGGCAGTGAAGTGTCAGTCTTTTCCTGTGCATTAGCTCATGAACAGATCTTTTCCCACTACCTCCATCTACTTTAACAACCGACATCTACCTCTTATCACAGCTTTTCCTCTTTGTTTTAATGCACAAATTCCCTAGAAGCCATAAATCAAAGATGGCTAATGTATTCTTCCACCAAAACAGTCTCTGGTTCTTTCTAAACCACTCATTCCTCTGAAAGGGCCAAGAATTGAATTCCCCCCTGTTGGTACTGGAGCCAGGCGGTCTTGGAGGGAACTAGGTCTGAAAAGTAGAAAATGCAGTCAGCCTCAATTGGCACATACATGAAAAATGAGATAGTATGAATGCTGTCCTTTGTTCTGACCACAAAACAGCTAATTCCTGTCAAGTGGGCAGATGTTGACAACACTCATGCCTCATTTGGGTCAGATACCAAGCAACTTCCCTTTGGAAAACAGGTTATTTTTCAATTCAGACAGAAATTAGTGTTGGTCTCTGGTGGTGAGATGAGTGGCAAAACTGGTTCTAAGCCAGATTTAGCTCAGGCAACACAAAGTATATTCAAAAATCAGACTTCAACATTTCAGTAAATTTTGAAAACCAGTGGAAAATGATTTTGCATAAGTGGTGCTAGCTTTTTCCTTGGCACAGATACAAATCAAGGATTTTAATTATGTGTGGGATTGTGAATATTGTAGCCTAAACCACCACAAAGAAAACATTGTTTGGGCTTTTTTTGCCTCAAACTGCAAGCTCTAACCTGATATAGTAGGTTTTCCTGCTGGCATGACATGGATTCACAAAAGCTGACTCCCAACTGCCCCCTCAAACTACTAGCTTAAGAACAAGCAGCCACAGACGTTTGATAGGGTAATGGGAAGACAAAAAGAGAGAGAATCACAGTAGTGGTTTGTTACCTGTTCCTGACTAGTTTTGAATCACGGGGTTTCAGTGCTGGATGTTAACTTATGTAGTTGGTGCTAATCTTCAGTCTGTATGAGAAAATAAACATATAAACAATGTCATTTGTATATCTTTTTGAAGCACTTCTTTCCTATTCCCTTGTCTTACAGAGGAAAAGCTAGTTTTCTGTTCATTCCTTCTTTTCCCTCAAAATAAGTAATAGTGGTCTTTGATTTTATAGTTTGGTTCTCTTCTGCAATGAAAGATTACTTCCAAATATTAGTTTGCCAATCACTACTTAACTCTTCATTATAACCAGACTACTGATACTGTTATACACATACACTGTACCTAGTTGATTCTTACTATGGAACTTTCTGTTTTACTTCAGGAAGAACGAAGACTATGACAATTAGTAATAGGTATTCAAAAAGGTTGTTACATTAGTCTGTAGAAATGGCCAGTGGCAATCTTAACCATTTTTTCAACAATTATTCTAAAAAGGTTCTTCCTTGCAATGTTTGAACAAGTTACAATATGTGCTAACAAATCTCTTGCTTCACAGGGGCGTAGCCTGCAAGATGGCGGACTAGTCACATTTTCAGTGAGCTCCACCAGTTCGTACAGAATCCTGCAACTATCCTGCTGCTGCACGGCCATCTAGGCATGGACTGAGCACATACGGTCTGATAGGATCATGTTCCAAACACCCTGGCTGCTGAAGCGACCATCCAGGGACTCATAGAACCTGCGAGGAGACGGCAGCTGTGGTGCTGTGCAGGCTATGAAATGACAGCTGCAAGGTGAAGCTGTCGGTACCAGGAAGAAACTGATGACTGCCTTGGTTATCAACTCGGAGAGCGGCAGGACCCTGTGGGGGTGAACTTCCCTACTTCTGAGTATTAGTACGGACACTTACCAGGTATCTTGGCTGGGTTGCGGACCTTTGGGAGAGAGCGATGCCGCTGCCCTTCACCCGTTGTGAGAATTGCCAGAGGACTGGATACTGCCTGGGAGAGAGAGGAGACTGAAGGCATACTGGCTGGAGCCTGACAAGCATAGTCTCCCCCACCTGTACTCGGCAGGCTGTGCCGGTAGAAACAATTGAACCCAAGGCCACGGATTTGCATGGGGGCTAGAGAGGGTGCAGTGCCTGGTGAGAACCTCTCTCTCTCCCCTCATTCTTCTGTGGCCTTCGACAGGACCTGCTCTGTTGCCTCGACTCAACTCTAGTGCTGCTGATAAAGAGGTGAGCTGCTGGGGGGCAGTCAGGCAGAACTGTATCAGCGCTGTTGCCAGGCGTAGACTGGTCACGCAGGGCCTGCACTCCAAGTGAGACCTACTAGAAGCTCCCAACGTGGGGGCTGTGCGGTCCGCCTTGGAGGATTTGTCAACCAAGGCATGCCAGGCAGTATCAGGACCATCTTATTGCTAACCAGAGGCTTCCTGTCTGCTTGAGTGCCATAGGGAACAACCTTCCACTATAGAACAATGAATTTGCAGTTGCTAGGGGCGTTCGGCTAGTGTCTCACCTCCCCCATGAAGCGAGAGACTGCATCGAGAGAATCACCTGGGGTGACGTCCCTCCCCCCACTGCCACCCTGTCTCTCACCACAAATGCAATGGCTAAAGACATATAATCCAAGGCCCACTGACAGGGCAGAATGGGCCGATACACGAAGACGCTGGCATCATAGGGGGAGCCTGAAGAATGCTAGCCTTGCCTCCCTTGCCCAACAAAGCAGCACTTCTGCTGGCAATCCAATCGTTCTGAGAGGGACAAATCAAGGCGGTACACTCCAAGGTCACCCTCCTTAGACAAGACCTTTGAAATGTCTCAGAAAGGGTCACAATGGTAAAAAAACAGGATCTCAGAGTTGGAAGACGCGACCCGGGCCTCCACAAGGAAGTGGTGGAACTCAACACCTCTATGAAGGAAATGCACTGGAGAGAAGACGATGCAGAAAATCATGCACACAAATTAATTTGGGTAGTGGGTTTTCCAGAGGGAGTTAAGGGAACTAATGTGGGTACATTTCTGGAGGGCTGGCTGAGAGGCACCTAGACCAGTTCTCAATACGCTTTGTTACAGAACGTGTCCAATGGGTGTTGACCACCACAGGTGCCCACTGGATGTTGACCACCAGACCTCCCTGAGAACATTGCCACAGCTGGTGATTGCCTGATTTTTTTACTTCTACAATAGGAAAATGATATTCCTGGAAGTACACTGGCTGGGAGATATCTGGCATGCTAACTTTAAGATAATGGTGTTCCCCGACTAATCCTGAGAGGTTCAGAGGCAGAGGCACACCTTTGATTCTGTCAAAGCGAAGCTGAGAGCTCTTCAGCTGCAATATATGTTAATGTTCCAGGCAAAACTTAAGGTTCTCTAGAATGGCAAGTCCTTCTTCTTTCAGTCCCCGGTGGAGACCTGGGCCTGGATCAAGGAGGGGCCCTTACGGCAGACCAAAAAGAGGGGTCTGGCAAATCACCCGACGGCACGGGTGAAGGTAACATGGCCCAAGACCTAGACCACGAGAAGCTGTCGCTGCAGGGGTGCCTCGCGCAGGAGACCTAGAGGAACATCACTGCAGGACAAGAGAAAAGAGCATTGATCCGAGATCTTCTCCGTTACAGGGAGTGAACTGGTCCAGTCATCAAAAATGTCCAACATTTTACAGCTTGAAGGACTACTACATCTCAACTGCTGGAGAGAAACCAATCATCTGACTCAGATGGGGAACATTCATTGATGGCCAATACTGCCAACCTGAAGCAAGACTCTGTGGGCCAGACCTCCTCAAAACGTGGTGGGGAAATTATATAAATGGCCAAGACGTCTTCACAACAGATACTGGGCCATGGTGGAGCTCCAGAAGCGAAACTGAGCTTCCTCATCACCCCTTAACAAAACTCCCAACTTTTACCATGGAGTGTGTGTTTTTTTCTCTTTTCTCTTTTCACTTCTCTTTTCATTAAGTTTTTATTTGGTTTCTTGACAGTTACTTTGTGTTTTTTAATTCAGGGGGGTGGAGGTTTAGGGACCCCTCATATCCTCTTAATGTCAGGTTTAGTTCAGGTATTTTGGTTCAGGATCATGGGGAGGTGCAGGGAGGTGAGGAGGGGGAACATTTGGAGTCAGGAGTTTGGTTCACTTATGTTTCTAACCAAATCAAGGGTGAGAATTGTAATTGTAATTTGTTTTATATAAAGCCTACCAACCCTGACGAGGTGCTGAAGCACTTTTCGGTGAGTAGCATGCTACTCCGGAACCCCAAAGGATTAGTAGTGCACTAGTATAGGAAAATATTGAGTATTAGTATGAGTTGATTTGAGCAGAGGATATGTGAGTTTGTTGGTAGGTTTCAATAGAATAATGGAGGGATTGAGGAGGGAAGAATTCAGAAGTGTTAATTTGGAGTTTATAGTAATAGGATGAGGCTTGGGATGAGTAAAGAAGAGATGGAGGAGGGATGAATCTGTGGAAAGGGATTAGGGATATTATAGTAGTTGAGTAGTGGATGATTCAAAGGTGAGATAAGTGAGGAATAATAAGTAGGGTTGTTTGGGAGATCATAGTAGAAAACTGAGGTTCGGGGTGAGCCAGGAGCGGTAAAGGAGGAAAGAGCTTAGGCAGGGTTATTTTGGAGATCATAGTAGTAGAATGGGTGTGAGATGCGTCAGAGAGTGGGGATGGAGGATAGATTGATAGAGGTATAGGGTGATGGGGAGACAGAGTAAAGCTTCAAAGAGAGTATTTTCCCCTTCTTGCACAGTAGGACTTAAGTAATAAATAAATAGATACATAAATACATAGTAAGGAAATATATGTATAAGGACTATAATAATGGATATAATATTTTGAAATTCAAAGTTCTGTTGTATAAACTCAGACTTTCAAGATTTGCAATATTTGAGGTTAATGTATTTGTGTACATTTCTAACATTATTTTATCTTAATTTTCAATAGCGAAATGCTTGCTGATAAAATAGTTTAGATAACATTAGCTCATTATGATAGATAAAAAGAAAGCAGGGATTCATAAATATCTAATCTAACAAATTAGCTAGAAACTATGCAATAGCCTATGAACACGTTATGCAATGAATAAATGCACATATATATATATACACACATATACACTTACATTGTATACATACTTGTAGGTACATATATGCACGCACATACACACATATACGCACACAAGCATACGCACATATATGCATTTAACTGTGAGTAAATATACCTTTATTGAACAGGTTTAAAGAGTATGTATATATTTTATTATTATGAAATAGTAATTATATATATTTCTTAAAGAAATAGACATATCTAGATATATACACATAATCAGATTATAAATGTTTACCAACCCAAGCATATGCAGTCCATTTCTGTTTGGCTATGATGGTTATGAAGGAAAGAGCTAACTTTTGAGTAGTCTTCTGAAGACAAGATAGTTATCCGTGGATCTTATATTTGGGGGTAATGAATTCCATAGTTTGGCCACTTGAACAGAGAAGGATGTACCACCTATAGTCTTTTCCTTGTATGATAATGTATTTGGTGATTTTATTCCTGATGAAAGTGGTTCTGTTCAATGTATTGCTTTGTGGGTAATACAAAGCAGCTTGAAAATTGATTTTCTGGCAGCCGGTAACCAATGCAGTGCCTCAAGGCAGGGAAGATGTGGATTTGTGACTTTACATGTAGTAGTAGTTTGGCAACCGAGTTCTGAATGCGTTGTAGTTTTTTCATAGAAGGTAGAGATGATCCATGGTAGAGGCCATTGGCGTAATCTAGTTTAGATAGTACAAGAGAGATAGTAGCCTGGACCTTGTGTGGAAATCCGAGGTGGGAGAAGATGCGACAAAGAGTTTTCAAGGTGATGAAGCTTAATCGTGCTAACATGTCCACTTTGGCATTCATTTTTAGCTTGGAGTCCATGGTAATTCCAAGGTTTGTACTAGATCTGAGTCCTTACTTCAGCACAGGTTGTGCCTTCTGTTCACAGAACAACTGCCACCATTCCACAATTAAGCCACAATTTTACACCTATAGAGAAACAATTCAGTACTGTCAGCAGAAAAAGCATTGCGTCCCACTATGGTTTCTAATCACACATACCAAAAAGAGCAGCCAAGGTCAGTGTTCACATTTAAAGGAAAAACCTAATAACCTGATTCAATATAAATATATATCAAATGAGTGGAAATAAGGCATAATATTAGTGTTATTAAAGGTTTTACTTCCCTGCAAAACAATGCTGAATATTCATTTAAGTATACTCCTCGCCTTTCATCAACCGAAATGCTTTTTTCATCACATTTTTAACTCCTTAACTCTACTTTAACACAGTGTTTTATCTGCAAGCATTTTTTCCACTTGAAAATATTGCTATTTTCGTCTTTGTGAAAAAAGCTAAAGAATGTGGAAGTCTAGCCATACAGTTTCTGGTTACCCCACTTGGGCTGTAGTTCTGTGTTTAATTTCAAACCGCTGAGTCTTAAGTACAGGCCACAAAGACTACAGTCCAGTTCAAGCTAAACAAGAGGCGTCATGTTTAGAGAACCATCTAGACTAAAGACAGACAATAAATGAACCTGATAATAATAAATTAAATGGATCAATGGAATGATAATTTGGTGGCACAAAGTACACAAATTAGCAAATCAGTTACTTACAGGAACTAAAGGAAAGAATATGCTTGCATTGGATTTTAGTAGAACACATGGCAAATGTAAATACATCATAACTAGTTAGCACCTAAAAATAAATGTTGGAGAACCGGCTCTCACTTATGTGTTTCACATTGTTTTTCCACTCTGATATATGGCACGGTGCTCAGAGGGAGGATGTCCACCCTACCTCCTCTACAAACTCAGGTGCAGTGGCAGCTGGTGGAATTTTTAAGTGGTGGGGTGTGACCAATTAACACATTTTAGCAAGCAAAGCGATCGAGCTCGAAGTTTGTGAGGGGGCTTTGTGGGCTTTCTGCTCATGACAATTTAAAAACATTTGTGCAATTTTGCATGATTTCTGTGATAAATGGACTAAAACTAGCTTACATAGGCATTTATAAAGAAAAAGTCATAAAATATTTCACAGAATTTCTGCTTTGTTCAACAAGTCTGACCTCCGAAGGGGGCTAGGGTTCCAGATTTGGAATCTCCTCTTTACAATATAATACACATAACACAGGAGCCATAGCTCTGTTGTCTACTTACTATTCTCTAGTACTGTTTCCATTATTAAAGTGTGCACTACAGCCACTTGTTGACACATGCGTGGCAGTGGCGCTCTCTGGTATTCCGGGGCATTGTTGTACTGTTTTGGATAAAAATAAGGGACTGGAGATCTTGGGTAATCACCCTTAGCTCCAACAGGCATATGTTCAGTGATGACTATTATCAGCAGAGCTGCTCGTGAACCACTGCTGCGGTGTGGAAGCAGTTCTTTACCAGCTGCAGTTAATAAAGGAGGTGCTTACTCAGTTACCACAGCAAACGACAAGATCAATTTCAGCTCAGGTACCATCACTCCCTGCACAGTCTATGTCCCAAAGACAGTGATTTTCCTTTTGAAAAGGACGTATTGCATACTTGATCCAGACAGGTTTCATCCGGGCCTAGGGTTTACTGACAAATTATGAGAAGAGTGTGCATTTTGTGATCCCTATCAGTCCATATGTCATTAAGGAAGAACTGTTTGACAGCTACCTGTTTATAAAACTTAGATCACCTCAAATTGTTAATGGGCTTGCAGGTTGTTGAATGGAACATGAGTGTTTAGATGGCAGCTACAAACCCTGCGATCTGGACACAGGGATGACTGAAAAAAAATGATTTTATCATCGCTATTTCAGGAAAGCAAGAGGCTTTTGTTTTTGGACTTAATTGTGCAGTGTGTGAATAACACTCAATGGAACTATTCTCATTAGCACAAGAGTGATGTTCTCCGTGGTGTTTGAATTATTAAATTGTGCATTGAACACTTTAATAATGCAAACACCACAGAGGATGCATTATTGTTGTCAACAGCACAATAGTTACATGTTCTTCGTGATGTCATCAGTACAATAGTAAGATGTTCTCCACTGCGCACTACACATTTTAATAATGTAAACACCACGAAGAGCACGTTATTATTGCCTAGCTAGTAACATGCTCTCTATAGTGTTTGTATCCCGAAAGCGTGCAGTGAACACTTTAATAATGGAAACAACATGGAAAACATGTTACTATTGTTAGTCTCACTCCTAACCTAATGCAGACGTGCAGTTGCTGTCTTCTGAGGGCACAATCTCCTTCAGGAGGGGGCTTTCTCCTTGGTTTCTCGGCCAGCAGCTGCTGTGTGTAATCATTCTTCCTGCATTCCAGCAATCACATGCGCTGGAAGAGGTGGACTCAAGAATCGGAGGAGTGATACAGTGGCTAAAGACGGCTGATGTTGAACAAGCCCAAGCCTGGCTGTAATTATGACTTTCTTTGCGTCATTGATGGGCGGTCTTTGAGGACCCCCAAAGTATTGTAGCAAGGGCTAGCATAATTTTAGCCTGTATGCTATTTAAAATCACTGCATGACTAAAATTATTTTGCTAGCACATGCGCACTAATGCAGGTGCTTCTGGAAAAGTGCCTGCCAGCCTGACGTTCAGTGAGCAACGAGTTTCACGTCAAACAGGCCGGCAAATCCGTTCTAATGGAAACGTGGATGGTAATTGCTTTTTTGCAATTACCGTGAAAATGGCTTTTAAATCAGGAAGAGTGGCATTCCTCTGGCCACTATCAGGAGCCGCTGCTGCAAAGGGGTTATAACAAATATGGTATGTGGTACATTACAGCACTGTACAGTACCACATGTTCAAATTGTCTCTCCACCACTATAATTTGGAAGACGTAATGACTGCATAATAATGATCATAAAGGGTCTAGATTCTGATGGTTTTAGGGTCAGGAACTACACTACTGTTGTTGTTGCAGACTTGTTGATTTCTACAAGGGTTTTGGGCTTTACTACAATTCTAGGTAACGCGTCAAGCATTTTCAATTCTACTAAGAACACGGAGGCAAGGATTATGCTTCTCCTTCTTCGCTGTCTATTAACACAAAACACACAGCAGCCAAATAAAACAATTTATGTAAAAACTACATTTCCCAAACGTTCCATACTGCCGACATATATCCTGCATCTTTCGTGTCCTTCTGCCACCTCTATATAAACCCCTGAGTGCCATGATCGTTCTCTTTCTTTGCCTGACATCTTGATTCTTCTTGTGAACATTTTAGGACAACTAGATATCCCCTCAATTGTAGAATAACCACCGTGGACTTCAGCAGAGCAGGAAAGTACCCACATTATCAAAGGACCAACCAGGCCAGTAACTGGAAACAGAGACTGACCCCAAATTCCGCTACCCATTCTTTTGTTCACATTCTGAAAAACATAGAGATAAAGGCATCATAACACCCAGATCTCCAGATTAAAATTTCAATCCAGCAATACTCAATAGTGGTGCAAGGGAAACACATCATCAATACAATTCAATATAAAAACATTGCACAATAATCTACTTTGTTATGTTAAGAGATGAAAGGGGGGGTAGTCTTTGCCTTCATGTCCTTAATAGAACGGACAATTCTTGACGTGTTAGATAGGAAATCTTTTATACTCTGTCGGGACTGGAGGCTTTGGATTATGCTTATTCAAAGCTGTTGGAGAACCAAGGAAGCCACATCAATATAAGGTCTCTAGTAGAAGATTTTAAATACAGACTCAGCAGACCAATCCACTGCCCTCATGATATCTTGAAGGTGAGAGCCTAGGTTGAAAGACTTAGATGCCATGGTGTTTTGCTTTCACTAATGACCGAGCTGACAAAAATCTCTGGAATGCACTTCTCAGTTCAAAGAAGACAGTTATGATTATTTCACTACGAGGTTCTTAAAAAGAGATTAGTAGGTCGAAAGCACACGTTTAAAAATAGTCACAGCAATGAAAGGAAAATTTATCAAAATGATTCTCCACTGCAATGTACACAGCAAATATATGTGATTATATTATAGCATAATTGCAAATCAAAGAATAAAGTAAAAATTCATCACCGTAGGGCCTGCCAAGCTCTTCATCTTTCTCATGCCAGCAAGAAGATGACCCTGTTCAACTGCGAGAAAGAGATATCCACCCTCAAGGGACAAATGTCAGGCATCTGCCGTCCAATCCTGACCGAGGTCTTGGAAATTCCACTGCTACTGAGCAGGGCCACCTTTTTATATCTTAAAGAACCAAAAGGGCTTTCTGGAGAATACCCCTCCGATGAAAGAGAAATATTCAAACATGCTGGCTACTCTAGATCAGAGTTGAAAGAAAAGCGTTGAGAACTGGCAAACATCTCAAGGCACTCCTCCCAAGGCCGAACCGTTCTCTGCACTGAAAAAACATGTATATTCTTATCATGCTGACTGACTAACTGTTCGGTGATAAAGAATACGAAAAACAAGCACAGTTTACCATGTGGAAAAACCCAGCTCAACTGCAATGTCTAATGCTACAATAAAGTCAATAGGCAACTAAACTGAATACAAAATGTAATCTGCAACTGGTGAACCCTGAATAAGTAATCCAGATGCAAAGTGGTGCAACACAAAGTCAGTGGTCAAAAATACCTATTTCATTACATTTCCACCCTTTGATTAATGACTTTGTGTACTTTTCTCTTATTTAAAAACAAAACAAAACATCATAAGCAAATCAGATTTGCATTGGACACAGCAACATAATGAAATAATAAAAGCAAACACTAAAGCAATGGAAGTGGATTAACGTATTGATCCTATTAACATTTAAACCAGACACACCTACAATGAAAAGACTGAAGCTTATATATTCTGATTGGGATAATGACTGATTGAATAGTGTCTCTAGGATAGCAAGTTGGTGTAGAATTAAATGGAAACATCATGAGTCTTAGGCGTGTAAAAGTACACGGCCCACCCATTATGTTAGCTGAAATGTAAGTGAAAGTCAGGTTTCCACACGAAAACAGCCAGCCAACTGGCAACATGATATGCTTAATGAGACTGGCAGCAGTCATCAGATGATAACAAGCCAAGGGTTGGTTCCAGTGGAAAAATGTTATCAAACAAGTTGACAGAACATCCATGGTACTCTGCATTGATCCCATGCAGAACTTTGATCCGTGAAGAACAATTAGCGCAAAATGGATCCATGGGTTTTGTACTTTAAAAGCAGCAGGAGCGTTGCACAAAGATGATCAATCAGGTTCAGGTTGGGGGTAATGTCCCTCCCCATGCCCCACATGCAAACGCCCGAAGGGAGACCACACAGCACACTCATGGTCAGTGGCAAGTCGTAGTAAGATCTGTAAAAGAAACAAGTATGATTTTTATTGCAAAAAATATTTGTCATCTGAAATGTGCTCTCCCTTTTCCTTTCCTTGTTTTATAATCAGCAGGGCGTTATTGGGGCCCTTTGCTATAATTTCTGCAGGTTCCGGAGGGGCATTTGGGGATTCAACCCACACCTTAGCACTGAGGTTTTTATCTGCTGAATCACAGCTTCCCTTTCCTTGCACTGTCAGAAGGGCTGGGGCAGTCCCCTTCCTTACCAATCCTCAATACACTGCACTTATGACAAGTTGGACAATTCTGTCTCCACTCTGAATAAATATCTTCACTATTTAACAGAATAGCTTTGATTTCTATCTATCCTGGTAACTTTCCTTTCCCCAATTGATCTTTGACTGTTTGTGGGACAGATATCTGTTGTGTGTGCTGACAAATAGGACATTGCAAAATCACAGTTTTGATCAAATTTGGGTGAATGTGCATCCCTCTAATTTCTGCCCACCTGTAAGTTGCTTCTTATCCCAGGTGTCTACATTTCTGGTGCGCCCACTTAGCCATCCCCACCAAGTCAGAGTTCTGGGCTGACACTTCTGCCTCTGAGCGTTTGTCTTTGACGTCTGCAAGGGAATTGAACCAGTGTTCTAATGAGTCAATGAAACAATGAGCATGTATGACTTAACTCTGTTCTAACATTTCTCAAATTTCCTGCCATAACTCTTTGCTCCACACCTCCTTTGAATGAATGAACTAGTTATGTGCATGCCATGTGCAAAGCCATGCGGCTAATCCATTGGCACTGGACCAAGAATCAGTGTAAAAACGACACGTCCCAGGAAGCTCTTGCCTTAGAGCAGAGGTCTTCAAACTGGGGGGCGGGCCCCCCCAGGGGGGCCTCAAGTGATCCCATGGGGGGCGCCAAATGCTGGCCAAAAGAAATATTATACAGATAACATGCCTTTGTTTTAAGCAGAAGCATGTTATTGCAGGTTTAAAAAGGTAACAGTACTTCACTGCAATGTTTAAATAGGTTTAGACATATTTAAACATTGCCATCTTTCTAAAATAATTGTGAACAATTCTGAGGGGGGGCCCAAAGATTTTTATTTTTCAACTGGGGGGGCGCGGCATTAAAAAGTTCGAAGACCACTGCCTTAGAGTCTGACACACAGTGTACAACTCTGCATATTGGCTGCTGTTTCCTTCTTCTGTGGTAGACAACAACTTTTCAGTAACTGGATTGTATGACACTGCTTGCCAATGGCCTTTAGTACCCACGTATTTCAATGAACCATTAGTAAAACAAACATGCTTTCTATTCTCAGGGGACAAGAATTCAAATGGCACACTCCATTTCCCTGGTGACTCTTTTACCTGTGGTACCTCCTGCACCCTCTCCTCATCCTGTACAGGGGCTTGTGATACCTGTTCATGTAGGGCTGCAGTGCCTGCTGGTCCTACTCAAGCCCTGTCTTGTATGTACCAGATCCAGTGTATGATACTAGCCTGTTGTGTATGTAGTATACGGTGAGATTCAGGTGAACTAATCACCCACTGCATGATTGGTATTTCAGGTCTCAGAATTACATTATAACCTAGTGTTATTTGCTCAGTATCCACTAGAGCCCAACAACAAACCAAAAGCTGTTTTTCAAAAGGAGTATAGCGCTTCTTAAAGTCAGGTAGTTTTCTAGTCCAAATTCCTAGGGGCACCCTTGCCCTCCCCTGTTTCTGCCACATACTCCAGTTTGCATATTGTCCCTGAACAGTTACATGTAACTCAGTGTTTCTCTCTTGCACTGTACATAAGTCTAAAGTCTGTTGAATTATTTCATTTGCAAAATCAAAAACACACAGCTGCTCTTCACTCCATTCAAACGCATGTATTTTGTTTTCCTAGTTCCTTTGTACCAAAGGGTTAAGATTTAACTCAGATGAGGGTTGTACTGTTTCCAAAAATCAAACAATTATATGAAACTCTGTGTCTCTTGCTTAGTGCAAAGAGTAAGAAACTCCAACTTATTTTGTTTTACCTGTAACAACATCTCTCTATGTTCTGGATTCCACTGAAATCCTAGAAACTGCACATTTTGCGACAGCACCTGTGTCTGGCCTGAATTAATTGTACACTCCATACTCTGCAAAAGTTGTCTGAATATACCAGTAATATTGCCAACCTTTTGCCCAGTGTAATCTTTGAAAGAATGCATTTCAACTCCTGCCAAAAACTGTGGCCTACTCTACGCACAAACTACGCTGTGCTCATGCAGCTCACACTGGCCCCCACCTTCTTTAACCTCCTCATTACTGGGATGTGAAAAGTCAGATTCTCGTGTAACAGATTGGTAGATCTCAGCTTTCTCTTTCAATAATTTGTTCTGACTGACATGCTCCTTTAAATTCTTATTTTCATATTTTAACTGTTTACATCTCTTGTGCATTTTTCTGTAAGCAAATATATCTAAACCCTCCTGTCAAGAACAAAAGGGACATCATTATGTTAGAAAAACACCTTTTCTAAACATTAAAACACTTTTGTTTTATCCAAGCACCCATCCCAAAACTTAGAAAGTCCTGATAAACAAGAAAATACATTAACCAAAACATCATAAGGCATTTTAATTTCACATGCATTTTCAAACATGGCTTGCCATGCTTCTTTAACTCTCTGAACTAAAACATATTTACACTTTTAAATCGTGCACTCTGAACCTCTCCAACCCCTCTTTAGACTGACCAATCTATGCCAAAATGTTTTGCTTTCACTAATGACTGAGCTGACAAAAATCTCTGGAATGCACTTTTCAGTTCAAAGAAGACATTTATTATTATTTCACATGAGGTTCCTAAAAAGAGATTAGTAGGTCGAAAGTACATGTTTAAAAATAGTCACAGCAATGAAAGGAAAATATATCAAAATGATTCTCCACTGCAATGTACACAGCAAATATATGTGATTATATTATAGCATAATTGCAAAGCAAAGAATAAAATAAAAATTCATCACCGTAGGACAGCCCACACCCAGCACCCACCCAGCAGGCCCATCCCTCTGTCCCCAGGACACGTCAATCAGCAGTGTGTCCACCACTACAGGGAAACCAGGCAACCCCACTAACACAGGACGATCAGGGACCTGGGGGCAGTGGCAGTGGGCACACGGTTCAGGGGACAGAGGCACAGGATAACAGGGAAGCTGGGGGGACTGCTGTGCGACAGGGGGAGGACAGGCCGAGGGAACCGACACTCCACGAGGCATCCTCCAACATCATGGGAGCTTACCACCATTCCCAGGAGACCATGGGCACGGTACTGGCCAAGTTTCAGGAGAACCTGCGGCTGCAGGAGGAACACTACCTGGGGATCAGGAAGGACTTGAAGTCCATCAAAACCACCCTGGTCACCCTTGCAGGGGTGCTGGCAGATCTTTTCAACACCAGGAGGGACACAGTGGCACACCAACGGGCCCCTTACACTAGCCTGGACGATGAACAGCCCTCCACCTCTGCCGGCGCCAGTGTACAGGAGGCACTGCCACAGGAACAACAGGCCACCAGCACCCCACCCCCTGCAGAAGGAGAACCACCCTGCAAACGGTCCCTGAGATCCAGCAACAAGACAGAGAACATTGCCAAGACCACCGCCAGGAAACAAGACCAACCTGAATGTCACCCTTCTGTCCCATTTTGACTCCCTGTCCACCTAAAACTGCCATTACTCCACTTCCTATGCCCCATTGGTTAATGCACCTGTGAAACAAATAGAATGGACTCTGCCATGGGCATTCCTTCACCATCACCCCAGCCCATTTAACAACCCCCTCCACTTATTTGCACAGAAATTACCACAAAACAATCTGTCGTCAGTCTGTGCTTTCACAAATGTGTAATTGCAATATCTATGGAATAAAGAAATTTCAATGTACTTGTTCACATACCAATGTAACACAGCTGTAGGCCAGCAGTAAACATAGCAGAGGACACAAACTAGGACCCAGATCTGTGAAATGGAAAGCCAAAGTAACAAATCAGGGTTCATACACTGAGTGAAAATGACAGACGTGTGCTAGCTTCAACAATAGTATGAGATGTGGGAAGCAGTTACATCTTCTTACCTGTGTCTCACTGGAAGTATTGCATGATGATGTTGTTTCGGTTGTTGACATCTTCTTCTTCTGCCTCCTCTTCTTCACTGTCGACAGGCTCCACAGCTGCCACAAGACCACCATCTGGCTCATCCTCCTGCAGAAAAGGCACCTGGTGTTGAAAAGCCAGGTTGTGCAGCATACAGCAGGCCACGGTTATCTGGCACAGCTTCTTCAGTGAGTATTATAGGGAGCCACCTGTCAGATGGAGGCACCGGAATCTGGCCTTCAGGAGGCAAAAGGTGCATTCTATAATACTCCTAGTTCGCCCATTTGCCTCATTGTAGCGTTCCTCTGCCCTTGTCATGGGATTCCTCACTGGGGTCAGTAGCCATGACAGGTTGGGGTAACCAGAGTCACCTGCAAATGTCAAGGCACAAGTGTTAGACCCACACTAACCCTCAGGGACAACCCCATACCCAGACACCTATGTCAACTGTGTTGGGACCTTGGCCTCACCTATTAGCCACACACGGTGCCTCAGGAGTTGCCCCATCACATAAGGGATGCTGCTATTTCTCAAAATGTAAGCGTCATGCACTGAGCCAGGATACTTGGCATTCACATGGGAGATGTACTGGTCTGCCAAACACACCATCTTCACATTCATCGAATGGTAGCTTTTCCGGTTTCTGTACACCTGTTCATTCCTGCGGGGAGGACAAATGCCACATGTGTACCATCAATGGCACCAATGATGTTGGGGATATGTCCCAGGGCATAGAAGTCACCTTTCACTATGGGCAAATCCTCCACCTGAGGGAAAACGATGTAGCTGCGTATGTGTTTCAGCAGGGCAGATAACACTCTGGACAAAACGTTAGAGAACATTGGCTGGGACAGCCCTGATGCCATGGCCACTGTTGTTTGAAAAGACCCACTGGCCAGGAAATGGAGGACAGACAGAACCTGCACTAGAGGGGGGATTCCGGTGGGATCGCAGATAGCTGAAATCAGGTCTGGCTCCAACTGGGCACACAGTTCCAGGATTGTTGCACGATCAAGTCTGTATGTGATTATGATGTGTCTCTCTTCCATTGGAGACAGGTTCATCAGGGGTCTGTACACCGGAGGATGCCGTCATCTCATCACCTGCCCCAGCAGACGCGCCCTATGGAGGAGAACAGCGAGCAGAGAGTCATCCAACACTGAGGTATTACAATGTGTTATTTGCAGAAACGTTGGTAATTCGCAATGTGCCGGTATCTGTCTGTATTCCCGGCCTAGATAGGTGTGACACCGTTTTTATCCATCCCATGTGGCCCCCTGAAATGGCGGCTGCCTGACCTGTAAAGTGGGACAAGGGGAAATGAGGTAACTGCGCTGGAATTGTACACCGTTGCGGAGAGGACCTAAACTGCAAGTGCTGCTGTGACCTGTGTCTGGGAGCGACGATGGCTACAGTGTCTGGGGAAAGGGCCCCTGCCTTCACTTCAGAGGAGTTGGAGAAACTAGTGGATGGGGTCCTCCCCCAGTACACGCAACTGTACAGTCCTCCAGACAAAAAGGTGAGTACACTGCGAGCATGCTGCGTGGGCAATGCCTGTTTTGGGTGGTGTGGATGGAAGATACATGGGGGGGCTGAGGCCTGTATATGCGGATGGTGAGTGTATGTGCGTCAGAGCATGGGTGGGAACTGGTGGGCAATGAGTATGACTGTCCTGATGGGTGAGTAATTTCCTTTCCTCTTGTACCTTTCCTCTAGGTCAGCGCCCACCAGAAGAAGGGTATTTGGTGTGCCATCGCCAAGGACGTCCGGACCATGGGGGTCTACCACAGACGGAGCACCCACTGACGTAAAAGATGGGAGGACCTGCGCCGCTGGGGCAAGAAGACGGCGGAGGCCCAGCTGGGGATGGCCTCCCAATGTGGAAGGGGTGGCCGTCACACCATGACCCCCATGATGTACTGGATCCTGGCGGTGGCGTATCCGGAGTTGGATAGGTGCTTGAGGGCATCACAGCAGCCACAAGGGGGTGAGTACACTCTCATTCAGCTGACTCTGCGCGCATTACGAGGTGTCTTGGTGGGGGAGGTAGGCGGTGGGTCCCCCTAGTCCAGGGCGAACTTGGTAGGCAAGGTCCCTTGTTAGGCAGGCTCTGTGGCACCCCAACCCCACTAGTGGTAAAAGCCATCTACACCTCGTCAGGCTCCTGTGACTTCCAGGTGTGCAGCAATTGGGCTTAGGCCTCGTATCCCATGGGCATGTGAATTTGCTAGGAACTGTTAGTACATGGCGTAGTGCAGAGGGCTGCTTCCTGTGTGTTTGTGTCTGCCAACGGTAGTGGTGGTGATTGCACTGTACATGTTTTTCTTCTGTTCCCCCCCCTTTTTGTTTTGTCTCCCTGTTCTTGTGTGCAATAGCATCATCTGGCAGAGGAGCAGTAGCACCAGAGCAGGAGGGAGCTGCAACCCACCTGGAGGGTGAAACAACGGAGTCTGAAGCCACCAGTGGGACGGAGGGCGAGGGGAGCTCCACGACGGGGACAGGAGCATACACCAGTGACAGCAACTCCTCCTCTGATGGGAGCTCCCTTGCGGTGACGGGCACCTCTGTGCCCAGCACATCAACAGGTACAGGTGCCACCCCCCCTATCAGCACCGCCCTCCCAGCAGCCCCTCGGCGTGTGTCCCGTGCCTGCTCACCCAGGAGGGTGGGCATCTCCTTCGCCCCAGGCACCTCAGGCCCTGTCCCAGTCAGCCCTGCTGCCCTCAGTGAGGAGGCTATTGACCTCCTGACATCCCTCACTGTTGGGCAATCTACCATTTTGAATGCCATCCAGGGTGTTGAGAGGCATTTGCAACAAACAAATGCATACCTGGAGGGCATTCATTCTGGGCAGGCGGCCCAACAGAGAGCATTTCAGGCTCTGGCCTCAGCACTGATGGCAGCCATTGTCCCTGTGTCCAGCCTCCCCCCTCCAACATCCTCCACCCTGACACAATCCCCTGTACCTCAGCCTATCCCAAGCACACCATCAGACCAGCATGCACACTCATCAACACACAAGAGTAGATATGGCAAACATAAGCACTACACATCCCACAAGCACTCACACAAGCACCATCCCCGTGCAGACACAGCAACATCCACTGCCTCCACTGTGTCCCCCTCCTCCATGTCCTCCTCCTCCCTCCCTGTCTCGTCTCCACTCACACCTGCATGCACTACATCCTCAGCCACTACCTCCATCACCAGCACGCCCATCACCACACACCGCTCATGTGCATTCACCACCCCACTACCATGCACATATCCCCAGTGTTCTCTCCCAGTGTGTCTGTGAGCCCTCCTCCCAAAGTACACAAACGCAGCACACACCCACCCAACAGCCATCCACCTCACAACAGCCTCCGGCCCATGCACCTTCACCCAAATTCAGCAGCGTACACCTCCTACAACCACTACCTCTTCCTCCACTCCCAAACCCCTCCATCTTCCCATCCCAATGTGTCTAAAAACCTTTTCCTGGCAAACCTTGACCTCTTCTCTTCACCTCCCCCCCCCGTCCTTCCCCTAGGGCCAGACTCTCCAGGTCCCAGCCCAGCACCTCTGCCACCAAATCCCCAGGCACAGTGGTGGGTCATCAAGTGCGCCACCCATCAGGGCTGCCAGTGTGCCACGGAGCAAGGGCAAGGACATTCCACCACCTGCCAAGGTGAAGAAGGTGCCCACATCCCGGAGGGAGAAGCCACACCTACCAGCCACCAAGGGCTCCGCCAAAACAAAAGGGGACAGTGGCAAGACACTTGCGGCACCATCAAAGGTGGGGAAGGGACAAAAGCAGAAGAGCAGGTCAGGACAGGGCACGGTGGTACTGACTGAGGGACTAGTGTCACCCCTTCTGTCCACGACTACACCAACCTGTGCGGCGGCGAACACTGCAAGCTGCCCCGCCACCAGCACCACCACCTGCACCGCCACCTGCACTGCCACCTGTACAGCCACCTGCACCGCCACCGGCACGTCTGCAGCCTCAGCAAAAGTCCCCAGCATCTTCCCAGTGGGCAGCCTTCCGAGGCTGCAGGAGACGTCCTGCTGTGTCCCTCAACAGGTGCTGACCCGTGCACCACTGCCAGCACCGCCGCCACAGACACCGCGGCAAGCACCGCCACCAGCCCCGCGACGTGCTCTGACAGTGGCACCACCGCTGACATGGCTACCATCCCCAGTGCTCAGTCGTCCGAGGCTGGAGGAGACTTCCTGGACCCTGCCCAGGTTCCATGACACATGACTTCCATCACTGTTTGCACCTGCAGGTGGAAGGCGAAGCCGCAGCAGTGTGGGGTATGTCTCTGCCTGCATGGCGTATCATGCTACCTGTTCAGAGGCAATCTTGTGGCACACACACCCAGGTGAGGGAATGGGACCGGCCACATGGCATGTGGAGAACACTAGGCACCATGACCCCTTTAGAACCAGTTTAGAATGACATCCACTACCTCAGTCCTTGGCAGGATGAAGGACTCTGGGCAGCAGGCCCCCTCCAGAACCAGTGGAGAATGACATCCACTCCCTCGGTACTTGGCAGGATGAAGCACTCTGGGCACCAGGCCCCCTCCAGAACCAGTGGAGAATGACATCCACTTGAGAGACTGTGGCTTTGCACTCCCCAGCATAAAGCAGTGGGCAAACCACCCATTGGAGAGACTTGAGAGACTGCGGCTTTGCACCCCCCAGGATACAGCAATGGGCATGGAGCCCCCTTGTGCAGCAGTGGCATTGTGCGTTCATCCGGCTGAGTTGCCCCCTTCCCTTCCCTATGAGATGCCTGTTTATTTTTTATCTGATGCCCCTCCAGTGTTGTCAGGTATCTTGTGTGGGCTTCGCCCATGCATTTTGGGACCACTGGTCCACGGAAAATGATTGGTACACTATCCGGACTTGTGTAGTTGGTGTACATATTTGTATATACTGAATTTTGAACTTTCACTATCTGATTTTTCATAATTACAATTGTTACAATCATTTAATTTTGTCCTTGCATTCTTCCAGGGGGTGGGGGTGTTTATATGTAATGTTGCTGCATGTATTTGTGTGTATGTTGTTGTGGGTGAGGGTGGGGGTGTTGCGTGTTGCGTGTGTGTGTGTCACTCTCTTTTCCCTCCCCCTTCCCCTGTGTTGTAGGTGTAGTACTCACTCGACTGCGTCTGTCCTGCTCCTGATAGAAGAGGAGGAAGACCAGCATAGGCAGTACGTGTAGTTCGGGCTTCATGGCGTCCTGGTTCCTCGTTGGGTGTCGAGAGGTGAGTGGTTTCTCTTCTGTGTACTGTTTCTGCCGTGTTTTTGATAGCGTCGGTTACGCCCCGGAATAGGTGGCGGATAGGCCTGTTGTGATACAGTGGGTGGTACTTTGTCCTCCACCTGTCTGTTGGCGGTGACCGCTGCGGTGTTTGTTTCTACCGCCGTGGTGGTCGGAGTGTTAAAGTGGCTGTCTATGATGGTGGTTTCCGCCGTGGTCGTGATTCAATTTTTTTTTCCGCCGGCCTGTTGGCGGTATTACTGCTGCCTTAACACCGACCGACAGGGCTGTAATGAGGGCCTATATGCAGTACTTTGTACGTTTATTGTTATCGGACTAGCATTGAGGAGATATACATATTTGTGAATTGTATTTTATAGATGAATTTAAATGAGAATAAGGATCAATACATTCTGTCTTACTTTTCTAATGTGAACAATTTTGATGGATTTGTGGTGAGTGGGAGAGTCTAACATAGTACTGAGAATTGATTTGCATTTGAAGTTGGTGTTATTTATGGCAGTTGTTTTATTATACTTAATAGAGTAGATATTGATTCCCTCAAATGACTGAAATTTATAATTGAGCGCTGGATTTGTTTGTGAGTTATATTTGTTTTTTGACGGCAATATATACATTTACATGGTGGTGGCATGACACATGATTGTTTTGTGCAATAGGTTTATTGGCACCTTTGGGGATCGTTTGTGGTTTACACAGTTAAATAACCCACTTATGGATTGTTGTAACATGACAATGGGATTCACTCAGATTGGTTAAAAATAATTTATGTGGTGGAGGACCAATCGGTATGTGACACTGGTTGTCAGGAACAAATTATTTTTATTTCACTCTTGTATTCCCACCAGTCTGTATAGTTGAAATTTGGTTTGTCACAAATGACCACGACACAGGGTGTTGTGTATGGTCCTAAAGAAGAGTTGTAATTGATTTGTGTACAGCATTATTTGTGTTTATGTCTAGCCCTGATTAAGTCGTAAAGGCTACACACCTAAAACGATGAAACACGTGTTGGCAGAGGGTGAAGAATTTTAATAAAGTATGGATCTATAAACCTGAATGAACATCTTGGTGTTTACAACATGGAAATTGTGCTTGTGCACTTTTTAGCATATGCCTGAGGCACTGAGATTTGTTATATCCTCCTAGGTTTGTGGAGGATGTAGGGTGGACATCCTCCCTCTGAGCACTGTGACCAATATTAGAGATGAAAAACAACTTGATTCATATAAGTGAGCACCTATGTTGAGATTACTTATGTTTCCTTTTGTATTGTTTGCACTATAGATGACAGATGGACGCATCTACCAGTACTATACGGCATGCACTGAGACCGCCACATGGTGGCACTGAGTACTAATCACATGGGATGGCACAACCTGGACACTTAGAGGACTCGCCCCTCACGGTACTGTATGTACTGACCTGGAATGTTAACAACTTGGGCAACAAGATCAATTGAGGGCTGGTCCAGCAATACATCAAATGTCTACAGTCAGATGTGGTTCTTCTTTAGGAAATAAACCTACAGGGGACACATTGTAGTTTTCTGGCAGGGGCGCTGTTTTGCTGTCACTAATGACCAAGCTGACAAAAATCACTGGAATGCACTGCTTAGTTCAAAAATACATTTATTATTATTTCACCACGAGGTTCCTAAAAGGAGTTTAGCATGTTGAAAGCACACGTTTAAAAATAGTCACAGCAATAAAAGGAAAATATACCAAAATGATTCTCCACTGCAATGTACACAGCAAATATATGTATTTATATTATAACATAATGCAAAGCAAATAATGAAGTAAAAATTCATCAATGTAGGGCCTGCCAAGGTCTTCATCTTTCTCATGCCAGCAAGACGATGACCCTGTTTGACTGCGAGAAAGAGATATCCACCCTCACAGGACAGATATTAGGCATTCGAAGTCAAGGATCCTGATTGAGGCCCCTTACTCTCACTGAGTCTTCTTATATCTTAAAAAAACCAAAAGGAGCTTTCTGGAAAAAAAAACTAATTTTGTAATTCAAACATGCTGGCTAGTTTAGATCAGGGTTGAAAGAAACAGGTTGGAACTGGCCAGTTTCCCAAGGTGTCTCTCCCAAATCTAAGCTGTTCCCTGCTGTCCTTATCATGCTGACTGACTAACTCCTCCATATTATGTACTAGCTCTACGGTGATAATATGTCCTAGCTCTTTGGTGAGAAAGAGCACGAAAACAAGCACAGTTTACAGTGTGGAAAAATATGAGCAGCTTTAACATGGCAGTGTCTAATGCTACAATAAAGTCAACTGGCAGTTGCTACTGGTGAACACTAGACAGCTAATCCAGGTGCAAAGTGGTGCAACACAAAGTCAGTGGTCAAAAACACATATTTCACTACAGGTGCATACACCACACTGGCACATGCATGTTATACTTCAGGATCCCAGAGGGTTGCAAACTTAGTGAGAAAAATCTTCACTTTCTGGTATCCAAAATGTGGACTGACCCAAGTGGGGGATACTTGGGTCTGCAGGGGTTCCGGGGATGAACTGAAATTACCCTGATAAGTGTGTATTCCCCAGTCTGGCTACAGGAGCTAACTTTAACTAATATTACAGACATTATCAGCACTCCACGTATTAGGAGGAGATTTTTATCGATGTGATGAAGGTGAATCAAGACTGCTCCGGGCCCCCGAACAACACCCCAGCGGGGCAGTTTGCGGACACCCTGGGCCTGAGCGACGTATGGTGCATCTTACACCCTTTGGATAGGGCTTATTCCTTCTTCTCGGGCACCCACAGGGTCTACTCTAGACTAGATCATGTCTTTTCTCGGGATGAATACCTGGTCAGCTACTTTAAGCCCTTCACCACACATATTAACCTATCCCTCAGTTGTCATTCTCTATCATTGAGGCTCTGCAATCTTTACTTTGGTATGACCGCCATCCTAGAATACCACTCCGAACACTGCAGTGTTCTCAATATAATGGTGGTTTAGCGCTCCCTGACATCTAAGGCTATTATTGGGTGGCACATCTAATCAATATCAACTATTGGATCTATGCCCTGCAATACAGCCATACATTTTGATTGGAATGTGCAGGGCTGGAAAAGTGCTAATATCTTTGTTATTTGTATGGTGGAAAAGGCTTCCACAGTCTGGTGCCATTGGTTTGGGTGACAAAAACAGTGGGCTGGGCTCACAAGATCAAGATCATGAAGGAGATGCCCCTGTGGACCGGGAAAGGCAGTATCCCAGACGTATCGCACTATCAATAATAATATGCCAGCCTCCCTCCCTAAACTAAGAACAAGATTAGAACGAGACCTGGGTGAATTTGAAGATATTGATTGCGAGGCTGCATTGATGCATCCCCGCGATTTACTTTGATCATGATAAGCTATTCAACATGGGCAATGCACCCTCCCTGGTCTGTCTTCAGTGTACCAAGCCAACAGGTTAGTTTTTACACACATTATGGGAACTGTTCCCACATACAGGTCTACTGTACCAGAATTACCCAAGAGCTTTCCCTTATACTTGAGGTCCCAATCACACTTGATCCCATATTTGTCCTGTTGGGTACCCCAAATGACGTTGATCTCCCCCATTTAAAACTCCTGTTTAGTGCATTAGGGCTGTCAGTTGCCAAAAGGGATAAAGCGAGGCGCTGGGACGCACAAGATGTTCCTCCCATAAGTGAATGGAGGAATGGGATGGACCTGGACATGGCAGCTGAAAAAGTGACCTACCAGAGTATATGGTGTCCCTGCACATTTTATAAGGTCTGGGGTTGATGGAGGGCCTATTATGAGCTGGAGTCTATGGGGGTTGCCTCAAAAATTATGAATGATAACACCCGGGGGTGAATCTGAAGGGGAGGGAAAATATAATATATGGTTATCATTGTGTTGTCCTGAATACATTCGCAGTTATAATGCTTTATTCCTAGGTGCCTGGATGAAAGGCTTACTGTTTACCCAACAATATCTGTGCAGCTGTACTAGCAATTTGATGCCATTAGTGCCTGTTGTGCAGGATTGCCCTGTTTATGTATTATTCAAAATGAAAATAAAAATACTTTTTTAAAAAGTTTTTTGCATTGCAGGTCTAAAGAACCACTGACTAATCATGTGGCAGATTGCTGCAGTAAGTTCCTGCTGTAAGTGAGCACAAGTGTTCCCTTACTTTAGTTGAAACTTACTTTTATTGTTTCTTTCCCAAGTTTAACATCTGGAATAAAGAGGAGGAAAAGTGCAGATGCCCAGAAGAGATAGGAATTCAGTGGACTGTGCTTGACCACCACCTCAATATGAAGCTCTTCTCACTTCAGGAACTACAATAACAAGCAACAAGTGTTTTATACCGAGCTGCTCCCAATGTGGCTAATGTTCCCACAGGAAGGAGACCGTTCTTATTCTTTCAAGCAGGTCCTGAAGTATATCATATAGAGCAGTCCCTTATGGGGGCTGCAATGAGAGTGGGCACTCAAAACAGCATAGTAATCAATTGTGTCATTCAGAACTAGTGTATAACCATGCCAATGTGCATGTTATAGGGTCAGAGTTGAGAAGTGAGTGATTACAAAAGAAGGGCTAAGACATGGATGAAGAACATGAAGAACCTTTGAGGAATTTAAGCCTGGAAATGTTGTCACTCTCACTCTAGTGATCTTGCTAAGCAGGCTGACATTTAGTCACTGCGAGGGCACACTATTTCAAATATTTAAGGTGCTATTTTTTTTACATAATAGGCATCTTGCACTGTGGGCTTACAAGGCACACTTCAGATGTGACTTATAAGTATATATCATCTTACATGGCAAATACATCATTCTTTTCCATGTGCCACTGCAGTGTTTTTGAACTGCAACCCTGCCACCCTGCCAGAACAGTGGGGCTCCTGGCAGTCATATATATTTGTCATACATCTCCTGGTGTAGGTACACACTACAGCCAATGTTTGACATTTTACATTCACGCCACAAGTGCCACAATCCCTGAAACATCTACCATGACATAACAGGAAAGTTTAAAAAAACACTTGAGTGCAACCACTTTCAACAGTACCATTGTAGGTCTGGAAAACAGGCACAGGTGCACAGAATAGTAGTTTCATGATGTACAGAGTCCTGAATCAAGCAAAAACAGGGCCCAGAAAAAGGATTAAAATGTTGGGTGAAAAGCAGGAAAGGAACTTTCCTAGAGTGGTTAAGTTGCCATACACAACTATCTGTTGTACAGTGTGCAACATTCTCTCTGGGTTGTAAATTTGGTCACCCTCTGAGACAGCTAAAAATCTTTGAGACCCTCAAAAACATTAAGGGCCTGGTTTAGAGTTTGCCGAATGGGGTTACTCTATTGCAAACATGACGGATATCCCATCTGCCATATTACGATTCAGTAATATCCTTTGGAAATCGTAATACGGAAGACGGAATATCCGTAATGTTTGTGAATGAGTAACCCATCCACCAAACTCTAAATCAGGTCCTTAGTTGGAAAGTACATCCTCTACTTCTCCAACATATCACCATGTCAGAATGGTCTTGGTGCCATTGATTGCAGGCACTTGTAGGAGAGCATGTGGATTTAAAATGGGTTCTTGTGGTCTGAAGGTGAAAAATGAGTTCTACGTTTGGAAACATCAGGAACATGGCTCTTGAACCCATAGGGTCACTTATGAAGTGAAACGTGCATATGAGTCTTCACACATGTCATGAGTGTCTCAAAAACGTAAACATTTGAGATCAGATTTTCACAAAACTGCATGTGCATCCTTGAATGTTTCTGTGAATTTAGCAACAAAGATGCAGTCAGAAAAGCAACTTCTCTTGAATTTGCACTAGGGTTTGTGAACCTCTTAACCAAAACATTTGGACAATCTTAGGTAGTACACATGGTTCTCGAAAAGGCATGCACATTCAGTAACTTATTTCTCAAATATTCATGCACATGTGAAAAACATTACACTCACTATAGCCCATGAGAATCCTCAGATGTACGCTGTGGTTCTCGAACATACAGGTACATTTTTCACTTAATGTTCTCAAATACGTGTACTTGTTCAAGTGTTATTACTCAATAGAGTCTATGTGCATATTCAAATGTGACTGCTTGTTCATGGTGGTTCTAGAAGTATGTTTGAACTCAATAGATGTTGGGTTAATGCTCTCCCATGACCATGCTTCCAGTTGTGCATAATACAGAGTCATTTTCCAATGTGCATCCTCTGTCAAGAAAGAATTGGTGATGGGGAACATGCACACCCTTACATTAGACCCCACAGAATATCACCATTTTTTGATTTGCCAATAAATTCCAAAATGGGCACTTTTGTAAAAGCCCTGTGATTTTCACAAAAGTGCCTGCAAAAATTGGAGTATGACCCTCTCTTTACTGACTCTGTGCTGTTCCAGTTAAAGGATGGTGAGCAACAGGTTATCAGGTAGCAGAAGTGTTAACAGTCTCTGTCGCCTTCCTTGTAAATGCACAGAGCCTCCTCCTGTGCAATTAGCCTCCGGCCCACTTCACATGTTTCAGTATGCCACCTGGGAACTGGCCCACCTCTCTCCACTGTCCTATGTCTCCTGCCACTCTCACTTCCTCCTATGTCTCCTCTGCTGCCCAGTGACTCCTCTCTTGCCTCCAATCCCCTCTATCTACTATGCCCCACTCCTCCCATTATTCATATTGGCCCTCCCACACATCTGAGACTCTGCTGCCCGTACCTCCACTCCTGTGCTCCCCCACAATCCCTGCTGCCCGCCGCACTGTAAAGAACGTAGGTTATGTGATGTCAGAGAGAGCAGAGGGTTTGTATTGTGATCTATACTTTGTGGTGCCAGATATCATCCAGCTCCAGATGGTATGTTGAAGGATATACTGTAAGGTTACAGATTTTGACATAGCGCAGTCTCCAGCAGTGACGGAGCACAGGCTAAGCAGTATTTTTAACATGAGCACATTTTCTGCCTACTGCAAAAATACCACAAATGTAGAGATTTTGTGCCACAAGTTTTTTTTTTTTTAGGCTTCTAACTTTGCTAACTAAAGCTTCCTCCTACCTTTTGTGTTGTTTCCCGCCTTTGCTCCTGCCAAAAGTGAGGGTTTGCCAAGGGGAAGGCCATCTACTGCTAGCAGCAGGCCTGGGGGTCAAGTTTCAAGGAAGGTAAGCCCTTTGAAGTTCACTGCCAGGGCAGTGCACATTCCTGAGGGAGGGGGCGTTAGCTCCTCCACCCAGGAAGGGCATTGTTTTACAAACCAGAGAGACAGGGCTCTCCCCCAAGGTTTGTATATTGGTTGTCTGGAGGTGGCAGGCTGGATAGAACCAGTTAGCAACCATGCCAGGATAGTAAACTTTTGCAGGTGGCACCTCTAAGGTGACCCCCTGGGTACATTTAGGGATGCATCCAATACTGGTACTAACGAGTCTGGATTTATCATTCTGAGTTGTTTGATACCAAACAACCCAGGGTTCAGAGTGGCCATCATATAGCTGGGAAACTCATGTTGATCAGTGTCCAGCACATGTATTAACACATGCTCTGTTCACTCACTATGTTCCAGGTTTGGCAAGGACAAAGTGGGGGCATATTTCTCATACAGCTATGCCCTCACGTATAATATGGAGCATCTTGCCTTAGGCTGTAAGGCTTGCCAGAGGGGTGTCCTACCCACAGTAAATGCAGTGTATGCTGGACAGGGCACACAGGCAGTGTGCCATGTTGAGTTTATGTTTTAGGTTTGCACCAGGACACTCAGCCTGCAATGGCAGTGCTGGGTGAATCTGGATGCATGGCCCTAGAGGGTGGCACAATCAGTTCTGCTGCCATCAGGGGCCTACCCATAGTGCACCGTGCCCTGGGCACATAGGTATCCATTTACTAGGCTCTTTCAGTGGTAGTTAAGGGTGTATCGAATTGTCCCAATGCATCACAACAGTTTTAGGCAAAGAGAGCTGGCCCAGGGAACTTGGTTAGCAGGGACCTTGGACTCTACAACTTCCAGGCCACATCAAACATCAAGCAAAGGTGGGGGGTAACCATGTCAGAAAGAGGCCTTTTCTCACAAGTAACTGACACCTGGGCCAGCGTTAGAGCAATGAGATCGGTGAGGCCGTACCGGGTGATGACCTAGAGGAGGGGGACTGATCTCCGCTGGGGGTACTGAGTGCAGGAACAACATATAATTTCAAAGCACCTGTTGCGGAGTTCTTTGTGCATCCCGCTTTCAGACAGCAATAAAAATGTCAAGATAACTCTTGAGATGAGAGAGAGAGATCGAGTTTCGTCTAGTGGCAGTTTTTGCTCATCATCAAGTAGCGCAGACTGTCAATATGCCCGCTGCAAAGAATAGATCTGTATTTTAAGAGGATAGCTGAGTGGATTATTAAAGCCGGCCTTTACTAGCAGTTAAAAACAAATTAATTGTATACGAGAGAGGGACTATGGAAATATGAGGGGCACTTTTGCCAGGTGGTAGTGTGGAAATCCGAGGAGGTCATCGATGGAGGTGCCAAAAAAGATTGTCACCCCATGCGCCACCTGTGCTAAAGCTTGCCCTGTCTGCCACACCCAGATATGCACATTTTTATGCTGCTTCAAGGAGCCAAAAAGTGAACATGCAAGTGGTCATCTCAAAAGTCTGCCACTAGTATTCAGACACATGGAACATTGCCAGCTGTACCTAAGTAATGTGATCAACCCTCTGAAATGACTGTAGTAGGGTAGAATCAAAAAAGTTAAACCACCACACCTCCGACTCCTAACCTTTCACAAGAACTGCTTCTTTATTATGAAATTCTCAAGCTAAGGCATTGAGGGTAACCGCCAAGCCATAAAAAAGCCACTTTTTAAAAACCTTTTTGTAACTTACCTCTTCCTCCGCCTTCCCTTTCCCAGCCTTTCACTGCTCCTCCCTTCTGGGACAATTTGATCTACTAATAACAAATATTTGTTGCCTCTCCACGATATTTCTGTATATTAATCTCTTTTCACTTATTACATTAACACTACTTTAGAGTTTGCTTTAGAGCTTGCCCACTCAATCTTAATTACTCTTTTTTTCTATGTAATGACTTTTCTAGAGCTTTGCTATCTGTGACGCAAAATCTCAATTAATGTTTACTAAGAAAAACTCAAAGAAGTTTAACGAAGACTGACTGTTTTCCGGCCGTAGAAGAGCCCACAAGATGTTACCCTCAATTTTTTTTAACTTACCCACACCTGGTTTTGAAAATTTACTTTTTCGTTTTCACCTGACTTAAAATCAAATGTAAAAATTGTTCAATGGAAAAAATACTTAGTTACAGAAAACCCAACGCGATGAAAGATAGAAGGTGCTCACCTCTTAATATACTTTCAACTGAAGGTTTTTTTCAATACTTTACATGAATATTATTCTCTTTTTTTAAACAAAAGAACCATGACCAATTAAAAAGTGTTTCAGGGAATCTCTATACAATATTCATCTTTTTCATGGACTAGTGTAGCTGTAGTCTCCACCCTTGATCTGCCTGTCACGTTGCAAGATATGCTGTATATTACAGCAATTTACAAATGTAAATTAATTCATTAATCGGAAGGTTATTTAGCCACAGGGCGGCGAAAAAGATTATTTTCCCGTCTGGCAATGTGGGGAGAGCGAAGTGACTTTCCGTGGCACTCCAATCTACTGAAAATACATTCTTTCTCATAGATACTGAAGCACTCTCCTGATAGTCACTGTGGTATCTTCTACATTGTTGAAAGACGGCTCTGTTCCAGAAGAGGAATAGGCAATGAAAGCTACGTGTTCTGTGGTGACCCATGAAACTTCTGATTACCTTCTTTTTCAACCTGGTGTCTATAGTATTTCTCTTTACGGTCAGTTTCTTTGAACGATTAGCTGCCTGGCCTTTCATCTACCATGCCAGCCAGAACTTGAGATGTGAATATATTTCCGTCTGACCTGTAACGTGTTCAAAGGCCACTACGTCAAGGCACTAGACCTGGCAACATAGTCAGAAAAAGTTGAGACAACCAAAGGCAAACGGAATCGAGGCTTAGATGTTGTCCGAGGTGTAATTTAGGTCGTATGTCTAAATACAGGACACACAGATATCATGCAACAAAAATATCATGGCCCTAATATCAACTCGTGAACTAAAATATAATAGTCACACATTGACTGCCAAAAGATTGTGGAAGCAAACATGCATATATAGATATCGATTTACTATGCTTAAGTCCCCATATATGTGCCTTGGCAATATATACATGACATCAAGATACATGTAGGAGGATATAAGTATAGTAAACCAATACTAACATGTGATCGATATTCTAGCTATGATATTTTTGTTGCACAATATTTAAACCTCGAACTTCGAGTAGTATACCGAAAATGTATTCAATGAAGCTAAATTATGTGACCTCTGTTCTACTTCTTGTGCCCCATCCTGGCGTCTCCGTTATCTCTGCCCCCAAATGAAATGTTGTACTTCCACAACTCTCACTGCTCTCCACCATATCCGTCCTTTCAGCAAGTGTAAATTGTTTTTATAGATGGCAAAACTATTTGCCTCTAGTGTACTAAGTGTAACCGATTTGGTTCAGGAAGGATAAAAATGTACTTCTGGATGCCTGCTCTGTGCTTAAAGATGTGTGGTAAACCGCTTGCTTTCATGTTGTTAAGGGTGTCTCTGAAAGCCCACTGTCTGGGTTAGGGCTCTTTCATGATTTTAGCATGTGAAAACTTCCACTGTTATGTGCAATTAGGGCAGAGTTATCGCAAACCAGTGTCTAATGTGTGGCAGTGGTTGCAGGTGGGTACTTCCAATCACCTCTGGGGAGGGGAGTTATTGCATTATTTTTTCATCATGAGGTTTTGAGCCAGAACAAGAGAGAGAAAGACAGGCCAGGGAGAAAGAAGAAGGAAGAGAACGATTTGAAATCAATGACAAAGGTGGAAAATGGATGGAAAAGAACCTGCAAGAGACGTAAAGAAGCAAAAAGTGTATCCATACACATACACAGACACACACAAACACACGCACACACACATTAGAAATGGGGTCTCTAGTTGGCAGAGATATAAACCCTTGTCCAAGTAGGCTCTTTGACTTCTTCCAGAAGCGGTGCATCTGGTTGCAGAGGGCCAACATGTAGCTGACACATTCTGAGGGGGTGCCTTGGGAGCTTTCTCCCACCCCTCTTTCATAATGCTTAGGGGGTTCCCTGACAGGATAGCCATGGGGAAGCTCAAAGGGACTGAACCCTACCCCCTTCTGGGTACCTCTCTATAAGCAAAGATAAAGCATGGCAAGAGAACGTCCCACTTATGCCTCATGGCCTCAAAGAGGCCTGTGATCATGCCCTTCAAGGTCTTGTTGAATCTCTCCACAAGACCATTGGAGGTGTGGTGAACTTGTTGGTCACCCACACGCATCCCACATGGACTTCATGTATACAGACATGAAGTTTGTGCCTCTGTCAGACACAATCTCCTTTGGGAATCCCAGACGGGTAAAGATCCCCATCAGAGTTCTGGTCACCAAAGGTGCAGTCACCATCCTCAGAGGGATTGCCTCTGGGTAGCGGGTGGCATGATCCACCAAAACCAGGATAAATCGTTTGCCTAGGGCTAGGTCTGCAGCTCCTTGTGAAAGAGTGGAGGAGGCTCTAACGTGTTGTAGGATGTGGTTCCAGGCTTTAGGAGCCACATATGAGAAGGCACGGCCCCTTGCTCTGCTTGTGTGGATGCGTAGGGTGTGTGAGTGGAGGTGTCTAAAAGGTTGGTGGAAGTGAATGGACCTGTCCAGATAGGTTGAGCTTGTGTTGTGGAGGGCATTGTCTGTTTGGGTGAGGAGTTTGAAGTATGCACTCATGTGTACCGGAAGCCAGTGGAGTTCCCTGAGGTGTGGTGTGATATGGGCTTAGTGTGGGAGGTTGAGGACTAGTCTGTCTGGTGCATATTGGCTACTCTCATTCTTCTTGTGAGCTGGCTGGTTATCCCAGTATACGGGACATTCTTGTATTCTAGTCCACTGGTTATGAAGGCTGGGTGATTGTTTTCCTGGTGGTGTCTGGTGACCACTTGAAGATTTTCTTCAGCATCCTTAGGGTGAGGAAGCACAATGAGGCCATTGTGTTGACTTGGACAGTCATGTCCAGTTTGTTGTCTATGATGTTGAAAGGTTTCTCACTTGTGAAAAAGTTGTGGAGATGGGTCCAAGGTCTGTGGGCCACCAAGTGAACTTCCACAGTGAGGCATCCTTCCCAGAGACCACCACTTCGGTCTTTTCCAAGTTCAGTTCCATCCAGGTGGCAAGTATTTCAACCAATAATGTGCATCAATGCAATATAAGTCTCCTTTCAGGGTCTTAATATATTTGCATCTATCCTCAAAGGTCATGGGTCAGTGTGTTGAGATAAATTGAAAAGTCAGGGTATAATGAAAAGTCAGCTTCACACTTTACAAGCCACAGATGAGCTTTGTATATTGTTGTGTTATGGTATATTGTAAAATTTCCAGATGTTATATGGTCTTTTTTCACTCCATTTCTCAATGTGTATCCCTAATGTGTGTGGGAATGCATTCAAGATAACCTTTCATCCAGCCTGAAAGGAAGCACTGCAGTGCATTCTGATCATTTCATTCCAGCTCACTGCTAAGTGATAAATCTGAGATCCTCAACCAGTTTTGCTAGGTTATGTGAATTGTTGGACCTGTCCCTTTTTGAAGGGGCATTTCAAACTTTTTGTCTTCCTCCTCCTATTTTTGCTGCGTTCATTTTTGCTGGCCTTAGGACTCTGTGCACTTTATCACTGCTAACCAGTGCTAAAGTTATTGTGCTCTCTGCGTAAAAATGGTAATATTGGCTTACCCCACTTGGCATATTTAATTTACTTATAAGTCCCTAGAGAGGTGCACTGAGTGTGCCCGGGGACACTAAATTAAATGCTATTCATGGGCCTTCAGCATTGATTGTGCCACCTTCTTAAGTAGCCCTGTAACCATGTCTCAGGCCTGCCATTGCAGAACCTGTGTGTGCAGTTTAAAACTGCCACGTGGACCAGGCAAAAAAAGTTTGCCAGGCCCACACCTTCCTTCATAATACATATAAGACACTCTAGGGTAGGCCCTGGACAGCCTAAAGTGAAGCAGGGTGCAGTGTATTTAAAAAGCAGGACATCTACGTTTCAGTTTTTAATGTCATTGTAGGGAAATACTCACATTTGTTTTTCAGTACTGTAAAGCCAAGCCTGTCACTCACAAAGGATAACATTGGAGTTGCCTGATTACAATTTACAAGCATAAATTCCAAATGGGAAGAGATGATTCCTTCAAGTTTGGTGTCTCCGTAATCACTATGTAAAATCCTAACTTGAAATGAAGTCGAATTTTAAGTCATAATTCTGAAAAATTCACTTTTAGAAAGTTGGCATTCTCTTGCCTCAGCCCTTTGGTGCCTGCCGCCTGTCTCTGGTCACATTACTGGGTGTAGATAGTAGCTAGACTTAGGCCCTCATTACAACCCTGGCGGTAAATCCTGCTTACTGCCATGCTGATGGCCGCCAGCATACCGTGGCGCAAATCCGCTACAGCTATTACGACCCACATCTCGTAATCCGCCACAATACAGACAGCCACACAAGTCCGCCACACCAAAGGTCAGTGATAAACTGGCGATACCAAAACCCACACCGTCACGCAAACAAGAATACACCTACACTATCACGACCCCCGAATTAACGCAGCGGTCTTTCAACCTCAGTAAACCATTGGCGGTACATACCGCCACACTCAAAATACACACACATTTACAAAACACAAATACATTGGACAATTCGAAATACACACACCTGATACACATACAGACACCACACCCACACCACTATAAAACACACACCCACATTACCCATAAACCCTTACAACAACATTTTGGTGAAGAAGCACAGAGAGAGAATAGCCAACACTACACCAGCATCCACAAGCACACCACACCATCAATCATACAATATCCACGCACCTCAAACAACACACACCAACACAACATTTCACATATCACAACAAACATCACCTCACACATCACCCACACCACATCATGGCACCTCAAAGACACCCCAGGTTTTCAGAGGGGGAGCTCAGGGTCATGGTGGAGGGAATTATCCGGGTAGAGCCCCAGCTTTTCGGATCACAGGTGCAGCACACCTCCATTGCTAGGAAGATGGAGCTATGGCGGAGAATCGTCGAAAGGGTCAACACAGTGGGACAGCATCCAAGAACACGGGATGACATCAGGAAGAGGTGGAACGACCTACGGGGGAAGGTGAGTTCAGTGGTATCCAGACCCCAGATTGCTGTACAGAGGACTGGCGGTGGACCCCCACCTCCTCCCCCACAACTAACAACATGGGAGGAGCAAATCTTGGCAATACTGCATCCTGAGGGCCTCGCAGGAGTAGCAGGAGGACTGGACTCTGGTAAGTCAAATCTTAATTACCATATCCCCCCACCCCACCTGCATGCCATCACATACCCCCACCCACCCCCTCACCCCCATCACTCCAACACCTCAAATATGCCCCACTATCACAACCCACCCATCCCAATACCAAGGCCAGCATGCAACACCAAAGCATGGACACCCATTGCCAAATCATGTCCAGTACAGACACCCTCACAGACCCCCAAAAACTAATCACACAATGGAAAACACACAAGGCAAGCATGTGAGCAGAGGGTAACTCACCCAATGCACAAGATGGCACACAAAGATACTAAAACTATGCATTTGCACCCCAACAGGGCCCATACCCAACGTCACCGAACAGGAGGTTCCAGACATATCCAGTCCCCCCACAGAAGAGGCCCATAGTGATGACAGCAGCTCTGCACGCCTGGATCAAGATGACCAGCCCGGTCCATCAGGGACCTCTGGACAGTCGATTCCCCTGCCACAGTCACAAGCCACCACAGACCCTCCCCCCTCAGGAAACACACCATAGCACCCACCCAGCGGGCCCATGCCACTATCCCCAGGACACGTCAATCAGCAGTGTGTCCACCACTACAGGGACCCCAGGCAAACCCACCAACCCAAGACAATCAGGGACCTGGGGTCAGTGGCAGTGGGCACACGGTTCAGGAGACAGAGGCACAGGATAACAGGGAAGCTGGGAGGACTGCTGTGTGACAGGGGGAGGACAGGCCCAGGGAACCACTCTCCATGAGGCACTCTCCAAAATCATGGGAGCATACTACCATTCCCAGGAGACCATGGGCACGGTACTGGCCAAGTTTCAGGAGACCCAGCGGCTGCAGGAGGAACACTACCGGGGATCAGGGAGGACTTAAAGTCCATTAACACCACCCTGGTCACCCTTGCAGGGGTGCTGGCAGACTTGGCCAACACCATGAGGGACACAGTGGCACACAAACGGGCCCCTGACACTAGCCGGGATGATGAACAGCCCTCCACCTCAGCCGGCGCTAGTGGACAGGAGGCCCTGCCACAGGAACAACAGGCCACCAGCACCCCACCTCCTGCAGAAGGAGAATCAGCATGCAAAACTGTCCCTGAGATCCAGAAACAAGACAGAGAACATTGCCAAGACCCCGCCAGGAAATAAGACCCTCCTGATTGTCACCCTTCCGTCCCACTTTGTCACCCTGTCCACCTTAAACTGCCATTGCTCCCCTTCCAATGCCCCCATGGACAATGCACCTGTGAGACCAAAAAACTAACTCTACCATGGACATTCCTCCACCATCACCCCAGCCCATTGCACTCACCCCTCCACTTATTAGCACCGAAATAAACACCCTTGAATCACAATTCAATCTGGAGTCAGTCTGTACTTTTACAAATGTGTAATTGCAACCTTTTGGAAATCTAGCAATGTCAATGTTCATGTTCACGTACCATGGTTACACAGTTGTTGGGCAGCAGTAAACATAGCAGAGGGCACAAAGTGGGTCCCAGATCTGTGAAATGGAAAGCCAAAGTGACATGTCAGGGTCCGTACACAGAGGTAAAAAGGCAGATTTATGCTATGTCCTACCGTAGTATGAGATGTGAGAAGCAGTGCCATCCTCTTACCTGTGTCTCACTGGAAGTATTGCATGATGATGTTGTTTCGGTTGTCTATATCTTCTTCTTCTGCCTCCTCTTCTTCAGTGTCCACAGGCTCCATAGCTGCCTCAAGACCAGCATCAGACCCATCCTCCAGCAGAAAAGGCACCTGGCGTCGCAAAGCCAGGTTGTGCAACATACAGCATGCCACGATGATCTGGTACACCTTCTTTGGTTAGTAGTATAGGGAGCCACCTGTCAGATGGAGACACCGGAATCTGGCCTTCAGGAGGCCGAAGGTGCGCTCTATTATCCTCCTACTTTACCCATGTGCCTCATTGTAGCATTCCTCTGCCCTTGTCCTGGGATTCCTCACTGGTGTCAGTAGCCATGACAGGCTGGGGTAATCAGAGTCACCTGCAAATATCGAGGGACAACTGTTAGACATCCTCCCACCATTAGGGACTCTCCCATCCCCAGACACCTATTTAAACTGTGTGGGGACCTTGGGTTCACCTATTAGCCACATACGGTGCCTCTGGAGTTGCCCCATCACATAAGGGATGCTACTATTCCTCAAAATGTAAGCGTCATGCACTGAGCCAGGATACTTGGCATTCACATGGGAGATGTACTGGTCTGCCAAACACACCATCTGCACATTCATAGAATGGTAGCTTTTCAGGTTTCTGTACACCTGTTCATTCCTGCGGGGGGGACGACAAATGCCGCATGTGTAGCATCAATGGCACCAATGATGTTGGGGATATGTCCCAGGGCATAGAAGTCACCTTTCACTGTGGGCAAATCCTCCACCTGAGAGAAATGATGTAGCTGTGCATGTGTTTCAGCAGGGCAGATAACACTCTGGACAACACGTTACAGAACACTGGCTGTGACATCCCTGTTGCCATGGCCACTGTTGTTTGAAAGGACCCACTTGCCAGGAAATGGAGCACTGACAGGACCTACACTATAGGGGGTATTCCTGTGGGATGGCGGATAGCTGACATCAGGTCTGGCTCCAATTTGGCACACAGTTCCTGGATTTTGGCACGATCAAGTCTGTAAGTGATAATGATGTGTCTGTCTTCCATTGTCGACAGGTCCACCAGGGGTCTGTACACCAGAGGATGCCTCCATCTCATCACCTGCCCCAGCGGACGTGCCCTGTGGAGGAGAAGGGTGAGCAGAGGGTCATACACCACATAGGTTTCACAAGGCTGTTTAGCACAATCGTGAAATAATCTCTCTGTGCCTTTGTCTGTCCGTATTACTGGCAAAAATTGCTGTGATGCAGTTAGTTGGCCTGCCATGTGGCCCCCTGAAATGGCGGCCTCCTGACCTGTAAGGAGGGACAAGGGGAAATGAAGTAACTGCGCTGGCGTTGTGCAGCGTCGCGGTAGGCGATCGAAGACCACTGCACAATTCAGCATTGGTTATCATTGTGCCCTATGGGTTCCAGGAGCCAATGACGATGTACGCCGGTGGTGATGGTATGCACCACCGCGGATGTGACTGCCATTTTCTATCAGTTCCCTCACTTGATACCTGACCTTCAACAGGAGAGGACCTACACTGCAAGTGCTGCTGTGACCTGCGTCTGGAAGTGACAATGGCTACAGTGTATGGGGAAAGGGCCCCTGCCTTCACTGCAGAGGAGTTGGACAAACTGGTGGATGGGTCCTCCCCCTGTACATGGTTGATGGCACATGATTGTATGGAGTGTCGTGGATGGAAGAGACGGGGGGCAGGCCAGCATGTGAGGATTGTTTTCTGGGCCTGGGTGGGAGGTTTATGGCCAATGTGTGAGAAGAACTGTACGGGGGAGTAACATCCTTTTTTACTTCACTATTCCTCTTGGTCAGCACCCTCCAGAAGAAGGGTATTTGGCGTGCCATCGCCAAGGAAGTGTGGACCCTGGGGGTCTACCATAGACGGAGCACCCACTGCTATAAAAGATGGGAGGACCTGCACCGCTGGAGCAAGAAGACGGTGAAGGCCCAGCTGGGGATGGTCTCCCAACGTGGAAGGGGTGCCCGTCGTTCTAGGACCCCCCTGATGTACCGGATCCTGGCGGTGGCATATCCTGAGTTGGATGGGCGCTTGAGGGCATCACAGCAGCCACAAGGGGGTGAGTACAGTCTCATTCAGCTAACTCTGTGCGTTCGACGAGGTGTCTGGGTGGGGGAGGTGGGCTGTGGGTTCCCCTAGGACAGGGCAGACGCGCCAAGGTAGACCCATTGTTTTGCAGGCTCAGTGCCACTCCAACCCCAAAGGTAGTAGTTGCCCTCTACACCTAGTTAGGCTCCTATGGGTTCCAGCTGTGCATGAAATCGGTCTAGATAGTCCCCCCTGGGCATGTGCTTTTCCCCTGCACCGTTAGTGCATGCGCTAGTGCATAGGGCTGCTCCCTGTGTGTTGTGTCTGCCAACGGTAGTGGTGTTGCAGGCATTAACCATGTGTCTCTTGTGTCTTCCCCCCCCTTTTTTTTGTCACCCTGTCCTTGTGTGCATTAGCGTCACCTGGTGGAGGAGCATTGGCACCGGAGCAGGATGGAGCTGCTACCCACATGGCCCTGGAGGGTGAATCTACGGAGACTGAAGGCACCAGTAGGACGGAGGGTGAGGGGGAGCTCCACGACAGGGACATGAGCAGACACCAGCGACAGCAACTCCTCCTCTGATGGGAGCTCCCTTGCGGTGGCGGGCACCTCTGTGCCCACCGCAGCAACAGGTACAGCCGCCACCCCTCTACCAGCACTGCCCTCCCAGCAGCCCCTCATTGAGTTTCCTGTGCCCCCTCACCGAAGAGGGTGGGCATCTACTTTGCCTCAGGCACCTCAGGCTGTGCCCCAGTCAGCCCTGCTGCCCTCAGTGAGGAGGCTATTGACCTCCTGACATCCCTCACTGTTGGGCAATCAACCATTTTGAATGCCATTCAGGGTGTTGAGAGGCATTTGCAGCAAACAAATGCATACCTGGAGGGCATTCATTCTGGCGTGGTGGCCCCACAGAGAGCCTTTCAGGCTCTGGCCTCAGCACTGATGGCAGCCATTGTCCCTGTGTACAGCCTCCTCCCTCCAACTTCCTCTACCCAGACCCAATCCCCTGTACCTCAGCCTATCCAAGCACACCATCAGACCAGCATGCACACTTACCAACACACAAGAGTGGACATGGCAATCATAAGCACCTCACATCCCACAGGGACTCACACAGGCACCATCCCCATGCAGACACACCAACATCCACTGCCTCCACTGTGTCCCCCTCCTCCACGTCCTCCTCCCTCCCTGTCTCGTCTCCACTCACACCTGCATGCACTACATCTTCATCCACTACCTCCATCAATAGCACGCCCATCACCACACACCGCTCATGTGCAATCACCACCCCCACTACCATGCACACATCCCCTGTGTCCTCTCCCAGTGTGTCTGTGAGCCCTCCTCCCAAAGTACACAAACGCACGCACACACCCACCCAACGGCCATCCACCTCACAACAGCCTCCGGCCCATGCACCTTCACCCAAATTCCGCAGACGTACACCTCTTACAACCACTACCTCTTCCTCCACTCCCAAACCCCCTCTATCTTCCTGTCCCAGTGTGTCTAAGAAACTCTTCCTGGCTATCATTGACCTCTTCCCTACACCTCCCTCCCCCCCGTCCTTCCCCTAGGGCCAGGATGTCCAGGTCCCAGCCAAGCACCTCAGGCACCAAATCCTCCAGCACTATGGTCTCCGCAAGTCCGGTCACATCGTGGGCGGCACCCATCAGGGCTGCCAGCGTGCCACCCAGCGAGGCCAAGAATCAGTTCATTCCACCACCTGCCAAGGTGAAGAAGGTGCCCACATGCCGTAGGGAAAAGCCGCACCAACCACCCAGCAAGGGCTCCTCCAAGCCAAAAGGGGACAGTGCCAAGGGACCAGCAGCGACATCCAGGGAAGGGACACAAGGCGAAGGGAAAGTCAGGACAGGGCACAGAGCCTCCGGCTGAGGGACTAGAGTCACCCCTGATGGCAACCAGAACAGCAACCTGTACGGCAGTGGACACCGCCACCTGCACCGCCACCTGCACGTTTGCTGCCTCAGCAACAGTCCCCAGCATCAGCCCCAGTGGACAGCCATCCGAGGCTGCAGGAGACGTCCTGTTGTCTCCCTCCACAGGTGCTGACACATTCACCACCAGCAGCATCTCCGCCACAACACTGCTGCAACCCCCGCCACCACCGCCACCAGCCCTGCAACATGCTCAGACAGTGCCACCACAGCTGACATGGCTAACATCCCCAGTGGGCAGCCATCCGAGGCTGCAGGAGACGTCCTGGACCCTGCACAGCGTACATGAGGCACCACACCCAGCTCTGTTTGTACCTGCAGGTGGCAGGTGGAGTGTGTCTTTGCCTCCATGGAGTATCATGCTACCTGTTTCCAGGCACTCTCTTGTCACACACACCCAGGTGAGGGAATGGGACCTGCCACGCTGCATTTGAAGCACTCTGGGCACAAAGCCCCCTCCAGGACCAGTGGAGGAAAGCATCCACTCACACAGTCCTTGGCAGGATGAAGCACTCTGGGAACAATGCCCCCTCCAGAACCAGTGGAGAAAAGCATCCACTCACACAGTCCTTGGCAGGATGAAGCACTCTGGGCACAATGCCCCCTCCAGAACCAGTAGAGAAAAGCATCCACTCACACAGTCCTTGGCAGGATGAAATACTCTGGGCACAAAGCCCCCTCCAGAACCATTGAAGAAAAGCATCCACAACTCCAATCCCTTGCAGGATGAAGCACTATGGGGACAAAGCCCCCTCAGAACCAGTGGAGAAAAACATCCACTTGAGAGACTGTGGCTTTGCACTCCCCAGGGTAAAGCAGTGGGTAACCACCCACTTGTGAGACTTGAGAGACTGTGGCTTTTCACTCCCCAGGATAAAGCAGTGGGCAACCCACCCACTTGTGAGACTTGAGAAACTGTTGCTTTGCACTCCCCAGGATAAAGCAGTGGGCAACCCACCCACTTGAGAGACTTGAGAGACTGTGGCTTTGCACACCCAGGACCAAACTGTGGGCATGGAGCCCCCTCGTGGAGCAGAGGCGTCGTCCGTTCATCCGGCTGAGGTGCCCCACTCCCCCTTCCCCTGAGGTTCCTGTTTATTTTCGATCTGATGCCACAGCAGTGTTCTCTCCGTTTCAAGTCAGGTATCATGTGTGGGCTTCGCCCATGCATTTTGGGACCATTGGACCACTGGTCCACGGACAATGATTGCAATACTATCCGGACTTGTGTAGTTGCTGTACATATTTGTATATACTGATGGTTTACATTTTGGACTATCTGATTTTTCGATGACTACACTCATTACAATCATTTCATTTTGTCCTTGCATTCTTCCAGAGGGTGACGGGATGTAAATATCAAGTTGCTGCATGTGTTTGTGTGCATGTTGTTGTGGGTGAGGGTGGGGGTGTTGCATGTGTGTCACTCTTTTTCCTCCCCCCTTCCTAGTGTGCTAGGTGCAGTACTCACTGTGGTCGTAATGGCGTCTTTGCTGCTCCTGGTAGAAGAGGAGGTAAACCAACATGGGCAGGACCTGTAACTCGGGCTCCATGGCGTCCTGGTTCCTCGTTGGGTGTCGAGAGGTGAGTGGTTTCCGTTCCAAGTCCTGTTTCCGCCATGCTTTTGTTGGCGTTGGTACCGTCCCGGAAAAGCTGGCGGATTGGTGCCTTGTAATACAGTGGGCAGTACATTATGTTCCCCCTGTCTGTTGGTGGTTACCGCCGCAGTGTTTATTTCTACCGCCGTGGCAGTCAGAGTGTTAAAGTGGCTGTCTATGTTGGCGGTTTCCGCCATGGTCGTGATTCCATTTTTTTAACCGCCGGCCTGTTGGCGGTATTACTGCTGCTTTAACACCGACTGCCAGGGTTGTAATGAGGGCCTTAGTGTATTTCTCTTAGATAGATTACACAATGGGAGCTTAGGTTTGACTTGGTGGGCCACCCTGGACAGGGTGGGAGGGAGGAACTGGGCACAGCCTCACTTATATCTGAATAGACTGTGTCCTGTCTCCACACAAGGGTTTTCATATCCCCTGTAGTGAGTCTGGAGCCAAGGCAAGAGGGGCAAGACCTCTGTGCACTTCAAAGGCCTGTCTTTGAAGTCTCTCCTGCTTCAAAGGCACCACTAGACATAACTACTGTACTCGGACCTCACCACTTCAATACATTTCTGGACCTGTGAATACTTTGTCAGGAAGAAGGACTGTTGTGCTGCTTAAGGACTACCACTCTGCTGGACTCCTGCTTTGCTGTCCTGACTTGCTGTCTGCTGCCCTCTGCCTGGGTGAGGAGGACTGGATCTGCATCACTTGACACCAGAACCCAGAGGACATAATAGGCTTCCAACCTCCCTGCTTCCGCACCTGGAGCCTGCCAGCTGTGAGTCTGCACTGCCAAGTAGTGCCACCTTAGTCTTGGCCCCTTGCTATTTGGCCTAAGGCAATTGCTAGCACAGCCGACACATCCTGCCTGCTGAGCTACACATACCAGAGCAGAACTGATGTATCTCCACCGCTGAGTGGTGCATCCTCGAGCAGAACTGATGCATCACTGCTGCAGTGTAGATTGGACCATCACGAAAGACTTGCATAGCCAGCTCATCCTGCATCTTGAGTTTGACGCATCACCTTAGGAATTGTCACTGCATAACGCTTTTCCCAACGCAAGCTCCTTGCATTTTCAGTTGACAGCAGCCTGGATGATGATGCCGAAACTCTGCATTGCACCTTCACCGCTCATTGGAACTGAAGCATCGACTCCACTGCGCAAAGCATCCTCCATATCAGCCTTCACATCACAAGCCCTGTTGACAGGATCCTCAATGCAAGAGGACCCCACATTGCAGCCTTGCCGCATCTCGGAACCAATGCATCACCTCGGCTACGTGACGCATCTTCGATGCAGATCCAGGCAATGCTCTGCCAGTAGGATTTAAGGTACTTTGTTCAGCAGACCTAACTAGGTCCCTGTAGCTGGTCCCTGCACCATCACATTTAGCCTGAACTTGTGACTTTGTCTGGGTCTGGTTCGACCAGATCTCCTCAACATTGCTTTGTTCTTTCTTTGCAGTATTTTTACTTACAACTTTGCAATTCAGTATTGCCAGTTCTACTAGTTCCATTTTTGTAATTTTGTTTTTGTTTTATTTGTTACATTTTGATCTATTTTTCTAAACTGATGTGGAATTTTTGGTGTGGTGTTTTCACTGTTTTACTGTTTGAAGTGCTGCACAAATACTTTACACACTGGCTCTAAGTTAAGCCTGACTGTCAGCGCCAAGCTACCGGAGGGTGAGCAAATGTTAATTTAGGGTTTGCCTGCACCTTACCCTGACTAGGATTGTGGTTGCCTCTTGACCAGCACTCATACCCCAGTCAACCCACAGCCCAATTTCTAACATTAATTTTACATTATGTATTATGCATACAACCATGCATGTTCAAGGAATGCTTCAGGGCTCTTGGGTCAGAGGAATGGGTTTGCTTTCAAGTAATTACTTGACATGTCAGGAAATTATATGACATGCACAATTTTGCAAAAAATTAAACCATTCATTTAGTGCCATATTTTAGCATGAAACACATCCTTATGTCAATAAATTTTACCATGAACACCGCGTAATTATGTAATGTGATGTAATGGCATAGTTACAGGTATTTCAGGCAAAATTCATGAAATTATTCAAATTACTCCTTCATAATGTAAAATTCACAGCCTTTGTCAGAAAACTTCTGGTGTGCCACAGATGCAACAAATGTAATGGAGAGCATGAGAATTCTACAGCAGACATAACATCTGCCAGTGGTTTTCCCTGAGCAATAGTGTTTTACAACTGACTGTGTAGACCTGTATTCGGTCCCTACTGTAGGTCACTTTCTTGATCCCAGTTACAGGACTTTGACCAATGCAATTTCTGGGAATTCAGAAATAACGAGAGAATTTAGTGGTCCACCACGATTACCATTGCCCCCAGCAGAGGGAATTATATGTGCCTTGTTTACATCTTTTGGTTAGGATTCTAATTTTCCTGTCAAGGGGTTTACTCTCAGGATTTTCAAGGATGTGTGACTTTTTTTGATAATCTTTGACACCAATTACCAGAGGGCCTTCTTTAGCCACTGATTGTTCAGCTGCAATAGGAAGTGTGTGCTCTGGAAGCGGTGTAAAGTATTGACCATGGGACCATTAGGCACACTCTCCGGCTCTGGTTCCCCTGTTCACTTTCAACTTCTTTCTATTTCGTTTTTAATTCATCCCTTGGTCCTTTTCAGTTTTTGTGTTAGTCCCTCATTTGATGAACATGTTAGTCATTGACTTGGTGCATTCAATGCTGGCTTCATTGAAAGTGACCTATGATGGCCTACAGCTGAACCAGCTTGGAGAGGCAGCATCTTCAATGACACCATTCACCATGTTTAGGAATCTTTGAAAGGGTTTTCACATGAATACGCATGGGAAGGTATCACCGATCTCATGAGATTATTTACTGACACCACTTCAGAGAGCAGTGATACAGCACCATGAAGCAGCCCAGATCTGCCGGCTCTTTCGGGACAGGGTGCAGGATAACTTTGAAGTGTCACCTTCTTTCAGCCCAACACCTAGCTAGAAAAACCACTTGTTTTTCTAACATTTGCACTTGAGTATGTTTTTTAATTGAACCACCAAAAATAATGAAATATTTAATTAAACAAATACGTTAATAATGCTGTACCTTTTGTTATATTGTTCTCCGTTTAAAATAAACATTGCAAATTATTTTTCATTACTATTTAATATTAAAATATTTATATGAATTAGTTTATTTTAAAGATCAATAAACGTTTTAGCCTTTCCCTATACTTTCCCAAGTGTTATACAAAGTAATCCTTGAATCTGAGAGGCTGTCCTTGTACTTTTGGTTAGTCCGTCGAGTTCACCGACACTATTTAACATTTCATCCTTCACACGATGGACCTGCTCTTGACAGTAGAAACTGCATTTTTCATGACTGTCTTCATTGCACCGATGAGGTTCACTTATACCACGTTTTTAGTTTCCGCAAAGTTATTTTTCTCACATTATTGATGTTTGTTTCTGTAGCTTTATCCTCGGGAATTCATAAGTCAGGTCCACGAAAAAAAGCAAGACTTACAAAATGCTTTACCTTACCTAAAATTCAGTATTAACTTGAAGTAATAGTGTATTTGATAAAATATGATTGAACTGTACGGCATATTTACTTAACTTTTTCGAGGCCTCAGAGTGAAACCTTGTGCAGCGGGGACCAATGAGAGAGACTGCCTTTAGTGTGACGACATGGGCAACAAGTTTCGCTCACATTTGCGCAGATGCATTAGAAATTTCTAATAAATTGAATACTAAGTAATTTAAAATGCAGGGTAGCAACTAACTGTTAACTGTAAAAATTAGAATGCAGTTTTGTATTTCCCACACACAAACTAAGGGCCTGATTACGAGTTTGGTGGTTCCAATAAGACTGCTGCAATCAGCAGTCTCCAGACTGCCATATTACGAAGAACAAAGGCAGAACCTCCGCATGCCAAGCCAAAGTGCAGACCGCCGGCAGTGCAGCGGTCAGCCATTGGGACAGTCCATACTCCTGCGCCGTCAGTGCAGCAGCCAACCACCGAACCTATTGCAAATACATAGTCGCCGTGGCAGTCCCCTTGCTATGCTTAGCCAATGGCGGTCACCCACTCCGGTCTGCATCCAGCAAAGTAACAGACAAGTGCACATTGGATGAATTAAAAAACAACAAAGCTGACAATTATGGGCCTAGTGGACTCACACTATAAAACACACCTTTTCACAGACCATGATCCTTTGCCCCCTCACTGCAGCACAGCAAGACAAAGACCACACACCCTTTTGTAATTTCTCATCACATAAGGCAGCCTTTTTTGCCCATCACATTTTTCACCTTACACACACTTCTACTATTTTTTTATTTTTTGTCCCAAATTTTGATTGTCTTGTACACTTTCTCACTGTTGCTCACTTTATTTTCAGTCATGTCACCAACCAAAAATCCATGTTATTCAGAGGAGGAGTTGAGAGTCATGCTGGATGAAATCATAAGAGTAGAGCCACAATTGTTTGGAGCACAAGTCCAGCAACCTCCTCTCAGTAGGAAAATGGAACTGTGGCAAAAGATTGCTGACAGAGTGAATGCTGTAGGCACCACCCAATGCACAAAGGAGGTCGTTAGGAGGAGGTGGAACGACCTAAGGGGCAAGGTGCGTTCCCAGCCTCCAGGCACCAGATGGAGGCCAACAAGACTGGAGGTGTCCCTCCCAGTGCCCCTTTACAACTCTTTCACTTGGAGAAGATCTTGGCCATCCTTGCATCCTGTATCCTAAGGGCTTGATAGGAATACCCGGGGGAGCAGAGTAAATTACAGGCTCTAATCTGCAATGTCATGCATGCTCACAGATCATTCTCTGCCACCATGTAGTTCATTGAATCTAACAACATTCAATACCCAGAGCATCTGAGTTGCAAGACTGTCAATGTGTATTATTGGATCTAACTTCACAGCTACCAAGGCCCATCGCATGCCATAAGTTGGAATGGTGCCTGTAAGTGTTTCAATAATAAAAATTCATCCAAGAACTCATGAAATGTTTCAACATGTAAATGTATGGAAGTAGAGGGACTGACCTGACTACAACTCCCAGGAGGCCCTGTTTTTTTGTTTACTCCAACCGCTAGCCCAGTGTTCACTTGCCCAAATACATCTGTTAGTGAACTTCCAAATGAAGTGTGACACACATACACTCTGTGGACTGATCCTGAACCACGTTCCATTTCCAATCGGAGGAATACTGTGGACTTTGGACTTCCAATGGTGTGGCATGTACTCCAGTGATTTCATCTACCATGACTGATTCCTTGACTTTACATTTTTGTTTATTTCTCTTACAACTGTTTTGTAAGAAGTAGAATTGCATTAAATTCACCCATCACTAAGTCATGGTCTGCTGTCTTACATTTCACATTTAGTCATGTAGATATGTCAGACCATGTGAACCATACAATGAAGATTCAAGGTACTTGTGGAAGCAGGGATATGTTGCATGTACACAGTGTCCAGCTCAGGATTACGACCATTCTCACAAACATCTACACACAAGTGCCTTGTCAAATGATATTTAATTGCATTGTTCAGCACATAGGCTATCAATAAGTCTGAAACAGAACACATCATACATGATTGAATCATACTCTGTAAATGATCAGATTTACAAGTACAGACCTCCAGACCATGGAAGGAATAGATTTATCGAATATTGTCCTGTAGAATAGGCAAACAATAAAGTGGTGGATGTCATCAGTTAGAGCCAAGTCCCCTACCACACAAAGGCAAACCAACATAATGCAAGACTCACACAGATGGCAGTACAACAGTTTATGATCATAGGGTCATTACAATCCAGTGCTTTGGCATATACTGGAATGACACAAACAAATGTCAATGATGTGTCACAGGAACTTTGGCCTTCAATGACGAACCACATCAACAGCTACATATAGTTCATACAAAAAGAGTGCTTATCCAATGTGAAAGTAAACTGACATGAATATGGCCTAGTATTACATATTTTCTGACCACATAATGACACACATGATGCATCAGCGCCGTCACAAGACAAGGAACAAGTCCAATGGGGTCTTCCAAACATCCATCCTATCACTGCGCAAGCTGTCTTGACACAGGTCTTATACACCCAAAATCTGTGACCTTCGTTCACAGGGACAATCCAGTTCTACTTCATATGTTTGAACAGCATCACATACCTGCCAACGTCACAACTCTGAAATGCCCACATGAAGATGTCATGGTGAAGGTACATTAACAAAGAACAAAACAAGGAGTATAGTTGTGGAACCATACATATGAGACAAGTTACATAGCAAGCATCTGGAGAACAAAGGGCATCATAATAAATCTGATACAAACAAAGCAATATCATCAAGATGTGAATTTGTCAAAAGCTACCTCATCAAACACCCTTTGACTGATTTTGCCTGGGCATCAGCTCCCTATTTCCAATAATTAACTCCATTCAATATCTCAACTACAGTTCATTGTACAGTCACATTCATGACATCTCATGGCATACCTACACTCATGAGAAAAAGCTGTTGATGAGATCTTGTCACAAGTCAACTCCTTCCTCTTCACCACTATCACCTTCATTTGGCATTTCAGGATTCTCACCCTGTGGCACCACTGGCTCCCCCTCCTCTGGGATGTGGGGGATATTCCCCTGCAGAGCGATGTTATGGAGCATGCAGCATGCTACAGTGATCTGACACACTTTCCAGGATGAGTAGGGGAGGACTCTCTCAGTCCTGTCCAGAGAGCAAAATCTGGCCTTCAGGAGCCAAAAAGCCCGCTTCACTGCTTGTTGTTCCACAGGCCTCATTGAAGCAGACTTCCCCTGTCGTATGTGGATTCCTCAGCAGTGTCAATAACCAAGGATGGTTTATATATACTAAGTCTCCTGTTTAGGAATGTGACATTTGTGCATAAATGAGTCACTTCCTTTATGATTGTAGCACCTGACATTGCACACACAAAATCAGGACAGATGTGACTTACCAACCAGCCAGGCCCTCTCTGGTTGCAGTTGTTACATCAGCTGGGGTATGGTGCTATTCCACATTACAAAGGAATCATGGGCTGAACCTGGGAACCAGTGATTTATGTTGCAATAGACTTGTTAACTGGCCTGCAGTGGCTCCAAGGTAGCATGTGTGCCATTAATGACTCCCACTACATGTGGGAGGTGAGCAAAGCCATAGAAGCCAGCCTTTACATTGACTAAATCCTCACGTCTGGAGAACCTGATGCAGCTGTCAATGTGTTTCATCACTGCGTATAGGGTGTCTCTTAACACACCACTGAAGATAGATTGGGACATACCACCAAATATGGCAACTGTATATTGGAAGGACCCCATAACCAGCAAGTGCAATACTGTCATGAGTTGAACGTTGGGTGGTGTATATGTCGGATTTGTGTTTTCAGCCATTAGATATGGCTCCAAACGGAAGACATAAGTCCACAATTGTTTGCCTATTCAGACGGTACTGTTTGATGCCGTGACATTCTACCATGGTTTGAAGGTCTGGCAATGGATGGTACACTTGAGGTTGTCATCTCCTCCCTCTCCCAGGCTACCTTTTTGTGAAAATAACTGAGTTGGAGCATTAATCACTGTGTCCACACCAACATGCATGATGTATATTGTTGGAAAGTGAATTATTGGTAAGGGCAGGTAAGTACCTACACTTAGCAATAGGCCACACATGCCCACTAGGTCCTGTCAAGGTCTCCAAAAATTAATCCTGGCTCAAGCCTTGGTAGCTTGGCACCGAGCAGTCAGGCTTAAATTAGAAGACAGGTGTGTAAAACATGTAATAATCACAAAACAGTAAGTAAGTAAAACACAAAACAAAATATAAATCCAACTCCAATTTATAATTATAGAAAATCCAGTAAAGGAAACCAGAGATTTTAATTTTTAAAGATTAAGACCCTCATTATGACCCTGGCGGTGAGTGATAAAGTCAGGCTGGTGGTAAGTACTGCCAAATTATGACCATGGCGGTGAGAACTCCCATAGACAGCCAATGTACCACACCAACCGCCACGGCTGAAACAACAGTCACCATGGCGGTAGTCAACAACAGCCAGGCGAGAGACAAAGTACAACCCACCATATTACGAGACAGGAAACTGTCACTTTTTCTGGGGCGGTACTAACGCCATTAAAAGCCTGGCAGAAACAGAGCTCAGAAGTGAAATTACTCACCATTGGAGACGCAGTGTAGGTCTTCTCTTGTTGAAGGTCAGGAAACAAGTGAGGAATGATTTAGAAAATGGCGGTCATGTCACAGCTGGCGTACATCCCCGTTGGCCACTGTACTCCATAGGGCCCAATATTATCCAAAGAGCATTTGCACGGCGGGTCACGACTGCCTACCACCTTGACGCCCAAAATCAGCGGAATTACCTGACTTCCACCTGCACCTTCACACAGAACAGACGGTTGGCATTTCAGGGGGGTTGAACAGGCCTGTCGAAAATTGCTGCGTCACAGGAGAAATAGGCCCATATTTTACACTGTCCCAATACGTAATTGCACAATGTGGACTGCTGTTGTGGTTTAGTTGTTCAAATTATGACAGCCTACACCCTCTTGTGTCGCTTAGATACCTACCGCTGTGGATGAATAGGAGATGGAGACATACCCCCGTGTACAGACCCCTAGTGGACTTAGCTACACTGAAGGACAGGCACATTATACTCACCTATATACTGGATAGGGCCACAATCACAGAGCTGTGTGCCCAGTTGGAGCCTGACCTGATATCAGCTATCCGTCATCCGACAGGGATCCCCCCTCTTGTGCAAGTTCTATCAGTGCTCCATTTCCTGGCAACTGGTTCTTTCCAAGTGACAGTCGGCTTGGCTTGTCACAGCTAATGTTCTCAATCGTGTTGGCAAGAGTCTTGTCTACCCTGATAAAACACATGTGCAGCTACATTGCTTTCCCGAGGTGGAAGATTTGGCCACAGTGAAGGCTGGATTCTATGCAATGGGACATATCCCCAATATTATTGGTGCGATTGACAGGATACATATTGTGTTTGTCCCCCCCGCCAGATTGAACAGGTGTACCGGAATCGTAAAAGTTTCCACTCCATAAATGTGCAGATGGTGTGCCTGGTGGACCAGTACACCTCCTACGCCAATGCTAAATATCCTGGGTCGGTGCATGATGCCTTTGTCCTGAGGAATCGAAGCATCCCAAATATGATGGGCCAACTACAGAGGCACAGGGTGTGGCTTACAGGTGAGTGTTGGTCATAACCCGGTGTATGTTAGTGTATGCCTCTGATTTTAACCTAATAGAATAGTGTGTGGATAAATGTTGTCCCTCAATGCCTGACGGTGACTCTGGCTACCCAAACCTATCGTTGCTTCTGACCCCTGTGAGGAATGCCAGGACAAGGGCTGTAGAACGTTATAATGAGGCACATGGGCGAACCAGAAGGATCATTGAGAGGACCTTCGGCCTCCTGAAGGCCAGGTTCAGGTGCCTCCATCAGACAGGTGGATCCCTGTGCTACTCACCCGAGAAGGTCTGCCAGATAGTAGTGGCATGCTGCATGTATCACAACCTGGCCCTCAGACACCATGTACCTTTTCGGCAGGAGGAGGTGACCGGAGAGGCCCCTGTGGCAGCAGTGAACCCTGAGGACAGTGAGGATGAGGAGGCTGAGGATGAGGATGTGGACAACAGAACATCAGTTATCCATTAGTACTTCCAATGACACACAGGTGAGACAGTGCAACTGACATTTCTATGGCTATTGGTGTATTCTGTGTGGCAGTGGCATGCTGGCATTACCCAATTGTTACCTCTAATTACTGTCACCTATGGATTATCATTTTACAGATGTTGGTGATATGACAACAATGTCCTGATGTGATCACTACAACCAGCTAGAGGTCATTCTTTCTATGCGCTCACTATGTACAGTTCATTTGAAATGGATGTAGCTGTTACCATCAAGACAAATTTTCAATACATGAAATACTTATAGTCTAGTGTTTTCCAAGGGTGTTTATTGTAGTGCTTTGAAGTGGAGGGGAAAGTGCAATGGAATGGGGTGATGAAGGAGGAAAGTCCAGGGCATTGTTCCAGCCTGTTTGTAGCACAGGTGCAGTGTCCAAGGGGACATAGGAAGGGGAGCAATGGCAGTTCAAGGTGGACAAGGTGACTGAATTGGACACAAGGGGGACAATCCGGAGAGTCTCATTTCTTGGTGGTTGTCTTGGAAAGTGTCTCTGGCTTCTGTCTGGGTCGTGGGCAATGTTTCCGGGGTGTTTTACCTTCAGCAGGGGAAGGGGTGATGGTGACCAGTGGGTCCTGTGGCGGGGCCTCCTGCCCACTAGCTGCAGTGGAAGTGGAGGGCTGGTCGATGGACAGGCTAGTGGTAGGGGCCTGCTGATGTGCTGCTGCCTTCCTCATGATGTTGGCCATGTCTGCCAACACCCCTGCTATGGAGATCAGGGTGCTGTTAATGGTCAGCAAGTCCTCCCTGATCCCCTGATACTGTCTCTCCTGCAGCCGCCTGTTCTCCTGCACGTTGTCTAGGATCTGGCCCATCGTGTCCTGGTAATGTTGGTAGGCTCTCAGGATCTCTGAGAGTGCCTCCTGGAGAATCGTTTCCTGGTCCTGCCCTTTCTCTGGTGCACAGCAGTCCTCCCAGTTTCCCTGTTGGCCTGTGCCCCTGTCCCCTGAACAGTGTGCCTACTGCCACTGACCCCAAGTCCCTGATTGTCTTGGGTGTGAGGTGTGGCCTGGGTTTCCTGTACAGGTGAGCACACTGCTGATTGATGTGTCCTGGGGCCAGAGGTTTGGGTACGCTGGGTGGGTGCTGTGGTATTGGATCCTGATGGGGAGGCTTTGTGGTGGTCTGTGGGTGGGCTTTGGTGACCGGTTGTCCAGTGGTCCCTGATGGGCCAGGTAGGTCCTCCAAATCCAGAAGTCCAGAGTTACTGTCATCACTGGGGCCTCTTCTGTTGAAGGACTGGATAGTGGTGGCACCTCCTTCCCACTGACATTGGCTGGGGTACCTGTGGGGATGTAAGTGATGTATTATGCTTCATGTGTTTGACATTTGTACTTCCCTGCTTCCCCTCTATCATTGGTGTTGCCCTGCCAGCTTTTGCTTGTGTATGGTGATTTATTGAGGGATTATTAGTTTCCCTATGCTGTGCATGCTTTAGTAATGGGTGTCCATACAGGGCTGGGAGGAGTGTCCATGCATTGGTTTGGCATGCAGGGCTTGGCACTGGGGTTAGTGAAATGCATAGGTGCAGTGTGTTGGATGGAGTGGAGTGATGGGAGTGAGGGTGTGGGTGTGGGATGGTATGCAGATATTGAGGGGGTGATAGGTAGTCAATATTGACTTACCAGTGTCCAGTCCTCCGGCTACTCCAGCGAGTCCCTCAGGGTGCAGCATTGCCAATACCTGCTCCTCCCATGCTGTGAGCTGTGGGGGAGGAGGTGGGGGTCCACCGCCAGCCCTCTGTATGGCGAGCTGGTGTCTTGCTGCTATGGAACATATCTTCCCCTGTAGGTGTCCCACGGCGCTCACCCTGTCCACGACTCTCCGCCAAAGCTCCATCTTCCTTGCAATGGATATCTGCTGTACCTGTGCTCCAAATAGCTGTGGCTCTACCCTGACAATTTCCTCCACCATGACCCTTAAATCCTCCTCGTTGAAATGGGGGTGCCTTTGTGGTGCCATGGGTGTGATATGTGTTGGTAAGGGTGTATTGGGTAATGTGGTAGGGGGTGTGATGTGGAGTGCGTGAGGAGTGTATTGGTGTAAGTGGTGTGTGTGTCTAGTTGTCTCTGTGCTCTTCTTCTCAGTCTCCTGGTGGCAATTGTAATTCATAAGGGGTTGTGGGTAATGTGGGTATGTGTTTTATAGTGGCGTGGGTGTGGTGTGTATGGGTGTCAGGTGTGTGTATTTGGTATTGGCCAATGTGGTGTTGTTTTGTATGTGGGTGTCCATTCTGAGCGCGGCGGTATGTACCGCCAATGGTTTACCGCTGTTGAATGTCCGCCATGGTGATTCGTGGGTCATAATGTGATGGGCATTGTTTTGTTGGCATAACGGTATGGGTTTTGGGACCACCACTTTATCACTGACCCGTGGTCCGGCGGCTTTGTGTATTTGGCTGTATTCTGTCGGGTTGGTGTGCGTGCTATAATATGGTGAACGGATATCTGTCGCCATGGAGGTAGGTTGGCGGCAGTCAGTGTGGCAGAAAGCAGCATTTACCGCCAATGTCATAATGAGGGCCTAAATGTTTTCTAGTGCATAGAAATCAAAAGCGCTAATCTGGACATCTGGTCACACTTGACAGGGGCAAAGTCAAAAATTAAGGACGATCATGATGGAGCCCTGCTTGGCTACTCTTAGCGGGAGGACTCAGTCAAAGGTTTAACTTCGGATTTAGGAGAATTTTTGAAGGCCTTTCACCAACCGAGACGAAGACACAAGTTGAAGCTGACCTTGCTGGAGCCCTCTATGGATATGTGTCACAGGAGGCCTCGGTTAAGAGTTCTACGTTTGGACTGAGACAATTTTTCAGGACGGATATCTTCATCTGGGACTAACTTGAAGTTAAAGCCGACCTTGCTGAAGCCCTCCTCGGATACACTGCGTGGGAGGCCACCGTCAACTTTTTACCTTCAGACTTTTTGGAGCTTTTATCTCTGACATAGGATGACCCTCCTCAGCGAGTCAATTTCAATGTGAGTTCATCAGATTGCCTTTCCACAAGCCCCCAGGGAAATCCTAGAAGTAGGGGGCTCCGGAGCTTTTCAGTGGGATGAACCTGGAAGTCAGGCTGGGTGACGGTCGAAGCTGGCCAGCTTGATTCATGATGCTGTGTCGGTCAACTTTTGGAGCTTTTTTTCCAAAGTTGCCCTAAACTTCTCCAAACTTCTGGATTTCTTTCCAGAAGTTCTCTTAAGGTTCTTTACAGGTTCACAACTCCTTCCAAGGTTACAAAAACTCTGAGTTGCTCCTTGGGGGTTAGGACGCCAACACCTAGAATGCACCTGGTTCAAATCCAAAAATGACTACTGGTCACTGGTCAGCTGGTCAATTTCTTCGGGGCTTGATGCAGGGGAATCTAGACAGCTATTTCCTACCTGTTGCATACAGTGAGTTCTTCTTGAAGCTGTAGAAGTCAGGCAAAGTCCTTTTCTTGGTGAAGCCCAAGTGTGCAGCTAATGCTGTCCTTCTGAGTGCAGTGTCCAGGGGGGCAGTAGGGCAGTTCTTCTTCTTCTTGTCTTGGTCCTGTAGACATCGGAATGGGGTGCAGCTCTGCCATATTTATCCTTAGTCCCAGGGTGGCAAGCAAGGGGGGACCTCTATTCAATCATGTGTAGGCCTCCACCCTCTTGAGTGACAGCTTCCTTGGAAGTTTGGCAAAAATCAATCCCAGGGAGCAACATTCCTCCAAAATCCAAGATGGCAAAAAGTCAATCTTAAAGTTTAGATCTGGCTGAGTCCACCCATTGGTGTGTATAAGTTTACCTTAACACACCCTATTCCAGCCCTCTCTTAATCTAATCAGGGGGCAGCTGGCTGTCTGGGTTTGCAGGAAATGGGGGAGGTACAGTTACTGTTTCAAAGGCCCTTCCCTCCTTTGAAGTCCAGTTTGGCTGCTCCTCCCTATCCTGTTCTACCACCTGATGAGGCAAATCTCCTCGCACCAGATGCTTCCTTTATTTCAGCCCAGGCCACTTCCCACCTCATCAAGGCTGCCTGGCTCAGGCTGCCAGAGGGTGACCAATCAGAGAAGGGTACTATCGGGCTGAAGTTGGTAACTTTTAGCAAGAGTTATTTCTAGGGCAAGTTATACTAAATCCAAATGTGGCAAGTTTGAGGATTAATTATATATTTTAATTTGATACTAAACTTGCCATATTTAGCTCCATCCTATGGAACACTGTGAGAAAGTGGTCTCTTTCTAGCATGGTTAACCCCATTTGTGACCTGTTTGTCAGTGTGTTTGACTGTGTCACTGGGATCCTGCTAACCAGGACCCCAGTGCTTATGCTCTCTCCTTTTTATATTTGGTTGTTGGATACTGCTAACACAGTATTCCACTCATAATTGGCATACTGGTGCCCCCTTATAAATCCCTTATATATGGTACCTAGGTATCCAGGGCATTGAGGTTCCAGGGGAGCCCTATGGGCTTCAGCATTTCTTTTGCCACCCAAAGGGAGCCCATGCAAAGGCTTCTACATGACTGACATTGCAGCCTGTGTGAAATTATGCCTGCACCATTTCATACCCATTTACACTGCACTATGTCACTTATAAGTCACCCATATACTAGACCGTCCAACCCCAAAGGCTGGGTGCAGAGTAACTTTATGTGTGGACACCCCTGCAGTAGCAGAGGTTCCCCCACATTGTCGAAGACCATTTTCCCGTACTTCGTAAGTGTGAGGACACCATTTTATTGCTGCACTGGACATAGGTCAATACCTATGTACAACTTCACAATGGTAACTTTGAATATGGCCATGTAAGGTGTCTAATATCTCAGAAATATACCCCAGTGCGGATTCTAGCATTGGTTGTATGATTCCATGCACCCTGTGGGCTCCTCAGTGGACCACCAGTCATGCCATTCCAGCCTTCTGAGGTTCTCCAGGCAGCCCCAGCTGCTGCCACCTCACTGACCGGTTTTTGCTCAAGCAGCTCAAGCCCAGGAAGGCAGAACAAAGAATTTCCTTTGGGAGAGGACTGTTACACCTTCTCTCTTTAGAAATAGGTGTTACAGGCATGGGAGGGGAATCCTCCCAGAGCCTCTGGAAATGCTTTGAAGGGAGCAGATGGTGCCCTCCTTGCATAATCCAGTCTACACCAGTTCAGGGCCCCCCAAACCCTGCTCTGGCATGAAACTGGACAAAGGAAACGAGAGTGACCAATCCCCTGTCCATCACCACCCCAGGGGTGGTGCTCAGAGCTCCTCCAGAGTGTCCCTGGGTCTTGCCATCTTGGATACCAATTTGGCAGAGCACTCTGGGAGCATCTGAGTGGCCAGTGCCAGCAGGTGACTTCAGAGCCCTCCCCTGATAGGTGCTTACCTGTGTAGCTGACCAATCCCACTTTGAGGGCTATTTAGGGTCTCTCCTCTGGGTATTTCCTCAGATTTGGATTGCAAGACTCCAGCAGAAATCCTCTGCATCCTTTACTTCACCTTCTACTGAGGAAACTGCATCTGGACCCTCCAGGAAATCTACAAACTGCAACAAAGAAGCAAAGATGACTTCTGCAACATTGTATCTTCAGCTCCTGCCAGTAACTGCAACTGTGTCCAGGTCGTGCATCCTCCGAGGTCTGCCTCTCTTGAGCCTGCACCAGAAGAATCTAAGGAATCTCCCTTGAAGTGAAGGAGTCACTTCCCTGCTTCAACAGGCACCCCTCTGCAGTGACGACCGGTGGCTTGGGTCCCCTCTCCTGAAGAAGTGCATGGATCCAGCAACACAGGCTGTGGACTGAAGTGGTACCGTTGGTCCTGAAGTCCAGCTGGCCAACTTTGGTGTAGGTAAGAACTTGCCTTCCCACGCAAGACAGTACCCCCATGCACCACATGGTCTACAGTTGCCAAGGCTTGTTGTCATCTTTCCATGAAGTTCTTCATGCACCATGCAGCTCCGTCCCCCAGCACTCTATTCTGTGATGCACAGATTCCTCAGTGGTTCTCCGGCGGCGTGGGATCCCTTTGTCTAGTGCTGCATGGGCCTCCTTTAGCACCTTCTTTGTTCCCATGCTGTGAGACTCCTGTGTGTGCTGCCTGGTCTTCTGAGGGCTCCCTGATTTGCTGAGAGCCTCCTCTGTCTCCCCCTCCTGGGTAGAGGCCACCAGTTCCCTCCTGCTCCCGAGCAGCACCATTTTGGCGGAATCCAGCAACTCAAACCAGACTGCAATCATCCATCCGGCACGGGACATCATCTGCACCAACCAGGAACCTGCATCTGTCTTCTTGGGTGCAGTACTGACTGCTCTTCTTCATCAGTGGTTCTTCTTTTGCACTTTCATCGGGGTTAGCAGGGGCTCCTGTTCTCCCTGGACTCTTCATTGCTTCTTTGACTTGGTCCCCTACTTCCATAGGTCTTCAGGTCCAGAAATCCATCGTTGGTGTCTTGCAGTCTCTTCTGGTTCTTGTTAAATCTTCTATAACGTGTTCTTGTGTGTTCAAGAAAACTTACTGTGATTTACTCCTGCTTTCCTGGGCTCTGGGGTGGGTTATATTACTTACCTATGGTGTTGTCTTACACTCCCAGCACCCCCTACGCTCTACACTTGCCTAGGTGGGAAACCGACTTTCATATTTCACTTTCTTAGTATATGGTGTGTGTTCCCCCTAGGCCCATTTGAACTATTGTGATTTTCACTTTTTGCACTGTTTTTTAACTGTTTTTACAGCTGTTACTACATTCTAGTGTATAAACTGTGTATGTTACTTATCTCCAAAGGGAGTATAGGGCCATATGTACGAAGGCATTTTCCCATAGACACAGAATGGGTAAAACCCTTTGATACATCTGGCCCATAGTCTCTAAGGTATTTTTGGCATTTGTGTCACTAAAAGAAAGTACCTTTATTTTTGTAACACTGAGTATTTTCTTTTATGTGTGTGAGTACTGTGTGACTACAGTGGTATTGCATGAGCTTTGCATGTCTCCTAGTTATGCCTTGGCTGCTCATCCACACTACCCCTAGAGAGCCTGCCTCTAGAAACTGACTACATTAATAACATATGGGATAACTGGACCTGTTATAAGGTGTAAGTACCTTAGGTACCCACTACAAACCAAGCCAGCCTCCTACAAAAATAAGACTTTATTATTTTAAAATAAAGGGCCTGATTACAACTTTGGAGGAGGGTGTTAATCCGTCCCAAATGTGACGGATATACCACCCACCATATTACGAGTCCATTATATCCTATGGAACTGGTAATACGGTGGGCAGGATATCCGTCACATTTGGGATGGATTAACACCCTCCTCCAAAGTTGTAATCAGGCCCAAAGTCTCTCATAGTTAGCCTATGGAGCCCATTCACTACAATAGGGAAAAGTGAATTTAGCTATTTCTCTTACCAGGGCTTATAAAACATCTTTTATAAAGTCCCTGCTTATAGTTACACTGCAACCAAACCTAGGGACACTTAGGTCAAACCTCAGGTGTGACATATGTGAAAATGAGGTAGCCTAGAACTTTGGAAGTTCTTTTAATTCCAAAGTCGAATGGGTTAACTTTAACATAAAAGCAGCCAGCAAGGCAGGCCTGCCTTTAAAATGACAATGGGCACCACAGCAGTGCACCTATGGGTGTACTACCTATGCTGGGGTCCATAAACCTACATACCCTACCATATACTAGGGACTTTTAGGTAGGTTGATACAGCCAATTGTAATTAGCCTAATTTGCATAATCGATTTGAGACAGAGCACTGGCCCTGCGACTGGTTAGCAGTACCCAGGGCACAGTCAGAGTTAGTAACCACTAGTATCAGTCAAAAAGTTTGGGGGTGACCAGGGCAAAAAGGAGTACTTTCCTATACATATCTATAAAAATCATATGACAAGGCATTTTGTACTGGAAATACATTACACCCAGTACACGTCACAGCTTTCAACTACTCCCATGGTTGTCTATATGTGTGTTCACAGCATGGATTTGGGCAGCACCCAACTATCTGCTTCTCAAATAACCCTCAAAATGTAACCGTCTATTCTGACCACCAAAAATTCTGTCAGGGGCAGTGGGCAGTGCACCACTGTAATATGCCATCTGTGCTCAGCAACACACTACACTGGTGATTGTGTAATAAAACCTACACAACAAGGCTGCTTCAGAATGTTTGTGATGATCCAACACATATATTGGTGTTGTGATGCATTTATCAGGGCACAATATTGTATTTCTAACTGCCAAAATGGCAGATGCCCTGACCTACTTCACCTGGACAGTAGGAACCGCCCATGGCCACCGACAGAAGTTGACCACCCGGTGCACGGTTCCAACTATGGCAGACACAGCCATATGCTAAGACTGATACCTGTGATGCTTGCAGGCCAATGGCTGTGCCTGTCGATGGTGATGACCACACATACGTGACGTCCATGAATGCCACGTTTTGCAAATTCATTCACTTGACTCCTGACACTGCTGCCATCAACACCTCCACCACTTCAGCTGCTGTGTGCCACCTCCAGGAGAAATTATGCCAGGCCAAGCAGGTGAAAGGCCCCCGCCTTCTCTCCTGAGGAGCTGGAGAGGCTCGTTGATGAGGTACTTCCCGTTTATGATCAGCTCTATGGCTCACCAGAGGAGTAGATATGAACCTCAGAGGCATATTTGAATTTGTTCAACACCATCCTTTCCTTCCTCACAGGCTACAATCTGCCAGTTAGACTTTGTGGGTGCCTGTTGTCACATTTTGTGTGCCATACATGGGATGTACATGGTGCAAGTAGTAGGAAAAAGTACTCTATGTATTTCACATTAAAATTGTGTTTTGTGATGTTTGATAAGGACTAGACCCTCATTGTGTTGCATTCATATATCTAGGCAATGAGACTTTATAGAAATACAATGAACTATCTTTGGATGTGATGGTTGTAAATGTCAAGCAACATATGTGCATCACAGCATGAGCTGTGCATGTGTACTGTTTGAGTCATTTGAAGATCTCGTAAGCAATGTGTATAGTGCCACAGATCACTCAACCCACATCTTACTTTGGCAAACTGTTGTATGAGACCCATATAATAATCACTGTGCCCTTTGGAATGCCACACAAGCCAAACCCCACACAGATGATGGGCATGTGATGCACTGTAATGCAGTGATGGAACTGTGAGTGTAATGTAGGTTCTGTATGCTCAGCCTGCAGAGTCTTGGGCATGTCAAATGTATCTCCCAGTATGGGACATAGGCCAGGCTGGGGTAGAGTTACTGTGGCTATTCAACTGTGGCATCGCGCCCACTCCCTACAGACCTGCAGATACTGGCACGTGGCTGAAAGGATTCTCCAGTGGCAAGACTAGGCCTGAAGCCCTTTGTCCATTGACTACATTAGGCATGGGTACCAAGATAACTTCCTGACCTGGTAATTTGTGCATTTTGCCTCATTGTCAATGTGTGCCATTGACCCATAACATTTCCCTTACTCCCACAGCTCTGTTGTCACCTTTACATAAGTTATAGTTGTCCAGTACAGGCATATTGTACAAGTGGCAAACCAACAGCGCAGATAGTTGATTGATTCCAGGGAGGGCATAATGTGTGACTCATTAGCTAAGTTACATGCAACCAATCGACCAAACATACCTTAGAGTGTTGAATGTCATCTCTGTAGGGTTGCCACATATGGTAAAAGGTGTGTTCTGTGCTACACGTACATACCACACAAACCCACATTGAAGTCATTAAGCTTACATTGGGTAGCCCACATGTCCACACATGCACAAGGAAGAGATTTTCTGTGCCACCCATGGCAGCCCTTTCATTGCCACTTAAGTCTTAGGGTGAAGTCTGTAGTGTGATAGTTGCCTGTAGCGACTGTATGCATTGAGTCGATGTGGCTGAATGTACATGTGCCAGTCCAGTCAGGCCCTTTAGAAGGCCACAATGATGTGTTATATTTCATTGTAGCTCACATCACAGTACAAGTTGCTTGAGCCTGGGCTACCTGATGTCATTAGGCTTGCTTAGTCAGTGTTGGCCATGAGCAGGGTAGTGGGGTAGTCAGCAGATGACTCCAAAATTGTGTAGTCATGTCCCTGTCCTTATTAGCATGTGTGCTTTACACTTGTGGTGTGTTCACAATTACAAAAGGTTTGTGCTTGGTGTTTCTGAAATGTGTGTGACACAACCATTTGGGCAAAAAAAAAATGGATCTGCAATCTTTTGATTTGACTCATGCATCCATACAGGTCAACACCCATCAGAAGAAAGGGATTTGGAGAGCCATTGCCTGTAAGGTGCATACCCTCGGGGTCCATAGCTGTTGGAAGAGATGGGAGGACCTGAGACGCAGGACCTGAAAAATTGCAGACGTTCAGCTGGGGCTGCCCTCTCAGTGTGGGCGGGGAGCACATTGGAGCCTGACCCTGTCCCAATGGTCGGCATTCTTGTGGTGGCCTACCCCGAGCTTGATGGGCATTTGAGGGAGAACAGCAGCTACAAGTTGGTGAGTCCTGTGCATATTTCTGCCTGTTACATTGACAAGTTGATGTGTTAGAGTCTGCCATCCACTCCTGAAGATAAGAGATGGGCCACGTGTGACACACAAGTTGAGTAATTGTTAGTTTAGGTATGGTAGTTGGTGCATGCTGACGTGCCTTGCCTAATGGCCCAGTGAACTAGGACACACAGAGTACAGTCCACAACCAATTAATTCTTCAGTGCCAAAACATGTCTGAGTACACTGATCAATCAGGTCATGTTGTTTGTTGTTATCGGTGTCATTTGTACCCAACAGTCCACTTGTCTTCAGTGTGTTAGCCCAAACAACAAGAATAGATCACTGTACTCAGCCATGTGTCTGCTCAATTGAGTGTATTGGCATATGTCGCCCACAAGCCACTTGTCTTCAGTGTGTGACAAGTGCTGGTGCCTCACTACTGTATATCATGTGAAGGTTGCCATCATAAATGTGACAGAGCATACATTGCCCTTTGGGTGATGTTACAGACCAATACCTTCCATTGGACAGTGACATGATTTTGGTGACATCACTGTTGCCATCATTCCTTGTGCCTACATGTTAGCATGTGTACCTTTCACTTTTGCCATATTCCTTTCACTGCTGTTTCATGTATGGTCTACCTATCTTCACGGGATGATGTCTGATTCCCTCACATATATATGTGCATGCCAATGTGTTTTGAATTGTACCTATGTGATGGGGCTACAGTTCATGTGGTGTCACAGACAAGAGTGTGTCACCATTGATTGGTGGCTCACTCATACCCTCACCTGCCATTCCATATAATTTAGTATATAGAAAAGCAGAAGCAATGAAGGACATGACAGGTAGGACTACAGTTTTTACTCTCAATGTCCATGTCATTGATGTAAAATCATTTAACAAAGTGCTTAGCACATTTTAAATGCTGAATGTTCATTGCCTAACTGTTGACATGCATAAGGGAGTGACTTGCAGTAATGTGGGAATCATATGTGGTTGTGTACATACATTCATCCAAGGGAATCTGTGTTTTCTTGTCAAAAAGGGACAGTGATGTGCCTTCTCATTGAGCAACATATTACGGGCCTTCTACAGGTACCTGAGTATCCCTGGGCCTCAACAACATTCAAAGGACTATTGGCTTTTACGAATGCAATCTGAGTAGTGTATTTTCCTGAGTACTAATCAAGAGAGGTGACTTCACTCGGGATAGCTGAAACATTGTGATGTGGATATTTGTAGACAAATCTCACAGGCATTTTGCCCAATTTGTCCCCAGTATACATTTCTGTGCAAGATGTGTCATCTATTTGAGCAACATTAGTACAACCTCCACTAGTAAATTTAGACAATGTACATATAGTGAAGTGGCCATTAGGGGTTTCTCCATGTCACCATCTTCTGGCTACTGTACTTCTTTCAGCATCATGGTTGGATTATTTGACCATCATTTCATCATGATGAGGTATTGGGTATATCAAGATAAGCTGGATGCATAACCTTGTGTGGGATCTGTGAGATTGGACTTGGCCATGCCATACTATTTGTGACAGCAGGTTGCAGAGGGATGGGACATAAGCCAAACCATTCAAGGTGATAATGCCTCCAACTTGCACTATGTGTATTGTCATTGCACAACTCCACCCATGCAATTGGAGTTATCTGTGATTCTGAATATCCTGTGGGCAACCGTTCACAGTGTGTAGCATGCATGCATATGGCATTGCGAATGTTGGAGCCACTTTGCTGGAGCTTGTGGCTGGGTGCTACTGTACATTATGGTAATGTTTGGTATTCAAGTGTGTTCAAGTGTGATCAGGCACATGTAGTGACTTTATTTGTCTTTGTAATTACAGCATCAGCACAGGCAAGCTGACACAGGGCCAAACCAAATGGGGACGTAACTGGCCATGGTACCTCTAGTCATGAGACATCTGACACAGAAGAACCACTATCCTGAAGGGTGAGGGGAGTACCAGAGATGACACAGGATTCACATGATCATCTTCAGATTCTTCCTCCAGTGACCACTCCCTAGGGTCAGCGGCCCCATCAGGACCTGATCCCGTTCCATTCTTGTCCCCCACACCAAGTTCCATCTCCAACCCCCTGTTGCTTCCCTCCCAGTTGGCCATGCCTGCTCACCCAAGAGAGTGGGCATCTCCTTCACCTCAGGCACCTCATCCCCTGCTCCTGTTACCCCTGCTTCCCTGAGTGAGGTGACTATTGACATCCTGAGGAGAATTTCTGCAGGTCAGGCTGCCATTCTGTATGCCATCCAGGTGCAGGGTATCCATCTCCAGTAGATAGTTGTGTACCTGGAGGGCATTCATAGTGCCTTGTGTGGCCTACAGAGATCTTTTCAGGCTCTCATCTCCTCACTGACGGCAACCTTCCAAATCCCCCAATCCTCCTCTCAACCATCTTCCCCACCACCTACCTCTTCCTCATACAATTTCCCTATTCCCCTACCTGTCTCAAGCACAGAGACACATCCGCACACACTAACCTCAACAAGCACAAAAAGCACACATAAACACAAGCACCACAAGACACACTGCCACTCAAGCACTCAACAGTCACTCACACACAAACACCCACCATTCCCACAGACACCACCCCACTGACCCACACATCACACCCACCATAGCCGCAGATACTACCCCAACACCCAAAGACCCACACACCATAGACAGCATACCCCAGACCCCAACCCAACACCTACACACACTGCACCCACCATACCCCCAGACACCACAACACCCTCCAATGCACGCAGCCACAGACACCATACCCCCAAGCACCACCCCAACACCCACAGACCAACATGCTACAGACACCATACCCCCATAACACTACCCCAACACCCATAGACACAGCCACAACACACACCATACCCCCAAACACCACCCCAACACCCACCACCAACACAGCCAACACTCCCACAATACCTAGCTCCTCCACCTCACAGCCCCCAAGAAATGCAAACACCCACACTCAGACATGCAACAGACACCATCCAAACCGAAGCATGCCTCAGACATGCACACACCAGCAGCATCAACAATCACAGCCAACACAACCAGTTCCTCAACCTCCCAACGCCTAATCCCTTCTAAAGTTTTCCCAAAGAAAGTTTCCTTTTTGACCTTGTCCTTACAGCTATGATCCCCACCCCCTCTCAAAACCAAAAGGACCCCACCTACATCCTGAGCTTTGGAGAATTTTGTCCCACAACATTACTCATTTACCTTCCATTCTCTTGCAATGTGGATGATATGTGTGGATCCATTCAAGGGATTTTGCATGGAAGGGGTGTTTGGGTTATTTGACACATCCATACATATGTTTCTTCAATATGTCTACAATCCATGGCATGTGTGCAATGTGATGGTGTCAGTTCAAATAATAGGATGTGATATTGATGTGATTTTGCTGTTGTGTGACACAATGTAATGTACACTTCACTGTCCCTGAAATTAGGATGTGCACACATGTCTGGTGTTGTAGAGTGTAGTGGTGAAGTGTCAGTGACCTGCCCAAAGGGGGCATCATGTTGCTGTGATTGGGTCATATGTTGTGTTAAACTCTGACCGAGGGCACACAAAATCATACTAGGCACAGCCCCCATACCAGGACGATGGTGGCATGCCAAATTGTTGTGGTGTTTGGGGACACAGTTAGGTGTTTTGTCTTACCATTGGTTGCATCCACAGCTGCATTCATTTTGGTCTCCATCTATTAGCAGCAACAGGAGCAGTGGCAGGATGTGAAGGATCGGGTCCATGGCAACACTGGATGTGTGATGCTGCCTACAGGTGAGTTCTTGCCTTTTATGCCTCAGTTTCTGTTAGCTGGGACTTAGTGGTTGAACCGCCACAGTCACATTGGCGGAAGGCAACATCATAATCTGTCCAGCGGAAACAGTGGCTCTGACTGCCTAATCAGACTGTCTTGCGGCTGCAAGGTCTACGCTGCCTGGTGGTGCAGGCGGGACCCCTGCGTTCTTTGGTCTATAGAACCGCATGCATCATAATACGGTGGTCCATCGCTTATTCAATGGCAGTCAGACCGCTGCCGCCACCATGGTGGTCCACAGTCTGCCAAACTCGTAATCAGGACCTAAGTTTCCCACAATGAAGAGTGGCACTCAGTGTAATGAAGATTAAAAGGATGTATCAAAATCATGCATTCACGTTGAAGCACAACTTTCTCCAACTTCAGTCTCTTTTTCCTCTCTTTTTCCATTAGCCTTGACCTTTTATACCAGTATTGAATAAATACAAATCTTAGGTGTTATGCAATCTTAAGGCTGTGTCTGAAGAATTATTTAAACAAAACTTAGTGGAGAAAAACATTATCCTTCACCCGCGATCAGTGCTTACACTTTTACTAGAAGAAAATACACCTCCATAAAGTGGCAGTGGACTTAAACAAATTGAATGCACATCCTTCATGGGTGAGCGCTCTCACAGATTTCTTGATAGTTTTACATTTCACATCTAACCATGAAATTAAATGCGTCTTTTCTTGTATTCTCCCCATTCTCTAATATTCATAAAATTAGCAGCAATTTCCAGTATTTGAAGAATGTTCAGTGAGCTGTGATTATGCTGAGTCTGTGCATATAGGATCTTACACACTTTTCAGCGATGCAGTGCTTTATGAGTAGTACATGTAACCTTGTACATGTAACCTTGACTGTTCTTGTTAACGGGATTTCCCAGAAACGCAATGCTGCCTACATCAAACAGATTACATTCATCCTGTATACCCTTATTTACAAGTGCCGTGGCTCAGGACAGCGCTGCAAGCAATCTTGCTGTGCTGCCCTGTGCCACAGGAAAAGGGCAGAAATCCACTGTATCTGCCAGATACAGCGCATTTCCGTCCTCTCCTCCTGCACTAGTGCACAATGGGCTGCCTAGTGCTGACACAGGCACCCTTGCACCGCAGTGTAATGATGCCTGGGTTGCAGACAGGATTGTTTCTGTGCAGCAAGTGGCACCTTCTTGCACAAAAACAATTAATGGAGGTTTTTTCCTCTTTCCATGTGGGTTGCAGAATGAGCACACATAAAAACAGGTACAAACGCGAGAAATAAAGACAACTCTGATCATTGCACCTCCCCTGGGGAGGCCTAAGATTTTGACCCATTCGCAGGTTTACAGATTCTTGTAAATCTGTGAATGTTTCTAAACCCATGGTTTTGCATGGAAAAACCCATCGCAATGCCCAACGTTCACCTCCCTAACTCAGTGTAAGGCAACGCAGTGACTTGCGCTGTGTTGCCCTACACCATATCTACAAGCCCATGAAAATCCACACAAAATATCCTTGTGTGGCCTTGTATATATGGGCTTGTTCTATGTGCCGGTGGTGCGTCCCAAAAAAGACGCACAGGCAACACACATGGCTTGTAAATAAGGCCTCCAGTGGGCAAATATATGCTCTTTGAAATTATATATAAGACATTTTCAGAGCAGAATACATTTCTCAGGTATTCATCTCTTTACCTACAGTATTAGGTGCTCCTGAATATCACACAGTGAACTCCCTGTTTAGCAGGGATTTTTATGTATGGAGTGCGAATTTTGAGTAATGTTCTCTTGAGTGTTCATGCAAAATGTCTAAAAAGTTTAAGGAAATTTACTCTAATCGCAAACCTAGCACTTAGCACTATTTTCTTAGTGTGAAATGTAGGAACAGCGGCTGCTCATTTTCTTTTCATTCCCATTTTTCCCATGCTCCCCCAATAGGAGCTTTCCCCTAACAGATGGATAATTACATACCATGGCGAAGTGGTGTGATTTTGGGCATTTCACATCACAAGCATAATGTGAATTGCCAGTTATTATGTGCAATAACGTTGGTGTCATGAAAATGTCACCAGGACCTAAGTTCTTTGCATGTATGTTCCCCATATGTGCCTTGAGAAAGTGAGAAGGGGCAAATTTATGAAAGGCCCCATCAGGAGATAGGTGGAAAAAGAAATTTCTATGACAGGAGTAGGAAACTGTAAATCCTCCACAAGAGAGTTCCCCATCTATGGAGAATCTGCCAGCGTAATTACTTCTGGGATACTGTTTCTTCGCTGGCTGAGAAGCCTGGAACAGGGTATTTGTCACTTTCTTCTGAAACACCAGCTCCAAGGAAGGCCTACATAACGGTGTGAGTCTGTTCCTTTCTCCAAGTGTAAACAGATAGTGCTTCAGCAGGCACCTCATGTCAGTTCTCACACCAGTATTATAATTATAAAGCCACAATGAGTATCATGTTTAGAGGCCAAGAACATAGAACCCTGCTCCTGATACGCCTCCTGGGCTAACATAGGGACACTGAGGCCTACTTGCAAAGGTAAACTTAAACATGAGTAAATCTAAATGTGGAGGTTTACTCTTACATTTTTGAGTAACGTTACTACTACAGGCGATGATCGTACCCATTTTTAAAAAGAGAGATAAGGGCTGACCTTATTGCTATTGCCAGTCTCTCTTCTGGACAGTTATGTTAAGATCCTAGGTCGTGATATATTAGCCAAGCTAGAGGACTGGGTGGTAAAAACCCGAGGTTTGTCCAGTTTGGATTTCGTCTGGGCTTAGACACATTAGAATGTAACCCTCATTATACAAAAGTACACAAAGGCAAACAAAGTCTGTGTCCACCTTGCCTTCATGGATTTAACATGTGCCTTTGATACACTGAATAGATAAAAGCTTTGAGCCGTTATGGAACAATTGGGGGTAGATAGTGGCATTATAACTCTCTTTATCAGACTTCATGCACACACACCTCTACTATAGTCTGATTTAGTCAAGAGGGCGACTTGACGGAGGACTTTCCATCTGTTAATAAGGTGAGGCAAGGGTGCATGCTAGCCCCCTTCCCATTTCTCCTTATGTTAATGGTCAGGAGGGTCATCTGCATAGTGCAGGGAAAGATCTACCAATAATCAATTCACGGCCAGTCCCTGTTCTTCTTTATGCAGATGCTGCTTTCCTCATATGAAGGACAGCCTTTAATCATTACTGGACATCTTTAACATATTTACGGGGAATTTAAGCCTTAGGACACATCGATTTAAGTCTTCCATAGGTAACCAAAACTAAAAAATGTGTTCGGAGATTTTAAAAGTCCCCCATTTCACATATCTGGGTGTGCCTCTAGAAGTGGACTTTAATTGGAAATTTGTAATGATCATCCACACCTTACAATTTCAAAGATCCATAGATACTGTTCATGTTTTTTTTTTTTTAAATGAGCCATAAGCCAGTGAAAGAACTACTTACTGTTTTTTAAAAGTAAATGTTTATCTATTTCTTCTTTTTGGACAGGTGTATAGGGATTCATAAATAGTAAAAGCCTTCAGATAATGGAGAACAAGTTTTTACAAAGACTGCTTGCTGTCCTGCTCTCCACTCCATCATCTTTTTTCCACACAGAAGTTGGTCTGAGGTGATGACCCTTATGGTTCCAGTGTACTGAATAAAGTATTTATGATGATCAGTAACGTTACTACTTTAGGCTATTCAGTATTTACTAGTGTAAAGGTACTCAAACATGCAGACTTACACACCTTGAGGGAGATTAATTTACAAGTGTAAATTTACTATTTGTAATTTTTCACATGCAGGCAAAGATCTAGGCCGCAGGGCAGAGATCTCCCAATGGTAAAATATAGGGAAAAGTTTATTACATTTTTTTTAAAAATGTAGAAAACAAATTGTGTTAATTATTAATGTTTATAATGGTATATTTATGTATTTTAAATGTAGAATAATAAGAAAAAGTTACAGCATTATTAATTTAATTTTAAATAAACATTTCAATTATTATGAATATATTACATTTAATATAAACATATTTTCTGAAGTTTAAGTAAAAAGGCACCGAATGTAAAAAATAATATTTTATTACATATTTAATATTCGTCAAAGTGGTGTAGAATTAATTAATAGTAATTTAATTATGTTTAATAAATATTACTGTTACATTATTTTTCATATCGAAAAAGGTGACTAAAGTATTTTAAACTAATTCATAATTATGTAATTGTTTATTATTTTTTTAACATTAAAAACAATGTAATATTTTAAACAGCTTAAATAATTAAAATTATTTCATCATTGGTTCCTAATGGGCTTTATTTTAAATGCTCCCCTTCATTATTTTCTACTGGAGGGTGTTACAGTACCTGTGAGTAGCCTTGGGTGGTACTCGACTCAATGTAGCTCTGAGATGGAGTATATTTACAACTGTTTTAGGTTCTTTTCGGCTGGGGTATTTATAGAAGTGTAGTTTGTGAATAGGAAGAGGAACACTCTTTTGTGGGTGGGCCATGCCCCTTCCTACATCCCTCATTAATCCTCCCATAGCTGCTCCTTACTCATCCCATAGTCCCTCCCTTTTAGTAGTAAGTATTCCCTTTTTTCCAGCCATTCATTTCGCCCCCTTCCACTTTTACTATTAAAATGTTTACCTACATGTGCGGAGATGTCTTTAGTTGGGGTCGAAATCTCTGCACATAAAAGACAGGCGAAGCGGAGGCAGAAAGCTCCCAATGTGCGTACATGAACAGCATTTTGTAATATGTTAGTAGTACTATTGTAACACTACAAAATATACAACCAAATGTAGTTTGTGAATAGGCCTCATTATTTTTAAAGTGCTTTTATCTGGTACTCAGTATTAGAAAATGCATTATTTTTCGGAAATAAAATTGCCCTGCGGTACCACTATTGAAATGCAGCATGGAGCAGACCAGTACTCTTGAAGGTCAGAATTGACACCACACTTAGGGCCAGATGCAAAAAATTCCGGATTTGCGACTTGCAAATTGCGAGTCTGAGCGACTCGCAATTTGTGAGTCGCAAATCCGAATGCAGGATGGTGTCCCTGACACAATCAGCGAGTCGCAAGGGTGTCGCAAATGCCCACCCCATTAATATTAATGAGATGGGTCGCAATTTGCGACCCCCTTGCGAGTCGCAGCACTCACAGGGATGGTGGCCTGCTGGAGACAGCAGACCACCATGTCTGTGACTGCTTTTCAATAAAGCAGTTTTTTTTTTTTTGCAATGTAGCCCGTTTTCCTTAAAGGAAAACGAGTTGCATCACACACGAAAAAATGAAACGTGTCAGTTTAATTTTTTCAGGGCCATTCAAAAAGGGGAAGGGGTCCCCTGGGGACCCCTTCCCTTTTGCGAATGGGTTACCACCAAAGTGACACTGGTGGTAACTGCAAATTGCTTTGCGACCGCGTTCGCGTCACAAAGCAATTCTGAATCGTGATGCGAATCGCAAATAGGAAGGGGAACACCCCTTCCTATTTGCAACTTGCATTCCCATTTTGCGAGTCGGTAACCAGGTTACCGACTCGTAAAATGGAAATGGGCATCGCGATGTGCTTTTTGCATGTCGCAAACAGCGAAATTCGCTCTTTGCGCCATGCAAAAAGCTTGCTACATCTGGGTCTTAGTAAGGTATGCTGATTTTTTGAAAGTGGATTGTTGGTGAGGGCAGGTAAGTACCTACACTTAGCAATAGGCCACCAACCCCCACTAGGTTCAGTTACGTTTCAATAAATTAACCCCAGCTCAACCCTTGTAGCTTGGCAACGAGCGACAAGGCTTAATTAGAAGACAAAGTGTAAAGCATTCAAGTATCACAAAACAGTAAATAAATAAAACACAGCAAACAGTTTAAAAATCCAAAACCAATTTACAAAAATGGGAAATATTTTTAGCTTTAAAATGACACCAAAACGAATGAAATATGGATAAAGGGAATTGGAGATTTGAATTTTTAAAGAATTAGGGCCATATTTATACTTTTGGATGCAAAACTGCGCCAACGCAGTTTTGCGTCAAAAAGTTTAATGCCGGCTAACGACATTTATTTGCGCCATCCGGGCGTCAAATTTATAATATGACGCTCGGCGGCACAAACCACTGGTTAGAGCCATTTTTTTTTCTCAAACCAATGTGCCACGTCGCAAATAAAACAACATTAACATGCTGAAAACTACTTTAATCCGGTTTATGACGTTGCAAACCAGATACGTGCCATTTTTTGATGCAATAGCATCAAAAAGTGGCGCAAACACAGCAAAATGTGTAAAGGAGCCCCAAAATGGATCCCAGAAGCTGTGAGAGACCCCAGGAAGATGACAACCGACCAGGAACCAGTCAGGAGGATCCACACAAGACCCAGGAGAGGGAGTTGAAGAAAAGGAAGTGTTGGTTCAGTGCAAAGGAGCATGAAATACTGGTGAAAGAGGTGACGGAACACCAGCACCAACTTTTTGTCACCTCTAAATTGCCAATTGGTAGAAGAGAGGCAATTTGGCAAGAAATTGTCGATAAGATCAACAGTCTGGCAGAAGTACGGAGAACAGTCACTGAGTGCAAGAAACACTGGCATGACTGCAAGCGCAGGACCAAGGAAAAAATGGCAAGGCAACCAGGAAGGCAGCACTGCAGACTGGAGGTGGGAGTCCAGCACTGCAGGAGGCCATGGACCACATGGAGGAGATTGTGGCAGCCTTCATCCCTGAGGAGATCATCACAGGGATTCAAGGACAGGACAGCGCAGACTACCAGGATACAACACAGATGCAAGGTAAGTGGCATGTGGAACCAAAATGCCTAATTGTTACCTGAAGCAGGGCGGACATACCTACTACACAATACATGTAAGCCATGATAATCAGGTAGTGGAAAGGGCAAAGGGGCACAGCACAGGGGCATGGGCTGTGCAGGGCAAACCTGGGACACAGCACAACACTACACCAACAACCTTTGCATGGGGGTACTCTGCCATGCCAAGGATGCTGGAAAAGCAAAGCCAGTCCAGGAGGGTACGGTACAACGTAAAACTGGTCTGCTGTCACACGACAGCTGGTATTGTCACAACATGAACTTGGGATACATTTTCAGTCTCAGGCCATATCTGCAAGTGGTATTTACCAATGACAACAGTTGGCACTACCACCTCTGCTGTGTGTGCAGGTCAAGTAGCTAATGGCAGTTACGTGCCCATGGATCTAACACATCCAAATTAGAGGGTTCAGGATGACAATGTTATTAAATCCCCTGTAATTAATAGAAATGTGAAAATCCTGTCAAATGCCCATGTCTATAGGTGCTACAAACATCAGGTATTGTATGTAACATTATGAGGTACACAGCAGTAATGTCATACCCATGCTGCACATGTCAGGGTCTACCCTGTGGCTGTGTCACAATAGCTTCAATGCCACCGTGCAACATCTCAAGTGTCATAGTGCTAAGACAACAGCATTGAGGGGGAGGACATATGTTTCCAGCTACTGAAACACACCTGCACAGCCATAAGAGAAAATGGAACACTGCCGTGACCATCAGTGCAGTACAATGTAGCACACATTCCCCAACATCAGCTGTACACACTACCAATGCTGACACCCGTATTGTGCCATGCCAATGATATACATAGTATATGCTAGGTCTCAGCAACATATAGGTGGATGTGAAATATCAGAGACTGGGTCAGTTCCAGATTGTTAAGTCTGGTACAAGTGCCATCAGAACACCCACAGCCAGTGCATGGCCACACAAGGATAATGGAAGTAGACAGAAGGTTGAGTAGGACAAGAAGGTGGCAACATACAATTTGGGCAGAACCTACACCTAGAGGATGTGACGCAGACATTTCCCCAAACTGCCCACACTACATGTGACATGCAGGTGGGGCATAGGCCTGGAGGAATGCTAATCATAATGACAGGAACAATGAACAGGAACCAAGATCACAATGTGCAACTATTAGGAAGTCAGGCAGGTCACATTAGAAATGCCACAACACAGACACACTAATTGTACAATATTTCATTGCAGAGGAGGACGACTCTCCTGTGGATATGCCTGTCCTGGAATTCCCTGATGAGATGGATGATGAGCTGACAAACATTAGCCAGCAGACCCTCCTAGATGTCCTTGGAACCCTCCAGACCACACCTTCAGTTGCATGGAGGAGTACAGATGTAGCAGCCATCACAAAGGATCCACCCACCACCCCATTTGTACGACCTGCCAGCTCCAACCCAGCTGAGGACTCTGACGACACTGGCACCAGCTTTGAGAAGACTGTAGTTGGAGTACAGCAGGAGCTGGCCAAGGAGGTGCGGGTGGGGATGCAAAATATGGCAGCCAGCTTTGAGGGGGTGCGTTCGTGCATGATGTCATCTGCAGAACAGGCATCAGCCATGCCAGGGCGAACATCTATCCTGCAAGAACTTCAACAAAGTGTGAAGGAAATCAGCACTGCAGTAAGGGAGTTGCCACAACACCTCTCACACCAAACCTTTCACTGCGTGCACAAATGTAATTATGACCCCCCCAGGGCTGACCTGGCTGCCTACCACAGTGATGTAGCTGCTATACCTAAGAACCAGCAGCTCCTCCTTGCTGCAGTACTGCCCTTAATAGCCCCACAGCTGCCAACTACTGGGATTTCTGACTCCAAGTCTTCAAACACTGAAGTGTGTGTTGCCCCTTCAAGCCCACCACCACCAAGGGCAGAGGAGATGACACACACATCAGAAGATGAAGACGTGGAACAGAACACCTTCACCCATAGGAGTACCCGGTAGCACAAGTCCATGCCAAATGGGCACTTATATCCTAGGTCCTGTACTTGTAAACATGCCCGTCTTGCAACAGCTGCTCACATGCACTATTCTCCAGCCCACTGTTTACCTTGACACTATGCTCTGTGATTGTATCTCACTACCTCGTTGGAAATTCATGTTCCTCTACACTGTATGACACTTCACCCCAGCATGTCCAATGACATGTCCCATTGCACCTGTGTAGTATCACAATAGAATGCGTCACACTAATGGACTCACAATCCTGGACTATGTAAATATTGCACTACAGCACTTTGAAATAAATAGCACTTACACAACCTCTTTGTCTCTGTTTATTGTGACACATCAACCGTGTAGGAGATTAGTGATGTATGTCACATGTCAATGGCCATAAAATGTCAATACAACTGCCTTGAAAGATTGTGGGCTGATAACTATGCACTGGGGTCTGGATTGTATCATCATCTGCGCTTCCTGAGGGTTATTTCTGAAGTAAATAGAAAACTAACAGTATAATTCTGTGTTGGACTGAAAAAGTCCGCATCAAGGGATGTTTAAGCAGAAAATCAATGTGTTCAAAATTTCCTTTGAGTCAATCTTTATGTATGTGACATCTGACTATAAACATTCATCACACACATACACCATACAGCAGGATTGGATGTTTATGAGTGTATGGACAAATATATAACCTGGCAGTACAATGTAAGAAATGTTAGGTGTGAGTTATGTACACAATACTACATAAGAGTATACCATCACTCACCTTATCAGGGTTCACATGAACATCAGGCTGCAGGCAGACGTACCACAGTGCCCAAGATTCCAGATCTGGTCTCAAACTATGACAGATTGAAAACACACATCCAAACTTAACAACACATTGGGAACCATAGTAACCTTGAGTGGTAGGTGCAATGGATGGCAGATGCATAGAGAAGTAGCTTTGGTGTAGCTGCCAATGTGACAGCCCAATTGGAATTGGGAATAACCATGTCAATAATGTGATTTGGATACAGGATGGAACACAAATGCTAATACTAAAATGACACTGTTCACCCATGCCAAGGCCCTGATCCCCAAGCATATGACACATACTGTAAAGGAGTACCTAAATATTTATTAACAGTAAAAAAGGATACTAAGACTAGGGGAAACACCTTAACTAACCTAACCTATCCTAATTACACATTCTCCACAACTGGCCCTAACTACCCTAATCTAAACTTACTTGTCACATTTAACTAAACACTCTAAACATCAACCCCCCAACCCCCTTAAATGACGGGACACATGTAGGACAACATATACTAACCTAAACACATACTATCTTATCCTAAACAAATCTATTCTTTTTTGGTATTTATTTTTCTATATATATATATATTTTTTATTTATTTATACACATAAACCCCAACATCATCCCCCACCCACTCACAAAATAACACATGTTAAAATATCATACCCTCCACCCTCCCAACCCACTTATACTAACTAAACTAACAGCCTATTCTAACCTAAAACTAAGCCCCCAAACCCACTAAATATAAGAACCAAAAAAGAGGAGCGAGGGGAGAGAATCATGGCGGAGGGTCACAAAGTTACAAGTTTGCCCTCCGCAGGATCTTCTTTATCCCACGCTATTCCAGGACACCTCCTGCTGCAGCCTGTCCATCTTCCGCAACATCCGTTGCATGTCATGTCTCATGTTCATAAATTTGGCATTGTCTATGACTGCAGCAGGGGTTGTTTGGGCGCCACTAGTGGATGGTTGTGCTAGTGCCAGTGCCGTGCTTGGAGGGGGAGGAGCAGGAGCTTCTGTCTGTGGGCCTGGAGCTGAGGAGGTAGAGGGACCTGCAACAGTGGCTGTCATCCTGGGTGTGACTGTCGTTGAAGCCGTTGTGCTGGTGGTGTTGGTTGTTGTGGGCAAAGATGGCCCCCCTTGGGCAAATGCCCTCCAGACCCCTGTGGCTCTCTCATGGCGATAACGCCATACCATGTTGCGGATCCTAGACTCCACATCTAGAATGTGGTGGTAACTCATTGCCTGCCTCTGGAATTCTCTGATCTGATTGGCATCCATGTAGGCAGCTGTCAAAATAGAGAAAGCCAAACATTAGTAACATCATTGTGTGAGACATCTACTGATGATATTCTAACACCTCCTCAAAATTAGCTGAAACAGTCCAAATCACTGTACAGATCATAGATTGTCCCCGAGGAATTACATGCCAATGCAGCCTACACATCTCCTATCTAACAGCACAGCAATGCTCAAAAAGGTGTGCACCCACTTATATGATCTGTGCATCATAGTTCTGCCATTAGCCACAAAACAAATACTGCAAGTACTCCACATGTGACAGGCCAAATAATGACTATCTCTTGGATGACAATCAAGACCCACAAGATCTGTGATTTGTAAATGGAATTGCCAGGACGGAATGCAGTTGCTACTCATGAGGAGGCATCCTAGTATGGAACAAAGGAATGTTGGAATGACATGTCTGTCTTCTACACTGGGATGCTCACACCTAGGTGCACATATTTCATAATCCTAACCCTGTGCCTAAGGGGGTGATGGACATGCAACTTATACTTTCATCATCAAGGACAGGCAGGAAGCTTTGGACAGCTGTCCATGGGTTTAGTCAGTCTACCACAGGTAAGGAGGTCTGCCAACTAGGATAGACTCAAACATTGGACAGTCACATCCACATTTATGTTCCTAATTGCGGACAATTGTCAACATCATTTTATCTCACTTATACTTTTCCAAAAACAAACACATAGATGCAAGCAACCATCTGGGCTTGAGCTGCATCCACACCTATGACATTTCGCTTAAGTGCAACATAAACGTAGCACAACATGTGGAGGTAGATGCTGCTAGGAAGTCAAACATACAGTCCTACATGTTTATTAATTCACAGGGAGGCTAAAGTCTGTGGGTAATACTTTAGCACCACTGGTCTGTGTGAATCAGGGTATGACTTGCTGACTATATCATGAACACGGCTACCTCCAAATTTTTCATTGTCATAAATGTAGCAACAAATATCACCCTGTTCACCTGCCCATGAATACAGCGCAACACTAGAATCCCTAAATATGACTCTCCGCCACTGATTGTACTATTAAAAAATGGAACAAAATGTAAAAGTCCACGCAAGTCACATATCAGATCATGTGCCAGCACATCATACCTTGCTATGTGTCCAACACACAGCAGTCAATCACACAACATCTGCAAACACAACACAGAACTAACATATCAACACTTACTCGATAGTCTGGGTCCGCAAATCGAGCCACTTCTCCAATTGTGTAGGGGGCTGGTCCACCTGTAAAACATGGAAGAGTGAAATGAGCTCAATGTCTGCTCACTGTACAAAACTTGGAACATCAAATCACTGTTTCATGTGACATTTTATATGATAGAGCAGCACCTCAGGCATGTACACACCCCAACGGACAAACTACTGCAAGCATGTATGGACCCTGTCACTTCAGTGAGAGATAGACACACATATATGCACACATGCTCTGGCCCTAACAATCATGTGGTGACAAACATGATTACTCAATTTTGTGCTGTATTATTCATAGAGGGTAATCCATTTCTTCATTTGTTGTTATGAGAGACATGCAAAGCCACATTCCTGGTGCACTGCAATACCAGTCACTCGGGTATTGTGGCTTGTGCATCAAGGGACAAACCGTTACTGTGTGATGCTCATGTGGGTTGATTTTAGCTCATGAAGTATTATGCTTTCTATGATCCATTATATTTGGGCCTGTGTTGTCTGTAGGTTACATATGCCACATTGCCAGTGTACTCAGACCATAGATTGCCCCTATGACACCATGATGACAGGGATCCTGTGTGTTACTTGATGACAATGTTATGCTAAACATGGATTGGCCATTTATCTAAATCAAAACAACAGACAAATATATGCAGACAGTGTCTATTTTGATAATCTGTGACAGAATGCATGGGCACAGGTGTGGTCATTGCACCTGAAATGTGTTACTCATGGCCCTGTGTACCTATATCAGGTATTGTAAATCACAGGTAGCCACATTCATCAACTTACATTAGCCAAGTTGGGTGATCTGTGGTTATACAACAAACTGACACTGTCTCCTAATTCAAACATGGTTTAGCAAATGTCCTACTGTGGCAATCTTTATGAGGTAGGTCTCAATTTGTATGCACCTTGGGAATGGCAGCAGTCACAGGAATGCTGGTCTGCTGATCGTAGCATACACCCATGTCTGTGATAGCCTTCATACTGAGAAGTTAACTATTGTACATATGCTGCACTAGATCAGCAGGGGTGTACCAAAGGTAAACTAGCAAAATATGTTGTCTCTTTAAATGTATGGTGGAAGCAGTCAGTGGTCCTTGCACAACATCATGCAAATAAATAATTTGTGACCATGCATTCACCATGTTCAGGGATCCCATGATGACCCATTAACTTATGAACATTGCTTAGCTATAAAGTGACACAGATGGCAAATGTATCAGCTCTGTACCAGCAATTGTGCCCAAGGCAAATTAAAACACACAGGATCAATGAACATAGGGCCAGGTATTTTTTTTTTTTGTAAATATGTAGCATTAGCTTCATGTTTTTACACTACAGCTATGGAAAGTATCACCAAACATTTAGATATTATCTCGTGTGCATTACTTTGGCATCCATTTCTAATTTAAATGCTGCACAAACCAAGTCAAAGTATCAGCCTAAAATATTACCAGAGGTTATGAAGAACTTTGTGCGTATGGCCATGAATACATTTCAGACATGTATTCCAAATAATTGCAGACTACATTCATTCCTTGCTTTAGCATGTGAAATACATCTCATTCCTGGTACACTCACAGGCCATGAATTAAACATATTTTTGATCCGCCTTACCATCATCTATTGACGTCAAAGCAGCACTAATTTACAGGATCAAGTTGTGTTTTGTAAGTTTGTGCAGCTTTTGCATCAACAAATGACGGTAATATGTAGCAAATATTGTATAACCAGGGCCACTGTATATTTAACTTGCATTCCACATGTCCACCAACATTGCATGCAGCATGTAAACAAATCTGCTACTGTCACTACAGAGCATTTAAATGTGCACAATAGTCTGATTTGTACTTACCAACATGGCCACCAATCACCACACCTGGGGGTCCAGCAGGTCTTGCTTTCTGGCCACAAGGTCAGCCCAGCGATGCTTTAGTTGATGGACGTTGCTTTGGCTGTTGAATATTCTCTTCAGATGGAACAGCACCTTGGACCACCTGAGCCTCCTCGCCTCCATGTGATACCCCTGTCTCACCCTGCCACCAGCCTCTAACATCAGGGGTGAGGAAGTGACACACCAGCCAAATGAAAGCCCCCCAGCTCCTCCTCACCCATTCTCCCCAGACGTGGCCTTCCCAACATAACAAAAATAATAGGGATATGAAAGGGTAAATAGGAAAATACAGGGAAAGGATGTGGGAACATGAAACTTAAAGAACCCACAAACAGCCCAACAATACCACAACTAACAAATACCCACTACACACTCCCAACAGTACAAAGACAAAATTAGACACAAGAAATGACAATGAAACACTTACACAGATTTAATGAGACAATTTAAAAAACAACAGATGATAAATGGAATGGCACACAGGAGACAAAATCACAATTTGGACAGACACAACTCTCAACACAACCACACAGTCTAAAAGAATCTCAGACTGCAAAGTGAAAGTGAAAGTACACCCACTGTACCATTTCTATAAACAGGATATCGCATTACATCACTTCCTGTCTCAAATGCGGTGTGTCTATATTATGATGCGTGAAAACTTTGACGCTTACGGCCTTTACGTCAATTCCCAAGCATTCAAAGATCAATATATTTTTCATGGATAACCAATTTCATGGGGTGCAGTGTTGGAATTACCGCTAGGGACCAGTGGATGTATAACGGCTGTGAGCGTCATTTTTCAAAGCATATGCAGCAAATTTTGATGAATATGCATCTTTTTTTACACGTGTGCATCAAAATATCTGTCTATTACTGTGTTTGTGTAATTTTTCTCATTTTTTACGTACATGTAAGCTGTAACTATACAGAGATAGGCTGCTAGGGCCTGCTGTGTGTATTCCAGTGTTTGGGCACATGTGGCAGACCACACTACTGCGGACCATAATACGCATGTTGTTGTGCCAGATTAGCACTCTTAACTGACGCAACAGCAACCCAAAAATTTGGAATACAAATTGGTATTCCCTAGTTTGAGCAGGTGGTGCGTCAATGTAGGATAGCAAGCCTATGCAACTTAATACATCCACTCATGGCCTGTGTGTATATGTCTGTGAATTGGTTATTTCAATTGTTATTGTGCCTCTGTGTGAACGTCACCAGACGTGTTTTGCATATTGTGCTTGTGTGCATGTGTTGTAAATGTGGATAACCATCACATGCCATTCATTGAGGTACATCAGTCAGGATATGTGTTTGTCATACCCGTAGCGTGTTATGCTGTGTGAACTTCCCTGACTTTGGGGACAAAACATCTCCCATGACAAACTACGCATAGGATAGATAGAGGAGGGTTGATTATGACAATGTTACAAGGGTAAGCCATCACATGTACAGGAATGTTGAATACCACTTCTTGGTCACTTGTTTGTATACTACCCATGAGTCTGGCATTTTAAAATGCTAGGAAGGTACAGTGTTTGTGACACAGAGTCCCAACATCAATCCAAAAAAGTTATGATACACTACACTTTGAGTCATATAAATGACCTATGTTTCTACTGTGGCAGTGGAGTACCAGCAGACCATGCTGCATGTGTTCACATATTTCCATTGGTTCATTGTACAAAGGTGTCCAGTTCAAGTGTGTGGACATGTGTACCCTGTGTCAGTATTGGCCACCATGTTGTCACAGTTACATGCAGGTCTACTCATGAGTCTGTGGAACCATTCCATGCATTAACAGAGTATCCTTCAAAGCAGAATTGACCTAAAGCCAAAGATCAATTTAGGACACACATGGGGATAGTCCAGCTATGGCCCTGCAGATCTTTTATAAGCCTGACGACAGGGCAACCTTAGTGTGCTCAAAAACTTTATAAATCAGTAAAAGGAAACAGGCAGGTTTCATCACAACATTTGTACACAGGGTGGCCTCTAAAATTCTCATTGCCACAGGGAATATCAGTGCCTCTGTGCTGATTAATCTCACAGCTAGTCACCACGCAAGCCCCATCAATAGGTTGCGGCCGATATGAATCTGTGTTTAGACCGTCAGGGCAAAAACATGTTTTGTCCTTTCATACACATTAGCAAACCTTGTTTGTTGTGCTGGAAACACCGTACCAACTCCATGCATACAGCCATAGTACACTGTCACTGTTTGGTACTCATGACTACATGAAACCCAGACAATAGATAGGGGCTGGTTTAGGCAATTTGAATACATGTCCCAGACCCTAATACGATAAGTAAACTGATTAAACTATACTATACATTTAAGGATTCATCGTAGACCTACCAGACACAATACCCCAGGAGGAAAGAGAGGGCATGGAAAGCAACTATGAGACAAATGTAGCCACAGGAAACCTCTATGGTTAACGCAAAGACAGGAACCAATCAGGCTAACAGGATGCAGGCTCAGTCAGGAACAAACACGGACAAGGCAAATACACTGTGAGCAGACTCTGACTGGGAACAGGTGGAACAACACTGTGGGAACTAAAAACTGTATTTGTGCTGTGGGCTGCAACGTTACACACTCCACCAAGGGCTCTGTTACACAAGTGATTTACACGGCAATGCACAACAAGGATATTCAGAAAATATCAGCTTCTAAGCAGTTCCAGGCAGCAGCAATGGCAGTGCAGGTTCAAATGGCTGGTCTGCATGGAAATGCTCACAGGTGTTTGCACCTTCAGTCTCTCACAAGTCCAGTAGTTGAGAATCAAGTTCAAAAGGCCAACTGGACCTTTCACATGGGAAGCAATGGACAGCTGATTACAGGTCCTACCGACTACCAGGCAGTGCATTATCGGACCTGAAGTCCATGCAGACTGATCAACTTTAACTATAGTATGCCATACGGAAGAGGGAAGCACACAGGAGTCAGATTGGGAGTCTGGTTATATTTAGATGAAGGTCATCAGGGTGCAGATGGTCCATTTACTGGCCCCCCTAGAGAAGGGTGGGGAGAGACTTAAAACATGGCAGTGGCAGGACTTATTACCTGGGATGGACTGCGCAGGGCATGTCTTGTGAGCAATGCTTGTCATACCCGGGGCACTCTGGCTATCCATTTTCAGCGTAGTTGGCCTCCTTGTCACACATGGTCCTTGCAAAGATAGCTGATGTCACACGTACTGCTGTCAAGGGTCTGGTCATACATTCCTGTTACCAATGCAATAGCACATCCACTGCCTCATGTATGAAACAACTTTTTTTACCTTATGATTGATGGTGTCTGTCATGTGCTACAATGAACCATGTTGGCAACATGAATGTGTGTCATAGCTGTGGTCCTCTGATTTTGGCCTTCACATGTGAAATAGACAGGACATATGTCATTTCCACTGTGTGTGATGTTGGCTGCACATTCATACCCATCAATTGTGATGTGGGTTTTTCAGTATCCTAATCTGTATTTCTGCAATGCTCCATGAGGCTTAACTCTGATTATGATTCCTAGGGATCATATGATGCACAAATAATTACCCAGACCATGATTGAGTGATGAAGTGAGGTGTTTAATGACATATGGTAAGAAAGTAATGATGGTGACTAGAGTTAAAAGAAGTTTTGTACAATGTGCTGTCTCTGACGCAATCCTGCTGCAGTGTTTGGATGGTCCCCCTCATTTTGACGAACAGCATTCTCCTCTTCCTCCTCCTCAGGCATTTGTGGTTCTGGTTCATAGAGGGGAATGTTCCTCCTTACACAAATGTTGTGCAGGAGGGCACAGGTCAAAATGATCTTGCAGACCATTTCAGGTAAATATAAGAGGCTGCCTCCGGTGATGTCGAGGCACCTGAATCTTGACTTCAGGATGCCAAAAGTCCTCTCTACTATGGTGCGTGCCCTCCGATGTGCCTCATTATAGGCACGCTCTGCTGCTGTTCTTGGGTTTGCAAATGGGGTCATGATCCATGGCTGGATCCCTTTACCCTGATCAGCTGAAAGAGAAAATGAGTGTAAATATTTGGATGTTGCTTGCACCTTGATTATCACTTTGCATGGCAGTTGTTATCTTGTGTCGTCTGTGACTCATCTGTGTTTGTGTTATTGTGTGGGATCCTAGGCTTCTAGGATGTTCTTTCAGCATTGTGTTGTTTATTTATGTAAACTGGTGTTTGGCTGATTGACTGGATATCAGCGGTATATCTGTAAACTTGCAGTTCATTGTGTATCTCCCATGCATTATGTCATGTGGAAGAAGTGTCCATGTGCCTTCACTGGAGGTGACATGATACTTCCACACACAGAATTGATTCCAGTGTGGTATGTAGCCTGAACATCCCATCCAATTCAACTGATGTCATAGCATCAGAAAAACAACAGTGAGGCCCTTTGAGTTGGCTAGGTGACAATGTACAACACATCTCCATAAGTTGGCAGCACTGAAGTGTTCACAATTGACAATGCAACAATATACCATGTGTGACACGTTCTATGCAGACCTATTTTTGTGCCCTCACCGAGTTGGCTCATGTGCAAACGTGTACCTACACCACTGAACCTGGTCCACGTAAGCTGGCTAACTTTGTTGTGGGGGTGAAGGTTTAACCCCTTGGGTGCCCAGGACGAGGTGATCTCGTCCTTAGCGCCGGTTCCCCGGTTCCGATGATGAGACCACCTCATCCTGCTATGGGCCCCTAGGGGAGCGCTAGCGTTCCCCCCAATGGCCAGGCACCCCCCTCCCCTGGGCAGGGATGGAAGGGGAATCGCTTCCCCTTCCACCCCCACCCTCCCGTGACCCCCGTGGCATCTGATTATGTCAGCGCACTTTCGTGCGCTGACCTCATCAGAGGCCTTCCCTCTGGCGCTGGAAGCTCAGCTTCCAGCGCCCGATCAAAGGAGAAATGCTTTGCATTTCTTCTCCGATCACGTGGATGGGGCAGAGAAGCCTGAAAGGGGAGGAAAGGCCTTTCCTCTCCTTTCAGGCTTCGAAGGAGCATTTCTGCTGCCCGATCGCGATGCGATCGGGCAGCAGAAAGGCCACTAGACACCAGGGAATTTTTTTGTTTTTTATTTAGTTGACAAGGAGAGCGGCCCCTGGGGCAAGGGCTGCTCTCCAAGGGGGCAATTTGTTTTTTGGCTGCTTCTGCCCCCCCGGGGGCAGATCGGCCTAATACAATTGGACCGATCTGCCCCCAGGGGGGGCAGAAACCTCCCTAGACACCAGGGATTTATTTTTTTTGTTTGTTTTTGTGTTTTTTATTTGTGGGGAGCGACCCCTTAGGCAAGGGTCACTCCCCTGGGGGCAACATTTTTTCTAGGCCATTGCTGCCCCCCATTGGGGGCAGATCGGCCTATTTTTATTAGGCCAATCGGCCCCCGAGGGGGGCAGAAACCACTAGACACCAGGGATTTTGTTTTTTTATTACATGTACACATAAGGGGAGTGGCCCCTTGGCAAGGGCCGCTCCCCAGTGGGGCAAATAATTTTACCGGGGGTAGAAACCCCCTAGACACCAGGTATTTATTTTTTTGTTTGTTTTTTGTTTGTTTGCTATATGTGGGGAGCGACCCCTTAGGCAAGGGTCGCTCCCCTGGGGGCAAAATTAATTCTATGCCGTTTCTGCCTCCTTGGGGGCAGATCAGCCTATTTCTGTTAGGCTAATCTGCCCCCAAGGGGGGCAGAAACCACTAGACACCAGTTTTTTTTTTTTTTGTCAGTTTCACTTGAGGGGAGCGACCCCTTAGGCAAGGGTCACTCTCTTGTGGGGGGGGAGAATTTGTTTTAGGCCATTTCTGCTCCCCTTAGGGGCAGATCGGCCTATTTTTATTAGGCCAATCTGCCCCCGGGGGGGCAGAAACCACTAGACACCAGGGATTTTTATTTTTTGCAAAAATTTCACGCAAGGGGAGCGGCTTCTTAGGCAAGGGGCGTTCCACTGGGGGGCAAATTTATTTTAGGCAATTTCTGCCAGAGCTGCCTATTTTTATTAGGCCGATCTGCCTCCAAGGGGGGAAGAATCCACTAGGCACCAGGGATTTTTTTTTTTGGTGCCAATATCACACACAAGGGGAGCGACCCCTTAGGCAAGGGTCGATCCTCTTGGGGGGCAAATTTATTTTAGGTCATTTCTGCTCCCCTTGGGGGCAGAAACCACTTAGGCGCAAGGGATTGGTGTGTGTGTTTTGTTTGGGGGGGCAGCCCCTTGGGCAAGGGTCGCTCCTTATGGGGGCACATTACTGTTGGCCATATCTGCCCCCCTTGGGGGCAGATCGGCTTATTTTTGGATGGCCCATCTGCCCCAAGGGGGGCAAAAAGCCCACCAGAGACCAGGGAAGATTTTTTTGCAAAATAAGAGGGTGGGGGTATGGCCTTACCCCCACCACAAATAAATAGGGCCAAAGTTGTTCTGCCCACCAGTGGGCAGATGGGGCAATTACCCCCGATCCACACCCCGGGGGCAGGAAGTCTACTAAATGCCATGGAATAAAAAAAAAAAAGTGGTGTGGTGGCTACCAACCAGTATGGGCATGGTTATGCCCCCACCCCAACTGAAAGGGGTAACAGTCTTTCAGCTCTCCCCGCACACTAAAACATCGTATCCCACGGCAAGCAAGTGGGCATTTGATTATTTGGGGTTTTGGTTTTACATTTGGGCCATGAGAGCTTGGCTAACTCTCAAAATCGTCCCACTTGGAATGGTGAGGGCTGCACTTTTTGGACTTTGGGACGCTGCCATGTAGAAAAATCCACATGACCTAGACACATCTGAAAACTAAACATCTGGGTGAGTCCAGGGTGGTGTGCTTCACATGCACCCCGCACCATTTTCTTACCCACAATGCCCTAAAAACCTCCAACTTTGCAGGAAATCACACATTTTTCCCACATTTTTGTGATGAAACCTACCGGAATCTGCAGGAATCCACAAAATTCCTACCACCCAGCAATGTCTCATCTATACTGATAGAAATTCTCCCCCACTTGTTCCAAACTGCCCACACAAGTGAGGTATCATTTTTACCGGGAGACTGAGGGGAACGTTGGGTGGTAGGAAATTTGTCCCGGTGCGGTGATCCCACACAGAAATGTGGGAAAAATGTGATTTTTTTTACCAAAATTTGAGGTTTGCTGAGGATTCCCGGTAAGAAAACACTGGAGTATCCACGCAAGTCACACCTCCCTGGACTCCCTCGGGTGTCTAGTTTTCAGAAATGTCTGGGTTTGGTAGGTTTCCCTGTATGGCTGCTGAGCCCAGGACCAAAAACGCAGGTGCCCCCCCCCCCAAAAACAGGTAGCTTTGTATTTGATAATTTTGATGTGTCCAGATAGTGTTTTGGGGCATTTCCTTTCGCAGGCACTGGGTCTACCCACACAATTGAGGTACCATTCTTATCGGAAGACTTGGGGAAACACTGGGTAGAAGGAAATTTGTGGATCTTCTCAGATTCTAGAACTTTCTGTCACCGAAATGTGAGGAAAAAGTGTTTTTTTTGGCCAAATATTGATGTTTGCAAAGGATTCTGGGTAACAGAACCTAGTGAGAGCCCCACAAGTCACCCCTTCTTGGATTCCCATAGGTGTCTAGTTTTCAAAAATGTGCAGGTTTGGTAGGTCTTCCTAGGTGAGAGACCCACAAGTCACCGCATTTTGGATTCCCCTAGGTGTCTAGTTTTAAAAAATGTGCAGGTTTGGTAGGATTTCCTAGGTGCCGGCTGAGCTGGAGGCCAAAATCGACAGCGAGGCACTTTGCAAAAAAAACGTCAGTTTTCAATGTAAAAATGTGATGTGTCCATGTTGTGTTTTGGGGCATTTCCTGTCGTGGGCGCTAGGTCTACCCACACAAGTGAGGTACCATTTTTATTGGCAGACTTGGGGGAACGCTGGGTGGAAGGAAATTTGTGGCTCCTCTCAGATTCCAGAACTTTCTGTCACCGAAATTTGAGGAAAAAGTGTTTTTTTGGCCAAATATTGAGGTTTGCAAAGGATTCTGGGTAACAGAACCTGGTGAGAGCCCCACAAGTCACCCCATCTTTGATTCCCATAGGTGTCTAGTTTTAAAAAATTTACAGGTTCGGTAGGTTTTCCTAGGTGCCGGCTGAGCTGGAGGCCAAAATCTACAGCTAGGCACTTTGCAAAAAACACGTCAGTTTTCAATGTAAAAATGTGATGTGTCCATGTTGGGTTTTGGGGCATTTCCTGTCGCGGGCGCTAGGCCTACCCACACAAGTGAGGTATAATTTTTATTGACAGACTTGGGGGAACATAGAATAACAAAACAAGTGTTATTGCCCCTTGTCTTTCTCTACATTTTTTCCTTCCAAATATAAGACAGTGTGTAAAAAAGACGTCTATTTGAGAAATGCCCTGTAATTCACATGCTAGTATGGGCACCCCAGAATTCAGAGATGTGCAAATAACCACTGCTCCTCAACAACTTATCTTGTGCCCATTTTAGAAGTACAAAGGTTTTCTTGATACCTATTTTTGACTCTTTATATTTCAGCAAATGAATTGCTGTATACCTGGTATAGAATGAAAACCCACTGCAAGGTGCAGCTCATTTATTGTCTCTGGGTACCTAGGATTCTTGATGAACCTACATATCCCCGCAACCAGAAGAGTCCAGCAGACGTAACGGTATATTGCTTTAAAAAATCTGACATTGCAGGAAAAAGTTACAGAGTAAAACGTAGAGAAAAATTGCTGGTTTTTTTCACCTCAATTTCAATATTTTTTTATTTCAGTTGTTATTTTCTGTAGCAAACCCTTGTATGATCTACACAAATTACCCATTGCTGAATTCAGAATTTTGTCTACTTTTCATAATTGTTTGGGTTTCTGGGATCCAGCATTGGTTTCACACCCATTTCTGTCACTGACTGGAAGGAGGCTGAAAGCACAAAAAATCATAAAATGGGATATGTCCTAGTAAAATGCCAAAATTGTGTTGAAAAAAGTGTTTTTCTGATTCACGTCTGCCTGTTCCTGAAGGCTGGGAAGCTGGTAATTTTAGAACCGCAAACCCTTTGTTGATGCAATTTTCAGGGAAAAAACCACAAGCCTTCTTCTGCAGCCCTTTTTCCCCATTTTTTTGAAAAAAAACAAATTTTGGCTATTTTCTTGGCCTCCTTCAGGGGAACCCACAAAGTCTAGGTACCTCTAGAATCCCTAGGATGTTGGAAAAAAAGGATGCAAATTTGGCATGGGTAGCTTATGTAGACAAAAAGTTATGAGGGCCTAAGCGTGCCCTGCCCCAAATAGCCAAAGAAAGGCCTGGAACCTGAGGGGGAAAAGGCCTGGCAGCGAAGGGATTAGGTGTCAGAAGGTCCATATGCTTGTACATATGTTGTATATATGTGCAATTGTGTCAATCCGTATGTGTAGCAATGTGCACTTTGCAATATTGTCACATCAATATGTGTTCTTAGTACAGTCCACTTCCTTATTGCTAGCGGTCAATGTCACCCCAGGAGCGATGTGAGATGTTGGTGCTGCCTTAATGATTACATGTCACCTTCATTCGAGTCATCATCATCATGCTATGTGTCTCATGGTGTTTGACCTGCAGCGAAACAAACTACACACCCCTTACACAGTACGTATTGCTTGGAAGGGTGTGTGGTTGAGTGTTATTGATGTGATATTGAAAGGTTCATCTTCCAAGTTGTACTGCCAGTTAAGGCCATGCCATTGTCACTGTGTGGTTTTAAATTGGTCCCTTATGTCTCTGGAGAGGCATCTGTTGTTATTTGCATCTGTCATTTGTCCATAGGTGTGTATCCCATTGGGTCAGGATATCAAACATGACTAGCAGTGTCACAACCTCAGTGTCTTCCTGGCCTCGTGTCAATGTAGTGGTGTATGTGTTGTGTGTCCTACGGGGTTGCTGTGCTGTGTGTATATAACTAGGTTTCTGTACTTACGAACAATTAGGCCATTTCCATATTGGCCATCCTGTAAGTGTTGATTGATGGTGCAGTGGCGGAAGATGAATGAATCATGTACACTTCCAGGATACTTTGCAACGATGTTGGTGATTAATCCCCAGTGATCCACAATGGCCTGCATATTGATGGAGTGTGTGTGCTTCTTGTTGCGGTATAGATGCTCTGTTGCAGCAGGTGGCACAATCCGTACATGTGTGCAGTCAATGGCACCAAGCACGTGGGGGAAGCCATTGATTTGGTAGAAGCTCTGTTTGGTCTCCTGCTGCTTCAGCTGTGTGTTGGGGAAGCTGATGTGGCGGGGTGTGAGGGAGATAATGGCATCCAGTACCTTGGGAAGGAAGGCAGAGAATGAGGGCCCTGAGATCCCGGCAACCAGGGCACCAGTTGTTTGTAAAGAGCCACTTGCTAAAATGTGGAGGACAGCTAGCAGCTTGGTCTCTAGTGGAATGATGTGGGGTGTCTGCAAGCTGGGTGCCAACTGTGGCTCTGTGTGGCGCAGCAGCTGCTGTATGGCTTGCCAGTTTAATCTGTACCTCTGGATGATGTCATGTTCCCTGAGACCCTGAAGGGTTGTCCTGGTCCTGAATATCCTCTCCTGCCTTCTGTGTTGCCTTTGGGGTCCCTGCTGGTGTGGTGGAAGCTGCTGCTGTTGGTCCTGTGCTCTGCGTCTTCATGCATGCTGGATGAATAGCACATCCATGTCTTCCTTTTGGAGCTCTGATGTTGCTTCTGTGTGTTTTCCTCAAGTACTGGTGTGTTTGCCCCATTTTAATGACTACATAAAGGTACAATGTTCCAAATTCACAAAATATAGAAAAAAGGAAAAAGAAAACAGGGGAGACCTATAATCTCAGGAGCGAGAACCCTCAAGCATCACTCTGGATGACTAGCATCATCATCGGGAATAGCTCCTCACTAGGCCGGAACTGCAATGCCTAGTGAGCGCCCCATTTTAATGCCTGCCCTGACCCAGGTGTTAATTTTTGACACAAATCGGGCTGTGTGTCATTTTTCGACGGGTGTTTAAGTCATTTTTTGGATGGGAACACCTACCTCACATGTCATTAACGCAAGGCGGTTTCACGCATCCAGAAAAGACGCACTTTTTGATGTTCGCGGGGTCGGGTGTCAAAGAATAAATATGGTCTTAGTTTTGCACCAAATTTGCGTAAATAAAATGACGCAAATCCAGCGCAAGCAGAGTAAAAAATACCATATTAATGCTTTTGGCACTTAGAAGTGATTAGTGCAAATCTGGTCATCTTGTCACACCTCGACCGGGGCATAGTCAAAGTTTAAGGCCGACCGCGATGGAGCCCTGCTCGGTTATAGCAAACGAGAGGCTGCGGTCAAAAGCTTCCTGGTTGTTTTCTTGAATATTTTCTTCAGTGAGATGAAGTCCCCAGTCCAATCCGATCTCCCTGGTGCCCTTCCTCGGATACACATTGCGGGAGCCCTCAATGAAGATTTATAAATTCGGACTTAGGAGATTTTTCGAGATGAAAATCCTTCGACCTGGGCAAACCTGAATCTTGATCCGATGTCCCTGGTGCCCTCTTCGGATACACTGTGCGGGAGGTCCCGGTCAACTTACTACATTCGGACTTAGTCAGTCACTTTTTCAGAGATTTTATTCAGGAAGACGAACCTGCAAGTCAGGCCGGGTCACGGTTGAGGCAAGCCGGCTAGAGTTGCCATGGCGGATTGGTCTCTTTATGGAGCTTTTTCCAAAAGTGCTCCAATCTTTTCCAAACTTTTGGATCTTCTTCCAGAGGGTCTTTTAAGGTTCTTTTGGAAACAACAGCTCATCCCAAGGTTGCAGAAGCTATGAGTTACTCCTTGAGGGTGCGGACTACAACTCTCATAATGCCCCTGGCTCAAACTACAAATTGGCCATTGGACAGTGGTCAGCAGGTCAGTTTCTTCAGGATTTGAGACAGGGGACTCTTGTTAGCAATTTCTTACGTGTAGCAAACAGGGAGTCCCTCCTTGAACCAGTTGAAGCCAGTCAAAGTCCTTGTGGTAAAGCCCAAGTATGCAGCTGGTGCAGTCCTTCTGAGTGCAGTGTCCAGGTGCAGGTCAGGGGTGCAGCAGGAAAGTCCTTCTTCTCCTGATGTTCTTTCTTGTAGGGATCTGATGTGTGGGTGCAGCTCTGCCATATGTGTCCTTGCTCCTGGGTGAAAAACAGGAGGGTCCTGGTTCTCCAATTAGATGCAGGGTCCTTCCCCCTGTGATTACCACTTCCTTGGAAGTGTGGCAAAAATCAATCCCAGGGAGCACCATTCTTCTAAAGTCCATCATGGCTGAAACTGATTTTTGAAGGTTACATCTGGCTGAGCCCACCCACTGGTGGGGCCAAAAATTGTTCTCCTCCTCCAGGCACTTCCTTTGTTTTCGGCCCAGGCGACTTCACACCTCATCAAGGCAGCCTAGCCAGGCTGCCAGAGGCTGTCCAATCAGAGAAGGGCACTACAGAGCTTAAGTTGCCACTTTTTAGGTAGAGTTTAAAACTCTTTACCTGAACTAGTTATATTAAATCCAACAATTGTAAGTTGTGGGATTTGTCATAACAATTAATTTGATACCAAACTTGAGGAGGTATCTGACACCGGGGGCTTTGTTAATTAAAATAAAGTCCCCCCATTTTAGCCTATGGAGGTCATTCACTGCAGTGAGGGGAAAACAAATGTGGCTATTCTACCTTACCAGGGCTTATAAAACAACTTTTACAAGGTCCCTGCTTATAGTTACATGGCACCCAACCCTAGGGGGACATATGGCAAAAACGTATGGGTGACTTATATGTAAAAATAAGGTAGTTTAAGACTTTGGAAGTACTTTTAATTCCAAAGTTGAATTCACATATACCTTTAGTTTAAAAGCAGCCAGCAAAGCACTCCTGCCTGTAAAATGACACAGGCCACCTCAGCACTGAAGTCCCTAAACCTATATGCCCTACCATATACTAGGGACTTATAGGTAGATTAATACTGCCAATTATATTTAGCCTAATTTGCATATCCACTTTACACAGAGCACTGGCCCTGGGATTTCTAAGCGGTATCCAGGGCACAGCCAAGAGTCAGTAACCACCAGTATCTGTCCAAAAAGTTTAGGGGTGACTCGGGTAAAAAGGAGGACTTTCCTACACTGCCCCCCCAGATAAAAGGTGATGGGTACTAACGTACACCATTGTAGTCCTCATCAGCTAAGGGGAAAAATCTGGAAAGGTCATCTTCATTGTAATGGGCGCTCCTAGGTTTGTGTTCCATTGTGAAGTCCATCCCCTCTAGGGAAATAGACCACCTGAACCGTTTTGGGTTCCACCCCTCATTTGCATCAACCATCTGAGAGGTCTGTGGTCAGTTTGTACACAGAAGTGAGTGCCAAAAAGGTATGGCCTCAACCTCTTCAGGGACCAGACCACAGCAAAGCTTCCCTCTCAATGGCACTCCATCTTTTCTCTCTGGGGAGTAGTCGCCTGCTGCTGAAGGCAACCAGCTGATTTTAGCCCTCTTCATTAACCTGTGCTAACACTGCCCCAAACCCTTCTTCTGAAGCATCTGTTTGCACTATAAACGTGTTGCTTTTTGACACTCTGGGGTCCAAATTACATTCTTGGACTGTTTCTTTGAGGTAAGCTCTCTCAGAATGGCCACTATTGTTCAATAATTCTGAACAAACCTCCTGTAGTACCCAGTCATGTCAAGAAAGGCCCTGACCTGACTCTGGGTTTTAGGAGCCTCCCAATCCAGGATAGTCTGGATCTTGGGCTGGAGAGGCTGTACATGGCCTCCACCAACAAGGTGGCCCAGTTACTCAAATTAACTTTGCCCTATCTGGCATTTGCCTGCCTTAATAGGCAGGCCTGGTTGAAGCAGGGCCTGAAGTACTTCCTTCAAGTGGACCAGGTGGAACTGAATACAGCTCTATCATCAAGATAAGCTGCACTAAAAGATTCCAACCCAAACAGGACTCTATTCACTAACCATCGGAAGGTGGCAGGAACATTTTATAGGCCAAAGGGCATCACTTTGAACTGCAAGTGACCGTCTGGTGTGGAAAATGTTGACCTCTCCTTAGCTCATGGATTTAAAACAATCTGCCAGTATACTGAGGTCAGATCAAACGTACCTAGGAATTTGACAGCCCCCAACAAAACAATGAGCTCCTCAGCTCTGGGGATGGGGTGAACATCAGTCTTGGTGACTGCATTTAGACTACTGTAGTCTACACTGAATCTTAGTTCTTTTTTCCCACCCTGGGGATTAGGTTTGGGAACTAATAGCACTGGACTGGACCACGGACTATCAGAGGGCTCAATTACCTTGAGATCCAATATCTTTGCCACCTCAGCCTTGATGTTGGCCTTGACGTGGCCAAACAGTCTGTACAGCTTGTTTTTGACAGGCAAGCTATCACCAGTGTCAATATCATGAACACACCGATTGGTGAGTTCAGGGGTCAAAGAAAACAGACCAGAAAACTGCTCCAGAACTTGTTTGCAGTCTGGGCTGTCAACTTGGGCGAGAGCACCACTCCCTCCACTGACCCATTTTGTGCATTTGTGGAAAGGAGGTCTACCAGAAGTTCACTCTCCTCCTCCTTCCCTTCATCTGTGACCATAAGCATGGTCATGTCTGCCCTGTCTTAATGGGGTTTCAGTCTGTTTACATGCAGGATTCTATGAAGATTCCTGGGGGTGCCAAGGTCCACCAGGTTGGTGACCTCACCCTTTTTCTCCAAAATTGGATAGGGCCCAGTCCATTTGGCCTGAAGTGCCCCAGGAGCCAAAAGCCCTAAAAAACCCACACCAATTGACCTGGGAGATACTCAGGCAGGGCAGCCTTCTGGTCATGCCAGAGCTTCATGAGCTTTTAGCTGGCTGTAGGAGGCTGACCTGGTTAATAGTGGGTACCTATGGTACTTACACCTTATACCAGATCAGTTATCCCTTATTAGTGAAATGTAGGCAGTTTCTAGAAGCCAGGCTCTCCAGGGGTAGCTGTGGCTGAGCAACCAAGGCTTATCTAGGGGACATGCAAAGCTCATGCAATACCATTGTAGTCACACAGTACTCACACACATGAAGGAAAATACTCAGTGTTACAAAAATAAATGTACTTTATTTTGGTTATACAAATGCCAAAAATACCGTAGAGACTATGGGGGTCATTACAACCTTGGCGGGCAGCTGAAGCCGCCCGCCAAGGTTTGACCGCCGGGCGGCCTCTAATGCGGCCGCACTCGCGCCACGGCCATTATGAGATCCCCGCTGGGCCTGCTGGCGGAAACCTGGTTTCCACCCGCCGGCCCAGCAGGGATCTCGGCCGCAACACAGGACCCGGCTCCAAATGGAGCCGGCGGTGTTGCAGCTGTGCGACGGGTGCAGTTGCACCCATCGCGCTTTTCACTGTCTGCATAGCAGACAGTGAAAAGCTGCGCGGGGCCGTGGCAGGGGGCCCCTGCACTGCCCATGCCAGTGGCATGGGCATTGCAGTGGCCCCCAGGGGCCCTGCAACTCCCCTTTCCGCCAGCCTTTTCATGGCGGTGCAAACCGCCATGAAAAGGCTGGCGGGAGGGGGACTCTTAATCCCCTTGGGCAGCGCTGCTGAAGGATTACTCCCGCCGGGACAAAAGTGGTGGGAAACTGCCGGTCCCAGCAGTGTGACCGTGTCGCTTCCGCCGCGGTCGTAATCCCCAGGATTTCACCGACAGCCTGTTGGTGGTGAAATCCGTCAAAACGGTTGTAATGACCCCCTATGGCCATCATTACGACCCTGACGGTAATACCGCCAATAGGCCGGTGGTGATAAATATGAAATTATGACCACGGCGGAAACAGCTCAGACAGACAGCCACTTTAACACACCGAACGCCAGGGCGAAACCAACAGGCACCACGGCGGTAACCGCCTACAGCCAGGCAGAAGACAATGTTCCGCCCACTGTATTATGAGACACTAATCTGCCACCTTTTCCTGGGCGTTACCAATGACATCAAAAGCCTGGTAGAAAAACTGCACAGAAGTCAAAGGACTCATCTGTGGAGACTCAGGGAACAACCACGCCACCATGGATCCCGAGTTGCATGTGTTCCCCATGCTTCTTTTAGATTCAGCTCCACTATGAACACCAACGCCGGCGAAGACAACCGCGGTGAGTACTGCCTCCTAGCACACAAGGGAGGGAGGGAGGAAAAAGAGAGTGACACACACACGCAACACCCCCCCCTCAACACCATACACACAAACAGATGCAGTAACATTACATATTCAACCCGTACCCCTCAAGAATAATACAAGGACAAAAGGAATTGATTAAAGTGACTGTAATAAGATAAAATAATATAAATACGTGCATCCAAATCAAAAAGTATATACATATTTACAAATGTAGGGACACTGCCCAGTCCTCAATGTCCGTGGGCCACAGGGCCACATCACATAGTCCAAGGCCCCACCTTGCTCTTTCAACAACACGGAGAGAACACTGCAGGGGCATCAGGTCGAAAATAGCCAGACACCTCAGGGGGACGGGGAATGGGGGGCACCTCAGCCGGAAGATGGTACAGTGCCACTGGTTCTGGAGGGGGCAACAGGCCCTGTGCATGATCCTGGGGAGTGAAAGGCCACAGTCTTTCAAGTGGGTGACTTGCCCACTGGCTCTGGAGGGGGCAACGTGCCCTGTGCATGATCCTGGGGAGTGCAAGGCCACAGTCTTTCAAGTGGGTGACTTGCCCACTGGCTCTGTAGGGGGCAACATGCCCTGTGCATGATCCTGGGGAGTGCTGGCCACAGTCTTTCAAGTGGGTCACTTGCCCACTGCATGGCCTGGGGAGTACAAGGCAACGGTCTTTCAAGTGGGTGATTTTCCCACTGGCTCTGCAGGGGGCAACATGCCCTGTGCATGACCCGGGGAAGTGCAAGGCCGCAGTCTTTCAAGTGGGTGACTTGCCCACTGGCTCTGGAGGGGGCAACATGCCCTGTGCATGATCCTGGGAAGTGCAAGGCTACAGTGTTTCAAGTGGGTGATTTGCCCACTGCTTGGCCCTGGGGAGTGCAAGGCCACAGTCTCTCAAGTGGTTGACTTCTTCCATTGGTTCTGGGGGGGCATTGTGCCCTGTGAGCTTCACCCTGTGGAGGATGGGGTGAGTGGATGGCTTCTCCACTGGTTCTGGAGGGGGCATTGTGCCCAGTGAGCCTCATCCTGGGGAGGAGGGGGAGTGGATGGCTTCTCCACTGTTTCTGGAGGGGGCATTGTGCCCAGTGAGCTTCATCCTGGGGAGGATGAGGTGAGTGGATGGCTTCTCCACTGGTTCTGGAGGGGGCATTGTGACCAGTGAGCTTCATCCTGGGGAGGATGGCGTGAGTGGATGGCTTCTTCCACTGGTTCTGGAGGGGGCAGCGTGACCTGTGATGCAGATCTTGGGGAGTGCAAGGTCACAGTCTCTCACCTGGGTGTCAGACCCACAGGATTTGCAGGGGCTAGGCCTTACAACAGCCCATGGATGTAGGACTACACACTGTCCACCAGCAGTGACGGCTGCTCAGTGCAGGCAGTGGTGCTGCTAATGGTGGAATTGGCAGTGGTGGGGGGAGGCTCCAGCCCTTCCCTGCACCCTCGGACGGCTGCCCACTGGGGCTGCTGCTGCTAGTGGCGGCGCTGGCAGTGGTGGGGGAGGCTCCAGCCCATCCCCTGCAGCCTCGGACGGCTGCACCACCATGGTTGGTGGTGGGGACTCCGAGTGAGTCCCAGCACCAGGCCTCGTAACCTTTCTGCCTGCTGGTGCAGGCCCCTTGCCCTTCCTGCCAGCAGCTGGGGATGGCTCCTTTCTCCTTTTGGCAGCAGCCGGGTATTGCTCCTTGCCCTTCCTTTTAGCAGCTGGGGGTGCCTCCATGCCCTTCCTTTTAGCAGCTGGGGTGCCTCCTTGCCCTTCCTTGCAGCAGCTGGGGGTAGCTCCTTGCCCTTCCTTGCAGAACTTGGTGCAGGCACCCTTTCAGTGTGGCTGCCTGGTTCCCGGGATCCTCTCCTACCTGGAGTAACTGTAGACACTACTGTGCCGGGTGGCTGAGGTGCTTGCCTGGGTTTTGACCACCCTGGCCTGACGTGCGGGACGGGGAGGGGGAGGGCAGGGAAGAGGTCAAAGTTAGGGAAGAAAAGCTTCTTAGGGACATTGAGACGGGAAGAAGGGAGATGGTTTGGGAGTGGAGGAAGAGGGAGTGGTTTTAGGAGGTGTCAGTCTGCTGTATTTGGTTGCAGGTGCATGGGCTGGATGCTGTTGTGAGGTGGATGGCTTTTGGGCGTCTGAGTGCTTGTTTTTGTGTACATTGGGAGGAGGGGGCACAGACACAGTGGGAGAGGACACAGGGGACGTGTGCATGGATGTGGGAGTGGTGACTGCCAGTGAGGGTTGTGTACTGATAGGTGTACTGGTGATGGTGGTAGTGGATGAGGATGTAGTGCATGCAGGTCTGAGTGGAGATGCAACAAGGAGGGAGCTGGACGAGGAGGAGGGGGCCACAGTGGAGGCAGTGGATGTTGTTATGTCTGATTCTGGATGGTGTTTGTGTGAGTGCCTGTAGGATGAAGAGTGGTGCTTGTGTTTGCCATGTCCACTCTTGTGAGTTTTCCTGGGTGCATGCTGGTCAGACTGTGTGCTTGGGATAGGTTGGGGTTGGGGTGAATGGGATTGGGATGAGGAAGTTGGAGGGGGGAGGCTGGAAACAGGGACAATAGCTGCCATCAGAGAGGAGGCCAGAGCCTGGATTGATCTCTGCTGGGCCGCCAAGCCAGTGTGAATGCCCTCCAGGAATTCATTTGTCTGTTACTTTTGGGCTGCCAGTCCCTGGATGGCATTCACAATGGTTGACTGCCACCACCAGGGAGCTTCCATCGGAGGAGGTGTCTGTGTCAGAACTGTCCCCTCCGCCGTGGTGCTCCCCTCACCCTCCATCCCACTGGTGCCCTCACCGTCAGTGGATTCGGCCTCCTGGGTCCTGTGCGATGCAGCTCCCTCTGTCGCCGGTGCCCCTGCCCCTCCGCCAGATGATACTAATGCACATAAGAAAAGGGTGACAAAACAAAAAGGCGGTGGAAGAGACAAAGGATACACTTGGTCAGTGGCGCCACCAACACCACCATTGGCGTACACAACACACTCACATACAGGGAACAGCTCTACGCACTAGGCAATGCACTACCAGTCACAATGCTTGTCACCAGCCCATGGATAGGGACACCTAATGCAAATTGCAGCATATTGAGACCCACAGACCCCTGTCCAGTAGTGGATGCCTACTAGCTTGGTAGGTGTACTTTCACATCAGAACCCTTCCCTACATGGGACCTATCCTGAAATGCCAGGCCTGGGCTAGGGGCACCCACAGGGCCCACACCCCCCACACGGATACCACCCCAACAGGCATAGGTTGTAATGATGGGCACTGTACTCACCCCCTTGTGGCTGCTGTAATGCCCCGAAACACCCATCTAGCTCCGGATAGGCTACCACCAGTGTGCGGGCCATCAGGGGGGTGCGAGGTTTGACGGGCACCCCTTCCTCATTGGGAGGCCATCCCCAGATGGGCCTCCGTCGTCTTCCGTGCCCAGCGTCTCAGGTCCTCCCACAGTTTCCCACAGTGGGTGCTCCGCCTGCCATAGACCATCAGGGTCCGCACATCCTTGTCAATGGCACGCCATATACCCTTCTTTTGATGGGAGCTGACCTGCAGAGAAATAGACATATGGAAAGGTATTAGTCCGACCGTCCTGCCTGTTACACTCATGGCCCACCATGCCCCTTCCCATTCCCATTAGCACAGACATGGCCCACCATACATGTTCACGCTGCCCAGGGCCCATCCACCAATCCCCCCTACACAAGGCCTTCACACACAGCACTCCATGCATTCACGCCCCATGCATCGTACTCACGGTGTACTCACCTGTTGGTCTGGAGGCCCATAGAGCAGTCGGCATTGAGGTAGGACCCCATCCACCAGTCACTCCAACTCCGCCAAGGTGAAGGCATGGGCGCTTTCCCCAGTCACACGAGCCATGGTCGGTTCCAGACACAGGTCAAAGCAGCACTTGCAGTGTAGGTCCTCTCCTGTTGAAGGTCAGGTAGCAAGTGAGTGCACAAATGGCGGTCACATCCATGGCGGTGCGTACTATCACCGCTGGCATACATCACCATTGGCCACTGTATCCCATAGGGCCCAATGATAACCAATGAGGAGTTGCACGGCGGTTCTCGACCGCCTCCTTGCAACGGCGCACAACATCAGTGGAATTACCTCATTTCCACCTGTCCCTCCATACAGGACAGACGGACGCCACTTCAGTGGGGGGTGCAGGCCTTGGATCCTAACTGCGTCACAGTACACAAATGCACCATTTGGTCATCTCCAACAAATTACTGTTACAATCACAACATGCATTGAACTGTAGTGGTTGGAATGAAGAGATAATGACCAGCTGCTCACTCTTTTGCTCCCTAAATTGCAACTGCTGTAACTGCTGTGGATGAATAGGAGATGGAGACATCCCCCGTGTACAGACCCCTGGTGGGCTTGGCAACAATGGAGGACAGGCACATTATCCTCACCTCATACTAGATTTGACAGGGCAACAATCACAGAGCTGTGTGCCCAATTGGAGCCTGACCCAATCTCTGCTATCCGTCACTCCACCGGGATCCCCCCCCCCCCCTTGTGCATGTGCTATCGGTGCTCCATTTCCTGGCAACTGGCTCCTTCCAAGTGACAGTAGGCTTGGCAGCAGGAATGTCTCAGCCAATGTTCTCAATGGTGCTGACCAGAGTGTTGTCTGCCCTGATTAAACACATATGCAGCTACATTGTTTTCCCCCAGGTGGAGGATTTGGACACAGTGAAAGCTGATTTCTATGCAATGGGACATATCCCCAACATTACTGGAGCTATTGGTGGAACACATATTGCAGTTGTCCCCCCCCCCCCGGCAAAATGAACAGGTTTTCAGAAATCGAAAGAGCTTTCACTCCATGAATGTGCAGAAGGTGTGCCTGACGGATCAGTACATCTCCCATGTCAAAGCGCAGTATCCTGGGTCTGTGCATGATGCTTTTATTCTGAGGAATAGCAGCAACCCAAATGTGATGGCCCACCTTCAGAGGCACAAGGTGTGACTAATATGTGAGCCCTGGTTCCCACCCAGTATATGTTGGTGTATGGGTATGGTGTGGGCCCTAAGGGTTAATGTATGTCTAACAGTTGTCCCTCAATATTTGCAGGTGACTCTGGTTACCCAACCCCTCATGGCTACTGACCCCTGTGAGGAATCCCAGGACAGGGGCTGAGGAACGTTACAATAAGGCACATGGGCAAACAAGAAGGATTATAGAGAGGACCTTTGGCCTCCTCAAGGCCAGATTCTGTTGCCTCCATCTGACAGTTGGATCCCTGTGCTACTCACCCAAGAAGGTCTGCCAGATCATCGTGGCATGCTGTGTGTTGCACAACCTTGCCTTGCATCGCCATGTGCCTTTTTTTGCAGGAGGAGGAGGCTGGAGATGGCCGTGTGCCAGCAGTGGATCCTGTGGACAGTGAAGATGAAGAGGCAGAGGATGAGGAGAGGACAACAGAAGTGCAATTATACGTCAATGCTTCCTATGGGACACAGGTAAGACAGTGTTGACACACATAAAATTGACAGTTTGATGTGTGACATTGTCACTCGCAGGCTGTGTATTCCTACTTCTATGCCCACTCACCGTACCCTTTGGCATCTCTTTTTGCAGATGTTGGTTCCCCACTATTGTTCCTGATGTGTTCAGTGCAACCAACTACAGGTCTTTCCAATGTAAACATTACTGTACAGTTGAAATGCAATGTTTAAACGTTGTTAATCGAATACGTACTTGGATCATTTGACATATTCCATACTTGTATTTTTTAAAGGGTGTTTATTTAGGTGCTAAGAAGTAGAGGGCAAAGTGCAATGGGCTGGGGTGATGATGGAGGAAAGACCAGGTTAGAGTCCAGTCTATTTGTATCACAGGTGCATTGTCCAAGGGGGCATAGGAAGGGTAGCAATCGCAGTTTAAGGTGGACAGGGCGACAGAGTGGGACACAAGGGTGACATTCAGGAGAGTCTTATTTCCTGGAGGGGGTCTTGGAAGTAGTCTCTGGCCTCTGCCTGAATCACAGGGAACGTTTGCGGGGTGGTTCACCTTTTGCAGAGGGAGGGGTGCTGGTGGCCTGTTGTTCCTGTGGACGGTGCCTCCAGTCCACTAGCGGCAGCGGAGGTGGAGGACTGCTTGGCGGTTTGGCTAGTGTCAGGGGCCCGGTGGTGTGCCACTGCCTCCATCATAGTGTTGGCCATGTCTGTCACCACCCCTGCAATGGAGACCAGGGTGGTGTTGATGTCCTTCAAATTCTCCCTGATCCCCAGGTACTGTCCCTCCTGCAGCCGCATGTTCTCCTGCAACTTGTCCAGCATCTGGCCCAGCATATCCTGGGAATGTTGGTATGCTCCCAGGATAGCGGTGAGTGCCTCCTGGAGAGTCGGTTCCCTGGGCCTATCCTCCCCCCTGTCGCACAGCAGTCCTCCCATCTTCCCTGTTGTCCAGTGCCTCTGTCCCTTGAATTGTGTGCCCACTGCCACTGACCCCAGGTCCCTGATCGTTCTGTGTATGTGGGGTGGCCTGGGGTCCCTGTAGTGGTGGAAAACACTGCTGATTGACATGTCCTGGGGACAAAGGTATGAGCTCGCTGGGTGGGTGCACTGGTGGTGTTTCCTGAGGGGGGAGGCTCTGTGGTGGTGTGAGAGTGTGCCAGGGTTAACGACTGTCCGGAGATCCCTGATGGGCGAGGTTGGCCATCCAGATCCAGGCAACCAGAGCTGCTGTCATCACTGTGGGCCTCTTCTGGGAGGGGGGACTGGATGTTGCTGGCACCTCTCTGCCGGTGACATTGGGTGGGCTACCTGAGGGGATGCAATTGCAGTGTTATTGTTATACAGGGGCATTTTGTGCATGGGTGTGTTGTCCTCTATGGTTGTTATTGCCCTGGCAGCTTTGCCTTATGTGAGTTGTTATTTGGTGGGCTAGGTGATTGTCTCTGGTGTGCATGCAGTGGTGATAGGTGTCCATGCAGGTCTGTGAGGGGTGTCCATGCATTGGTGTTGTATGCAGGGCTTGCCGTTGGGATAAGTATGATGTGATAGTAGGGTGCGTGGATAGTGGTGGAGTGATGGGAGTGAGCGTGAGGGTGGGGGTATGTGATGGCATGCAGGTAAGCGGGGTGATAGTAGTGTAGATTTGACTTACCAGAGTCCAGTCCTCCTCCAACTCTGGCCAGGCCCTCAGGATGCATGATTGCCAAGACTTGCTCTTCCCATGTTGTTAGTTGTGGGGGAGGAGGTGGGGATCCACCGCCAGTCCTCTGTATTACGAGCTGATGTCTTGCTGCAATGGAACGTACCTTCCCCCGTTGGTTGTTCCACCTTTTCCTGATGTCATCCCTTGTTCTGGGGTACTGTCCCACGTCATTGACTATGTCCAAGATTCTCCGCCATGGCTCCATCTTCCTAGCAATGGATATCTGCTGCACCTGTGATCCAAATAGCTGTGGCTCTACCCAGAGGATTTCCTCCACCATGAACCTCAGCTCCTCCTCAGAGAATCTGGGGTGTTGTTGTGGTGCCATGGGTGTAGTGTGAGTGGTGTGGGTGAGGGTGTGTGGGGTGCTATGTTGAGGTGTGTGATGTGAGGTGCGTGTGTGGTGTATAGGTGATGGTGGTATGTGGCTCTGGTTGTGTGAGTGGTCTTGCTGTCTCTCTCTGGTGGCAGTTGTTTGTATTGGTAAAGGGTTGTGGGTAATGTGGGTGTGTGTTTTATATTGGTGTGTGGGTGTGGTGTGTGTAGTTTGAATTGTCCAATGTGGTGTTGTTTTGTTTTAGTATGTGTATTTTGAGCGCAGCAGTATGTACCGCCAATGGTTTGATGCCATTGAATGTCCGCCACGGTGATTTGTGTGTCATAATGTTGTGGGCATTGTTCTGTTGGCATAACGGTGTGGGTTTGGATACCGCCACTTTATCACTCAAATTTGGGCTGGCGGACTTGTGTGTGTGGCTATATAGTGACTGATTGGTATGTGTGTCATAATATGGTTGGCAGTTGTCCACTGCGGCGGCGTTATGTTGGCGGCAGTCACCATGGCGGTAAGTGGGATTTAATGCCAATGTCATAATGAGGGCCTATATTCCCTTAGGAGGTAAGTAATACACAAATTATATACATTAGTATGCAAAATCAGGCGTGGAAACAGTTAGAAAACAGAGCAAATTGTGAAAATAACAATAGTTAGAAAATGGGCCTGGGGAACACAAACGATATACTAAGAAAGTGGAATGTAAATGTCGGTTTCCCACCTAGGCAAGTGTAGTGTGCAGAAGGGGGCAGGGAGTATTAGAAAACACCAAAGGTAAGTAATAGAACCCGCCCCAGAGCCCAGGAAAGCTGGAGTAAACCACAGTAACTTTCCTAGAACACACAAGAACACATGAGAGAAGATTATGCATAAACCAGAAGAGTCTGCAAGACACCAACAGTTGATTCCTAGACCTAAAGACATGTGGAAGAAGGGGACAAAATCCAAGAAGCACAGAAGAGTCCAGGGAGAAGAGAATCCCCTGCTAACACGATGAAGGTGCAAAAGAAGAACCACCGGTGAGTAGACAAAGGCCCTCATTATGACTTTGGCGGTCTAAACAGTTGACTGCCAAAGTCACGCCGGCCAGGAGACTGCCAGTGATAGTGGTCTTGAGACCACCATATTATAACTGCTGGCAGCTCTCTACCATAAATTTGGCTGAGAGCCGCCAGAAGCCACACTGGCTGTCGGTGGTCTAGTGGAGGTTGCTTCGTTGGCACCACCACATCATCACAACACCGCCTGCCGTATTACAACTTTGTAATCGGCGTGGCGGTGTTGTGGTGACAGGGCGGTGCCAGCGGAGCAGGCACCATGGACACCTTTCTTTCCTGGATGACCACCAGAAAAGGTAATCAACTGACGGGGAAAGGGGGTGTTGAGTGTTGTGTGTGTGAATGGGGGTGGGTGTGTGTGAATGGAGGGGGTGTTGTGTGTGTTTGTGTGCATGTGTGTGCATGTGTCCTCCAGGTGTGGGTGCAGGTGTATTGGGGTGTCCTTGGGGGCAGGGAAGAGCACCTGTGGGCTGTTTCCATGGTCTCTGACAAGGGAAATGAGCCCACAGCTCCCCTAGTGCCTGCCCTGACCCAGGTGTTAAATAATGGTACTAAGCAGGCTTAGCGCCATTATTTAAGGACCTCCTCTTCCCATGCATGATTTTTGCACAGGAGGATAAGTATCTCATTGACGCAAGTTAGGTTTTCACAGTAAAAAAAATTACGCTAACTCAATAACTTTGGCACTAGACGGGTCTAGCGCGTAAGTATAAATATGGACTTCGGTTTGCGTCGTATTAGCGTGAAAAAAATTATGCTAATTCGACACAAACAAAGTATAAATATGGGCCTTACTGTGTGTGCCTAGAGAAAAGCATTGGTCAGCCATAGACCGGGAGGCCTTTGCTGTGGTCTGGGCCCTGAAGAACTAAGACCCTACTTGATTGGGACTCACTTCATAGTTCAGACAGACCACACACCTATCTTATGGTTAAAACAGATGAAAGGAGAAAACCCTAAATTGTTGAGGTGTCCATTTCCCTACAGGGTATGAACTTTACAGTGGAACGTAGACCTGGGAATAATCACTCCAATGCAGATGGACTCTCCAGATATTTCCATTTAGACAATGAAGAGTCATCTGGGCAAGGTTAGCCTTATTCTCCCTCATTTAGGGGGGTGTTGTGTAGGAAAGTACCCTCTTTTTCTCATGTTACCCACAATTTCTGCCTGATGTCAGTGTGTTTTTGACCATGTCACTGGGATCCCCGCTGGTTAGGACACCAGTGCTTATGCTTTATGTCCTGTTTGTCAGTGTGTTTCACTGTTTTCTAAATAGTCACTGGAGTCCTGCTAATCAGGACCCCAGTGCTCATGCTCTCTCTGTTTCTAAAACTTTCACTACATACTGATAACTCAGTATTTCACTCCAAATTAGCATACTGGTCCCCCCTTATAAGTCCCTAGTATATGGTACATAGGTACCCATTTTGCCACCCATAGGGAGCCAATGCAAAGGCTTCTACAGGACTACCATTACAGCCTGTGTGAAATAGTGCATGCACTATTTCACAGCCATTTTCACTGCACCAGGTCACTTATAAGTCACCTATATATCAGGTCTTCCAACCCTGAAGGCTGGGTGTAAAGTACCTGTGTGTAAGGGCACCGCTGCACTAACAGAGGTGCCCCCACTTCATCCAGGCTCATTTTCCCAGATTTCCTGAGTGCAGGGATGCCATTTTAAGTGTGCACTGGACATAGGTCAATACCCATGTCCAGCTTCACAATGGTAACTCCCAATATGGCCAAGTAAGGTGTCTAATACCTGGGAATTGTACTCCAATGCTGATTCCAGTATTAGTTGCAGAATCCCATTCACTCTGGGGGCTCCACAGTGGACCCCCAGTACTGCCATACCAGCCCTCTGAGGTTTTCCAGGCAGCCCCAGCTGCTGCCACCTCGCACACAGGCTTCTTCCCTCCTGGGGCTTGAGCAGCTCAATCCCAGGAAGGCAGAATGAAGCATTTCCTTTGGGAGAGGGGTGCTACACCCTCTCCCTTTGGAAATAGGCGTTACTGGCATGGGAGGGGTATCTTCCCGGAGCCTCTGAAAATGCTTTGAAGGGCACAGATGGTGCCCTCCTTGCATAATCCAGTCTACATCTGTTCAGGGACCCCCAGTCCCTGCTCTGGTATGAAACTGGGCAAAGGAAAGGGGAGTGACCACTCCCCTGTCCATCACCACCCCAGGAGTGGTGCCCAGAGCTCCTCCAGAGTGTCCCTGGATTTTACCATCTTGGATTTCAAGGTGGTGTGGCACTCTGGGAGCATCTGAGTGGCCAGTGCCAGCAGGTGACCTCAGTGACCCATCCTGATAGATGCTTACCTGGTTCGGTGACCAGTCCCCCTCTCAGGGCTATTTAGGGACTCTCCTCTGGGTGGTTCTTCAGATTTGGATTGCAAGACTCCAGCAGGAATCCTCTGCATCCTTTACTCCATCTTCTACCGACCTAACAGCTACTGACTGCTCCAGGAACTCTTCAAAACTCCAATAAAGAAACTAAGGTGACTTCTGCAACATTGTATCTTCAGCTCCTGCCAGCAACTGCAACAGTTTTTAGGTTGTGCATCCTTAGAGGACTTCCTGTCTTCAGCCTGCACCAGAAGAACCGAAGGAATCTCCTTTGGAGTGACGGAGTCACTTCGCTGCTTCAGCAGGCAACTCTCAGCAATGTCGACCGGAGGCTTGGGTCCCCTCTCCAGATGACAGGCATGGATCTAGCAACACGGGTGGTAGACTAAAGTGACTCTGACAGTCCCAATGTCCAGCTGTCCAACTTTGGTGGAGGTAAGAGCTTTGCGTCCCTACACAAGACAGTACCCCTGTGCACAGAGTGACTTGCAGTTGCTAAGGCTTGTGTGCGACCTTTCAAAAAGTTCTTTGTGCACAGCACAGCTTAGGCCCCCAGCACTCCATCCTGCGACGCACAGCTTCCTGATTGGTTCTCCATCGGCGTGGGAATCCTTTGTGTCGTGTTGCATGGGCGTCCATTTGCACCTCCTTTGTCCCCATGCTGTGGGTCTCCTGTGCACACTGCCTGGTCTTCTGAGGCTATCTGAGTTGCTGAGTGTCCCCTCTGTCTCCTCCTCTTTGGTAGGGGCCACCAGGTCCCTCCTGGTCCCGTACAGCGCCATTATTCTCTAACCGCAAGCTTTGCGTGTGCCAAGGCCTGTTGGTGGAATCCAGCAATGCAAACCAGACTGCATTCATCCATCCGGTGTGGGACATCTTCTGCACCAACCAGGAACCCGCATATGTCTTCTTTGGTGCAATACTGACTTTGTCTTCTCACTGGCGATTCTTCTTTGCACCTTCATCTGGGTTAGCAAGGTTCCTGTTCTCCCTGGACTCTTCAGTGCTTCTTGGACTTGATCCCCTTCTTCAACCGGTCTTCAGGTCCAGGAATCCATTGTTGGTGTCTAGCAGTCTCTTCTGGTTTTTGAATTGTCTTCTATCATGACTTCTTGTGTGTTTTAGGAAAGTTGCTGTATTTTACTACTGCTTTCCTGGGCTCTGGGGTGGGGTATTTTGCTTACCTTTGGTGTTCTCTTACACTCCCAGAGCTGCTCTACACACTACACTTGCCTAGGGGGAATTCAACATTCGCATTCCACTATTTTAGTATATGGTTTGTGTTGGCCCTAGGCCTATTGCAATCTATTGTATTTTCTACTGTTTGCACTATTCTATGACTGTTTACCTACCTGATTTTGGTTACTAGTGTATATATTGTGTATAATACTTTACTTACCTCCAGAAGGAGTATTGCCTATAAGATATTTTTGGCCTTGTGCCACTAAAATAAAGTACCTTTATTTTTGGTAACACTGAGTATTGTCTTTTATTGTGTATAAGTACTGTGTGACTATAGTGGTATTGCAGGAGCTTTGCATGTCTCCTAGTTCAGCCTAAGCTGCTCTGCTACAGCTACCTCTAGACAGCCTAAGCTGCTAGAACACTGCCTACATTTCACTAATAAGGGATGACTGGACCTGGTATAAGGTGTAAGTACCGTAGGTACCCACTACAAACCAGGTCAGCCTCCTACACTAGGGACTTATAAGGGGGTACCAGTATGACAATTTTGGGTGAAATACTGGGTTACCAGTATGCAACAACACAATTTATAGGTAAGAGAGCATAGTCACTGGGGTCCTGGTTAGCAGGATCCCAGTGAACACAGTTAAGCATAGTGACATCAGGCAGAAGATGGGGGAAACCATGGCAAAAAGAGGGTACTTTCCTACAAATGTCTCAGGTGTGCTGCTTGTTTTCTTCATGTTCTCAACCATGTGTGATCGCAGACCCAGCACATAGCTAGCACATTCTTCTTGGCTTCTTTGAGAGGCTTCGTCCAGGACTCTCTCACCAAGCATAATGGGTGTCTTACAGGGTGCTCAAACAGTAATTCAAAAAGGCTGGATCCAACCCCTTTCTGTGACATCCCATCTCCTTCTGAGTTTGTCAGACAAACCCATGGTCATGCCCTTCAAGCTCTTATTAAATCTTTCCACCAGACCATTGGTTTGGGGATGAAAGGGGGTGATCAACTTATAAGTAACACCACACTCATCCTACCTTGCTTTCAGATAGGCTGACATAAAATGTGTGCCTCCATCTGAGACCACCTCCTTTGGGAATCCCACTCTGGTGAACACACCAAGGCCCTGATTTTTACTTTTTGGTGCAAAACTGCACCAACTCAGTTTTGCACCAAAAAGTTTAGCACGGGCTTGCACCATTTCTGTGCACCAGCTGGATACCATATTTATAGAATGATGCAAAGGGTAGGCTGGTGGCAAAAAAAATGGCTTTAGTCGGGTTGGGCTGGCAGTATGGAAGAAGGGGTTTTTGCACCAAAAAATGACGTTAGGCAGGTTAGAGTAAAAATAAATGACTCTAACCTGCCTAGAGTCATTTTCTGACGCAAAACCATCCATACCACATGACTCCTGTCTTAGAAAAGACGGGAGTCATGCCCACCACCCCAGTGGCCAGCACAGGGGACCAGGGTCTCCTGGGCATGGCCAATGCACCCAGTGCCATTTAAGGGGGCCCATTTCAGGGCCCCCAGTGACACTTTAAAGATAAAATAAAATACTTACCTGTACTTACCTGGGATGGGGTTCCCCATCCTCCGTTGTCCCTCTGGTGTGGGTGGGGGTGTCCTTGGGGCCTGAGGAGGGCACCTGTGGGCTTATTCCATGGTGTTCTACTATGGAAATAGGCCCACAGGTCCCCTAACGCCTGCCCTGACCCAGGCATTTAAAAATGGGGCAAAGCAAGTTTTGCCCCATTTTTTTACCCCTCCTCCCTCCCGTGCACCATTTTTGCACAGGAGTATAAATATGGCGTTAAGGCCATAGAGTCATTTTTTTGCACGGGAACACCTGCCTTGCATCTCATTATGGCAAGGTAGGTTTCAACTTTCAAAAAATGATTTTAACTCCATAAATGTGGTGCTAGACAGGTCTAGCACCAAATATAAATGTGGAGTTAGTTTTGCACTGAATTAGAGTAAAACAAAAATGACTCTAATTCGGTGCAAACAGAGTATAAATATGCCCCCAAGTAGGGTCCTAGCCACTGTGGGAGCAGTGACTGTTCTGAGGGGTATTGCCTCAAGGTACTTGGTGGCATGGTCCACAACCACCAAAATGTACCTGTTGCCTGAGGAAGTTGGTGGGTGCAGGGGACAGACAATGTCAATCCCCATCCTCTGAAAGGGTCCCAACCACTGGCAGCGGTATCAAGGGAGCCTTTGGCTTGTCCCCTGCCTTGTCACTGGCATAGCAGGTGACAGAGGAACTGCAAAACTCCTTGACTTTCTCTGACATTTGGGACCAATAGAAATAGTTGACCAGCCTGTTCCAGTTCTTGGTCTGGCCCAAATGTCCAGCTAAGGGAATAACATGGCTTAAGGTTAGGAAGAATTTTCTATACTTCTCGGGGACCACCACTCTCCTGGTTGCCCATGGTCATGGTGGGGTTACCCTTCTTTCCACCTCTGACCATTCAGATTCTTTCAGATCATGTCCCAGCAGACATTTTACTGAGAGGGCAGCCGCTACAGCTACCTTCTTAGGTCCAGTCACACTTCCCCATTCCAGGCTCACCATGGCCCTGGGATGGAGTTTGCTTCTGCTATCTGCATTTGTTACTTGGTGGAAGATACCAGCTAAGACCTGTTCTGGAGAAACCAGCTTCTCTGTGACGATTGTCACATTGGCTCCTGTATCTCTCAGAGCTTCCACCTCAGTCCCATTGACTCCAGGCCCCTGCCTATACCTCTCAATGCTGGGAGGTACGGTGGCCATAGTTGCAATATCTACCCAACCCAAGGACACTAAGGTGACCTCTGGGTATCCTGATCCCAGTCCTGGGCCATCTTCCACCCCCACACCAACACTAGAAATCCCATGGGACTGCCTAACAGTAGTGGGCTTCTTGTAGCAGATAGCATCCCCTCCCTTGTGTCCAGGTTGATGACACTCGAAACACTTGCCTGCCTTTGGAAGCTCCTGATACTTTCCTGCCTTAACAGGATCATAATGCTTCTCCTGATACCCTTTCCCCTTAGAAGTTGCATGGGATGGAGCTCCCCCACCCTGAGAAGTTTTTGGGGACTCTTGTGAGGACTCTTTAGACTTTTTGTCATCCTTTCCTTGGTTCTTCCCCTGAGAAGAACTATGTCCTCCCTTTTTCTGGTCACCCCCTGGTTAACCCTAGTTCTTAACCAGTAATCTGCTGTCTCCCCCAGCTCTCCAGGATTGGTCACCTTAGAGTCAACTAGATACTGGCAGAGCTTCTCTTGGGCACAGTTAGTTAGAAGGTGCTCCCTCATAATCAAATTGTAAAGCCCCTCAAAGGTACTTACCTTGTTGCCCTGTATCCAACCCTATAGTGCCTTAACTGACATGTCCACAAAATCAACCCAGGACTGAGTGCTTGTCGTCTTGGTGTCCCTAAACTTGAGCCTATACTGTTCTGGGGTCAGACCAAACTTCTTGGTTAAGCACCTCTTCATACTAGGGTATGAATCTACCTCCTCCCCACTTAAAGTCAGAACCCTATCCCTTCCAGAGTTGGGGATCAACTCCCATAGAAGTGAACCCCAGTACTGAGGCTTAACTCTCCTCATTTGGAGGGCCCTCTCAAAGGCCCCCAGCCACTTGTCTATATAATCCCCCTCTACATAGGCAGGAACACCCCCTTGGGTAATCTGGGGCAAACTCCTCCACCCATGGACATCACAGCTTCTCTGCCACTGCCACCATCTTGGTTCTCTTCCGTTGCCCACTTTTTCTTTGCCAGAGCCAGCTTTTCTGCCTCCAAATCTATATATGCTAGCTGGGCCTCCAGCTCTCTTTCTCTAAGGGACAGGTTCTGTCCTTCTGAAGGGATCCCCTTCCCTCAACTAGCTTTGGGTATAGCCCTAGTAACTGTGTGCTGTGACGACTGGTCTTCCTCATCCTAACAAAGGCTCAGATGCCCCCCCTCCCCTGAGTGGTTGGAACTAGCATCCTCCCCTGCTCCTTCCTCCTTTGGAGCTTCCTCTGGGCCTACTTCTTGGGCCACAGCCCAGACTGTCAGTGATTAAGTCAGAACATTCTTCCTGAGGTTAGTGGCTCCAGGCAACCACCTCTCAGTCGACAACCCCCTGAGCTGGACTACAGTCATTCTGGGTAGGACAGCCATATTAAGCTCCATGGTTCCCTAGTTTTGTAAACATTGCAATCAGGAATGTAATAAAATCACAAAAATGCAATAATTGAAATTAATCCAAATTAAAAATCAAAAACAATTTTTGCGCTAGGACAATTTAAAATATTTTTTATTTGCTTTACTTAAAACTGTAGTGTGATACTGAACACAAGTACTGGATCCCACCACTGCACACCAAAAATGTTGGAAAGTAGATTATTGGTAAGGGCAGGTAAGTACCTACACTTAGCACTTAGGTAGTTCTTCTCCCCCGGGTACATCCTTTGTGCTCAGGCCAGGCCACTTCACACCTCATCAAGGCAGCCTGGCCAGGCTGCCAGAGTCTGGCCAATCAGAGAAGGGCACTACAGAGCTGAAGTTGGCAACTTTTTAGGCAGAGATTAATGAAAACTCTTTACCTGAACTAATTATATTAAATCCAACAATTGTAAGTTGTGGGATTTATTATAACAATTCATTTGTTACCAAACTTGAGGTATCTGACACGTAAGGGGACTTTGTTAATTAAAATAAACTCTCCCCATTTTAGGCTATGGAGGCCATTCACTACAGTGAGGGAAAAACGAACTTGGCTATTTTATCTCACCAGGGCTTATAAAACAATTTTTATAAGGTCCCTGCTTATAGTTACATGGCACCCAACACTAAGGGCACATAGGGCACGCCTTAGGGATGGCTTATATGTACAAATAAGATAGTTTAAGGCTTTGTAAGCCCTTTTAATGCCAAATCCGAATTTGCATATAACTTAAGTTTAAAAACCTGGCCTTAAAAATGACACTTGGGTGCACTACTTATGCTGGGGTCCCTAAACCTACACCACCTATTATAGATTAGAGTCTTATAGGTAGGTTAATACTGCCAATTATAATTAGCCTAATTTGCATATCCACTTTATACAGAGCACTTGCCCTGGGATTGGTAAGCAGTACCCAGGGCACAGCCAAGAGTCAGTAACCACCATTATCTATCCAAAACGCTAGGGGGTGGCCAGGGCAAAAAGGAGGACTTTCCTACACTGATCAATTGTATTGAACCTTGTTTAGCCTTGTTAGTGAGTATTTCTAGAGAGGAAAATGTGAAACACTTGCCACTCATCACATGGTCCCTTTCCAAGTTTCTGACACTTGTGGTTAATTTTGTGCAAAAATACTTTATTAGTTTTCCACATTTTGCGCAGAAACATGCCACTTATTTGTGTGTTTTGCAAATGGAACCCAAAACGTATTTATTTATAAGGCTCTTGAAAACACATGGAGCTGTGTTATCATATTGGTGCTTTCTTCACAAATGCGCTTCTGGGAGCTCAGTCTTTTGTAACATAAGCAGGTGAATACAAGAACCATGAATGGCATATTGGAAATCGAAATTGTGACTGGATTTACTATGCATTTCCTTGACATACTGAAGCACTCTTTGGCTGAGCTGATCATTCCTTCTAATGGAACTCTTGTGCAATTCTCATTTACTAAAGGTCCTTGTACACAGATGAAGGTTTGAGGACTGTACTTAGCCTGAAAATGTCCCTGATCTAGTTAACAATAAGAACATTAACTGTAGGACTCTATTGGATACAACTCCAATACAAGAATATTCTTCTTTTAGGTCAATGTAGGGTAATAACAGCTTCCTGAGCTGTTCAAGACATTATTTCTCTCTTTGAATCACTGCATGATTTGTTCTGTGTGTCTAGTGCTTAAGGTCAAGTTAGTTCTCTTAAGGAGTTCCTCCAATCCAAAGTATCTGCAGGGTGCTAGGTTCCAAACAGCTTGTAAGGAATACATTTCTTATGAAGAGTTTTCTTGACAAACTCAATGGCAGGAGGTGAAAATAATGACTTGCAAAATGCACAGTTACTTCTTCAGTGACAAAATATTTGTATTATAAAATAGAGCAGTCCTATAAAACATGTCAGTAAGAGGATTCAATAATTTAGGAATACTCAGAAGATATGTTTTATCAAACAGGTTTAGGGGTCTTGAGAGAAAGCACCTATTTGTGAACAAATTCATAGAACATCCTTTTCTCCCATTTTCTCTGTTTATGTTTTGTTGTCTTTTTTTATGCAGTCACAAAAGGGTGGTTTTTGACAAACTAAAATATCTATACTCCTCCACAAAACACACAAGATGGTAAGCTTTTTTCATGAGCCTATTTTCCCTCAGCTTTGATCCACTGCACTATATGGCATTTCTAGCTATTTACCAGAAATATTAAATAACTAAGGGGGTCATTTTTACCTCGGCGGCGGACCGCCGTGCGGAAGACCACCAGTGGTGGCGGTTTGCCCTCGGCGTATTATGACTGTTGGCAGCTCTCCGTCCTTTTTCGGACAGAGAGCCGCCAACAGCCATACTGGCGGGCGGCGGGGAAGTGGAGGTTGCTCCACCGCCACGTCAACAGAACACTGCCCACCGAATCATGTCCTGTGATTCGGCGTAGTGGTGTTCTGTTGACGGTGTGGTGTCGGCGGAGCAGCCCCCATGGATCCCCTCCCCTCCTGGAGGATCGACGGACCAGGTAAGTCGATCGTCCGTTAGGGGAGGGGGTAGGGCGGGTGTTGTGTGTTGTGTGGGTGCATGGGGGTGTGCGTGTGTGTATGTAGTGGGGGTGTGTGAGTGCGTATATGCTTGCGGTGGTCTTGTGAGGTTGGGAATGAGTGCGTGTATGACTGTAAGTATGTCTATATGGTTGTGTGCATGTATGTTTGAATGTGGGTGTGCATGTCTGACTGTGCGTGTGGATGTTGGCATGTATGTTGGTGTGTGTGTATGTGTGTTGGTGGTGCCTGCGTGCGTGGGGTCCTGCCACCTTTGGGGGGTGGCAGGGGTGGTGGGGGGTGTAGGGGAGGGAGTCGGGGTGGGGGTGGGGGAGACCCCTATCACTGCCAGGGAAGGAATTCCCTGGCACTGATAGTGCTTACCACCACAGATTTCATAGCGGTTCCAAACCGCATGAAATCCTTGGCGGTCAGCCGGGTCAAAATACCGCCGGCGGTATAGTGACGACCGCCGGGCTGGAGACCCTGGAACGGAGAAGCGGCGGATGACCATGGTGGTAACTGCCATGGTCATAATTCCAAAAAAAAGACCGCCAGCCTGTTGGCGGTCTTACCGCCGCTTCTCCGCCTTCCGCCAGGGTCGTAATGACCCCCTAAGCGTCTCATTTAAAGGAGGGTGGAATTGGAAAATGGTAATAAATCAGTAGGTATTCTATCTCACCAAACCTCCAGTTTCCATAATTTGGCCCTCATTACGACCCTGGCGGTGGGGGATAAAGTGGCAGTAATACCGCCAACAGGCTGGTGGTAATTACAGCCAAATTTTTACCATGGCCAATAGACAGCAAATGTACCACACCGACCACCTGGCGGAAACAACAGTCAGCACGGTGGTACCCGCCTACAGCCAAAAGGAAGACAAAGTACCGCCCACCATATTTTGACCCTGCAATCTGCCACCTTTTCTGGGGCGGTACCAATGCCATCAAAAGCCTGGTGGAAACAGATCACAAAAGTCAAAGGACTCACCATTGGAGACACAGGGAAGAACAACTCTGCCATGGAACCCGAACTGCAAGTCTTCCCGATGACCTTCTACGTTATGCTCCACCTGGAACACCAATGCCAGCGTAGGCGACAACGGTGAGTGCAGCAGCCTAGCACACAAGGGAGGGTGAGAGGAAAATGAAAGTGACACACACTCGCACAACACACACAGACACACATGCCCCATACACACAACAGCTGCATTACAAAAACAATTTGACCCTGAAAATCTGCAGAATAATGCAAGGACAACAAGAATTGACGAAAGTGATTGTTATCAGTCCAACAATAAAATCAACAATCCGATTTGGCCATGAAACAGATATGTACACTTGTATAAAACAAAAGGTACAATGCCCAGTCCATAGTTCAAATGGCCCACATGGCCACAGGGCACAGTCCAAGGCCCCACTCGAATCCTGCACCAATCTGGATAGAACACTGCAGGGGCATCAGTAATCAAACAGACAAGCACCTCAGGGGAAGAGCAGGGGCACCTCAGTCAGATGCGTGAACAAGCCCACTAGTTCTGGAGGCAGCAGCATGGCCATTGCTTTGCCCTGGGGAGTGCAAGGCCACAGTCTCTCAAGTAGGTGTTTTCCCACTGGTTGTGGAGGGGGCAACATGCCCTGTATGCCCTGTGCTTTGTCCTGGGGAGTGCAAGCCACAGTCTTTCAAGTGGGTGTCTTGCCCACTGGCTCTGGAGGGGGCAGGCCGCACAATAGCCCCTGAAGGCTGGACTACATGGCATCTGCAGGCACGGATGGCTGCACTGCGGTGGTGGTTGGGGGAGGATCCTGGTCAGCCCCTGCACTCTCTGATGGCTGCACTTTGGTGGTGGTTGGGGGAAACTCCTGGTCAGCCCTGTACTCGCTGATGGCTGCACTGTCGTGGTGGTTGGCTGAGGCTTCTGGTCAGCCCATGCACTTTCTGATGGATGCACTGAGGTGGTGATTGGGGGAGGATCCTGGTCAGCCCTGTACTCGCTGATGGCTGGACTGTGATGGTGGTTGGGGGAGGCTTCTGGTCAGCCCCTGCACTTTCTGATGGCTGCACTGAGGTGGTGGTTGGGGGAGGATCCTGGTCAGCCCCTGCACTCTGTGATGGCTGCACAACCACGGCTGGCAGTGGGGGCCCTGTGACAGCTGCTGGTGGTGGCAGTGTTTGGCTGACAGCTTCTGCTGGTGTAGATTGCCTCCTCTCCTCCTGTTCATGGGTTGGGGATCCCTTACCCTTCCTGGGAGGGGTGAATGGGGTCTTCCCCCCTCTGCCTGGTGGTGCAGGATCCTTCCCCTTCTTTCCAGCTGGTGTAGGCTCCTTCCCCTTCTTCACAGCTGGTGCAGGCTTTTTCCCCTTCTTCGCAGCAGGTGCAGGTTCCTTCCCCTTCTTCACAGCTGGTGCTGGACTCTTCCCTTTCATCCCAGGTTGTGCTGCCTCCTTCAGTATTGTTGGTCTGGAATCCCTACCACCACGAGTAGGTGGTGCTACTACTTGCCCGTGAACTGTTTGGCTTAGGTGCTGGGCTGGGTCCTTGCTACCCTGCCCATGTGTGCAGGTCAGGGGAGGGGTAGGGAAGAGTTCAATCGTAGAAAGGAAAAGCTTTTTAGGTACTTTGGGGGAGGAAGAGGAAGGAGTAATGGGAGTGGAGGATGAGGGAGTGGTCGTCGGAGGTGTATGTTTGCTGGATTTGGGTGCAGGTGCATGGGCTGTATGCTGTTGTGAGGTGGATGGCTGTTGGGTGTCTGAGTGCTTGCGTTTGTGTCCTTTAGGAGGGGGGACAGACACTGTGGGAGAGGAACCAGGGAATGCGTGCATGGATGTTGTGGAAGTGTCTGCCATTGAGTTGTGTGTTCTGCTTGGTGTGCTGATGATGCTGGTAGTGAATATTGATGTAGTGCATGCAGGTGTGGGTGTAGATGTAACTGGGTGGGAGGTGGTGGAGGAGGGGGAGACAGTGGAGACAGTGGATGTTGTCATGTCTGCAGCTGAATGGGGTTTGTGTGAGTGCCTGTGGGATGAAGTGTGGTGCTTGTGTTTTCCTGTGCCACTTTTGGGTGTTGTCTTGTGTGCATGCGTGTCTGCCTGTGTGCTTGGGATGGGTTGGGATTGAGGCGAATGGGAATGAGAAGTGGAAGCTGGAGGGGGGACAGCTGAAACAGGGACATTGGCTGCCTTCAGAGAGGAGGCCAGAGCCTGAATCGATCTCTGTTGGGCTGCCAATACATTGTGAATGCCCTCCAGGAATTTATTGCATTGTTGCATCTGAGATGCCTGCCCCTGGATGGAATTCACAATGGTTGATTGACCTACAGAGATGGAGCTCAGGAGGTCAAAAGCCTTCTCACTCAGGGCAGCAGGGCTCACTGGGGCAGGGCCTGAGGTGCCTGGGGCGAAGGAGATGCCCACCCTCCTGGTTGAGCGGGCACGGGAAACTCGCTGAGGGGCTACTGGGGGGGCGGTGCTGTTACGGGGGTTGCATTGTACCTGCAGCTGGAGTGGTCACAGAAGTGTCTGCCACCACCAGGGAGCTCCAATCAGAGGAGGTTTCAGAGTCTGTGTTGTCCCCTCCAGTCTCTGCTGTGGTGCTCCCCTCACCCTCTGCCCCATCGGTGACCTCAGCATAGGTGGACTCTGCCTCCAGGGTCCTGTGGGATGCAGGTCCCTCTGTCGCCGGTGCCTCTGCTCCTCCACCAGATGATGCTATTGCACATAAGGACAGAATGACAAAACAAGAATGGGGGGAGAGAGACAAAGGATACACAGGGGCAATGACTGCACCAACACCACCGTTGGCGTACCCAGCACCCTCACACAGAGAGAACAGGCCTATGCACTATGCATGGCACTACCAGTGAAATGGCTAGTCACCAAGGAATGAGGAGGGGCACACACTGGCAACTGCAGCATACCTGGGACACACGCAGCCCTGCCCAGAAGTGAATACTAACAAGCTAGGTAAGCAGTATTTTACATTCAAACCCTTAGCCACCAGATGACCCCGCTGCTATACCTAGCCTGGCCTAGGGGCACCCAAGGACACACAACCAGCACCTATATACCACCCCACCAGCCGTACGTTATAATGATAGCCACTGTACTCACCCCCTTGTGGCTGCTGTGATGCCCTCAAGCACCCATCCAACTCAGGGTAGGCCACCGCCAGTATGCGGGCTATCAGGGAGGTCAGGGTCCGACGGGCACCCCTTCCTCATTGGGAGGCCATCCCCAGCTGGGTCTCCATGGTCTTCTGTGCCCAGTGTCTCAGGTCCTCCCACCGTTTCCAACAGTGGGTGCTTCGCCTGTCATAGACCCCCAGGGTCTGCATCTCACTGGCGATGGCACTCCATATCCCATTCTTTTGATGGGCGCTAGCCTGCAAAAGCAATACAGACAGGAGGACACCATTAGACAAACAGTCCAGTCTGTCACACAAATGGCCAACCATACCCGCTTGCATCCCCATTGGCACACACATAGCCTAGCCCACAACATGTACACCGCCAAGAGGACTTCCACCCACCCCCCCTTAAATGATGCCTTCACACACAATTCCATGCATTCATGCCACATGCATTGTACCCTCAGTGTTCTCACCTGTTGTTCTAGAGGCCCACACAACATTTCATACTGGGGTAGGACCCCATCCACTAGTCGCTCCAACTCCTCAGAAGTGAAGGCTGGAGCCCTTTCCCTGGTCACATGGGCCATGGTAGGTTCCAGACACAGGTCACAGCAGCACATGCAGTGTAGGTCCTCCTCTGTGGAAGGCCAGGAAACAAGTGAGGAATCAGATAGAAAATGGCTGTCACATCCGCAGTGGTGCATACCGTCACCGCTGGCGTAGATCCCTATTGGCCACTGTATCCCATAGGGCCCAATATTAACCAATGAGGAATTGCACGGCGGTTCACGACCGCCACGGCACACAATGTCAGTGGCATTACCTCACTTCCACCTGTCCCTCCACACAGGACAGGTGGTTGCCATTTCATGGGGGATGAACAGGCCTATTGATAATTGCTGCGTCACAGGATCCATAGGCACATACTTCATAAATTACACTGTCCCATAATATGTTTGCACATTGTGGACTGTTGTTGTGGCTCCATTGTTCAGTTTGTGACAGCCTACTCACTCTTGTGTCCCTTAGATACCTACCGCTGTAGATGAATAGGACATACCCCCATGTACAAACCCCTGGTGGACTTGGGGGACACTGGAATACAGGTAAATAACACTCACCTATGGACTGGACGGGGCCACAATCACAGAGCTGTGTGCCCAATTGGAACCTGACCTGATATCAGCTATCCGTAATCCCACTGGGATCCCCCCTCTTGTACAGGTTCTATCAGTGCTCCATTTCCTGGCAATAGGTTCTTTCCAAGTGACAGTGGGCTTGGCATCAGGAATGTCACAGCCGGTGTTCTCAATCGTGCTAACAAGAGTCTTGTCTGCCCTGATCAAACACATGTGCAGCTACATTGCTTTCCCGCAGGTTGAGGATTTGGCCACTGTGAAGACCGGGTTTAATGCAATGTGGCATATCCCCAATATTATTGGGGCGATTGACGAAACACACATTGCATTTGAATCCCCCCGCCAGAATGAACACGTGTTCAGGAATCGTAAGAGTTTCCACTCCATCAATGTGCAGATGGTGTGCTTGGCGGACCAGTACATCTCCCACATCAATGCTAAGTATCCTGGGCCGGTGCATGATCCCTTTGTCCTGAGGAATAGCAGCATCACAAATGTGATGTCCCAACTACAGAGGCACAGGGTGTGGCTAATAGGTGAGCCCTGGTTCCCACCCAGTATATGTTGGTCTATACCTATGGTGTTGGCCATATAGAATAGTGTGTGGCTAAATGTTGTCCCTCAATATTTGCAGGTGACTCTGGTTACCCAAACCTATCATGGCTGCTGACCCCTGTGAGGAATACCAGGGCAAGGGCAGAAGAACGTTATAATGAGGAACATGGGCGAACAAGAAGGATCATTGAAAGGACCTTTGGCCTCCTGAAGGCCAGGCTCAGGTGCCTCCATCTGACTGGTGGATCCCTGTGCTACTCACTTAGGAAGGTCTGACAGATAGTAGTGGCATGCTGCATGTTGCACAACCTGGCCCTCAGACGGCATGCACCTTTTCTGCAGGAGGAGGAGACTGGAGATGCCCCTGTGGCAGCATTGGACCCTGAGGACAATGAGGAGAAGGAGGCAGAGGATGAGGATGTGGACAACAGAACATGAGTGATACATCAGTACTTCTAGACTACTAGGTGAGACGGTGCAACTTCACATTTCTATGTGTATTGGTGTATTCTGTGTGGCATTGGCATGCTGACATTACCCACTTCTTTGCCCTACTTACTTTTACCTATGGATATTCATTTTGCAGATGTTGGTGATATGACAACATTCTCCTGGTGTGATCACAACAGCCAGATACAGGTCATTCATTCAATGCTCATACTGCTTACAGTTCATTTGCAATGGTTGTAGCTGTTTCAATCAATACAAATCTGCAATACATGAAATATTAGTAGTCGATTTTTATCCAAGAGTGTTTATTGTTGTGCTAAAATATAGAGAGGAAAGTTCAATGGAATGGAGTAATGATGGAGGAAAGTCCAGGGTATTGTTCCAGTCTCTTTGTAGCACAGGTGCATTGTCCATTGGAACGTAGGAAGGGGAGCAATGGCAGTTCAAGGTTGTTGACTTTTTTTCCTTATGCAGGGTCATCCCCAATCTTATTTCCTCCTGCCTCCTATTTTGTCTGACCTGTTTTTGTTTGCTTTTGGACTCTGAGCACTTTACCACTGCTAACCAGTGCTAAAGTGCATATGCTCTCAGTGTAAATTGTATTGTTGATTGGTTTTTCCATGATTGGCATATTTGATTTACTAGTGAGTCCCTAGTACAGTGCACTAGAGGTGCCCAGGGCCTGCAAATCAAATGCTACTAGTGGGCCTGCAGCACTTGTTGTGCCACCCACATTAGAAGCCCTGTAAACATGGCTCAGCCCTGCCACTGCAGTGTCTGTGTGTGCAGTTTTAAACTGCCAATTGGACTTGGCAAGTGTACCCTCTTGCTCGGCCTAAACCTTCCCTTTTTTACATGTTAGACCCCCCTAAGGTAGGCCCTAGGTACCCCCATGGGCAGGGTGCAGTGTATGTTTAAGGTAGGACATATACTAATGTGTTTTATATGTCCTGAGAGTGAAATACTGCCAAATTCATTTTTCACTGTTGCAAGGCATGTTCCTCTCATAGGTTAACTTGGGGTCTGCTTTAAAAAAATTATTAAAGTGTAAATTCCCTTTGGGAGCAGATAGACATGTGGAGTTTGGGGTCTCGAAGCTCACAATTTTAAAATACATCTTTTAGTAAAGTTGGTTTTAAGATTGTGTGTTTGAAAATGCCACTTTTTTGAAAGTGGGCATTTACTTGCTTAAACCATTCTGTGACTCTGCCTGTTTGTGGATGCCATGTCTGGGTTAGTTTAACAGTTGGGCTGTTTGTACCTCTCTCTAGACAGTGACACAAAGAGAGCTGGTGTGTAGCCTGCATATCCTGATGAGCCATCTGTGCTAGGAGGGAGGGGAGGAGTGTTCACTTACAACTGAAAGAGCTGTGCCTGCCCTCACACAATGCAGTCTCCAACCTCCTGGTGTGTGTCTGGGTCCAGGCCTCGGCAAGGCAGGATTTCACGAACAAGAGAGCCTTTCCTTTGAAGTAAGCCTACTTCAAAGGCCAAAAGGCACCCAAACCCACAGACTTGAGATCATTTCATGGACATCAAGAGGAACCTCTGCCTGGAGAAGAGCTAAAGAGCTGAGGAAAAGTGCTGCTCTGCCTGTGACTGTGCTTTGTGGAGCTATCCTGTAGTTGCTGCTTCTGCCTGTGCAAGGGGACAAAGACTGTACTTTGTTATGGATTCCTGCTTGTGAAGAAATCTCCAAGGGATTGTCCTGAGCTTGCCTCCTGTTGTTGAGGTCTCGGGGCCATCAAAGACTTCTCCTGCCAGCACCTGGACTCTCTTCTGAGTCTCCTGCCCTGTCAAGTGGTGCCCTATTCAGTTCCTGGGGCCTTGGAAGGTGAAGCTGGCAGACCAAGACTGAAAATCCAGACACAGACCGCCATGCGGGGAAAATATTGATGCACCTTCCGAGATGCAGCTGAAAAATGACATGCCGCTGGCTTTTCGGCTGGAAGATCGACGCACGCAGCTGGACAAACGACGCGCAACACCTGCTGACAGAGGCTGATAACGTTGCAACCCACACTGTGCGGTTTTGCTGATACCTTGGGCAGGATTTTCAACGCCAACTTTGCTGGGCATGGAAAAAGGACGCATCGCCTGGACCCCAATGCAGCCCGGATCGGCGCATTGCTCTCCTGTGTAGAGAAAAAACAACGCATGCCGACCTGACCTGAGAAGGAGAAATGATGCACGGTCTTACTTGCAGGTGAGAAATCGTCCATCGCTAACCTTTATCAATGCACACACTCCCGTGAGTGTTATTTTGACACTACCCAGGTACTTTTCAACGCTATCAGTCTATTTACTGTTTACTAAGGGACTTAAGATGCTTTTGCTTTTAAAATGTATAACTTGACTTGTGTATGTTGGATTTTTGTCGCTTTCATTTTGTTTTGTTTAGATAAATAGTTCCTATTTTTTTAAACCTGTGTTGTGTCATTTTGTAGTGTCTTCACTGAGTTACTGTGTGTGTTGGTACAAATACTTTACACCTACACTCTGAAGTTAAGCCTGCCTGCTTGTGCCAAGCTACCAAGGGGGTCAGCGGGATTAGCTAAGGGTGATTCTCCTTTACCTTGACTAGAGTGAGGGTCCTTGCTTAGACATGGGGTAACCAGACTGCTAACCAAAGACCCCATTTCTAACAAAGGTGGACAAGGTGATTGAGTGGGACACAAGGGGGACAATCAGGAGAGTTTAATTTCCTGACGGTGGTCTTGGCAAGTGTCTCTGGCTTCTGTCTGGTTTGCATTGAACGTTTGCGGGGTGGTTCACCTTCTGCAGAGGGAGGGGTGCTGGTGGCCTGTTGGTCCTGTGGCAGGGCCTTCTGGCCTCTAGCAGCAGGGGAAGTGGAGGGCTGTCCAGATGACTGGCTAGTGGTAGGGCCCGCTGGTGTGGTGTTGCCTCCCTCATGATGTTGGCCATGTCTGCCAGCACCCCTGCTATGGAGAGCAGGGTGTTGTTAATGGCCTGCAAGTCTTCACTGATCCTCTGATACTGTCCCTCTTGCAGCTGCCTGTTCTCCTGCACATTCTCTAGGATCTGGCCCATCGTGTCCTGGAAATCATTGTAGGCTCCCAGGATCTCAGAGAGTGCCTCCTGGAGAGTCTGTTCCCTTGTCCTGTCCTCCCCATGGTGCACAGAAGTCCTCCCAGTGTCCCTGTTGGCCTATGCCTCTGTCCCCTGAACAGTGTGCCCACTGCCACTGACCCCAGGTCCTTGATTGTCTTGTGTGCAAGGTGTGGCCTGGGATCCCTGTACAGGTGGGCACACAGCTGATTGACGTGTCCTGGGGACAGAGGTGTGGGTGCGCTAGATGGGTGCTGTGGTGTTGGTTCCTGATGAGGGAGGCTCTGTGGTGGTCTATGAATGGGCTTGGATGACCAACTGTGCAGTGGTCCCTTATGGGCCAGGTAGATCGCCCAGATCCTGAAGTCCAGAGTTACTGTCATCACCGTGAGCCTCTTCTGTTGGAGAACTGGATAGTGGTGGCACCTCCTCTCCAGTGACATTGGCTAGGGTACCTGTGGGGATGTAAATGATGTATTTTGCTTTAGGTGTCTGACATTTGTACTTCTGTAACTTCCCCTCTATGGTTGTTGTTCCCCTGCCAGCTTTTGCTTGTGTATGTTGGTGTACTGTGGTTATGATAGTTTCCCTATGCTGTGCATGCTTTGGTGAGGAATGTCCATGCAGGGCTGAGAGGGCTGTCCATGCACTTGTACAGAATGCAGGGCTTGGCATTGGGATTAATGAGATGTAATGGAGGAGTATGTGGGACGTGGTGGAGTGATGGGAGTGAGGGTGAGGGTGTGTGATGGCATGCAGGTATGGGGAGTGATAATTGTTAAAAGTGGACTTACCAGTGTCCAGTCCTCCGGCTACTCCGGCGAGTCCCTTAGGATGCAGTAATGCCAAGACTTGCTCCTCCCATGCTGTGAGTTGTGGGGGAGGAGGTGGGGGTCCTCCGCCAGTCCTCTGTATGGCGAGCTGGCGTCTTTCTGCTATGAAATGTACCTTCCCCCGTAGGTCGTTCCACCTTTTCCTGATGTTAACCCTTGTTCTTGGATGCTGTCCCACAGCATCAACCCTGTCCATGATTCTCGGCCATAGCCCCATCTTCCTTGCTATTGATATCTGCTGCACCCTTGCTCCAAAGAGCAGTGGCTCTACCCTGACAACTTCCTCCACCATGACCCTTAACTCCTCCTCAGTGAAATGGGGATGCCTTTGTGGTGCCATGGGGGTTGTGTGATGTATGTTGGTGAGGGTGTGTTGGGTAATGTGTGGGGGGTGTGTTGTGGAATGCGTGAGGGGTGTATGGGTGTGAGTGGTGTGTGTGTCTAGCTTTCTCTGTGCTCTTCTTCTCAGTCTTGTGGTGGCAATAGTTGTTGGTAAAGGGTTGTCGGTTATGTGGGTGGGTGTTTTATAGTGGTGTGGGTGTGTGGGTGTGCTGTGTGTATGGGTGTCAGGTGTTTATTGTTTGAATTGTCCAATGTAGTGTTGATTTGTATGGGTGTCCATTCTGAGCGCTGCGGTATGTACCATCAATGGTTTACCGCCGTTGAAAGTCCGCCGTGGTGATTCGTGGGTCATAATGTGACGGGCGTTGTTCTGTTGGCATAACGCTGTATGCTTTGGGACCATCACTTTATCATTGACCTTTGGTCTGGCGGATTTGTGTGTGTGTGCTGTATTCTGTCGGATTGGGGTGTGTGTGGCATAATATGGTGAAAGGATATTCGCCAGCGCAGCGGTAAGTTGGCGGCCGTCAGCACGGTGGTATGCGGCATTTACCGCCAATGTCATAATGAGGCCCTTTATTTTGATTCAGGAGACCTTTGTGTTTTTGACAGTGACACCTTAGATGGGTTTTCCATCAGGATCAACCAACTAGCACCCCTGCTTTGGAAAGTGCTGCCAGAATCAGAGCATCTTAAGTTTCACCCAATTTGCTCTAGGGCTGTCAACAATCATTTTTTTCTATCAATGACTGATGAGATGGGAACAGCAGGGGCGAGCAGGAAAATAAAGCAATAACACCTACCTTTAGGGAGAAAAGTCCCTGCTGCTTTGGGAGTTTGGTTCAGAAAAACAAGAAAGGAATTCTGAGAAATTAAGCAACAAAAATGACTACCACTTTGCATTGTCTGCTGCCTTCACTGCATCTGCTTTAGCATTGAATAAACTGAAAACACAAAGGGCCTTATTATGACTTTGGCGGTCGCATCATGGATCCTCCAAAACCGCGGGATGTGGCCACCATCATACAGGTGACATCCCCAGTCATTACAATGTTCCCGGTGGGCGGACCAGCGGGAGCATTGTACTACGACATTCCAGCCAGATTGACCAGCAGAAACAGTGCTGGGGTATTGGTCTCGGCTTCTTAAAGGGAGCTGAGGCCAATACTGTAGCACCTCAGCACCCTCTGAATATGCAATCCGATGGGCATGGGCAGTGCCTCCTGCACTGGCTTTTTGCCAGCCTTTACATGGCTGGGTGAATGCCAAGGAAAGGTTGACAGAAAGATGAGTTGTAATCAGCACGGCGGCGCTGAGTTCAGCACCACCGTGGCTGAGTACAACTCAGATCACGTCAGTCCATCGGAGACAACGTTCCTGGCAGTGATGATGGTCTTCTGGTGGGTCCCCCTGCTAGGGTTTGAATGTAGCAGTCAGACCTTTATATATATATATATATATATATATATATATATATATATATATATGTTGGATCTTTATAGGATTGCCGGGGGAGTGAAGGCAGTGGTCTCTGCCAACCTGGTGGGATAGCGGGATGCCCATCAAACTACGAATTAACCCATTGAACTGGTCATGTGACCTTGATTTATTCAATGAGCTTGTCAAATTTCCAACTAGTGGAAAATAATCATGTAAAGGCACTAATACTCCTTGGACCACTTTGGGCAGATGGCGAGCTTCAAGTTGTTGAAAGTGTGCAGACCTGGCGGCAGTGGAAGTGAGACTATTTCTTTCTTTTTATCCTTCTCTGCGGAAACAGCCTTATAATGACATATAAATCAAAGCAGATGAAGATTTAGTAGCCCTGCACAGGATACGACTACAGATTATTGCTACTGAATGTTCGGGGATTTCTAACATGGAGTTCAGCAGTCCCTTTGGAAATAATTTAATGAGATACCGAACCACTGACAAGATGAACTGCATAGTTAAAGAGCCAAGTAATTGCACTGTAAATGGGTTTACTTGCATTGCACTAGAGGATGAACAGAAAGAAGTCGACTGTGATAGATGGTTTTAATAAATAAGTAAAAGATGTTTGTGTAGGACGAAGCTGCCGTATTCTTAAAAGAAACTAGAGGTAGTGGTTTAAGATTTCAACGCTATCCAGTGAAAGGGACTAGACTGCAAAGTAATAACATTGTTTAAACAGGGGAACATCCAGATCCAATGAGAAAATATGAAGATTGAAAAAAAAAGCTGCTATTAGCAGGTTATTACTTTGTTTATCTAACAGAAACAGTTCACAACACCTCGGAAGTCACAGGAGATTCACATCAGCAAGACTTCACTCCCTATCATCTCCATCCATCTTTTCCAACATTTGGGTCAGTATATAGTTTTATGTTTCTCTGCTACAGGCAGCTTTAGCTGCCTTTTGGCAGATTTGTTGATTCTAATACATATGATATACTGATAATGGGCTTTGGGTCAGGCTCTTGATTAGATGCTGTTGATTAGATGTATGTACGTCTGACTGGCTTTATTGTCTGTCTCAGGTGTCTGCTTGTTGGTCAATGACTTTCCTACTTATTCTTGTGTTTGTCCCACCCAGGATCATTTTGTTCTTACCGTTTCCTTTTTCCTTATAGAGAAGAACTCCATTGGCATTCATGTGTTTTCTTGTTCTCTTTCATGCTTCTTTTCTTTATTTATCAACACTCCATAGGAGTGCATGCATTTCTCTGATTTCTCTGACCTCCCAAGGTACTTTCTTTTTACTTTCTTTTTCTTTTCATTTTTGTTCATTTCACTTTATTATACTCTTTTTTGATTCATCATTTAAACATGCCTGTTCATCATGATAAAATGATAAATTACAAATTGTGTCACAAGGAAGGGGGCAGAAAGCCACACTAGACACCAGGGAATTTTTTTAAAGAAAATATTATGAGGTGGAAACGGCCACAAAATAGGACACCATTTTCTACAGGAGAAGTGTGAGAATGCTGTGTGTTAGAAATGTTGTGAACCCCAAAGATTGCTGTGTTTGTCCTCACAGATTACAGAAATTTTCCACACAGAAATGAAACAAAAATTCATGCTTGTAGCCAAAGCTTGATGGTTGCAGGGCATAGTGGGATCCCAGCACATGATATCATCCTAGAATTCCCTAGGTATCTACTTTCCCGAATTATCAATGTTTGAAAGGTTTGCCTGGGTGGCAACCGAGTCTGAGCCCAAATTCTACAGCTACCCACATGTTCAAAATAAATAATTGTATTCTTTTATGTTACATTTTGGGGCCTTTTCTGTCGCAGACGATAGCCCCTCCCCGTACACAAGTGCGACTGTTTGTATTGGAAGAAATGTGAAAATACAGAATAGCATGACATTTGGTACTATCAATTTGAAATGCTATCTCAAATTTTGGCTTCCAAATGTAATCCGATGTGCAGAAAAAACAAATTTTGTAAAAATGTCCTCTGAATCTCATGATAGTTCGAGTGACCTCAAATTCACAAATGTCTAGTAGTATAAATAATCATGATTCCTACACTCAGTATCTTGGGCTCATTTAATAAAATGTATACATTTCCTTCATACCCATTTTTCATTCACTAAATTTTATCATTCATTTTGACTTATTTTCATTATTTTTCTTTATTTCAACCATTAGTTCCTGTGGGAAAAATGTGTGATTTAGAAAAATAACACCTTACTAAACGTAGAATTGTTTCTAGTTTTCAGAAATGTATAGCTTCCCGGCTTTGCCCAAGTGTTTCATATGTGTTTCCACCACAAACAGCATGTAGGTAGAAACCGCAAATATAGGAAAGATTTACTACCACATAGGAAAAAGAAAATACTGTTATGAAACAACACTACTTGTTCCTGAAAGCTATGGAAATGATGATCTTAGCAAAGTGAACCTTTTATTGATTTTCGTTTTTAGAAACAAAGTATATATTTTTTCTTGCAGAGCACTTTTCTAAAACAAATGTAAAACAAATGTATTTTAGCTATTTTCATGGTTCCTCCAATGAGTCTACACAAACTATGTGTATTTTTAGAATCCCCAGCATTTGGGGGGAAAAGGATGCACATTTGTTCTGGATACGTTTTGTGGGTAAAAAGTTCTAAAGTCTTAAATAAGTGCAAAGTGAACTAAACACCAACAAAATGACTTTTTTTATTGCTTGCATTTCATTGCCACGTTTCGATAGTTGTATGTTGTATGTTTTCTTTTTTCCTTCTTACTCTTTTTGTGTCATAATCATGCAATGAAAAAATAAAAATTAGCCATGATATCGTTTTGCCTTGGTCAGACCTATTGGTTCTACCAAGGCTTGCGCGATTAAGAATGCAACCAACCATTTAAAGACCAGTCCATGATGCTATTCTGAAATGCAAACCTGTTGCTTTAGAGCTTAAACCAATGCTATTGACAAAAGTCGTCAAAACATGTATAATCACTAAAACTGGACACAATTTAAATCATGCTGAATGATTTCCATAATTTTCGGAATGTTACTTCACACTTTTCACACAAAATTCCCAAAGTTATGCCACTTTTGTCTAGTCATACACCATTCACTGTGGCTTTAGGGAGATTTTCTCAGTTGGGGCAGAGTCTTCAAATGGTAAATTATAAGGAAAGGTTACTTATTATTGTTATTTTTTAACTATTTCAAATAATTTCATTTAGTTTAACATTATTTCCTATGGAGTTTACATTTAGGTCTCTGTCTCCATTATTTTCTACAAGAGGGTGTTGAAGTATCAGTGGTTTGCCATGTGTTATGCTGGACGTCAGGGCTGACTTTCAGTCAGTGTGACTGGTGCAGCTGCACCTGGACCTGAGCTGGGAAGGGGGCCCTGTTTTGGAAACTAATTATGGGTTTAGAAGCATCTGCTGTAGAGTCCCTTGTGTGTCCAGCTGTTTTCAGGAACAATAAAAATGTCAAGATAACTCTGGTGATTAATGCTCCTGCTAGAGAGAGATCAGAGTTTTGTCTGGTGGCAGTTTTGACTAATCATAAATTATCATGGAGGGTTTATGTGCCTGCTGAAAAGAATATGTATCATGCAGATCACAGATCTGCATTTTATGTGGATACCTCAGTGGATTGAGGCTTTTGTAACATTGATTCTTTAGTTATTTGAAGTTTATAAGTTACAATCCTATTATAGAAAAGTGATCTCTGAACTGTCATCAAAGATCTACATGCAAACTGCAAGGTATAGATTAGAACATTGTGGTTATTCCACAGTCTTTCATTATCCTAAAGCAGCTTGTTTCGGTAGAAATACAGTGGACCAGTTTTTTTGTTTTGTGACACGCAAAATTGCAATATGTTTGTGAATCATAGAACAAAATGTACACCAGTGTTACCCACACTGTTTGTGATTTCCAATGGATTGTTAATATTCATGAGGCAGGTCGAAATTTACAACCCATTTGGAAATGGCCACACACTCACAGGGATAGTGGCCCACTGGGATCAGCAGACCACCATGTCTCTGACTGCTTTTTCAATAAAGCAGTTTAAAAAAAAAAGAAATGCAGCCTGTTTTCCTTGAAGAAAAATGGGCTACATTTCAAACATAAAAATCAAAATTTTTCTTTTCATTTTTTGAGAGTAGGCAGTGGTCAGTGGGGCCACTGCCTGCTCTGAAAACACATTTTTGCTATCATTCACTAAGGGGAAGGGTTCCCGTTGGGACCCATTCTCATTTGCGAATGAGTTAACACCAATTTGAAATTGGTGTTAACTGCGATTGTTTTGTGACCGCATTCACGTTCACAAAATAATCATACATGGGCCTGTGAGTTGCAATTAGGAAGGAATGCCTTTGGAGCGCCCATTCCTAATTGTGAGTTGCAATCTCTATTTTACGAGTAGGAACCAGATACTGACTCACAAAATAGGAATGGTACATTGTACAAGGCCATGCCGCAAATGGAGATTTTCGCACTTTGCAACTGCAAAATGCTGTCATACATCTGGCCCATTGTTATTAATAAAGGCACCCCCAATGCTTCTCGAGACTATCACATTTAAAATAAACTGGCTACTAGTATGGACGCATGTGATTCCTATAACTTCTAATCCTTGTTGTCCTATATAACATTTCTAACAGACTGATTTACACATGTATGATTCATTGCTTCTGTATAATGTGTGTGTGTAATGAGAAGTCGTTTGACATCCTACACTTTTATAAGTATCACTACAAAACAAATGAAATGCACATGAAAGAGAGGCTGGGGAGAGATGAGGGACACTGTTAGATGGTGGTAGGGAGCAAACCCTTGCAGAAAAAGGTCATGAGAAGTCCCTAGAAAAGATTGTCGTACTGGGCACCATCACGCTAAAGCCAGGCCAGCAGGACTTACTGCTGTCTTTTTTAAGAAGTAACACGCTCTTGTAAGTTTGGCTCCAACTCCTTTTTGAGGGGTATAGGTAAATAAGTCTGTACTTTGGAGGATGTTTACAGTAGGATTTTGTGAACAGCCCACAGTTCTAGAGGTACTCAAAAGTGTAAGAGCAAATTACAAATGTAAATTACTCACAAGTGTAAGTTGCCCTTGTGAATACCTTTGATAGAGAATATCTCTTATAGAGGTACATAACACGGGTCCACAGTGTGAACCATGATAGATTAATCCAACTCAGATGTCATAAAATGACTCACATACACAAGCAGAATTTCTAATGTGAAAGGAAACACATTGAGACTATTATAATGGAGACTGGATCCTGAAGCCTGACCCTTACCTTCACTTCAATGGGCAAATAGAATGAGTGGATTTTAGGTGCACCCTTTTTAAGCTAGAAGGAGGGTTAAAGTTTTGCTGTCACGTCTTAAATTCTAGTTTTAAATCTGTCAACTTAACCCCTTCGCTGCCAGGCCTTTTCCCCCTCCTGTGCCAGGCCTTTTTTTGCCTATTTGGGGCAGTTCGCGCTTAGGCCCTCATAACTTTTTGTCCACATAAGCTAACCAAGCCAAATTTGCGTCCCTTTTTTCCAACATCCTAGGGATTCTAGAGGTACCCAGACTTTGTGGGTTCCCCTGAAGGAGGCCAAGAAATTGGCCAAAATACAGTGAAAATTTCATTTTTTTCAAAAAAATTGGAAAAAGTGGCTGCAGAAGAAGGCTTGTGGATTTCCCCCTGAAAATTGCATCAACAAAGGGTTTGCAGTGCAAAACTCAGCAGCTTCCCAGCTTTCAGGAACAGGCAGACTTGAATCAGAAAACCCAATTTTTCAACACACTTTTGGCATTTTACTGGGGCATACCCCATTTTTGCAATTTTTTGTGCTTTCAGCCTCCTTCCAGTCAGTCACAGGAATGGGCATGAAACCAATGCTGGATCCCAGAAACCTAAACATTTCTGAAAAGTAGACAAAATTCTGAATTTAGCAAGGGGTCATTTGTGTAGATCCTACAAGAGTTTCCTACAGAAAATAACAGCTGAAAAAGAAAATTATTGAAATTGAGGTGAAAAAACCATCAATTTTTCTCTACGTTTTACTCTGTAACTTTTCCCTGCAATGTCAGATTATCGAAAGCAATATACCGTTACGTCTGCTGGACACCTCTGGTTGCAGGGATATATAGGGTTTGTAGGTTCATCAAGAACCCGAGGAACCCAGAGCCAATAAATGAGCTGCACCCTGCAGTGCGTTTTCATTCTATACCGGGTATACAGCAATTCATTTGCTAAAATATAAAAAGTTAAAAATTGCTATCAAGAAAACCTTTGCATTTCCAAAAAGGGCACAAGATAAGGTGTTGAGGAGCAGTGGTTATTTGCACATCTCTGAATTCCGGGGTGACCATACTAGCACGTGAATTACTAGGAATTTCTCAAATAGATGTCTTTTTTACACACTCTCCTATGTTTGGAAGGAAAAAATGTAGAGAAAGACAAGGGGCAATAGCACTTGTTTTGCTAATCTATGTTTCCCCAAGTCTCCCGATAAAAATGACACCTCACTTGTGTGGGTAGGCCTAGCGCCCGCGACAGGAAACGCCCCAAAACGCAACGTGGACACACGTAGAAAGAAAACAGGGGTGTTTTTTGCAATGTGCCTACCTGTAGATTTTGGCCTCTAGCTCAGCCGGCACCTAGGGAAACCTACCAAACCTGTGCATTTCTGAAAACTAGAGACCTAGGGGAATCCAAGGAGGGGTGACTTGCGGGGCTCGGACCAGGTTCTGTTACCCAGAATCCTTTGCAAACCTCAAAATTTGGCTAAAAAAACACATTTTCCTCACATTTCTGTGGCAGAAAGTTCTGGAATCTGAGAGGAGCCACAAATGTCCTTCCACTCAGCGTTCCCCCAAGTCTCCCGATAAAAATGATACCTCACTTGTGTGGGTAGGCCTAGCGCCCGCGACAGGAAACCCCCCAAAGCGCAACGTGGACACATCCAAAGTTTTGGAAGAAAACAGAGGTGTTTTTTGCGATGTGCCTACCTGTAGATTTTGGCCTCTAGCTCAGCCGGCACCTAGGGAAACCTACCAAACCTGTGCATTTCTGAAACCTAGAGACCTAGGGGAATCCAAGGAGGGGTGACTTGTGGGGCTCGGACCAGGTTCTGTTACCCAGAATCCTTTGCAAACCTCAAAATTTGGCTGAAAAAACACATGTTCCTCACATTTCTGTGGCAGAAAGTTCTGGAATCTGAGAGGAGCCACAAATTTCCTTCCACCCAGCGTTCCCCCAAGTCTCCCGATAAAAACGATACCTCACTTGTGTGGGTAGGCCTAGCGCCCGCGACAGGAAACCCCCCAAAGCGCAACGTGGACACATCCAAAGTTTTGGAAGAAAACAGAGGTGTTTTTTGCGATGTGCCTACCTGTAGATTTTGGCCTCTAGCTCAGCCGGCACCTAGGGAAACCTACCAAACCTGTGCATTTCTGAAACCTAGAGACCTAGGGGAATCCAAGGAGGGGTGACTTGCGGGGCTCGGACCAGGTTCTGTTACCCAGAATCCTTTGCAAACCTCAAAATTTGGCTAAAAAAACACATGTTCCTCACATTTCTGTGGCAGAAAGTTATGGAATCTGAGAGGAGCCACAAATTTCCTTCCACCCAGCGTTCCCCCAAGTCTCCCGATAAAAATGATACCTCACTTGTGTGGGTAAGCCTAGCGCCCGCGACAGGAAACCCCCCAAAGCGCAACGTGGACACATCCAAAATTTTGGAAGAAAACAGAGGTGTTTTTTGCGAAGTGCCTACCTGTAGGTTTTGGCCTCTAGCTCAGCCGGCACCTAGGGAAACCTACCAAACCTGTGCATTTCTGAAAACTAGAGACCTAGGGGAATCCAAGGAGGGCTTGCTTGCGGGGCTTGGACCAGGTTCTGTTACCCAGAATCCTTTGCAAACCTCAAAATTTGGCTAAAAAAACACATGTTCCTCACATTTCTGTGGCAGAAAGTTCTGGAATCTGAGAGGAGCCACAAATTTCCTTCCACCAAGCGTTCCCCCAAGTCTCCCGATACAAATGATACCTCACTTGTGTGGGTAGGCCTAGCGCCCGCGACAGGAAACCCCCCAAAGCGCAACGTGGACACATCCAAAATTTTGGAAGAAAACAGAGGTGTTTTTTGCGAAGTGCCTACCTGTAGATTTTGGCCTCTAGCTCAGCCGGCACCTAGGGAAACCTACCAAACCTGTGCATTTCTGAAAACTAGAGACATAGGGGAATCCAAGGAGGGGTGACTTGCGGGGCTCGGACCAGGTTCTGTTACCCAGAATCCTTTGCAAACCTCAAAATTTGGCTAAAAAAACACATGTTCCTCACATTTCTGTGGCAGAAAGTTCTGGAATATGAGAGGAGCCACAAATTTCCTTCCACCCAGCGTTTCCCCAAGTCTCTCGATAAAAATGATACCTCACTTGTGTGGGTAGTCCTAGCGCCCGCGACAGGAAACCCCCCAAAGCGCAACGTGGACACATCCAAAATTTTGGAAGAAAACAGAGGTGTTTTTTGCGAAGTGCCTACCTGTAGATTTTGGCCTGTAGCTCAGCCGCCAGCTAGGGAAACCTACCAAACCTGTGCATTTCTGAAAACTAGAGACCTAAGGGAATCGAAGAAGGGGTGATTTGCGGGGCTCGGACCAGGTTCTGTTACCCAGAATCCTTTGCAAACCTCAAAATTTTGCTAAAAAAACACATGTTCCTCACATTTCTGTGGCAGAAAGTTTTGGAATCTGAGAGGAGCCACAAATTTCCTTCCACCCAGCGTTCCCCCAAGTCTCCCGATAAAAATGATACCTCACTTGTGTGGGTAGGCCTAGCGCCCGCGACAGGAAACCCCCCAAAGCGCAACGTGGACACATCCAAAATTTTGGAAGAAAACAGAGGTGTTTTTTGCGAAGTGCCTACCTGTAGGTTTTGGACTCTAGCTCAGCCGGCACCTAGGGAAACCTACCAAACCTGTGCATTTCTGAAAACTAGAGACCTAGGGGAATCCAAGGAGGGCTTGCTTGCGGGGCTTGGACCAGGTTCTGTTACCCAGAATCCTTTGCAAACCTCAAAATTTGGCTAAAAAACCACATGTTCCTCACATTTCTGTGGCAGAAAGTTCTGGAATCTGAGAGGAGCCACAAATTTCCTTCCACCCAGCGTTCCCCCAAGTCTCCCGATAAAAATGATACCTCACTTGTGTGGGTAGGCCTAGCGCCCGCGACTGGAAACCCCCCAAAGCGCAACGTGGACACATCCAAAATTTTGGAAGAAAACAGAGGTGTTTTTTGCGAAGTGCCTACCTGTAGATTTTGGCCTGTAGCTCAGCCGCAAGCTAGGGAAACCTACCAAACCTGTGCATTTCTGAAAACTAGAGACCTAGGGGAATCGAAGAACGGGTGATTTGCGGGGCTCGGACAAGGTTCTGTTACCCAGAATCCTTTGCAAACCTCAAAATTTTGCTAAAAAAACACATGTTCCTCACATTTCTGTGGCAGAAAGTTCTGGAATCTGAGAGGAGCCACAAATTTCCTTCCACCCAGCGTTCCCCCAAGGCTCCCGATAAAAATTATACCTCACTTGTGTGGGTAGGCCTAGCGCTCGCGACAGGAAACGCCCCAAAGCGCAACGTGGACACATCCAAAATTTTGGAAGAAAACAGAGGTGTTTTTTGCGAAGTGCCTACCTGTAGATTTTGGCCTCTAGCTCAGCCGGCACCTAGGGAAACCTACCAAACCTGTGCATTTCTGAAAACTAAAGACCTAGGGGAATCCAAGGAGGGGTGACTTGTGGGGCTCGGACCAGGTTCTGTTACCCAGAATCCTTTGCAAACCTCAAAATTTGGCTAAAAAACACATGTTCCTCACATTTCTGTGGCAGAAAGTTCTGGAATCTGAGAGGAGCCACAAATTTCCTTCCACCCAGCGTTTCCCCAAGTCTCTCGATAAAAATGATACCTCACTTGTGTGGGTAGTCCTAGCGCCCGCGACAGGAAATGCCCCAAAGCGCAACGTGGACACATCCAAAATTTTCAAAGAAAACAGAGGTGTTTTTTGCAAAGTGCCTACCTGTAGGTTATGGCCTCTAGCTCAGCCGGCACCTAGGGAAACCTACCAAACCTGTGCATTTCTGAAAACTAGAGACCTAGGGGAATCGAAGAAGGGGTGACTTGCGGGGCTCGGACCAGGTTCTGTTACCCAGAATCCTTTGCAAACCTCAAAATTTTGCTAAAAAAACACATGTTCCTCACATTTCTGTGGCAGAAAGTTCTGGAATCTGAGAGGAGCCACAAATTTCCTTCCACCCAGCGTTCCCCCAAGTCTCCCGATAAAAATGATACCTCACTTGTGTGGGTAGGCCTAGCGCCCGCGACAGGAAACCCCCCAAAGCGCAACGTGGACACATCCAAAATTTTGGAAGAAAACAGAGGTGTTTTTTGCGAAGTGCCTACCTTTAGATTTTGGCCTCTAGCTCAGCCGGCACCTAGGGAAACCTACCAAACCTGTGCATTTCTGAAAACTAGAGACCTAGGGGAATCCAAGGAGGGGTGACTTGCGGGGCTCGGACCAGGTTCTGTTACCCAGAATCCTTTGCAAACCTCAAAATTTGGCTAAAAAAACACATGTTCCTCACATTTCTGTGGCAGAAAGTTCTGGAATCTGAGAGGAGCCACAAATTTCCTTCCACCCAGCGTTTTCCCAAGTCTCTCGATAAAAATGATACCTCACTTGTGTGGGTAGTCCTAGCGCCCGCGACAGGAAACCCCCCCAAAGCGCAACGTGGACACATCCAAAATTTTGGATGAAAACAGAGGTGTTTTTTGCGAAGTGCCTACCTGTAGATTTTGGCCTCTAGCTCAGCCGGCACCTAGGGAAACCTACCAAACCTGTGCATTTCTGAAAACTAGAGACCTAGGGGAATCCAAGGAGGGGTGACTTGTGGGGCTCTGCCCAGGTTCTGTTACCCAGAATCCTTTGCAAACCTCAAAATTTGGCTAAAAAACACATGTTCCTCACATTTCTGTGGCAGAAAGTTCTGGAATCTGAGAGGAGCCACAAATTTCCTTCCACCCAGCGTTCCCCCAAGTCTCCCGATAAAAATGATACCTCACTTGTGTGGGTAGGCCTAGCGCCCGCGACAGGAAACGCCCCAAAGCGCAACGTGGACACATCCAAAATTTTGGAAGAAAACAGAGGTGTTTTTTGCGAAGTGCCTACCTGTAGATTTTGGCCTCTAGCTCAGCCGGCACCTGGGGAAACCTACCAAACCTGTGCATTTCTGAAAACTAGAGACCTAGGGGAATCGAAGAAGGGGTGACTTGCGGGGCTCGGACCAGGTTCTGTTACCCAGAATCCTTTGCAAACCTCAAAATTTTGCTAAAAAAACACATGTTCCTCACATTTCTGAGGCAGAAAGTTCTGGAATCTGAGAGGAGCCACAAATTTCCTTCCACCCAGCGTTCCCCCAAGTCTCCCGATGAAAATGATACCTCACTTGTGTGGGTAGGCCTAGCGCCCGCGACAGGAAAGGCCCCAAAGCGCAACGTGGACACATCCAAAATTTTGGAAGAAAACAGAGGTGTTTTTTGCAAAGTGCCTACCTGTAGATTTTGGCCTCTAGCTCAGCCGCCAGCTAGGGAAACCTACCAAACCTGTGCATTTCTGAAAACTAGAGACCTAGGGGAATCAAAGAAGGGGTGACTTGCGGGGCTCGGACCAGGTTCTGTTACCCAGAATCCTTTGCAAACCTCAAACTTTTGCTAAAAAAACACATGTTCCTCACATTTCTGTGGCAGAAAGTTCTGGAATCTGAGAGGAGCCACAAATTTCCTTCCACCCAGCGTTCCCCCAAGTCTCCCGATAAAAATGATACCTCACTTGTGTGGGTAGGCCTAGCGCCCGCGACAGGAAACGCCCCAAAGCGCAACGTGGACACATCCAAAATTTTGAAGAAAACAGAGGTGTTTTTTGCGAAGTGCCTACCTGTAGATTTTGGCCTCTAGCTCAGCCGGCACCTAGGGAAACCTACCAAACCTGTGCATTTCTGAAAACTAGAGACCTAGGGGAATCCAAGGAGGGGTGACTTGCGGGGCTCGGACCAGGTTCTGTTACCCAGAATCCTTTGCAAACCTCAAAATTTGGCTGAAAAAACACATGTTCCTCACATTTCTGTGGCAGAAAGTTCTGGAATCTGAGAGGAGCCACAAATTTCCTTCCACCCAGCGTTCCCCCAAGTCTCCCGATAAAAACGGTACCTCACTTGTGTGGGTAGGACTAGCGCCCGCGACAGGAAACCCCCCAAAGCGCAACGTGGACACATCCAAAGTTTTGGAAGAAAACAGAGGTGTTTTTTGCGATGTGCCTACCTGTAGATTTTGGCCTCTAGCTCAGCCGGCACCTAGGGAAACCTACCAAACCTGTGCATTTCTGAAACCTAGAGACCTAGGGGAATCCAAGGAGGGGTGACTTGCGGGGCTCGGACCAGGTTCTGTTACCCAGAATCCTTTGCAAACCTCAAAATTTGGCTAAAAAAACACATGTTCCTCACATTTCTGTGGCAGAAAGTTATGGAATCTGAGAGGAGCCACAAATTTCCTTCCACCCAGCGTTCCCCCAAGTCTCGCGATAAAAATGATACCTCACTTGTGTGGGTAGGCCTAGCGCCCGCGACAGTAAACCCCCCAAAGCGCAACGTGGACATATCCAAAATTTTTGAAGAAAACAGAGGTGTTTTTTGCGAAGTGCCTACCTGTAGATTTTGGCCTCTAGCTCAGCCGGCACCTAGGGAAACCTACCAAACCTGTGCATTTCTGAAAACTAGAGACCTAGGGGAATCCAAGGAGGGGTGACTTGTGGGGCTCGGACCAGGTTCTGTTACCCAGAATCCTTTGCAAACCTCAAAATTTGGCTGAAAAAACACATGTTCCTCACATTTCTGTGGCAGAAAGTTCTGGAATTTGAGAGGAGCCACAAATTTCCTTCCACCCAGCGTTCCCCCAAGTCTCCCGATAAAAACGATACCTCACTTGTGTGGGTAGGCCTAGCGCCCGCGACAGGAAACCCCCCAAAGCGCAACGTGGACACATCCAAAGTTTTGGAAGAAAACAGAGGTGTTTTTTGCGATGTGCCTACCTGTAGATTTTGGCCTCTAGCTCAGCCGGCACCTAGGGAAACCTACCAAACCTGTGCATTTCTGAAACCTAGAGACCTAGGGGAATCCAAGGAGGGGTGACTTGCGGGGCTCGGACCAGGTTCTGTTACCCAGAATCCTTTGCAAACCTCAAAATTTGGCTAAAAAAACACATGTTCCTCACATTTCTGTGGCAGAAAGTTATGGAATCTGAGAGGAACCACAAATTTCCTTCCACCCAGCGTTCCCCCAAGTCTCCCGATAAAAATGATACCTCACTTGTGAGGGTAAGCCTAGCGCCCGCGACAGGAAACCCCCCAAAGCGCAACGTGGACACATCCAAAATTTTTGAAGAAAACAGAGGTGTTTTTTGCGAAGTGCCTACCTGTAGGTTTTGGCCTCTAGCTCAGCCGGCACCTAGGGAAACCTACCAAACCTGTGCATTTCTGAAAACTAGAGACCTAGGGGAATCCAAGGAGGGCTTGCTTGCGGGGCTTGGACCAGGTTCTGTTACCCAGAATCCTTTGCAAACCTCAAAATTTGGCTAAAAAAACACATGTTCCTCACATTTCTGTGGCAGAAAGTTCTGGAATCTGAGAGGAGCCACAAATTTCCTTCCACCAAGCGTTCCCCCAAGTCTCCCGATACAAATGATACCTCACTTGTGTGGGTAGGCCTAGCGCCCGCGACAGGAAACCCCCCAAAGCGCAACGTGGACACATCCAAAATTTTGGAAGAAAACAGAGGTGTTTTTTGCGAAGTGCCTACCTGTAGATTTTGGCCTCTAGCTCAGCCGGCACCTAGGGAAACCTACCAAACCTGTGCATTTCTGAAAACTAGAGACATAGGGGAATCCAAGGAGGGGTGACTTGCGGGGCTCGGACCAGGTTCTGTTACCCAGAATCCTTTGCAAACCTCAAAATTTGGCTAAAAAAACACATGTTCCTCACATTTCTGTGGCAGAAAGTTCTGGAATCTGAGAGGAGCCACAAATTTCCTTCCACCCAGCGTTTCCCCAAGTCTCTCGATAAAAATGATACCTCACTTGTGTGGGTAGTCCTAGCGCCCGCGACAGGAAACCCCCCAAAGCGCAACGTGGACACATCCAAAATTTTGGAAGAAAACAGAGGTGTTTTTTGCGAAGTGCCTACCTGTAGATTTTGGCCTGTAGCTCAGCCGCCAGCTAGTGAAACCTACCAAACCTGTGCATTTCTGAAAACTAGAGACGTAAGGGAATCGAAGAAGGGGTGATTTGCGGGGCTCGGACCAGGTTCTGTTACCCAGAATCCTTTGCAAACCTCAAAATTTTGCTAAAAAAACACATGTTCCTCACATTTCTGTGGCAGAAAGTTCTGGAATCTGAGAGGAGCCACAAATTTCCTTCCACCCAGCGTTCCCCCAAGGCTCCCGATAAAAATTATACCTCACTTGTGTGGGTAGGCCTAGCGCTCGCGACAGGAAACGCCCCAAAGCGCAACGTGGACACATCCAAAATTTTGGAAGAAAACAGAGGTGTTTTTTGCGAAGTGCCTACCTGTAGATTTTGGCCTCTAGCTCAGCCGGCACCTAGGGAAACATACCAAACCTGTGCATTTCTGAAAACTAAAGACCTAGGGGAATCCAAGGAGGGGTGACTTGTGGGGCTCGGACCAGGTTCTGTTACCCAGAATCCTTTGCAAACCTCAAAATTTTGCTAAAAAACACATGTTCCTCACATTTCTGTGGCAGAAAGTTCTGGAATCTGAGAGGAGCCACAAATTTCCTTCCACCCAGCGTTTCCCCAAGTCTCTCGATAAAAATGATACCTCACTTGTGTGGGTAGTCCTAGCGCCCGCGACAGGAAATGCCCCAAAGCGCAACGTGGACACATCCAAAATTTTCGAAGAAAACAGAGGTGTTTTTTGCAAAGTGCCTACCTGTAGGTTATGGCCTCTAGCTCAGCCGGCACCTAGGGAAACCTACCAAACCTGTGCATTTCTGAAAACTAGAGACCTAGGGGAATCGAAGAAGGGGTGACTTGCGGGGCTCGGACCAGGTTCTGTTACCCAGAATCCTTTGCAAACCTCAAAATTTTGCTTAAAAAACACATGTTCCTCACATTTCTGTGGCAGAAAGTTCTGGAATCTGAGAGGAGCCACAAATTTCCTTCCACCCAGCGTTCCCCCAAGACTCCCGATAAAAATGATACCTCACTTGTGTGGGTAGGCCTAGCGCCCGCGACAGGAAACCCCCCAAAGCGCAACGTGGACACATCCAAAATTTTGGAAGAAAACAGAGGTGTTTTTTGCGAAGTGCCTACCTTTAGATTTTGGCCTCTAGCTCAGCCGGCACCTAGGGAAACCTACCAAACCTGTGCATTTCTGAAACCTAGAGACCTAGGGGAATCCAAGGAGGGGTGACTTGCGGGGCTCGGACCAGGTTCTGTTACCCAGAATCCTTTGCAAACCTCAAAATTTGGCTAAAAAAACACATGTTCCTCACATTTCTGTGGCAGAAAGTTATGGAATCTGAGAGGAGCCACAAATTTCCTTCCACCCAGCGTTCCCCCAAGTCTCCCGATAAAAATGAAACCTCACTTGTGAGGGTAAGCCTAGCGCCCGCGACAGGAAACCACCCAAAGCGCAACGTGGACACATCCAAAATTTTGGAAGAAAACAGAGGTGTTTTTTGCGAAGTGCCTACCTGTAGGTTTTGGCCTCTAGCTCAGCCGGCACCTAGGGAAACCTACCAAACCTGTGCATTTCTGAAAACTAGAGACCTAGGGGAATCCAAGGAGGGCTTGCTTGCGGGGCTTGGACCAGGTTCTGTTACCCAGAATCCTTTGCAAACCTCAAAATTTGGCTAAAAAAACACATGTTCCTCACATTTCTGTGGCAGAAAGTTCTGGAATCTGAGAGGAGCCACAAATTTCCTTCCACCAAGCGTTCCCCCAAGTCTCCCGATACAAATGATACCTCACTTGTGTGGGTAGGCCTAGCGCCCGCGACAGGAAACCCCCCAAAGCGCAACGTGGACACATCCAAAATTTTGGAAGAAAACAGAGGTGTTTTTTGCGAAGTGCCTACCTGTAGATTTTGGCCTCTAGCTCAGCCGGCACCTAGGGAAACCTACCAAACCTGTGCATTTCTGAAAACTAGAGACATAGGGGAATCCAAGGAGGGGTGACTTGCGGGGCTCGGACCAGGTTCTGTTACCCAGAATCCTTTGCAAACCTCAAAATTTGGCTAAAAAAACACATGTTCCTCACATTTCTGTGGCAGAAAGTTCTGGAATCTGAGAGGAGCCACAAATTTCCTTCCACCCAGCGTTTCCCCAAGTCTCTCGATAAAAATGATACCTCACTTGTGTGGGTAGTCCTAGCGCCCGCGACAGGAAACCCCCCAAAGCGCAACGTGGACACATCCAAAATTTTGGAAGAAAACAGAGGTGTTTTTTGCGAAGTGCCTACCTGTAGATTTTGGCCTGTAGCTCAGCCGCCAGCTAGTGAAACCTACCAAACCTGTGCATTTCTGAAAACTAGAGACGTAAGGGAATCGAAGAAGGGGTGATTTGCGGGGCTCGGACCAGGTTCTGTTACCCAGAATCCTTTGCAAACCTCAAAATTTTGCTAAAAAAACACATGTTCCTCACATTTCTGTGGCAGAAAGTTCTGGAATCTGAGAGGAGCCACAAATTTCCTTCCACCCAGCGTTCCCCCAAGGCTCCCGATAAAAATTATACCTCACTTGTGTGGGTAGGCCTAGCGCTCGCGACAGGAAACGCCCCAAAGCGCAACGTGGACACATCCAAAATTTTGGAAGAAAACAGAGGTGTTTTTTGCGAAGTGCCTACCTGTAGATTTTGGCCTCTAGCTCAGCCGGCACCTAGGGAAACCTACCAAACCTGTGCATTTCTGAAAACTAAAGACCTAGGGGAATCCAAGGAGGGGTGACTTGTGGGGCTCGGACCAGGTTCTGTTACCCAGAATCCTTTGCAAACCTCAAAATTTGGCTAAAAAACACATGTTCCTCACATTTCTGTGGCAGAAAGTTCTGGAATCTGAGAGGAGCCACAAATTTCCTTCCACCCAGCGTTTCCCCAAGTCTCTCGATAAAAATGATACCTCACTTGTGTGGGTAGTCCTAGCGCCCGCGACAGGAAATGCCCCAAAGCGCAACGTGGACACATCCAAAATTTTCGAAGAAAACAGAGGTGTTTTTTGCAAAGTGCCTACCTGTAGGTTATGGCCTCTAGCTCAGCCGGCACCTAGGGAAACCTACCAAACCTGTGCATTTCTGAAAACTAGAGACCTAGGGGAATCGAAGAAGGGGTGACTTGCGGGGCTCGGACCAGGTTCTGTTACCCAGAATCCTTTGCAAACCTCAAAATTTTGCTAAAAAAACACATGTTCCTCACATTTCTGTGGCAGAAAGTTCTGGAATCTGAGAGGAGCCACAAATTTCCTTCCACCCAGCGTTCCCCCAAGTCTCCCGATAAAAATGATACCTCACTTGTGTGGGTAGGCCTAGCGCCCGCGACAGGAAACCCCCCAAAGCGCAACGTGGACACATCCAAAATTTTGGAAGAAAACAGAGGTGTTTTTTGCGAAGTGCCTACCTTTAGATTTTGGCCTCTAGCTCAGCCGGCACCTAGGGAAACCTACCAAACCTGTGCATTTCTGAAAACTAGAGACCTAGGGGAATCCAAGGAGGGGTGACTTGCGGGGCTCGGACCAGGTTCTGTTACCCAGAATCCTTTGCAAACCTCAGAATTTGGCTAAAAAAACACATGTTCCTCACATTTCTGTGGCAGAAAGTTCTGGAATCTGAGAGGAGCCACAAATTTCCTTCCACCCAGCGTTTTCCCAAGTCTCTCGATAAAAATGATACCTCACTTGTGTGGGTAGTCCTAGCGCCCGCCACAGGAAACCCCCCAAAGCGCAACGTGGACACATCCAAAATTTTGGAAGAAAACAGAGGTGTTTTTTGCGAAGTGCCTACCTGTAGATTTTGGCCTCTAGCTCAGCCGGCACCTAGGGAAACCTACCAAACCTGTGCATTTCTGAAAACTAGAGACCTAGGGGAATCCAAGGAGGGGTGACTTGTGGGGCTCGGACCAGGTTCTGTTACCCAGAATCCTTTGCAAACCTCAAAATTTGGCTAAAAAACACATGTTCCTCACATTTCTGTGGCAGAAAGTTCTGGAATCTGAGAGGAGCCACAAATTTCCTTCCACCCAGCGTTCCCCCAAGTCTCCCGATAAAAATGATACCTCACTTGTGTGGGTAGGCCTAGCGCCCGCGACAGGAAACGCCCCAAAGCGCAACGTGGACACATCCAAAATTTTGGAAGAAAACAGAGGTGTTTTTTGCGCAGTGCCTACCTGTAGATTTTGGCCTCTAGCTCAGCCGCCAGCTAGGGAAACCTACCAAACCTGTGCATTTCTGAAAACTAGAGACCTAGGGGAATCGAAGAAGGGGTGACTTGCGGGGCTCGGACCAGGTTCTGTTACCCAGAATCCTTTGCAAACCTCAAAATTTTGCTAAAAAAACACATGTTCCTCACATTTCTGAGGCAGAAAGTTCTGGAATCTGAGAGGAGCCACAAATTTCCTTCCACCCAGCGTTCCCCCAAGTCTCCCTATAAAAATGATACCTCACTTGTGTGGGTAGTCCTAGCGCCCGCGACAGGAAATGCCCCAAAGCGCAACGTGGACACATCCAAAATTTTGGAAGAAAACAGAGGTGTTTTTTGCGAAGTGCCTACCTGTAGGTTATGGCCTCTAGCTCAGCCGGCACCTGGGGAAACCTACCAAACCTGTGCATTTCTGAAAACTAGAGACCTAGGGGAATCGAAGAAGGGGTGACTTGCGGGGCTCGGACCAGGTTCTGTTACCCAGAATCCTTTGCAAACCTCAAAATTTTGCTAAAAAAACACATGTCCCTCACATTTCTGTGGAAGAAAGTTCTGGAATCTGAGAGGAGCCACAAATTTCCTTCCACCCAGCGTTCCCCCAAGTCTCCCGATAAAAATGATACCTCTCTTGTGTGGGTAGGCCTAGCGCCCGCGACAGGAAAGGCCCCAAAGCGCAACGTGGACACATCCAAAATTTTGGAAGAAAACAGAGGTGTTTTTTGCAAAGTGCCTACCTGTAGATTTTGGCCTCTAGCTCAGCCGCCAGCTAGGGAAACCTACCAAACCTGTGCATTTCTGAAAACTAGAGACCTAGGGGAATCAAAGAAGGGGTGACTTGCGGGGCTCGGACCAGGTTCTGTTACCCAGAATCCTTTGCAAACCTCAAACTTTTGCTTAAAAAACACATGTTCCTCACATTTCTGTGGCAGAAAGTTCTGGAATCTGAGAGGAGCCACAAATTTCCTTCCACCCAGCGTTCCCCCAAGTCTCCCGATAAAAATGATACCTCACTTGTGTGGGTAGGCCTAGCGCCCGCGACAGGAAACTCCCCAAAGCGCAACGTGGACACATCCAAAATTTTGGAAGAAAACAGAGGTGTTTTTTGCGAAGTGCCTACCTGTAGATTATGGCCTCTAGCTCAGCCGGCACCTAGGGAAACCTACCAAACCTGTGCATTTATGAAAACTAGAGACCTAGGGGAATCCAAGGAGGGGTGACTTGCGGGGCTCGGACCAGGTTCTGTTACCCAGAATCCTTTGCAAACCTCAAAATTTGGCTAAAAAAACACATGTTCCTCACATTTCTGTGGCAGAAAGTTCTGGAATCTGAGAGGAGCCACACATTTCCTTCCACCCAGCGTTCCCCCAAGTCTCCCGATGAAAATGATACCTCACTTGTGTGGGTAGGCCTAGCGCCCGCGACAGGAAACGCCCCAAAGCGCAACGTGGACACATCCAAAATTTTGGAAGAAAACAGAGGTGTTTTTTGCGAAGTGCCTACCTGTAGATTTTGGCCTCTAGCTCAGCCGGCACCTAGGGAAACCTACCAATCCTGTGCATTTCTGAAAACTAGAGACTTAGGGGAATCCAAGGAGGGGTGACTTGTGGGGCTCGGACCAGGTTCTGTTACCCAGAATCCTTTGCAAACCTCAAAATTTGGCTAAAAAAACACATGTTCCTCATATTTCTGTGGCAGAAAGTTCTGGAATCTGAGAGGAGCCACTAAATTCCTTCCACCCAGTGTTCCCCCAAGTCTCCCGATACAAATGATACCTCACTTGTGTGGGTAGGCCTAGCCCCAGCGACAGGAAATGCCCAAAAACGCACAGTGGACACATCCCATTTTTTTAAAGAAAACAGTGCCTACCTGTGGATTTTGGCCTGTAGCTCAGCCGGCACCTAGGGAAACCTACCAACCCTGTGCATTTTTGAAAACTAAAGACCTTGGGGAATCCAAGATGGGGTGACTTGTGGGGCTCGGACCAGGTTCTGTTACCCAGAATCCTTTGCAAACCTCAAACTTTGGCTAAAAAAACACATTTTCCTCACATTTCTGTGGCAGAAAGTTCTGGAATCTGAGAGGAGCCACAAATTTCCTTCCACCCAGCATTCCCCCAAGTCTCCCGATAAAAATGATACCTCACTTGTGTGGGTGGGCCAGGTGCCTGCAACAGAATAAGTCCCAAAACTTGAAGAGATAGAAGGGATAGCACAGCGAGTTTATAAGGGCATATTCTTTTATACATCTTTAGACGGACTCTGCTTTGGGGACCCACATAAGTGAGGTGTCATTTTACTTGGGAGACTGAGGGGAAAACTGGGGAGTAGGAATTTTCTGCTGGAGCGGTGATCCTCCTAAGAAAAGTCAGCAAAATATGCTTTTTAATGCAAATTTTGAGGTTTACAGAGGAGTCTGGGTAAGAAAATGTTGGGGGAGCCACGCAAGCAACACCTCCCTGGACTCCTTGGGGTGTCTAGTTTTAAAAAAATTCTGGGTTTTGTAGGTTTCGCTAGATGAAGGCCGCACCCAGGACCAAAAACATAGATGGGCCCTCCCCCCCCAAAAACAGGTATTTTTGTGATATATCATATTGATGTGTGCACATACGTCCGTGATGTGCCAAACACTAAAAGTGTGAAAAGAAACACACTTAGGTTATGTGAAGAAGACCCCTCACCCACCAACCAAGTTGGTGGCATGCTTCATCATTGGGGTCCCACCCGAGGCACCTAGCGTGTCACAGGTGTGGTGCAATGCCTGATTACAGCGGAGCAGGTTTTGTCATTTTTACCACACATACTGGTTGGATTTGGCACGAGGGTGAGTGATGGTTCAGTGGATCAAATTTTATTAACAAGAGATTTCACAAAAATGAAATGCACTGCTAATAACTGAAAGGCAAAAAACTGAACCAATGACTCACAGCTCGTGAGCTGTAAAGCCACGACAAGGCACCAACCGCTTTACAGTCCATTCACACACCTTTCATACATGACACGCACAAGACCATTCACACCGCCAGCCACGGGCCCAGCACATTACAACACTCACATCGACAGACCGCGCCACTCAAGGGCCCATCACTAACATACGCCCACATGCCTGATACAAGAATCACACCAGCTGATGGGAGTGTGGACTGGCGTTTGGCTGGCACCGCCAGCCAAGCGCCACCCCACACACACCGCCAGCCAAGCGCCACCCCACGCACACCGCCAGCTAAGCGCCACCCCACGCACACCGCCAGCCAAGTGCCATCCCCAGCACACCGCCAGCCAAGCGTCACCCCACGCACACCGCCAGCCAAGCGCCATCCCAAGCACACCGCCAGCCAAGCGCCACTCCAAGCACACCACCATCACTTTTTTTGTTTATAAACAACAAAGAAACCACTAATTTTAAAATAAGCACAAAACTACAAACACAAAAGCTCTAACTAAATACATGACAGAGATGCCAACCGTGAAACATATGAAAATATAAAACAGACAGCTTACGCTCAAGGTATTTCCCAGATTTTTTTTTGGGTATGGTAACTTCTGTAACAGCCGGGAACACACAGCCCAGGCTTTTGAAGGGCATTCGGGGCAGTACATCCGGCTCTCCCTCTGGATTAATCTCCGGACACATACTCTACATTTCTTTGTGGGCATGTCTTTTTTGGGAGTGGGAGGAATGTGATCTGGAAAGTGCCGATCTTTCAATCTAGCCACATCCTCCACCACTTCTACTCTAGGAACTCTTGCCGGTTCAACCACAATAAGCCTTTCTATCACCGACTCCTGAAATTTAACAAATGTCATCCTTGACTCAGGTGAACAATCCTTGTATACAATAAAGGCATTAAAAGTTGCCAAATGAAATAAATGTAGGGCCAACTTTTTATACCACACATAAGACTTACGAAGAGCAGTGTAAGGTTCCAACCTCTGATCTACTCTATCAACACCACCCATGTGCCTATTGTAGTCCAAAATGCACGCAGGTTTGCGCACTTCCGCAACCTGACCCCAAACAGCCACAGGGGAAGTACTCTCATCATGGTTGGTCGATAGCAGGTACACATCCCTCCTGTCTGAAAATTTCAGAGCTAGCAGCTCATTATTCCGCAAGGCACTGCACTGTCCCCTCTCAAGTTTTTTACAGACAAGCTCCCTTGGATAGCCTTTCCGGTTAGAACGGATTGTGCCACAAGCTACAGTGTCCACCCTAAACAACTCCTTGAACAACTGCACTCCAGTGTAGAAATTATCTACGTACAAATGGTGACCTTTGTTAAACAGCCGTCTAGCAAGTTCCAACACAATTTTTTCGCTAACTCCAAAAGTGGCCGGACAACCAGGAGGGTCAATACTGGAATCCCTACCAGTGTAGACCCGGAAATTATACACATATCCTGTACTGCTTTCTGACAGCAGATACAATTTAATCCCATACCGTGCCCTCTTACTAGGAATGTACTGCTTAAAAACTAAACGCCCCTTGAAAAGGACCAAAGACTCGTCCACACTTATCTCTTTGCCTGGAACATAGACCTCTGAAAACCGATCTACAAAATGATCAAGGACAGGCCTAATCTTCAAAAGGCGGTCACAATCAGGGTGATCTCGTGGCAAGGCTAAAGCATTGTCTACAAAATGCAGCATACGAAGAAGAAGCAAATACCGATTACGTGTCATAGTTGCAGGAAATATAGCAGTTGCCATCAAGGGACTAGTAGACCAATAAGAAGCCAGTGACGGCTTCCTGATCAACCCCATCAAAAAAGACAAACCTAAAAACCTTTTCATCTCTTCCAGATATGTGGGAACCCAATGAGTAGCTCTAGACTGAGGCTTAAGTCTGGCAGCGTTGTCCTGCAAATATTGCTCTTCATACACATTTGTCTGCTCCACAATCTCTTCCAAAAATACATCGTCCATAAACAAGTGAAAGAAATGGACAGGCAGAAAGTTTTCCGTATTAACTCTACACCCTGGGAGACCAGTAAATGCAGGTAACTGTGGCTGCTCCATGTTTGGGGCAATCCAGGTGTCAGGTCTTCCAATGGGAAACCCTTCAGCCCCAGGCTGCTGCACTCTTGGCACATCAATGTCCTCCTCTAACACAGGCCCTTCATCTGCACTGAGAGTAGCTTCCTCATCAGAAGAATACTCTCGGACAGAAAACTCACTTCCAGAATCTCCTGCTTCCTCCTCTGCCTCAGATGCAGAGTCAGTGTCGTAATCATGGTCTGAAGACGATTCAAAGAGCATGCGAACAACCTTCTGATCGGTCACTTTGCGGCTAGCCATGATCCTAACAACAAATGGATTGCCAACAACAACTAGCACTAAAATAAGTAATAAACAAAGTGTAGCTTTATCACAAAGAGTTATGTACTACAAAAAACTATACCACTCAGTTGCCTGAAATAGCTACTCACCAAGCAACTACTCTGCACAGACAAAGCAATCACCAATGATATCCCACTAAAAAGAAAAAAGAAAAAAGGAAATTAGACATATGACAACACAAACATCACTGTGCTCAAATCTAAGGACAATGTCAAACACACAATACTGCATTTAGTACACCACCTACAAACATGTCATTCATGCATGTCAACAATACTCCTTTGGAGTAAATTGCTTTCACTTACCTAAAACATGCAACTATGCAAACCCTAGGACAACTACTGCCAAAACCGCAAAGATCCACAGCAAAGGAAGCAAAAGCGTTGAACTAGAAGAAAAAGAAGAAATAAATTGTTATAATCACAAATACAAATACTTTGCCAGTTGACAAACACCCCACCACCAAGAACTTAGAAGTTGTCCCTGGTACCTAAGTGGATCCTGCCCCCCTCGGGGGTAGATGGGCGTAAAATAATTGACCAATCTGCCCCCAAGGGGGGCAGAAATGGGCAACACCTCTGTGTCCCCTTTTAGGGGGCGACCCTTCCCAAAGGGGGCACCCCCAGCACAAAACAAAAAAATCCCTGCCGTATTGGTGCTTTCTGCCCTCCTTGGGGGCAGATGGGCCTACAAAATTAGGGGCAGATATGGCCAATACGATTTTTCCCCACCTTAGGGGGGTGACCGTTGCCCAAGGGGTGCCCCCAAACACATACCACACACACACACCACACAATCCATGGAGCCTAGTGTGCTTCCACCCCCCCGGGGCCAGATCGTCCAAAAAATGGCTGGTCTGCCATCGGGGGGGGCCGAAACAGAAAAAAAAAATAGCTCCCCAGGGGAGAGACCCTTGCCCAATGGTTTTCCCCCAAAATAAACAATAAAAACAAAATCCCTGGTGTCTAGTGGATTTCGCCCCCCCTCTCCCCTGGCGGCAGATCAGCCCAAAAATTGGTGGATCTGCCACCAGGGGTGGGCGAAATACCAAAAAAAATTGCCCCCGGGGGGGGTGACCCTTGCCCAAGGGGTCGCCCCCAAAATACACAACAAAAATAAAATCCCTGGTGTCTAGTGGTTTTTGCCCCCCCCCCGGGGGCAGATCCGCCAAAAAATTGGCGGATCTGCCCCCAGGGGGGGGCAAAAAAAAAATAATAATTGCCCCCCGGGGGGGGCGACCCTGGCCCAAGGGGTCGCCCCCTAAATATACACAAAATATAACATCCCTGGTGTCTAGTGGTTTTCGCCCATCCCCCCGGGGGCAGATCCGCCGAAAAATCAGCGGATCTGCTCCCAGGGGGGGGCAAAATACAAAAAAAAATTACCCCCGGGGGGGCGACCCTTGCCCAAGGGGTCGCCCCCAAAATACACATCAAACATAAACATCCCTGGTGTCTAGTGGTTTTCGCCCCCCCGTGGGCAGATCTGCCAAAAAATCGGCGGGTCTGCCCCCGGGGGGGGTGAAATACAAAAAACAATTGCCCCCGGGGTGGGCGACCCTTGCCCAAGGGGTCGCCCCCAAAATAAACATAAAAAACAATATCCCTGGTGTCTAGTGGTTTTCAACCCCCACCCCCCCCCCCGGGGGCAGATCTGCCGAAAAATCAGCGGATCTGCCCCCAGGGGGTGCGAAATACTAAAAATAATTGCCCCGGGGGGGGCGACCCTTGCCCAAGGGGTCGCCCCCAAAATAAACAAAAAAGAAAATCCCTGGTGGCTAGTGGAGATGCCAGCTCCACGATCGCGGGCCCTGCCTGCGATCGTGGAGCAGGAATCTTATGAAAACAGGCACGGGGGAAAGGAAAAACCCTTTCCTTTCCCCCCGTGTCTGTTTTCACCACCCCCGCCCCCCAAAAACGGAGAGGACTCACCTGAGACGTCCTTCTCCGAAGACGCGCTGGAAGCAAATGGCTTCCAGCGCGCCCGGCAACACTAGATGACGTCAGCGCGCTGTGCGCGTGCTGACGTCATCGGATTGCCGTGGGGGGGCGTGGGTGGAAGGGGAAGGTCTTCCCCTTCCATCCCCGCCTGGGGGGGAGGGGGGTGCATGGGGGGCACGCTAGCGCTCCCCCAAGTTCCCCTGTGCCTAGGACGAGATGATCTCGTCCAAGGCACAGGGGAACTATAGCCTTGGACGAGATCATCTCGTACAAGGCACAGAACCGGTTAATCCATTAATGAGCACATATACTTTTCAAAGAGGCTGTCCTTGAATCGCACAGGATTGAAGTTTGAAACTATGCTTTGTCTTGGCTTTGGCAAAGAGGCCCATGGTGATGTCTTCAGCACTACTAAATTGCTGCCTGCTATATTTTATAAAATGGAAGGCTGATATACTATTTTGAACAGACTAAACATCCAAAAATGTAATGTACCTTACTTAGAATTGAACTACCTCAATCTGCAGAAATGTGTCCAATTGAGCTGATTTAGTTTAAGTTCTAAGCACACAATGAAGTACTACAACACCCAGCCGTCAGAGCAAAAGACAAATAATCTGTGGCAATCAAGACCTACAATGTCCAAAATGGAGATTATGATGAGCAAAGTCCTTAAACTTAAAAAAGCCAGTGATTTTGATGCATCACATTAAAAAATGTGAGGGTTGAGAAGAAAACAATGTTCGTAGCTGTGGGGTCACAGCTGAGCATATTCTTGAGGACAATGAACCTAGGCCCTTATTTATGAAAGATTTGCGCTGCCTTTGCATCCTTTTTTTTGCACAAAAGCAGTGCAAACCTACTGTCATATTTATATTTTGACGCTCGACCCGTCTAGTGTCAAAATATCTTAGTTAGCGTAATTTCTTGGGAGCGCGAACCCACCTTGCATCGTTTTGCAACAATGATACCCAAGGTAGGCATTCCCTTCCAAAAAATGACCGTAGCCCTCTCGTGCCATATTTACTGCCCAATGCTAAAACGATACACAGGAAGGAATTGGTAAAAAAAAATGATGCAAAGCCCAAGTTACATAAAATTTTAACCCCTGGTCAGACCAGGCGTTAAAATGAGGCACACACATCACAACTGAGGGAAAACCCCCCAAAAAAGAGCATTGGCCACCTCCTGGACAACATAGAACTGTTAATGCTCCAGCTTGGCACACGCCGCAGATGACAGCAACGACAACACGTCCCTCAAGCCCAAACAACACTGCAGCCACAAAGCCAGGACATAAGGCGGGAAAGGATATTCCAACAGCGCACAACCATTTTTGTGCTCAGGGAACAAGATGTCATCAGAACATCTGAAGCAGGAGTCCATTGTACGGCTGCTGCACCACATAGTGCCAAACATCACTGCAAGGGTGGAAACTCCAACTAATATACCATCCATGACCAAACTCCTCACAGTACATATGCTGGCGTCAGGATCATTACAGACACCGGGTGCACAAGTGGCTGGTATCTCCCAGCCATCCTTCTCAGCCTTCCTACCAAAGGTTCTGGATGCAATCATCCACCTCATACAGTACCACATCTGCTTCCTTAACACCCAGCAACTGCAGTAGGAGACCAAGCAATGTTTCTAACAAATTCCTGTATGTGCTGGGTGAAATGGACTGCACCCATGTCCAACTTGTGCCACTTGCTTCAAAAGAACACCTCTACAGGCACCGCAAACACACCCATTCCATAAATGGTGCAGGCCATTGTAGATCACTGTGGGCTCTTCACAAACATCCTAGCCAAATATCCCCGCATCGTCCATGGTGCCTACATATTCCACCATCAACGAGCAGTTCCTGTATGGGCAATATGGCAATGACTTACTCGTAGGTAAGCCACCATACCAACCAGTACACAGACAACACACTAACCTTGTAGGACAAACAAGACATACACCACACTAAACACACATGGGCACGGAAACACAGATGTACAGACAACACCTATGACACATGCCACATGCCACACTACACCGCATTCATTGCACATCACACACACATACACACATATGTCCATAATGCAGCCACAACCTGACTGGCACACCATGTGAGGATAGGTGGAACTAGGTCCCCCACATAGGAATACAACATCACCAGCCAAGAAAGACCACTTCACATGTGCCCCTTATCGTCTCGTAACCCCTCTATGTGTGCATTATATACAAGTAACGTGCCACCATGGCACCCAGTAGGTGCAATACTGTAAAGATAATGGGTGCTATAGTAGGGCTCCGTAGGAGTATTGAGAACATCCCTGACCTTTCATGCACCATATATAGGGACACATGCAAAACTATGGTGTTCCCCCTCCTAACGCCTGCACTGTGCATGTGTAGAAAGGTTATGTGAGAAATCATGTATAGAAACCTTGGAGATTCCACTGCACCTATTTTGCTACTTTTCCAATTGTGTAAATCACACCCATGTACACATGATGGCTGGCACAGCCATCATCTACCACAAAGGGTCACAAAGTGTTGCACTGCTTGCGTAGTGCCACATGGTAACATGGAGGCCTGAGTTTGACTTTGTAGGGCTACCATGGTGTCAATACAAATGCCACAATTGTGGTGCAAAGAGGTGGTAGGTCCTAGTAACAATAGGACACAGACTCTAATATGGACAACACAACACATGTTTGGAATGGTTGAACTGTCAATAAGGATTAATTTGACAATCAACAGGTCCCTGAGCCACAACCTATGATTCGAATGTCCATCAACACAAACCAATGGAACCATACTACAAAACAAGAACGCACACAATACCAGAAGCAAGTTGGAGTCACCACTCCACCTAAAACTAACATCTGCCATGGAACATACAAAACCACAAATATGCATTACCAACACAGGTTCTCTCATTCCTTTGCAGCTGACCAAGATGATGGCATACAGCCATGGGTGATGACTCCTTTTGGCAACCCAACAACTGTGGAAAAGCAGGCATACAATGAAGGGCACAGAAGGACATGAAATGTGGTGGAGAGGACATTTGGGATCCTGAAGTCAAGGTACAGGTGCCCGGCCCTGACAGGAGGAAGCCTGTTGTATGCCTACCACTTGTATGCAAGATGATACTACCACTTGTATGCAAGATGATACTTGCATGTGCAATCTTGTATAACATAAGTATACGGACCAGCGTTCTCTGGGATGAACTGTTAGATGTCCCCATTGAAGAGTAGGATGACAATGGTGCAGCAGGGGTGGATGGGAAACAACAAAACACTACTGCTGGAGTTCACAGGAGACAACAAATTGTACAGAACGTCTACACCTAGACACTGTACATATAAGATCACTTTGTAATTATCACCAATAAATCAAATTGCATTTGAATGCCCTTGGTCTACTCATTCTCCACTTCATATACCATTGAAATGTTGCTCATACCAATAAATCAAATTGCATTTGAATGTCCTTGGTCTACTCATTCTCCACTTCATATACCATTGAAATGTTGCTCATACCTCAGAAATCAGGAAAGAACAGTAACAAATATGGTTGAAACATAGGTTGTGACATAGGAGGGTATAGCGCCCCCATGTGACGCATCAGTGTCACATAACTCACGGTCATGAGGCTCTCGTAAACCTAGATCCAGACACCACAAAAAATATATGGCGTTAAGTGTCCATTATGTAAATACTTACCCCTTTCCCCACATCATCCACACGCCTGACAAGATGTATGCATGGGAGCTGTACATACAGTAGGAGCTGTTTCCAAATGGTGCATTAGAAAAACAGGTACTGGACTGTACCACACCTCAGGTGGATAGCTGCTACGCCAGCACTGAGCACGCGTGACAAGGGGATAGACCACTGGTATCAATGGACCTTCCTTGACTGTTCAGGGTTAGGATCCAAAGTTTGACTCTAAGTGTGCACCGTATATCAATGGCATTAGGTTTTGGCACCCCCATTGGGCCCAACCCTGCCATATGGTGTGCTGTACCTCATACATAGTACACACATGTTGGCTCTGCAGTTCCCTAAGGGTTGATAGACAAGTGCATCAGCAGTGGGTGCTGATCCACTTTCCATACATATGGCCCATAGTCAGGATTTAACTATGAAATGGGAGAATGCATCACCAAATTAATGTCCGGGTGGAATGTAGGCAGAGTCTGTCCTACTCCCTGTGTACATTCTAACACACTTGTCACACAATCTGCTGTCTTGGCATATGCATGTAGCTAATCCGGATATGCATGTGAAGACTGATGTATGGGTGTATGGCCTAGGTAGGTGTTTGCAATTACCTACTTTGGTTGATATGTGTTAGTAAGGTTACCTAGTATAGTCTGTATGATACCATCACACACCACATATAAGAACACTCCTCTCATTGACACTCACATGCCTGACCAAGAGAAAGTTACCAACAGTGAAAAAATTCCCTAAAATGTCTAGGGGGGTCATTACGATATCGGCGGGGAAACCCAGTGAGATCGGTGCTGACGGTCAACAGAAGATCGCCAGTGCACAGAACCCACCACTGGCCACATAATAAACATCCAGCTGGGCCGGCGGGCAGAAATAGTGTTTCTGCCAGCTGGCCCAGCTGGATGCAGGGCCTGAACATTGATGCCAGCTCCAAATGGAGCTGGTGGCAATGTAGCAGTGCAGCGGGTGCGGCAGCACCCGTCCCTCATTTCACTGAAATTTTAGGGAATTTCAGTGAAATGCGCGACGGGCTGTGCAGGGGCCCCCAGGGTGAACCCGGGTCACTTGTTCTGCCAGCCTTTCCCTGGCGGTGTAAACCACCAGGGAAAGGCTGGTGTAATCTGACTCATTATCCGGCGGGCAGCGCTGCCCAGTCAGATCAGAAATGCCGCCACCGCCTGGCTGCCTGGTGGCGGAAGCCTGGCAGTGGTGGCATTTCAAGCGTGGCGGTTCAGCCACGTTCATTATATGGCGATCTGGACCGCCATGCCATTGGTGGCAATTACCACCACCGCCGGCATGGCAGTCCAGACCACCATGTTCATAATGAGGGCCTAGGTCTCCAACATGCCACTCAGGTGTGGGATGTGCAAGTATGTCTAGCAATGTCCAAACATGTCACAGACCCATCCTAAAATGTATGTCAGAAGAAGGAGACAGATATGATGCATGTGGCCAGTAAATAATACAGCACTGACAGTCACTAACAAGATACCCTCATGGTGACACTGACAGTGGGTTTTGGAATACTGAATTTAGTGCAAACCCATGTACACCGAAGGATGTGGAACGACAGCTGAGAGAACCCCACAGGAACTTGGAGATACAAAATGGGGAGGTCACTTGGAGACTACACAAGTGCTGTGGCAGGTGTGCTTTCATGTGTGTGTGGAAGTCATGTAATCTCGCAAAGCTTGGAAATGTGAGGGAAACTATCATGTAGCTAGTAGTCGAAGATGTGCACATCTCCAAATTACACAAGTCACACGTTGCATCCTGTCCATGTATGACCGGACAATGTGCAGTAGAGGAAGTGTACAAAGTGTAAGCAGCCTATAGAATGCCAGCAATGTAGGACCTGATCTTTTCCAAACAAGATATGCTGTATATGATGGAAAAGATACACACGTAGACCAATAATGATTGTGCAACACAACAATGACACCATGTGATCACCCAACATTTGTTCAGAGGATGGCTAGGTCAGTACATAACCCACTCATGTTTGCTACAACAACGATGTTGCAGTTGCCCATCATGTACTATTTTGAAAGAAGGCGATGACAGATGACAACATCTATCCCCTGGGTTCTACAAAAATTACAAGTTACACTAGAGATACATGCCCTAACGAAGGTGCAAATGGAAATTACAAAGAATGTGTTACAATGTCTGTCAGACCATGCCAAATCATGAGACATGTCCTACATGTACAAGTAGCCAGTCCTCTGTACATGATAGGGCAAGCCTGACATTAAGTACCCAAAGGAAAATGAAAATCCTAGGCCATTTGATCACAAATGTACATGTATCAGTCTGCAGGCGACTGCACATTGCTCTCCTTAAGAGCTATCATGAGGAGGCTAGATCCCCACCCAGCACCCTCTAACCCCAATGCTGAGGCTACATTGACATTTGACACAGTCATAGGCCCGATGCATGTGCCCAGTCGACTGAGCAGAGTGGAGCACTTTAAAACTGCACCAAAACATGTGACCATGTGCCTGTGTGGGCATAAATAGTCACACAGTAAAAAGGATCACTAGGCTGCCATCATTGCCTGACTGCTACACAGTTTGTATGCCATTTTATGTGACAGTCTTAACAAACATGTTGTGGTCGATTGTAAGTACCTAGTTTGTCACATGCACACATATGTCTGATATCTCAGCACACATGCACCACTTAAATGACACAGGCCTGGTATTGTTTGTTGGAATATGCACGAAAGTCAACTTCCCACTAACGAAAATGCATTTGCATCACATGATCATTGACATACTTAAAATGACCATCAGATGTGTTCCAAAATACGGAAACATAGATGGGACTGATATGACTACACAGCCATGTAAAAAAGTCCAACATGTGTCCATGGAGGAAGGAGGATATATGAGGTTTCATATCCCATGAAAACACCGCTGTGGTAAATTTTGCACATATGACACTGCACATGTCTTACAACCCATACAGCACATACCGACCTTCATTGACATGTGAGTACACCATCTCCTGCATCATAGATGCATGGGAAATTATATGTCACACGTGTAGCAGAGCATCATGAAGCCTTAACCTAACAACACACTTCAGTGTGGGCACACATACACTCACATTGCCAGGTATAATGAGAAATTAACCAAGCCATTGTCCGCTGCACCCTCAGAGTACAATTTGTCATGAGTAGCACATGCATTACCATTTATTGGACACAACCCATCATATCTACTGACTTGTAGTCATATGTACATTTGGAAATTAGACATTACAATTTGGTAGACCCACATATATGCATTATATCACATATGTACACTCCTAGTACATATGTGGTAACATGTATGTGTACAAAGTCTAGCAACACATGCACATATGTAAACAGTATCTGTCATTGCATGCATCACACACAGACATACAAAAACAATGGTAACACATAAGGATGTTACTGTTAAGATCTGCATAAACTTGCACACACAGGTAGCCATACCATACTTACTAGATACATGCATAGCCCCTGTAACATGGTCCGTGAATTTGGGTGGACTGTCAGTCTTTCCATCAAAATCCACGCATTCCTGTTAAAAACGTTTGACACAAACAGCAATATCCAATAATACCCTATGTGAACTATGACTCCTGGCCCCTGCACGTCACTCTCAAGTCCCCAGGCCTTGTAAGGCTTAAGGGGAAGGAATACCATGCATGACCGTCATGCGTAAAAAAACTTTGACGCATACGCAAATACTACTAACTTTGCTAAGGGGAAAATGATGCCTGGCCCCTGCACGTCAATCGAAAGTTTTGAGGCCTTGTCAGTCTCAATAGGGGAAAATTGATGCATGACCGTCATGTGTCAAAAAAATTACGCATATCAGAACAGGCTCAGAAATTGATGAAACTGGACTTCCTGGCTGCATACATGGTACAGTGGATTCACTTTCACTTCACAGTCTTTTTTTCTTTGACTGTGTGAGGGTGTGTGGAGCTGGTGGAGGATTGGTGTTGGTTTAGAGTTTTGTGCTGTGTCCTGTTGCTGTTGTGTGCTTTTTGTCTTTTTCCTCAGTCTTTCGTAGCATTTTTGTCTTGTATTTGTTATTGTATTGTGGGGTGTTTGTCCAGGGGTAGGATAGTTTGTTGAGGTTATTGGGGTTAGGTTGAGTAGTTTGTTAATTTATTTTTCTGAGTTGGTACATTTGGAGTTTGAACATACTGCATAATGTCAGAGAAAGGGATTACCACCAATACGGTAGCTGATAAACTGAGAGGGTTAATTTGGTTAGTGCAGCGTTACCATCCCATTATGCTAGTTTTGGGTGGCTACCCCACAGAGGCATGGAAGCTGCAGTGGGGCAAGGTCCTCCACCACCTGTGAGTAATATTTGGAGAAGTGTGCACCGACCACCAGTTGAAGCATTGTTGGTGCTAGAAATGTGGTCTTTGGTTGGCAGTCAGGTTACCCCCTGTCCAAGCAAGGACCCTCACTCTAGTCAGGGTAAAGGAGAAACACCCTTGGTTAGCCCCCACTCACCCCCTTGGTAGCTTGGCACGAGCAGACAGTCTTAACTTCAGAAGCAATGTGTAAAGTATTTGTACAAACACACACAGTAACTCTGTGAAAGCACTACAAAATGACAGAATACAGGGTTAGAAAAATAGGTAATATTTATCTAAACAAAACAAGACCAAACTGACAAAAATCCCACATACACAAGTCAAGTTATGAATTTTCAAAAGAATAAGAGTCTTAATCCTTTAGAAAACAGTGAGAATGCTGTTGTTACACAAAGTACCTGGTTAGCGTAAAAAATAAAGCTGCACGGGCAAGCGTGCCTCGAAAAAGTCAGTGATGTGTCGATTCCTTACTCGCAAGTGAGATTGTGCATCGTTTCTGTCTCTGGTCGGGTCAGTGATGAGTTGTTTTTCTCCCCCAAGAAACTGATGCGACACCGCATGGGACACCTCGGATCCACGCAGAGTAGGGTTGAAATTGACGCCCAAGGACAATGCCTGGAAAATCTGGTTGTACGGTGCTACATCGTTATCAGTCTCTGTACGCGGGTGTTGCATGTCATTTCTACAGCCGCGTTGCATCGATCTCCCAGCCACGATGCCGGTGGAGCATCGATTTCAGCCGCGCAGCCGGTGATGCGTCATTTATCAGCCACGTCATGGAAGGTGCGTCGTAAATGTCCCTGCACGGTGTTCTGTGCATGGATTTTCAGTTCTTGGCTGCCAACTTCCCCTCTCAAGGGTACAGGGACTAGATAAGGCACTACTTACAGGGCAGGAGTCTCAGCAGAGATTCCAGGTGCTGGCAGGGGAAGTCTTTGTTGACCCTGAGACTTCAACAACAGGAGGCAAGCTCAGTTCAAGCCCTTGGAGATTCTTCTCAAGCAGAAATGCACAACAAAGTCCAGTCTTTGTCACCTTTTACACTCAGAAGCAGCAACTGCAAGATAGCCCAACAAAGCACAGTCACAGGCAGGGGCAGCACTTCTCCTCAGCTCTTCTCCTTGGCAGAGGTTCCTCTTGATTCCAGAAGTGAGCAGGGTTTTTGGATGCTCTTCTCATACCCCTTTCTGCCTTTGAAGTAGGCCTACTTCAAAGAGAAGTCTTTGTTGTTTTAAACATCCTGCCTTGCCCAGGCCAGGCCCCAGACACACACCAGGGGGTTGGAGACTGCATTGTGTGAGGGCAGACACAGCCCTTTCTGGTGTGAGTGACCACTCCACCTCTCCCTCCCAGCACAGATGGCTTATCAGGATATGCAGGCCACACCACAGCTCCCTTTGTGTCACTGTCTAGAGAGAGGTGAAGATAGCCCAACTGTCAAAATGACCCAGACAGAGAATCCACATACAAGCAGAGTCACAGAATGGTTTAAGCAAGAAAATGCCTACTTTCCAAAAGTGGAATTTTCAAACACACAATCTAAAACCAACTTTACTAAAAGATGTATTTTTAAATTATGAGTCCAGAGACCCTACACTCCAAATTTCTATCTGTTCCCAAAGGAAATCTGCACTTTAATAATATTTAAAGGCAGCCCCATGTTAACCTATGAGAGAGATAGGCCTTGCAACAGTGAAAACCGAATTTAGCAGTATTTCATTGTTAGGACATGTAAAACACACATATACCTGTATCACCTTTTACATAACACTGCACCCTGCCCCTGGGGCTACCTAGGGCCTACCTTATGGGTGTCTTACATGTATAAAAAGGGAAAGTTTAGGCCTGGTAAGTGGGTACACTTGCCAAGTCAAATTGGCAGTTAAAAACTGCACACACAGACACTGCAGTGGCAGGTTTGAGCCATGTTTAAGGGCTACTCCTGTGGGTGGCACAACTAGTGCAGCAGGGCCACTAGTAGCATTTGATTTACAGGCCCTGGGCACCTCTAATGCACTGTTCTAATCATGATATGCCAAACATGCCAGTCATGGAAAGTCAATTACACCTACATTTTACATAGGAACACTTCCACTTTAGCACTGGTTTGCAGTGGTAAAGTGCCCAGAGTAACAAAAACAGCATAAACAGAGCCCCTTCGAATGCCTGCTCAAAGCAGGCGGTAAATATATATGATGGCCCCATGTACTCTGCAGGAGTAGTGCTACATTTTTGGTGCCACTCCTGCTGAGTACATAATTTGTGTCTATATGTAATGACACAATTACCCCTTACCCTGCGGCATGGTGCGCCATATATTACATTTGGCGCACACATGGTGGGGGCACCAAGGGTCACAAGGACACATGCGAGGCACTACGTGCAGCACAACGTTCCTTAAAAATCAGTACCATTGTTCTTTGGCCAATGGCATTTAAGGGAGCTTAGCTAGGCATCGAATCTAGACTACTTGCACATTCCTCTTTGTGTACATCGTGTATCACATACACCCCAAAATGTTAATAAATCTGACACACATGAGCAGATTTTGGACACAGGCCTGCCCCATTTTACAAACAGCATGCGGCAGGCCTCCATCATGGCAGCACTATTACTCAGTAGCAGTACTAATGCAGGCATACTTGGACCACAGTGCAAGTGTGTCTTTGTTGAGGGGAGTGTGTATGCACAGGTTGGTATCCCTTCCTGGACACATATGGTCTACTGTGGTGACAATGGCTGCCCACACAGTATTGGCAAGACATCCATAATGTTATTCAGTTAATGTTCAGGAAGGGACAACAACGTGAACATGAGGTAACTGCCATGACATTTTATCTCTAGTGTGTGTCCCTTGACAAGGCACACATATTAGTGACAAGAAGCAAGGATATATCAATGCATTCCTGAACACTTTGCTATGCTCACACCACCCCTGGGCAGTTGTTAGATTTTTTTATTGCTAATAATGACAAAGATGTCTTCAACACCTGGGGCAGGGTTACTAGCAATTGGTGTTAAAATGGAACGGCCACTGCAACAACCATTGTATGCCCCTCTGATGCTGTGTCATGCTGCCCATATGGACATGGACGTGTAACTCTAATAAACATCAGTTTGACAAATCTATGTGCATATGGTGCAGTGAAATGCACCACAGGAGCATCAGAGAAACTGATGCTTTGGTGGTGCCAGGGTCTCCATTATCTGGCCCTTCATCTCACAGACAGATTATAATTGTTTGGCAGTTGTCCTGACCTACCGCTAAGTTGACTTGCTTACTCAGCTTAACAAGTTGAATGTGAAACTGTTGCAAATAAATGTTCAAAAATCACTAAGCTAGGTTTTCCCGTCATGTATTGCAGGTGGGCCTCCACCATACACCACTGGAGAAGTGTCCCAATTTGAAGACCTCAGTGGAGCCAGTAAGTGTCACCTTGTGCGTCATGTGTGTCATCCCTGGTTTTTGTGTGAGAGGGTCTGATGTGTGCAATCAACAAGATGACATCATCTGAGTTAGGATATGGAAATCATGTCTGATGCTATGTTGAGGATGGGGTATAAGTTGATTTTTGCATAAGTGCTGTGTGCTGCTATGGAATAGTAGGTGTTAGGAATACGAAAGCATGCCCACATGTACATTGATGTCAATCATGATATGTGTCTGAGCTGCTGTTTATCTGATTAGCATGCCTGTTGCCAACAAATATGTCACTGCACTTTTGACAGCATGGTGCGCCAGACTTAGCTTTCAGTTACTCCGAAAATGTTACAGATGATGTACATGTTTAGAGGTCTCTAGGGAGCTTATGTAGGATACACCTGTGCTTCACTACTCTTCAGATTTTGAGTGAGGCAGCAGTCATGAAAGGAGCCTTATTGTGCTGGCCAACAGTCAGTTTAGTACACAATGAGAATACAACTCTGCTCAAGTAGGTTGTGGGACATGTCTACGGTATATAGCAAGCTAGATGTGTGCAGATTAATCAACATGGTCTACCCATCATGATATTTGTAAGTGATCTTGGTCACATCAAATGTGCATAGAATGTGAATGCTGAGTGTGTACCTGGTACTTAGGAGATGTCTGACATACATGTACACATGTTGTTCAATATATAGGAATACTGTACCTGCACCCAGTGCACTGCCAATTTGACTGTGTCCCTTAGGGCACCCATACAGCCACCATGTGTTTGCTGCATTACCCAATTTGCACAACATAGCACAGGGTAGTGGGCAATAGGTAGTAATTCTGTAGACAACATAGATGTGCTGTTTATGCTTTGGTCAAACTACATGGACACTATGCCTGAATTGTACATGTGGGCCCATTGTGAGCAATGGTGTGCGCCCTTATAATGCGTGCTCTGAGCAGGTGTTAATCCAAGGACACATGAATGATGCTTTGCCAAACCTTAGAATTGTAAGTTGAAAGTTTCCTGTCCCTCTATCAGATGACCCCCACCTTGCATCCATGATGCCTGGCCAAGGCTCGAATGTAGCACCAGGCGTGTCAAAGTGGTGGATTGCATACATTGCACCACATATTGGCAATGGCACAGGGATTCTGGAATTATAGGGTCACTTGATCCTCACTAGTCTGATGACACAAATGTTGAGCAAGGACTCAGTGGTCCACCTACCTCTATCCACTGATGGTCAACAATGGATAGATGTTACCCCACTGACATGTACATGATACCATAAATGGCGGGAGTTTGTCAGTGTTGTGGAATGTGTGGTGGACAGAATGTGTAATTTGAGGATGCTTTGTACTTTACATGTGTGTTCTACCTCCACCCAATGCTGTAGTCAATGCCATGTTCTCCTCATGTTTCAGTTGCCAATATGACCCAAGTGGAAGAAAACGTCTTTGAGAAGAGGGCTGACAGGTACCAGCACATAATGGCAGTACAGGCAGGGTACCAAAGGATGGAGAAGAGATATAGGAGGAAGAAATCTGCTGGGGTTTGCTGTGCATGTGTAAATGAGGAACCTCTGCCACAACCCACAGCTGGTCAGCCCACATCAGGGAAGACATCTGGGACCAGGGAAGCCTCTGCTGATCCTACCCCCTCCACTTCTACAGCACTAATCCACATCCAGGCACCCCAACAGCCACCTGTTCCAGCCACAAGCTCTACATTCAAATCCAACATGAGACGGGACATAGCAGCCATTATGGCTAGGCTGGATAAGTTGTAGAGAGACAATGCCCATAATTATAAACTACTAAAGTACTGCAAGAAAAAACTGAAGTAGTTGTAAAAGAATGTGTGCCACAGCCTACCAGTTCCTCCCTCTCCCTTTTACTCATGTAAAGTCAATAAGTGTGTTTTAGGTGGGTACTGTTAGGATAGTAAAATAGTTTAGGTGTAGGTTAGTGTAAGTGTAGTTGAAGGGTGGGTTTTTGTATATTTTTTATTTTGGGGGTGTTGGATGGGGTTATGTTGGGGTTTCTATGTTTATAACAAAATAATTAAAGAATCTAAAACAAATGCAGAAAATATTCATTTGTGTAGGTGATAGTTTAGGTTAGTACATGTGTAGCCTTACTTATGTTGTCCTACTCGTGTCCTGTCACTTAAGTGGGTGTAGGGGACAATGTTTAGAATTTAGAGTGTGGTGTTACATTTGCAAGATTAGTTTAGAATAGGATAGTTTCACAGAGAGGGAGCACACTGCCTGCACTCGAGCAACAAAGTATGACTCCAATGCATCATGGTAAATGAAGTCGATTCGTAGTCCGTTCAAAAAGTAAAAAGAGCCTTTCACCTCCGTAGGTGCTGCAAGTGCTGTATATCCATGTACACATGTTTCTGGGTTTAGCCCCTCATCAGCAGGGAGCTGCGTGGACTAGGGGCTTGCTTGGAATGCCACCAAATGTCTTCATACAGCAAAAACATCACAGTGGTAGGCAGCCATATTTTTCCTGAGGGAGGCCACTTCTCACTGTATGGACTCTAGGGTATTCTGTATAGCCCCCAGCCTATCATGCTCCTGCCACTTTGGGAGGGCAATTATTGAAACCTCTACCTCATGACAGCAGGTATGTCGGCCAGGGACTGCTAGAGTTCACGTAGCGGGGAGTGGGTGCCTTTGATGGCAGCTGAGTTGTCCTGAACTGGACTGGGGTACTTCTGCACTCCCTCTAGGCTGCCTGCCATGGTCTAAAACCCCACCCACACCAGCTTGGCCAGCAACCGCTGGACTCCTACCACTGTCCTCTGGAAGGTGATGTCTGGGTACTTGGAGTCCAGGGCTGTATCAGGACTGACTGGTGAGGTGCGTTGATAGGTGGGTGGTTCATGTGGAGACCCTGCAGTGCTGGATGTCCTCTCTGTGACTAGAGGTAGTGTCTGGAGGGAACCTAGGACATCCTGGAGAGTCTCTTCAATGATACTTGGCAGCTGGTCGTCCATGCCATCTGTAAAATCCAGAGCAGACAGGTCAGCAGGAAGTAAGACATCATCCTCTGCAATGAAACAGAGATATGCCAATCTTTGATTGTGGTGGCTATTGACATAGCTCATTATTTACTTGCTAATGGAGGCTCAGTGACATGTTACAGACACAGGTTGTGGTTGTATATTATGTATAGCATTGTGCATCACACGTGGGGCAACCTTACAAGGTATTTTGTGCTTTGATCCCACACAATCTCCTTCCTTGCAGGCTCCTTGTCCCTGCCACTGACATGGTGACATGGTGGCATGTACCTTGCCTTCCTGTTCACCATAGTGGACATTCCCACAGTAGTGTAATGTGTGCTGTCACTCTTTTGGTGCTATAATGCATTGGAGCCATGAATGATGGCACTAGTGCAGCATAGCACAGGTAGGTCCGTTGCATACAATACTTCTGTTACATTCTCATCTACCTGCAGCAGGCCCCATACATGTGCTCATTGGAAGGGGTAGTGCAAGCATTATGGACTGTCTGCTCCATAAATTTGTCCTTTTCTACATTTGAGACATTTCCTTGCATACAGCATATCTGCCACAGGCATCTGTTGGTGGAAGGATGCAGAATGTGGATCAATGCATGCAGTTTGAGACTTTGTTGATGTGGCACGAGGAGAATGTGCAGCTTGGATCTACATCATAACTATTTGTATGATTATACAGTTGCATTACGGGCTAGTTACATTGTGCTGATAGTGCAATGTTGATGCTATTTGTGCCAGTTCTCATTAAGCAGTACACCAACCATTCACACAACACACTCAGGCCCTCATTACAACCCTGGCGGTCGGTGTTAAAGTGGCGGTAATACCGTCAACAGGCTGGCGGCAAACAAAATGGAATCATAACCATGGCGGAAACCGCTAACACAGACAGGCACTTTAACACTCCAACCGCCACAGCGGTAAAAAAAACACTGCGGCGGTAACCGCCAACAGACAGGCGGAAGACAATGTACCGCCCACTGTATTACAACAAGCCTATCCATCACCTTTTCCAGGGCAGTACCAACGCCATCAAAAGCATGGCGGAAACAGTCTTTGGAACGGAAACCACTCACCTCTCGACACCCAATGAGGAACCAGGACGCCATTGAGCCCGAGTTACAGTTGCTACCAATGTTGGTTTACCTCCTCTTCTACCAGGAGCTGCAAAGACGGTGGCGACGACCACGGTGAGTACTGCACCTAGCACATGGGGGGGAGGAAAAAGAGAGTGACACATGCAACATGCAACACCCCTACCCTCACCCACAACAACATACACACAATACATGCATTAACATTGCATTTACACTCGTCACCCCCTGGAAGAATGCAAGGACAAAAGGAAATGATTGTAACAAGTGTAATCATCAAAAATTCAGATAGGCCAAAAAAACTTAAAATCATCAGTATAAACAAATATGTACAGCAACTACACAAGTCCGGATAGTGTCCAATGATTGTCCGTGGACCAGTGGTCCCAAAATGCATGTGCGAAGCCCGCACATGATACCTGACTCGAAACGGAGAGAACACCACTGGGGCATCAGCTCGAAAATAAAAAAGCACCTCATGGGGAAAGGGAGGGGGGCACCTCAGCCGGATGAAGGGACGACGCCACTGCTCCACGAGGAGGCTCCATGTCCACTGATTGGTCCTGGGGAGTGCAAAGCCACAGTTACTCAAGTCTCTCAAGTGGGTTGGTTGCCACTCCTTTATCCTGGGGAGTGCAAAGCCACAGTCTCTCAAGTCTCTCAAGTGGGTGGTTTCCCACTGATTGGTCCTGGGGAGTTCAAAGCCAGTCTCTCAAGTCTCTCAAGTGGGTAGGTTGCCCACTGATTGGTCCTGGGGAGTGCAAAGCCATAGTCTCTCTCGTGGGTGCCGGTTTTCCACTGCCCTTGGAGGGGGCTTTGTGTCCAGAGTGTTTCATCCTTCCAAGGACTGGGGTAGTGGATGCTTTTCTCCACTGGTTCTGGAGGGGGCTTTGTGCCCAGAGTGCTTCAACCTTCCAAGGACTGGGGTAGTGGATGCTTTTCACCACTGGTCCTGGAGGGGGCTTTGTGCCCAGAGTGCTTCATCCTGCCAAGGACTGGGGTAGTGGATGCCTTTCTCCACTGGTTCTGGAGGGGGCTTTGTGCCCAGAGTGCTTCATCCTGCCAAGGACTGGGGTAGTGGATGCTTTATCCTGGGGAGTGCAAAGCCACAGTCTCTCAAGTCTCTCAAGTGGGTGGTTTGCCCACTGATTGGTCCTGGGGAGTGCAAAGCCACAGTCCCTCTAGTGGGTGGCGGTTTTCCACTGGGTCTGGAGGGGGCTTTGTGTCCAGAGTGCTTCATCCTGCCAAGGACTGGGTGAGTGGATGCTTTTCTCCACTGGTTCTGCAGGGGGCTTTGTGCCCAGAGTGCTTCATCCTTCCAAGGCCTGGGGTAGTGGATGCTTTTCTCCACTGGTTCTGGAGGGGGCTTTGTGCCCAGAGTGCTTCATCCTGCCAAGGACTGGGGTAGTGGATGCCTTTCTCTGCTGGTTCTGGAGGGAGCTTTGTGCCCAGAGTGCTTCATCCTGCCAAGGACTGGGGTAGTGGATGCTTTTCTCGACTGGTTCTGGAGGGGGCTTTGTGCCCAGAGTGCTTCATCCTGCCAAGGACTGGGTGAGGGGATGCTTTTCTTCACTGGTTCTGGAGGTGGCTTTGTGGCCAGAGTGCTTCATCCTGCCAAGGACTTGGTGAGTGGATGGTTTTCTCCACTGGTTCCGGAGGGGGCTTGGTACCCAGAGTGCTGCACATGCAGTGTGGCAGGTCCCATTCCCTCACCTGGGTGTATTGTGCCACGATATTGCCTGGGAACAAGTAGCATGATACTCCATGGAGTCAGAGACACACTCCACCCTGTTGCGACTTTGCCTGCCACCTGCTGGTACTAACAGTGCTGGGTGTGGTGCCTCATGTACTCTGTGCAGGGTCCAGGACATCTCCTGCAGCCTCATAAGGCTGTCCACTGGGAATGTTTGCCATGTCAGCTGTGGTGGCACTGTCTGTGCACGTCGCGGGGCTGGTGGGGGTGGTTGCGGTGGTGTCTGTGGCGGAGATGCTGCCGGTGGTGCATGCGTCAGCACCTGTGGAGGGAGACAGCAGAACGTCTCCTGCAGCCTCGGATGGCTGCCCACTAGGGATGATGCTGGGGACTGTTTCTGAGGCAGCAGACATGCAGATGGCGGTGCAGGTGGTGGTGTCCACCACCGTATAGGTTGCTGTTCTGTTTGTCAGAAGGGGTGACACTAGTCCCTCAGCCGGAGGCTCTGTGCCCTGTGCTGACTTCCCCTTAGCCCTGTGTCCCTTCCCCACCTTGGATGTCGCTGCTGGGACCTTGGCACTGTCCCCTTTTGGCTTGGAGGAGGCCTTGCTGGGTGGTTGGTGCGGCTTTTCCCTACGGCATGTGGGCCCCTTCTTCACCTTGGCAGGTGGAGGAATGGGCTGATCTTTGGCCTGAATGGGGTGGCACACTGGCAGCCCTGATGGGTGCCACCAGCGATGTTAAAGGACTTTCTGAGACCACAGTGCTGGAGGATTTGGTGGCTGAGGTGCTGGGCTGGGACCTGGACATCCTGGCCATAAGGGAAGTACAGGGGGAGGTGTAGGGAAGAGGTCAATGCTAGCCAGGAAAAGTTTTTTAGACACACTGGGACGGGAAGATGGAGGGGGTTTGGGAGTAGAGGAAGAGGTAGTGGTTGTAGGAGGTGTACGTCTGCTGAATTTGGGTGAAGGTGCATGGGCCGGAGGCTGTTGTGAGGTGGATTGCTGTTGGGTGGGTGTGTGCCTTCATTTGTGTAGTTTGGGAGGAGGGCTTACAGACACACTGGGAGAGGACACAGGGAACGTGTGCATGGTAGTGGGGGTGGTGAGTGCACGTGAGTGGTGTGTGGTGATGGGCAAGCTGGTGATGGAGGTAGTGGCTGAGGATGTAGTGCATGCAGGTGTGAGTGGAGACAAGACAGGGAGGGAGGAGGAGGACGTGGAGGAGGGGGACACAGTGGAAGCAGTGGATGTTGGTGTGTCTGCATGGGTCTGGTGCTTGTGTGAGTGCCTGTGGGATGTGTGGTGCTTATATTTGCCATGTCCACTCTTGTGTGTTGATGAGTGTGCATGCTGGTCTGATGGTGTGCTTGGGATAGGCTGAGGTACATGGGGATTGGGTCCTGGGTAGTGGAAGTTGGAGGTGGGAGGCTGGACACAGGGGCAATGGCTGCCATCAGTGCTGAGGCCAGAGCCTGAAATGCTCTCTTTTGGGCTGCCACGCCAGAATGAATGCCATCCAGGTATGCATTTGTTTGCTGCAAATGCCTCTCGACACCCTGGATGGCATTCAAAATGGTAGATTGCCCAACAGTGAGAGATCTCAGGAGGTCAATAGCCTCCTCACTGAGGGCAGCAAGACTGACTGGGGTAGGGCCTGAGGTGCCTGGGGCGAAGGAGATGCCCACCCTCCTGGGTGAGCGGGCACTGGAAACTCAATGAGGGACTTCTGAGAGGGAGGTGCTGGTAGGGGGGTTGGCGGCTGTACCTGTTGTTGCGGTTGACACAGAGGTGCCCGCCACCACAAGGGAGCTCCCATCAGAGGAGGAGTCGCTGTCGCTGGTGTCTGCGCCTGACCCCATCATGGAGCTCCCCTCGCCCTCCGTCCCACTGGTGCCTTCAGACTCCGTAAATTCACCCTCCTGGGCCATGTGGGTTGCAACTCCCTCCTGCTCTGGTGCCAATGCTCCTCCGCCAGATGATGCTAATGCATACAAGAACAGGGTGACAAAACAAAAAGGGGGAGAAAGACAGAAGAGACACATGGTCAATGCCTGCAACACCACTACCGTTGGCGGACACAACACACAGGGAGCAGCCAATGCACTGGGAAATGCACTAACAGTGCAGGGGAAAAGCACATGCCCGTGGGGGACTCTGCCTAGATCCGTTAGATGCACACCTGGAACCCACAGGTGTTGAAGGCCACTACCACCTTTGGGGTGGGAGTGGCAGTGAGCCTGCAAAACAATAGATCTACCTGGTTGCGTCTGCCCTGGCCTATGGGGAACCCACAGCCCACTTCCCCCAGCCAGACACCTCATAAAGCACGCAGAGTCAGCTGATTGAGACTGTACTCACCCCCTTGTGGCTGCTGTGATGCCCTCAAGCGCCCATCCAACTCAGGATACCACCACCAGGATCTGGTACATCAGGGGGTCATGATGCGACGGGCACCACTTCAATGTTGGGAGGCCATCCTCAGCTGGGCCTCCGCCGTCTTCTTGCTCCAGCGGCACAGGTCCTCCCATCCTTTGGGGCAGTGGGTGCCCCGTCTATGGTAGACTCCCAGGGTTTGTGAGTGTCTGTATTGGTGTATGAGTGGTGTGTAGGCAGCTGTATTACAGGGGCAATAGCTGAGTGAGTATTGTATGGATTAGTGAGTGGTTCTGTTAGAGGGTGTGAGAGTGAGTGTGTGTGTGGTGGTAGTGCTATGGGTCTGTGAATGAGTATGTGAGTAGTTGTGTGCATGTGGATGTATGATTGTATTGGGGTATGAGTGGGTGTGTAAGCATTTGTGTGGATGAAGTCATCAGTAATGTCATGAGTGATGTCATTTCAGATACCATCAGTGATATCACTGACCATGTCACGAGTGTGAGGTTATAAGCAGTGCATTATGTGGCCACAAGTAATAGTAGATGCGGTAACTATAACTGCTGAATTTCCATTGGTTTTGTACGAGTAAATTTAGAACCTAACTATAATGTCCTTGTAATCTTTGTTTTTTTTCAGTAAATTTCTAAGGTTTTTTTAACTCTATTTCCTAGTTATAACGTCCCTGTAACATTTGTTTCTTTAGTAAATTTATATGTTTTTCTAAATTATATTTCTGCACTATAGCGGTCCTGTCACATTTGGTTTTTTTCAGTGAAGTTCTTAGGTTTTTTTGTAATGTAAAGTAGTTGTAATTACTACATGTTAATTGAAACACTGGGGCATATGGCTCCAAAACAATGCCACACATGGCCTTTAGTGTGTAGTTAACTGATTTTATGGGGTAGGACAAAAGCATGTGTCTCACATGGTCTTGAGTGCAAGGAGGGTTTATGAAAGTGTTGTGTACATGTAGTTGTTTGTATGTTATCAGTACATGTATGGGTTACTGGGTGAGTGCAGGGGTGGTGTATGAGTGACTGAGCATGTAACTGTACGTATGGGTGATTGAGTTTATTAGTCACGTATAAGTCATTGATTGAGTGTATGAGAGGTGTACAGCTGAGTGTGTGAGCACATTCATACATGAGTGACGTGTGAGTAGTGCATGGATGGTTGAGTGAGTGTATGAGTGTGTATGGGTTACTCAGTGGCTATTAGTGCATGCATGGTGGAGTGGCAGTACATGAGTGGTGTATCAATGACTGAAAGAGTGTATGAATGCTTAATAGGTGAGTGAGTGAACAAGTGCCTGTATTCATGCTTTTTTGAGTGCATGAGTGCAAGTATGGTAAGCAAGAAGGTGCATAGGTGTTGTACGGATGAGAGATTGAGTGTATGAGTGTATGTATGAGAAGTGACTAACTGCATGAAAGGTGTCTTGGGAAGTTAGTTAGTGTAGGAGAGCATGTAGGGGAGAGTAAGCGGGGTACTAGGGAATTTTTATTTTCCTTTATGGAAAGGGAACTTCACAGCAGTGGTGGCAAAATGTTGTCCATTTACAAAGCTGCACCTGAGGTTGTAATGTAGACCACACCCTTCCATCATTCCTGTCTAATGTCCGATACCCACTACAGCCACTTTGGACTAATCAACTTTTCATGTGTATTTTCTAATAAGTGAAAATAAGTCACATATTATCTGCTATAGGTAATTTTCAATGTGGGAATAAGTGAGAAGAAGTTATATAGCATTTTACTATGTATCCATTTCTCACATATTTTACTGGGTTATGTTGTAGTTATTTTTTTTTCATGAAGTCTGTGTTCATGGATTCATCACAAAATGGTGTGTTTGTCCGCTTTTGCAGTATTTGCGAATATAGCAAGCTTGCAATAAACTGTAAAAAAAAGATTGTAACTTGCTTAATAAACAAAACATAACAATGCTATTTTTTAATTAATACTTAAAGTTTAAATTGTGCTCATCTTTTTATTGGCATACACTATTCAATAACAGATTACGTATTTGTGGGAATGCCAGTGTCCGTCAACTTGTCAGCGTGAGTCAGTGCTTAATTTGTAAATAAAAAGGTGCCAGTGCTCCAAGCTCTCCCCTTAAACACACGGCTGCTGCAATTAAGGGGCATATTTATACTCTGTTTGCGCCGAATGCGGGTCAAAGATTTGTATGCACATTCTACGCAAACCGTGCACCATATTTAAACTTTGACGCTCGAGCCTGCAGACGTCAAAATTCCTCTGTGTCCGTCATTTTTTGGATGCGGGGAACTGCCTTGCATTAATGACATGCAAGGTAGGCGTTCCCGCCCAAAAATGACTTGAAGGCCTGTGCGCTTTATTTATACTCTAGCGTCATTTTGATGCACAGGAGGGGGCAGGCCTTAAAAAACAGCGCACAGCCTGATGTGTGCCGTTTTTTAATGCCCGGGTCAGGGCAGGCATTAAGGGACCTGTGGGCTCACTTCCATGGTCTCTGACCATGGAAGGAGTACAGAGGTGCTCTTCCCTGCCCCCAGGGACACCCCCTGCCACCCTAGCCCACCCCTGGAGGACACCCATGGATGGGGGGACCCATCCCTGATAAGTACTGGTGAGTTGAGGTAAGTAATTTTTTTATTTTTTTTAAAGTGCCATGGGGGGCCTAATTTAGGCCCCCCTACATGCCACTGTGCCCAATGACCATGCCCAGGGGACAGAAGTCCCCTGGGCATGGCCATTGGGCAGAGGGGCATGACTCCTGTCTTTGCTAAGACAGGAGTCATTTCAATGGGGGTTGTGCGTCAAAAAATGGCGCAAGTCCGGTTTGAGGCATGATTTTTGCCTCAAACCTGACTTGCACCATTTTTTAACGCACAATCCCCATTTTCCCCTATGCCGGCGCTGCCTGATTGAGTAATTTTTTTTTACTCAGACCAGTCCGCAGCGCCGGCTAACGTCATTCCTTAAATAAGGCACCTGCATGGAATGCATGCACCACCCCACCAACATCCACCAGGACCACTACCCCACCCAGCCCACAGCCACTGAATCCAATCCCCCTGCAAGCCCACAAACCCACTAACAGGCCCAAATCCCTCCCCCTGTGCACAGCTACCTACCCCTGCAGGATTCACAATGGCACTAACAACCCACAATGCTACATCCAAAACAAAATGCAGTGCAAACCTCACAAAGGCACCCTGCATGGCCCCCCAAAAAATGGCCCCTACCACCCAGACAACAACATCAGCCCACGGCAACGGTCCCCACACCTGTGTATCCAGGCCACAGACTGTTGGAACACAGGTACAGAGGCCACAGTCACCCCATACCAACAGGCAGGAAGACGATGGCCCCAGTACAAGTGGTACTGTCTGGCCTGTGCAGGGGATACAGGCACAGGGGGCTAGGTCCAATGGTAGGGCCTCAGTGGTCCGGGGGGAGGCCACAGGATGGATGCTGCAGCCCAGGACGTGATCTCTGAGGTCCTGGGGACCTACCAGCATACCCATGACAGATTGACACAGATAGCATCCAGCCTGGAGCAGAGTCAGAGGATGCAGCAGGAACACCACCAGGAGGCCATGGAGCAGTGGAAACTGCACAATGCCACAATGGCCAGCATAGCAGGAGCACTGCTGCAGCTGGTACAAACCCAGTCTGAGACCCACACAGGACAGGAGGCCCCCACAACAGCACAGGAGACAGACCAGACAATGACAGCAACAGCAGCAATAATCCACGAACTACCCTCAGAGGAAACACAAGGTACAACCATGTCATCCCCTCTAGGTCAACAGCAGGAGCCCGAAAGGACCCTCGGGCCAACATATGGGACTGGAACCCCTGCCAAAAACAAGCCCCCATCCAAAAAGTAACCCTGCTACAACCTGCCCACCAACCATCCCACACAATTAACCACCAAACAGTGCTAACAATCAATAAGAACTCATGTAAGAATTGATGGACCCATAAATACCAACAACAAGGCTGCCACCATTTTGCCATTGAGGACAACCACCCATGACCAACTGCCATCACTGTAAATACCACTATTCAATCCCTGCCACTAATAAAACACACATCACACCTGTAACATTGTCCCCTGTCATAATGTGAGAACAAAGTGAAGTATGGGTGCAAGTGGCTGATAACTACTTTATTGGAAATGCGTAGCATGGAAGTACACCTGTGTGCCTAAATGTTGTGGACAAATGGAATAAACTAAATTGTATTTGGTACCATGCAGACCTGGACCCACTTTCAAATAGTAGATTCAAACCCCCCCCCTTAGTTGACAAAGCACACTAACAGTGTGTCACAAACACCAATGTCAGCCCTTAGTCCCACATAGTTACTGGAAGTAGAGTTGTATCAGTTGGGTCCTGGAATTGTCATCTTCTCCTTCCTCATCATCACCATCACTCTCCTCCCCTCTCTGAGGAAGCTGGTCATGATTTACAGCACCATCCACACCCAAGAGGGGGATAGAATTTCTCACTGCCACGTTGTGCAGCATGCAGAAGGCCACCACTATTCTACACACCTTTTCAGGCCCATAAGCCAGGGAACCCCCAGAGATATGTAGACAACAAAATCTAGCCTTCAGGAAACCTATTGTGCGCTCTATCACCCTCCTAGTACGTCCATGGGCCTCATTGTAATTCCTCTCTGCATTTGTTCCATGATTCCTCACTGGTGTCAGGAGCCAACGCAAGTTGGGATAGCCAGAATCACCTAGACAAATGTACAAAACAGGGCAGTCAAAGCAAGCCTCTGAGTCAGACAGCCTGGCTGTCTGCTAGGTGGCAGTTACTGAGAGAAACACCTACCTATGATCCACACTCTGTCCTCTTGTAGTTGTTCCATCTTCTGTGGCACCCTACTGTACCTCAGCACAAAGGAATCATGGACTGAACCGGGGAACATGGCATTCACATGTGAGATGTACTGGTCTGCAATACATACCAATTGGATGTTCATGGAGTGAAAGTTCTTTCTGTTTCTGTACACTTGTTCACTGACTCTTAGGGGTATTATAGGTATGTGGGTGCCATCGATGGCACCGATCACATGGGGTATGTTTGCAAAGGCATAGAAATCAGATTTGAGGGCAGGGAGGTCAGTACTTTGGGGAAACCTCACATAGGGTTGCAGGTGTCGTACAAATGCATTTAGAAATCTTATCAGTACCATGCTGAACATTGGCTGTGAAACTCCTGCACCCATGTCCACTGTCGCTTGAAATGAGCCCGTGGCCAGGAAATGGAGTGCAGAGAGCACTTGCACTTCAGAAGGGATGGCATGCTGATTACGAATTGCCCGTCTCAGTGATGGATCCAGTAATGCGCAATGTTCGAGAATAGTTGCACAGGTGAGTCTGTAATTGATTGTGATGTGACGCTCCACCATGGTCCGCAAATCAACAAGTGGTCTGTACACCGATGGGGCCCTTCCTCGCCACAAGGGCCGGTACCTAGGAGGGATTTGAAAGACGTGTGAGGAACACACAGACATAGGCACACATTGTCATTCATTGTGCACTGCTTACTTGATTGTAGGGACTTAAAAGGTAAATGTTCTTGACAGAATTTCATCTAGACCTCAATGAGTAAACAGGGTTTGATATGTGTGGTATTGTTAATGGTCAAATGCATAGGTGTGTTAGGTGAACAATAGGGCCTGCATTGTGCCAATTTCATTTTTATTAATGCGTAGTTTTGGCCAAAATGTCTCCCCCCTGTAATCCAAAACTGTTGTTTTGGAAGTGACCTCATACCTCTAGCGGTAGACGTAACAGCAGAAGGCAGTGTTTACCACCGTTCGCACCATCATTGGTTAACATGATTGCCAATGGGGAATCCTGGTGTACCATGATCGCCGCCGGTGGTGACGCTGCACACCTCCCCGGTACGTATGCAATTTGTCACCCCAACTTCACTTAACTCCCTAATCTCGTGCGAGCAGGTACTCCACTCAGTGTACTGCTGTGTCCTGCCTCTGGTCATGGAAGTGGCTTGTGTTGCAGGGGAAAGGGCCCCAGCCTTCACCCAAGAGGAATTGGAGAGGCTAGTGGATGGGGTCCTGCCCCTGTACGCCAAGCTCTACGGATGGCCAGAGGTACAGGTGAGTCAGGGTTTTGGGGGCACTGTTTGGGTGTAATGGATGGGGTTGTAAGTACATATGTGTGCACATCTGAGCCTGCATGACCCATGGTTCATGCCATGCTGTGTGCGTATGTCCTGTAAGTCTGTCAGTACTGTCCGTTCCATAGTGGACGTATAGGCAGCTGTACATATTTTCCATGTGCCTGACCTCTGTGTTACATTTCTGTGTCTCCCTTTTAGTACAGCGCCCACTAGAAGAGGGCACTTTGGCATGCCATCACCAAGGAGGTGCAGACCCTGGGGGTCTACAACCGGCGGAGCACCTACTGCAGGAAGAGGTCGGAGGACCTGCGCCGCTGGGCGTGAAAAATCTGTGAGGCCCAGCTGGGAAAGTCCTCCCAAAGTGGAAGGGGTGCCCGTCGGGCACTGACCCCCCTCATACTACGCATCCTGGCGGTGGTGTACCCAGACCTGGATGGGCGCTTGAAGGCTGCACAGCAGTCACATGGGGGTGAGTACTCATGTCATAATCTTAACCGTTGATGGATGTCTGTGGGTGCATTAGGGTTTATGCTGCTGAGCTGCAGGGACTCTCAGTGAAGTCGATTACATGATGGCCCCTGTAGGGTGTAGGGGTGTTTTGGTCAGGTCTCCCACACGTCGGGTCCTTAGGTAGTTCAGGGGATGGGTATAGAGCAGGGTTCTGGTCACTAGTCAGGGGCATGGCCATGGGCATAGGGGAAGGAACTGCCTGTTGGGGGGGCTCTTCTGGGTGGGTGTTTGTCTGGCCACTATGTTCACTCCTTTCAGCTATTTACAAGTGTCTCTCCTGTTTTGTCTCCCCCTCCCTGTTCTCTTGTGTTGTCTGTGTACATCAGCATCATCTGGCAAGGGAGCTGAGGCACCGGCAAGTGGGGATGCAGCGGCCCACGTATCCTTGGAGGCAGAGTCATCCGACACCAAGGGGACCAGTGGATAGGAGGGCGAGGGGAGTACCACAGGGAAGGCAACGACCACTGGAGGTAGTGACTTAGATACCTCCTCCGATGGGGGCTCCCTGGAGGTGGCAGACTCTAGTGGGCATACCTCTACAGTAACATCTTCTGCCATCACCGCCCTCCCTTTTGCTCCCCACTGAGTTGCCCGTGCCCCCAGGCACCTTCTCCCCTGCCCCAGTCAGCCCAGCTGCCCTCACAAAGGAGGCTATTGACCTCCTGGGAACCATCTTTGTAGGGCAGACAACCATCATCAATGCCATCCAGGGGCTAACATCAGAGATGCAGCAGGCAAATGAGTTCTTTTCAGGCTCTGGCCTCCTCTTTGATGGCAGCCAGTTTCCCTGGTCATTCGGTCCCACCTCCCCCCTCCCACCTCCTCTACCCCTTCCAGCACCCCACTCCCTTCACCCGTCCAAAGCACACAATCAGACACCCAGTCAAGCACCTCAACACACAAGAAGCACACTTCTAAACACAAGCACAACACCTCCCACCACAAGCATTCACACAGACAACATACACATGCACACACAGCAACATCCACTTGTCCTAGTGTGCCACCTCTTCCACCTCCCTGTCTGTCCCCTCTACATGAACACCCACAAGCACTGTCACTACTGCTGAGCCTATTCCTGCACTCACCACAATAGCAGACATCCAGACATGCACCCCAGACACCACACCTGCACTCACCACAACTACTGTAGTTGACACATGCAGCACACTCACCAGACTTGCAGACACCCACACAACATACATCCACACTGGCAGCCTGTCTTCTCCCACTGTGTCCACCCTCCTCCTCCAAAAACACACAAACGCACCAAGACACCCACCCATCACACATCCACCACACCTCAGCATACTGTCCAGTCACCTGCACCCACGACACGCACACCTACACCACTTATGACAACACCCTCTACCTCCACTCCCAAGCCCCCCTCCAGGCCCAGCCCAATTTCATCCCAAAAACTTTTCCTCCCCCGTGTTGACCTCTTCCAACCCACTGGCTAACCCCATCTTGTCCCTAAGCGTGCACACCTCCTTGCCCTTTCCACTCCTTCCAAACACAACCTGCCCCTGTCTGCCCTTCACATTCCCATGCCCCTTCCCTAGAGAGGAAGAAGCCCCGTGCTGAGCCAATTCCATCTGGCTCCACCCGGTCGAAGCACACACCCCCAACTTCCAAAGCCAAACCCAAGCCCCCTCCACCTTCTGAGCGCAAGTCCAAGCCCCACCCCTGTCGCAAATCCCCATCCCCATCCCCACCACCCCCTGCCCCTGTTCCCTGAGGTGCCTGGATGACCCATTGTTTCCCCATTAGGTAGAGTACCGTGTACTTTTGGGAGTCAGGTTGGGGCCATTGTGGCCCATACAAGTCTGGCACTATAGACTGCCCATTGGCCTTGTTGTGCATACTTGGCTCTGTGAGCTGAAAAAAATATTTATGTGCGCCCTGTGTTTTGGCGGCACACTCCTGTATCCTGGTCTCTAGTTTCATTGTTTTTGGGTGTGGGGCATTTGTATGTACTATGGCCAGGTTGGATTTGCCTTGTGTCGAGTAAGTACCACTTGCTGTGGGGTGTATGGGTTGTGCTGCTGTGAAGGGTTGTGGGAGCAATGCAGGGTGGGTGGAGTGGGTGGGTATGTAACTGTGCCTTTTCCTCCCTTGTGTCGTAGGTTGCAGTACTTACTGTCGTCGTCTTTGCCGGCGGTCTCAGTCGTGGAGGTATATGGAAAGGAGCAGGGCTGGCATGATCTGCAGCTCTCTATCCATGTCTGCTTTGACGCGTTGTGTGGACCTCCGGTGAGTGTTTCCTTGTAGTAGGTTTTTTTCTGCCTGGCTTTACGTGGCGGTGGTTCCCGCCCCGGAACTGACAGCGGTCTTGTGGTTCATTATTTGATGGGCAGGTCGGGCCCTTATGTCGGCCTGTGGGTGGACTCTGCCGTCATCGTCGGCACTCCTCTACTGGCGGTGGGTGGTTTTCAGGATGACTGTGTTTCAGTTAGTTCTTTATTTGGCGGTCCGGACCGCTCTTCTGTTGGGGGTTTTTACCGCCACTGCCGGCGGCACCACGGTTTCGACCGCCGTGTTGATAATGAGGGCCTAACTGTATAATTGCATGTCTGGATAAGTGAGTGTATAAGTGGTATATGGGTGAGAAAATGATTGAATGAATGGTGTATCAGTGAGTGATTAAATGTATCAGTGGTGTATGGGTGGATGAGAGACTATGAATTGTCATAGGTGACTGACTGTGTGTATGAGTGCATGTATAAATGAGTGAGTGACTGGGTGAGGGGTTGTATGAGTGAGTGAGAGAGTGCATGAGTGGCTGTAGAAGTGAGGTAGTGCCTGAGTGAGTAGCTGTTTACTTGAATTAGTAGCTGTGTGAGTGGCTGTATGGCAGAGTGAGTGGTATTATGAGTAGGTATGTAGTTGAGTGAGTCACAGTATACGTTCCTGTATGATTAAGTTAGATGGTGAATGGCCACATCAGTAACTGAGAGGGTGTGTTACTGGATTATGAGTGAGTGTAGGTATATGAGTTGCTCTGTCACAGACTCAGGGGGTCATTACAACCTCGGCGGTCTGCATGGCAGACCGCCGAGGTTGAGGGCGCCAGAATACTGCCATTGCTGGCGGTATGGCTGGCTCCCTATTTTGACATTTCCGCTGGGCCAGCGGACGGTAACAGAGTTACCGTCCGCTGGCCCAGCGGAAAAGTCACATCAACATTGCCGCCGGCTCTTAATTGAGCCGGCAGCAATGCTGATGTGCAGCGGGTGCAGTAGCACCCGTCGCGCATTTGGCAGTGAAATGCGCAACGGGGCTCTGCCTGGGGGCACCTGCACTGCCCATGCCAAGTGCATGGGCAGTGCAGGGGCCCCCAGGGGTCCCCTGAGTCCCCTTACCACCAGCCTCTTCCTGGCGGTGCAAACCGCCAGAAACAGGCTGGCGGAAGGGGAGTCATAATCCCCAGGGCAGCGCTGCTTGCAGCGCTGCCCTGGTGGATTATCACCACCGGGGCCAAAATGGCGGTAAACCGCCGGCCCTAGCAGTGCCACCGCGGCGCTACCGCCGCAGTCCAAATACGCCGGGAGGCACCGCCAGCCTGTTAGCGGTGCTCCCGTCGTTTTGGCCCTGGCGGTCAAAGACCGCCAGGGTCATAATGACCCCCTCAGTCTTTCAGTGAGAGGCTGCACGGCTAAATGCTAGGTTGAGTTAATGTCTACGTAAGCAAGCTGCTGGATGGTTGAGTAAGTGGCTGTATGAGTACCTGCAAATTTGTTATATTACACAGTACATTTAAATAGGATACAGTCAGAGTGAAGTAATGGAAAGGTATGACACCAGTAGTTTTATATTTAAAAAGACTCTCCATGTATATTTCTAACCATTATGTCTGTGGTTGAAGATCTGTTTCCATAAAACATTGTTCAACTGCTGCTGCTATTGAAAAAGAAAAAGAAAATACCGATATATTACTATTTAATCTTCATAGGTAGACAAATATAACAATAGTCATAGCTTATACTGTAGGAATATATTACTGTGTAGTAAATATATCACTTTGATTGTTTTACTGTTTTCAGCTTTTATACTCCTTCACCTTAAATTATGGTTTATGTAAAGCATAATTTTCAAACAGTGGGGAAACAACAATCAAAGGATTGTAAAAAAAAAAAAAAAGCTGCACAGTAGATCACTACAAGTAAGTGATACTATGCTTCGCACTCACTACATTTAATTAATTATTGGCCATGGCTCTAGTCCCTATGCTATTTTAAGCAAGCAGATTTTAAGATTTATCTTGAATGATTATTGCCTTCATTACAACTTTGGCGGTCAGCTGACCGCCAGGCCGGCGACTGCAGTAGTACTGCCACCATATTATGACCACGGCAGTGATCCCTTCCACATACAGCCAATGCACTGCTTAAACCACTAGTGCAGTCCGTCCACCGACCATATGGAGAACAATCTACTAAAAAATACAAGGATTACATACGTCATGAGAAAAGAAAGGCAGGACAAATACCTATGAGTCAACCACTGTATTCTGGTGGGAATAGCGCCCACAACAAAACAAAACCTTCAAACAAGGGGTCGTTGGCCAGTCCAAGTGTCCATGCCACTACACAGGGCAACGTTATTGGCCCAACTTGAATCCTGACAGCCCAAGTGACTCCACTGGGCAGGGACATCAATGTGGAAGGCAGGCACCTCAGGGGGCAGGGAGTGGGGGGTGAAGGGGTTTCTTCTTGGAAGGGGGTCTTTGGACTTTGGTTTGGGAGGGGTGGGGTCTTGCTCTTCTGTTTGGGGGTGTAGGAGTGAGTCTGGAGCGGTGGGAGTGGCTGCCTTGTGCTCCATAGTGGAAGATGTCTTAGCGGGGGAGGGACTTTCAAAACACTAGAGGGGCCATGGGAGGACTGGGAGCTGGAGGTACTGGGCTGGAGGAGCAGGACCTTACATTTAGGGACAACACAGGGTGTGTCAGGAGGAGGGAAGATGTCAAGGCGGGCAAGGAAACGTTTTTTGGGTACAGTGGGGAGGACTGTGGGAGCAGGTTCAGAAGTGGAGGCAGAGGGAGTGGTTGTAGGATGTGCTAGACTGGGTTGTAGGTGCATTGAAAGATTGCTTGTGTGAGGTGGATGACTGTTGAGTGTCTGAGTGGGAGCATTTATGTGTTTTGGGATGAGGTGGGCAGAAAGGGAGGGAGAGTACAAACTGGTGGTGCAAATGTTTTTGGGGGACGTGTCTGCAAGTGAGGTGGGTGTGCTGCATGTGGTTGTGATGGTGGTGGTGACTGCGCAAGTGGTGAATGGGGTGCTAGTCTGCATGTTTCCTGATGTGGTGACTGTGGGCAAGTCTGAACAGGTGACAGGATCTGGGACTTAGGATGCAGTTCTTGCAGGTGTGAGTGCTGATGTGACTGTGAGGGAGGAGGTGGAGTGGGAGACAGTGGAAGCAGTGGCTGTTGTTGTGTGTGTTTCTTTGTGTTGGTTGTGTGTATGCTTGTGGTGTGATCTGTGGTGATTGTGCTGGTCTTTGCCAGTCTTGTCTGTTGTCTTGGGTGCATGCTCATCTGATTGTGTGCTTGGGATGGGTGTGGGAGAGGGCTTTGACACTGGGTACAGGTAGTTGGAGGAAGGACGGAAGAACTAGGGACACTGGCTGCAATCAAAGAGGAGGCCAGAGGCTGAAACGATTTCTGTAGGTCAGCCAAGCCAACGTGAATGCCCTCCAAGTAGGCATCGCATTGCTGCATCTGAGATGCCAGCCCCTGGATAGCATTCACTATGGTTGACTGTCCTACAGAGTTTAATCTCAAGAGGTCAATAGTCTCCTCAGTGAGGGCAGCAGGGCTGGCAGGGGCTGAGGTGCCTGCAGTAAAGGAGACGCCCACCCTCCTGGGCGAGTGGATAGGGGGCTACTGGAAAGGCGGTGCGGGAATATGGGTGGCGGAAGATGATGTTGCCAGAGTAGTCCCAGAGGGGTCTGCCACCACCAGGGAGCTCCCATCTGTGGAGGAATCAGAGTCAGTAGTGTCAGCTCCTGTCTCCCCCATGGTGTTCCCCTTGCTCTTCAACTCACTCGTCCCTTGGTGTCAGTGGACACTGCCTCCTGGGTCCCGTGGGCTGCAGCTCCCCCACCCACCCATGCCCCTGCCCTTTGGCCAGATGATGCCAATGCACACAAGGACAGGAGAAGAAAAGGAGGGAGCGTGGGGGAGAAAGAAAGGGAGCACAGGTTCAATAACAGCAATAACAGCACATATGGCATACACATCACAGTGACTCACTGGTAATTTACACTATGGAATAACAACCACAATACCACACCATGTTGTCATAGTGGTCCTGCAACTGCTGCATGACCTCCTGGTGGTGTTCCCTGTGTAGCCTCTTGTTCTCCTGCAAAGTGTTAAGTATCTGGCCCATCCTGTCCAGTGATTTCTGGTATGCTCCCAGGACTTGTGACAGTGCCACCTGGGCAGTCGGTTCCCTAGGTTGGGCCAACCCTTGGCTCAAAGATATCCACCCACTTGCCCAGGCCCCCTGTGCCTATGTCCCCTGAATTTTGCCCACTTCCTCTGGCACCAGGACCTTCTTCGTCTTGCCTGAAAGGGGTTGACTCCGGTCTCTGTGTAGGTGGGTACATTGTTGTTTGACGTGTCCGGGAGACAGAAATTTGGGGACGTTGGGTGGCTGCTGTTGTCATGGAGTCTGATGTGGGGTGCTCAGGGGTGGACTGGGTCTTGCTTGTGGTATCTGACTGACCAGTGGTACCAGATGGGCCAGAGAGATCTTCCAGATCCAGACATCCAGAGTAGCTGTCATTACTGGGGCTTTCTTCTGGAGGAGGACTGGGTAGACATGGCACATGCTGCTGGCTGACATTGGCTGGGGTACCTATGGACATGTATGAAAGTTGTTAATTTCATCCTCAGATACATGTTCAGCATTTATGGGTTTCCCTATGGGTAGGTGTTGTTTTTCCACCTTTGGTTTGTGTATAGTGATGCATTGTGGGATTGGTAGTGCTTTATGCTGACTAAGCACTACTCATGTTTGTGAATGATGCCATTGGAGAGGTGTGAATGAAGTGGGCTGGGCATGCAGGGGAAAATTGTTGAGGGTGGTTATAAGTTTGGGATGGAGTGGATTGAAGGGAGACCGGGTGATGGGGGACATGCCATGCAGGTGTACGTGGTGGTAAAGAAGTAAAGGTGACTAACCAGTGTCCAGCCCTCCAGTTATTCCAGTGAGGCCCTCGGGATGCAGGACAGCCAAGACCTTCTCCTCCCATGTTGTCCCACTGTTGGGGAGAAGACGGGGGTCCACTGCCAGTCTTCATGATGGCAATGTGGTGCCTGGATGCCATTGCACGATCCTCCCCCGTAGGTCGTTCCACCTCTTCCTTATGTCATCCCTTGTGTGTGGGTAGGTTCCCACAGAGTTGACCTTGTCTATGATTCTCCACGATAGCTCCATCTTCCTGGCAATGGATATCTGCTGGACCTGTGCACCAAACAGCTGTGGTTCTACCCTGGCGATTTCGTCTACCATGACCCACAACTCCTCATCAGTGAAACATGGGTTCTTTTGTGGGGACATGCGATTGTGTAGTGGGAGTAGTTTGTGTGTTGTGCAGAGGAGGGTATGTTTGGTGGGGGTGGCGGTTGTGTGGATATATGGGATGCTGTGAAGTAGTGATTGAGTACAGTGGTGTTGTGTGTGTTTGGTGTAGGGGTATGATGTGTGGTGTGTGATGCGTGAAGGTTGTATAGGTGGCTGTGGTTTGTGTGTGCAGTTCTAGGGATACGTGGGCTGGCAACATATAGGAGAATGTGGGATTTTGCAAAGAATTGTAGGTTGTGTGGGGGTGTGTTTTAAAGTGCTGTTGGTGGGTGTATACACTGTGTTTATGTGTATCAAGTGTGGGTAATTCAGTCTGGAAAATGTTGGCTTCTGTTGATGTGGAGTAGCAAAATCGGCTGTGGTAGTCCACACCGCTAATGGGTAACAACCGTTAATGGACCGCTGTGGTGATTCGAGTGTCGCAATTTGGAGGGTGATTTGTTGTTGGCGTGGTGGTAAGGGTGGTGGGTCTGACTCACTCCCACCTTTGTTGGACCTAGCGGTGTTAAATTTAGGGCTGCTTTCTGGCGTTTTTGTTTTTGTAACTCATGATACGGTGGGCGGATTGCTGCCTCCACAGTGGTCTTCGGTATAGACCGCCAAAGTCGTAATGAGGGCCTATATCTGGTACTATATCTGAAAACATGTGAAGTACTCTTCAATTTTAGAGATGCTCTTGAAAACAGAATCCCTAGTAGGCCAAATGATGTCTATAGTGCTGGTAATCTATGTTCACAAAAACTTACACTGTAGCTTCTTTCCTCAATTAGCAAGTAAACGTTTGGTTGGAGAAACAAAAGGGGATTTTTTATTTAGTTTAAAATTAATTGTATTCTTTCAACTTCAGGCTGCTGTAATTAGAGTATGTCCTTCCAGTTTCAAACTTTAATTAGACAGTACTGTATTGGCTTCTTATATTTACTTCTTTGTGGAATATTAAAAGGAATCTTGACATTTGAAGATCTTTTTTAAGACATTACCCTAAATAGGCCGCATTATATCTAGAAAACAGATGAACCATGTACAGGAAATACTGTGTCCACTTTTTTAATCATAATTTTTACCTAGAACTATGGTTGAAGAAAGAGAAGATATGAGTTTGGTAGTTCGAGGGGAAGTTTCTCTTTGTATTTTATGTTGATGTCATTTCATTCTGTCTATCCACTCTTGCTTTTTAAATACACAGAGGTTGTATTTACTCCTCGTGAAATATGATAGCCAAAGTAGTAAAAGCTCTTTCTGAAAGTGATATTCGTCCAGCTTTGAAGTTGATAATTCCAGTTTTCAGTTTGGAACCATTTGCTCTGCATCATTGTAGCATAACTTTGGTATAAGGTATATATTAGCTATGTAAGGTATTTTCCTGTTCTTTGTAGAAACAATCTACAGATAAGGTCTGATCTGCAGTTTGGGCAGGTCATATTTTGGTAAGCATGTCTATACCATTTGTCAAAAGGCACACTTTCACAATCTGGAAATGTTAATTAAAAAGATAATAATTCAGAGATGATTTCACAGCTAGATATAAAAGGGCAGTCTTTACAGCCATGAGTCTATTTGTTACTGAGTTCAAAAAGATCATCATTATTTTCTTAGTCTTGTTCTAAGGCTCCAAGCATCACCATCCGGTGCACACTGCTGAGTGTTCAGAGCAAATATTATTGATCCAGTACATATATCTAAAAGATCTCGGATTCCTGAAGGAGAATGTATTGCACTTCTGTCAGTCACTAAACATTGCAGCAAATTATATAGTGTATAAGAGATTCTCATTGCAGTTGACACCTGAACTATTTACCAACTGGTGACCTACAATTTCACTGTCATTTTTCAATTTTCTCTTCTTACCCCTCTCTGTGTTGTCCATTCTTTTCTTGAGGGTCCATACACTGTTTTGTAATCTTCTACTTTCGGCAGAGTACCTTTTTCTCATATACAAGGTTCTGTCCTAAATGAGGAGCATCTAGACTTCTTAACCGTTTGTACTCTCTAATACAGCTTACATCTACAGTAAGTTTTGGTCTCATCAAAGTCAATCAAAAACAAACCAGACAAGGTTCGAATTCCTGGCAATGTTACATATGACATTCCTTCTTTGCATACAAAACATCCAACATTTACCAAAGCTGCATCTACGCTTAACCCCAGTGATTTATGGATGGTCACTGCATATATCCTAAAGAGAGAGGAAACTGTTGCAGTCAAATATATGTCTTCTACAAGCAAACACCGTACAACACACTGACCAATCTTCTTGACATCATCTATCTGATCAAATTTTATAGCCAAGTATTCTACCTTTCCTCTATTTGGAAAATGAATGAAATCAATACTTTTTCCCATTTCACCATTTACTAAGCCTTCTTCTACATTTAAATTGCGTCAAAAAATAATTTTTGCAGACAAATACATGCTTTTCTAATCCTGCTATTTTTTATACTGATCTCTCCAAATAATCAAATTTTGGTTGTAGTTTAGCTGTTAGTAGTATTGTGACACTTTGATGTTCCATTTTTATCAATAGAAATCATTTCTAAAATATCTTCTTTCTTTAATTGTAGTAATTTCTCATTAACGTTTGAGCACTCTTGAAGTGTTTACATTAAACAAACTATAGATTTTTCTTCTTTAATGAGATTGACCATTAGTTCTGGTCCACCAGTGTCAGATGGAAATAAACTTGTGATAAGGCAAATTTTCAAAGCATGTTTCCCCTGCATTGTCAGGACTTCCACTCTAATATCTCTCAGTATGTCTCCATATTCCATATCAGAAGCTTGGAGCATGTTTTTTTAACTAATTCTTGCCATTCAAAGTTTAACCAAATATTCACATTGCCAATACTTCCTAGGGAATTCCTTGTTTCATTTTGAAAAAGTGTTTTGAAAACAGGTTGTCCTTTTGTAGGGGTAAGTTGGAGTAGATCACCAAAGACAATTAAATGTTTTCCTCCAAATAGTAGTTCATAGTTTGTTCTTAAGATCCTCTGCATCCTTAAGTGTAATAAAGCAAACATTATGTTCAATAGCATGCTCACTTCACCAATGAATAGAAGCTTCTTGTTTTTCAATACTCTTGATACCTCATGGTAAGCGTCACCAGATAAGTTCTGAAATTCCAGTTTATTGTCATGTTCAACAGGTAGCATTAGTTGTAGAGGCAATGTAAATCTTGTCATATTATGTGCAGCTAATCCTGTTGGTGCTGTGACTACTAATGACAAATTTGAATCTGTAATCTTCTGCAAGTGACCAATGAGAACTTTAATTAGGAAACGTTTGCCAGTGTCAGCGTCTCCTGTGATATACAGTCATATTGGTTAATATGTAGAACATTCATATACTTTTTTCTTGTGGAGTAATCTGTGTCCCAGTTTACTTTTAACTTTGTTATCAATTTATTTCTGTTCATTGTTTAGTTGTTGCACTAACTGTTCAAAATCCACAGTTTCCTCTCTTGCCTGCTGCATGGCGAAATCCACCTCCTTCATAGCTATCGCTGCTTCATTTTGAATTACTGGTTCTCTGGTCGAGAACTTGGACTGTTTTGTGAAATCTCCCTAGCTATTTCAGTAGCTATGGTTTCTTTCTATTCAATTGCATCTTTCAACATCTGCAAGTAGATTGGAAACACAGAATACTGGATACTGTCTTTAACAGCTTTGAATGAGACTTCATAACAATCATACTGTCCAAGGAAATTCGATTCAGTACGCCAAGGCTTGAAAAGTTGCAGAAGTAGCAAATAGAAAAACTCTTTCCTCTCTGCAGTTTGGCAAGTAAGCTTTCTGTGGTTAATTAGATTTCCTTTATTGTGCTCACCAAACAACCATCACAGCCAATGACTGCAAACCTTCCTTCTTCTATATTTTAAGTTGTATTATTTCTATATGTATAATGCTGAAGTATTTCATAGAGACACATGTTTTCCAGATGAAGAATCCTTCTTAGGTAGTATGTATCAAGCATATTAATTTTTAGGGTGTCTGTACTCTCGCGATCAACTTCTGCAAGGTACTGTATTTCTGCAAAATACTTCAATACTCTATAATAACTGCTTGCAAGGCCTAGGCTTACCCATACGATTCCCCTAGACTTGGAGAACAAACTTGCAGAGCTCACTCTGTCTGTGCATTCATAAGATCCAATTTCTCTGTGGGAAAGCATTTTCAAACTAAAACTGCACAATTTCTTGGTGAGACTCTTTTCTGCAGAAACACCCTTCCAGCCCTTTTTCATCACTGTCGTTTCTGACTTTGTGATATAGGAAGTCACATATCTAGCAACAGCAATAGAGTTACCTGCTACAAATTGAACATCAATATTTGCATTTCACATGTTCAGAAGAACAGGGCTGTAGTCATTTATATATTTTGATGCTTCTGATCTTTTGAGAGTGTAAGTATCTTGTGGTGATTTCCATGTTATACCATGTTATACTGTGTCTCACTGCGAACAAAAAGCTGTTCACTGTTCCCTCTGAGTTGACAGGTTTTGGGAATCCAAAACGATATCTTGTGTAAAAGTTACCTTAGATCTATATTTTTGACAACAAGTATTTACCACACATGTGATTTTGAAATCGTAGAACTTGTTATCTTAATCATTTGTCAGCAGTTTCTGTTGGGATGGCACATGTTACATACTGTTCTATGAAAGACCACACTGACTCATCAGAGTCTGTTCCAGACTTTGGGGCATTTTTTACCCATAATAGCATGTGAATATGTAGAGCCTCTGTAGCTTGGTACTCTTTGCGCCAAAAGAAATCAGTCACTTCCCCAATAGGTTTATTATTTTTGTTGCGGATAAAAGCCATGATTGCTTGAAATCTGTGTTTGAAATATCTGCAAACGTTTGCTTAATCCAATGAGCAGAGTTCCCCAGGTGGTTTTAGATTGATGTCTTTTATATTTGAATTTGCTTTTCTTAAGAAGTCAAGCAGATCTACCCATGCATACTTGGCACAACTCAGAGTTAGAAACCAGGTAGGTGTTCTCAGGTTTCTTAATATGCATTTACCTTCTCCATGACGATGATACCCATACTCATTCGTATCACGTTGACATGCCATCAAATTAATTAGGTTGTACGCCAGATTTTCATCTTTTCCATTAACTTTTTCAACAAATTCCCTTGCTGACAGAGTCTTCATATTCACCCCTGTTTTCAAATATGATTACCTGCATACCATAAACCAGACAAGTCACTCTCAAATATGAGATGTGATATGTAGGGAATACACTGATGAAATCTTGGATCCTCTGAGTAAAGCCTTGTTGATCTGTACTCTGCTGCTGGAGTTTGTACAGGCCGCTCATCATATCTACCACCTAGTCTAGTAGGAAACGATTGTGGGAAACAGCGAGCTTCTACGCTTTTCTCCCACACACTTAATGGAGCTCCTTTCACTTCTTTCATTTGAAATAGATCAATAGCACCTCCAGTAATCTCTTTAGAATGTAGAGGATGAATACTAAAATGTTCATACATTTCTCCCAATCTAGATTGATCCACCTTTTCAATTTGACCTCTTGAGGGAAGTTTGTGAACCTCTATATATTAGAAATATCTTGAAGAACATCTACAATTTTATAGTAAATGTTGTTTTGTACCAGATATAATTGTATTACTTTACTAACATCTACTAACTCTTGCCATATCCTTTTACTCTTGGTTAGCACACCATTGGCTAGAATTACAAGTCCTTCTTCCAAAACTCTTTCTACACCTATAGTTTCAATATTCTGCTTAAAATCTAATGGCAAGTACAGAACTCTACCTTTTTGACCTTTCTGGAGTTCAGTTGGAGGTAACTTTCATGTCTTTGACTCCATACAGACTATTGCTTGAAATGGATGTGTATGTTGTATAAGTATAGATTCACAAACATTGAAGTGTTGAAGTTCTTGTGGAATAGAAATTAGTCCTTACTTGTTATAAGTTGGCATTTTACTATCCTCTAATTTATTATAACATTACTTAAATATAATTTGTTGTGTGAAACAGTCAAAGTGTTCCTCTACAAATAAATAACCTGCACATTCTCACCATTTATTTGTATTGTCTTCTTCAGTTTTTGAAGACATAGTAACATAACGAGTCTGACTCTTTAGTGAGTGTGTTAACAACATATGCACACACAGTCCAGTTTCTCTGAGAAGAATCTGTTAAACTTTCTAATCTCTTCTTGAAAGTTGTGAACAGTTATACTTATTTCTTGCTATGATATACCTGCAGATTGCAAGTGTCCATTTTCTCTGCTCTCTTCTTCAAGTCCAAAGAAATGAAATCGCACATCATCATTAATCTTTTCTACCTCTGCCACAGTCCCGTGCAAAAGAGCTCTATTCTTTTCTTGTAAACATAGTGGAGGACTCTTCACACAATGAAGCCTCCTAACTAAAGTTTGCATTCGCAAGTGGTGAAAAGCTAGCATTAAAAATAAATGAAAGGCGCTTTGCCACACTTTCTTCCATAAGCATTCTGGTGAATGTCCCAGTACATTTCTTTATTTTCTTACTTTACATGGATCTAATCTTTGCAAAATGACAATTTTCTGTTTAAGAATTTTGCATGTTAACTTACGTAAAACATTTCTGAGATTGTCAATTGATTGCTGGCGAACACTACGAATACTGCTACAATTCCACTTATATACTGGGGCCTTTCTACGCCTTCCCTGTACCCATTCAGCTATAACTTCCTCAACCTTTTCTGGGTACCACAACCTTTTTTTTAAACATAAGAACCATCTTTCATCTCATAACTATGTCCAGATTCATCAACCGCAGGCACTAGTCTATTCTTTTGCAAGTAGCTTTCATTATTAAAGAAAGGATCAGTACTAAAAGAATGTCTCCATTCCCCATTAAAAACTTTGCAAAAGTTAGTTCTTTTTACGTCTTTCCTTTTGGCTTTTTGTCCTCATACTAAACACTTTTTCTAATCTAGAGTTTTCATTCTATTTGCATCCAAAATAAATAGCGTCCTTTTTAGAACAAAGACCTTCTGTACTATACCCTCAATACGTTCCTTTTGTATGACAGTTTGTCTCCTTCGTTTATACTTCTTCATACTTCTCATTAGATTTTTGATTACTCTGCTATGGAACATTCTAACTCTTATTTCCTTAAACTGGCACTGCTTTCTAGTTAAACTCTTTGCACCATCGTAGGATTTCTTATTTGTAATATCATGCATTTTTATTCCTTTCTTAATTGATGTCAAGCTTTGTTTCTTATGTACTACATTTTACTGTCTTTCAAGTTCACCACATACTATAGTAATAAAAGTCTTTGTTCTCTTAGCAGCATTTTTTTTCTTTCAATAATTTTTCTTCATTTGCCACTTTTGTTTCTCATTTTTGAGGAGATAGTTTTTTGTATCTGTTTCTTTCTTCTCTGACTTTTTAACAGCAGTGTAAGTGTATGTAGCAAAGAAGAAATAGATTCACTCACTTTTAATTCATAGAAAGATAAAAGCCTCTCTTTAAGACCCTGCCCCAATACACTCTTAGCACAGTCTCCATAGCAGCCCATTACAACCAGTTGGCCACAAATTTGTAGAACATTCTAGAAGAGGAATACAAGTTAAAAAATGAGATGCTGCAGGTGTGGTTTACTGTACATAATCAAAACCATATCCAAGTCTGTCTTACTATTTGTTATTTTACTACAGCCAATCATATATCTAATTACTAATCCTTTCTTGACGTTACCTATTTTCAGCCACCTACATTTTCACAGTAATCAATGAAATGTATGTTTTATTAAACCAGGAGCACACCTCCATTTTAGCTACATTGCCTCATTCAGCTACAGCCTCCTCCTGTCTGCTACTACTGTTTCACTTCAAAATGGTTAGAGTGTGGATTGTTGGGCAAAGCTATTTTGTGGGTTTTGATGGCTGCTAGAAAGAATGGTATTGGCAGGGACTTGGGTTTGGCTACATTGAACATTAATTGGATTGGCAGGAGAGGGTGAAAGTGGCATCAGTTGCTACCTTTGCTTAAAAGCAATAGAGATTGCCAAACTCCTGACCTCAGGATTGTGCACTGCGTTGGTAATGAGCTGGGCACATTGATTGGGGTAGGACTGGAAATCCTAATGAAAGATACCTTTGCACAATTGATGACACTTTTCCCTCACACATTCTTGATTTACTCCAACATATGCCAAAGGCAGAAATGGAACTGGCCTAATCAGTTCTGTCCACAGATTGACAAAGCAAGAAAAGATGTTAATAAAACTGTTTCTGCATTCCTCAGAGACCATAACATGTGCTGTGTCTACAATAACAATCTGAGCTTTGAAATGCATGGTGTATATATAGCAGTGATGGTGTAAACTTCACAGATGACAGCAACAGAATTTTTCTTTCCAACCTGAAACTCTGAATCCGGTCTTACATGTAGCTATCAAATACTTACAGTGAATACAAATGCTCTTCTCAGGGCAACCCTAGTACCTAAAATTCTTCTTCATTTCCTGTTTAAAAGTTGTTTTTTTCAACTTTTCAAAATATTTTTGGTGACATCGTGATATTCATGACTATGGTGTGAAAATGCAAAACAAAAGCATGCATTCAATGCACATCAGTAATTTTTCTACAACACTCTAGGAAGATCATCTTCAAAATTAGTCTCTAAAATCATTTATGACCTCTCACTGTGTCTGTCACTGTGTCTAACAGACTTAGGCTAGTTCTCTCATTTGCCACATAACTCTCTTACATCCTCTTTCAATGTGTTGTCATAAAGTTTGTCCAAGTGGGTGTCTGTGTGTGTACATGATGGTCTCGCTGGATCTCTCAGTGGGTGCATGAGGGTATGAGTGAGTCTCTGAGTGGGTATGTGACTGTCTGAGTGGATCCATGAATGGGTGTATGAGGGTCTGACTACGTCTGTGAGTATGTGTGTCAGCATCTGAGTGGGTGCATGAGGGTCTGAATGCATCTGTGACTGAGTTCATGAGTGTTACAATGGGTCTGTGAGCAGATGCATGAGGGTCTGACTGGGTCTGTTAGAGGGTGAATCAGTCTCTAAGTGGGTCTGTGAGTGGCTATTTGAGGTTCCAAGTGGGTGCTTGAGGGTGTGAGTTGGTCTGTGAGTTGCTGCATCAGACTGTGAGTGGGTGTGTGAGTATTTGACTGGGTCTGTGAGTGAGTGTGTGAGGGTCTGAGTAGGTCTGTGAGTGAGTGCCAAAGTCTTTGAGTAGGTCTGTGAGTAAGTGCTTAAGTCTCTGAGTGGGTCTGTGAGCTGGTGCATGAGTGTCTGAGTTGGTCTGTGAGCAGGTACATGAGTTTCTGAGTGGGTCTGTGAACAGGTACATGAGCGTCTGCCACTACGTGAGTGCCTGTTTTAGCACCTGTATGAATCTGTAAATGTGTATGTAAGTTGACAACTACATTTACTGAGGAATATAGGCAAATACTGACAGAATCTTGTCATGTATTCAGACAAATACTCCTTTAGTCATGGATTGGGCCTAGTAGTAGAGTAGTATTCATCCTCTACATTCCAAAGAGATTATTGGAGTTGCTATCAATATCTTTCAGATGAAAAGAAGCAAAAGGTGTTCCTTTAAGTGTGTGTGGGACAAAACCTTAGAAGCTTGCTGTTTTCTACTTCTGTTTCCTACTGGAGTACATGGTAGATATGATGAGCAGCCTATACAAATACCAGCAGCAGAGTTCAGATCAACTAGACTTTACTCAGAGGACCCAAGATTTCAGCAGTGTATTCCCTATATATTGTATCTGCTATTTGAAAGTAACTTGTCTGGATTATCTGATGCAGTTAGTTAATTATACTCTGAAAACAGGGGTAAATATGTAGAATCTGTCAGCAAGGGAGTTTGTTAAAAAAGTTCATGGAAAAGATGAAAATCTGGAATACAACTTTTCAACAATTTCATGGTATGGATACGTGGTACGAACGAGGATTAGTATAGTCATCACGGAAAGGCTAAATGCATGTTGAGAAACCTAGGAACACCTACCTTGTTTCTGACACTCAGTTGAGCTGAATATCCTTGGGATGACCTGCTTGATTTCTTAAGAGAAGCAAATTCACATATAAAAGACATCAATCTAAAGACACCTGGAGAACTCTGCTCCTGGATGTATGATGGAACTGCACATGCATTTACCACGCATGCCTTTAAAACGTGGCCACTACAACGTATGATCATTAACATGCCTTCATTTACAACAAAAGTTTTTACCACATATATGCCTTTCCATCGAAAATGTTGTTGTAAAGGCATGATTGGTAAAGGCATATGCGTGGTAAAAAGTAAAGTGGTAAGCATAACTGTGAGGAATGGGGTTTCTGGTTGGCTAGGGTATGCACCTAAGCCAGGCAGAACCCACCCACTCTAGTCAGGGCAAGGGAGTTACATGTCCAAGATAACCCCTGCTCACCCCCTTGGTAGCTTGGCACAAGCAGTCAGGCCTAACCAGGAGGCAATGTGTAAAGCGTTTGCACAACATACACAACACATGTGACGCAAGATGTACACCACAAAGTAAAAAAAACACTGAACTATGTAAAAATAAACTGTATTGCACAAAACATAATTAGACCAAACATTACACGTCAGTAATACCCTGCTACCTTTGCAGTTGTCAGAACGTTACACAAGTTACTAATACTCTGCAAGAATAAGCAGTTGTCACAATGGAACACGTAAGTACTCAGGATTCTGCAACATAAACAGTAGTCAGGAATTATAATTAAGAAACATGTGTTCTTGTTATAAATACCTCATACATGCCCACAAAGCAACATTGGCCCTCATTACAACCTCAGCGGTCTTTTGGCAAGACCGCCGAGGCTGCGGGAGCCAGAATACCGCCAGTGCCTGCGGTATTTCTGGCTCCCTATTATGACTTTTCTGCCCGGCCAGCGGACTGTAACAGTGTTATCGTCCGCTGGCCCAATTGGAAAGTCACATCAATGCTGATGTGCAGCGGGTGCAGTAGCACCCATCGCGCAATTCACTGCCTTAAATTCTGGGAAGTGAAATGCGCAATGGTGCTATGCCTGGGGGCACCTGCACTGCCCATGCCAAGTGCATGGGCACTGCAGGGGCCCCCAGGGGCACCCCAAGTCCCCTTTACCGACAGCCTTTCCATGACGGTATTTACGCCATGGCCAGGCTAGTGGTCGGGGACTCATAATCCCCAGGGCAACGGTGCTTGCAAAAGCCTGGCGGTATAGTGGAGGGGCCAGTTGTATTGCCGTGGCTATTGCGCCATGGTCATAATAGCTGGTGGAACACCGGCTGCCAGGGTCATAATGAGACCCATTGTTACATATGGCAAGACATGATATATATCCTTAGGAAGAATAACCCTGGAGCATACCACCCTCCCAGTTTCCCCAAAAGTACCTTATTTTGTAGAGCAAGGAACTCCTAGTGCCTGGAAGATCGTGGTAGGGGCCCCAGGTGCTCCTATGCCCTCATCAGGGGCCACACGTTGCTCCTAAGGGAGAAGGGCGGTTGGCACCCTATCTGATTTCCTAATGGGCCCTTCCTGGGGACTGCGATCTCTGGGGGCTCCCCCAGCCCTCCACTGGCCCTAGCACCAGAGGGGGGCCCACAAAACAATGCCAAGTAAGTTACGGAGCAATCGCGCCCCTAAGGCAGTGGACGGGGGGAAAGTAATTCCCTTTCCACTCCCCGTGCCCTGTGTTGGATAGACAGCCTCCCGCATCCTCGGGCGGTTGTCAAAAGTGAAGGTAAGTTGGATCGGGGCCTTCGATGAGGCTTTCCTTCTGCTCTGGAGGATGGCCGCACCCGATCTGCTCTCCTCTCTCCTTTGGCGTTTCTGGTGAGCAGGCACCGTGGACGGTGTCTGCTGGTGCCCCGGGAGCACATCTGTAAGCGCGCTTTGCCCCGGGGCACGGCTGGTGCGCACTCGCTCCTCTTCTCCTCCTTTTGGTGCCCTGGAGGCACTAGACAGATCGCGACACACTCCAACAATCAAACGTGCGCTCGGGCTGCGGCGGTGATTCATTGGCACCTGGGCTGTGGCGGAGATATGGGCAGCACAGGAAGCGCTTTAAAAAGTGCGCAAGGCAACACTGCGGTCCCGGGCTGCGGCGGTGATGAGTGTGGAGAAGCGCTTATGAGTGCTGGGGGCCACTTCTGGGAGCCCAGGTTGCGGCAGTGATTCTCCCTCACAGGGCCCCTACCAGCACTCCTCCCGGCAAGTTTTTGAGGTCTCAGCAAGGCGCTTCCCTAGGTGCCCAAAGGATTTCAATTGGAAAAGTGCTCCTTGTGCCCTCTGTAATCAGGGCACAGCGCTCCTTTGCGCTGAAGAGCAGAGGTGTGCAGGGAGGCAGGGGCCACAGCACTTAGCTCCTGGGAAACACAAAGTAGAGCACAGGGCAGTGGGGCCCAGCAACAGGCCAGCACAAAGTGGATGCAAGCAGTGGCAGTTCCTCCTGTGGGTCACAGGTCAGCACAACAGCAGCAGTTCATGGCGGTCCCTGGTGAGTCCTCTCAGCAGCCTTCTGTCCAGTTCCAAGAATGTTAAAATTGTGGGGAAACTTCCCCTGTACTTATACTAAGTTTGCAGTGTCTCTTACAATGAGGAGGGGAGGGGGTTCCAGCCAGATATAAATGGTTCTGGGAGTGCCCCTTCTCTCCTCCAGCACAGGCTCCAAACATCTGTGGTGGGTAAACGACCCTATTGTGCGAGGCCAGGGCACAGCCTTTACAAATGCAGCTATGCTCTGCCTCTCCCTTCTCTCAGCCCAGGAAGACCATACAATATGTAGATGCAGCTCTGTGACACCTCCACCCTCCCTGTGTACAGGTTGTCTGAAAAGTATGCACAAAGCCCCAACGGTCAGTCTGCCCAGACATAGATTGGAGTCAAGCTGCAAAAACACTAGAGTCATAAGCACAGAGAAATGTGCACTTTCTAGAAGCAACATTTCTTATCACCATTACAATCATTCCAAACATGCCTACGCTACCCCTCATAAATCAGACAATACCACTTACACATAAGGCAGGGCATTTCTAATGCAATCCTATGAGAAGGCAGCACTCCCAGCAGTGAGACACCAAGTTAGGCTTTGTCACTACCAGGACAGGCCACGCAACCTGGCACATGTCCTGCCTTCTACATACATGGCACCCTGCCCATAGGGCTAGCTAGGGCCTACCTTAGGGGTGACTTACATGTACTAAAAGGGGAGTTCTGGGCCTGGTAAGTAAATTCAGATGCTAGGTCCCTGTGGCAGAAAACTGCCCACACAGGCCCTGCGCTAGCAGGCCTGAGATACGTTTGAGAGGCTACTCCAGTGGGTGGGGAAAGCAGCACTGCTGGCCCGCTAGTAGCATTTAATTTACAGGCCCTGGGTATAGGGATACCACTTTACAAGGGACGTATGGGTAAATTAAATATGGCAATTAGGTATAAGACAATCGTACCAACTTTACAAGGGACAGCACACACACTTTAGCACTGGTTAGTAGTGAAAAAGTGCTTAGAGTCATAATGTGAGCCAACAAAGGTCAGAAAAATAAGGAGGCAAAAGGCAAAAAGTCTGAGGAATGACCCTGTAAAAGGGTCAGGTCCAACAATAACCCATATATATATATATATATATACATATATATATACATATATATATATATATATATAAAGAGAGAGAGAGAAACAAAGCGGCTCAATTCCAAAAGGCACCACGCTCCAAGTACCGGTGCTACCGCTCTGGGCGAGCCGATCCCATAAAGAAATGTGTACGCCAAGGATTTGCAGTGCAATCCATCAAGGGAACAATAAATCATATTTTTATTTCATGACTGGAAACAAAAAGAAAAACGTGTTTCGACCGTGAGGTCTTTTTCAAGTTCAAACATCCTGTTGCTATTGCAGATCCTATTTATAGTAACACACTAATTACTAATACAATGCATACTGGGAATTGTAGTTAAAAAATAAATCTAACGGGATAGAACAAAAAATATATATATATATATATATATATATATTTTCAATCACCCTGCCACCCAAAAACCCTGCCCACTGTAAAACCTAAAACTCCTTACCACCCAAAACACATACCCACACTAAAACCTAAAAATGCCCTTACCTCCAAAAACCCATACCCACTTTAAAACCTAAAAATCCTTTACCACCCCAAAACCAGTACCCACCCTAAAACCTAAAAATACCCTTGTCACCCAAAAAACAATACCCACCCTAAAATACTCCATCACCCAAAAACCCATACCTACCATAAAAACGAAAAACTCCTTTACCACCCAAAAAACCCATACCCACCCTAAAGCCTAACAACCCCTTACCACCCAAAAACCTATTCCAAGCCTAAAACCTAAAAAATGCACTTACTACCCAAAACCCCATAACTGCCCTAAAAGATAATAAAAAGCCCTTACCACCCAAAAACCCACACCCATCCTAAAACCTAAAAAAAATTTGTTACTGCCCAAAAACCCGTAACCGCCTTAAAACCTAATAAAATCCCCTTACTATGCCAAAACCCATATCCACTGTAATACCTAAAAATGGCCTTACCACTCAAAAATCCATATCCACACCAAAATCAAATATGCCTTTAACCACCCAAAAATCCATACCCACCTTAAAACATGAAAACTCCTTACAATCCTAGATCCAATACCCACCCTAAACCCTAAAAAACACTCACCACCCCATAACCCCCAAGCCACCCTAAAATCTAAAAATGCCCTTACCACCCAAAAAACCCTACCCACCCTAAAACCTAAAAAGCACTTACCTCCCAAGAACCTATAACCACCATACACCCTAAAACGCCCTTACGACCCAAAAACCAGTACTTACCTAAAACCCGATATATATTCACATATATATCTAAACACTTAATGCACTTAATACTTACCTGTACTTACTTGCAAATCCTTTACCATGCATACACCTTTACCATTCATGTCTTTATAAATTTAAAAAATAAGACTTACCTTTAAAACCTGTACCACACATATGCCTTTACCATTCATGCCTTTTCAAAGAAATTCATTGTAAAGGCATGCGTGGTAAAGGCATATTTGTGGTAAAGACATGCGTGGTAAAGGCATGCATGGTTAAGGCATATGTGTGGTGCTTGCTCAGCAGTCATGCATGTAATGACCGCATTGTAATGGCTATTTCCCCTGCTCATTCAATCCAGCAAACGTTTGCAGATATTTTAACCACAGGTTTCAAGCAATGATGGACTTCATCTGCAACCAAACTAATCCTCCGCTTGGCAAAGTGACTGATTTATTTTGGCACAAAGCGTACCAAGTTGGAGGTGCTCCACATATTCACATGCTTTATGGGTAAAAGATGCCCCGAAGTTTGGAACAGGCACTGATGGGTCTGTTGTTTCTTTCATGCAACAGAAAATACTGTAGTCGAAAATGTAGATCTAAAGCAGAATTTTACACAAGATGTCATTTTTGATTCCCACGGCCTTTCATCTCAGAGGGACGAGTGAACAGCTTTTTGTCAGCAGTGAGACACACTCTTACATGGAAAACACCAAAAAATACTTATTCTGAAGATGTAGAATGCAAATATGGTTGTACAATTTGTAGCAGATAACTGTATTGCTATTGCTCGGTACGTGACTTCTTATATCAGAAAGGCAGAGAAGACAGAGCTGAAAGAGGTGTGGGAGGAGATGTCTGTAGAAAAGAGTCCTGTCAAGAAACTGTACAGTTTTAGTTTGAAAATGGTTTCCCACTGAGAAGTTAGATCTTAAGAGTGTGCAGATAGATTGAGCTCAGCAAGTTTCTTCTCCAAGTCTAGAGTAATTGTGTTGGTAAGCCTAGGCATTGCAAACAGTCTTAATAAAGTATTGAAGTCTTTCCCAGAAATCCAATACCTTGCAAAATTTTATCCAGAGAGTACAGACATTCTTAAAACGAATCTGCTTGATACATACTATCCAAGAAGAAGTCTTCATCCTAAAAACATATGTCTCTATGAAGTACTTCAGCAATATAAATAAAGAAGCAATGCAACTGAAAATATAGAAGAAAGAAAGTTAGCAGTCATTGGATATGGCGTTTGTTCGGTGAGACACAATTAAGGAAATCTAATTAACCACAGAAAGCTTCCTTGACAAACTGCAGAGAGGAGAGAGTTCTTCTAGTTGGCACTTTTGCAAATCTTTAAGCCTTGGCATACTGAATCAGATTTATTTGGACATTGTGATTGTTATGAGGACTCATTCAATGTTGTAAAAGACAGTATTCAGTGTTCTGCGTTTCCAAAGATGAGATTGAACAAGAAGAAACCATTGTTGCTTAGATAGCCAGGGAGAGTTCACAAAGCAGCCAAAATTCTGTACAAGGAAGTCAAGATCCTCTTCGGGAACCAGTAATTCAAAATGAAGCAGCAATAGCTATGAATGAGGTGGAGACTGCAATGCAACAGGCAAGAGAAGAAAATGTGAAACAGTTAGTGGAACAACTGAACAAAGGACAAAGAGAGATATATAATGAAGTTAAGGGTAAAATAGAGCATGGATTTCTCCACAAGACAAAACTATGTGAATGTTCTTCTTATAAACCAATATTACTATGCATCAGTGAACAGGCTGGGACTGGGAAAAGCTTCCTAAAGTTGTCACCAGTTATCTACAGAAGACTACAGATACAAATTTGTCATGTGTAGTAACAGCACCAACAGGATTAGCTGCACAAAACATTAAAGGAATGACTCTACATCAACTACTAATGCTACCTGTTTAACATAACAATAAATTAGAATATCAGAAGTTATCTGGTGACGCTATCCATGAAGTATCAAGGATATTGAAAAAAATGAAGCTACTAATCACTGATGAAGTGAGCATGGTTTCAAACATAATGCGTGCCTTCAGATACCTAAGGATGCAGCAGATTTTAAGAACTAACTGATATCCTCTTTGGAGGAAAGCATCTAATTGTCTTTGGTAACCTACTACAACTTACGCCTGTAAAAGGACAACCTGTTTTCAAAATACTTTTGCATGAAGAAACAATAAATTTTCCCAGAAGTATTGGCAACATGAACATTTGGTTAAAGTTTGAATAGAAAGAATTAATGAAGAACATATGCCAAGCATCTGAAATGGAATAAGGAGATTTACTAAAAGACATTAGAATGGGTGTCCTGATGAAACAGGGAAAGCGTACTTTAGAAAGTTGCCTTATCAAGAGTCTATTCCCATCTAACACTACAGCACCAGAAATATTGTTCAATTTCATTAAATAACAGAAATGTATAGTTTTTTTAATACCAACACTTCAAGAATGCCTCAACTTCAATGAAAAAATCAATGAAAAATTACTACAATTGCACAAAGGAGATATTTTGGAAATTACAGCTATTGTTAAAATGGAACATAAGGGAGTCACAATACTGCTGACAGATAAACTACAAGCAAAGTTGAGTTATTTGGAGAAGTCAGTTTCCAGAAAGCAGGATTAGAAAAGTGCCTATGTATCTGCAAAAATGTTAGAGTTATTTTGCGACGTAATTTAAATGTTGAAGAAGGCTTAGTGAATGATGCAGTGGGTAAAGTTATTCATTTTATTAATTTTCCAAATAGAGATGAGGTAGAATATTTGGCTATATAATGTGATCAGATAGATATCTTTTTTTCCTACAGCTGCTGCAGTTGAATGATGTTAGATGTCTCAAAACATTTCTTGAAGCACAGACATATTGCTCAGATATACCAGGGAGAGTGTTTCTAAACATGAGCTGGTCCTGCAATAGCTTTGTGTTAGCTTCATTGGCTTATAATCTACTTCACTGATGGAGTTACTCACCCTACCACTCACTCAGCTATTTAGCCACTGACACTATCGCTCACTTATCCATTGAGCCAGTGACACATACTCACTCTCTCATATAGACACTCACACAACCATTCACTCATCTATACAGGCCCTCAAGCACTCACTCATACACACACTCACTCATACAACTACTCACTCACCCATACAGTCACTTACAAACCTGGGATTCTGGGGGGGTTCCATGCCTATTTTTCTGTGCTGGGGAGTGCAAGGCCACAGTCTTGCAGGTGGATGACTTTCCCACTGGCTCTGGAGGGGGCTCCATGGCAATTTCTCTGTGCTGGGGAGTGCAAGACCACAGTCTCTCAGGTGGGTGACTTGCCCACTGGTTCTGGAGGGGGCTCGTTTTACAGCAGTCGCAGGAGGGTAGCCTAAATACCCTCTGCTGTAGGTGAGGACTGCACTGTCTCATCTGGAGGTGAGGGCTGCACTGTCTCAGCGGGTGAAGGTGCAGCCTCTGCAGGAGGTGTGGGCTGCAATGCCTCAGCTGGATGTGAGGGCTCCATGACCACTAGTGGTGGTGTCATCCTGCCATCCTCTGCTGGAGGTGAGGGCTGCACTGTGTCCGCAGGTGAAAGTGCCTCCTGGGCAGCTTCTGCTGGAGGTGAGGGCTGCATTGTCTCAGCGGCTGAAGGTGCAGCCTCTGCCATAGGTGTGGGCTTTACTGCCTCAGCTGCAGGTGAGGGCTCCGTGACCACTAGTGGTGGTGGTGTCATCCCGCCAGCCTCTGCTGAAGTCGACGGCTTCTTCCCCTTCATGCCAGATGTCGAGGACTTCTTCACCTTCATGGCAGGAGGTGCAGGCTCCTTCCCCTTCATGGCAGGAGTCGAGGGCTTCTTCTCCTTCATGGCAGGAGGTGCAGCCTCCTTCCCCTTCATGTCAGTCCTGGCTGGTGGAGTGGGAAGCATCACTGTCTTGCCTCCACAACTAAGAGGCGCCTCCACTGTTCACGTGGACTGTTTGGCTGAGGTGCTGGGCTGGATTGTTGGGACCCTGCTATGACGGGCAGGACGGGGGGAGGAGGAGGGAAGAGGCCAAGTTGGGCAAGGAAAAGCTTTTAAGGGATGTTGAGGCGGGAAGAGGGAGGAGGGATGGGAGTGGTGGTTGAGGGAGTGGTTGTGGAGTACGTCTGCTGTACTTGGGTGCAGGTGCATGGGGAGTGTGCTTCTGTGAGGTGGATGGTTGTTGGGTGTCTGAGTGCTTGTGTGTGTGCTTTAGGAGGGGGACAGACAGGGTTGGAGAGGACACAGGGGATGCGTGCATGGATGTTGTGGAGGTGTCTGCTATTGAGGTGTGTGCTGCTTGGTGTGGTGATGCTGGTGGTGGTTGTTGGAGCAGTGCATGCAGGTGTGAATGCGGACAGGACTGTGAGGGAGGTGGAGGAGGAGGAGGGGGAGACAGTGCAGGCAGTGGATGTGGTTGTGTCTGCAAATGTCTGGTGTTTGCGTGAGTGCTTGTGTGTTGAAGTGTGGTGCCTGTGTTTGACTGTGCTACTCTTGTGTGTTTCCTTGTGTGCATGCTCATCTGTATGTGTGGATGGGATGGGTTGGGGTTGAGGAGACTGGGACTGGGAAGTGTTAGTTGGAGTGGGGACGGTGGCTGCCATCAGAGAGGAGGCCAGAGCCTGAATCGATTTCTGTTGGCCTGCCAATTCACTGTGGATGCCCTCCGGGAATGCATTACATTGCTGCATCTGGGCTGCCAGCACCTGAATGGCATTCACAATGGTTGACTGCCCTATGGAGATGGATCTCAAGAGGTCAATAGCCTCCTCACTCACAGCAGCAGGGCTCACTGGGGCAGGGCCTGAGGTGCCTAGGGAGAAGGAGATGCCCACCCTTCAGGGTGAGTGGGCAAGGGCAACTTGCAGAGGGGCTACTGGGAGGGCATTGCTGGTACGGGGTGGCAGCTGTACCTGCAGCTGGGGTGGTCACAGAGGCGTCCGCCACCACCAGGGAGCTTCCATTGAAGGAGGTATCTGAGTCTGTGTTGTCACCTACTGTCTCTGCCGTGGTGCCCCCCTCGCCCTCCGTCCCACTGGTTCCCTCGGCATCGGTGGACTCTGCCTCCTGGGTCCTGTGTGATGCAGCTCCCTCTGTCCCCGGTGCCCCTGCTCCTTCGCCAGATGATGCTAATGCACACAGATAGGATGACACAAGATAAAGGGGGAGAGAGAGAAAGAGAACACAGGGTCAATTGCTGCACCAACACCACTGTTAGACTACATAGCACCTTCACACACAGAAATCAGGACTGAGCACTATGCATTGCACTGCCATTGATTTGGCTAGATGCCACAGCAAGATGAGGGCCAAACACCTCCAACTGCACGCCTCCTGGGACCCACTAAGCCCTGTCTGACATGGAATGCAACCTAGCTAAGATTCCTTTTTTTCCCTTTCAACCATTACTCTTGAGCTGGATCACGCTGCAATGTCTGGCCTGGCATTGAGGCCACTAACTGACAACCACCACCCGGATCCAATGCAAGCTACCAATTATTGTAGTAATGCCCACTGTACTCACCCCCTTGTGGCTGCTGTGATGCCCTCACGTGCCCATCCAGCTCTGGGTAGACCACCACCAGTATGCGGGCCATCAGGGGGGTCAGGTTCCAATGGGCACCCCTTCCTCGTTGGAAGGCTATCCCCAGCTGGGCCTCCGCGGTCTTCCATGCCCAGCGCCTCGGGTCCTCCGACCATTTCCGACAGTGCGTTCTCTGCCTGCCATATACCCCAGGGTCCGCACGTCCTTGGCAATGCCATGCCATAATCCCTTCTTTTGATGGCTGCTGACCTGCAGAGGCAATACCGACGGGAGGACACCATTACACATACAATCCAGCCTGTCACACATATGGCCACCAATCTCCTTTCCATCACCATTGGCACAAACATCGGCTGGCACACACCATGTACACTACCACATTACATCCCCCCCATGACATGATGCTTGCACACACATCTCCATGCATCCTTCCCACATGCATTTTCCCCAAGGTGTACTCACCTGTTGGCCTGGAGGCCCATGCAGCAGCCCTTACTGCGGTAGGACCCCATCCACCAATCACTCTAACTCCTCTGAAGTGAAGGCAGTGGCCCTTTCCCCAGTCACACGGGCCATGGTACATTCCAGACACAGGTCACAGCAGCAAACACAGTGTAGGTGTTCTCCTGTTGAAGGTCAGGAAATAAGTCAGGAGTCAGATAGAAAATGGTGATTACGTCCGCAGTGGTGTACACCGTCACCCCCGGCGCTGATCCCCATTGGCCACTGTACTCCATAGAGTCCCATATTAACCAATGAGGAATTGCCCAGCAGTGCAAGACCACCTTCTGCCACGACACCCAACGTCAGCGGAGTTACCTCACTTCCACCTGTCCCTACATACAGGACAGGTGGACGCCGTGTCATGGAGATGGACAACCATCAGATTAACCTTTACTGCGTCACTTCCTAGATTTGCGCATACCTTGTCATTACCACTATTCCATCACATAAATGCATCATGTACACTGAGGTTGTGGTTCCATTGTTCAAAGTGTGACAGCCTACCCACTCTTGTGACCCTTAGATACCTACTGCTGCGGATGAATAGGAGAAGACAAAGCCCCATGTACAGACTCCTTGTGGACTTGGCTACACTGGAGGACATCCAGATATACTTACCTATAGACAGGACAGGGCCACAATCACAGAGCTGTGTGCCCAATTAGAGCCTGACCTGATATCAGCTATCCGTCATCCCACTGGGATCCCCCCTCTTGTGCAAGTGCTATTAGTGATCCATCTCCTGGCAACTGGTTCTTTCCACTTGACAGTGGGCATGGCAGCTGGAATGTCACAGCCAATGCTGGCGAGGGTCTTGTCTGCCCTTGTGAACACACATGTACAGCTACATTGCTTTCCCCCAGGTGGAAGATTTGGCAACTGTAAAGGCTGGATTCCATGCAATGGGCCATATCCCCAATATAAGTGGTGCAATTGGTGGTGCACATATTGCGTTAGTCGCCCTCTGCCAGAATGAACAGGTGTTCAGGAATCGGAAGAGTTCTCACTCACTGAATGTGCAAATGGTTTGCCTGGTGGACCAGTACATCTCCCATGTCACTGCCGAGTATCGTGGGTCAGTGAATGATGCCTTCATCCTGAGGGATAGCAGCATCCTATATGTGATGGCCCAAATTCAGAGGCACAGGTTGTGGCTAATAGGTGAGCCAGATCCCCCACCAACTGTATGTCAGTGTATGCCTTCAGGATTCCATAGGATTGTGTAAGGCTACATGTTGTCCCCCAATACTTGCAGGTGACTCTGGCTACCCAAACCTATCATGGCTGCTGACCCCTGTGAGGAATGCCAGGACAGGGGCTGAAGAACATTATAATGAGGCACATGGGCGAACCAGGAGAATTATTGAAAGGACCTTCGGACTCCTGAAGGCCAGGTTCAGGTGCCTCCATTTGACAGGTGGATCCCTGTGCTACTCACCCGGAAAGGTCTGCCAGATAGTAGTGACACGCTGCATGTTTCACAACCTGGCCCTCAGACGACATGTGCCTTTTCTGCAGGAGGAAGGGACTGGAGATGACCCTGTGGCAGCAGTGGACCCTGAGGACAGTGAGGATGAGGAGGCAGAGGACGAGAACAACAGAACATCATTTATAGGACAATACTTCCAATGACAAACAGGTGAGACAGTGGAACTGACCATTACTCTGACTATTGATTTATCTGTGTGCCTATGGCATGATGGCATTCACTTCCTTTGTATCTCAACTTACTGTCACCTATGGCTTTTCATTTTCCAGATGTTGGTCATATGACAACATTGTCCTGATGTGATCACTACAGTCTGTTCCAGGTCATTATTTGTTAGCTTTCACAGTGTTCAGATCATTTGCACTTGATGTGACTGTTCCCACAAATGCACATGAAAGACACATTAAACAGTGTTACTCAAATTGTTTTCAAGCGTGTTTATTGTAGTGCTATATAATTGAGGGTAAAGTGCAATGGAATTGGATGATGGTGGAAGAAGGTCCAGGATATTGTTCTAGTCAGTTTTTAGCACAGGTCCAGTGTCCAAGGGGCCATAGGAAGGGGAGCAATGCCAGTTAAAAGTGGACAAGGTGACAGGGTGGGACACAAGGGGGCCATCAGGAGAGTCTAATTTCCTGGCGGTGGTCTTGGTCTTGACAAATGTCTCTGCCTCCTGTCTGGTTTGCAGGGAACGTTTGCGGGGGGAGTAATGCTGGTGGCCTGTGGGTCCTGTGGCTGGGCCTCCTGTCCACTAGCTGCAGCTGAAGTGGAGGGCTGATCAATAGACTGGCTAGTAATAGGCAGTCTATTGACCTCATGATGTTGGCCATGTCTGCCAGCACCCCTGCTATGGAGATCATGGTGGTGTTGAGTACCTGCAAGACCTCCCAGATCTCCTGATGGTGTTCCTCCTGCAGCCGCTTGTTCTCCTGCATGTTGTTCAGGATCTGGCCCATCGTGTCCTTGGATTCTTGGTAGGCACTAAGGACATGGGTGAATGCCTTGTGGAGAGTCGGTTCCCTGGGCCTGTCCTCCCCCTGGTACACAGCAGTCCTCCCAGTGTCCCTGTTGCCCTGTGCCCCTGTCCCCTGAACGGTGTGCCCACTGCCACTGACCGCAGGTCCCTGATTGTCTTGAGTATGAGGTGTGGAATGGGGTCCCTGTACAGGTGGGCACACTGCTGATTAACGTGTCCTGGGGACAGAGGTGTGGGTACGCTGGTTGGGAGCTGTGGTGTTGGTAAATGATGGGGGAGGCTCTGTGGTGGACTGTGAGTGGGCTGGGGTGACCGACTGTCCAGTGGTCCCTGATGGGCCAGGTTGCTGATCCAGATCCTGAAGTCTAGAGTTACTATCATCACTGGTGGCATCTTTTGTTGGGGGACTTGATAGTAGTGGCACCTCCTCTCCACTGAGATTGGCTGGGGCACCTGTGGGTATGTAAGAGATGTATTATGCTTCATGCCTGTGACATGTTGTACATCCCTATCTTCCCCTCTATTGTTGCTTTTGCCCTGCTACCTTTGATTGTGTTTGGTGAAGTTTTGTGGGATTGTTAGTTCCCCTATGCTGTGCTTGCTTTGGTGATGGGTGTCCATGCATGGCTGGGAGGGCTGCCCATGCATTAGTATGGCATGCAGGGCTTGGCATTGGGGTTAGTCATCTGCATTGGTGCAGTGTGTGGGAAGGAGTGGATTGATGGGAGCAAAGGTGAGAGTGTGAGATGGCATGCAGGTATGGGGGGTGATAAGTGGTAAATGTTGACTTACCAGTGTCCAGTCCTCTGGCTACTCCTGGGTGTGCGTAGTGGAGTGTGTGAGGGATGTATGGGTGTGTGTGTATTTGTCTCAGTCGTCTTGATGTCTGTCTGGTGGCAAGGATTTTTATACTTAAAGGGTTGTGGGTAATGTGGGTGTGTGTTTTATAGTGGTGTGAGTGGATGGTGTGGTATGTGTATGGGTGTCAGGTGTGTGTTGTTTGGATTGGCTAATGTTCTGTAGTTTAGTTTTTGGGTGTCCATTCTGAGCATGGTGGTGTGTACCGCCAGCGCTTTACCGCCGCTGAATGTCCGCTGTGGTGATTCGTGGGTCATGATGTGGTGGCCGTTGTTCTTTTGGCATAACGGTATGGGTGTTGGGACTGCCACTTTATCACTGACCTTTGGTCTGGCATATTTGATGTATGTGGCTTTATTCTGTTGGTTTGGTGTGTGTGTGTTGTAAAATGCAGAACGGTTATCTGCGACCGTAGCAGTATGTTGGCGTCTGTCAGCATGGCAGTAAGCCGGATTTACCGCCAATGTCATGATGAGGGCCTAAATATTTTCTAGCGTATAGAAACTAAAAGTGCCAATCTGGTTGCACTAGACCAGGGTTAAATCAAAGATTGAGGAAGACCGATATCCAGCCCTGCTTGGCTACGGCAGTCGGGAGACCTCAGTCAAACATTTACCTTCGGACTTAGGGGCATATTTATACTCCATTAGCTCCAAAATTGTGTCATTTTTTGTATGCAAATTCAGCGCAAAACTAACTCCAAGTTATATTTTTACGTTAGACCTGTCTAACGTCAACATATTGGAGTTTGCACCATTTTTTAGATGCATGAACCTACCTTGCATCAATGAGATTCAAGGTAGGCGTTCCCATCTAAAATATGGTGCTAACCCCATAGCCCCATTTTTATCGCCCCATGCTAAAATGAGGCACAAGCTAAATAATGGTGCAAAGCTTGCTTTGCACCATTATTTAACACCTGAGTCAGACCAGGCGTTAGGGGTCCTGTGGACACTCTACTATGATTAAACATCATGGAATAGGTCCACAGGTGCCATCCTCAAGCCACAGGGACACCCCCACCCACACCAGAGGGACACCAGAAGATGGTGGACCCCATCCCAGGTAAGTAGGGTAAGTAAAGGTAAGTATTTGTTTTTAAATTAAAGTGCCATCGGGGGCCAAACTTGGGGCCCCCTGCATTGCACCAGGTGCAATGTCCATACCCAGGGGACCCTTGTCCCCTGTGCTGGTCACTGGGGTGGTGGGCATGACTTCTGTCTTTTCTAAGATAGGAGTCATGTGGTATGGATGGTTTTGCGTTGGTCATTTTTTGGTACAAAACCCCCTTCTCCCATACCACCACCCCCACCCCACTAACATCATTTTTATTCTACCCTAACCCACCATTTGCACTGGATTGTGCCATTCCATAAATAAGGCACCCAGCAGGCCCTCAGGAATGGTGCAAGTCGGTGCTAAACTTTTTGATGTAAAACTGCATTAGTGAGGCTTTGCATCAAAAAGTACAAATATGCCCCTTAGTCTATTTCTTGACGATTTTCTACAGCGGGACGATGTCACCAATCCCATCCAACCTCCCTGCAGCCCTTTTCAGATCTGTGTCGCAGCAGACCTTGGTGAAGAATTCTATCTTCCGACTTAGACAATTTTTCAGTTTGGAAATCTTCGTCCGGACCAAATCTGAATCTTGATCCAACCTCCCTGGAGCACTACTCGGATACACTGTGCGGGAAGTCGCAGTCATTTTTTTATGTTCGGACTTTGTCACTTTTTTGGAGCTTTTTCCTTCTGATGGGGGTTGACCCTCCACAGCAAGCTGATTTCGAGTTGAATTAATTGGATTGCCTTTCCCGGGGGCCCTGGTGAAATCCTGGGAATCTGTGGCTCCTGTGGGACAAACCTCAAGTCAGGCTGGGTTGCGGTTGAGGTAAGCCCGCTTGACTCACTGCGGTGGGTAGGTCCCTTTATGGAGCTTTTTTCCAAATGTTCTCCAGCCTTCTCCAAACTTCTGGATCTTCCTCCACAAGGTTCTTTAGGAGCCCACAGCTCACCCTAAGGTTCCAGAAGCTCTGAGTTGCTCCTTGAGGGTTAGGACTCCAACTCCCAGAATGCACCTGGTTGAAATCCAAAAATGACCACTAGCCCCTAGTCAGCTGGTCAGTTCCTTCAGGGTTTGATGCAGGGGACTCTGGCTAGCTATTTTTCACCTGTAGCAAGCAGGGAGTCTGTTCTTGAACCTTTTAGAGATGGAGACAGACCAAGGGGGTGATTCTAACCCTGGCGGTCGGTGTTAAAGCGGCGGCCAACCCGCCAACAGGCTGGCGGTAAAAAATATGGAATTCTGACCCTGGCGGGAACCGCCAACACAGACAGCCACTTTAACACTCCGCCCGTCACGGCGGTACAAACAAACAGCGCGGCGGTCACCGCCAACAGCCAGGCGGCAGACAATGTACCGCCCACACTATCACAACTCACCAATCCGCCACCTTTTCCGGGGCGGGAGCACCGCCGATAAAAACACGGCGGAAACAGACTACGAACGGGAAAACGCTCACCACTACGCACTCCAGGAGGAAGGAGGACAGCATGGAACCCGAATTAAACATCCTACCTGCTCTCGTCTACCTTCTCATCTACCACGAGTACGAAGTCCGGCGCAGACGACAACGGTGAGTACTGCACCTACGACACACGGGAGGGGGGAGGACGAAAGGTTACGGGCACACACATATGCGACCCCCCCCCCCCCAACTATGTACACACCAATGCAGAGCAACAAGTCACAGTGACACCACCCAAACACCCCTGAAAAATGCTAGGACATAATCAAATTGGGAATAAATATTTATGTACCAAAAAGCTCCTGAAAATTATCGTACAACCATGAAAGATATTCACAAGAAAACAAATGACATACACATCAGTGTATAACTGAAGTAACAAGTCCTGCACATCCTACGAATTCATCATGTCCGTGGGCCAAAGTTTTGAGAAACAAGGGCAAAGCCCTCCCTCGAGACCTGAGTCCTTTGGAGAGAACACTGCAGGGGCATCAGATGTAAAAACTACAGGCACCTCAGGGGGCAGGGAAGGGGGGGGCACCACAGCCACATGAGTCCACGACGCCAGATCCACGAGGAGCCACCATGCCCACTGTACCATCCTGGGGAGTGCAAAGCCACAGTCTCTCAATGTCACTACAGTGGGTGGGCTGCCCACTGTACCATCCTGGGGAGTGCAAAGCCACAGTCTCTCAATGTCTCTACAGTGGGTGGGCTGCCCACTGTACCATCCTGGGGAGTGCAAAGCCACAGTCTCTCAATGTCACTACAGTGGGTGGGCTGCCCACTGTACCATCCTGGGGAGTGCAAAGCCACAGTCTCTCAATGTCTCTACAGTGGGTGGGCTGCCCACTGTACCATCCTGGGGAGTGCAAAGCCACAGTCTCTCAATGTCACTACAGTGGGTGGGCTGCCCACTGTACCATCCTGGGGAGTGCAAAGCCACAGTCTCTCAATGTCTCTACAGTGGGTGGGCTGCCCACTGTACCATCCTGGGGAGTGCAAAGCCACAGTCCATCAGGTGGATGACAGTCTCCACTGGTCAAGGAGGAGGCATGGTGGGCACAGTGAACCATAAACAGTGATTGAGACGGCGGTGCCCAGCGGAGCGGTGCTTGAGAAGAAGGGCCCAGTGGAGCGGTGCTTGAGATGAAGGGCCCAGCGGAGCGGTGCTTGAGATGAAGGGCCCAGCGGAGCGGTGCTTGAGACGGCGGGGCCCAGCGGAGCGGTGCTTGAGACGAAGGGCCCAGCGGAGCGGTGCTTGAGATGAAGGGCCCAGCGGAGCGGTGCTTGAGACGGCGGGGCCCAGCGGAGCGTTGCTTGAGACGAAGGGCCCAGCGGAGCGGTGCTTGAGATGAAGGGCCCAGCGGAGCGGTGCTTGAGACGGCGGGGCCCAGCGGAGCGGTGCTTGAGATGAAGGGCCCAGCGGAGCGGTGCTTGAGATGAAGGGCCCAGCGGAGCGGTGCTTGAGACGGCGGGGCCCAGCGGAGCGGTGCTTGAGATGAAGGGCCCAGCGGAGCGGTGCTTGAGATGAAGGGCGGAGCGGTGCTTGAGACGGCGGGGCCCAGCGGAGCGGTGCTTGAGAAGAAGGGCCCAGCGGAGCGGTGCTTGAGAAGAAGGGCCCAGCGGAGCGGTGCTTGAGATGAAGGGCCCCAGCGGAGCGGTGCTTGAGATGAAGGGCCCAGCGGAGCGGTGCTTGAGACGGCGGGGCCCAGCGGAGCGGTGCTTGAGAAGAAGGGTCCAGCGGAGCGGTGCTTGAGATGAAGGGCCCAGCGGAGCGGTGCTTGAGACGGCAGGGCCCAGCGGAGCGGTGCTTGAGATGAAGGGCCCAGCGGAGCGGTGCTTGAGATGAAGGGCCCAGCGGAGCGGTGCTTGAGATGAAGGGCCCAGCGGAGCGGTGCTTGAGAAGAAGGGCCCAGCGGAGCGGTGCTTGAGATGAAGGGCCCAGCGGAGCGGTGCTTGAGATGAAGGGCCCAGCGGAGCGGTGCTTGAGACGGCGGGGCCCAGCGGAGCGGTGCTTGAGAAGAAGGGCCCAGCGGAGCGGTGCTTGAGAAGAAGGGCCCAGCGGAGCGGTGCTTGAGAAGAAGGGCCCAGCGGAGCGGTGCTTGAGACGGCGGGCCCAGCGGAGCGGTGCTTGAGATGAAGGGCCCAGCGGAGCGGTGCTTGAGATGAAGGGCCCAGCGGAGCGGTGCTTGAGAAGAAGGGCCCAGCGGAGCGGTGCTTGAGAAGAAGGGCCCAGCGGAGCGGTGCTTGAGATGAAGGGCCCAGCGGAGCGGTCCTTGAGACGGCGGGGCACAGCGGAGTGGTGCTTGAGAAGAAGGGCCCAGCGGAGCGGTGCTTGAGACGGCGGGGCCCTCTTCAGCGGTGCCTATCCTCACGGCGGGGCCCTCTTCAGCGGTGCTCTTCTCCACGGCGGGCCCTGTTCAGCGGTGCTCTTCTCCACGGCGGGCCCTGTTCAGCGGTGCCTATCTTCACGGCGGGGCCCTGTTCAGCGGTGCTCTTCTCCACGGCGGGCCCTGTTCAGCGGTGCTCTTCCGCACCGCGGGCCCTGTTCAGCGGTGCTCTTCTCCACGGCGGGCCCTGTTCAGCGGTGCTCTTCTCCACGGCGGGCCCTGTTCAGCGGTGCTCTTCTGCACGGCGAGCCCTGTTCAGCGGTGCTCTTCGCCACGGCGGGCCCTGTTCAGCGGTGCTCTTCTGCACCGCGGGCCCTGTTCAGTGGTGCTCTTCTGCCCCGTGGGCCCTGTTCAGCGGTGCTCATCCAGCAGGTCAAGGGAGCCAGACCTGGCCTGGACTCCCTGCTCAGTCGCCCTCGGACCGTGACGTTTCTGGACCCTTCGGGGACGGACTCCTGGCCTCCTTAGTGTCCTCCTTCCCAGCTGGGATGTGACATGTGGGGTCCACCTTCTCCGCGCTCCTGCTGCCCTTCCGCTCCTTTGATGGGGCTCTCGGGCCCTTGCCTCCCCTAGATGGTGTGGGTGGTGAAGTGGCCGCACATTGCTCCTTGGGGGCAGCCCTGTCGGTCCTCGCACGGCGGCCCTTGTTTTTGCGGGTCCTCTTGCCGGGGGGGGGGGCTGGACGTGTCCTTGCTGCTGATCGATGTGTCACTGCTGGCAAAGGGTGGGCTCCAGAACCCATGCACAACAGTGACACCCGAAGCTGGGCTGGTGGTGGCTGCGGTGCTCTTGGGACTCTTTGAAGATGGAGGGGGGAGCTCATCGGAGGGAAAGAGGTCAAGGTTAGCCATGAAAAGTTTTTTAGGGCCAAGGTAAAGGGTAGGAGAAGTGGAGATGGAAGTGGAGGAAGAGGAGGTGGTTGTAGGAGAGTCAGGTGTGCTGTCATTGGGTGAAGGTGCTGGTGCTGTAGGCTGTCGTGAGGTGGATGGCTGTTGGGTGGGTGTCTGCCTGCGTTTGTGTGTCTTGGAAGAGGGGGTGACAGACACAGTGGGAGAGGACACAGGGGACGTGTAAATGGCAGTGGGGGTGGTGACTGCACGAGTGTGGACTGTACTGGAGGGTGAGGTGGTGATGGAAGCACTGGCTGATGTTGGGGTGCATGCAGGTGTGAGTGTAGACGTCACAGGGAGGGAGGAGGGAGACGAGGAGGAGGGGGACACAGGGGTGGCAGTGGCTGTTGGCATGTCTGCATCTGGGTGTTGCTTGGGTTAGTGTTTGTGGGATCTGTGGTGCTTGTGTTTGGATGAGCTGCTCTTGGGTGTTGAGGTGTGTGCAGGCTGGTCTGATGGTGTGGATGGGATAGGCTGAGGAACAGGAGACAGAGAAAGGCTGGAGGCAGTAAGAAGAGGGAGGCTGGAAACAGGGACAATGGCTGCCGTCAGTGCTGATGCCAGAGCAGTGAACGCTCGTTGATGGGCAGCCTGACCCGAATGAATGCCCTCCAGGTACGCATTGCTCTGTTGCACCTCCCTTTGCACACCCTGGATGGCATTCAAAAGGGTCGTCTGCCCAACAATGAGCGTCCTTACCAGGTCAATGAGCTCCGCACTGAGGGCAGCAGGGGCAACAGGGGCAGGGGCTGAGGTGCCTGGGGCGAAGGAGACGCGCACCTTCCTGGGCGAACGGGCACGGAGCGAAGACTGAGGGGCTGCTGGGAGGGCGGGGCTGGTGCGCTGGGTGGCGGCTGTACCTGTAGAGGCGGGGGGCACGGATGTTGCCGCCACCGCTAGGGAGCTCCCATTCGAGGACGTGTCGCTGTCGCTGCTCTCACCAGCGGTCCCCGTCGTGGTGCTCCCCTCGCCCTCCTGATCACTGGTGCCCTCGGTGTCTGTTCCTGGGCCCACCGGGGCCTTGTGTCCTGCAGCTCCCTCGTGCTCCAATGCCAAATCTCCTCCGCCTGATGATGCTAATGCACACATGCACAAGAAGATGAAGAGAAAGGGTGGGGGGAGAAAAAAGAAGACCAGGTTGAGTGCATGCAATGTCAACACCGTTGGCGGAGAGGACAGACACAGGAGCCTAATGCACTAAGCCGCGCATTCGGGGTACACTACTCAGTACTACTGACTAGGACAACAGGCCAAGAGACGTCAAACGCGCACATGGGAGATGCTGGACCTTCAACGGCTGTACTTGTCACCCTACAGCGGTGGGGGCCGGGGGCACAGGGCCATGCCTAAGGAAGAGGACTACACTACAGAAAGCGCCCTGGCCTAATGTCACCCACAGCCCTCCTCCCCCACCCAGACGCCTCCACTGCGCAGAAAGATAGGAGAATGTGCTGATACTCACCCCCTTGTGTCTGCTGTGATGTCTTAAAGCGCCCATCCAATTCTGGGTAGGCCAACGCCAGGATCCGGGACATCAGGGGGGTCATGGTGCGACTGGCACCCCTCCTAGGTTGGGAGGCCATCCCCAGCAGTGTTTCTGCGGTCTTCCTTGTTCCGCGGCGGATGTCCTCCCACCTCTTGCGGCAGTGGGGAACGTCTGTTGTGGACCCCCAAGTTCCGGACTTCCTTGGCGATGGCACGCCAAATCTCGATCTTCTGATGGGCGCTGACCTATTTGACATGTACAGGGTGGAAAGGAGGAAATCATCAATGACCTGCATGTTAGATGTGATTGGCCCCCCCCACCAACTTTGCCATATGGCACATGCTCTCATCTGTCGGGCGTTGCACTCCTCATTCGCCCCCCACCTCACAAACTTACATCCACCCCAATCCACACAGGCATAGCCCATTCCATGTGCACCCGGTGTACTCACTTGTTGGTCTGGAGGACCGTAGAGTAGCGCATACTGGGCGAGGACCCCATCCACAAGCTTCTCCAACTCTTCAGACGTGAAGGCAGGGGCCCTTTCCCCAGTCGCAGCAGCCATTGTATCTTCCAGACCGAGGTCACAGCAGCACTTGCAGTATAGGTCCTCTCCTGTGGATGATCAGGTCTCGAGTGATTAAGCAGATAGAAAATGGCAGTCACGCCCGCGGCGGTGCGTACCGCGACCGCCGGCGCACATCGTCATTGGCTCCTGAAACCCATAGGCTTCAATGTTAACCAATGCGGCTTTGCTCCGCGGTCTTCGACCGCCTACCGCCACGGTGTGCCCCGCCAGCGCATTGACCTCACATCCCATTGTCCCACTTCACAGGTCAGGCAGCCGCCATTTCAAGGGCCTACATGGCTTAATTTTGACTGCGACACACAGGCCTAGGCCTTGCATTGCCACACATACACGCCTTTCAACCCATTGCCATTCTTTAACTGTGCAAGCTGTCTGTACGTACCTGTGGTTTGGCTGACTCTGTGCTCCATGTTGTCCTTCCTAGGCACCGTCCGCTGGGACTTGCGATGAGAAGGAGGAATCCTCGCGTGTACCGACCGCTGGTGGACCTGTCGACAATGGAAGAACGCCATATAATACTTCGATACAGACTTGACCGTGCCACTATCCATGAACTGTGTGCCCAGCTGGAGCCAGCCCTGATGTCCCCCATCCGCCAACCCACAGGGATTCCCCCTCTGGTGCAGGTTTTGTCAGTCCTCAATTTTTTGGCAACTGGGTCATTCCAGACCACAGTGGCCATGTCATCTGGAATGTCTCAGCCTATGTTTTCAAAGATTTTGAGCAGAGTGTTGTCTGCCCTGATGAAACTCATGCGGAGCGACATCATTTTCCCAGAGGAGGGTGACTTGCCTACAGTGAAGGGTGATTTCTATGCCCTTGGACATATCCCCAACATCATTGGTGCCATTGATGGGACCCATGTGGCTTTGGTACCCCCAAAAGACGATGAGCAGGTGTACCGAAACAGAAAAAGTTATCATTCGATGAATGTCCAGGTGGTCTGTTTGGCTGACCAGTACATCTCCCATGTAAATGCCAAGTTCCCAGGGTCAGTGCATGACGCGTATGTGATGCGAAATAGCAGCATCCCCTATGTGATGGAGCAGCTACAGAGACAACGTGTGTGGCTAATAGGTGACTCTGGTTACCCCAACCTGCCTTGGCTACTGACCCCAGTAAGGAATCCCCGGACCAGGGCAGAGGAACGGTACAATGAGGCCCATGGGCGAACTAGGAGGATCATCGAAAGGACCTTTGGCCTCCTGAAGGCCAGGTTTAGGTGCCTGCATATGACTGGGGGATCCCTGATGTACTCACCAAAGAAGGTGTGCCACATCATCGTGGCCTGCTGTATGCTTCACAATCTGGCATTGCGACGTCAGGTTCCTTTCCTGCAGGAGGATGGTGCATATGGTGGTGTTGAAGCAGCTGTGGAGCCTGCGGAGAGTGAAGAGGAGGAAGACTCAGAGGACGACACAGACAACAGGGACAGAGTAATAGAACAGTATTTCCAGTAGCACACAGGTAATAATCACCCATGCCATTTTACATTTCCTGAAAGCCTCCTGCATCTCAACTTTGTCGATTTCCCCCCAGACCTATGAACATGATATTTGATTTTCCCTTCCCTTTTCTGTGCTGTATGAGCCACTGCGTGACCTCGGCTTGGTTGGCCCATGGACTAATGCTAAGTTACCTCGGTATGTGTAATTCACAATGTTAATAATACGTAATTGATATGTAATGTGTCATACATTTGTAAATAAGGCAGGCTGAGTCCTGATTGATTTCAGTGCAATGTGTGATTTATTATTAGTGCATAGATATTGGTACATGATAGTGAAACAGTGATGGGTGGGGGTGGAGTAATGTCCATGGCGGAGTCCAGTTCTCAGTCTCACAGGTGCATTGTCCATATCCCTGTGGCAGGATGGAGCAGGGGCAGTTCAAGGTTTGACAGGGTGGCAATGTGGAACAGTGGGAGGACTTCAGGGGGTATGTGATGCTGGCGGGGGACTTGACATCCTACTCTGTCGGTTTTTTTGATCTCAGGCTCCTTTTGCGGGCGGTTGTTGTTCAGCAGGAGGTGGGGTTCTGGTGGGCTGTCGTTGTGGTGGGGCCTCCTGTCCACTAGCGCCGGCGGAGGTGGTAGGCTGTTCCTGTTCCTGGCTAGTGACAGGGGCCCTGTGTGATGCCACATGGTCCCGAAACGTGTCCTCTATACGGTTCAGGGCCTGGACTATGCTCCCCATAGCGGTTGAGATGTTGCTGAGTTGGTCGCTGAACCCCATGTAGTGTTGCTCCTGCTGTGCCTGGATCTCCTGGAACCTGGCCAGTACCGTCGCCATCGTCTCTTGTGAGTGGTGGTAGGCTGCCATGATGGTGGTGAGGGCCTCTTGGAGAGTGGGTTCCCTGGGCCTCTCCTCCCCCCCCCTGTCGCACAGCAGCCCTCCGAGTTGCCCTGTTTCCCTGGGCCTCTGTCCCCTGGACGGTGTGCCCACTCTTACTGCCCCCAGGTCCCTGTTGTTGTTGGGTTGGTGGGTTACCCTGGGGGCCCTGTAGTGGTAGACAGACCGCTGCTTGACCTGTCCTAGAGACAGAGGCATGGGCCCGCTGGGTGGGAGCTGTGCTGTTGTTCCCAGAGGGGGTTGGGTCTGCAGTGGCCTGTTGTCTGGGTGAGGGGAACCGACTGCCCAGAGGTCCCCGATGGTCCGGGCTGGTCGTCAGGTTCCAGGTCGACAGAGCTGCTGTCATCACTAGGGGCCTGTTCCGGGGGTGGGATGGACATTTCTGGTCCCTCCTGACCGGTGTGTTGTCGTTCGGGTCCTGCATGGGGTAAGAGGGTATGGTTATTGTTTCTGTGTGTGCATTAGCTTGCGTTTTATGGGTGCCCTTGTCCCCCAGTGCTGGCATTCCCTTGGGGGAGGTGTTGTGAGGGTGTTTTGTGGGGGGGGTGATGGGTATGTGCAGTGGTCATGCTTAGGTGATGGGTGTCCATAGTTTGGGGGTGGCATGCAGGGGTTGGTGTTGGGTGGGTTGTGCTGGGGAGACATTCTCAGGGAGGATGTGTGCTGGGGGGTTGGGGGTGAGGGTGGGGGTTAGCATGCTGGGGGGGGGTGAAGTGGTTGGCCTTGTACTTACCAGAGTCCATTCCTCCGTGTACTCCAGCGAGGCCATCAGGATGCAGGATGTTGAGTACCTCTTGCTCCCATGTTGTGAATTCGGGTGGAGTGGGTGGGGGTCCCCCGCCAGTCTTCTGCACTGCGATGTTGTGTCGCGAGACCATCGAGCGCACCTTCCCCCGTAGGTCGTTCCATCGTTTGCGGATGTCCTCTCGATTTCTGGGATGCTGTCCCACCGCGTTGACCCTGTCCACGATCCGCTGCCAGAGCTCCGCCTTCCTTGCTATGGTGGTGTGCTGGACCTGTGAGCCGAAGAGCTGGGGTTCCACTCTTATGATCTCCTCCACCATGACCCGGAGTTCTTGGTCCGAAAAGCGTGGGTGCCTTTGTGGTGCCATGGGGTGCTGTGTATGAGGTGTGGGGTGGTGTATGTGATGATGTGTGTGTTGGTGTGTGGTGCTTTGTGCTTCTATGTGGTGTGTGTGATGTTGCGGTGTGCCTCTGTGTGTCTGGCTCTCTATTCTCTGATGTGTCTCTCTCTCTCCTTCGTCTCTGGTTTTTGTTGGTAGGGGTTTGTGGGTGATGTGGGTGTGTGTTTTATATGGTATTGGATGTGTGGGAGTGGTGTGTGTATATGTTTCAGGTGTGTGCCTTTCAAATTGTCCAATGTGGTATGGGTTTGTAAAGGTGTGTGTATTTTGACCGCGGCGGTGTGTACCGCCAATGGAATACCGCGGTTGAATGACCGCCGCGTGGATTTGCGGGTCATAATGGGATGGGCGTATTTCTGTTGGCGTGGCGGTGGAGGTTTGGTCTTCTCCAGTTTACCGCTGGCCGCTGATGTGGCGGACTGCAGTGGAGGGCGGATTATCTGAGGTTTTGCAGTTGTGGGTCAGAATGTCCGTGGCGGCTGACCGCGGCCGCGGCGGTATTGTGGCGGCCTTCTGACCGGCGGTAAGCGGCTTTTACCGCCGAGGTCAGAATGACCCCCCAAGTCTTTTAGTGGCAAAGCCCAAATGGTAAAGCCCATTTCTTCAGAGTGCAGTGTCCAGGTGCCGATCGGGGTCCAGCAGGGCAGTCCTTCTTCTTCTGATGTTGTTCTTTGTAAGGTTCTACGATGTGGGTGCAGCTCTGCCAAATTTATCCTTGCTCCTGGGATGAAAATTGGGGGGGGGGAGGCAACTGTCCAATCACAGGCAGGCCACTACTCTCTTGGATGACCATTTTCTCGGAAGAGTGGCAAAAATCAATCCCAGGGAGCAACATCCCTTAAAAATCCAAAATGGCCGAAACTGAATTTTAGAGGTTAAGTCTGGCTGAACTCACCCACTGGTGTGGCTAAAAATCATTAACACACCCATGACCTGCCCTCTCATAATCTAATCAAGAGGACACCTGGTTGTCTGAATTTGCAGGAAATGAGGGAAGTCCTGAGCTGCTCCAAATGTCCTTCCCTCCTTTGAAGACCAGTTTGGCTGCTCTCGCCACATCCTGGTTCACCATCTGCTGAGGCAGATCTCCTCCTCCAGGAACCTTCTTTGTGTTCAGCCCAGGCCACTTCACACCTCATCAAGGCAGCCTGGCCAGGCTGCCAGAGGCTGGCCAATCAGAGAAGGCCACTACAGAGCTGAAACTGGTAACATTTAGAAAGAGTTCTAAAACTCTTTCCCTGAACTAGTATATTCAATTCAACAATGGCGTGTTGTTGCATTTATTATAACAATCAGTTTGAGACTAAACTTGACATATCCAGCTCCTTTGGAGACTTTATTAATTAAAATAATATCTCCCCATTTTAGCCTATGGAGCATATTCACTACAATGATGGAAAAAATGGCTATTTTTCCTTACCAGGGCTTATAAAACATATTTTATAAGGTTCCTGCTTATAGTTACACTGCCCCCAACTCTGGGGGCACCTAAGGTACACCTTAGGTGTGACTTCTGTATATAAATAAGGTAGTTTAAGACTTTGGGAGTACTTTTAATTCCAAAATTGAATTTACAGGTAACCTCAATTTAAAAGCAGCCAGCAAGGCAGGCCTGCCTTTAAAATGACCCTGGGCACCTCAGCAGTGCACCTATGGGTGCACCACCTATGCTAGGGTCCCTATACTTACATGCCCTACCATAGACTAGGGACTTATTGGTAGGTTGAAATAGCCAATTGCAGTTAGCCTAATTTTCATACTCATTTTACACACAGTGCATGCCCTGGGACTGGTTAACAGTACCCAGGGCACCATCAGAGTCAGGAAACCACCAGCAAGAAGTGAAAAATGGGGGCAAAGTGTTAGGGGGCTTCTGTGATCAGCCTAGTTTTCTCACACTGATTTATACAGCTACTCACACTAGTACTTGCTCACCTACACAGCCACTCACACTAGCACTCACTCGGCCATACAGCCGCTCACTTTCCCATACAGGTACTCACACAACCACTCACTCTTCCATACAGCTACTCACACAGCCACTCATGCAACCAGTCACTCACTAACCCATACACACATTCATGCAACTTTTTTGCAACACCAGAACATATGTATCGCTACAAATCTCAACAAATTCACTATAATATAAAAAAAGCTTTAAAAAATAGTTACAAATTTACTAACACAAATGTCAAGGAGTGACACAGAGAAATACAAAATATATTGTCAGTTGTGTACCTCTAATATATAATATATACTACACATTTGCACAATAACAAATGACTAACTTATTTCACAGTAGAAAGTAACGTAGACTATCAAATCATCATTTACAAATTTCAATAAATTAAACCCAACTACAATTTACAAAGATATATATACCATGTACCCTAAGTAAACATCCACCTCAGAAAGCTTGTACTGATTGTATCCCTTACACTGGGTATATGCAAAGGACCTCTATTTTCTAAGTAATTCCATATTGACACATAAACTAAAATCCTTCACAGAGATGACTGCATTGTTGATTTATTTCAGCACTGTTTGTATGTGACTGTAATCATCGGGTTCTTTCTTGTACTGCCTGGTGACAGCAAAGTCTATAGTTGTACCTTTCAATTCCAAATAATAATCAAATTTGGAAATCAGTTGGATGATTTCCTGTTTGGCCCTGCTCATCTTAGTAGTGTCTAAAGGTCTTTGTATGTTTTACCAAGATGATCAACATCTTAACAAGCAGCTTCCTCAACGTAGTATAGACTTATTTTGATGAGGAAATCTTGATGCCAAACAATATAAAAACATCTCCTGTAAACAAAGAAGCACTTACTTTACGTAGCAAACATGCACTTTTTTGTTTCACAGAGATTTCCATCTTTGAAGTCTCATTACTTTCTCTAGAGGAGAATTTATCTTACCATATATTTCTCAATCAATCAATCAAAAAAATGTATAGAGCGTGCTACTCACCCGTGAGGGTCTCTAGGCGTTAGTCGGGGGGAGTGAGGGGGGTTACTGTTCGAACAGCCATGTCTTGAGGTTTTTTCTGAAGAGTAGGAGGTCTTTGGTTTTGCGAAGGTTGGTGGGGAGGGAGTTCCAGGTTGTGGGGGCGAGGTAGGAGAAGGCCCTGTCTCCTGTGGTGGTTCGGTGGATGCGGGGGACTGTAGCCAGTGCGAGGTCGGCTGATCGGAGGTTGCGGGTGGGAGTGTGGAAGTTCACTCTTTCGTTGAGGTAGGTCAGGTCGGTGTTGTGGAGGGATTTGGGTGCATGGATGAGGATCTTGAAAGTTATTCTCTTGTCTATGGAGAGCCAGTGAAGAGATCTGAGGTGTGGTGAGATTCGTTTGTGGCGTAGGAGGCCAAGGACGAGGCGTGCGGCTGTGTTCTGGATTCTCTGGAGTTTGCGTTTGAGTTTGAGTGTGGTGCTGGCATAGAGGGCGTTACCGTAGTCAAGTCTGCTGCTGATGAGTGCATGGGTGACTGTCTTCCTGGTCTCTGGGGGAATCCATTTGAAGGATTTTTTTAGAGTGCGGAGTGTGTGGAAGCAGGAGGAGGTTAGTGCATTGATTTGTTGTGTCATGGAGAGGGAGGGGTCCAGGATGATGCCGAGGTTGCGTGCATGTTTGCGGGGGTGGGTGCGGGGCCTAGGGCTGTGGGCTACCAGGAATCGTCCCATATGGTTTTGTTGGGGCCGAATATGATGATCTCGTTTTTGTTGGAGTTCAGCTTGAGGTGGTTAGTTGTCATCCAATTGGTGGTGTCGAGGAGAGCAGCGTGTAGGTTGGTTTTGGCGGTGGTGGGGTTGCGGGTGAGGGAGAGGATGAGTTGGGTGTCATCTGCATAGGAGAGGATAGTGATTCCGTGTGGTCGGAGGATGTTGGCCAGGGGGATCATGTAAATGTTGAAGAGTGTAAGGCTGAGGGAGGACCCTTGGGGGACTCCGCAGATGATCTTGGTAGCGGTGGAGTGGAAAGGTGGAAGGCGGACTCTCAGGGTCCGGTCAGTGAGGTGAGCCAGTCTAAGGCTTTGTGCTAAATTCCTATGTTGTGGAGGCGTGTGCGGAGTGTGTGGTGGTAGACAGTGTCAAAGGCTGCAGAGAGGTCTAGGAGGATGAGTGCGACGGTCTCGACTTTGTCGACTTTGGTCCTGATGTCGTCAGTGCATGCGATGAGGGCGGTTTCCGTGCTGTGGTCTTGCGGAACCCGGATTGTGAGGGGTCAAGAGTGTTGTTTTCTTTGAGGAAGTGGGATAGTCGGGTGTTAATAAACATCCACTCTCAACAATTATATTGTCAAAACACATAAACACACGGGTATCCTCTCCTTAAGCTTTATTAAAAAGCTCCACTATTGATTATTTACTGGGCATTTATTCAAATAGATAGAAAGTACTAAACTTGGATTGAAAATGTGTGCAAACACATGAAAACTCACACAGCCACTCATAGGTATCCTCAGACACTCACTCAGGTACTCATGCAAATACTCACAGACCCACTCAGAGACCCACGTACTCACTCACAAAACTACTGAGATAGTCAAGCACCCACTCACACATGTACTCAGGGACTCATAAACCCACTCACAGACCCAGCCACACACTGATGCCCTTACTCACAGATTCACACAGGTACTCCTACACCCACTTACTCAACCATAAATACACCCATACAGTCACTCACAAACCCACCCACACAACCATACAGCCACTTACAAACACAGAAACTCACTGACACACCTAGACAGAGACACATACAGCTACTCATACACCCACTCACCTACATACACAGGCACTCGCACATTCACGGTCAAAGATTACAATTAGGAAATTGAATTTTTTTTAAGCTCACTGAAATTCACTGAAAAAAACAAAGGCTACAGGGACGTTATAGTTAGGAAACAGAATTTTAAAAAACTTAGAAATTCACTGGCAAAACCAAAGTTTACAGGAACGTTACAGTTAGACTCCCATTTCACTCATACAAAACCATTGCAATTCAGCAGTTGTAGTTACCTGAGCTAACAATAACTTATGCCACCGCAATGCACTACTTATGACCGCACATATTACATCACTTATGACATGATAAATTACATCACTGATGACATCAATGATGACATCTCAACTGATATCACTAATGACATCACAGGTGATATCCACGGAAATACTCACACACCCACTCACACCGCCACACAACCTCTCACACATCTACTCACACACACACAAAACCACTCACACACTCACTTATATATATATATATATATATATATATATATATATATATATATATATATATATAGTTCACCTACTGGAATTAGCCAGTAGGTAGTTATAGTTAGCACCAGCTTTTTCCATAGACAAAGTGTTTTTTTATTTTGCTAATAATTTTGGCACCGTTTGACGAATCTTCACAACATTTTCAAAACTAGTATCCCAACTAGTTCAACTGCATTCTTGAAAGTTTTCGGTTGATCTGTCAAGAGTGAGCTGAGAAAAATTAGGGACCCAAAATCCTTTTTCCCCATTCTGTGTCTACGGGGAACCGCTGAACTGAATTGCACCAAATTTGGCAGGAAACTAGATCTTGGTCCGCAGATTGTACTTTGTGTGATTTGGTGTAAATCTGTTCAGTAGTTTCTGAGTAATTAAAGGGAAAAATAAGTTTGTATATCTAGGGACGCAGCTCCTCCACAAATTCACTCACAGAGAATTTTCAGATCCGAGGGAAAAGCAAGGTCCTATTTGGCTGGCCAAAACCTGACAGGCAAGTTGCGTCCACCATTTTCTTTGTCGCATTGGCTGGGATGTGGGAAAAAACGATGTAAAAACTATAAGGGGTCTGGATACAGGTACCCTGACCCCCATAGAACACAAGAAGGGGACCCTTATGGGCAAAAAGTGCCCCACATTTTTTTTCTACTGATCCACGTATCCACCATGGGGGTCAGTGCAACACCCCAGTTTAAACTTGCAAAGGATCTGTGGATCCAAAAAAAGAAAACAAAATACCCCCTTGCATCCAACCTGATGTCACAGGCCGTGCTCAGTGTCGGGGTGGATGCATGTGGGGGGGGGGTTGGCCACAGGGCCTGCACCCAACCCCCACCTCACAAGGCAGTGGATGTATTAACATGCAGTAATTTGATATTACTTTTTGTTAGAATAAATCATAGAAATTCACTCCTGGGCATACTCTTCCCACTTAGGGTGACAAAGACAAAAAAGGATGGATGGAACGCTGAACAGTGCAAAAAGTGTGAAGGGTCTGCCCAGACGTGGGTCCTGTGCTCACTGCACGACCCAATTCAAGCTAGCCTGGCTGATGAGGGGTAATACCCCAAAACTGTTTCCAGGATGCTTGTTTCTAGTCCAGGGAGGAACTGGCTGATCACGATGGACTGTTCCCATGGGGAGCAGGGTGAAGACTGATTTGCATATGACTGGGTCCAAACTGGGGTGGCATGGTGGGAAAATAATGATGTATTAAACCCAAATCTGTGACTGGGGGTGAGGGTTTGAACAGTTTCAGTGCTCCGTCCATCATTTTATTTGAGTTTTGCTATGTGCGCCCTAAGTGGCAAGGGTATGCCCTGATGTGGGTCCTTTGCTCACTGTGCCACTGGATTCAAACTACCCTGACTTATGAAGGGTGATACTCGTAAATCGGCCCCAGGATGCTTGTTTTCAGTCCAGGGAGGATCTGGCTTGGCAGTTCAGGTTGGGCTGTTCCCATGGGGAGCAGTGTTGTCTGATTTACATATAGCTGGGTCCTAACTGGGGTGATGTGGTCAGCAAAAAAATGATTGATTGAACCCAGATCTGAGATTGGACACTCTCAAAACTCTTTTATTTATTTTTTGGTTTTGCTATGTGGCAAGCGTATGCGCAGACATGGGTCCCGTGCATGCTGTGCCACTGGATTCAAGTTAGCCTGGCTGATGAGGGCTAACACCCCAAAACCTGTCCCATGATGCTTGTTTCTGGTCCAGGGAGGATCTGGCTTGGTAGTTTGGCTGGACTGTTCCCATGACGAACAGGGTCAAGACTGATTTTCATGTGGCCAAACTGGAGTGGCGTGGCAAGCAAAATAACAATGGATTAAACTGATCTGTGACTGGGAGTGGGTGTTTGAAAAGTTTCAATACTGCGCCCATCATTTTGTTTTGGTTTTGCTACTTTATAAATACACTGCACCCTGCCCTCTGGCCTGTCCAGGTCCTAACCTAGGAGTGACGTATTTATATAAAAAGGGAAGGATTGTACCTGTCAAAAGATTTATTTTGCCTGGTCGTCATGCAGTTAAAAACTGCACACAAAGACTGCAATGGTAGGCCTGAGATGTCCTAAAGGGCTACTTAAGTAGGTGGCACAATCAATGCTGCAGGCCCACTAGTAGCATTTAATTTACAGGGCCTGGGCACAAGTGGTGCCACTTTACGAAGGACTTACATGCAAATTAAATATGCCAGTTGTGGGGGAAGCCAATATTACCATGTTTTAAGGAATGAGCACAAGCACTTTAGCTCTGGTCAGTGGCGCTAAAGTGCACAGAGTCCTAAGGCCAGCAAAAACAGAATCAGCAAAAATGGGTGAGAAAGACCAAAAGCTCGGGGAAAGATCACCCTAGGGCTAACAAGTCTATCACAGCACTATGTATGTACCTTTTTCCCAGTTCCTGCATTTCTGCCCATTTACCATGGTTCAAGTTACTAATTTACTATCTTCTCATTCCTGCTGTCTTAACTTCCATTTCCCTTATGTGGGTTGTTCCTTGATTTGTTACTAGTGAGCTCTTGTTTTCCTTCATTCCTCCTCACTAGCTCCTTGTCTATTATGGCTGTGTATTTTAGTTCTCAACCTTGCAAGTTCCTGTCTGATTGCCAGGTTTCATGGGCACAGCTGACAAACTAGGCGGTGTTTCCTGTCTGCTGTGAGTATTGTCTTTATGTTACTTTTATAACATCACTCTAGGTGTCCACAGACCTTGTCTGGGCATGTATTTCCCTTATGTGGATACCTGCAGTCAGGAACTGTAACAGCAATTGTGGGTGAGAAATTTACTGAATTTCACTTTTAGGGCCTTATGTACGAACACATTTTCCCATAGACACAAAATGGGTAAAACCCTTTGCTACATCTGGCCCTTAGAGTGCTGAGCTCCTGGGTGCTGTACCCCACATCGCTTTCATTTGTAATGTTGTTATATGATTGTTTTTTATGTCCTCGTGGTTAGTTATTTTGAAAGCTGAATAGCATTTTGAGCGCCATTTCTTTCTGAGCTGTGATTTCTTGTTACCTTGTCCAGAGCTTTCCCATTGGATCCGTTTTCTCCTCCACCTCCCCGTGTAAGCTTGGGTAGCTGTGCTAATTGGCTCACAATTCACCATTCTGATCCCTGCACACACTCCTTTTCTCACAGGGATAAAAAATGTAGCCCTGAACTTGTAGTGTGCCTCAGTAAGGGCAGTGTTCCCCAATCGATGTACGAATCTGTCCGTTATTCCTTTATGTGAGTATTATTTTGTTCGTATAATGATTACATGCAGACAGGCCTGTGTACCAATGTAATGTACCTCAGGAAAAAATCTTTAATCAGGAGAATGAATAAAAAGTAGCAGAATATCATGGTCATATTTACATAAATTCCATGACGGCAGATAATCATCCTTCGATACACAACGTTAGTAAATTAAAACAATGAAACAAACAGTAGAGGTGGCTGTTCGGCTGTTTTTAGTATTTATTACACATTGCTCTGAACTTTCTTACTCGAAATGTTTTCTCTTTTCATAATTCAGCTTCTCTAGTCATTTATCAGATGCAGTTAGCATTTCTGGAATAAAACTAATTGATTTTCACAAAAACACAGCCCGCTTATTTATATTTTTGCACTACTGTAGATCATGTAAAAACACAGTTTGAGTTCCCTGTCTTTTGATAATGTTGATGGGTATAAGAAGTGACTTATTCCTAACTAGGACTGAATCTGGACTAAATGATACACATTTTCTGAGAATGTAACACTCATAAAAAGTCAGAAAATTAGGGACTGATCTACTGTGACATCTTTCACACAATCTTCCCTCAAATAGAATGCACCACTTTCTTGTAAATGAGGTCCTTGGTACCTGAAAGTCTGAGTTGAGCTCTTTCCAGTGTGGCTATACACCGCTTAATAGCAGGTTACCCCAGAAGAATAATGTTAAATTATGCAAATGTAACGTAGGAGGAATAGAAAATGTTAGCCATTTTATATCATTTAACATGAAAATAGCCGCTCTGAGGAATCAAAACAAATTCTACTTCTTTTTAGGTTACATAGGACTGCAAGTTGCAAGGGCGTGCTGGCCTTAAGTCATAAGACTCACATAGATTCTATTAATCTTCCGGTGTCAGCTTATATTTTGTCTTTATGGCAGGCTACACATCCTATGTCCTATAAGCTGTTTTATGCTGATAATTTTAGATTTTCCAAATGTTATAGATCTGTGACAGAAGTCATTATCCATGTTTTAACTATTTGCTGATTTTATTTCCTAAATGTGCATTATATTTTGTATAGCAGTTAGCTGAGACAATAAACTTTGCTGAAAATAAGTTGACCTTGCCAGGATTCAAACTTGTAACCTGTCCATTACACCCCATACTACCGAAAAAAACTCAACTCACTAGCCAATATTACCGAGCGAGAGTATCTTATCCACAGGAGGTCTAGGCTGTCATCCTTCAGGTCGCTTAAGGAATGTATTTATATTTTACAGATTGCTCCTAATGTCATTTGATTCACAATTTGAGCATGTCAAAGGGAATACAGCCGTCCATTAATTAAACCTAATTCTGTAATTAAATGACTTGAAATCCCACGCGTATATTGCTAACAGTGATTCTCACATTTCTTTTCCAGTATTTCAAAGGAGGTGCGTGAATAACCAATAAACCAAAAAAACCCTCATTAATTGGCTAGTGTCTCTTTCCCTTTAGGCATTTGTTGCTGTTGTTGCTGTAAATGATACAAAATGGCATCTAGAACTGTACAAGCCACATTTTTCATTCAACTGGATACTCCTAAACTTTCCCTGATCAATCTTCTTTTAACTATGTTCTAAAAACAATTTTGTAAACCTCTGTTCGTTTTTGAGTTTCACATGGGACAAGAATGTTCTACTCTCAGAAATCCCCGATCCTCAATGACTAATATGAGCCAAAAGGCAAGAAATCATGTGCATGGGACATTAATCTAGATGGCTCATCTCACTTTTATGCAATGATTAAAGAAGATGAAATTACAGTCGAAATTCAGTTTTAATGCACAGATACTTTCAGCGCAATGACTTGCATTTCAATGACTAAAAATGTTCTTAATACGTTTTTAATTTAGAGCTTCATACCGCAATTCTGATGTTTCTAAGCACTTTAAATAGCAGATGCAACCGCTACCAAATCTATGGTTGTCAATTTACCGAGCTTTGGAACACAGAAGGCTAAATCTGCGTTGCTAAAATTCAAATCTGTGATGTGGGGATCACTGCTTTCTTCCATGCAAGTGTGTTGGATTGTATAGCAGTAAACCACAAGTAAGGAGTGGAGAACAGGATCAATAAGCCTTGTATGGCTTTGTTCTTTGAATATGCCCAAAGGCCTTTAGATATATTTCCTTTCACAAACTATCACAAACTATCTGACCATTTCTAACTGTGAGAAAACTGGGCTAATGGCAGAAGACCCCTAGCTTTTTGCCGCCATTTTTCACATTTGCTGGTGTTTTCCTGACTTTGATGGTGACCTGAGTTCTGCTAATCGGTTCCAGGGCCTGTGCTATGTGTAATATGAGTATGCAAATTAGGGTAAACATATTTGGCAGTATCAACCTACCTATAAGTCGCTAGTATATGGTAGAGCATGTAGGTTTAGGGACCCCAGCATAGATAGTGCACCCATAGATGCACTGCTGAGGTTCACAGTGTCGTTTTAAATTCAGGCCTGCCTTGCTGGCTGTTTTTAAACTAAAGTTGTATGCGAATTTGGAATTCAAAGTACTCCCAAAGTGTTAAAAATGTTTTATAAGCCCTGGTGAGGAAAAATAGCCAAATTCATGTTTCTCTCATTGTAGTGAATAGGCTCCATAGGCTAAAATGGAGAGACTTTATTTTAATTAATAAGGTCTCCAAAGGAGCTACATATAGCAAGTTTGGTCTCAAACTGATTGTTATAATAAATGCAACAACTTGCCATTGTTGGATTTAAAAACAACTAGTTCAGAGAAAGAGTTTTAGAACTCTTCTTAAAAGTTACCAATTTCAGCTCTGTAGTGCCATTCTTTGATTTTCCAGCCTCTGGCAGCATGGCCAGGCTGCCTTGATGTGGTGTGAAGTGGCCTGGGCTGAACACAAAGGAAGTGCCTGGGGAAGGAGATTTGCCTCAGCAGATGGTGAAACAGGATAGGGAGAGCAGCTAAACTGTTCTTCAAAGGAGGAAAATACATTTGGAGCAGCTCAGGGCCTCCCCTATTTCCAGCAAACCCAGACAACCAGGTGCCCTCTTGATTAGATTAGGAGAGGGGTGGGTTAAGGATTTTTAGCCATACCTGTGGGTGGGCTCAGCACGTCTAACCTCCAAAATTCAGTTTCTGCCATTTTGGATTTATAATGAATGTTGCTCCCTGGGATTGATTCTTGCCACACTTCCCAGGAAGTGGTCATCCAAGGGGGTAGTGACCTGCCTGTGATTGGACAGTTGCCCCCCTTTACTTTCCAACCCCAGGAGCAAGAATAAATATGTCAGAGCTGCACCCACACCTCAGATCCCTACAAGGAACAACATTAGAAGAAGAAGGACTGCCCTAATGGACCCCTGACCTGCACCTGGAGACTGCATCAAAACCTGAAGGAACTGACCAGCTAGACAGTGGCTAGTGGTCATTTTTGTATTTGAACAAGGTGCATTCTGGGAGTTGGAGTCCTAACCCTCAAGGAGCAACTCAGAGCTTTTGGAACCTAGGAGTGAGCTGTGGACTCCTAAAGGATCATCAAAGAGCTTCTGTAAGACCCAGAAGTTTGGAGAACTTTTGGAAAAAAGCTTCATAAAGGGAATGATCCGCTGTGGTGAGTCAAGCCGGCTTACCTCAACCGCGACCTGTTCTGACTTGCAGATTCGTCCTGCTGAAAAGCTCCAGAGCACCAGACTTCCAGGATTTCACCAGGGGCTCCTGGAAGGTGATCCAACGACCTTGCATCGAAATTGGCTTGCTGCGGAAGGTCGACCTCCGTCTGAAGGAAAAAGCTTTAAAAGTGACAAACTTTGAACATAAAATGTTGACCGGGACATCCCAAGCAGCGTATCCGAAGAGGGCTCCACGGGTGTCGGATCAAGATTCAGCTTTTGCCAGGGCGAAGATTTTTGTAATGAAAAATTGTCCAAGTCCGAAGGCAGAATTCCTCATTGAGGTCTCCTGCGACGCGTATCTGAAGAGGGCTCCAGGGAGGTCGGATCGGATTGATGACTTTGTCCTGCTGAAAAAAATCTTCAAGAAAAAGTCCAAGTCTGAAGGTAAACTTTTGACAGAGGCCTCCCACTCACAGTAGCCGAGCAGGGTTCCATCGCAGTCAGCCTCAAACTTTGAGTTTGCCCTGTTCTAGAGCAACCAGATGACCAGATTGGCACTTATAGTTTCTAAGCGCTAGAAAACATTAAGGCCCTCATTATGACATTGGTGGTAAATCCCACTTACCATCATGCTGACTGCCGCCAACATACCTCCGCCGCTGCGGATATCTGTTCACAATATTATGACACACACACACCAATCCGTCACTATTTAGCCACATACACAATTCCGCCATCCCAAAGGTCAGTGATAAACTGGCGGTATCAAAACTCACACCGTTACGCCAACAGAACAACGCCCATCACATTATGACCCATGAATCACCACGGTGGACATTCAATGGTCGTAAACCATTGGGGGTACATACTGCTGCGCTCAAAATACACACACACAAACAAAACAACACCCCATTGGACAATTCAAACAACACACACCTGACACCCATACACACACCACACCTACACACCAACACCACTATAAAACACACACCCACATTACCAACAACCGTTTACGACTACAAACCATTGGCATGAGACAGACCACTGACAAAACCAGAGCCACACAGTACCTACACCTATATACCACCCACGCATCCAGCATCACACCCTACACACACCACCCTATACACCCTCACCTTCACAACTCACACAACACCCATGGCACCACAAAGACACCCCCGATTCTCAGAGGAGGAGCTAGGGGTCATGGTGGAGGAAATCATCAGGGTAGAGCCACATCTATTTGGAGCACTGGTGCAGCAGATATCGATTGCTAGGATGGAGTTATGGTGGAGAATCATGGACACGGTCAGCGCCGTGGGGCAGCACCCAAGAACCAGGGATGACATGAGGAAGTAGTGGAACGACCTACGGGGGAAGGTATGTTCCGTTGCAGCAAGACACCAACTTGCTGTACAGAGGACTGGCGGTAGACCCCCAACTCCTCCCCCACAACTAACACCATGGGAGGTGCATGTCTTGGCAATCATGCATCCTGAGGGCCGGAGTAGGAGGAGGACTGGACTCTGGTAAGTCAATTCTATACTACTACTAAATCCTGCCTGCATGCCATAACATACCCCCACCCTCACTCTCATCACTCCACTTCATCACACACACCCCACCATCACATCTCACTCATCCCAATGCCAAGCCCTGCATGCTTTATCAATGCATGGACACCACTCACAGCCCTGCATGGAAACCTATCACTAAAGTATGCACACTAGAGGGAATCAGCTATCCCACCAAATACCAATGTACACAAGTAAAAACTGCCAGAGCAAATACAACCAAACAGGGCAAGCCACAGATGCACAATACGTCAGACACAGAAACAATAACACAGCATTCACATCCCCACAGGTACCCCAGCCAATGTCACTGGAGAGAAGGTGCCAGCAATATCCAGTCCCCCTAAAGAAGAGGCCCACAATGATGAAAGCAACTCTGGACTTCAGGATCTGGAGGACCAACCTGGCCTATCATGGACCTCTTGACAGTTAGTTACCCAGGCACAGTCACACACCACCACAGAGCCTCCCCCATCAGGAAACACCACCACTGCACCCACCCAGCGTACCCATACCTCTGTCCCCAGGACATGTCAATCAGCAGTGTGCCCACCTCTACAGGGACCCCAGGGCACCCCTCATACCCAAGACAATCAGGGACCTGGAGACAGTGGCAGTGGGCACGCGGTTCAGGGGACACAGGCACAGGACAACAGGGAAACTGGGAGTAGTGCTGTGTGCCAGGGGAGGACAGGCCCAGGGAACTGACTGTCCAGGAGGCACTTGCAGAGATGCTGGGAGCATATCAACATTCCATGGACACAATGGGCCAGATCCTGGACAATATGCAGAAGAACAGGCTGCTGCAGGAGGGACAGTACCAGGGGCTCAAGGAGGACTTGCTGGCCATCAACACCACCTTGGTCTCCATAGCAGGGGTGCTGGCAGACATGGCTAATATTATGAAGGAGGCAGACTCACAACAGCGGGCCCCTGCCACTAGCCAGACATCTGAACTGTCTTCCATCTTCGCTGCCACTAGTGGACAGGACGCCCCACCACAAGACCAACAGGCCTCCAACACCCGTCCCCCTGCAGAAGGAGAACCACCCCAGAAATGTTCCCTGCAATCCAGACTGAAGCCAGAGACTATTGCCAAGACCCCCGCCAGGAAATGAGACTCTCCTGATTGTCACCCTTGTTTCCCACTCTGTCACCCTGTCCACCCTGAACTGCCATTGCTCCCCTTCCTATGTCCCCTTGGACAATGCATCTGTGCTACAAATAGACTGGAACAATACCCTGGACTTTCCTCCATTATCACCCCAGCCCATTGCACTTGCCCCTCTTTTTTTTAGCACTTCAACAAACACCCTTGGAAAAAATAGACGCATGGAGGATGTCAAATTTTTCAAATATGTATTCATTTAACCAGGTTCAAACAATGCAATTCAACTGTACAGTAAATGAGCATATGTTAATGACCTGTAGCTGGCTGCAGTTTTCAGACCAGGAACTATTGTGAGGCACCAACATCTGTAAAATGAATTGCCAAAGGGTACAGTAAGGTGGCATAGAAGTGGGAAATAACAGCATGCCAGTGCCAAAGATATTAAAAATAATTACAATGAAATGTGAAGTAACACTGTCTTACCTGTGTGTCATTGGAAGTACTGTCTGATGATTGCTGTTCTGTTGTCTTCATCCTCATCCACCCTGTCCAGAGGGTCCACTGCTGCCACACAGGCATCCCCAGCCTCCTCCTCCTGCAGAAAAGGCACATGGCGTCTGAGGGCAAGGTTGTGCAGCATGCAGCATGCCGCCATTATTTGGCAGACCTTCTTTAATGAGTAGCACAGGGATCCACCTGTTAGATGGAGGCACCGGAACCTGGCCATCAGGAGGTCAAAGGTCCATTCTATAATCCTTCTGGTTCACCCATGTGCCTCATTGTAATGTTCTTCTGCCTTTGTCCTTGCATTCCTCACAGGGGTCAGCAGCCAAGATAGGTTGGGGTAACTAGAGTCACCTGCAAATATTGAGGGACATCAATGAGCTACACACATCCCACATGGCCCACACCATACCCATACACCAACATATACTGGGTGGGGACCAGGTCTCACCTATTAGCCACAGCCTGTGCCTCTGTAGTTGGGTCATCACATTCGGAATGCTGCTATTCGTCAGGACAAAGGCATCATGAACCGAACCAGGATACTTAGCATTGACGTGGGAGATGTACTGGTCCGCCAAGCACACCATCTGTACATTCACAGAGCGGAAACTCTTACGATTTCTGTACACCTGTTCATTTTGACGGTGGGGACAAATGCAATATGTGTACCATCAATCACCCCTATTATGTTGGGGATATGTCCCATTACATAGAACTCGGCCTTCACTGTGGCCAAATCTTTCAGCTGAGGAAATATAATGTAGCTGCACATGTGTTTAATCAGGGCAGACAACACTCTAGTCAGCACAATTGAGAACATTGGCTGTGACGTTCCTGCTGCCAAGATCACGGTCACTTGGAAAGAACCACTTGCCAGGAAATGGAGCACTAATAGAACTTGCACAAGAGGGGGGATCCCAGTCGGGTGAGAGAAAGCAGATATCAGGTCAGGCTCCAACTGGGCACACAGCTCTGTGATTGTGGCCCTGTCCAGTCTATAGGTGAGGATAATGTGCCTGTCCTCCAGTGTTGCCAAGTCCACCAGGGGTCTGTACACGGGGGGGTGTCTCCATCTCCTATTCATCTGCAGTGGTTGCAATCTATGGGACAAAAGAGTGAGGAGCCGGTCACAAACTGAACAATCGGGCTACAACAGAAGATACATGCTGTTAATTTGTAATGGGTAAGTGTGAATTGTCCACTATGTCCAAATGTAAACAGTGATGCAGCAATTATCCACGGCTTGGCCCCCAACCCCTGAAATGGCGTCCACCTGTCATGTGTAGAGGGACAGGTGGAAGTGAGGTAATTCCGCTGACGTTTGGCACCGTTGCAGGAGGCGGTCGGGAACTGCCATGCAACTCCTCATTGAGCAACATTGGGCCCTCTGGGTTACAGTGGCCAATGGTGATCTACGCCGGTGGTGACGGTATGCACCGCCGCGGACGTGACCACCATTTTCTATCTGATTCCTCACTTGCTATCTGACCATCAACAGGAGGGGTCCTACATTGCATGTGCTGCTGTGACCTGTGTCTGGGACATACCATGGACCGTGTGACTGGGGAAAGGGCCCCTGCCTTCACTTTGGCAGAATTGGAGTGACTGGTGGATGGGGTCCTACCCCAGTACGGACTGCTGTATGGGCTTCCAGACCAACAGGTGAGTACACTATGGGCACGATGCATGTGGCATGAATGGATTGAGTGGTGTGTGTGAAGGCCTTGTGTAAGGGGGGTGGGTGGATGTCCTCTGGGCGGCGTATTGGTTGTGTGCTGGGCCATGTGTGTGCAAGTGGTGTTGTGAAGTGGTATGGGGGGCCATAAGTGTAACAGGCAGGACTGTCTGACTAATACTATTTTCCTGTCTTTATAGCCTCTGCAGGCCAGTGGCCATCAAAAGAAGAGTATATGGCGTGCCATCACCAAGGAGGTGCGGACCCTGGGAGTCTACAGCAGGTGGAGCACCCACTGTCGGAAACGGTGGGAGGACCTGAGACGCTGGGTATGGAAGTTGGCGGAGGCCCAGCTGGGGATGGCCTCCCAATGAGGAAGGGGTGCCTGTCGAACCCTGACCCCCGATGGCCCGCATATTGGCAGTGGCCTATCCAGAGCTGGGTGGGTGTTTGAGGGCATCACAGCAGCCACAAGGGCTGAGTACAGTGCCCATCATTACTACTAACGCCTGGTGGGGAGGCATCCAGGTGGTGGATGTGTGTCAGTGGGTGTCCCTAGGCCAGGCCTAACATAGCAGCGTAGGTCCCCTGGTGGCTAGGGTGCAGAAGGGCGAATTTAACTACCTAGCTCGTAGGCATCCACTACTGGTCAGGGCTGCGTGGGTCCCAGTTGTGCTGGATTTGCTGGTGCGTGCCCCTCTCCAAGCCTTGGTGGCTAGCAATATCAATGGTAGTGCAATGCATATTGCGTAGGCCTGTTCCCTGTGTGTGAGGGTGCTGTGTACGCCAACGGTGGTGTTGGTGCAGCCATTGATCAAGTGTATCCTTTGTCTGTCCCCCCCTTCTTGCTTTGTCACCCTGTCCTTATGTGCATTAGCATCATCTGGCGTAGGAGCAGAGGCACCAGCGATGGAGGGAGCTGCATCCCACAGGACCCAGGAAGCAGAGTTCACTGATGCTGAGGGCACCAGTGGGATGTAGAGCGAGGAGAGCACCACGGCAGGGACTGGAAGGGACAGTTCAGACATAGATACCTCCTCCGATGGAAGCTCCCTGGTGGTGGTGGACACCTCTGTGACCACCCCAGCTACAAGTACAGCCGCTACCCCCGTACCAGCACCGCCTTCCCAGCCACCCCTCATTGAGTTGCCCGTGCCCGCTCACCCAGGAGGATGGGCATCTCCTTTGCCCCAGGCACCTCAGGCCCTGCCCCAGTGAGCCCTGCTGCCCTGAGTGAGGAGGCTCTTGACCTCCTGAGATCCATCTCTATAGGGCAGTCAATCATTGTGAATACCATCCAGGGGCTGGCAGCCCAGATGCAACAGACTAAAGCATTCCTGGAGGGCATTCACACTGGCTTGGCCTTCCAACAGAGATCAATCCAGGCTCTGGCCTCCTCTCGGATGGTAGCCATTGTCCCTGTTTCCACCCTCCCCCCTCCAACTTCCTCTTCCCAATCCCATTCTCCTCAACCCCAACCTATCCCAAGCACACAGGCAGACGAGCATGCACACAAGACAACACACAAGAGTGGTTCAGGCAAACACAAGCACCACACTTCATCCCACAGGCACTCACACAAACACGATCCAGATGCAGACATACCAACATCTGCAATTTCCACTGTGTCCCCCTCCTCCTCCTCCTCCACCTCCCTCCCAGTTCCATCTACACTCACACCTGCATGAATTACAACATCATCCACTACCAGCATCACCACCACACCTAGCAGAACACACACCTCACTGGCAGACTCCTCCACAACAGTCATGCACACATCCCCTGTGTCCTCTCCCACTGTGGCTGTCCCCCCCAAAGGTACACAAATGCAAGCACTCAGACACCCAACAGCCATCCACCTCACAACAGCATACAGGCCATGCACCTGCACCCAAAATCAGCAGACAGACGCCTCCAACAACCACTCCCTCTTCCTCCACTCCCATTATTTCTCCCTTTTCCCGCCCCAAAGTCTCTATAAAGCTTTTCCTTACCCAACTTGACCTCTTTCCTACCCCTCCCCGTCCTGCACATCTGACCAGGGTGGCAAAAACCCAGCCAAGCACCTCAGACATCCAGTCCATGGGCCCAGCCTCAAGGAAAAGGAGCCTGCCACAGCTGCTGCCAGGAAGACAAAGAAGCCTGCTCCAGCAGCTGCCAGGAAGACTAAGGAGCCAGCACCATCAGGCAGAAAGGGCAAGGGGCCTGGGTCAGGAACTGTGACGGGGCCCCCACCACCAACCTTGTTTGTGCAGCTGTTGGAGGGTGCAGGGGATGGGCAAGAGCCTCCCCCACCGGCAGCACCAGCACCGGCACACCTACAGTGGGCAGCCGTCCGCGGCTGCAGGGGATGGGCAGGAGCCTCCCCCAACAGCAGCACCGCCACCTGCAGTCGGCAGCCATCCGAGGCTGCAGTGGACGGGCACGAGCCTCCCCCCACCAGCAGCACCACCACCACCATTCAGCAGCCATCACTGCCGGCGGACTGTATGTAATCCTGCTTCCATGGGCTGCTGTGCGGCCTGCCCTCTGCAAATCCAATGGGTATGACACCCACCTGAGAGACTATGAGCTTTCACTCCCCAGGATCAAGAGCACAGGGCACAATGCCACCTCTAGAATCAGTGGGTAAGACACCCACCTACCCAGCCTCGCCAGCATCTAGAGCACAGGGCACAATGCCCCCTCCAGAACCAGTAAGTAAGACACCCACCTACCACAGCCTCCCCAGGATCAAAAGCACAGGGCACGATGCCCCCTCCAGAACCAGTGGGCAAATCACCCACTTGAGAGACTGTGGCCTTGCACTACCCAGGACCAAGCACAGGGCATGTTGCCCCCTCCAGAGCATGTGGGCAAATCACACACTTGAGAAATTGTTGCCTTGCACTCCCCAGGACCAAGCACAGGGCATAATGCCCCCTCCAGAGCATGTGGGCAAATCACCCGTTTAAGAGAATGTGGCCTTGCACTCCCCAGGACTAAGCACAGGGCATGTTGCCCCCTCTAGAGCATGTGGGCAAATCACCCACTTGAGAGACTGGTGCCTATCACTCCCCAGGACCAAGCAGAGGGCATGTTGCCCCCTCCGGAACATGTGGGCAAATCACCCACTTGAGAGACTGTGGCCTTGCACTCCCCAGGACCATGCACAGGGCGATGTTGCCCCCTCAAGAACCAGTGGTGTTGCTCCATCTGGCGGCTGAGGTGAACTGTGACGGGGCCCCCACCACCAACCTTGGTTGTGCAGCTGTTGGAGGGTGCAGGGGATGGGCAAGAGCCTCCCCCACCGGCAGCACCAGCACCGGCACACCTACAGTGGGCAGCCGTCCGCGGCTGCAGGGGATGGGCAGGAGCCTCCCCCAACAGCAGCACAGCCACCTTCAGTCGGCAGCCATCCGAGGCTGCAGGGGATGGGCAGGAGCCTCCCCCAACCAGCAGCACCACCACCACCATTCAGCAGCCATCACTGCCGGCGGACTGTATGTAATCCTGCTTCCATGGGCTGCTGTGCGGCCTGCCCTCTGCAAATCCAATGGGTATGACACCCACCTGAGAGACTGTGAACTTTCACTCCCCAGGATCAAGAGCACAGGGCACAATGCCACCTCTAGAACCAGTGGGTAAGACACCCACCTACCCAGCCTCGCCAGCATCAAGAGCACAGGGCACAATGCCCCCTCCAGAACCAATAAGTAAGACACCCACCTACCCCAGCCTCCCCAGGATCAAAAGCACAGTGCACAATGCCCCCTCCAGAACCAGTGGGCAAAATACCCACTTGAGAGACTGTGGCCTTGCACTCCCCAGGACCAAGCACAGGGCATGTTTCCCCCTCCAGAGCATGTGGGCAAATCACACACTTGAGAAATTGTTGCCTTGCACTCCCCAGGACCAAGCACAGGGCATATTGCCCCCTCCAGAGCATGTGGGCAAATCACCCGTTTAAGAGAATGTGGCCTTGCACTCCCCAGGACTAAGCACAGGGCATGTTGCCCCCTCTAGAGCATGTGGGCAAATCACCCACTTGAGAGACTGGTGCCTATCACTTCCCAGGACCAAGCAGAGGGCATGTTGCCCCCTCCGGAACATGTGGGCAAATCACCCACTTGAGAGACTGTGGCCTTGCTCTCCCCAGGACCATGCACAGGGCGATGTTGCCCCCTCGAGAACCAGGGGTGTTGCTCCATCTGGCGGCTGAGGTGAACTGTGACGGGGCCCCCACCACCAACCTTGGTTGTGCAGCTGTTGGAGGGTGCAGGGGATGGGCAAGAGCCTCCCCCACCGGCAGCACCAGCACCGGCACACCTACAGTGGGCAGCCGTCCGTGGTTGCAGGGGATGGGCAGGAGCCTCCCCAACAGCAGCACCGCCACCTGCAGTCGGCAGCCATCCGAGGCTGCAGGGGATGGGCAGGAGCCTCCCCCCACCAGCAGCACCACCACCACCATTCAGCAGCCATCACTGTCGGCGGACTGTATGTAATCCTGCTTCCATGGGCTGCTGTGCGGCCTGCCCTCTGCAAATCCAATGGGTATCACACCCACCTGAGAGACTGTGAGCTTTCACTCCCCAGGATCAAGAGCACAGGGCACAATGTCACCTCTAGAACCAGTGGGTAAGACACCCACCTACCCAGCCTCGCCAGCATCAAGAGCACAGGGCACAATGCCCCCTCCAGAACCAGTGAGTAAGACACCCACCTACCCCAGCCTCCCCAGGATCAAAAGCACAGGGCACGATGCCCCCTCCAGAACCAGTGGGCAAATCACCCACTTGAGAGACTGTGGCCTTGCACTCCCCAGGACTAAGCACAGGGCATGTTGCCCCCTCCAGAGCATGTGGGCAAATCACACACTTGAGAAATTGTTGCCTTGCACTCCCCAGGACCAAGCACAGGGCATATTGCCCCCTCCAGAGCATGTGGGCAAATCACCCTTTTAAGAGAATGTGGCCTTGCACTCCCCAGGACCACACACAGGGCATGTTGCCCCCTCTAGAGCATGTGGGCAAATCACCCACTTGAGAGACTGGTGCCTATCACTCCCCAGGACCAAGCAGAGGGCATGTTGCCCCCTCCGGAACATGTGGGCAAATCACCCACTTGAGAGACTGTGGCCTTGCACTCCCCAGGACCATGCACAGGGCGATGTTGCCCCCTCGAGAACCAGTGGTGTTGCTCCATCTGGCGGCTGAGCTGCCCCCGTCTCCCATTCCCCTGAGGTGCCTGCCTATTTGCCAACTGATGCCCCTGCAGTGTTCTCTCCGTGTTGATGCAGGTCACAAGTGGGGCCTTGGACTTTGGCCTGTGGCCATGTGGCCCACGCAAACTGAGGACTGGGCAGTGTCCCTTGTTCTGTACATTTGTAAACATCTGTTACATTGGCTAAATTATTATTTATACTGTGTCGATCTTATTACACTCACTTTAGTAAATTTGTTTTGTCCTTCCATTATTCAGCTGATTTAGGGTGATTACCTTATTTTTTTTGTCCATCTGGTTGTGTGCATGGGGTGTGTATGATGGGTGTGTGTGGTGTGTGTCACTGTTGTTTTCCTCCCTCCCTCCTTCCCTTGTGTGCTAGGCAGCTGTACTCACCGTCGTCATCTTCACCGTTGTTGGTGTTCGTGGTGGAGCAGCACGTAGAAGACCATGGGGAAGACATGCAGCTCGGGCTCCATGGCGGCGTGATTGTTCCCTGTGTCTTCAATGGTGAGTCCTTTCACCTCTGTCCAGTGTTTCCACCAGGCTTTTGATGTCATTGGTACCGTCCCGGAAAAGGTGGCGGATTGGCATGTCATAATATGGTGGGCGAAACATTGACTTCCGCCTGGCTGTAGGTGGCTACGTTGTGGTGCCTGTAGTTTCCGCCCTGGCTGTCAGTGTGCTAAAGTGTCTGTCTATCGGAGATCTATCCGCCATGGTCAACATTTGACCTAATTACCGCCAGCCTGTTGGCAGTATTACCTCCACTTTTACACCAACCGCCAGGGTTGTAATGAGGGCCTAATTCTTTAAAAATGTATATCTCCGGATCCCCTTTTCTGATTTTAATTGTTTTGGTGTTGTTTTAAATGCAAACATATAATCTATGTTTATAAATTGGTGTTGGATTTTTATTATGTTTTGTGTTATACTAATTTACTGTTTTGTAATTTTTGAATGCTTTACACACCTGTCTCTTAAGTTAAGCCTTGTCGCTCGTTGCCAAACTACCAAGGGTTGAGCCGGGATTAATTTATTGAGACCAGACTGGACCTGGTGGGGGTTAGTGGCCTACAGCTAAGTTTAGGTACTTGCCTGCCCTTACCAATTATCCACTTTCCAACATTTGTTTGGTGTGCAGTGGTTGGATTCAGTGCTTGTGTTTAATATCACACTACAGTTTTAAGTGAAATAAGTTAAAAATCCTCCAAATCGACCTAGAGCAAAAGTATTTTTGATTTTTCAAATTTTGACTCATTTTTATATTTACTTCTTTTTTTTCTAAATTGCTCTGACCAATTGGTGGCAAAGTTTGTTTTTAAGTGACACAAAACCATGGACCTTGATCTGGCTAGCCTACCCACACTCACTGCAGCTTAGTTTAGGGTGTCATGCAGAAAGAGGGGATTACCTGCTGCTAATAACCTTAGGAAGGCTGTGATGATCAAGTCCCTTAAAGCCTGAGTAGTTCAGAGGGAAGCTTAGAAAGCTTCAAGGTAGGAAGGGAGAGGGAAAATGTCCTCTCCAAACTCCAGGTGGATGATCACCAGTCGGTGTCATCAGTAGTTATGACCCCATCCAGAGCTAGTGGGAGCGGAGGGTCTGTGACATTAGCCCAAGAAGAAGCAGACCAGGACCTCAGGGAAAGGGAGCTTGAGTTCCAGGAAGCCCTTATAGTTTTGGAGGCAGAGATGTTGGCCCTTGAGAAGAAGAAATGGGCAAAGATTGAACAGAGAGATGTTGGCAGTGACTGAGAAGTTGAGGTGTCCACAGGTGGATTCTGCCCCACGTTACCCAAGTCGGTTGTTTCTGCTTATGTACAGGGGGATGACATAGACAAGTGGTTGGGGGCCTTTGAGAGAGCTCTCCAAATGAGAAGGGTTAAGCCCTAATATTGGGGTTCAACTCCTATGGGAGCTGGTCCCAGTATCTGGGAAGGATAGACTCCTGACCCTAGGGGGGAGGAAGCAGATTCCTATCCCAGTAAGAAAAGGTGTTCAATCAAAATATTTGGTCTGACTCCAGAGCAGTACAGAATGAAGTTCAGGGACACCCAGAAGGTCAATACCCAGTCTTAGGTTGACTTTGTAGACACCTCACTTGAGGGACTAGAGGACCGGGTACATGGTAACAAAGTTAATACTTATGAGGCGCTATACATTTTGATCATGAGGGAGCACAGCTTGACCAATTGTATCCAAGATAGGTTGTGCCAGCATCTAGTGGAGTCTAAGCTGACCAACCCCAGATAGCTGGGCGAGGCAGCTGATGAGTGGTTGAGAACCAGAGTGGGTGAGAAGTACTAGGGGGGGAGACTCCAAGAAAGGGAGGTCAGATCCCCAAAAACCTAAAGAGGGAGGAGTTAAGCCCACCACAAAGACTCCCTCTGTATCCAAGAACCCTAAGAAGAAGGGCAGTAAATCCCACTTCCACTCTGACAAGTAGAGGCAGGGAGACCCAGTGTTAAAGAAGATCTTGGACAGTAAGGCCTGCTTTGACTCTCAGCAGACAGGTCACTTCAGAGGAGATGCAGCCTGTCCAAAGAAGGTGGTTATCACTGGGCTGTCCAGTCCAGGACTCCTCAGATGATGAGGCCCTCATAGCATTGGGCTGGGAGACAGGACCAGATGGTGTTGTGTAGCCATTCTAATTATAGCTCCATGCACGTTATTTTAACATACTAGGCCGCTGTGCACTTTAACCTAGATATATTTTATTTGGCTTTGCATTATTTTTACAATAACCATTTCTACGGTCTTGTTTTATTTTTCATTTATCTAACTGTTTTTGCCTAGCCCAGCACTGTGTTCTGAAGCAAGACATTCTTGATCACTCTGTGCTTCAGTCAAGGCTACAGTTTGGTACATTGCCGGTGAACGTGGTAGAAGTTTAGTCTTCAACATTCGTAGAAAATACACATCCTTATGTAGGGACATTTTCTCAAAATATCAGCTGTGTTATTATAAAAACACTTCTTAGTCCCATTACACGTTAGAGGGAGATTCCAGCCAGGGAACCACGACTGCATGCTGATTGCTGAATGCTTCGCTACAGATGCTAACGCAGACTACAGGCCTTTGCTCAGGTATGAGGTTTGATGTCTTCCCGGGGGGACCTAAAAAGCAGAATTAGAGCTTAAAATGCTGTGCTGAGATTATGATTTAGATAGGAAATAATCCATCGATCATAGTGACAATATGATAGGATTATTTTTATGCTTCACTCTTCGTGTAACCATTTAATACTGGCATGTTGTGTTGTCCTGGTTATTGCAGCTCACGCTTTGCTATCTAAGATGCAGTTGTTTTATTAAACCCATTATTAAAACATACACTGCCTCTGTTTGTCATTCATATATGAGACTGAATTGTAAATGAGAGAACAGGATGCGACCTGAGTGACCACGCAATGGTAAGCTGGTGATCCCCGAAGATGGGAGTAGGGACTTTTACCCCATTTAGGTGAATGGGTTCCCTACCACTGGCCTTAGAGGCACCTGTGCCAGTCACATTATAGTGAGTGACCAGTTGGTGACCCATACATGTATGTCCCAGGGGAGACCAGGAGAGTCTGGACAGCCACCGTTGAGGTCACCTCCAAACCTGTAGCCATAGTGCCCCTAGAGAGGGAGAGTATCCTTGACTAGTTTAGGGTGGTGGTCAGTGCTGACCCCCCTAGATTGTATCCTGGGCAACAAACTCCCAGAGGAGGTGGTCACCCAGTGCACCCACTGAACCCAAAGTCCTCGGGAGCCAGTCCCTACAGTCAGGAGACAAGTTTCCCCAAGAAAATGGAAGAAGAAAGGGGAGGGTAGGCCACTCTTAAAGAGACTTCCAGTGAACCCAAGGCCTTCTGCCCCAGTAGGGGGAGCCCAGACTTGGCACTGGTAAGGCTTCACCTGACCCCAAGAAAGTCCTGAGTAGTCAGGCAGTTGTCCAGCCACAGGTGTTGCCCCTGCACCTACATAATGGAGAGTGGAAAGAGGGTGTCTGTCACAGGAGGTGGTAGCCTCCCACGCTAAACAGAAAGACGGGTGCCAGGATCCCAGAGTTGTCCCTAAAGCAGCTCACCCACCTGTCAGTGGAGAGCTTAGGGTGTGGTTCTGGATTCTGACAGCTATCAGTAGCTTCTGCTGGGTGGTGGCCTTCATGGCAGCACTGCACTTGGCCTGGGAGGCAGATCCCAGAGCCAAAAGCAAAGTAGGCCCCCTGACCCTGTTGGTCATGGGGGGGTTGCTCAAGTGTTGGTTGACCTCTTTGGGTAAGCTAGGGGTTGCATTAGCAAAGTTAGGGATAGGGTAGGTGGGCAGCTCACTAACCAAGTTGGCAGAGAGAGAGAAGGAAGACCCCCTTCAGGGAAGTTACAGTTTAAAATGGGTCCTTTTACTGTTGGAAAGGGTTCACTACCCGGAGGGAGTGCCCATGACAGGAGGATGCAAGGCAGAGTAGGCCGTGGAAAGGGACAGCCAGTTTTCCTCACTGTCTTCCTCGCCTGACAAGCCAGGAAGACTCTCCAAGGGTTGGGCTGAGTCTTCTGGGTATGTGCGCTGGGGGGGGGACTTGTATGAGAAAACTTGTCTGGTTGCAGAAGCTCCCTAACTTGTTGTCCCCATTTTTCTCTCTTTGCTAGTGATTTCCTGACTCTAACGATGGATACTGCTAACCAGTCCCAGGGACTGTGCTCTGTGTAAAATGAGTCTGCAAGTTAGGCTAACTATAATTTGCAGTATCAACCTAAAGGACTGTCAAAGACCTTCTGGAAGAAGATGCAGAGGTTTGGAGAACTTTTGGAAAAATGCTCCATAAAGGACCCATCCCGCTGTGATGAGTGAAGCTGGCTTATCTCAACCACAACACAGCGTGAGTGACTTGCAGGTTCGTCCTGCTGAAAAGCTCCGGAGCCCCAGACTTCAATGATTTCACAGAGGGCTCTTGGAAAGGTGAGCTGATGACCTTGAATCTGTGGCCGGTCGACCCCTGTCAGAAGGAAAAGGCTCCCAAAAAGTGATAAAGTCTGAACGTAAAAAGTTGACTGGGACTTCCCGCACAAGATTTCCATCCTGAAAAATCATATAAATCCGAAGGTAGAATTCTTCACGAATTGTGACACGTATCCGAAGAGGGCTCCAGGGATGTCGGATCAGATTGGTGACTTTGTACGGCTTAAAAAAAATCTTCAAGAAAAAGACTAAGGGACATATTTATGAGCCACTAGCACCACTGAAGCGCCATTTTTCATGAAGCTCCAGTGGTGCAATGCCCTGCGCTGTACTTGCAAGGTGGCGTTAAGCCACCTTGTACATGCGGGCCCTTCACACGCAGCCCTTTGCGTGGAAGGGGCATGCAACTGGTGTTGCGTGGGTCTGCCACACCAACACCCATTACATTTTGACGCTTCCTCAGATATATGAGTTTTCGTAAACATGAGGCAACGCCAAAATCTAATAGCAGCCCAGGGGTGGCATTAGCAAGGTGCAACGAGGTGGAATACTTTTATTCCTCCTTGTTTTTTGCTTTTTCTATGTGTGCTGCATTTTGCCAGACATTATTATTTATGTGAGGGAAAGTGTCCCTTCCCGCACATAAACAATCATTTCACAATGACGCTTTGGCATTTCTGTGTTTGCTGCATTAGTGGTTGTTTATGTGCAGGAAGGGACACCTTCCCACACATAAACAATCAAACCCCTGCAAGGATGCCTGCATTGGGGCTTGGCAGCTCAATTTAGTGCAGGGGACAACACATGGGTGCGCTGTATTAAATTAAATATGGCACATCCCTGCATTGTGAAAATGATGGAAGGGTGTACTGCCAATTGTGGCAGAGCATTGCAATCCTTCATTTTTCTTCAAATATGGGCCTAAGTCTGAAGGTAAATTTTTGACTGAGGCTTCCCGTTTCTGTAGCTGAGCAGGGCTCCATTGCGGTGGGCCTCAAACTTTGACTTTGACCCGGTCTAGTGCGACCAGAAGACCAGATCGTTGCTTTTCTTTTAGTTCCTATGCACTAGAAAACATAAATTCTTTAAAAATTGATATCTCTGTTCCCCTTATCCGATTTTAATCGTTTTGGTGTCATTTTGAAGATAAAAATATAATCTATTTTTATAAACTGGTGTTGGATTTGTATTGTGTTGTGTGTTTTACTAATTGTTAGACCTGACAGGCTTAGGGTGGTCACTCCTAACTTTTTGCCTGCCTCCCTCCACTTTTTGGATGCTGTTTTTGCTGATTTTAGACTCTGCGCACTTTACCACTGCTAACCAGTGCTAAAGTGCCAATGCTCTTTCCCTTTAAACATGGTAACATTGGATCATACCCAACTGGACTATTTAATGTACTTCTAAGTCCCTAGTAGAGGGCACTATATGTGCCCAGTACCTGTAGATTAAGTGCTACTAGTGGGCCTGCAGCACTGATTGTGCCACCCACTTAAGTAGCCCCTTAACCTTGTCTCAGGCCTGCCATTGCAAGGCCTGTGTGTGCAGTTTCACTGCCAATGCGACTTGGCATTTAAAAGTACTTGCCAAGCCTAAAACTCCCCTTTTTCTACTTATAAGACACCCCTAAGGTAGGCCCTAGGTAACCCATAGGGCATGGTGCTGTGTAAGCAATAGGCAGGACTTGTACCTATGTAGTTTACATGTCCTGGCAGTGTCAAACTTCTAAATATGTTTTTACACTGCTGTGAGACCTGCTCCCTTCATAGGCTAACATTGGGGCTGCCCTCATATATTGTTTGAGTGGAATCTGCTGATCTGAAAGGAATAGGAAGTTCATATTTAGTATGTCCAGAATGGTGATATAAAATCCTGCTGACTGGTGAAGTTGGATTTAATATTACTATTCTAGAAATGCCACTTTTAGAAAGGGAGAATTTCTCTGCACTTAAATCTTTCTGTGCCTTACAATCCACATTAGGCTGGGTTTAGTTGACAGCTCCTTGTGCATTCACTCACACACACCCCGAACACAGGATACTCAACCTCACTTGCATACATCTGCATTTTGAATGGGTCTTCCTGGGCTGGGAGGGTGGAGGGTCTGCTCTCACACAAAGGACTGCCACACAGCCTACTGGGACCCTGGCAGACAGACTTAAACTGAAAGGGGATCTGGTGCACTTCAGATCCACTCTTTGAAGTCTCCCCCACTTCAAAGGCACATTTGGGTTTATAAACAGGGCCTCTGTCCTTTCCAACTCAGACACTTCCTGGAGCAGAAACTTGTAACCAGAACCTGCATCCTGCCAAGAAGAACTGCCTGGCTGCCCAAAGGACTCACCTGACTGCTTTCTGTGAAGGACTACTGCCTTGCTGTTGCCCTGCTGCCTTGCTGCTCTCTGGCTGTGGTGAAGACGTGCTCTCCCAGGGTTTGGATAAAGCTTGCCTCCTGTTCCCTGAAGTCTCAGAACCAAAAAGATTTCATGTCTTCAATAAGGACTCCTTGTGAGGTGAAACTTGACGCACAGCCAGCCAGAAATGATGCACAGCCTGCACTGCGGTGAAAATTTCACCGGACGGCAAACCATAATTACACAGCCTGAGGATCCACCCAGCACCAGCGTAGCGACCGGAAATTCGACGCACGGCCCACTGGATCGACACATAGCCAAGCCGGAACGACGCAGCCTGACTTCCAGAGAGGCATCGATGCAGCACCTGCCGTGAGGTCGAAAATTCGACGCAACGCCCACCGGATCGACGCAGCTCCTATGACTTTGTCCTGCCAGCGCAGGAAATCCACTCACCATCCCCGGGGCGTCTGAAAACCCCGCAACCCGAAGAGGATCCACGACCGAGTGCCGGAAATTGACGCATAGCTGTCCCTGCGTGGAAACTAAACAATGCATCGCCGTGTGCGGCCCGAGAAAAAATCGACGCACACCCCTTTGTTTCCACACTTCTTCTCCTCTATGGCCCTTTGAGGAGATTTTTCACGTGAACCAGGTACTTTGTGCTTGCAAGAGACTTTGTGTGCTTTTAAAAGACTTAAGACACTTTGGGGGTCATTACAACATTGGTGGTAAAAGCCGCTTACCGCCGTGCAGAAGACTAACAACACATCGTCGCGGCCGCGGAATTCCACCATGGTCATTATGACCCACAGCTCGGAATCTGCCAAAATTTAGACACCCACACAAGTCCGCCACACCAAAGGTCAGTGATAAACTGGCGAAAACAAAATCTCCACGTCACGCCAACAGGAATACGCCCACATTATCACGACCCACGAATCCACGCGCTCAAAATACACACACATTTACAAAACACTACCACATTGGACAAGTCAAAATACACACCCCTGATACACATACACACACCACTCCCACACACCCAATACAAAATAAAACACATACCCACAAACCCCTACTACCAAAAATTCCAAAAGAAAGCCAGAGAGAGACACCACAATCTACAAACAAGCATCCACAGGCACTCAACACCATCACCCACATAACATCCACGCACCCCACACAACACACCACTAAATATCACCCCACACATCACAATACACACCAACCCACACATCACCCACACCACCCCATGGCACGGCAAAGACACCGCAGGTTTTCTGAGCAGGAGCTCAGGGTCATGGTGGAGGAAATAATCCGGGTAGTACCACAGCTATTCGGAGCACAGGTGCAGCACACCTCCATAGCTAGGAAGATAGAGATATGGTGAAGAATAGTGGACAGGGTCAACGCAGTGGGACAGCACCCAAGAAATAGGGATGACATCAGGAAGAGGTGGAACGACCTACGGGGAAAGGTGCGTTCCGTGGCCTCAAGACACCACCTTGTGGTTCAGAGCACTGGCGGCGGATCCCCACCTCCTCCCCCACAACTAACAACATGGGAGGAGCAAGTCTTGGCTATTCTGCATCCGGATAGCCTCGCAGGAGTAGCTGGAGGAATGGACTACGGTAAGTCAAATCTTGAATACTATATCCCCCACCCAACCTGCATGCCATCAGTTACCCCCACCCTCGCCCTCACCCCCATCACTCCAACTCCTCACAAATGTCCCAATATCACAAACCACCCATCCCAACACCAAGCCCTGCATGCAACAACAAAGCATGGACACCCATCACCAAAGCACGGCCACTGCACATACCCATACACCCCCCTAAACCTTCATCACACAAGGTCCCACACAGGAATGCAAGCACTGGGGTACACAGTCACCCACCCATTGCACACCATGGCACACACAGAGGCAATAATCATGCTTTTACACCCCTGCAGGACCCCTACCCAACGTCACCGGACAGGAGGGTCCAGACATGTCCACACCACCAACAGAAAAGGCCCACAGTGATGACAGCAGCTCTGTCCAACTGGATCTAGACGACCAGCCTCGCCCATCTGGGACCTCGGGACAGTCGGTTCCCCTCACACTGGCACAGGCCACCACAGAGCTTCCCCCCTGTGGAAACACCAGCACAGCACCAACCCAGCGGGCCCATACCTCTGTCCCCAGGACACATCAATCAGCAGTGTGTCCACCACTGCAGGGAACCCAGGCTAACCCACCACTCCAACAACAACAGAGACCTGGGGGCAGTGGCAGTGGGCACACGGTTCAGGGAACATAGGCCCAGGGAAACAGGGGAACTAGGAGGGCTGCTGTGTGACAGGGGGAGGACAGGCCCAGGGAACCCACTCTCCACGAGGCCCTCTCCAACATCATGGGAGCGTACCATCATTCCCAGGAGACGATGGCAACGGTACTGGCCAAGTTTCAGGAGACCCAGCGGCTGCAGGAAGAACAATATTTGGGCTTCAGGGAGGAACTCAAGTCCATCAATTCCACCCTGGGCACCATTGTATGGGTGCTGAAGGAAGTCCTCAACACCAGGAGGGACACTGTGGCACAACAAGGGGCCCCTGACACTAGCCTGGACGATAAACTGCCCACCACCTCCGCCGGCGCCAGTGGACAGGAGGCACCGCCACAGGACCACCACACCAGCACCCCACCCCCTGCAGATGGAGAACCACCCCGCAAATGGTCCCTGAGATCCAGGACAAAGACAGAGAATGATGCCTAGACCCCCGCCAAGAAATGAGACCACCCTGATTGTCATCCTTTTGTCCAACCTTGTCACCCTGTCCATCCTCAAACTGCCCCAGCTCCACTTCCTGTGCCCCTTTGGACAATGCACCTGTGAGACTAATAGCTTGGACTCTGCCCTGGACATTCCACCACCATCACCCCTCACCATTTTACAACCCCCTCCAATATTGAGGACTTAAATAAACACCCTTAAAGCACAAAACAATCTGGAGTCTGTCTGTGATTTCGAATTAGTGTATTAGCAATTACAGTGACAAAATGCTCTTTCAAATGTAATGTCAACATACCGATGTCACACAGCTCTACTCCATGAGGAAACAAAGCAGATGTCACACAGTGGGACCCACATCTGTGAAATCGTAAGGGAAAGGGAAAACTTAGTGACCATACACTGGGTGAAAAGGACAGACAGTAGAGAGGTAGTAGTGTTAAAGTACATGTAGCAGGCAGGTTTGTCTTCTTCCCTGTGTCTCACTGGAAGTACTGCAGGATCACTGAGTTCCTGTTGACGATGTCCTCTTATTCTGCTTTCTCGTCTTCACTTTCCACAGGCTCCACAGCTGCCACAACATCTCCATCTGGACCATCCTCCTGCAGAAAAGGCACCTGTCGTCGCAAAGCCAAGTTGTGAAGCATACAGCAGGCCACGATGATCTGGCACAGCTTCTTTGGTGAGTAGAATAGGGAACCACCTGTCATATGTAGGCACCGGAACATGGCCTTCAGGAGGCCGAAGGTCCGCTCTATAATTCTCCTAGTTCGCCCATGGGCCTCATTGTAGCGTTCCTCTGCCCTTGTCCTGGGATTCCTCCCTGGGGTCAGTAGCCATGACAGGTTGGGGTAACCAGAGTCACCTGCAAATGGCGGGGGACAACTGTTAGACACACACTAACTCTTAGGGATATCCCCAGACCCAGACAACTATTCCCACTGATTTGGTTCCAGGTGCTCACCTAATAGCCACACACGGTGCCTCTGGAGTTGCCCCATCACATAAAGGATGCTGCTATTCCGCAGGATGTAAGCATCATGCACTGAGCCAGGGAATTTGGCATTAACATGGGATATGTACTGGTCTGCCAAACACACCATCTGCACATTCATCGAATGGTAACTCTTCCGGTTTCTGTACACCTGTTCACTCCTGCAGGGGGGGACCAAGGCCACATGTGTCCCATCAATTGCACCTAGGAAGTTGGGGGTATGTCCCAGGGCAAAGAAGTGACCTTTCACTCTGGCAAATCCTCCACCTGAGGGAAAACTATGTAGCTCTGCATGTGTTTCAGCAGGGCAGACAACACTCTGGACAACACGTTTGAAAACATAGGCTGGGACATCCCAGATGCCATGGCCACTGTTGTTTGAAATGACCCACTTGCAAGGAAATTGAGTACTGACAGCACCTGCACTTGAGGGGGGATTCCTATGGGATGGCGGATAGCTGACATAAGGTCTGGCTCCAACTGGGCACACAGTTCCTGGATTGTGGCACGATCAAGCCTGTAGGTGATGATCACATGTCTTTCCTCCATTGTCAACAGGTCCACCAGCAGTCTGTACACCGGAGGATGCCGCCATCTCCTCACATGCCCCAGCGGACGGTGCCTATGGAGGAGAACAGCAAGCACAGAGTCAACCAACTCTGAGGTACGTAAACACAGCTTACTCAGAAAACTATTCATAAACCGAAATTTGCCTGTATGAGTGATGAGCCAAGGCCTAGGTATGTGTGAAGCAGTTAAAAATAAAGCTATGCGGGCCCCTGAACTGGTGGCTGCCTGACCTGTAAAATGGGCAATGGGATATGAGGTAACTGCGCTGGCGTTGTACACCGTCACTGTAGGCGGTCGAAGACCGCGGCGCAATTCTGCATTGGTTAACATTGGACCCTATGGGTCCCAGGATCCAATGACGATGTACGCCAGCAGTGACGGTACGCACCGCCGCAGTCGTGACCGCCATTTTCTATCTGTTCAATCAGTCGATACCTGATCTTCGACAGGAGAGGACCTACACTGCAAGTGCTGCTGTGACCTCAGTCTGGAAGAGACAATGGCTTGTGTGTCTGGGGAAAGGGCCCCTGCCTTCAGCACGGAGGAGTTGGAGAAACTCGTGGATGGGGTCCTCGACCAGTACACGCTACTCTACGGTCCTCCAGCAAACAGGTAAGTACAATGGGAACAAGCTGTATGAGCAATGCCTGTATGGAGTGTGTGGATGAAAGATGGGGGGGGGAATGAGGCGTGCATGAAACGACGGTGAGTGCATGTGCCACATGGCAAGGGTAGGGATGCGGGCCAATGACTGTGATGGCGCAGTTGGTAATAACTTCTCTTTTTTCCCTGTACAATTCCTGTAGGTCAGCACCCACCAGAAGAAGGATATTTGGCATTCCATCACTAAGGACGTCCGGACCCTGGGGATCTACCACTGCCGGAAAAGATGGGAGGACATTCGCCACTGGAGCAAGAAGACGGCGGAGGCCCAGCTGGGGATGGCCTCCCAACGTGGGAGGGGTGCCCGTCGCACCATGACCCCCCCTGATGTTCAGGATCCTGTCGGTGGCGTACCCGGAGTTGTATAGGCGCTTGAGGGCATCACAGCAGCAACAAGGGGGTGAGTACACTCTCATTCAGCTGATTCAGAGCGCATTGTAGGTGTCTGGGTGGGGGAGGTGGGCTGTGGGTTCCCCTAGGGCAGGGCGAGTTTGCTAGTTAAGTCCCCTTTTTCAGGCAGACCCTGTGGCACCCCACCCCACCTGGGTACAGTACCAACTACACCTAGTCAGGCTCCTGTGACATCCATGTGTGCATAAATCGGCCATAGCCTTGTAAGCCATTTCCAGGGATTGAATAGTGGACCCCAAGTGCGCGGCGTAGTGCAGGGGGCTTCTGTGTCTGTCGTGTCCACCAACAGTAGCGATATTGCATGCACTGAACATGTCTTTCTTCTGTCTCCCCCCCCCCCCCTTTTTGTGGTCTCCCTGTACTTGTGTGCATTAGCATCATCAGGCGGAGGAGCAGTGGCACCGGAGCAGGAGGGAGCTGCATCCCACATGGCCCTGGAGGACGAGACTACGGACTCCAAATTCACCAGTGGGACGGAGGGCGAGGGGAACTCCACGGCGGGGACAGGAGCTGACACCAGCGATACGGACTCCTCCTCTGATGGGCGCTCCCTTGCGGTGGCAGGCCCATCTGTGCCCCTGCATCTACAGGTACAGCCGCCACCCCCCCTCCAGCACCGCCCTCCCAGCAGCCCCTCAGCCTTTGCCCCGTGCCCGCTCACGCAGGAGGGTGGGCATCACCTTCGCCCCAGGCACCTCAGCCCCTGCCACCCCTGCTGCCCTCAGTGAGGAAGTCATTGACCTCCTCATGTCCCTCACTGTTGGGCAGTCTACCATTTTGAATGCCATCCAGGGTGTAGAGAGGAGGTTGCAACAAACCAATGCATACCTGGAGGGCATTCATTCTGGTCAGGCAGCCCTTCAGCGAGCTTTTCAGACTCTGGCCTCAGCACTGATGGCAGCCATTGTCCCTGTCTCTAGCCTCCCCCCTCCAACTTCCTCCACCCAGACCCACACCTCTGTACCTCAGCCTATCCGAAGCACAACATCAGACCAGCATACACACACCTCAACACACAAAGGAAGCTCAGGCACACATAAGCACCACACATCCCACAGGCACTCACGCAAGCATCATACTCATGCAGACATACCAACAGCCACTGCCTCCACTGTGTCCCCCTCCTCCTCGTCTCCCTCAACCATCCCTGTCTCGTCTCCACTCACACCTGCATGCACTACATCTTCAGCCACTACGTCCATCACCAGCACACCCACCACCACACCCCTCTCACGTGCAGTCCCCACCCCCACTCACATTCACACATCCTCTGTGTCCTGTACCAGTGTGTCTGTGAGCCCTCCTCCCAAACTACACAAACGCAGCCACCCACCCACCCAACAGCCATCCAGCCCATGCACCTTCACCCAAAGTCAGCAAACGTACACCTCCAACGACCACTACCTCTTCCTCCACTCCCAAACCCCCTCCATCTACCCATCCCAGTGTTCCTAAGAAACTTTTCCTGGCCACCCTTGACCTCTTTCCCTCACCTCCTCCACCCTGTCAGTCTCCTAGGGCACGACTCTCCAGGTCCCAATCTAGCACCTCAGCCACAACAGCGGCGGGACCAGTGGTGCCAGTAGTTACCGGATTCTAGGGTGCACCAGGCAGCAGGGCAGGCAGTGTGGCAAGGAGCCACAGCACGGACAGTCCCCCACCTGTCAAGCATCAAAAGTTGGCCAGTGCCCGGCGGGAGAGGGGGAAGACACCAGCCACCAAAGCCGCTACCAGGGGTACAGTTGGGATTGTGGAGTCAGTTGCGACACCTTCCAAGGTGGGGAAGGGGCACAAGAAAACCGGCAAGTCAGGGAAGATCAGCACAGCGGAGAATACCGCCATCAGCCCCGCTGCCCAGGAGGCGACCACCAGAAGCCACACTGCCCCAGACAGGACCGCCAGCAGCAGTCCCGCTGCCCAGGAGGTGACCGCCAGCAGCCACACTGCCCCAGACAGGACCGCCAGCAGCTGCCCCGCTGCCCAGGAGGCGACTGCCAGCAGCCCCACTGCCACAGACAGGACCGCCAGCAGCTGAACCGCTGCCAAGGACACCGCTGCCAAGGACACCGCCACCACAAGCACCGCTGCCCAGGACACTGCTGCCACAAGCGCTGCTGCAAAGGACACCGCCGCCACAAGCACCGCAGACCCATGAGCAGCAAAAGCTCTGACGCTACTGAGGCAGCCACGAGCAGGATGAAGCACTCTGACCACAAAGCCCCCTCCAGAACCAGTGGAGATTGACATCCACTACCTAGGTCCTTGGCAGGATGAAGCACTCTGGGCACAAAGCCCCCTCCAAAACCAGTGGAGATTGACATCCACTACCTCAGTCCTTGGCAGGATGAAGCACTCTGGGCACAAGCCCCCCTCCAGAACCAGTGGATATTGACATCCACTACCTCAGTCCTTGGCAGGATGAAGCACTCTGGGCACAGAGCCCCCTCCAGAACCAGTGGAGACTGTGGGCACAAAGGCCCCTCCAGAACCAGTGGAGATTAACATCCACTACCTCAGTCCTTGGCAGGATAAAGCACTCTGGGCACAAGGCCCCCTCCAGAACCAGTGGAGATTGACATCCACTACCTCAGTCCTTGGCAGGATGAAGCACTCTGGGCACAAGGCCCCCTCCAGAACCAGTGGAGATTGACATCCACTACCTCAGTCCTTGGCAGGATGAAGCACTAAGGGCACAAGGCCCCCTCCAGAACCAGTGGAGATTGACAGCCACTTGAGAGACTGTGGCTTTGCACTCCCCAGGATATAGCAGTGGGCAAACCACCCACTGGAGAGACTTGAGAGACTGTGTCTTTGCACTCCCCAGGATATAGCAGTGGGCAAACCACCCACTGTAGGGACTTGAGAGACTGTGGCTTTGCACTCCCCAGGATATAGCAGTGGGCAACCCACCCATTGGAGAGACTTGAGAGACTGTGGCTCTGCACTCCCCAGGATATAGCAGTGGGCAAACCACCCACTGTAGAGACTTGAGAGACTGTGGCTTTGCACTCCCCAGGATTGAACAGTGGGCATGGGGCCCCCTCGTGGATTTGGCGTTGTGCACTCGACCGGCTGAGGTGCCCACCCTTTCCCTCCCCCCTGAGGTGCCTGTTTTATTTCTATCTGATGCCCCTGCAGTGTTCTCTCCGTCTTGTTCGGGTATCTTGTGTGGGCCTCGCCCATGCCTTTTGGGCCCAGTGATCCACGGACTAAGATGGTGGACTCCCTTGGACTTGTGTTCTTGGTGTTTTTAATTGTATATAGTATAAATGTATATATTTGTAAATATTTTGGATGTATGTAATTGAATATATCACAATCATTCGACTCATTTCCTTTCGTCCTTGCATTCTTCCAGGGGGGGTGTAACTGTGATGTATCATGATGTATTAGCGTGTGTGTTGTAGTGGGTGGGGGTGTTGCGTGTGTGTCACTGTTTTTTCCCTCCCCCCTCCCCTGTGTCATAGGTGCAGTACTCACCGTGGTCTTCACTGCCGGCGTTCGTGCTCCTGGTAGAGGAGCAGGAAGATAAAGGCTGGAAAAATCTGGAGCTCTGGTTCCATGGCGTCCTGGTTCCTCGTGGGGTGTGCAGAGGTGAGCGTTTTCCCTTCGAAGTCCTGTTTCCGCTGTGTTTTTGTTCGCAGTGAATCTACCCAGGAAAAGGTGGCAGATTGGTGGGTTGTAATTCTGTGGGTGGTACATTGTCCTCTGCCTGTCTGTTGGCGGTGACTGCCGCTGTGTTTGTTTGTACCGCCATGGCGGTCGGAGTGTTAAAGTGGCTGTCTATGTTGGCGGTTTTCGCCACGGTCGTAATTCCATATTTTTTTTACCTCCGGCCTATTGGCAGTCTTACCGCCGCTTTAACACCGACCGCCAGGGTTGTTATGACCACCTTTATATCACTTTTCAGTGATATCTCAACATATACTTATTGCATTTTTTACCTGCATTTATCCAGATAAATATTATATATTTTTCTAAACACTGTGTGGTGTATTTTGTGGTGCTATATGGTTATATTGTATGATGTGTTGCACAAATACTTTACACATTGCCTTCTAAGCTAAGTCTGACTGCTCAGTGCCAATCTACCAGAGGGTGGGCAAAAGATAATTTGGATTGTGTGTGGCTTACCTTGACTAGAGTGAGGGTCCTTGCTTGGACAGGGGGTAACCTGACTGCCAACCAAAGACCCCATTTCTAACACTAATTTACTGTTTTGTGATGTTTAAATGCTTTACACACCCTAAGTTAAGCCTTTGTTGCTTGTTGCCAAGCTACCAAGGGTTGAATGGGGATTCATTTACTGAGTCCTGACTGGACCTAGTGGGGGTTAGTGGCCTATTGCTAAGTGTAGGTACTTACTTGCCCTTACCAATACTCTACTTTCCAACACTAATATTAGGTGCTTTGGGAGTATTACTACAGCAAAGGTCTGGGAAGAAGAATAGATCACCTGCCAAACCCAAAGGGGATGTATGAGAAGAAGATTCTTCACATAAAAAATATAGGGGCATATTCATACTCCGTTTGCGCCGGAATTGCGGCGTTTTTTTTAACGCAATTCCGACGCAAAACTAACTCCATATTTATACTTTGGCGTTAGACGCGTCTAGCGCCAAAGTCCATGGAGTTTGCGTCATTTTTTAGCGTGGACACCTACTTTGCGTTAATGATATGCAAGGTAGGCGTTCACGTCTAAAAAATTTACTCCGAGGCATGTGCGCCGTATTTACACTCCCGGGCAAAATTCACGCCCGGGAGTGGGCGGGTCAAAAAAAATGACGTACGGCTGCTTTTGCGCCGTTTTTTAGTGCCTGGAAAAGGCAGGCGTTAAGGGACCTGTGGGCTCTGAAGGAGCCCAGAGGTGCCCTCCCATGCCCCCCGGGACACCCCCTGTCACCCTTGCCCACCCCAGGAGGACACCCAAGGCTGGAGGGACCCATCCCAGGGACATTAAGGTAAGTTCAGGTAAGTCATTTTTTTTTTTTTTTTGTGGCATAGGGGGGCCTGATTTGTGCCCCCCTACATGCCACTATGCCCAATTACCATGCCCAGGGGACAGAATTTCCCTGGGCATGGCCATTGGGCAAGGGGGCATGACTCCTGTCTTTGCTAAGACAGGAGTCATTTCTATGGGGGTTGGGAGTCGAAATAAATGGCGCAAATCGGGTTAAGGTGAAAAATTTGCCTCAACCTGACTTGCCCCATTTTTTGACGCCCAAGCCCCATATCCCCCTACGCCGGCGCTGCCTGGTGTACGTAGTTTTTTTCCCCGCACACCAGGCTGCGCCGGCGGCTAACGCCGGCTAACGTCATTGATTAAATACGGCGCCCTCATGGCGCTTCAGAATGGCGTTAGCCGGTGCTAATTTTTTTGACGCAAAACTGCGTTAGCGCAGTTTTGCGTCAAAAAGTATAAATATGGCCCATAGTCCCTGTGAAGAAAAAAGTGCATTTTCATTTAGGGATGTTTTTAATGCTGCATCATAATTGTGCACTTATATACAATTACGTATTGGGGATATGGCAAATCGCAACAAAGTCACACAATATTACCATTAGTATGCCAGGATATGTGTGACTGATGTAGCATTCCAGGATTATGAATAGGAATGCTTGTGAATTGTAAAAATGTGTTAAGGTAAATTTTAGCGGAGGTGTAAATCTCCACACATACCTTTACATTTTTTGTGATTCATATCCTATGTAGGAGTATATGTTACGAGGGATACAAATTCTGAAATCTCACTGGCAGAAAAATGTAATGCAATGTGGGTGAAAGGACAATGGATTAAGATGCAAATACTGTGCCCCTCAACTGCCTACCCAATCTTTTGGTATTCTATCCACCTTTGGCATATGGGAGAGGATATAGCGCAGCCGTCAGAGAGACCACCTCAGGAGCTGGAAACCCGAGTTCGATCCTCGGCGTCGACACAAAGTCCTGTGATTCTGGTCAAATTACTTTATCTCCCCGTGCCAACGGACAGCGCCTTGAGACCCTCACGGTGATAAGCCACGCTATATAAAATCTACATTTCATTTCATTTGGCGTACCGCAAGTCAAAAGCTAATGCCACACCACATGATAGTCCTCATGGCATGGTGGAGGCATCTAGTGAGGAAGAGGAAGGGCTAGACTGGTGAACCAGTTGATTGAGCTTGACTGTGGTTGAACACAAGATGTTGCCAGAAGATAGATGCCTTGCATGAAACACCCCCAGCCAATGCAATAAAGATACACAGCCTAATTGAGGATGTGACAGAAAAGGTGGCACTGAGGGACCTGACACTGAACCTGTCAGGTCTCACTACCTGAAAACAGAGGTGCGAGTCCCATAAGTGACAGGTAATTGATCTGTGAAGGGAGCACGGGTGATGATCCCAACTCATTACGATGACAGATTGCTGAATTCGACAGTCTAGAGGTGTCGAGGGAAGCAGGGCAGGCTTGGTATGACAATCTGAGGAAGGTACCTAGCTCTCTGCAGACAAATGAAGGGCAGCTTGACTGCAGAGCTATTGAAATATGCAGACCAATAGACAGATGCAATGGTTTGAGGGTGCCCGGGGGCCTAGTTGGTAGGAGACTGGTGGCCTGTATCCTGGTTAGAGTGAGACGAAGCAATGTGCAAAACAGGAATGGGACCCACGTAGAAAGAGTTTACTCAACATTGTGATGGCTGTATTGGACGCCCTCAAGCAAAATGTCCTCATTACTGTGTGCTAAAGAGGAATACAGGAAGGCGTTTGGAGTGGTAGAGCTGCTCTCCTCACTTAACAGAAGAAAGAATTATTCTGAGGGGCACATAATGTCGCTCCTGTTCCCTTGTTCCCTCCAGATAGATAGTAGCAACAGAAAAAGGGTGAGTTTCTTCATCATCCACATCTGACCCGGAGGGGAGAACTCTTAACATTGGAGCACTGACAATACTTGGATCCCAGAGTTGAGCCTGTGGAGAGAGCAGAGTACCCTGACAGTAAGACTGGGAAGTCAAAGGCCAGATTTACAGTTGGACTGCAGACATTGGACCCACACTAAAGAGTCTGCAGTATGATTTTGAAGTGCATATGCCCAGACCTAATGGTGATGAGAGGAGAATAGGCTAACAGTGGCACCCTTAGCAAAGCCACCAACCACTTTGGTAGATGAGAGGTAACCAAAACAGACACATAGGGGGTCATTCTGACCCCGGCGGTCTCAGACCGCCGGGGCCAGGGTCGGCGGGAGCACCGCCGACAGACCGGCGGTGCCCCGCAGGGCATTCTGACCGCAGCGGTTCGGCCGCGGTCAGACTAGGAAAACCGGCGGTCTCCCGCCGGTTTTCCGCTGCCCTACAGAATCCTCCGCCATGGGGATTCTGACACCCCCTACCGCCATCCTGTTCCTGGCAGGTCTCCTGCCAGGAACAGGATGGCGGTAGGGGGTGCCGCGGGGCACCTGGGGGCCCCAGCAGTGCCCATGCCAATGGCATGGGCACTGCAGGGGCCCCCGTAAGAGGGCCCCACTTTGTATTTCAGTGTCTGCTTTGCAGACACTGAAATACGCGACGGGTGCCACTGCACCCGTCGCACCTTCCCACTACGGAATGGAGCCGGCGTAGTGGGAAGGTGCGACGGGTGCAGTGGCACCCGTCGCGTATTTCAGTGTCTGCAAAGCAGACACTGAAATACAAAGTGAGGCCCTCTTACAGGGGCCCCTGCAGTGCCCATGCCATTGGCATGGGCACTGCAGGGGCCCCCAGGGGCCCCGCGGCACCCCCTACCGCCATCCTGTTCCTGGCGGGAGACCCGCCAGGAACAGGATGGCGGTAGGGGGTGTCAGAATCCCCATGGCGGCGGAGCACGCTCCGCCGCCATGGAGGATTCTGTAGGGCAGCGGAAAACCGGCGGGAGACCGCCGGTTTTCCTAGTCTGACCGCGGCCGAACCGCCGCAGTCAGAATGCCCTGCGGGGCACCGCCGGTCTGTCGGCGGTGCTCCCGCCGACCCTGGCCCCGGCGGTCTGAGACCGCCGGGGTCAGAATGACCCCCATAAAGCACAAGCTTCTGACCATTATCATGAAACACTGACAGAAAAGCTGGGTGAGGTAAAGCTGATTCAAACATTTAAGACCCTTGAAACCTGAGCAGCAAGGCATTGAGCTACGGATTCCACTCGGCCAGAGGGACAGGCAAGAAACACTTGGACAGCTGTAATATGTTGTCTGTAATGGGCTGCCATCTTGGGGATAATAACCAATAAGCACTCACACATCAACCTTCATAGGCAGAAAAGGCAGGTTGAAGGATCAGTTTTATCCACACGGACCACAACTGACATGCACCTGGATAGGCCTCAAGATGGGTAAGTGAAATCAAGGAGGAGAACAGGCAAGCTGAACAGAATACTGAAGGCTATCATCACTCTGAGGGAGACCCTAAGAATCAAAATGAATACTGTTGTAATAGATGTGAGACTACACACAGAGTTCCAGAGAAAATTGTCCAACTGTCTGAAAAGCAACAGAAAAGTACTGGGGGAATTTCATCGAGGCTTGGTGTCCTTAAAGGCTCAACTGAAGGTCTGCGCATAACGAGTGAGGATTTTAGAATACAAAGCAGTGGACTGTGAAGCTGGTTCATGGAGAAAAAACATCAGAGTGTTCAGATATTTGGAAGGAATAGAGGGCTCGGACATGGCTGGATACTTGGAATCATGCATAGCGCAGGAAGTGGTAACCGAAAGACAATCCTGATTTTAATGAGAGATCAAAAAGAGTGCCAGCCAAGAGACTGTCTTCCAGAGCATACCTCTCCAGTGGCATAGATATTGCTTGATTACTGTGACATGATCCTGCAAGAAGCCTGTTCAGTGGACACATTTAAGGTGTGAAATGCCACTGTAACACTTTTCTGCAATTACACATAAGGTGTGCAGAAACAGAGATCATATTTCCTTGAGGGCTATAGAAAGAAACAGAGATAGATTGCATACAGTGCTGCTCTCCCAGCTACACTGAAAGTCAGAGTCCAACAAGATAATGTTCTTCACAGACTCAAACAAGCAATGGCATAGCCAATATGTCCCATCAATGGCTTTGCCAATATGTTTTAGCCATGTTTTACTCTAGTGTGGCTGCTATCCAGTATGTCTAAAAGGTATTGGTGTAAAGGGATGTGGAGTGAAGTCTACTAAAGTGTGGGTCCTGAAATTTGGGAAATCCAATCAAATCCTAGTGCATCTTCCTTCATGTACTGTTCAATTTCAATCTAACAAACATCATGAAATGTCTCCAATTTCAAAGTGATGACATGCATCCAATAATACATGCATCTCTCCAAGGCTTTGCTCAAGCTCTGAGTGCAGGACTGACCTCAGAGAATGGAGGATGTGCAGGCAGGAAATCCGTTTCAAGTTGAGATTGACAGACATATCTATATTTACAGTCAGTAAGGTGTTTGCTTCTTGCAAGACTCTGGCTGACACATTGAAAGTGGCATTTAAGGGCGTCAAGGAACGCAGTTACCTAAAGGCCTATACTGTCTAACATGGCTCCGCATCGTCAAGGGAAACTAATATGAATAGTGGTAAGAAGTTAGAAATAACATAAACCTTTGTGAATGCCATTAGATGCCACACAGCTCTCTTTTCCTCCAAGATCTGAGGGCTCCCTGTAAGAATACAAGAATTTTCCAGATTGGTCCAGTAAGCATCCTTTTCAACTTAACGTGCAATTCAAACATGTACCCCATGACTATCAAACCAATGCCCATATTTATACTTTTTGATACAAAACTGCGCAAATGCAGTTTTGCATCAAAAAGTATAGCACCGGCTTGCGTCATTCCAGAGCACCAGCTGGGTGCCAAATTTATGGAATCCCACAAGCCGGTGCAAAGGGTGGGCTAATGTCTGGGAAAATTATGTTAGTTGGGTGTGGGTGATGGTATGGGGAAGGGGGTTTTGCAGAAAAAATGACGCTAGGCTGGTTAGAGGCAAATTAAAGTCCACCACAAAACAGTTAAAAATGACAAAGCGTACGGATACAGTACTCAGTCCCTGCTCTATAGGAGGAACAAAAGAGAAAAAGGAGGGACATGGAGGCAGGAGTGAGCATGGGCAAGCAAGGAATTTTAAAGGACACTGAAACAAATAAATTAAAAGCAGGAGATGGCTTTAAGTCCACAAGAGAAGTTTATGCAAGATGTCTCAAATGCTCAGTCTAAGAAGGTGAAGGGCTGAGTGATGGCAAATAGGCCAGCTAATGGAGATGGACAGACCCACGAACAACAGATTGGAAGGAGAAGGAGGTAGAAATGATCTAGATGGGATGAGGAACAGCACAAATACAAGCTGGAATGGAAGTAGTGATTATGCAGTCAGCTGTGAGCAGAGACGAGCGATCTCTGTCTGGCACTGGACGGGCATCCTCTGAGGCAACTAGACAACACATGGACATTAAACACACATTGTTAGAAGAACAAAAACTACCAGATATCACCCTGAAACAAGCTGACAATCTATAAATCCCTAATTATCCTAAGAGGAGCTGAGACACCTAGGCCCTGATTTATACTTTTTGGTGCAAAACTTTAGCACCAACTTGCACCATTTCTGTGCACCACCCGGGCACCATATTTATGGAATGGTGCAAGCCAGTGCAAAGGGTAGGCTAGCGTAAAAAAAAAAACGTTATTTGGGTGGGGTTAGCGGTGTGGAAGAAGGGGGGTTTGCACCAATTAATGAGGTTAGGCACTTTAGAGTAAATAAAAATGACTCTAACCTGCCTAGAGTAATTGTCTGACGCAAAAACATCCATACCACATGACTCCTGTCTTAGAAAAGACAGGAGTCATGCCCACCACCCTAATGGCCAACACAGGGGACCAGGATCCCCTGGGCATGGCCATTGCACTCAAGGCCATATAGGGGGGCTCATTTCAGGGCCCCCAATGGCACTTAAAAAAAGAAAAAAATAGTTACCTGTACTTACCTATACACACCTGGGATGGGGTCCCCCATCCTCCGCTGTTCCTCTGGTGTGGGTGGGGTTGTCACTGGGGCCCGGGGAGGTCCCTTAATGCCTGCCCTGACCCAGGCGTTAAATAATGGTGCAAAGCAAGCTTTGCACTATTATTTGACCCCCATCTCCCCCGTGCATGATTTTAGCACGGGGGTATAAATATGGCGCTCAGGCCATAGAGTCATTTTTTGCACGGGAACGCCTACTTTGCATCTCATTGATGCAAAGTAGGTTTCCAAGTCCAAAAAATGACTTTAGCTCCATAAATTTGGCGCTAGGCAGGTCTAGCCCCAAAGTATAAATATAGAGTTAGTTTTGCGCCCAATTTGAGTAAAAAACATTATGCAAATTCGGTGCAAAACAAGTTTAAATATGCCCTTAATACATCACTTTCACATCCTCGTGGGTGGTTATTGTGACCAATAGATACCAATGGGTGTAATAAAAAATTTGTAAATTCCACAGGTTTTTTTTTAACAAATAGGTCAGACCTTCACTATGTGTCTTAGGAACACTCGGGTGTGGTAACAACATACAGTGTAAGGAAATTGTGCCAGCAATGGTTAAAGAGTTCCTCACTGGATGCTGTTAAGGAACACCTCAGTCTCCTGTCTAATGAAACAAATCTGTGGGATTTCCTGTTAGGCCCCATAAAACAGTGTAGAAAGTGCTTCTTATATGTGGTATATGATGAAATTCTGAAAGTTTCCCAACAAGAAGCCACTGCCCGGTTAAGGCAAATAGATAGGGAAAACATACATTAAGCATCAGCCATTGTAGATAATGGGATTAACACCTTGTTCAACCAGATATAAATGTTAAACAATATTGTTTCTTCTGCAATCGATATAGTACAGAGTGATATGTCGTCTTTACATCATGGACAGAGTCAACTAAGATCCATAATGCAGTCAGGTTGGACACTACAAATGCTGAAAGCAAGTCATGTTCCTTGGCAACACATGAATGCCAGGGATATATTTTCAACATTTAATTTAACGTGCCAACAACTAATAATGGCTAAAAAGGAAGTGACTTATGTCATGCTAAACATTGAGAAATTAGAGAAGTTGTCTTTTACTGTGGCTGAAATACCATCTGCTGAATGGTTAATGCACAGGGTTATTAATCTGTCTTGTTCAGCACTTAAATTCACTTCCTGCTTGAAACACATTCCAGTAGGTAGATATGAAAGGCTGGGAGATAGTTATATACATGAGGTGTGGGAGCTTCCCTTTTCGTACAAATGCTTCAATGGAATGAAAGAGGTCTTTCTTAGAGGTAGTGAATGTGAAACTGCTGTGAGCCTTTCAATAGTTTGTGAGCATGCTTTCCTTGCACGGGGTATGTAATGCCTTGGCGGCAAACTTGGCTTATTATTTGAAGGGAGATCCAGTCCCCTTGATTAGCTTTCCAATGGCAGCTATGTGCTCCTTAACAGTGAGAGCTGTTGTGGAATGCAAGCCGGAATAACTTATGTCATTTCGGTCTCCCAAATTGTCACCTGTTGCAGGAATGTATTTTTCCCCCTACACAGTGAAGGGAAGCAGCAGAGATTTGGCCTCATGTTGCTACGTCAGATGTGAATTTTGACAAGTTGAGGAGACTCATGGCTTTATTGTTGAAAAAAAATGTGGGGTTAACTTCGGCATGCAAGACATATGAACTTCAGGTTGCGAGTTCATCAGCAGAGATATAGGTGGTCATTACAACCCTGGCGGTCGGTGTTAAAGCGGCGGTAAAACCGCCAACAGGCCGGCGGAAAAAAAATGGAATTACGACTGTGGCGGAAACCGCCAACAAAGACAGCCACTTTAACACTCCGACCGCCAAGGTGGTACAAACAAACACCGCGGCGGTAACCGCCAACAGACAAGCGGAGGACAATGTATAGCCCACAGAATTACAACAGGCCAATCTGCCATCTTTTCCGGGACGGATTCACCGCAAACAAAAACACAGCAGAAACAGGACTTGGAAGGGGAAACGCTCACCTCTACACATCCGACAAGGAACCAGGACGCCATGGAACCGGAACTTCAGATTCTTCCAGCCTTTATCTTCCTGCTCCTCTACCAGGAGCACGAACGCTGGCAGCGAAGACCACGGTGAGTACTGCACCTACGACACAGGGGAGGAGGGAGGAAAAAACAGTGACACACACATGCAACACGCAAAACCCCCACCCACACCCACGACAACACACACGCTAATACATTATGATACCCTACAGTTACACCCCGCAACCCCCCCGGAAGAATGCAAGGACAAAAGAAAATTAGTTGAATGATTGTAATATATCCAAATACAGTCATCAAAAATATATACATACATAAAGATATGTACACTATAAACAACTATATACACCAAGAATACAAGTCCAAGGTCTTCCACTATCATAGTCTGTGGACCACTGGGCCTAAAGGCATGGGCGAGGCCCACACAAGATACCCGAACAAGATGGAGAGAACACTGCTGGGGCATCAGAAAGAAATAAAACAGGCACCTCAGGGGGAAGGGGGAGGCACCTCAGCTGGATGAGTGCATGATGCCAGATCCATGAGGGGGCTCCATGCCCACTGTTCAATCCTGGGGAGTGCAAAGCCACAGTCTCCCAAGTCTCTACAGTGGGTGGTTTGCCCACTGTTCAATCCTGGGCAGTGCAAAGCCACAGTCTCTCAAGTCTCTACAGTGGGTGGTTTGCCCACTGTCAATCCTGGGGAGAGCAAAGCCACAGTCTCTCAAGTCTCTACAGTGGGTGGTTTGCCCACTTTCCCCTGAACTGTGTGCCCACTACCACTGCCCCCAGGCCCCTGGTGTTGTTGGGGTGGTTGGTTAGCCTGGGTTCCCTGTAGTGGTGGACACACTGCTGATTGACGTGTCCTGGGGACAGAGGTATGGGCCCGCTGGGTGGGTGCTGTGCTGGTGTTTCCAGAGGAGGGAAGCTCTGTAGTGGCCTGTGCCAGTGTGAGGGGAACCGACTGTCCCGAGGTCCCAGATGGGCCGGGCTGGTCATCTTGATCCAGTTGGACAGAGCTGCTGTCATCACTGTAGGCCTCTTCTGTGGGTGGAGTGGACATATCTGGACCCACCTGTCCGATGATGTTGGGTAGGGGTCCTGCAGGGATGGAAAGGCATAATTATTGCATCTGTGTGTGCCATGGTGTGCAATGGGTGGGTGACCGTGTACCCCAGTGCTTGCATTCCTGTGTAGGACCTTGTGTGATGATGGTTTAGGGGGGTGTATGGGTATGTGCAGTGGCCATGCTTTGGTGATGGGTGTCCATGCTTTGGTGTTACATGCAGGGCTTGGGTTTGGGATGTGTGGTTTGTGATATTAGGACATACGTGAGGAGTTGGAGTGATGGGGGTGAGGACGAGGGTGGGGGTATGTGATAGCATGCAGGTGGGTGGGGGATGAAGTAGTTAAAGGTTTGACTTACCAGAGTCCATTCCTCCAGCTACTCCTGCGAGGCCCTCAGGATGCAGTATAGCCAAGACCTGCTCCTCCCATGTTGTTAGTTGTGGGGGAGGAGGTGGGGGTCCGCTGCCAGTCCTCTGAACCGCAAGGTGGTGTCTTGAGACTACGGAACGGACCTTCCCCCGTAGGTCATTCCACGTCTTCCTGATGTCATCCAGTGTTCTTGGGTGCTGTCCCACTGCGTGGACCCTGTCCACGATTCTTCACCATAGCTCCATCTTCCTAGCTATGGTGGTGTGCTGCACTTGTGATCCGAATAGCTGTGGTTCTACCTGGATGATTTCCTCCACCATGACCCTGAGCTCCTCCTCAGAGAACATGGGGTGTCTCTGCGGGGCCATGGGGTGATGTGGGTGATGTGTGGGGTGGTGTGTGTTGTGATGTGTGGGGTGATATTTAGAGGTGTGTTGTGTGAGGTGCTTGGATGTTGTGTGAGTGATGGTGTTGAGTGCCTGTGGATGCTAGTTTGTAGATGGTGATGTCTCTCTCTGGCCTTCCGTTGCAATTGTTGACGTAAGGGTTTGTGGGTGATGTGGGTGTGTGTTTTATATTGTATTGGATGTGTGGGAGTGGTGTGTGTATGTGTATCAGGTGTGTGTATTTGGAATTGTCCAACGTGTTAGTGTTTTGTAAATATGTGTGTATTTTGAGCGTGGCGGTGTGTACCACCAATGGAATACCACAGTTGAAAGACCACCACATGGATTCGTGAGTCGTCATAGTGTGGGCGTATTCCTGTTGGCGTGACGGTGTTGGTTTTGTTATCGCCAGTTTATCACTGACTTTTGGTGCGGCGGACTTGTGTGGGTGTCTGGATTTTGGCAGATTCCGAGCTGTGGGTCATAATGACCGTGGCGGAATTCCGCGGTCGCGGCGTGTGTTGGCGGTCTTCTGCATGGCAGTAAGCGGCTTTTACCGCCAATGTTGTAATGACCCCCATAGTCCCTTTTAAGTAAAAAATTTCCAAGACACTTTGGTGAACTCATGGGATTAATATTTAACTTGTCCAGTACTACTGGAATTGCACATTTGTTTAAGGCTGTTGGTTCTGGTTTCATTTACACCTTCCCCTTTATAATTGGCTTAATACCTTCAGCTGTACACTCCATTTTTTCGAGTGACGTGGATTTCCGACTATTTTGGCTATAATAGGTGGTATCTTGCTATTGCTAATTTTTATCCACAATGGCTGTCCCTTCACAACAAGGAGGTCAGAAAGCAGTTCCACCAGCGCAACTGAGTCATGAACGTATGATGCATATTTCGGAGCACCATTCCTGGAAGGATTGGAGTGCAACTGGTCTGTTGTGTAGCCATTTTAGTTATAGCTCCATGCACATTAGTTTAATACACTGGGCTGCTGTGCACCTTGACATAGATATATTTTATTCAGCTTTGCATTGTTATTTTTACAATAACCAGTTTTACGGTCTTACTTTAATTTCTTCTATCTAACTGTTTTGCTTAGCCCAGCACTGTGTTCTCAAACAACGCATTCTTGATCACTTTGTGCTTCAGTCAAGGCTACAGTTTGGTACATTGCCAGTGAACGTGGCAGAAGTTTAGTCTCCAAAATTCGTATAAAATACACATCCTTACGTAGGGACATTTTCTTAGAACATTAGCTGTGTTATTATAAAAACACTTCCTAGTCCCATTACACGTTAAGAGGGAGATTCCAGCCAGGGAACCACAACTGTATGCTGAATGCTTCGCTGCAGATGCTAACACAGACTACAGGCCTTTGCTCAGGTATCAGGGTTGATGTCCTCCCGGGGGAACCTGAAAGGCAGGATTACAGCTTAACATGCTGTGCTCAAATTATGATTCAGATAAAAAATTGCTGTTAGAAATGGGGTTTTTGGTTGGCAGTCAGGTTACCCTCTGTCCAAGCAGGAACCCTCACTCTAGTCAGGGTAAGTCACACACAATCTAAGATTATCCTGTGCCCACCCTCTGGTAGCTTGGCACGAGCAGTCAAGCTTAACTTAGAAGGCAATGTGTAAAGTATTTGTGCAATAAATCATACAATAACACAATATAGCACCACAAAAATACACCCCACAGTGATTAGAAAAATATATAATATTTATCAGGATAATTGTAGGTCAAAACGAATAAAGATGCAATGTGAAATTGTAGGGATATCACAGGAAAGTGATATCAAGTGTCTTAAGTCTTTAAAAATCAATCAAAGTCTCTTTGAAGCACAAAGTACCTGGTTTGGAGTGGAAAATCTCCGCAAAGGGCCACAGAAGAAGAGATATGTGGAAAAATGGTGTGTGCGTCGATTTGTCCCCAGCACACACGGACTTGTGTTGTTATTTTTCATGCGGGGAAGTCGGGCGTTGTTTTATGTCGTGCGGACAGTCTCCTTCTATGGGTCGCGGGGACTACCAGATGTCCCGGGTCTGTGCGTGGATTCTCCTGCTTGTTTTCCAGCTGCGCGTCGTTCTGCAGGGCTGTGTGTTGAAGTTTCGCTCTCACGGCAGGCGTTGTGTCGATTTCTCCTCTGAAGTCGGGCGGCGTTGTCCTTGCGAGGCCGTGCGTCGAAGTTCCGGTCGCCCCGAAGGCGTCGCGTCGATCAGCATCGGTGTGCGGCATTTTTCTCAACACGGAACAAGCTGTGCGTCGAAAATTTCGGCGCACGAAGAGTCCAAATGAAAAAGAGAAATCTTTTTGGTCCTGAGACTTCAGGGAACAGGAGGCAAGCTCTATCCAAGCCCTTGGAGAGCACATTCACAGCCAGACAAGAGTACAGCAAGGCAGCAGAGCAACAGCAAGGCAGCAGTCCTTTGCAGAAAGCAGTCAGGTGAGTCCTTTAGGCAGTCAGGCAGTTCTTCTTGGCAGGATGCAGGTTCTGGTTCAGGTTTCTTCTCCAGCAAGTGTCTGATGAGGTAGGGCAGAGGCCCTGTTTTATACCCAAATGTGCCTTTGAAGTGGGGGAGACTTCAAAGAGTGGCTAGGAAGTGTACCAGGTCCCCTTTCAGTTCAATCCTGTCTGCCAGGGTCCCAGCAGGGGGTGTGGCAGTCGTTTGTGTGAGAGCAGGCCCTCCACCCTCCCAGCCCAGGAAGACCCATTCAAAATGCAGATGTATGCAAGTGAGGCTGAGTACCCTGTGTTTGGGGTGTGTCTGAGTGAATGAACAAGGAGCTGTCAGCTAAGCCCAGCTAGACGTGGATTGTAAGGCACAGAAAGATTTAAGTGCAAAGAAATGCTCACTTTCTAAAAGTGGCATTTCTAGAATAGTAATATTAAATCCAACTTCACCAGTCAGCAGGATTTGGTATTACCATTCTGGTCATACTAAATATGACCTTCCTACTCCTTTCAGATCAGCAGCTACCACTCCAATACTGTATGAGGGCAGCCCCAATGTTAGCCTATGAAGGGAGCAGGCCTCACTGTAGTGCAAAAACGAATTTAGGAGTTTTACACTACCAGGACATGTAAACTACACAGGTACATGTCCTGCCTTTCACCCACACAGCACGTTGCTCTAGGGGTTACCTAGGGCACACATTAGAGGTGACTTATATGTGGAGAAAGGGGAGGTTTAGGCTTGGCAAGTACTTTTAAATGCCAAGTCGAGGTGACAGTAAAAATGCACCCACAGGCCTTGCAATGGCAGGCCTGAGACAAGGTAAAGGGGCTACTTACGTGGGTGGCACAACCAGTGCTGCAGGCCCACTAGTAGCATTTAATCTACAGGCCCTAGGCACATATAGTGCACATTACTAGGGACTTATAAGTAAATTAAATAGTCCAATCAGGTATGATCCAAGGTTACCTTGTTTAAAGGGAGAGAGCATATGCACTTTAGCACTGGTTAGCAGTGATGAAGTGTGCAGAGTCTAAAAGCCAGCAAAAACAGTGTCCAAAAAGTGGAGGGAGGAGGGCAAAAAGTTAGGGGTGACCACCCTAAGGCTGTCAGGTCTAACAATAGCCCATTGACTTTAGTGGCAATATGATAGCATCATTCTTATGCTTCACTCTCATCGTCACCATTTTAATATTGTTATGTTGTGTTATTCTGGTTATTGCAGCTCATGCTTTGCTATCTAGAATGCAGTCATTTTATTAAACCAGTCTTTAAAACTTATACTGCTTTCATTTTCATTTATATATGAGACCGAATTGTGAATGAGAGAACCGGATGCAACCTGAGTGACCACGACTTCCCTGAGAAGTATGATATGTCATGCGCTCTGCTGTCCAATCATCTCTACCTTTCGGAAGAGATGACGTACTGCTAGTTAGCCGGAGCAAAACCTGGATTTGGAGCGACAGGTGTCACCCACCGTGGGTCAGACTCAGTCTCCCACACTGTGGACAATCTTGCTGCTCAAAATCCAGTAGTCTCATTAGAATAATGAGAGCCTACGCGACAGGTCTCTGTCATTCAGACTGGTTTTGGATTGTGTGCAGCCCGAGTTCTGATGCCTTTGGTGTCATTTTGAATATGCACTGGAAGTTTTCCTTTCTATGCAGCCCTTACTATCATTGGATGCTGATCTGTTGATGTTCTCACTGAGGGATCATTACCAGACATGCACGTTGAGGGTGCGTCGGCTGCAGGAAGCTGTGTATGAGTTGCCCTTCTTGGATTGTGCAGCTCCTAAAACAACATTGGTCACAACACGGAATGCCACTGTCTCAGCTGGAGGTCAGGCTTTGCAACATAAGTGCTCCTTGGCTTTAGTTTGAGTAGATCTGGCCGTTCTACCACCTGCCGATGTGGAAACTTTCCTGGCTTCAATTGTCCTGGACATAATTGGCGATTTAAAAAATGACACTGATTTTTTAACTTGGTCTTGCTAGCGCCACTTTGCTACTTTAAAATTGTCCCTTTTTATTACATGCTCAAATGTCTTTTAACTTGTCTTTATTGAGATTGTATTTGGACACATATGCTTGAATTTTTTTAGTGGATTTTATATTTTTATTTAGACTTTAAAGCACCTTTGAACAGGCAAGGGGAGGGTGTTGTTTAGCTATTTTAGCCATAATTTTATACATGGTATTTTAGCTACCTAGGCCTGCAGCTGTGCACCTTAGCATAGTTATATTTCATTTAGCAAGCCACATTTGCGGTGCTTGTTTTATTTTGCTCCATCTAGTTGTTCTTCGCCTATGACAGCACTGCGTTATTAGCAGGACATTTCTTGCCCTCTGTGCTTTCCTCAAGGGTGCAGTAAGATAGGATTGCCGGCAAACATGGTATGCTTTGTCTCCAATTTTCACAGAAACATACACATTCTTACGTGGGGATCTTTCTTAGAACATTAGTTGTGTTATTATAAAAAACACTTTTTTGTCCATAAACGTTAGAGAGAGATTCTAGCCAGATGACTGCTGATTGCTTCACTACAGCTGCTTGCTTAGACTATCTGCTTCCTGGCCCGTATGAGAATGGTGTCTACACAGACCACAGGCCTCTTTGCTCAGGTATGAGGGATGATGTCCTCCCAGGGGTAAGCCTGAAGGGCGAATTAGAGCTTAACACACTGTGCTCTAACAAAGCATAGGTAGGCAATAAATACACCTATGTTTATATAATCCTTAGTTACAGTATGGTAGGACTATTTTTGTGTTTTACTCTCCTTGTTACAATTTTACTTCTATTGTGCCTTATCGTCCTAGTTATTGCAATACATGCTTTCTTATCTAAGATGCAGTTATTTCAATAAAATCTTATTGAATTATAGTCTGCCTCTTTTGTCTTTGCATGTGTGAGACCAATGTCACTGAGAGAAAAGGATGAGATCTGACCAACCACTATTCCCCTGCGGAGTCATGTATGTCATGCGCCCAGTTGTCATAATCATCACTGCTCTAGGGCGGAGAAGAGGTGCTGCTACTTAGCCGGAAAAATCTGGATTAGGCCGGCAGGTGTCACATGGTGTGGGAGTAAACTCATTTCCCCACAATACAGGTGATTCTGCCGCCCAAATCGTGTAGGCTCATTAGGATAATGAGAACCTATGCAACAAAAGTGATTGGCCTTTCAAAAGTAGTGAAATTTACCTGTAGGGTCTACTCCTTTTTTTCTTGTTCCTCAGAACAGACCAGCCACTTTAATTACCAAACACAAATCTACACAAAAAATACTCCAGTTCTGTTTCCCTAATTGTTCTTCAACAGCAGCTCACTTCACTGTTCTACCTTGGTTGGTTGGGGACTGGGATGGGGTTCCTCTGAATCTGGAGGAGGAAGATGGAAGGACTCAGGGCGGGACTACCTCAACAGCTAGAAAGGAGAAAATTAACAACTTCAAAAATAACCCATGATGATGGTGGAGACTCTGAGACCTAGTACTCACTCAGCTCTGTGAATTGGAGAGAGGTGCATTATTTTCAAAATGCTGCTGAGTATGTGTTTGCTGCATTGCTAGCTCAAACGTGAAACTTCTCTTATGTTCTTGCTCTGCCTGTTCTTGGTACACTCCTGACTCCTCATGAAGCTTAACCTGCTTTCTCTTGTCCTTTTCCTTTACTCTATAATACAGTTACTGGTTTTTTTTTCAGTACACAGGCCTTCTCCTAGTCTTCCCCTGTATGAACAAAACCGGGGGAAAGCTCAAGACACCAGCTTACCCACCGGACAGGTTCAGATAGTAACCAGAGTGACAGATATTCCAAGAAGAACAGAGATGCATCACCCAATTCGACAATACAGTATAATTTTCCTTTTAACAGTCATAATTATTTGAACTAGGTGGGTTACATTCGATCTTTCATATTTCAAAACTAGAAGATATAACAATTAGGATATACTATATGGGGTCTCTCTGGGGTAGAAGGTCTGTTGCAATGTATTTACTGAACTGTGTCATACTTACTTATCCCTTCATTTCCTTCCACAACAGATTGATGATGGTGCGCTGCTCAGTGTCCCAACAAATATTGTCATGGTTTCTTTTGAATAATGTTTGTCTTTGTCACACCTTTCCCTAAATCCCCTTTCTCATACATTCATTGAGCACCTAACCCTCTTTCCCCAGGCTGTATAATTTATGGAGGTCAGACCTAATTTTTCACCATAAATGATTCACACACTTGGTGGGTCGGATGTGGTGGAAGCAACACCAACTCACTGCATGACCTTCTACCTTCTATTACCTTCTATTACCTGATTAATATTCCACACCGGCCCCATCAACATCATCATTCATGCCTTGTGTGTGTGTTCCTTAAACACTTAACCTGTTTCAAATACTCTTGAGTCTGAGCCCACTTCTCAATACTCCATGATTTCATTTCCTAAATTTAGTTTTATAGCTCCCCGCCATTGCTCAGAAGAAATTGATATTGCTAGATTTTATTATCAATGGTCTTCTTTAGTGTTTGTCTAATGCTGTCATTGTGGTAGTCTGGTCTCAGTCTTCCTAAGGTTACAACATATGACCCACTTATTCGCTGTTTTCTTTCAAGCTAGTTGGCAGTGTTGGATAATCCTTTAATTATTCCTGCAATTGTAGTTTGCACAGGTGGGAGTGGTACCTTCTGTCTTCCCTTTTAGCTTGCTAGCCTGCTACTACTACTGCTCCACCCCCTTAAGATGCCACCTCAGGAAAAACCTTGCAGTAAGAAGACTCCCTCGCTTCCTCCATTCAGGAACTATGGATTAAAGTGAAATTGTTTAGTTGGTAATTAACTCCTTCTGAAGAAGATGTTGTCTGTTGTACTGTGTTTTTGTAGGCAAAGTAGGCAAGGGCAACATCCCCTAGTGGTCAATACATAGTTGCAGAGGGTAATTGAGCAAGGGTGTAAGTAAATGGCATACAGTTTTTTTAGCAGATTACAGTAACAGGCTACACTAAAATACAGCAGTGAAAACTAAGGGTCATATTTACAAGAAAGTGGTGCATCATAGATGATACCCCACTTTTCTTGCATTCCTCTACTGGCACCCAACGACACCATGGTTGCGTCGGTTTTATAATATGGTGCACCATGGAGGTTGTTACCACAATGGCGTCAACATTTTTGATGCTATTGTGACGCTTTGCTGCACTAGCATCAAAAATGTTGATGCTAGTACAGCAAAGCACAGGGACGCCCATTGAACGTAATGTATGCATCATTTTAGCTCCTGCTCTTAGCAGGTGTTAAAAATGATAGAACAAACGGTGCAATAAAATCTTGTAAATTTCACTGCACCATTTTTTCGGGCCTCCCAGTGCTGGAACGCTGGTGCAGGCATAATGTGGCTCAAGTGGTTATAAAGTAGCGCAATGCAAGCACTGCAGTACTTTGTAAATATGGTGCATCGAAATGCCTACCTAACACCATAACAGCATAAAAACATGACACTAATGTGGCACAAGAAGGCACAAGGGGCTTGTAAATATGTCCCCAAAAGTCTAAAACACCATAGATTTGAGACACAAATGAAGTAAAAATAAATCCCCTTTAATTTTTTACAAATAGAAAACCCTCCCTCTCCACCCACTACATTGACACCCCTCTCCCCAAGCCAATAACCCCATCCCAAAAAAGTCCAACAAAAAGTCCATGTCAAATCCTTCCCCACCCTCTCCACCCACAAAAGTCCCTCCCACCAAAACAAAAAACAAAAAAAGGGTTTAAAAGAGGGTACTACCAATGTGGGTCTGGAGCTGGTCCAGACTCTGCTCAATGCTTGTGAGCTGGCTCTCTATCCGGTCCATCTGTTGCACGATGCGTCTGAGCAATGCCCTGTTAGAGAAAGAGGGTGCAGCAGGTGCAGTCAGGGACCCTGACTGCTGGCAGCGGTGCAGATGATGTACTGGCTAGGAGGCTGGGGGCTAGTGTGGTGATCTGCTGGGTCCTAGGTCCAAGACAGCTGTTTTGGCCTCTTCCTCCTCCAGTATGGCCAACCGCTGATATTCAGCCTGGATGTTCCCCAGTCTCTGCTGCCACAGATAGGCAGAAATATCCTGTTTGGTTGGTGGTCATTGAACAGGAGTAGCTACAGTAAGAAAAAGAAGAAGAAAAAATAAAAAATAAATAAATAATGCTTTGAACAAACACTTCTTCAAATGATAGGTAGTGGGTGGCATAGAGGCACTATATTGCTGCTCCCCTAGGAACATTGGAATTTGATGTGATTATGATTAGTAGAGTCACAGGGCCACTATTTTACTTGCTTACCTACACATACCTCACATAAAAAGCACTGACCGTCTGGTAGAAAAGAATTAAGGCAGAATAAGACCAGATTTAAAAAACAGTGATTCCATTTTTTAATTTTAAAGGCTTTTCAAGTAACTAAACAGACACATTTAGTAGAAACATAACAATTAATTACCTCTCATTTTTGATGAGTAAGGCATTACGCACCATGGAGTACAAGCTGTTGTGCCAAATATATGGAGGCATGCTAGCAAGCACTTTAAGTACTTTGCTACTGTCTGCAGCTCAGGCAGCTGTAGCTGACAATTATCTATCTTTAATTCCAATGGCCCTGCTCTTCCCCACATGGCTTTCACTTAGTTTAGTTTCTACCCTGACTCCAAAGAGGCAGATAAATAAATAAGATACATCACACATGTCATGTATAAAATGCATATATATTTATCCTGTCTGCTGTGAGTAGACGGGGGAAACAATGAAGTGCACTACAGAGAAAGGAATGGGTTAAATAGATTGTATTTGGCACGTTTGTCACATAGTATCCCCTAGGACAAACTTGAAATCAAAACGGGCACTTACTAATCCCAATTTACTCACTGGTCTCGCCCACCATCACAAATTCTTTCCAACAAATTGATTCACTGGGAAATAAGTAAAGTAAAGAAACTTGACTTACTCTACTGCGGAGTAATGCAGATGGATTAGGCAGGTAGGTAGAGCTTTTGCTATAGAACAATAGAGGGTCGTCACTGATCTCTCTACAGAAAAAGAGCTCCTTTCTTTATTCATCCAAGCAATTATTCAATCGTCCTTTCATTCTTCCTCTATATACACCCATAACCACCATGGGTTAAGCTTTACTTTCTCTCATGCAGTCTTTCACCCAAATTCACAATATTTTATCCATCCATTCAATACCCACACTATCCACCCTTTCTTTCAATCATCCTTTTACCCATCCATCCATTTACCCAATACCAATATTCACCCATGCATCATTTTTCATCCACCCACCATCTTTTCCTTTTACTCCTATCACCCATCCTTTCTTTTAACCTGCAGTTATTTCATGTTTCCATCAAGCCATCATTGTTAGCGTACATTATGTGTGGTTTTGCTGATTTGCAGATAGAAGAGGCCATAAGTAACCCAACCACTGCTGTAGCTGTAATTGGGGGGGGAGGGGGTCATAAATCTGATCACAATACGCCCTTGTAGCTAGAGAGTAAGAGTAATTGTCAATAAGCAAGCAATGTGACTTACCATCGCCCACCCCTGCTGTCGCATCTCCCCTTGCACAATCTGCTTCTGCAGTGGTAGAACTTAAACCGGCTCCAATGGTTGGTGTGGCTATAAAAAACAGGATATCATTTTTAGATGCTGGGTACACCTCCCACTCTTAATTTTTTAAATAAAAAATATGCAACTGTAATACATCATTAGAGTTTGGTTAGCACTGCAGCATCTTCTGTTCAAAATATCACTCTGGGCATTTTTGTTAGAATGTTAGAAACACCAGATAGTCAAGCCAACCAAAAAGCTTTGCGTAATAGAGGGGCAGAGTTATAGCCTTTGACTGACGACTTGGAATCATTGAAGAGCAATAAAGGGGTGGAATACAAAATGGTCAATGAAACACACAAAAAAAGATAATGCAGGGATAGCAGGAATTAAACAAAACCTGGATAGGGGAGTTGGGAAAAGAGAAAGACAGCATAAAAAAAGTAAACAAGGCAAAATTAAAAGTAGTATAAACATAGAGAGAGGTAAAAGTTAGGGAAATAATAATAATATTAAATAATAGGGCTTACTGGGATTAGCAGAGCCATCAGCACCTGCACTGGTGGTCATTACCTCCCCAGATAAGCTGGACATGTTGGTGGAGTACCCCTCTTCTTGCCCTTGTGTACTGATGTAAGAAATAAAGAAGATAAAATAAATACCTTAGTGGTAATGTTAATCTCCACAATATTATTATATAACAGGCAAATGCAATAACATTGCACTTAAATCAGATCGCCTATGGTACTATACCACTATGATCAACTATCGTTGAGTTGGCTATACTCCTAAAATCCCAATTTCAAATGTATTTCACAAAAACTACATTTGGAACTAATACATTGCGATGAATGATCTTTCATTCTATTTGCATTTCGCAAGCCCCTTGATGGACCAACTCAGTCTCCCTTTTTTTTAAATGCATGCATACTCGCATCACTGTGAAATTGCTTGGGACCGTATAAGGTACATAAAGTCACAGAGAACGCTAACTCACTGATATCACTAATTCCCTATGGAGACATAAGGACAAAGGCGTCCGAATTGCAATGACTTCTTAGATAATCAGCCAAAGCAAGTGCCTACGAGTGTGATGATGTAGCGCCGAGCACCTGCCTATCTCTAACTGGATCACATAATAAATAATATTCTTATTTGTAGAACACAAATGTAGTAAAAATATAATACTCACCAAGCCCTGGGATCTCAACGCCTAGCAGGCAGAGCAGGTCCGGCTCGCGGTCGATTATATCCGCCCAGTGCATCAGCTGCTTGGTGGTGCACTGGACCTAGGTGGTGGCCCTGACCATCCAGCGCACCCTAGCCCAAAGCTGCTGAAGCTCCAGCTGGGGGTAACTGCTCCCAGACCTGCCCACAGCTGCCAGCATGGAGGGGAGGTGTCACTGCATAGAACCAGTACTGCTACCTCCTCCTGGCTAAAAATTGGCGGAGGCTGCACCCCTTGACAGCGCCGCTGCCCACAAGGTAGGCAGCCTCTGTTGCCCTTGCTCTGCTATGGTGCTGGGCAGGTGAAGAAGAGAAGAAAAGAAACAGGAGGAAAAGGAAGAAAGGAAGGAGAAATAAGGGAAAATAAACAAAAATATAAAAAGTCAACGTAAAAATAATCAGACACAAAAATACACACTAATACAATAAATACAAAATATAGGTTGATTAAGTGTAAGGGTGGAGGACTGCAAAGATTGAGGTTGGATGAAAAGTTGAAGACAGGCCCAGCACCATAAACAGAATGAAAAATAAGATGGCTGTGCCAATATGAACCATGTGGTGCTGTTTACGTGGGATTTTAAACACAAATATGTACTTCATGGTGCTTTTGACATCAAATGCAACGCAAACAGGTACAACCGAGAAATTCGCCCACACGTGGAACTCCACAGTTTTTTTCACACTTCACGGAATTCCATGTAGCGCGGCTCCACCCACTACACCCAGGCCTAGTATTTATGCAGCAGACAAACAGTAAGAAAATGAAAACACATCTCAAGAAAAACCCAAACATTTTTTGAAAAATAGAGTAATTTAAAAAAAATTATACCAGAACGACAAATATCCAATCAGTAAAACCAGAGATATTGAAGATAAATCTTTTAATAAAAATAGCACAAAAAAGCGCAGATCACCAACTGAGGGTATCTGGTCACGCTGAACCGGGACAAAGTCATCAGTTGAGGCCAACCGTAATGAGATGCAATAAGATGCAGGCCAGGCACAAGACTAAGTAGGGCCTGCTAAAACTTGTCCTTATTTTCTTGGTGCGAGGTCTACACTGCGTTGCTTTGTCGAGGCTTTGTGTTGCTTGGTGTTGATTCTGTGAGGTCTTGCATCTGTGCAGCAAGGCTTTGCAGGACTTCACATTGCTCGGTGTTAGTCCAATGAGGTGTTCAGCTGTCCTGTGAGGCTTAGTGGGGTTTTGCGTTGCTCTTCATCAATTCCAATGAATCTTGCAGCTCTTTGGTGAAGTTTTGCGGGGCTTTGCATCGCTGTGTGTCAGATCTGATGAAGCTTTCTACTGTGTGTGGAGGCTTTGTAGGGCTTTGCATCGCTTCACAATGATTTTGAGGGGACCTTCAGTTAGGCAAGGAGGTGTTCTCTCTGATCCCAACCAAGTGTCCAGGACCAGGGGAGGCATCTCTTGGGGATCAAGGACTCACATCAGCAGAGGCCAGCAGGGCTCATTAATTCGAGCTGGGGATCCAGGCAGGTCCAGTGCAACAGGTCAAGTGGGAGGTTGCAGGACAGGTCTCTAGAGCTTGTTATGTCCCTGTAGCTCACATAGGAGTCCCACCAGCTAGCCTTTGAGTAACTCTGGTGGTCCTTAGTTCAAGAACAGGTACAGGTTTCCTTCCTCAGGCAGCACGGCAGTCCTTCCAGCAGCAGGGCAGTCCTTCACTTGATTCTTCCACAGGTCTAAAAGTGAACTGAAGAGTTGCTCAGGAGGTCCAACATTTATACTTGGTGCCAACCCTTAACCTGAGGGACTCCCTACACTACCCCCATATCTAGTCCCTTCCCCCTGCTAGGCTCCAAGTATTCTGGGGTTACAAATGACAGGTTTCAGGTACATTTATGAAGCTGCTGGAGGCAGTCCCTTGAAATGTAATTTGGCAGAAAAAAGCTCTGCCCAAACGTTCTGGCAGGATGGACCATCCTGCCAACATCTATTCCTTATTTGCCACACTGGATTACACAAAGGCTAGCTGCCAAGCTATTCACTGTTATGGGATCCAGGGCACAGGCAGCAGGTGCCAAATATTTAGGACAAGGAAATGGCAAATTTAAAAAAGTGCCATTTTCAGAATAACAACTTAAAATCTGACTTTACCCTTAAAGAGGATTTTAAAATTCCTTTGAGTGTAAACATCACTTTCCTATCTGCTCCCAAACATAAGTTATCACTCGTTAATTGTATTTGAATAACCCAATGTTATCTCATGAGAGAGATAGGCCTTGCAACAGTGAAATATGACTTTAGGCTACTTTTTAAATATAATGCATCTTACTCTATGAGCCTTTAGGTCCCACCTTGTGGGTACCTTATAATAATTATAAAGAAAGGCTTAAGCCTAGCAGAAGGTTTATTTTGCCTGATCACAATGGCAGTTTAACACTGCACAACAAACTGAGATATGCTTTCCCAAGATACATTAGTGGGTGGCAAAATGATTGCTGCGGGCCCACTGGCACCATTTGATTAACGGGCCCTAGGTTCATGTAGTACCATTTACTAGGGGCTTACAAGTAAATTTAATATATCAATTAAGTGAGGACAATTGTATGTTTTAGGGAGAGAGTGCAGGCACTGTAGCATTGGTAGCAAGGGTGAATTGTGAATGAATTTAGAAAAACAGGAGGTGTGAAGGCAAAAGGTTTGAGGGACTACCATTGAAGGGCCCCACATCTAACAGTTATTGTTTATGTAGCAATGGACTGGGTAGGTAAACTAGGGAAACCTGAATTCAAGGCAGAGGGTAGAGAAAACTACCTTTAGTGGGTGGTCAACCAATCATAATGGACAGAGAATGACCAACACACAGAGCGATAGGTATCATTTCTCACAAGGAACATTAAGACCGTGAATAGCCACACTAAGAGATACAGTATGCACAGATATTAGTAGAAAAGGGCACCCAAATATTGCTCCTGGAACAAGCACACTTAGACAAGAGGCTGAAAAAACAGTGTGGACACCAGATTTTCTCTACCAGTTATTTGAAGGATGCAAGGAGAACTCTAGTGGGCTCAAACCTTGGGTTCCCTTTACAACCACAATGGAAGAGGGAGAAGAAGAGAGACAATGTGTGCTGGTTGGGGATTGTGTAGTACTTCCCACATCTCAGCCTAAGGAAAGGCATATTGGTAAGAAATTTGCCAACTTATGACTTAAATCACTGAAACAGTACGATGGTGGATTCCGTAGATGAGCTAAAAAGGTATACAATTTCACCACAGATTTTGATGGAAAGGGTAGGGAAGCAAGTAATATTGATCTTATACAGGACTTTATTAATTAAGACAATAAGCTACCTGTATAAAGTAAACAAGAAATGGGCCCAGACCAGTGGTAATGAACAAGAAGGTTCTCATCCGGCACAGATAATGGGATACACCCAAAAAGTATCATAAAATGCTCAGTTTAAGCAGTTATAATTCAGTTTACTTCACAAAATCATTGATTTGGCATTCCTGCTTACCAAAGGAGCTGTAGCCATGCAGTGAAAAGCAGAAAACGTGCATGGAATCGAAAGGTGGAGGGCAGAGGTAATAAAATGGGAAAGGTTAAAGGTAGAGACCTTTCTTGTGGGGAAAAAGTTTTATCATCACTGGAGCGACAGTATAAGCATGGGTGCTCTCCTTGAGTTTATGAAAGTGGGAGAGGATCAAAATAAAGGTCGAGGTTACAGAAAACCCATATACAGCAGTGAAATGGCCTCAAATGGAGCCCTCCAGAGGGATCATCTCCCCCCAGAATTTGGACTTCCTCTGAGCGAATGCCTGGGGTGACCAGGACACACAGAGACAATATATAAAATTAAAATAACACTAAAACAGAGAGACACATGAACCAGAGCTTGTTTCTCTTTCTTTGCTTGTGTTCTTTCACTATATCAACTCTGTGGCTACTTATTTTATACTGATACCCCAAATATGACAACACTCATACTGAATGATACTTTAATATAGCTTCAGAAAACTTCAAAATTTAGAAAAGACAACATTTTATGTAGCAAACTAATATACTCAATATAAAATGACCCAGTGGTAGCTCTGGCAGGGGTGTGTGTTGTGTGACACCGAAACAAAAAATACATTCTTGGATTGGTAGTTGTGTCTGGGTGCCCTGAGTCAATCTTGCTTTGCTGTGCCAGTTTTTCTGGTCATTCTGATTTCTGTGAGATGTTTTAACATGTTCATTTTGTGGATTAGAAAACTAAATGAATTTAGGCCCAGATTTACAAAGATTTTGCATGGGGATGTGTCACTTTCTGAAGAGATTCTGACACAAAAACCTTAAAAGTATTTACAAAGCCACACAAATGTTGATTTGTGTTGCTTTGCAAGAAAATGTAATACAGCTGCGTTGCATTACTTTGCATCAGGTATGCGTTCCATGGGTGGTGCACAGGCTTCCTGTACATCCACCTAAGGATTTTGATGCAAACCTCTACACACAGAGTTGTAGATGTGAATTTGCACCAAAATGGCATGCCCACTTGAGACTGGCATAACTAGGAGAAATATATTTCTCCTTGTTATTTCCTCTTTGCATGTGTGCTGCATTCTGCAAAACTATCCTGATCATAAAGCAGACACCCTTGCACTGCTGTGGTGCAAGAGTGCTTACATTGGTATTTGGCAGGCTAAAATGCACCAGACATGGAGAGAGAGTCTCTTTGCCATTCTTTGAAGGTATGGCACAGTTCTGTTCTCTTCAGGTGATGCAACACAGTGCAGCAACTTTGCTTGATGTTTTGTATTGCCCCAAACAATTAGCAAATCTGCCCCGTAGATGTACTCCTTGAATGTATTCAAAAGTACTACTTTTCTAATTCACACACATTGTCAGTAGTAGACTTGATAAGCTAACCCAGACTCAGGTTTCCAGACACACTACTGCCAATCAAACACCCAAAATATGATGGGGCGAATGCTTGCATTGGCACTCGGTCACTGCAACATAGCACTTGCTCAACAAAGTCAAATTTATCCCCAGAGGCCCTTCTAATGCAAACCAGTACTGACCCTGCTCCTCACAGGAACAGTCCATCTCAAACCTTGGTCACCATTCACATTCATCCATGGCCCACTGCTTTTGCATTTGGGAAATTTGACATTCACACTCTCCGAATCTCATTGACTAAGGTACGCCCTTGAGCAATACTGAGTTTAATGCAATGGGTGCAGATGATTGAGAAAATATATGGGTAAAGACTGAATAATGAGAACATGAAAGCATTTTGGCGTTCTTAAAAGGGGTTGGAAAAATATTGCAGAGTAGGTTTTCATAAAGAATAATTAGCTTGCGAGATAAGATAACTACACATTGATATTTAATAGGTGTGAGAGATTGAGAGACACAAGAATTATACTGAACAGAGCACCATTCAGGACTGAGAAGCTTTAGCTCTACAAATGTTCAAAAGTACAAACTTATAGGATGATTACATTTTAAGCAAGTTAATGAATTAAGAGCATATCCCACATATGTTTACGGCACCATTTCTATTTTTTAGATTCTCATATCTAGTGTACCCATTAACATTTTAATTTAGAGTGTACCTAATGATAAACATCTCTTAATTCTGAGCAAGCTTTTGACATTGACAAATTACACGGTTTTATATTGATGTACGTCAAGATGCACGTGTAAAGATTGAAGTCAATTACCTGGAGATGAGCTCACTAAGTCTAGGTGCACTCTGGACATTTCCCAGGCACCTCCTGATAATGATTTTCTGTCAGTCTGCTGGAGGTTTGATGTTTAACACTGTCAGTGTCTAATCAGTTAATGATTTTACAAGAAACCTTGCAAGTGTGTTAAATATATGGCAGAGAATGCTGGTTGTAAATTGTAGTCACTACTGTTACTCGATTAATTTGACGTTTTCTCTTGTGAGTACATTTTAAAACTGCATGGCGTTTTTAATGTATCAGTTAAAATCCGTGTTCAGAAAGAATTATCAGTGTAAGACAAACAAGGACTACTTTGCAACATTTAGCTTCAGATTAATATTCAGTAACACCCATGGAGAGTAGAGTAATGAGGTTGCCTAACTACCATGTATTTCAATGTCATTGTGAAACCTTTGGGCCCAGATTTATATTTGCTTCATGCTAAATTAGCATCATTATTTTGTACGCTAATTCAGCACAAACTTAACTCCATATTCATATGTTGGCGCTAGGCAAGTCTAGCACCAAAATATTGGAGTTAAAGTCATTTTTGGATGCGTAAACCTACCCTGCATTAATGAGATGCGAGGTAGGCATTGTCGTCCAAAAAATGACCCAAAGGCCCTAGCACCTTATTTATCCTCCTGTGCAAAAATGGTGCACGGTAGGGCCTAAATAATGGCGCTAAGCCTGCTTAGCGCCATTATTTAATGCCTGGGTCTGGGCAGGCGTTAGGGGATCTGTGGACTCATTTCCATTGTCAAACACCATGGAATGAGCCCACAGGTTCCCTCCCCAAGCCCCAGGAATACCCCTACCTAAGTAGAGGTAAGTATTTTATTTTAAAAGTGCCATTGGGGGCCCTAAATGGGCCCCCTACATGGCACTGGGTGCAATGGCCATGCCCACGGGGCCCTTATCCCCTGTGCTAGCCATTGGAGTGGTGGGCATGACCCCTGTCCTTTGTAAGACAGGAGTCATGTGGTGTGGATGGTTTTGCTTCAAGAAATGATGTTAGGCTGGTTAGAGTCATCTTTTTGTACTCTAATCAGCCTAACGTCATTTTTTGGAGCAAAACACCCTTCTCCCATACGGCCACCCCCACCCAGCTAACCTCATTTTCCATGACGTTAGCCCACCCTTTGCGTCGGATTGGGCCATTCCATAAATTTGGCGCCCTGCTGGCATTTGTGCAGTTTTGTGTCAAAAAGTATAAATCTGGGCCTTGGTTCTTATTTTGCTACACATTTCTTTACTTCAGGAAGCCATCAAACTGGAAAAGAGAAAAAACATATATATCCAAAAAACGTACAGTTGTTTTCAAGAATATATTCTATGTTTGCATTGTTTTTATAAATATTCTTTCATTTGTTCTTGTTTTTTATGTTTTGCCTTGTGAACCATTAGTCTCTTTATGTCATACAAAATGCTGTTTTGAATTGTAGCTGTTTTGTTTTTGCCTTCTTTTTTGTTAATAAAACTGAAAAGCATAATTTGTTTTGGGGGGGTCGCCATAGTTTGGACTCCTGCCTTCAATTCCGTCCACCAAATAAGCTCCTTCACAAGCTATCCAGGCAGCACATCTGGGTAAAGGGCCGGTTTGCTAAGGGCAAATTCCAGTGACCACATTCCAGTTAGACCCTGCTTGGATTTGGAGAGCCTTGCTCAGGAAATCCTGCCCCCTAAACCCCCGTCCTGTAATATCTGACCTCTGCTACCAATAATAATAGGCAAGCCAACCCTCTATCATTCTGGTCCTGCCTGACAGGACTTGTCAGGTTTCTTTATGTGTTTTATTTTACAGATCCCTACTACTTGCTCTGGCCATCAGATGAACTTTCAACGGGACACCATTTGACAAAGAGTTTAAGGCTGCCAAAACATATATACATGAGCTAGTGCACTTAGGCCCTGATTTATACTTTTTTTGCTCCGCATTACCGTAATTTTTTGATGCAAAAGCGGCGCAAACTTACAAAATACAATTGCATGAATAAATTACAGTAATGCAGCGCAAACAAAGTATAAATCAGGGCCTTAGATTGTGGCTTGGGGCTAGAGGTTTGGGTGGCAAGCTGTGGGATGTTGATGCCTCATGAACCCTTCACCGATCAGCATCTCACTAAATCCAAGATGGCAGTGCTTGTAATACTTAGGGCCAGATTTATACTTTTTCACGCAAAACTGCGCTAACGCAGTTTTGCGTGAAAAAGTATAGCGGCCTTCCAAGATGCTGGCCGGGTTCCATATTTATGGAATGGCGGTAGCCGGCGCTAATGTCCTGTTAGTGTCCTTGGGAAGGAGGCTAACAAGGCAGGGGAGGCGTAGGGGAAACCGGAGCTGGTGCGCCGAATTATGGCCTCTAAGCAGTGTAGCGCCACTTTCTGGCGCACAACCCCCATGAACATGGCTCCTGTCTTATTAAAGACAGGAGCTGTGCCCACCACTCTAATGGCCATGACCAGGGGATGAACATCCCATGGGCATGGCCATTGGGGCCAGTGACGTGCAGGGGGCCCCAAGTCAGGGCCCCTGAGCGGGAAAAAAAATACTTACTGGGACTTACCTGGGATGGGTCTGCCATCCTGTGGTGTGCCTCTGGTGTGGGTGGGGTTGGGTGGGGGTGCCACTTGGGCCAGGGATGGGCACCTGTGTGCACTTTCCATGGTCTCTGACCATGGAGATATGCCTACAGGTCCCCTTATGCCTGTCCATACCCAGGCGTTAAATAATGATGCTAAGCAAGCCTAGCGCCAATCTTTAAGGCCCCCATCCCCCGTGCTGGAGTTTAGCACAAGGGGATAAATATGGCGCAAAGGCCATGTCATCCTTTTCTGGAAGGGAATGACAGGAATGCCTACCTTGCATCTCATTGATGTAAGGAAGGTTTTCCCATCCAGAAAACGACGTTAACTCCATAACTTTGGCGCTAGATGTGTCTAGCGCCAAAATATAAATATGGAGTTAGGTTTGCCCTGAATTACTGTAAAAAAAATACGCTAATTCAGTGCAAACCAAGTATAAATATGGGCCTGTGTGCCTTCATCAGTGCTTAGTTTGTAAAAAAAAAAATTAAGTGCAGGGGCCCTTCTCGGAAGGCCACTGCAGCCTGCACCACCCATTGCCCCTGCCAGTGCAACCAATAACAGTAAAAAAGTAACATCTAACCATGCCTTCCTACAAGTGTGACAATCTAGACTATTTCAGGCCACATAAAGATATAATCATGAGGTGAAAGGCTGGTATTATTGAATTTCAGTTGAAATTGACTTATTAAACATAGTTGTGCTCACCTCAAAATGAAACAGTCAGCACCACTATGTGATGGACTGGTTCTAGAGCTGGTGCTGACTGGGCCAGATCAAGAACTGGCCTTCCTACTTTCGAATGCACAATGGTGGCAGCCTGTCAGAGATCAATGCTCGCAGCATGGACAGAAAAGGCAGGCAGCAGTTCTTATTCAATGGGTAACAACTGTGCGCTATTTTGGATTCTTCTGCTGGCCACCTTAGTTTGCGCCCAGTTCTCCATTTGAAACACAGTTGATTTTTTTTACTATACTTTCAGTCCTTGCTACACCAGTAACCTACAAAAAACAACAATACTGAGTTACTTGCTGTGTGCCCTACCCTGCAGTTAATCCTCCTCCCTCCTTTCTTTTTTGGCTTACTGCCTTGTGGGGTCTATTTGCCTCATCCTGTTGGTAAGGTTTTCTTGCTAGCCTACAATGGTAAGTACACGTCCTTTTGTCTTGTAAATATTTATTTATGCCATACATACACGTCTTATTACATTATTAAAATACTATCACTTGACCTGCAGAAGGTTGTCGCGCTTGAGGGTTAATGGATTTAGACAGCCAGTACAAGGGATTTTCGTCATTCAACCAATTTGTCTCTCTTTACCCTAGGTTAGATGCTAATGGGCTTAGTTGCTGCCGCTGCATCACGTTCTATGTACCTCTGGCAGGACAGAGTGCTGACCCATATCTACGAGGCCACATAAAGCCACTTTGGGTACTTTTTCATAGCCTCATCTGTTTAAGGCAACGCAGCGAAAGTCGCTGCTTTGCCTTACACTGCATCCGGGGGCATTCTGTGTGCATTGCGGTGGGTTTTCCAATGCAACACCAAAGGGTTTGGATGCATTCCCAGATTTACAAGGATCTGTAAACCTGGGAATGCATCAAAATCTGTGCGCACCTAGAAAGACGAAACACCTCCATGGATTGCTTTTGTGCAGGAAGGTGTCCCTTCCTGCACAAAAAATAAATTCCTGCCAACAACACAGATACCCTTGCACCATTGTGCAAGGGTGCCCGCATTGGTAAAAGGCACCAAATTGTGCACTGGCGCTGGCTGAAAGGGCAGGAATTCACTGTATCTCGTAAATACGGTGCATTCCTGCCCTTTCAAATTGGCGCAGGACAGTTCAACAAGAAGACTTGCATGCTGCCCTACTCCAATTAATTGTAAATATGCCCCTTAATGTTTCCTTGTATCCCAAGAATTGGTTATTTCGACTATTGAGAAACAAAGAACTTGTCTGCCAGCATCCTCTAACATTGTATTCTTGACACTGCCTTCTTAATGTGAAGTCCACTCCTTCGGTGCACTCACTCTATGAATTTTGATAAGTAAAACATAGGTACTAGGAAATCCACACTTTCCTGTGATGAAACATACACCTCTGCAGGCGGAATAAATTGTTTTTCGAGAACAGTGATTGTTAGACTTTTCATCCTTGGCGTGGTCTCCCTTAACATTTTGCCTCTGTTTCCCAGGTTGTTGATGTGTGCTGGACTCGGTTTTTGCTGTTTTTGTTACTCTGGGCACTTTACCACTGCTAACCAGTGCTAAAGTTCAAGTGCTCCTTTAGAAAATGTGTATGTAATTGGTTTATCCATGATTGGCATATTTGATTTATTAGTAAGTCCCTAGTACAGCGCACTAGAGGTGCCCAGGGGCTGTACATCTAATGCTACTAGTGGGCCTGCAGCACTGGTTGTACCACCCACACAAGTAGCTCTGTAATCAGGTCTCAGACCTGCCACTGCATTGTCTGTGTGTGCAGTTTTAAACTGTAAATTCGACTTGGCAAGTGTACCCACTTGCCAGGCCTAAACCTTTCCTTTTCCTACATGTGGGGCACCTCTAAGGTAGACCCTAGGTAGCCCTAAGGGGAGGGTGCGGTGTATGGTTAAGGTAGGACATATAGGGGGTCATTACAACATTGGCAGTAAAAGCCGCTTACCGCCGTGCAGAAGACCACCAATACACCGCCGCGGCCTCGGAATTCCGCCACAGCTATTATGACACACATTTCGGAATCCGCCGAAATTCAGACACCCACACAACTCCGCCACACCAAAGGTCAGTGTTAAACTGGCGATAACAAATCCTCCACCTCCACGCCAACAGAAACACGCCCATGCTATTACGACACACAAATCCACGTGGCGGTCTTTCAACCGCGGTATTCCATTGGCGGTACACACCGCTGCGCTCAAAATACACACACATCTCCAAAACACCACCACATTGGACAACTCCAAATACACACACCTGATACACATTCAAACAACACTCCCACACACCCAACACAATATAAAACACACACCCAAATCACCCATAAACCCCATACGACCAAAAATTAGTCACAAAGGCCAGAGAGACAGCACAGATTAGACAATCCCACCACACAGAGGCACACAACACCATCACCCACACAACATCCAGGCACAAATCACCACACACCACTACACATCACCACACTCATCACCACATACACCACCCCACACATCACACACACCACCCCATGTCACGCCAAAGACACCCCCGCTTTTCCGAGGAGGAGCTCAGGGTCATGGTGGAGGAAATCGTACGGGTAGAGCCACAGCTATTTGGCTCACAGGTGCAGCACACATCCATAGCCAGGAAGATGGAGCTATGGAGCAGAATAGTCGACAGGGTCAACGCTGTGGGACAGCATCCATGAAATCGGGAGGACATCAGGAAGAGGTGGAACGACCTAAGGGGGAAGGTGCGTTCAACGGTCTCCAGGCACAACATCGCGGTGCAGCGGACTGGCGGCGGACCCCCACCTCCTCCCCCACAACTAACAACATGGGAGGAGCAAGCCTTGACCATCATGCATCCTGAGGGCCTCGGAGGAGTCGGTGGAGGAATGGACTCTGGTAAGTCAAATCTTAACTATCAGATCCCCCACCCTACCTGCATGCTATCACAGACCCCCACCCTCACCCCCTCCCCTATCACTACAACTCCTCACCAATGTACTAATAACACAAACCACACATCCCAACACCAAGCCCTGCATGACACAACTAAGCATGGACACCCATCACGAAAGCATGCCCACAGCACATATCCATAACAACCCCCTAACCATCATCACACAAGCCCCCACACAGGAATGCTTGCACTGGGGTACACGCACACCCATACATTGCACACCATCACACACACACATGCAATAATCATGCTCTTATGCCCCTGCAGGATCACGAAGGACCGTCACCACACCGGAGGGTCCAGACATCTCCACTCCACCCACAGAAGAGGCCCACAGTGACGATAGCAGCTCTGCCCTACTGGAGCCTGATGACCAGCCCGGACCATCGTGGGCCTCGGGACAGTCGGTTCCCCTTGCACAGGCACAGCCCAACACTGACCTTCCACCCTCTGGTAACACCAGTACAGCACCCACCCAGCGGGCCCAAACCTCCGTACCCAGGACAGGTCAATCAGCTGTGTGTCCACCACTACACGGAACCCAGGATAACCCACCACCCCAACAACAACAGGGACCTGGGGGCAGTGGCAGTGGGCACACGGTCCAGGGGACAGAGGCACAGGAACACAGGGGAACTGGGAGGGCTGCTGTGCGACAGGGGGCGGACAGGCCAAGGGAACCCACTCTCCACGAGGCCCTCTCCTCCATCATGGGAGCATACCACCACTCCCAGGAGACAATGGCGACGGTCCTGGTCAAGTTTCAGGAGACCCAGCGCCTGCAGGAGGAACAGTATTTGTGGTTCAGGGAGGAGCTCAGGACCATCAGCTCCGCCTTGGGCACCATCGTAGGGGTGCTGAAGGACATACAAAAGACCACGAGGGACACCGTGGCACTCCAAGGGGCCCCTGACACTAGCATGGATGATGAACTGCCCACCACCTCCGCCGGCGCTAGTGGACAGGACGCCCCACCACAGGACCACCACACCAGCACCCCACCCCCTGCAGACGGACAACCACCCCGCAAGCGGTCCCTGAGATCCAGGAACAGGACAGAGCAAGATGGCAAGACCCCCGCCAGGAAATGAGACCACCCTGATTGTCCTCCCACTGTCCCGCTTTGTTACCCTGTCCATACTTAAACTGCCCCAGCTCCACTTCCTATGCCCATATGGGCAGTGCACCTGTGAGACTAATAGACTGGACTCTGCCATGGACATTCCTCCACCATCACCCCTCACCATTTTACAACCCCCTCCATTTTCAAGCACTTAAATAAACACCCTTGAACCACAAAACAATGTTGAGTCAGTCTATGATTTGGTAAAATGTATTATCAATGACAGTGTCAAAATGCGTTTCTAGTTGTAAAGGCAACATACCTATGTCATACATCACAAGTCTTCAAAGGATGCATGCAGATGACACACGTTGGTAACCACACCTGTGAAACCGTAATGGAAAGGAACAACTCAGTTACCAAATAATCCCATTAAATTACACACAGGATAGAGGAAGACGTGTGACAGTGAATGTAATGGTAAAAATGAAAATGTTCTCACCTGTGTGTCACTGGAAATATTGCTGTATGACTGACTCCCTGTTGTCGTTGTCTTCTTCCTCAGCTTCCTCCTCATCATTGTCCACAGGCTCCACAGGCTCCACAGCTGCCACAACACCGTCATCTGGACCATCCTCCTGCAGAAAAGGCACCTGGCGTCGCAAAGCAAGATTGTGAAGCATCGAGCAGGCGATGATGATCTGGCACACCTTCTTCGGTGAGTAGAATAGGGAACCACCTGTCATATGGAGGCACCTGAACCTGGCCTTAAGGAGGCCGAACGTGCGTTCAATCACCCTCCTAGTCCGCCCATGGGCCTCATTGTAGCGTTCCTCTGCCCTGATCCTGGGATTCCTCACTGGGGTCAATAGCCAGGACAGGTTGGGGTAACCAGAGTCTCCTAATAGCCACACCCGGTGCCTCTGGAGTTGACCCATCATATCAGGGATGCTGCTATTCGGCAGGATGTAGGCGTCATGCACTGAGCCAGGGAACATAGCATTAACCTGGGAGATGTACTGGTCTGCCAAACATACCATCTGTACATTCATCGAATGATAACTCTTCCTGTTCCTGTACACCTGTTCACTCCTGTGGGGGGGGACCAGAGCTACATGGATCCCATCAATAGCACCTATGATGTTGGGGATATGTCCAAGGGCATAGAAGTCACCTTTCACTGTAGCCAAATCTTCCACCTCAGGGAAAATGATGTATCTCCTTGCGTGTTTCAGCAGGGCAGACAACACTCTGGACAGCACGTTGGAAAACATAGGCTGGGACATCCCTGATGCCATGGCCACTGTTGTCTGAAAAGACCCACTTGCAAGGAAATGGAGCACTGACAGTACCTGCACATCAGGGGGGATTCCAGTGGGATGGCGGATTGGTGACATCAGATCTGGCTCCAACTGGGTACATAGTTCCTGGATTGTGGCACGGTCAAACCTGTAGGAGACGATTAAATGTCGCTCCTCCATTGTCAACAGGTCCACCAGCGGTCGGTACACCGGAGGATTCTGCCATCTTCTCTGTATGGGCTAGGCCTGGGTGGAGAGGGCTGGTTGTAAGAGGGAAGGGGGCAGAGTTCAGAGAACATGAATGCATGTGAATGAATGTGCCACATGGCTAGGGTAGGGAGGGGGGCCACTCACATCGACGGTGCAGTTGGTAATGACTTCGCTTCTTCCCTTGTGCATGTCATGTAGGTCAGCGCCCACCAGAAGAAGGACATTTGGCGTGCCATCGGCAAGGACGTCCGGACCCTGGGGGTCCACCAGAGACGGGGCACCCACTGCCGGAAAAGATGGGAGGACATTCGCCGCTGGAGCAAGAAGACGGCGGAGGCTCAGCTGGGGATGGCCTCCCAACGTGGGAGGGGTGCCCGTCGCCCCATGACCCCCCTGATGTTCCGGATCCTGGCAGTGGCCTACCCTGAGTTGGATGGGCGCTTGAGGGCATCACAGCAGACACAAGGGGGTGAGTACTCTCTCATTCTGCGGACTTTGTGCGCAGTGGAGGGGTCTGGGTGGGGGAGGAGGCCTGTGGGTGTACCTAGGCCAGGCAGAAATACGTAGACTAGGCACCTCCGTAATGCAGCCCATGTGGCACTCTACCCCACCGCAGTAGAGTGCCAAGTACAGGTATAGATGCCCCTGTGGCATCCATGTGTGCAGATGTCCACCATAGCCATGTAGGCCAGATCCCAGAAATTTCATCTGCAGAGGCCAGGCGCACGGCGTACTGCAGGGGGCTGCTGTGTCTGTATTGTCCGCCAACGGTAGCGGTATGCCATGCACTCAACCTGTCTTTCTTCTGCCCTCCCCCCCCCCTTTTTGTGCTCTCCCTGTTCTTTTGTGCATCAGCATCATCAGGTGGAGGTACAGTGGCACCGGAGCACGAGGGAGCTGCATCCCAAATGGCCATGGAGGGCCACACCACGGACTCAGAATGCACCAGTGGGACGGAGGGTGAGGGAAGCTTCACGTCGGCCACCGGATCACCAACCAGCGACACGGACTCGTCCGCCGATGGGAGCTCCCTTGTGGTGGCGGCACCATCTGTGCGCCCCACTTCTACAGGTACAGCCGCCACCTCCCCTACCAGCATTGCCCTCCCAGCAGCCCCTAAGCGTTCGCCCCTGCCCGCTCACCCAGGAGGGTGGGCATCACCTTCTCCCCAGGCACCTCTGGCCCTGCCCCTGTCACCCCTGTCACCCCTGCTGCCCTCAGTGAGGAGGCCATTGACCGCCTCAGGTCACTCACTGTTGGGCAGTCTCCCATTGTGAATGCCATCCAGGGTGTAGAAAGGAAGTTGCAACACGGTAATGCATTCCTGGAGGGCATTCATTCTGGTCAGGCTGTCCTTCAGCGAACCTTGCAATCTCTGGCCTCAGCACTGATGGCAGCCATTGTCCCTGTGTCTAGCCTCCCCCCTCCAACCTCCTCCACCCAGACCCAATCCCCTGTACCCCAGCCCATCCCAAGCACACCTACAGACCAGCATGCACACACGTCAACACACAAGGGAAGCTCTGGCAAACATAGGCACCACACAACCCACAGGCACACACGCAAGCATCACCCACATGCAGACACACCAACATCCACTGCCTCCACTGTGTCCCCCTCGTCGTCGTCTCCCTCCTCCCTCCCAGTCTCGTCTACACTCTCACCTGCATGCACTACATCTACAGCCACCAGGAGTCGCACCAGAACACCCAGCACCACACCCCGCTCACCTGCACTCACCACCTCCACTCCCATTTACACGTCCCCTGTGTCCTCTCCCAGTGTGTCTGTGACACCCCATCCCAAAGTACACAAACGCGGGCACCCACACACCCAACATCCATCCACCTCACGACAGCCTCCAGTACCTGCACCCAAAACACCTAAAGTGACACCTCCTACAACCACCTCCTCTTCCTCCACTCCCAGACCCCCTCCAACTACCCATCCCAGTGTTCGTCAGAAACTGTCCCTCTGCAAAGTTGACCTTTTTACCCCCCACCCCACCCTCCAATTCATCAGTCACGTCATAGCGCCTCAGCCAAAAAGCCTCCAGTACCAGTGGTGCCTGTTCAAGGTGTGTGGAGTGCACCGGCCACCAGGGCAGGCAGTGTGACCCGGAGCCAAGGCACTGGCAGCCCACCCCCTGTAAAGGCTCTGAAATTGGAAAGTGGCCGACGGGACCCTGTGAAGACTCCTGGAGGCAAAACAACTCACAAGGGTCCCAGGGGGACTGCAGAGTCAGCTGTGACTCCTCCAAAGGTGGTGAAGGGCCAGAGGAAGTCTACACAGCCTGGTGTGATCATCACGGCGGAGAAGGGCGGCATCCTTCCTGGCGGTCGGGACGCCACCGCCAGCACCGTCGTCACAGGTCCGGAGACCACCGGCAGAGTCAGTGCCCAGGAGGGCCCAAGTATCGTCACTGGTCCGGAGACCACCGCCACCGCCAGAGTCATTGCCCAGGAGGGCCCAAGTATCGTCACTGGTCCGGAGACCACCGCCAGAGTCAGTGCCCAGGAGGGCCCAAGTATCGTCACTGGTCCGGAGACCACCGCCACCGCCAGAGTCAGTGCCCAGGAGGGCCCAAGTATCGTCACTGGTCCGGAGACCACCGCCAGAGTCAGTGCCCAGGAGGGCCCAAGTATCGTCACTGGTCAGGAGACCACCGCCAGAGTCAGTGCCAGGAGGGCCCAAGTATCGTCACTGGTCCGGAGACCACCGCCGGAGTCAGTGCCCAGGAGGGCCCCGGCTGCCACAGCCCCGCTGGGCAATGAGGGAACGTCATGCCACACACCAATGCCCAGTCCAGAGAACGTCATGCCACACACCAATGCCCAGTCCAGAACCACCATGGCAAAGCACCGCTGAACAGTCCAGAGACCGCCATGGCAAAGCACCGCTGAACAGTCCAGAGACCACCATGGCAAAGCACCGCTGAACAGGGCATGCACCGGGGAAGAATGAAAAGGCCGCCACATCAAGCATCGTTATCCCATGTGCAGCTGGGACAATGACGGGACAGGAACTGTCACGGGGAGACTAATCCAGTCTGGGCACCAGTCCCCCTCCAGAACCAGTGGAGCCTGTTATCTACTTGCGAAACTGTGGCTTTGCAATCCCCAGGATGGTCCAGTGACCAACCCACCCACTGTAGAGACTTGAGAGACTGTGGCTTTGCACTCCCCAGGATGGTACAGTGGGCAACCCACCCACTGTAGAGACTTGAGAGACTGTGGCTTTGCACTCCCCAGGATGGTACAGTGGGCAACCCACCCACTGTAGAGACTTGAGAGACTGTGGCTTTGCACTCCCCAGGATGGTACAGTGGGCAAACCACCCACTGTAGAGACTTGAGAGACTGTGGCTTTGCACTCCCCAGGATACATCAATGGGCATGGAGCCCCGTCGTGGATCTGGCTTTGCACTCATCCGGCTGAGGTGCCCCCCCTTCCCTTCCCCCTGAGGTGCCTGTAGTATTTCTATCTGATGCCCCGGCAGTGTTCTCTCCGTTTGTGGACAGGTATCTTTTGTGGGCCTCGCCCATGCATTTTTGGACTAGTGGTGCACGGACATTGATATGTGCATATCTGCACTACTTCTCGTAATATATATACTTTTGAATGATTTTATATTATGTCTGTATATTTTTGGAACATGTATATTGATACATTACAATGTTTGAACTGATTTTGTTTTGTCTTTGCCTTCTTCCGGGGGGGTTGTTACTGTGATTTTTGTGAATGCATTGGTGTGTGTGTTGTAATATGCGAGGGTGGGGGTGGGGGTGTTTCGTGTGTGTCCCCCTAACTTTTGCCTCCCCCCTCCCCTATGTCGTAGGTACAGTACTCACCGTTGTCTTCGCCGGCGCCGGCATTGCTCTTCGTAGATGAGTAGGAATACAAGGGCCGGTAGGATTTGTAATTCCGGCTCCATGGAGTCCTCCTTCCTCGTGGGATGTGTTCAGGTGAGCGTTTTCCCATTGAAATGGCCGTTTCCGCCGTGTTTTTATCCACGGTGAATCCGCCCCGGAAAAGGTGGCGGATTGGCGGGTTGTGATACTATGGGCGGTACATTGTCTTCCGCCTGTCTGTTGGCGGTGACCGCCACGCTGCTCATCTGTACCGCCGTGGCGGGCGGTGTGTTAAAGTGGCTGTCTTTGTTGGCAGTTGTCGCCAGGGTCATGATTCCCTTTTTTTGTCCGCCGGCCTGTTTGAGGTATTACAGCACCTTTAACACCGTCCGCCAGGGTTGTAATGACCCCCATAGTAATGTGTCTCATATGTCCTGACAGTGAAATATTGCTAAATTGGTTTTTCACTGTTGCAAGGCCTGTCCCTCTCATAGGTTAACATGGGGGCTACCTTTAAATCTGATTAAAGTGTAGATTCCCTTTGGGAGCGGATGGACATGTAGAGTTTGGGGTCTCTGAGCTCTCAATTTAAAAATACATCTTTTAGTAAAGTTGATTTTAAGATTGTGTGTTTGAAAATGCCACTTTTAGAAAGTGAGCATTTTCTTGCTTATACCATTTCTGTGACTCTGCCTGTTTGTGGATTCCCTGTCTGGGTCAGTTTGACAGTTGGGCTGGTTGCACCTCACACTAGATAGTGACACAAAGGGAGCAGGGCTGTAGTCTGCATTTCCTGATGAGCCATCTGTACTAGGAGGGAGGGGAGGAGTTGTCACTCACACCTGAAAGGGATGTGCGTGCCCTTACACAATGCCGTCTACAACCCCCTGGTGAGTGTCTGGGGCCAGGCCTGGGCGAGGCAGGATTTTACATTCAAGAGAGACTTTGCTTTGAAGTAGGCCTACTTTAAAGGAGAAATTGGGTATAAGAAGGGCACCCAAAACCACAAACTTCAGAACACTTATGGAAACTAAGAGGAACCTCTGTCTGGAGAAGATCTGAAGAGCTGCGGAAGAAGAGCTCCCCTGCCTGTGCTTTGTGGAACTATCCTGCTGTTGCTGCTTCTGCCAGTGTAAGAGGGGGCACACTGGACTTTGTGTGCCTTCCATCTTGTGACGATCTCCAAGGGCTTGATTTAGAGCTTGCCTCCTGTTGTTTGAAGTCTCAGGGACAGCAAAGACTTCTCTCTGCCAGCACCTGGAGTCTCTGGAGAGAGTCCTACTCTGCAAAGTGGTGCCCATCCAGTTCCTGGGACCCTGAAAAGAGAAGCTGGAAGCCTAAGAGGAAGAAATCCACACACAGAATGCCGTGCAGGGAATAGATTGACGCAACTCTTATCTGCGGCTGAAAAATCGACACGCCGCCGGCTTCGCAGCTGAAAATCGACGTTTGCTTGCAATGCAACCAGATGCCCAGGGCTGGAGAAATGACGCACAGCATCGCTGACGGAGGCTGGTGAGATAGGAACCTGGACTGCGTGGTTTTCGGATCATTTTTCGGCTGGAATTCAGACGCCAACACCGCTGGGTGTGTAAAAACGATGCAAGGCCTGCCCGGACCCGAGAATGCTGACCGGATCGACACATCACTCTCCTGCGGAGAGAAGAAACGAAGCGCCCGACCCAACGAAAGGAGAAGCGACTCAAGGTCTCGTGAGTGAGTGAAATCAACGTATTGCCCGTGCGGGGTTATTTTTGATGCACCCAAGGTCATTTTTTTCTGGAAGCAGCCTTTTGCTGGCCTTCCCCAACTCACTTAAGCACGATTTCAGGCTGACCTGGATGGGTCAGGGGTTGGTTATGCCTTGCTGATCACACCACTCAAATCTTTTACCTTGAGTAGGTCCTGATTTAAAGGGTGGCAGATGGGATTACTCCGTCACATTGGTGTGACGGATATCCCATCCGCCGTATTATGATCCCATTATATCCTATGCGAATTGTAATAGGGTGTACGGTATATCTGTCATGTTTGTGACAGAGTAACCCATCTGCCAAACTCTAAATCATGCCCTTGGTTACTTTTTTGGCTCTCAGTTTCTTTGACTATATATCACAAATGTTTCATTTGTGACTTTGAAAAACACCATCAACTTTTCCCTTTTGATGGTGAATCACAATTTCTAGTGACTTATGGACCCTGAAATTGTTCATTGTTCTAGGTTGCTACCTAATATTTTGTCCTGAAGGGAAATGTCCACAGTATTTTGCTTGATCACAAATTAAATCTTGTACTTTACACCCTGAAGAGATTGGGATGTCAGTGTGCTCAATGAACTGAACCTCTGACCACTGCATCTGTGTTTTCTGTCTATCACTTTGTAATTTATCACTTGCATTGCACCTTCACCAGGAACAACTAATATCAATCAATGTTGTTTATTTTTATACTTTTATCTTGCCCTAAATACATGTTCTTTCCTATTATTTCAGTTGTTATCCTTTTTATTCAAATAAATGGTTGATCTAGCACCCAACTAGGGCCCCTGGAATGACTATTGGGATATTTATGAACCCCTAAGAAACACTGTGTTTACTGATATTCCACAATTATCCTGGTTCCTTGGTATACAGAGCTGCCCCTTTGTTATTTTTTGGTAACAGTTTCATGGGCAGTTAATAGGCCAATATAAACTGTGTCACAACATTAAAATACAAGGTAATTTCTATATATATTGGAGTATTTGTCAAAATGTACAGTGTCCTGCCAATGGACCTTAATCCTGACCTAAATCCCTCAGTACTAGCTCTCTAATAGGAACTGCATACATATCAGCCAATGTTGCATAGTTCCACCATATAGCAACCTCTGCTCCTGGAGCACTGTAGACATTACACATCTCTACCAATGCACCCTATTCCTGATATGCAGCATTTCCTGCTAATTCTATGAATGGACATACACATCTTTCTCCTAATACACCTCTATTAATTGCCTCCAGTTACTCTTGCACTGTTCTACAGAAACAGTGTGGACCTAAAGCTCTGCTAATGCTCCTCATTTCATAACAGAACCCCTCTTTCTGATGCTGTGGTAAATCAACCAAATGGCTCAGTCAATTATCTCATTTCTGCCTTGTAGCCTCCCTGCTGCTTTTCATAAATGGAGACCTACAATGTGCACCTCAGCCAATGTATCTTAATCTTGTTATGTTCACTCCCTTCTATTTACATCCTGGGACTCACACTTAGTTTTACCACTGCTGATCTCTAAGAGAACCTCACCTATTGCAGTGCTGAGGCATTTCCACAATTCTGGCAATGCATGTCAACACATTACCTGTAGTGACTTCTTGTATTCCAGTCCTAGTCCACTGTCACAGTTGTTACCAAAGCTCAGATAGCATACCTCAATCCTGACCTGAAACCCCTCCACCCCTTTATAATAGTACTGAGACAAGCATACATTGAGGCGAGGTAGCTCAACACCACTCTGTAGCCCCTAGAGTTAATTCAGGTTCAAGGCCTACATACCTCAGCCAAAGCTCCTCAATCCTGCCAAGTACAGCCTTTGTGAATCCAGCATTGTGGCCTACACCCTGGCTGCATTTTCCTGTCACCCATCAGCACAGGAAGTGACATCACTGGATCTCCCATTATTCACCTGCACAGGAAGTGACATCACTGAATGTTCCACCATTCATCTGGACAGGAAGTAACATTACTGGTTTTTCCACCAAAACCATCTTTAAAAGAAAAAGCCAAGCAAGAGGATTTCATTTCTCTTCACCCATCAGTACAGCAAACGTCCCCCTGCCAGGACCTACCTAATGGCAGTGGCAACACGAACAAGCAGTGGAAGCACGCAGTGGACAAAGGCATGCCTGTTTTTGCCATCTGTGCCTGGTCCACACCTAGCACCAGGAACCCTGGTCCAATCCCCACACAGCAGTACTCTGCAGCACTTATTAGGTTGCTAGCCCTCAATCACTGTTCCCACAACTGCTGCAATGTTTTACGCTATGGCAGGCACTTTCAGCTGGACCTACCCATAAGGTTCTTCAGCAACCACCAGCCCACCCCCCACACGCAAATACTAATAATTCCCTCAGTACCCCTACCTAACACACATGCCTCACAGGTCCAAACAATGCCTACACCCACACCCCTACCACAAGCCACAGCAAACACCCACTTGCATGCATGCTTCTCTACCATGATCAGTCAGCAAACACACAATTGAAATATGCGACCTGCTGTACACAACATCCTCTTATTCGCAGAGACCTGACTCCAGAATTTGCCACAGCAATTCCAGTGGGCTACAATATCACTCAACAGGACCGCCCTCAGAAGCCAGGAGGAGGACTTGCAATCATCCTCAAGGAGTCCAACACATGCAAAACATTCATGGAGAATGCCACTCATTCATGGGAAAGCCTACACTTCAAGCTGCAAATCTCTAAAAACTTCACCCTGAACAGCCTACCGACCACCCGGACCATGAGCCACCTTTACCAATCTTATCACCGACTTTGTCACTACGCTCACCATCAACTCCAGAGAATACATTTGCCTCAGTGAGCAATTTTCTCATGGAATACCAAAACAACCCCTGCTCCACAGCACTTCTTGAACACTTGAGCAACATCAGACACCCAGTTTATTCCAAAACCAACACTCACCTTAGGACACACCCTAGACCATATCTTCATCACAAGTGACAGTATCATATTCAGCGCCACTATATCACTTACAGGCACCAAGCACTCCATCAATTACTTCCAAACCAGCACACTTCAAGTCAAGACCCCCACTAGGTTCAGCATTCCAAGCCGCAGCTGGGGAAAAATCACAGATCAACCCAGCCCCAAAGTCAACCTCACAAGGTCATCAACAACTGGATTAAGAAGTGCATGGATTCCCTCACATCTATCAAACTCAACAAGCATAGTAGATAGAATAAGCAGGCCAGCTGGTACACAGAAGACCTCCGAGACACTAAACGATACTGCAAACTGCTAGCAAGGAAATGAAGAGCCTGCCACACCACCACCGACAGAACTACCTACAAGGTGGCGCTCAGATGTTATCACCAGCAAATAAAAGACACCTAGAAAGAAACACTACTGGACAGCATCAAAAGAAGCTTCAACAGCTGCAAGGACACCGTCAAAGATTTCATCTCGCTCTCAGACACTGTCAACAATATCACTGCCTCCCAACAATTCTGTACCACCCTATCCAACATCTTCCATAGCAAAATAGCAAACATCTACAACAACTTTGTACAACAACTCAACCATAGATAACTCATCACTCTCCAACCCACCAAGACAGCCGCCTGCCAGAATGGGCAACCCTCACCAGAAACAATATAGTGGCAATCATGCAGACCATCCACTCAGGGGCCCCAAAGGACCAATGCCCTACCACATCCACAAATTGGGAACATCACAAATCAGTAGCCTCCGACCCACATCATCAACACCTCCATCATATCTGCACTTTTCCAGGATGAATGGAAATTGAAGAAATCAACTCCCTCCTCAAGAAGCCTAGAACCAACGTCAATCAAATGAGCAACTTCTGGGCCATCTTCCTTCTCTTCTCTTCTATCCAGCCAAGGTGATTGAGATGGCCATCAACAAGCAGCTCACAACCCACTTCAAACTTCACCACCTTCTAGACGACACTCAATCAGGATTCAGAAAAAAACTGAGCACAGAAACTGCACTCATCTCGGTCACCAATGACATTCAAATCATCCAGGACCAAGGAGAAACAGTAGCTCTCATCCTGCTTGAACTCTCTGCGCCCTCATCAGAACATTTTACAAGATTAGCATACAATGATCTGCTCTCAAATGGATTTATTCCTACCTCTTGGGAAGAACCTAAAGGTCAGATTGACACCTTTCACATCAGAGACCATGAAACTGAAATGTAGAGATTCACAGGAATCATGCATCTGCCCAACACTTTTCAACATATACATGACAGTGCTCACCAACATCATCTGATCACAAGGCCTTACCATCATCTCCAACACAAATGACATCTAAGTCATCCTCTTCCTATCACACCCAAGACATAGAACAACCTCCTTCAATACATCAGAGCCTCCTCATCTCCTGAGTTGCACAAGAAACAGAGGATCTTGCTCTCTGTATAAGCACCTGTCCTGGCGTCTGGATACTCTCTCGGGTGATTAGTGCACTAGACAAACCAACATAGCATAACAAAACACCTATTTATCCCACTATGCCCATTGATCCTGATATAGCACATCCTTGCAAATCTGGTACCCCACTATCATCTCTGAAAATTAATCTCAGTACTTTGCAGCCTCTCATCCAGATCTTAGGATGAAGGATGCAGTTAACACCCCACATTCAATTAAATCCAAAACAGGTCCGTCCATGAAATAATACACATACAAATGCATTCAAAGGATGACTTGAATGATTAGTGGCTGAAGAAAGACAAGAACACAGCGACCTTCAATAACACATGGGGTAAGATAAGCTTATTTACTGGGAAAAACAAGAAGTCTGCTCTCAAATACCTTAGAGTCAGCAATAGAGCCGCTGGATGCCTCTTCTACGGTGAGCTGAAAACAATTACAGTTTTAATGAATTACAAATAACAAATAACACTGTTCTTGGTCGTGTCGGCTCCGTTACAGCTAAAAGGAGCCCAGCCAACTCTGGTTTGCATAAATTGAGAAATCGTTTTGGATCAGGTAACCCACAAGGAGATTGTCTGACAGTCGTATGAATGCAACTGGAAAGAATCTCTGCACTCAGTCGGCCTACTTTACTAAGATTCATACTAAAGCATAATGTGTGGCAGGCAGGTGTCGGTCTGATAAGCAGAGGTTGCATGTCCCTGATTCTCTCAGGCCTTCACACACATACAGCCGAGCCTCAGTGCTTGTAATTAAAAAATATATGCTCTTCTTATGGCTTTCTGGGAGCCAGAATCATCCTCCCACTCTCTTTCACTGTTCCAAAAACACTGGGCAAGAGACAGTAGAAAACAGCTTGCTATCTTGTTTGTTTACGAACTCCTGTTTGGGGCTGCAGCCCAGGTCCTTTGTGACCTTCTTAAAGGACCTGCTCTTACCACCTGATACTCTTGGTTAACACCAGTGGGGGTGCAGCAGTACATGCATTCAAAAGCAGGTGCGAGAGAAAGAGACAGTGTGCGTATGTGTGGTGTGTGTGAGTGGCGTGCATATAATTAACATTGTTGTTTGTGACTTAATGGCGGTCTGCTCAAATCAGGCAGTTGGTGGGGAGCCTTTAGACTATGGGGGTTATTACAACTTTGGAGGAGGTGTTAATCCGTCCCAAAAGTGGCGGTAAAGTGACGGATATACCACCAGCCGTATTACGAGTCCATTATGGGGGGTCATTCTGACCCTGGCGGTCATCGACCACCAGGGTCGACGACCACGGAAGCACCGCCAACAGGCTGGCGGTGCTTCCTTTTGTATTCCGACCGCGGCTGTGAAGCCGCGGTCGCCCAGCCGGGTCCGGCGGTTTCCCGCCGGATTACCCCCGGCTGGGAGAATCCTCCATGGCGGCGCTGCTTGCTGCTGCTTGATTCCGACCCCTTTCCCGCCAGCCTGTTTCTGGCGGTTTTCGCCGCCAGAACCAGGATGGTGGGAACGGGTGTCGTGGGGCCCCTGGGGGCCCCTGCACTGCCCATGCCACTGGCATGGGCAGTGCAGGGGCCCCCTAACAGGGCCCCAGAAAGATTTTCACTGTCTGCATTGCAGACAGTGAAAATCGCGACGTGTGCAACTGCACCCGTCGCACCCCTGCAACTCCGCCGGCTCCATTCAGAGCCGGCTTCATTGTTGCAGGGCCTTCCCCGCTGGGCCGGCGGGCGCTCCTTTGGCGGGCGCCCGCCGGCCCAGCGGGAAAGCCAGAATGGCCTCTGCGGTCTTTTGACCGCAGAGCGGGCAAGTGGCGGTTCCCGTTTGGCTGGCGGGCGCCCGCCAAAGGAGCGCCCGCCGGCCCAGCGGGAAAGGCCCTGCAACAATGAAGCCGGCTCCGAATGGAATGAGGGCCTATATCCTATGGAACTCGTAATACGGCTGGTGGTATATCCGTCACTTTACCGTCACTTTTGGGACGGATTAACACCTCCTCCAAAGTTGTAATAACCCCCTATATCTTTCACAATCTCTTACCTTTGGTTTTCTCTTTCCTGAGCCTCACGGGAGTCATGTGAGATGGGACTGTGAAGGGGACCATCATCCCCAGTGATTTGTATCTACCTCTTCAGTTCACAGTTCAGCTGTGCACCTGATTGTTGGTGCCGTGCCCAGTAATTAAACAACACGTTATAATAATGCCGGGTTTGGAGGTGGGGATAGGATGACAGCACAAAGCTGGCATCACTGTAAAAGTTCCCCATTGCATTATGGTAAGTGGAGTTCATGATAATTTCAGTAACTTACAAACTAGGACGTTTTCACCCTCTGTTCGTGTAGCCCGTGCCAGTATTGCTGTGCATTCATGGGTAACAGCCCTTCTTCAGCAACAGGTCTCTTTATGGGTACTTTAAAGTTTGTGTGTATTTCATGAGGTTAATAGCGCTCCAAATCAAATAGATGGCTATTAGTTTTCAAGGTATTTCTCCCTCCAGAGCTATAAGCAGCACCTACACTGAGACTTTCCCGACAGCTCTTGCTGGAGCACGTTCCCCTTCTTCCGATTTCGGGTTCAGAAACGGCTCTCGGTGTGATGGTGCAACACAACAGCTTATCCCACCCACACCAGAGGTCAATGGGATCTTTGGACTTAGAGAAGAGTGGGTAATCAGATACATCAAACACAAACCAATGACATGAGAAATCTAAACTAATTTTAAACACCATGACCAATTTGACTAAGGAAACATAACTCCAAACTCAATCAATTTTCAAAGCTTTATTACAACCTCAGAGCCAAAGTAATGTAAATGGAATGCAAAACAAAATTTTAAACATACCTGAAAACCATAGTCTGACCAAAATGTCTGAAGAAATTTAGCCTACTAAACATCAATACTATTAGACATTCAAATAAGATGACACAGATTAATAAAACAATGATTTGCGCAACAGAAACAGATTTCAAAGCAGTTGATGGTGACATTGGTCAAATTCAAACAGCAATAATTACATTTTAGGCTGGGCCATCCCTACTCTTATCATAAGTTTGGACATGCATGTGTGGGGACAGACTAACACATGTGGACAACATAAGGAAAAAGGAGACAAAAACAATTTGAACAATAATCTAACTAGGAAACTCACTATAAAAATATGCTGGTGTAAATCATCTAAGCTGAATGGGGAGCAAGAAATGTCACATTGCAGATTATATACCTTTCCTCATGAGACAGCAGACAGGAAGGATTCATAAGTCCAGAGTGCTTACAGCTTCACAGCATCAGAAGACAGCAGCATCAGGAACAGTGCAGAACACAAGCTGCACATAGGGCAAGAGAGCAGTTCAGAATTTGTGGGGCATATTAGTAGTGAACAGCGTAGGTATTGGGACAGTTACAATGGGCGAAAATAAGAGGCAAAAGGAAAGTAGGAGGCTGGCCTGGTTTGTAGTGGGTACCAAAGGTACTTACACCTTATACCAGGTCCGATTATCCCTTATTAGTGAAATGTAGTCAGTGTCTAGAAGTCAGGCTGTCTAGGAGTAGCTGTAGGCAGAGCAGCCAAGGCTGAACTAGGAGACATGCAATACTACTGTAGTCACACAGTACTTACATACATGAAAGACAATACTCTGTATTACAAAAATAAAGGTACTTTATTTTGGTCACACAATGCCAAAAATACTTTGTAGGCTATACTCCCTTAGGTGGTAGGTAAAGAACACAGTATATACACTAGTAACCAGAAACAGGTAAGTACACAGTAGGAAAACAGTGCAAATGGTAAAAATCACCATAGGTTGCAATGGGCATAGGGGGAACACAAACCATATACTAAAATAGTGGATTGCGAAAGTCGGTTTCCCACCTAGGCAAGTGTAGTGTGTAGAGGGGCGCTGGGAGTGTAAGAAAATACCAAAGGTAAGTAAAATACCCCACCCCAGAGCCCAGGAAAGCAGGAGTAAAACATAGCAAGTTTCCTGAAACACACTAGAAGTTGTGATAGAAGATAATGCAATAACCAGAAGAGACTGCAAGACACCGACGATGGATTCCTGGACCTGAGGACCTGTGGAAGAAGGGAACCAAGTCCAAGAAGCACAGAAGAGTCCAGGGAGAACAGGAGCCCCTGCTAACCTGGATGAAGGTGCAAAAGTGGAACCACCGGTGAGTAGACAAAGTCAGTATTGCAGCTAAGAAGACAGATGTGGATTCCTGGTTGGTGCAGAGGGTGTTCCCCGCCGGATGGATGAACGGTGTCTTGTTTTCCTCGCTGGATTCCACCAACAAGTCTTGGCACACGCAAAGCTTAGGGTTGGCGGAAAATGGCGCTGCCCGGGATCAGGAGGGACCTGGTGGCCTCTACCCAGGAGGGGGAGAAAGAGGGGGCTCTCAGCAACTCAGAGAGCCCTCAGAAGACCAGGCAGAGTGCACAGGAGTCCCACAGCACTGGGACAAAGAAGGTGCAAATGGAGGCCTGCACAGCATTCACAAAGGATTCCCATGCCGCCGGAGAACCACTCAGGAAGCTGTGTGTCCCAGGATTGAGTGCTGGGAGTCTAATCTGGGCTGTGCATGAAGAACTTCTTAGAACAGTGGTTCCCAACCTTTTGATTTCTGTGGACCCCCACTTTAACATTAATGAACCCAGGGACCCCCACTGAATCATATTTAGAATCTGGGGACCCCCGCCTGAGTCATTACTGGAAGCTGGGGACCAAATTTGTAAATATTTGTTAATATGTTTTAATTTTCTAGGCTCTCGCGGACCCCCTGAGAAGGCTTCGGGGACCCCCAGGGGTCCCCTGACCACAGGTTGGGAACCACTGTCTTAGAAGGTGGCACACAAGCCTTAGCACCTGCATGTCATGCGGTGTACGGGAGTACCGTCTTGCATAAGGAGGCAAGCTTTTAACTCCTCCAAAGTGGGACAGCTTGACGGAGGGGCTGCCGGAGTCATTTTAGTCCACCACCCATGTTGCTGGATCCATGCCTGTCATCTGGAGAGGAGGTCCAAGCCACCGGTTGTCGCTGCAGAGAGGTGCCTGCTAAAGCAGGGTAGTGACTCCTTCACTCCACTGGAGATTCCTGCGGTTCTTCTGGTGCAGGCTGAAGACAGGCAGTCCTCGAGGATGCACGACATGGAAACTGTTGCTGGCAGGAGATAAAGTTACAAGGTTGCAGAAGTCATATTTGCTTCTTTGTTGCAGTTTTGTAGAGTTCCGGGAGCAGTCAGCTATTGGTAGAAGATGAAGTAAAGGATGCAGAGAACTCCTACTGGAGTCTTGCAATCTGAATCTGAAGAAACACCCAGAGGAGAGATCCTAAATAGCCCTGAGAGGGGGATAGGTCACCTAACCAGGTAAGCACCTATCAGGAGGGGTCTCTGACGTCACCTGCTGGCACTGGCCACTCAGATGCTCCCAGAGTTCCCTGACCATCCTGAAAATAAGATGGCAGAACCCAGGGACACTCTGGAGGAGCTCTGGGCACCACTCCTGGGGTGGTGATGGACAGGGGAGTGGTCACTCCCCTTTCCTTTGTCGAGGTTTGCACCAGAGCAGGGACTGGGTGTCCCTGAACCGGTGTAGACTGAATTATGCAAGATGGGCCCCATCTGTGCCCTTCAAAGCATTTCCAGAGGCTCTGGGATGATACCCTTACCACGCCTGTAATACCCGTTTCCAAAGGGAGAGAGTGTAACACCCCTCTCCTAAAGGAAATGCATTGTTCTGCCTTCCTGGGACTGAGCAGCTCAAGCCCTAGGAGGGCAGAAGCCTCTCTAAGAGGTGGCAGCAGCAGAGGCTGCAGTGAAAACCTCAGAAGGCTGCTATGGCAGTACTGGGGGGTATGGTAGAGCACCCAGAATGCATGGGATTGTAAAACCAATACTGGAATCAGTATTGGGGTACAATTCCCAGTTGTTAGACACCTTACTTGGCCATATTCGGAGTTACCATTGTAAAGCTACATATATGTATTGATCTATATGTAGTGCACACTTATAATGGTGACCCCGCACTCACGAAGTCCAGGAAAAAGGGCCTGGACGATGTGGGGGCACCTCTGCTAGGTACTATACACCTAGCCTTCAGGGTCTGAAGGTTAGACATATAGTTGACTCATAAGTGACCTGGTGCAGTGAAAATGGTTGTGAAATAGTGCTTACACTATTTCACTCAGGCTGCAATGGCAGTACTGAAGAAGTGTTTGTATGAGCACCTTAAGGGTGGCAAAAGAAATGCTGCAGCTCTTATGGATCTCTTGGAATCCCAATGCCCTGGGTATCTAGGTACCAAATATTAGGGACTTATAAGGGCAATCCAGTATACCACTTTGGAGTGGAATACTGGGTTGCCAATATGTAAGTATAAATTTGGAAACAGAAAGAGCATAAGAACTGGAGTTCTGGTTAGCAGGACTCCAGTGACACAGTTAAGCATACTGACAAAAACTGTGAAACAAACTGACAAATGGGCCATAACCTATGAGCACTGGGGTCCTGACTAGCAGGATCCCAGTGACACAGTAAAAACACACTGACAAACAGGCCAAAATGGGGCTAACCATTCTAGAAAGAGGCTACTTTCTCACATACCCCTCCCCCCCAACGGAAGGACAATAAGGCTAACCTTGGCCAGTTGAAACTTTACTGTCTAAGTGGTGGTACGTGGGGAGTAGATCTGCAGTAGAGTGGTTACTCCCTTTATCATCCACTGTATGGGTACTTTCCTGTGGGGATGTAAACCACCCTGTTTGGAGATTTGTACATATTCTTAGATTCTCTATTTGTAAGTTTTCAGGCCCATATTTATACTTTCTGACGCAAAACTGCGCTAACGCAGTTTTGCGTCAAAAAAATTTGTGCCGGCTAACGCCATTCTGAAGCACCATGCGGGCGCCGTATTTATTGAATGACGTTAGCCGGCGTTAGCCGCCGGCGCCGTCTGGTGTGCATTAAAAAAAAAAACGTACACCAGGCAGCGCCGGCGTAGGGGGAAAATGGAGTATGGGCGTCCAAAAATGGTGCAAGTCAGGCTGAGGCAAAAAAATCGCCTCAACCCGATTTGCGCCATTTTTTTTTCACTCCCAACCCCCATTGAAATGACTCCTGTCTTAGCAAAGACAGGAGTCATGCCCCCTTGCCCAATGGCCATGCCCAGGGGACTTCTGTCCCCTGGGCATGGTCATTGGGCATAGTGGCATGTAGGGGGGCACAAATCAGGCCCCCCTATGCCACAATTTTTTTTTAAAAAAAATACTTACCTGAACTTACCTTAATGTCCCTGGGGTGGGTCCCTCCATCCTTGGGTGTCCTCCTGGGGTGGGCAAGGGTGGCAGGGGGTGTCCCTGGGGGCAGGGGAGGGCACCTCTGGGCTCATTCTGAGCCCACAGGTCCCTTAACGCCTGCCCTGACCCAGGCGTTAAAATCCGGCGCTAATGCGGGTTTTTTAGACCCGCCCACTCCCGGGCGTCATTTTTGCCCGGGAGTATAAATACGACGCATATGCATCGGAGTCATTTTTTAAGACGGGAACGCCTACCTTGCATATCATTAATGCAAGGAAGGTGTTCACGCAAAAAAATGACGCTAACTCCATGAATTTTGGCGCTAGACGCGTCTAACGCCAAAGTATAAATATGGAGTGAGTTTTGCGTCGAATTTGCGTCGAAAAAAACGACGCAAACTCAGCACAAACAGAGTATAAATATGCCCCTAAGTGATTTAAAGTGGAGCAGTGTGACTGTCCCTCTGATCCTATGTCAAGACAGGGCTGCTTGCCTAAGAATTGGAATGCTAGAGAGGGATGCTGTCTCAGCAAAGCCAGAGCTGGGCAAAAAGGTTGTCCATATGGCTTCAAGAGAGAACAGGGATGCTATTTCTCCTGGGTTGGAGCAGGACAGGGCAGCTGCACTAAAAGCTCCACATAAGGACAGGGCTGTCGTCCTATGTGTTTAGAGGTGGTGCAGGTCTGCTGTACTAAAGTTTCTCTGGGAGGACTGGAGGGTTGCTTCAAATTAACTAAAACAGTGCAGTGTTGTTTATCCGTTTTAGTGCTGTCACAGAGAGGGACTATTACCTCTGGGATTTTAGCTTTGGCAGCTGTGGGCTCCCTTGGTACAGGTTCCACCCCAGGAGAGGTCTCTCCCACCACAGGAATGGTATCCTTGGTGGCAGGGTGGGGAAGGGATACTTTGAGACCCTTCTTAACTGTTGGGGGAGGAGGATCCTGAGGATTCAGGGCTCCTTCTCTTCTTTGCTTTTTCATTTCACTTGAAATAAGAGGAAGCAATTCCTCGGGGATACCCAGCATGGATGCATGGGTCCTAAACTATACATCAGCCCAACCTGAGGCCTCTAGGTCATTACCTATAAGAGAGTCTACAGGTAAGCTAGGTGATACCACTACCTGCTTTGGGCAAGTAACTCCACCCCAACTAAGTTGCATTACAGCTAAGGGGAGAGACTGAGTGGAGTTATTGACATCCGTAACCTGGTACTTCTGTCCAAGGAGGTGTTGTGCAGGTGAGACCAGGTTTTCAGGCACTAAAGTGAAACTGGCACCTGTGTCCCTGAAGGCCTGGGCCTCAACACCATTTATCACAATTGACTGGTTGTACTTGTCCATGTTAAGGGGACAGGCAGGCAAGGTGGCAAGGTCGATGCCACCAGGTGTGACAGAAACTGTCTTAGTGGTTTCTATACCTCCCCAGTTTTTATAACGGACCCAAAAGTGAACCCAACTACACCTTTTGTTTGACTATTGCCAGTAGTCCCACCACTATTTCTACTGCTGCTAGGAGCACTAGAGTTTGAAGACGATGTATTAGTGGTGGTAGGCTCAAGGTCTTTACCTGGGCAGGACTTACCCCCTGGCCTATGGCCTTTACCTCTGCACACATAGCACCAGGGCTTTTTATTGTGTGTAGAGTGGGAAGAATAGGAAGATGACTTATCCCCACCCCCAGAGGAGTGTTATGGACCTGAAGAAGGATCTTTATGCTTATTTTTATCCCCATGCTTATCTTGAGATTTGTCACCATCTTTCTTCTTTTCCTTGTCACCACATGTATGAGCTTTTCTGCTCACCCTTGTTCTGACCCATTTGTCTGCCTTCTTACCAAATTCTTGGGGAGAGGTCTGATCTGAGTCCACTGGGTACTGGTGTAACAAATCAGACACACAACTATTCAGTATATGCTTTCTCAAAATCAGATTATACAGACCCTGGTAATCAGACACTTCACTGTCATGGAACCAACCTTCTAAAGCTTTGATAGATCAGTCTACAAAGTGTACTCAATCTTGTGAAGATTCCTTCTTGGTTTCCCTGAACTCGATTCTGTATTGCTCTGTAGTGAGCCCAAAACCATCAATGAGTGCATTTTTGAAAATGGTGTAATTGTCTGAGCCCTTCTCCACTGGTGCCTGGCAGCTTTGGGAGGGAGGGGGATGGGCGGGAAGCACACACACACACACATTCTTTCACACACAGACACGCACGCACACACGCACATCCATTAACAACACTCATAACATTCAAACATGCACGCACGCACCAAACATTCATTTTAAAAGTTCACACACACTCATTCTTTCACACACACATGCACGCACATCCATTAACAACACTCATACCATTCAAACATGCACGCACACACCAAACATTCATTTTAAAACATCACACACACACTTACCTTCAGCCTCGAGGTCCCAGAAGGGCTGGGACTGCTGCCTTTCCTCAATGGCTGACCCAAGGTCAGTCAATGAGGCAAGGCAGCAGTTCCAGCTTCGTCACAGAGTGGGATGGGGTCAGTGAGACTGATGACCCCACTCTGTGGCGAAGTGTTACTGATTGACACTCCCCCTGGGTGCTTCAGGGCTTAAACCTGAAGCGCCCAAGGCGAGTGTCAATGGGTGACGCTGTCCTCGTCACCCAGGGGAGGGCCCCGAGGCACCTTTGCTAAGCCGAGGAGGTCACGTCCATAGGAGCTGTGACCTCCTCAGCCCAGCAAAGTTCAGCTCAAGCAGCCAGGAGTCTGCACAAATTGCGCTTGTCACACTCCTGGCTGTCTGTGCTGAAAATAAAGAGTGTCTGTTAGGCTGACCTTTGTTCAGCCTGACAGACTCTTCATGAGGGGCAAAAGGTGGAGGGTGTGGCCCCTCCGCCCTAAAGGACGGGCCAGCCTGTCCTCCTCCCTAACAGTGAGGAGTCTGTACCTCCCTTTGTCAGAGAAGGACAACAAAGGATAGCAACCCACTGGTTTTGAGGGACCTTTTGAACCTTAGAGGCCCTCTCAAGTGCAGCAAATGACTTTTGGATATCATCCCCCACCTTGAATGGGGGAACAATCTTATGTAAATGTCTGGAGTTTATGTTGCCCTCCCTGACCTCATAACTTCTGAAACTGTCAATGCTGCCGCCATGGGGAACTAACCCCAAACTCTGTCTTTCCTTTTCTATAGCTAAGGCTTCCCTATCTAGGGCCAGCTGTTGCTGTTTCAGCCTCAGTCTAGCCTCTTCCAATCTGAGCTTTCTGAGCTCCCTATCTAGGGAGTTATCCTCAGGATTGGATGTGTGAGACCCTTCAGAGACTGAGGTAATATGGGAATGAGCAAAAGTGGATCTCTCCCTAAGTTGTGTAACCCTAGTGACCTGGCCTCTAGGTGTGAAGGAAGCTCTACTTGTGTGTGACCCCCTCCCACTACCAGCTACACTAGAAGGTTTGTTAGTGGAAAGATTGTGGGAAGGACACTCCCCTGCATCTTCAGGACCTTCTCCTGATTCTACCTGGTCAGAATCCTCCTCTGCCTCCCCTACCTGGTGACCAGACTGTTCTTGGTCATCCTGGAGAAGGAGATTTAAAAGGAAATATTTGTTAGGGTTCTTCCCAATCCCTAGGCTTCTCTCCAAGCAAAGGCCTCTCAAACCTTTAAAGTGTAGGTTCTAAGTAATTTTAACAACCCTAGGGGTGGCCTCAGAGGAAGACATAGTGATAGAAAAGTTAAAGTAATGTGAAAGGGAAGAAAATACCTACTTTATCTAACTTTAAGACTTTTAGAATGGAAGTGCAATTACTAGGTATACTTTTGTATAGTCCAAAGAACAGAGTACACTTTCCTGTGGAAAGCACTAGTGACAGAGTGATAAGGCTATTGCAAGTACTTATCCCACCGCTGCACCGCCAATGTAGGAGGTTAGCCTGGTTTGTAGTGGGTACGAAAGGTACTCATACCTTATACCAGGTCCGGTTATCCCTTATTAGTGAAATGTAGTCAGTATATAAATGCCAGGCTGTCTAGAGGTAATTTTAGGCAGAGCAGCCAAGGCTGAACTAGGAGACATGGAAAGCTCTTGCAATACCACTGTAGTCACACAGTACTTAGGCACATGAAAGACAATACTCAGTGTTACAAAAATAAAGGTACTTTATTTTATCCACACAATGCCACAAATACTTTGTAGGCTATACTCCCTTAGGAGGTAAGTAAATCACACAATATATATACACTAGTAACCAGAAACAGATAGGTTCACAGTAGGAAAACAGTGCAAATAGTGAAAATCACCATAGGTTGCAATGGGCCTGGGGGAACACAAACCATACACTAAAGTAGTGGAATGCGAAAGTCGGTTTCCCACCTAGGCAAGTGTAGTGTGTAGGGGGCGCGGGGAGTGTATGAAAGCACCAAAGTTAAGTAAAGTACCCCACCCCAGAGCCCAGGAAAGCAGGAGTAAAACATAGCAAGTTTCCTAAAACACACTTGAAGTCGTGATAGAAGATAATGCAATAACCATAAGAGACTGCAAGACACCAATGATAGATTCCTGGACCTGAAGACCTGTGGAAGAAGGAGACCAAGTCCAAGAAGCACAGAAGAGTCCAGGGAGAACAGGAGCCCATGCTAACCCGGATGAAGGTGCAAAAGTGGAACCACTGGTGAGAAGACAAAATCAGTATTGCACTAAAGACGATAGATGCAGGTTCCTGGTTGGTGCAGATGGTGTCCTCCGCTGGATGGATGAACGCAGTCTGGTTTGCGTCGCTGGATTCCCCCAACAAGCCTTGGCACACGCAAAGCTTGGGGTTAGCGGAAAATGGGTCTGCCCGGGACCAAGGGGGATCTGTTGGCCTCTACCCAGGAGGGGAGAGACAGAGGGGGCTCTCAGCTACTCAGAGAGCCCTCAGAAAATCAGACAGCATGCACAGGAGTCCCACAATACAGGGACAAAGAAGGTGCAAATGGAGGCCCACGCAGCAAGACACAAAGGAGAACCACTCAGGAAGCTGTGCATCGCAGGATTGAGTGCTGCGGGCCTAAGCTGAGCTGTGCATGAAGAGCTTCTTGGAAGGTCGCACAAAATCCTTAGCAACTGTAAGTCACTTGGTGCAAAGGGGGACTGTCCTGCATAGGGAGGCAACCTCTTAACTACACCAGAGTTGGACAGCTGGACGGGGGGATGGCCCAAGTTACTTTAGTCCAACACCCGTGTTTCTGGATCCACACCTGTCATCTGGAGGGGTGGTCCAACCCACCAGTCATCGCTACAGAGAGGTGCCTGCAGAAGCAGGGAACTTACTCTGTCACTCCACAGGAGAGTCCTGCAGTTCTTCTGGTGTAAGCTGAAGACAGGTAGTCCTCAGAGGATGTTGCAGTTGCTGACAGGAGCTGAATTTACAAGGTTGCAGAAGTCGTCTTTGCTTCTTTGTTGCTGTTTTGCAGAGTTCCTGGAGCAGTCAGCGATTGACCCGTTGGTTGAAGATGAAGTAAAGGATGCAGAGGATTCCTGCTGAAGTCTTGCAATCCAAATCTGAAGAAACACCCAGAGGAGAGACCCTAAATAGCCCTGAGAGGGGGATTGGTCACCTAACCAGGTAAGCACCTATCAGGAGGGGTCTCTGACGTCACCTGCTAGCACTGGCCACTCAGATGCTCCTAGGGTTTCCTGACCATCCTTAAAACAAGATGGCAGAACTCAGGGACACTCTAGAGGAGCTCTGGGCACCACCCCTGGGGTGGTGATGGACAGGGGAGTGGCCACTCCCCTTTCCTTTGTCCAGTTTCACGCCAGAGCAGGGACTGAGGGTCCCTGAACTGGTGTAGACTGAATTATGTAAGGAGGGCACCATCTGTGCCCTTCAAAGAATTTCCAGAGGCTCTGGGATGATACCTCTCCCATGCCTATAACACCTATTTCCAAAGGGAGAGGGTGTAACACCCCTCTCCTAAAGGAAATGCATTGTTCTGCCTTCCTGGGATTGAGCTGCTCAAGCCCCAGGAGGGCAGAAACATGTCTGTGAGGTGGCAGCAGCTGGGACTGTAGTGAAAACCTCAGAAGGCTGGTATAGCAGTACGGGGGGGCCATTGTAGAGCAGCCAGAGTGCATGGGATTGTGCAAACCAATACTGGAATCAGTATTGGGGTACAATTCCCAGTTGTTGGACACCTTACTTGGCCATATTCGGAGTAACGATTGTGAAGTTACATATATGTATTGACCTATATGTAGTGCACACTTATAATGGCATCCCCGCACTCACAAAGTCTGGGAAAATGTGCCTGGACAATGTGGGGGCACCTCTGTTAGTGCAGGGGTGCCCTCGCACACAGGTACTATGCACCTAGCCTTCAGGGCCTGAATGTTAGACATACAGATGACTTATAAGTGACCTGGTGCAGTGAAAATGGCTGTGAAATAGTGCTTATACTGTTTCACTCAGGCTGCAATGGCAGACCTGAAGATGTATTTGTATGAGCTCCTTATGGGTGGCACAAGAGTGCTGCAGCCCATAAGGATCTTCTGGAACCCCAATGCCCTGGGTACCTACTTACCATATAATAGGGACTTATGAGGGGGGTTCAGTATACCAATTTGGAGAGGAATACTGGGTTACCAGTATGTAAGTACAAATTTGGAATCAGAGAGAGCATAAGCACTGGAGTTCTGGTTAGCAGGACTCCAGTGACACATTTAAGCATACTGACAAAAACAGTGAAACAGACTGGTAAGAAGGCCAAAACTGATGAGCACTGGGGTCCTCACTAGCAGGATCCCAGTGACACAGTAAAAACACACTGACAAACAGGCCAACATGGGGGTAACCTTGTTAGAAAGAGGCTACCTTCTCACAGGAAACAGTTTGAGGATGTTTGGAAAGGACTGACTCTCTCTGGGTAATGGAGTGGATCCTCGCTGTGTCAAAAGTGAGCTCCCCTAAAGTTAAAAAGTCTCTCCAAAATTAGAAAAGACCATGGAGCCTTGATAGGTCCTCAGAGTGGCCTCACCCACCTAAAATGGATCAATATCCAATAAAAATTGTAGACACTCATCAGGTTTGCAACTATTCCTGATTTTCCTATGGAAGGTGCTAAGTCATCTCGATTAATTTATACAGTTCCGTTGGGAAATAGCAATTTATATGACAATTGAGACTTTGAGGTTCTTCCCAAGGTACACTTGATGATTCTAATAGTTCTGATGAGAATTCAATAATAGTTGTCGCCCATCCGTTAGCTGGAACAAATATTGCTACATTCAAGTATAATTAAGTTACAATCTCTGTCCTCAATACAATAAGACATTCTCTAACACATGAGCAACCTAAGATATAATTCAGGTCAAAGGAAACATAATGAATTGGCATTTCTCACTATTACAGAGAAAATTAATCTTCAGGCCTAGTCTGCCTTACAAAGCCTAACTACATAATTCTAATTACGAAACACTTATGCCAATGTGTACCATGTAATGAATACATATATGAAAATAAAATCATTTTATTGTGATCATTATTAATGTGTAACATTAGAAAACATGCATTTATTTCTCTTCACACGCATATAACTCCATGTTGATGAATTCATATAAATCATCATACTACTCATAATATACTTTCCATGTCTACTATATTTCTAAACTAATATGTTTAATTAGAATTCATGTTAGTAGTTCATTAAATATATTTGCACAACATCTGTCATGGTAATACACGATGCTCATACATATGGAGGGCACAAGGGGCCAGAAGTAAGTAGGTAAAATTTTGCGAATCGGAAATAGCTACTCCATGCGAATCGCTATTTCCGACTCGCAAAACCAAATGCAAGAAAGACTTGCAATACCAAATTGCGAATCGCAGAGGTGTCGCACCGCATTTTGCGACCTCCGTTTTTAGCGATGTCGCAATTTGCGACCTCGCTAAAAGCGAGCTCGCAATTTGCGCGAAGGGTGTGGTCCGATGTCGCAAATTGCGACTGCCTCGGAAATTGCCTGCAGGTGCAACATAACAGTTGGGAAACCCACTTCCTGGCTCTTGGTGATGACATCAGAACCAGGAAGTCACCAAATAGAACTGGGAGGAGGGAGGACCACACCCATCCCAAACTGCTGAGCCACACCCAGGGGAGAGGAGCTGAAGCAACCATGGAGGAGACAGGCAGTGCTGGCAGGAGGAGAAAACTGAAATTCTCAGACAAGGAGTTGGAGGTCCTTACAGAAGAGTGCTGCCTGCACCATGACAAACTCTTCTGCAAGGCAGCAACAAGTGTCCCTGACACTCAGAAGAAAAGAATATGGCAACAAATACAAGAAAAAATCAATGCCATTGGGGTAAGCCACCGCACCCTAGAGGAAATCCGCAAAAAAGCTGGTATGACCTGCGCTCCAGGACCAAGGAGAGGGTTGCTGAGCGCATGAGGGAGATGAGGGGCACCGGAGGAGGCCCATCCACCGTACCACCACTCACAGCCCTGGAAACCATGGTGGAGACGACACTGGAGCCAGAGGCTGTACTGGGCATGGGAGAAGTGGACATTTCAGCGCCTGGGACATCAAAAAGTGAGTACCATGAGATATGCTTTGACACCCACAAATGCAATATACACACCATCCCAGTACACAGCAGCAGGCACCACCAGACTAGTTCCATTCCAGTCTAGCAACCTCTAGAATAGTGCATTATGGGCACCGTAGTACAGTGGTTCAAATATAGGCAAATGTTTACTGTGTGGCATAAAACAGATGTGCAAGACTGACAGTGTATCCCCTATGTCCCACAGGTCTCCCACAAGGCACCCCCAGCAGCAAACACATGCAGGGAGAGGTACATGGGCCAGACCCACAGCAGGAGGCTGCCAGTGACACAGCAGGGCCCAGCAGAATACCACCAGAGTCCATGGAAGATCCAACGCAGGACATGGAGGCAGCAGGGGTTGCACCAGGGCCCAGCCCCACAGAGAGGCGCACAGAGCCAGCAGCTGGAGCAGTGCACAGACGCCAGCGCAGAGTGCAGTCTGTGCCCCGGAATGATGTCGCAGATGTAGAGTTTGGGGGACTAGAGGCATCACTGGTTCAGGGTCAGCGCCTGCAAAACAGACACTTGTGGTCAATAAATAGGAATCTCAATAGACTGCAGACCACTATGACCCATGGGATGGCAAATGTGGACAGTCAGTTCCAACACATGAACCAACATCTGGGGAACTTGACACAGGCCATTGAACATTTGGTCACTGAACTTGTGGCAGACAGGGCACAGACAAGGCGCAGGGGCCGCAACTCTGCCGCCAGGTTTGACAGACTGGCAGCATCCATTGGGCACCTTGCTACCAACACCACATGCCTGTCAGGGCATACTGTCAGCCTGCAGGTTGAACTATTTCATTTTGCAGGGGATGTGGCACGGGGACTTGGCCGCATCAGCCATGCGGTAGACCTAATGGAGACCAGGCAGGCTGCAAGGGGCACAGGGGATACCCCGCAGGACAGCAAGGAGGGCTCGACCATTAGCAATGTGTCTGCCAATGATTTTGGTGTGCTGCGGAGTAGCAGTGCACGGCAGGGGCCAGGGGACCCACCAGGAATGAGCCATGGTGGCCGCAGTAGGAGGAGGGTGTGAGCCACAAAAATGTACTCTTAATAAGGCACATGAAATTAATGTGTCTTATATGACTTTTGACAATTCAAGACTGTGGCATACAGCACTATTCTATTTTTTTCATAGTTTAGAAATAAAAAGGTTTTGTTTGTGTGACTACACAACGTGGCTATGTGTGTCTGACATTAGTGAGTGTGGTCTTGGTTGCCACGTACCTGCCAAAGTATTGGGTTGCAATGTGGTTCCGTCTCTGCCCTCATTTGCGATGCTTCTATCCCCAGGCTGTTGATGTGGTAGCTCTTGCTCCTCATCCTCCATGTCTGTGTCTTCGGGGGTGAGATGTAGCCCACGTCTGGTGGCAATGTTGTGTAGGATGGCACAGGCAGCAACTATCTTGCATGCTGTTTCTAGGGCATACTGGAGTGCACCTCCACTTTTGTGGAGGAATCAGAATCTTGCCTTTAACAAGCCAAAGGTCCTCTCCACTACAGTTCTGGTCTGCCGATGTGCACTTCTATATCGCCTCTCGTTCTGATTGCCAGGTGTTATGTACGGGGTGAGTATCCATGGTCTCAGGACATATGCACTGTCACCTGTTTGACATAAAAGGCAAATTTAGCAGGGCATCTCAGGGTTACACAGTGACCTGTATGTATGGCTTCAGTCAGCAATACCTAATAGATATCCGTCTCCAAACTCCACATGTTCTAGGCGTTGGTGTATCCCACTGTGCCTGAATATGTATGAGTCATGTGTACTCCCTGGATATTTAGCTACAATGTCAGTAATGACATTATGGGCATCACATACCACCTGGATGTTTAGTGAGTGGGTACATTTCCTATTGCGGAACACATATTCCATATTTGCAGGAGAGCAAATTAGTATATGTGTCCCGTCCACACACCCTATTACATGGGGGAAGTTGGCATGGGGGAAGTTGGCAATTCTGTAGAAGTCCAACTTCGTACTGTTAATTTCTGCCTCATTCCTGGGTAGGTATATATATCTGGACATGTGTGTGAGTATGGCATCTGAAACATCTGAAGAATCGTGAGAGTGCACTTTGGGATACCCCACCTGCCACAGCAATCACCCCCTGATAGCTACCTGAGGCCAAGAGGTGCAGTGAGCATAGCACTTGCACATGTGTAGGGACGGCGCTGCCGGGCATTGTCTGTTGTTCAAGCTGAAGATTCAGTAGTTCAATTAATTCAAAGATTACAGCACTGCTCAGTCTATATTTGTCATATATCTCCTCCTCAGTTTGTTGAAATAGTGTCTGTCTGGTTCGGTATATCCTCTCCTGTCTCTGCCTCCTCCCCCTCTGCTGGGCGGCCTGGACTCTCCTCCTCCATGCTATCACGTACAGTTCAGCCATTTTGAGTCACCCAGATGCCTTCTGGGTCTCCTTTTATACTTTGGTTCTCGTTACCACCTGCTCTGAATCAGTGGTAATCTGGATTTGCAAAAAGGGCTTTTTGCGACTAGTCGCAATTTGCGACTGGCTTTTGCATATGGTTTGCGACTCGCAATTTGCGACTTCCTATTTGCGGGTCGCAAAATCAGGTTGCAATTTTTGCGAGTCGGTGCTGTATTGCATCGCTATTTGCATTTCGGAAATGGGATTTTTGCGTCCCATTTCGAATTTTGCGAAGTCGCAAATAGCGATTCGGGCCATTTGCGACTCGCAAAACTTTGCTGCATCTGGCCCAAGGTCCTCTATATTCCAAACATGCACATTTTTACATTTCATGTTAATGTTCTCTGTTAGGCTTTAAATGAAGATTTTTAAAATGCCATGTGCTAACTTCTATGCCACTAATGTATTAGTGAAATGTAATCTCTATCAATCCCTCCTCTGATGGCAATCTATGTCATCAAACTCTCATGTACAATGAGACAGCTCAAAGCCTTGTTGTATGATCACGCATAGGTCTAGGTCTATTTTCTCATATTCTTCATTTGAATTTCTTCTCTTCTCTGTTTATTCTTTGTTCTTTGTACCTTCCAGAAATTATATGCTTTGTTAAATCCAAGAGCACAAATTATGCACACAGTCACAACCGGTAGAGGTTTGAGGATCATTCTCACAAATCCATTCCCTAAATCTCCAACCCACGATCCTACTCTTGAGAATCCTTCACCCATTGACTTCCAAATATTTCTCGGTTTCAGGTCATTTAAGTAATTTCTCAGACTTGGCAGATTAGAAATGTATATTCTCATCTTCTTACTATTGTCAGGTATGTAGGTGCAACAATGTTGCACCTTTAAAACTCAACAAACTCTGCCTTCCTTTGCTAAAAGGATGTCTAACGCAAGGCGATTCTGCAAAACCAGTCATCTTCCGCAACCATTTCAGTGTCTATTAGGAGCATTGCACCTGAAAATCAGTCCACATCTTATCTACAATGATTAATAACTTCCTTATCTTAATATCATTCAAGATCACACCCACTGATGGAATAAAGGCTCCAAATATATCTCCGGTAATCTCTGAACCACTTGCTCCTCTCTAGGTTCTTGCCTCATCCATACTAAGTTGTCAAAACTGTATACTTGCTAGATTTTCAGAAAAAAACATCCCTAAATAACATGTGCCATACCAACCTTTCGGTAACCTGTAATAATCATTTTTCCCACAAATATAATATACACCAAGCACAGCGGGGTCTTGCCCATTCAACATGAAATCCCACACACTCTTAATCAAAAACACATGTCTGCATTCACTAGTCCCTACAAATTTATCGTCAGTTTTTGACTATGGCCTATATATACAAAGCTTCCCTACATGTTGCCAATCTAAAGCAAAGTGCCCTTGTGTATCAGGCGTATTGTGAGTGGAATCCCTTTTGTAATCATGTGAAACTATGCCCTTATCTATCTTTTCTTTTATTGCTTTTCTTCTGTCATCAACTAGATTAATCAACTCATTCTCTGGTTGTGTGGGAATACATGTTAAGTTGTTCCAGTTTGCATATGTTGTGCCAAAAGTTAGTGTAGGTTCAAAGAATCCTCCAACTATATCTATGTTCTTAGTCTTTGCAATGGTGCTCAAATGGCGATCAATGGGAACAAAAGAGAAAATGAGATAAAAGTTAGAAAAAAAATACTACATGTATTCTTGTTTATACAGGTGTGTTAGCAATGGGCTACAACTGATGCCTTAAATGAATGGTAAACTGTGATAAGTGATCCCCTCCTGCATTGATGATGGAATCTGGGTGTATGCATAACAGTCACGAATGTTCAATGTATCCACATACTCATGCAGCAGACTATAATAGACATTAGAGTATATGTCTCCCTTTGTGTCATCTAAATGAAGCAATCTTTCATCCTCATGAAATTTATCCAGCTTATATAATGTAATTCCCTTCACTGGAGTTGATGTGATTTGCACATTTTCTTTCACTGAAATACTCAAACTTACAACCAATAAAATACTCATGATCACACATACTATTGCTAAACCAATGCATATATATTTACATTTGCTTCATTTACACTGTACTGGGTTCATGGCTTCTGTAGAATCAGAGAGATAAAAAAAGAAAAAAAAGAAAAATTTAAAGCAAGCAAGCAACATCAAAATTCAAGCAGTCTTTTAATAGTCTCCTTGCACTTATTTGGAACGATTCTTGATCTCTAGAAAGTTTATCAAGTTTTGACTCAAAGTTCTCAAAGTTTAAAAAGTTTGTCTTTCACAAATCACAGTTGGATGATCACTGATTATCACTTCCAGTATGTAATGCCTCTTTTGATCAATTGGCAAGTTTATTTCAAAACTCAGTTCAAATGCAATTTCAAGTTCCAAAATGTTTAACTGAATTCTCGTGGTCAAAAAAGAAGGCTGTAAACTAATTCTCCCATTCATTTCCAATAAGATAAATCCATTCAGTTGGCTAGTATATGCGACTAGGCACTCATTTCCTTTTGGTTCTCCTTATGGCACAAATTTTGCTTTCACTTTGATTACATTTTTCAGCTGCCTCTGTTATAGTTTGGAGCTTATAGATGAGGCATCGGTGTGGGACATTGGCCCCCTTTTACAGTGCTCTTTTTAGGTGTACCTGAATTCTCAGGATTTTCCGTGTTGCCAGGAGTCAGATGGATTTGTCTTCACTCACATGTGCCTTTATCTGCAATAGGAACAGTTGCATTTTCACCATCTTGTTCGAGCTCTGCTTCAGCCACTTGTCCACCCTGACAGCTTGGCTGATCTGAACCCCTTCACTTTCTGTATTCACTCCTAAGGGATGAGACTCTGGCCCTCATTATGACATTGGCGGTAAATCCCACTCACCGCCATGCTGACTGCCGCCAACATACTACAGCCACAGACACAACTCTGCCACACCAAAAGTTAGTGATAAACTGGCGATACCAAAACCCACACCGTTACGCCAACAGAACAACGCCCACAACATTATGATCCACGAATCACCACGGCAGACATTCAATGGCAGTAAACCATTGGCGGTACATACAACCGCTCTCAAAATACACACACTCAAACAAAACAACACCACATTGGACAATTCAAACTACACACACCTGACACACATACAGACACCACACCGCACCACTATAAAACACACACCCACACTACCCACAACTTTTTATGTATACAATTAATTGCCAACAGAGAGAGACAGCAAGAGCACCCACACATCAAGAGCCACATACCACCATCACCTCTACACTACCCACGCACTTCACAACACACACACCAACACATTACCCTACACACCCTTACTCACACTACTCGCACAACACCCAGGGCACCACAACGACACCCCAGATTCTCTGAGAAGGAGCGGAGGGTCATGGTGGAGGAAATCAGCTATTTGGATCACAGGTGCAGCAGATATCCATTGCTAGGAAGATGGAGCTATGGCGGAGAATCGTGGACAGGGTCAATGCCGTGGGACAGTACCCCAGAACAAGGGATGACATCAGGAAGAGGTGGAACGACCTACGGGAGAAGGTACGTTCTGTGGTAGCAAGACACCAACTAGCTGTACAGAGGACTGGCGGTGGACCCCCACCTCCTCCCCAACAACTAACAACATGGGAGGAGCAAGTCTTGGCAATCATGCATCCCGAGGGCCTGGCAGGAGTAGGAGAAGGACTGGACTCTGGTAAGTCAACTCTATACTATTTCTATCACCCCCCCACCTGCATGTCATCACATACCCCCACCCTCACTCCCATCACTCCACCACCTCCCACACACCCCACCATCACGTCTCACCCATCCCAATCTGAAGCCCTACATGCACCACCAATGCATGGACACCACTCACAAGCCTGCATGGACACCTATCACTAAAGCATGCACACCAGAGGGAAACAGCTAGCCTACCAAATAACAACTCACACAAGGCAAAGCTGCCAGGGAAATAACAACCATAGAGGGCAACCCACCCATGCAGAATAGGTCACACACAGAAACAATAGCACTGCATTTACATCCCCACAGATATCCCTGCCAATGTCACCGGAGAAGAGGTACCAGCAACATCCGCCCCCCCACAGAAGAGGCCCACAGTGATGACAGCAGCTCTGCTCGCCTGGATTTGGATGACCAACCTGGCCCATCACGGACCTCCGGACAGTCAGTTACCCAGCCACAGTCACATACCACCACAGAGCCTCCCCCTTAGGAAACACCACCACAGCATCCACCCAGAGGGCCCATACCTTTGTGCCCAGGACATGTCAATCAGCAGTGTGTCCACCTCTACAGGGACCCCAGGGCACCCCTCATACCCAAGACAATCAGGGACCTGGGGTCAGTGGCAGTGGGCACACGGTTCAGGGGACAGAGGCATAAGACAACAGGGAAGCTGGGAGGACTGCTGTGCGTCAGGGGGAGGACAGGCCCAGGGAACGACTCCCCAGGAGGCACTCACTGCGATCCTGGGAGCATACCAACATTCCCAGGATACACTGGGCCAGATTATGGACAAGTTGCAGGAGAACATGCAGCAGCAGAAGGGACAGTACCTGGGGATCAGGGAGGACTTGAAGTCCATTACCACCACACTAGTCTCCATTGCAGGGGTGCTGGCAGACATGGCCAACATTATGAGAGAGGCAGTGTCACACCAGCGGGTCCCTGCCACTAGCCAGACAACTGAACAGCCCTCCACCTCCGCTGCCGCTAGTGGACAGGAGGCCCCGCCACAGGACCAACAGGCCACCAGCACCCCTCCCTCTGCAGAAGGAGAACCACCCTACAAACGTCCCCTGTGATCCAGGCAGAAGCCAGAGACTATTGCCAAGACCCCGCCAGGAAATAAGACTCTCCTGAGTGTCACCCTTGTGTCCCACTCTGTCACCCTTTCCACCTTGAACTGCCATTGCTCCCCTTCCTATGTCCCCTTGGACAAGGCACCTGTGGTACAAATAGACTGGACTCTACCTCGGACTTTCCTCCATCATCAACCCAGCCCATTGCACTTGCTCCTCTACTGCTTAGCACATAAATAAACACCCTTTGAAAAAAAAAGTATGGAGTGTGTCAAATGATTTAAGCATGTATTCATTTAACAAGTTTTAAACATTGCAATTCAACTGTACAGTAATGTATACATAGGAAAGATATGTAGTTGGCTGGAGTGAACACACCAGGAGCAATAGTGGGGCACCAACATCAAATAGAGATGCCAAAGGGTACAGTGAGTGGCCATAAAAGTAGGAAGTCACAGCCTGCCAGTGACAATGGCAAACATTGAACTGTCAATGAGATGTGAAGCTATACTGTCTTACCTGTGTATCATTGGAAGTACTGACAGATCACTGCAGTTCTGTTGTCCTCATTCTCTGTCTCCTCATCTTCACTGTCCACAGGGTCCACTGCTGCCACAGGGGCATCTCCAGCCTTCTCCTCCTACAGAAAAGGCACATGGGGGCTCATTCTGAGCCCGGCGGGCGGCGGGAGCCGCCCGCCTGGAGGGAGCCGCCAAATGACCGCACCGCGGTCAAAAGACCGCGGCGGCCATTCAGACATTTCCTCTGGGCCGGCGGGCGCTCTCCAAAAGAGCGCCCGCCGGCCCAGAGGAAATGCCCCTGCAACGAGGACGCCGGCTCAGAATTGAGCCGGCGTAGTTGCAGGGGTGCGACGGGTGCAGTTTGCACCCGTCGCGTATTTCAGTGTCTGCATTGCAGACACTGAAATACACAGTGGGGCCCTCTTACGGGGGCCCCTGCAGTGCCCATGCCATTGGCATGGGCAATGCAGGGGCCCCCAGGGGCCCCGCGGCACCCCCTACCGCCATCCTGTTCCTGGCGGGCGAACCGCCAGGAACAGGATGGCGGTAGGGGGTGTCAGAATCCCCCATGGCGGCGCAGCAAGCTGCGCCGCCATGGGGGATTCCAAGGGCAGCGGAAAACCGGCGGGAGACCGCCGGTTTTCCTTGTCTGACCGCGGCCGAACCGCCGCGGTCAGAATGCCCTGCGGGGCACCGCCGGTCTGTCGGCGGTGCTCCCGCCGACCCTGGCCCCGGCGGTCTGAGACCGCCGGGGTCAGAATGACCCCCATGGTGTCTCAAGGCAAAGTTGTGCAACATACAGCATGCCGTAATAATCTGGCAGACCTTCATGGGTGAGTAGCACAGGGATACACCTGTTAGATGGAAGCACCGATCCAGGCAGAAGCCAGAGACTATTGCCAAGACCCCGCCAGGAAATAAGACTCTCCTGAGTGTCACCCTTGTGTCCCACTCTGTCACCCTTTCCACCTTGAACTGCCATTGCTCCCCTTCCTATGTCCCCTTGGACAAGGCACCTGTGGTACAAATAGACTGGACTCTACCTCGGACTTTCCTCCATCATCAACCCAGCCCATTGCACTTGCTCCTCTACTGCTTAGCACATAAATAAACACCCTTTGAAAAAAAAAGTATGGAGTGTGTCAAATGATTTAAGCATGTATTCATTTAACAAGTTTTAAACATTGCAATTCAACTGTACAGTAATGTATACATAGGAAAGATATGTAGTTGGCTGGAGTGAACACACCAGGAGCAATAGTGGGGCACCAACATCTGCAAATAGAGATGCCAAAGGGTACAGTGAGTGGCCATAAAAGTAGGAAGTCACAGCCTGCCAGTGACAATGGCAAACATTGAACTGTCAATGAGATGTGAAGCTATACTGTCTTACCTGTGTATCATTGGAAGTACTGACAGATCACTGCAGTTCTGTTGTCCTCATTCTCTGTCTCCTCATCTTCACTGTCCACAGGGTCCACTGCTGCCACAGGGGCATCTCCAGCCTTCTCCTCCTACAGAAAAGGCACATGGGGGCTCATTCTGAGCCCGGCGGGCGGCGGGAGCCGCCCGCCTGGAGGGAGCCGCCAAATGACCGCACCGCGGTCAAAAGACCGCGGCGGCTATTCAGACATTTCCTCTGGGCCGGCGGGCGCTCTCCAAAAGAGCGCCCGCCGGCCCAGAGGAAATGCCCCTGCAACGAGGACGCCGGCTCAGAATTGAGCCGGCGTAGTTGCAGGGGTGCGACGGGTGCAGTTTGCACCCGTCGCGTATTTCAGTGTCTGCATTGCAGACACTGAAATACACAGTGGGGCCCTCTTACGGGGGCCCCTGCAGTGCCCATGCCATTGGCATGGGCACTGCAGGGGCCCCCAGGGGCCCCGCGGCACCCCCTACCGCCATCCTGTTCCTGGCGGGCGAACCGCCAGGAACAGGATGGCAGTAGGGGGTGTCAGAATCCCCCATGGCGGCGCAGCAAGCTGCGCCGCCATGGGGGATTCCAAGGGCAGCGGAAAACCGGCGGGAGACCGCCGGTTTTCCTTGTCTGACCGCGGCCGAACCGCCGCGGTCAGAATGCCCTGCGGGGCACCGCCGGTCTGTCGGCGGTGCTCCCGCCGACCCTGGCCCCGGCGGTCTGAGACCGCCGGGGTCAGAATGACCCCCATGGTGTCTCAAGGCAAAGTTGTGCAACATACAGCATGCCGTAATAATCTGGCAGACCTTCATGGGTGAGTAGCACAGGGATACACCTGTTAGATGGAAGCACCGAAACCTCGTCTTCAGGAGCCAAATGTACGTTCAATTATCCTTCTTGTTCGCCCATGGTCCTCGTTGTAATGTTCCTCTGCCCTTGTCCAGGCATTCCTCACAGGGGTCAGTAGCCATGAGAGGTTGGGGTAATCAGAGTCACCTTCAAATAGCGATGGGCAACTGTTAGCCACACACTAACCGTTATGGCCCACAAAATACCCATACACCAACATCCACTGGGTGCGAACCAGGGCTCATCAATTATCCACACTGTTTGCCTTTGTAGTTAGTTGGCCCATCACATTTGGGATGCTGCTATTCCTCAGGATGAAAGCATCATGCACCGACCCAGTATACTTAGCATTGACATGGGAGATGTACTGGTCCGCCAAAAACACCAGCTGCACATACATCAAGTGATTTTTTTTTTGATTTCTGAAGACCTATTCATTTTGCTGGGGGCAGTGGGGGGACAAATGCTATATGTGTTCCATCAATAGCCCCAATAATGTTGGGGATATGTCCCATTGCATAGAAGTCAGCCTTCACTGTGGCCAAATCCTCCACCTGGGGGAAAACGATGTAGCTGCAAATGTGTTTAATCAGGGCAGACAACACTCTGGTCAGCACTAATGAGAACATTGGCTGTGACATTCCTGCTGCCACACCCACTGTCACTTGGAAAGAACCAGTTGCCAAGAAATGGATCACAAATAGGACTTGCACAAGAGGTGGGATCCCAGTGGGGTGACGGATAGCAGATATCAGGTCAGGCTCCAATTGGGCACATAGTTCTGTGATTGTGGCCCTGTCAAGTCTATAGGTGAGTATTATGTGTCTGTCCTCCATTGTTGCCGTGTCCACCAGGGGTCTGTACACGTGGGGATGTCTCCATCTCCTATTCATCCGCAGCGGTTGCAATCTATGGGGCAAAAGAGTGAGGACCAGGTCATTTGTTGTACATTGTAACCACTACAGTTCAATGCATGATGTGATTTTAATAATTCATTAGTGATGTATGTCCTGAATGTACAATTGTGAACTGTGACGCATTTAAGATCTGTGGCCTGCCCCCCTCCTGAAATAGTGTCCACCTGTCCTGTATGGAAGAACAGGTGGAAGTGAGGTAATTCCGCTGACGTTGTGCGCCGTTACAGGAGGCGGTTGGGAACTGCCGTGCAACTCCTCATTGGTTATCATTGGGCCCTATGGGACACAGTGGCCAATGGTGATGTACATTGGCGGTGAAGGTATGCACCGCCGCAGACGTCACAGCCATTTTCTGTCTGTACACTCACTTGCTACCTGACCATCAACAGGAGAGAACCTACACTGCATGTGCTGCTGTGACCCATGTTTGGAACCTAACATGTCTCATGTAGCTGTGAAAGGGTCCCTGCCTTCACCTTGGCGGAGTTGAAGATACTGGAGGATGGGGTCCTACCCCAGTACGGACTGCTGTGTGGGCTCCAGACCAACAGGTGAGTACACTGCGAGCACGATGCATGCAGCATGGATGCATTGAGTGTTGTGTGTGAAGGCCTCGTGTTGGGGGGGTTGGTGGATGGGCCCTGGGCAGCATACAGCATTTATGCTGGGTCATGTCTGTGTGTAAGGGGAATAGGAATGGGTATGGTGGGCCATGAGTGTAACAGGCAGGACGGTTTGACAAATACCATTTCCTGTGTTTTTCCTCTGCAGGTCAGTGCCCTTCAAAACAAGAGTATATGGCTTGCCATCGCCAGGGAGGTGCGGCAGGAGGAGGACCCACTGTCGGAAATGGTGGGAGGACCTGAGACGCTGGGCACGGAAGATGGCAGAGGCCCAGCTGGGCATGGCCTCCGAATGAGGAAGGGGTGCCCGTCATACCCTGATCCCCCTGATGGCCTGCATACTGGCGGTGGCCTATCCGGAGCTAGATAGGTGCTTGGGGGCATCACAGCAGCCACAAGGGGGTGAGTACAGTGCCCATCCACACTACTTGCGCCTGATGGGTGGTATCCGGTTGGGATATGTGTGCCTATGGGTGCCCCTAGGCCAGGCCTGACATTGCAGTGTAGGTTCTATTTTGGGCAGCATTCTGTTGTGAATTTCCTTCAACCTAGCTAGTAGGCAACCACTATTGGGCAGGGGTGTGTGGGTCCCACGTATGCTGCACTTGGCGGTATGTGTCCCTCCCCATGCCCTGGGGACCAGCATTGTTACTGCCAGTGCATTGCCTAGTGCGTAGGGCTGTTCCCTGTGTGTGAGTGTATGGTGTACGCCAACGGTGGTGTTTGTGCAGCAATTGACCAAATGTATCCTTTGTCTATCCCCCCCTTTTTGTTTTGTCACCCTGTCCTTATGTGCATGAGCATCACTTGGTGGAGGAGCAGTGGCACTTGCGATGGAGGGAGCTGAATGCCACAGGACCCAGGAGGCAGAGTCCACCGACGGTGAGGGCACCAGTGGGATGGAAGGGAGCACCATGGCGGAGACTAGAGGGGATAGTTCGGACACAGATACCTCCTCCGATGGAAGCTCCCTGATGGTGGCAGACACCTCTGTGCCCACCCCAGCTACAGGTACAGCCTCCACCCCCACGTACCAGCACCACCCTCCCAGCAGCCCCTCCCCAAGTTGCCCGTGCCCGCTCACCCAGGAGGGTGGGCATTTCCTTTGCCCCAGGCACCTCAGGCCCTGCCCCAGTGAGCCCTGCTGCCCTGAGTGAGAAGGCTATTGACCTCCTGCGATCCATCTCAGTAGGGCAGTCAATCATTGTGAATGCCATCCAGGGGCTGGCAGCCCAAATGCAACAGACTAATGCATTTCTGGAGGGCATTCACACTGGCTTGGCGGCCTACCAGAGACCAATCCAGGCTCTAGCCTCCTCACTGATGGCAGCCATTGTCCCTGTTTCCACCCTCCCCCCACCAATTTCTTCTACCCCGTCCCATTCCCCTCAACCCCAACCTATCCCCAGCACACAGGCAGACGTGCATGCACACAGGACAACACACAAGAGTGGCACAGGCAAACACAAGCACCACACATCATCCCACAGGCACTCCACAAATACCATCCAGATGCAGACATACCAACATCCACTGCCTCCACTGTGTCCCCCTCCTCCTACTCCTCTACCTCCCTCCCAGTTGCATCTACACTCACACCTGCATGCACTACACCATCATCCACTATCAGCATCACCACCACACCTAGAAGAACACACACCTCACCTGCAGACACTACCCCAACAGCCATGCACACGTCCCCTGTGTCCTCTCCCACTGTGTCTGTGTCCCTCCTCCCAAGGTACACAAATGCAAGCACTCAGACACCCAACAGCCATCCACCTCACAACAGCATCCAGCCCATGCACCTGCACCCAAACACAGCAGACAGGCACCTCCTTCAACCACTTCCTCTTCCTCCACATCAAACCTTCTACCTCTTCCCACCCCAATGTCCCTAAAAAGCTTTTGCTCTCCACCGGTGACCTTTTCCCTACCCATTCTCACCCCATCCTTCACGTCTGGCCAGGGTGTGTAAAACCCGGGCAAGCACCTCAGCCACCGAGTCCACAGCCCAGTAATGTCCCCAGAAACTCCTGGTGGGAAAGGAGCCCGGGCACCAGGCAGCCACATATGAAAGTGTGCCTTCCCCAAGTGCTGCCAAGAAGGGAAAGATGTGACCCCCAGCTGCTGAAAGGAAGGGAAAGATGCCAGCCCCAGCTGCAAAAAAGGAAGGGAAAGATGCTACTCCTAGCTGCTGAAAGGAAGGGAAAGGTGCCACCCCCAGCTGCTGTAAGGAAGGGCAAGGAGGAATCCCAAGCTGCTGCCAGGAAGGGGAAGAGGCCTGCACCAGCAGGCAGAAAGGACAAGGGGCCTGGTGCTGGGACTCAGTCTGAGCCCACACCACCAACCATGGTGGTGCAGCCGTCCGAGGATGCATGGGATGGGCTGGAGCCTCCCCCCACCGCCAGCTCCACCAGCAGCACTGCCACCAGCAGCAGCACCAGTGGGCAGCTGTCTGAGGCTGCAGGGGATGGGCTGGAGCCTCCCCCCACCACCAGCTCCACCAGCAGCACTGCCACAAGCAGCAGCAGCACCAGTGGTCAGCCGTCCGAGGCTGAGGGGGATGGGCATGAGCTTCCCCCCACCACCAGCTGCAACATCACCATCACTACCACTGAGCAGCCGTCACTGCTGGCTGACAGTGTGTATTCCTGCGTCCATGGGCTGTTGTGCGGGCTGCCCCTGCAAATCCTGTGGGTATGACACCCACCTGAGAGACTGTGACCTTGCACTCTCCAAGACTGTCATCACAGGGCACCAGAAGCAGTGGAGATGCCATCCACTTACCTGATCCTCCCCAGGATGAAGATCACAGGGCATCATCACAGGGCACCAGAAGCAGTGGAGATGCCATCCACTCACCTGATCCTCCCCAGGATGAAGATCACAGGGTACAATGCCCCCTCCAGAACCAGTGGAGAAGCCATCCACTCACCCCATCCTCCCCGGGATGAAGATCAAGGGCACAATGCCCCCTCCAGAACCAGTGGTGATGCCATCTACTCACCCCATCCTCCCGAGTTTGAAGATCATAGGGCACGATGCCCCTTCCAGAACCAGTGGAGAAGCCATCCACTCACCCCATCCTCCCCAGGATGAAGATCACAGGGCACAATGCCCCCTCCAGAACCAGTGGAAATGCCATCCACTCACCCCATCCTCCCCAGGATCTAGAGTACAGGGCATGTTGCCCCCTCCAGAGCATGTGGGCTAGTCACCCACTTGAGAGACTGTGGTCTTGCACTCCCCAGGACCAAGCACAGGGCATGTTGCCCCCTCCAGAGCCAGTGGGCAAGTTACCCACTTGAGAGACTGTGGCCTTGCACTTCCCAGGACAGAGCAATGGGCATGTTGTCCCCTCCAGAGCCAGTAGGCAAGTCACCCACTTGGGAGACTGTGGCCTTGCCCTCCCCATCACCAAGCACAGGGCATATTGCCCCCTCCAGAGCCAGTGGGAAGTCACCCACTTGAGAGATTGTGGCCTTGCACTCCCCAGGACAGAGTAATGGGCATGTTTCCATTGCTAGGACCAGTGGATTTGTTCCATCTTCCGGCTGAGGTGCCCCCGTTCCCCGTCCCCCTGAGGTTCCCTTCCTATTTTTGAACTGATGCCCCTGTAGTGTTCCCTCCATGTTGTTGCAGGAGACGAGTGGAGGCTTGGACTTTGTATTGTGGCCCTGTGGCCCACGAACATTGAGGACTGGGCAGTGTCCCTTCATTATTAAATGTGAATATAGTTTTGGATTTGCATGCACGTATTTCCACAATATTTATCTTATTACACTCACTTTGATCTATTTCTGTTGTCCTTGCATTATTCCTGAGGGGTACGGAGTAAATATGTTATGTTACTGCATCTGCATATGTGTATGGTGTTGTGGGTGGGGGGGTTGATTTTTGCATGTGTGTGTCACTCTCTTTTTCTTCTCCCCCTCCCATGTGTGCTAGGTGGCTGTAGTCACCGTTGTCGTCTTTGCCGTCGTTGATGCTCATGGTGGAGCAGGACGTAGAGGATCATGGGGAAGATATGCAGCTCGGGCTCCATGGTGGCGTGGTTCTTCCCAGAGTCTCCACAGGTGAGTTGTTTCCCTTCTGTGCGGTGTTTCCGCCAGGATTTTGATGTCGTTGGTACTGCCCCGGAAAAGGTGGCGGATTGATGTGTCATAATATAGTGGGAGGAACTGTAGGCGGATACAGCTGTGGTGCTTGTCGATTCCGCCCTGGCGATCAGTGTGTTAAAGTAACTGTCTGTCTGAGCTGTTTCTGCCATGGTCATAATTTGGCGGTATTTACCACCAGCCTTTGGCGGTATTACTGTTGCTTTATCACCGACTTCCAGGGTTGTAATGAGGGCCTCTGTGTCTTCAAGAGGACATGGAACTTTGCGTGTGTAGGTTGCATGAATCCAGTTTGGAAGATCAGCACACTTGACAGCTGTTGTAGTCAGCAAGATGATCTGATAAGGTCCTTTCCACCTTGGTTCTAGGCAAGTCTTCCTCACGTGTTTTTGTACAAGCACCCATTCACCAGCCTTCAGGCTGTGACACTGCTCTTGGGCCGTTCGACTTGTTGCTGCTTCATCCTGATGCGATAAAGGGGGAACCACATCACCCAGACATTTGCAATAATCCAGCACTAAATCATCTGTTATGTTTACAAGTGCATTGGCAAAAGCAACAGATGATGGAATGAATGCAAATAAAATCAAACAGTCACGCCCAGTCACAGATCTGGGTTCAATACATCAGTTTTTTTGCTTCCCGTGTTATTGCAGTTTGGATCCAGCCATATGCAAATCAGTCTGGACCCTGTTCCCCATGGGAAGAGTCCAGCCCGAACTGCCAGGCCAGGTCTTCCCTTGACCAGAAACAAGCATCCTGGGACAGGTTTTAGGGTATCACCCTTCATCAGCCAGGCTAGCTTAAATCTGGTGGCAAAGCAAGCACAGGACCGTGTATGGGCATACCCTTCCCACTTGAGGGAAATAAATGCAAAAACAACAGATGATGTACGGAATGCAGAACAAATCAAACATTCATACCCAGTCACAGATCTGTGGTTAATCCATCAGTTTTTTTGCTTGCCTTGTCATTCCAGCTTGGACCCAGCCATATACAAATCAGTCTTGACCCTGTTCCCCATGGGAACAGTCCAGCCCAAACTGCTAGGCCAGGTCTTCCCTAGACTAGAAACAAGCATCCTGCAACCGGTTTCAGGGTGTCACCCTTCATCAGCCAGGCTACATTGGAGCTGGTGGCATAGCCAGCACAGGACCCATGTCTGGGCATACCCTTCCCACTTGGGGCAACAAATGCAAAAACAACAGATGATGAACGGAATGCAGAACAAATCAAACATTCACCTCCAGTCACAGATCTGGGTTTAATCCATCAGTTTTTTTGCTTGCCATCTCATTCCAGTTTCGACCAACCACATGCATATCAGTCTTGGCCCTGTTCCCCATGGGAACAATTCAGCCCGAACTACCAGGCCAGGTCTTCCTTGGACCAGAAACAAGCATCCTGGGACCGGTTTAAGAGTATTATCCTTCATCAGCCAGGCTAGGTTGAATCTTGTGGCATAGCAAGCACGGGACACACGTCTGGGCATATCCTTCCCACTTGGAGCAACAAATGCAAAAACAACAGATGATGAACAGAATGCAGAACAAATCAAACATTCACCCCCAGTCACAGACCTGGGTTTAATCCATCAGTTTTTTTGCTTGCCATGTCATTCCAATTTGGTCCCAGCCATATACAAATCAGTCTTGATTCTGTTCCCTATGGGAACAGTCCAGCCCGAAATACCAGGCCAGGTCTTCCCTGGATCAGAAAGAAGCATCCTGGGACCAGTTTCAGGGTACCACCCTTCATCAGCCTCGCTAGCTTGAATCTGGTGGCATAGCAAGCATAGGACCCACGTCTGGGCATACCCTTCTGACTTGGAGCAACAAATGCAAAAATAACAGATGAAGGACAGAATGCAGAACAAATCAAACATTCACCCCAGTCACAGATCTGGGTTTAATCCATCAGTTTTTTTGCTTACCACATCGTTCCAGTTTGGACCCAGCCATATGCAAATCAGTCTTGACCCTGTTCTCCATGGAAACAGTCCAGCCCAAACTGCCAGGCCAGGTCTTCTCTGAACCAGAAACAAGTATCCTAGGAGCAGTTTCAGGGTATCACCCTTCATCAGCCAAGCTAGTTTAACTCTGGTGGCATAGCAAGCACGGACCCAGGTCTGGGCATACCCTTCCCACTTGGGGCAACAAATGCAAAAACAAAAGATGATGGACGGAATGCAGAACAAATCAAACATTCACCCCCATCACAGATCTGGGTTTAATCAATCAGTTTGTTTTTTGTTTGCCATGTCATTCCAGTTTGGACCCAGCCATATCCAAGTCAGTCTTGACCCTGTCCCCCATGGGAACAGTTCAGCCCGAACTGCCAGGCCAGGTCTTCCTTGGACCAGAAAGAAGCATCCTGGGACCGGTTTCAGGGTATCACCCTTCATCAGCCAGGCTAGCTTGAATCTGGTGGCATAGCAAGCATAGGACCCACGTCTGGGCATACCCTTCTGACTTGGAGCAACAAATGCAAAAACAACAGATGAAGGACAGAATGCAGAACAAATCAAACATTCACCCCATCACAGATCTGGGCTTAATCCATCAGTATTTTTTTGCTTGCCATGTTTGGACCCAGCCATATGCAAGTCCGTCTTGACCCTGTCCTCCATGGGAACAGTTCAGCCCGAACTGCCAGGCCAGGTCTTCCTTGGACCAGAAAGAAGCATCATGGGACCGGTTTCAGGGTATCACCCTTCATCAGCCAGGCTAGCTTGAATCTGGTGGCATAGCAAGCATAGGACCCATGCCTGCACATACCCTTCCCACTTAGGGCAACATTATTTCATACCCCATCAGGATCTCATGTGGTGACAGTCCTGTATTCCTGTCAGTGGTGCATGCTCATTAGGACAAGTGGTAATGCTCAGGCCATTTTAATGGTGCAGAGGCGCAAACCCTTACCAATCGAGGTTTCAGGGTTCTCTTAATTTCCTCCATCAACCCAGACGCCTCTGGTCTGTAACTGCAGTGCAATTTGTGCTCAATGTTCAGAATTGCACACACTAATTATATGATCTTGTTGTTAAAATTAGATCCTCGATCTGATTCCAAAGAAGTTCGGAAGCCGAACCTAGGTATCACCTCCATGAGCAGCAGCGTGGCTACCGTAAGACTGTCTTTCCTGCATGTTCGGTATGTTTCTATCCAATGTGAAGACACACACAATCACCAACATATACTTCAATCCATTGCAGGCAGGCACCTCAATAAAATCAAGTTGAATTCTGTTAAATGGACCTCCCTATTGTAATGCTATCTGTATTTTAACCACTGACTCCATATTGAGCTCAGCTTAGCTTCAGATGCCGTCACATTAGTGCCACGAGTATTTTTCCATGCACAGCTTGTTTTCTACACAGAACATGTGTATGCTCTTTTTCCTAGCATAGAGTTACACCATGTTGGAAGAAAACATGGGGGATGTGGAAGATACATGATAAGAGAAGGCTTCAGCCTGGGAATGTTTCCATCAAGGAAAAATACAGCTTCCCTGTCTCTGGAATGCGCATCGGGGGCAGGGCCCATTCCTTTGCATGTTTTCACAGCAGACTGAGCACAGCCAGCACTTGAATTTCATTATGCGAAGGGAGGGGGAGCTGTTAAAACCTTCCTCCTAGGTTTGTTTAAGGTACATGAGGTGGGGCGGCTTGGCACTGAGTTATAAGGAGTTCTGAACATGGACGCACAGTTCAGGGTAAAATATCCTATATTGGAAGGATCTCCTACTACCGCAGCCATCCAGGGGTCCTCGACTTGATGTTGGCAAGGATGAAGAAGTCAACTGCCATGGTGATGCATTTTAATTCTTAATTATTTATCTTTGCTGTGCGCATACATAAATATATATATATTCATCGTATAAATATTCATGGTTAATGTATTGTACTTTTTCTGCCTATATTTGTTCAACTGCTGTGATTATTTTGGTATCTACACATATTTTACTGCATTGAAGTTAAATGCTCACATTCATATTTTTGTGTGCTTTTGTTTGAAATCTGGGAAGTGCCTTTATAAATTAATTACTCAACTAGGAGTGCTGCATTCTTTGGCCTTGTTCCCTCTTAGTTTAAAGCTAAGCAGAACACCGATCCACCTATGTCTTAAATTAACCATGGGCCGTTTTTCCAGATTAATTTGCTGACATCTCACACATCAATGACACAATGCTTCTGCGATTAACCTAAATCTGGGGTTGCACAATGTCTATTTAAATGTACAAATCATTGCATGTCTGCCAAGATGAACTTGGCCATGGTGATATCTAGCTATAGATGTCAACAAACAATTTGGCGATACTACTTTCCCTTCATTTGAACTCCAGGCATCATCTTCCTTTCTCTGTACACAACCTGCTCTACTCCAACTTCTACGTTCTTCCTCCATCGCCTCTTCCTGCAATCTCTTAACCTCATCCCAAGTATCAACCACTGATGTTAGGAAACTTTGATTTGTCTCACCGGCATCACTTCCACCACCCCACTCTTCATTGAAGATGACACAATGAAGTGCACAGTATCTGGCAATTTGGGCAACATAGGCTATGCCCAACAAGAAATAATCATTTGATTTCTGCTGTGCTAAATATTTCACAGCTGCAACTTTCTCAGGTAATTGTAATACATTTAATGAACTGTGTATTTTTTCACTATTTTGAATGGGAGATCCTGAAGAGGTCATAAAGCCTCTCTGGTACCAGTAGCACCCCCCCCCCTCACCAGCACCTTGAGACCCTTGCGGGTATGTAGCACACTTTACAAATGCAGTGATTGATTGATTGATGACTGCTCAGAGTCATGCACAATACCAAACCCGTACTGGCTGTCTGTAAAGATTGTCACTTTAAGCTGCTCAGATGCACAGCACGTTTTTGTAAGAGAAACCAATTCAGCCACTTGGGCAAAAATGACACCCTGAATCCACAGAGCGTCAACTATTCCTGCGACTGTGCAAATGGCATAAACAGCTCTCATGATTCCTTCATTGTCTCTTAAACAGGAGCCATCAACAAACACAACTTGAATATTCTCATTCTAAAGGAGTAGCCTGAATATCAGGTATGGGTTTGGTACATAGTTCAGTGACATTAAGGCAGCCATGTTCCACTTCATTTTCATAATTTGGATCATAACATTAATAGGTAACAATGTGGCAGGATTCAACCCTGAACAACGTTTTATAGACACGTTTGGGGATCCAAGGATGAGTAACTCATAGCGGGGAAGATGGGCATTAGTTAGGTATTGGGTTTTGGTTCTGGTCAAAAGAACCTCAACCAAATGTGGAACATAGACAGTTAAAGGATGTCCTATTACAATGCCTTTGCATTGACTAAGACTTACACCAGTGGCAGGCACATTCTTTAAGCAGCCAGGCAAAGCTGCAGCAGCAGGATCCTATGTGGTGGAAAAATATGCCACAGGTCTGTTTGGTCCTCCATGTAAACTGTGTCAAAACTGAAAGAGCACAACCATCACGTTCATGACAAAATAGTGAAAACATTTTGTGTAATCAGGAATCACCAGAATGAGAGCTCTGTACAAACTCTCTCTCAAATCAGTGAAAGCTCTCATGCATTCTTCATCAACCGGAACTGGGTCCGTAATATCTTTCTGCGTTAATTTCTGCAGAGGGTTGGAAATTACTGACATTTTTGGGATTCATTGGTGGAAGTAGCTCACCATTGCTAGAAACATTCAAACATCTCTCTGTGTGACTGGGGGGTATGTCTGCATAATGGTTGCAACTCTCTCCTGAGACATTTTCCTTACACCTTTCTCAATCTGGTGACCCAAATACTTTACCTCCTTCAGGTAATATTATAATTTGGTAGGGGAAACATTATGTCCGTTTTCACCCAAATGATTCAACAATACTATTGTATCTTGTCTGCAAGCTTCACATGTATTGGATGCAACCATCAAATCATAAATGTAATGTACCAGAGTAGACTGAAATTGCAATCTTAAGGACTCTAAGTTCTTTTTCGGGATCTGATTAAAAACAGATGGTGATTCTGAGAATCCCTGTGGGGTGCAACACCTGGAATATATAGAATTGTTAAATTTAAATGAGAAAAGGAACTGGCTGTCTTTATGTAAGGGCGCTGAAAAGAATGCCTGGGACAAATCATTAATGGAAACCCATTCTGCTTCACATGCAATTTGGAACAAAATCACTGCTGGATTTGGCACCACGGGATGATATGATACCACAATTTCATTCACCTTTCTCAAATCCTGGATAATGTGATACTTTCCGTTTGGCGTCTGCAGCCCCATAGTAGGGAAATTACAAGGACTGCCCATCACTTCTTTCAGAACTCCCTGCTCAACAAAGTCTGCAATTATTAGAATAGTTCCCTCAATAACGTCTGGGGTCATATTGTACTGAGGCGTTTTGAGATAAACTGCATTTGGTTTTATGGTCACCTTGACTGGCTTAACACCTCATATAAGTCTAATATGTTTTCAGGGGAGATCCCAAACTCTCAACATTACTGTGTCCTGTAATTCATCAGGCAAGACTCTGACTGTCATCACATGAAACAATAATATGAGAGGGTACATTTAATCAATTTGGCTGTAAGTTTCATCATCACTATTTGTGTGGATTGCCATTCCTTCATGAGTACAAGTGATGGGACATTTTAGTGTGCACAGTAAGGGCCAGATTTAAAGAAAATTGGCAGTGCAGCGCTGCATCACTTTAGAAACGCAGGGATGTGCTGTATTTAAGGGAATATGGTGCACCCCTGCGTTTCCCCCTGCACTGGTGCTACATTTAGCTGCCAGCATCAACGCAGGCATCCTTGCACCAACGTGCAAGGATGTCTGTGTTGAGGGGCATGACTGGTTATGTGCATGATGGTGTCCCTTCACAAGCAAACACTAACGCAGCACACATAGAAGTGCTAATATGTCATTTTCAAATGATTGTTTATGTGCAGGAAGGAACACCTTCCCGCACATAAACAATAATTTCTGTCATTTTGCCTTTTCAATGTGTGGGGCAGAATGCAGCACACATAGAAAAAGCAAAAAACGAGGAGGAATAAGTATTTTGGCGCTGCCTCAGATTTACGAAATTTCATTAATCTGAGGCAGCGTCAAAATGCAATGAGAGTTGCTGTGGCAACACCCATTGCATGCCCCTTCCACGCACAGTGCTGTTTGGGAGTGTGGGAAGGGGCTGTATTTACAAGGTGGCGTTAAGCCACAAAAAGTGGCTTAAAGCCACCATGTAAATATGGCACTGTGCTTAGCGCCACAGGAGAGTCACTAAAAGTGACGCTTCTGTGGCGCTAGCGGCTTACAAATATGGCCCTATGTCTGTTCTTAACAGACACATAGGACTTGAATGACATAGTACAAATTGGTGTAAATCCTCAAAGGTTCCTATCTTGACTAAGATGTACATCGTAATTAGACTTACGAGATGCTGGTTTGCTACTCCTACTACCTGAACTGTCCTTCCCGAAAGAGGCAGGTTAGGGACTTCTGCAGATCTGACAGTGGAACGAGTTGCTCCAGTGTCAACCAGAAATGAAACATCATGACCCATAACACTTGTATTATTGCTGATCTACAATCCAGGGAGGCAGCCAACACACATTCTTCTTCTTAACTCTCACTCTAATACTCTTCACTCACTTCATCATCATTGAACTCGATGAGTGGGTATTGTGTGATTAACTGTTTTACATTTGCATTTGCTCTCTGCTTTACATTCTGCTGGGGAACCATTACTTGCTGCTGTGCCATCGGAGCTTGTGGAATCTGCATTTGCCATGGGACCTGTATTTGCTGCTGGGGAAACTGTACCTGCTGTTGGGGAATTTGCATTTGTACTTATCTAGTAGAAACATTCATACTTTGATTTCCAGGTCTCTGAACTCTTTGATTTTGAAATTGACTGGTGTCAACCATCTGTGCAATACCACCACCTTGCATCAAATTAATTATATTACTGTATGGACACTCCCATCTCCAGTGTCCGACATTGTCACAAGCATGACAAGGAAGCATTCTCTTCATGGACTGAACATCAGCCACATTAACATTCTGATCTACTCGAGCTCCACGACTTTGCCTTCCACCTCTAAACTGAGGCATTACATTGCCCTGCTGTTGTACTCCCTGCATTCCACCTGTGCTCATCATCCCTTGCGGACCCTGCATTCCTGCTGCTTGGGCAGAGTTGATTTGCATCACCATCACCTTCTCCTCTAATTTTATCTGCTTCAATTCAATGTCATCACTACAGTATTTTGCGTACTGCAATACTTCATCAATCAGTTTACCCTGCCAGCGAATCAAATGATTCTGAATAATATTGCTAATTTCAGGCTTTAATCCTTACACAAATCTAAGCACAATATGAATCATATCTCTCGACTCAATAATCTCAGTACCGCTATACTGTTTGAATTCATGCAACAATTTCTCATGGTAAGCATGAACAGACTCCTTCGACACCTGGGCTATTCTGTCAATCCTCTGCCAATTAACATCTCGGGAAAAACTCTAGTTTTCAAGAATTGAATTTGCCTTGAAATAACTTTTCATCACCTCCTCAGATGGCATACCTGTCACTGGATCTCTTGGCAGTTCTTGAGTTGGCCAATCAACACTCCGCTGACATGAAACTCACAAATCTGCTGGAACCACAATTTCAAATAAAGTGTTTGAATCTTCCCACAGGCACTTTGCAAGCTTAACAAACCTCTCTGTTTGTTGGTACCACTCCACTGGCTTGTTCCTCAACCTCGGGTAATCATTGGTGAATGACAGTATGTCACTTCTACTCCATGGGACATAAACAAGATTCCCTCCTGGAATTTCTCTCATTGGCATCATCTTTACAGCTCTCTCAGCCTGCTGTACACCATTTGAGGGTGCAGTCATCATTTTCTTCTGATGTCTGTTCTTTGCCCATTTACCTTCCATTTATCTAATGCTCCCCATGTTTGGATGTCTTGGATCAACTCTCTAATGTGAATTTTCATGCCAGTTGATCTCATGTTTGTAACGTCTTTAGAATCAAATTCTAATATGTAACTTCTTTTCAATGGTTTAGATTTATCCAGCTCAATTTCACATCTCTGCGCCAACTCAGCAAATGTCCCATAAATCTGCCCTGCACGGTGTGTGATATCCTTGCACATAAAGCGCAAATAATTTTCACAGTAAGAATCCAATCTGTCCAGCTCAAGTGTTGCTTCATTCATTTAATTCAGTTTCAGGTTTAGTCTAGCCAAATTCAGGGGGTCATTCTGACCCTGGCGGTCATGGACCGCCAGGGCCAACGACCGCGGAAGCACTGGCAACAGGCTGGCGGTGCTTCCGGGGGCATTCTGACCACGGCAGTAAAGCCGCGGTCAGAAAAGGGAAGCCGGCGGTTTCCCGCCGGCTTCCCGCTGCCCCAGGGAATCCTCCACGGCGGCGCTGCAAGCAGCGCCGCCATGGGGATTCCGACCCCCTTTCCGCCAGCCTGGTTCTGGCGGTTTTCACCGCTAGAACCTGGCTGGCGGGAACGGGTGACGTGGGGCCCCTGGGGGCCCCTGCAGTGCCCATGCCACTGGCATGGGCACTGCAGGGGCCCCCTAACAGGGCCCCACATAGATTTTCAGTGTCTGCGTGGCAGACACTGAAAATCGCGACGGGTGCAACTGCACCCGTCGCACCCCTTCCACTCCGCCGGCTCCATTCGGAGCCGGCATCCTCGTGGAAGGGGGTTTCCCACTGGGGGGGCGGGCGGCCTTCTGGCGGTCGCCCGCCAGCCCAGCGGGAAACTCAGAATGACCGCCGCGGTCTTTTGACCGCGGTACGGTCTTCTGGCGGTTCCTGCCAGGCCGGCGGCATCCGCCGCCGGCGGGGGTCAGAATGACCCCCTCAATGTCTTTTCTCTCTCTGGTAGGTTTCCCAAAACTGATACTTCACCTAAACTGTCTATCCATTCAGTTAGTTGTTGTGCTGCTATTCCTTGAAAGCTGATATTATTACCTGGGGATATGGTCTGTGGAATATTACATGATGTTCTCATAACCTGCTCCGGCGCCAGCATAGCTAAATCTGTGGAACACGGGGGACATGTCACATCAATCAGCAGACCTACTTTATCAAACATCTGGTTAGAACCGTAGGAATTCATAGGGGTCACAGATGGCAAGTAGTGATCAGTCTTTCCATTTCTGCATCTGTTACAAATGGAGAATGTACTACCATAACCAGGTTTGGAGTCTGTAAACTACTCCTTTTATTGCCCTGGCATGCAACAGGATGACTGGACCTATTGTCACGGGAACTGTCAATGTATCTGGTCCTGACAAATTCGTTTGACTTGGTGGGAACATTAGTCCTGTACCTTGACCAGTTAATACTGTACCAAAGGTCTAATTTGATTAATTCGGGGCCACATTCTGTGGAGTCGATATTGGAGAATACATGGGCATTGTCTGCCTCTAATTCACAATCTGTGCAGGTGTCATTACCTTAGGCATAGACTCCATTCGAGTCATTCCTGAATTCTGAGTTGGCTGTGACATAACTGGAACTGTTATATTTTGTGGTGTTTTAGCAACAGGAACTGCAGTCAAACTGCTGGCACCTGTTTTACCTTAGTAGCAGGTGCATTTGGAGCTGCTGGAACCTGGCTCAGCACAACTGGAGGTGTGGCTAAACTCAGGGCTATATACTGACTTACTGATTCTATCGTAATATATGGTGGACGGCAATTCTGTAATAGCTGGGTTATAAATTCATCATCTGAATCACCCTCAGTGGCTTTTGTACATTTCTGGTCATCTCACATCTGCTCTAAGTCTGCTGATGGCTTCTTTTTGGTCTTAGGTCTAACATTTGGATCACTCTCCTGTGTTATGGCGGGGAATAATTTTACTTTGTGTAACATGTCTGCTTACAGTAGGACTCAAATGCTTTGAAAGCTGTGCGGCTGCACTTCCTGCTGTGGCTTTTGCTCAAATGCAAGTAAAATTTGACCAGTAAATCTCACTCCTGATTGATACGGTTCTTCCCTGTGCACTCGGGATTCACCTAATACCAACCAATAACTGACACCCACTCAAGGAATCTACTGGTATTGTCGACAGCACTCAATCGACCAATACCTCACTACAGACAACAAATTAACCAAGTGTCTCCATACACTGGTGCAGTACTCCGGAGTCTTAGGCCATGCAGGACCCATAAACAACAAGAACCACATGGACAATTTTGAGCACAAAAGCTTGACAATCACTTTGAGTACAATGACTTCCTAAACATCTCACACATCACTTCACCACAGTTTAGCAAAACCATTCCAAGCACAAACCCTATTAAAAAAACATACCATATACTTGTAACATGACGCTGGAATTTCATTCACCCCTACACTTCACCATGAGTAGCTCACAATGTGGGCAAAATCTAATTCTCCTCCTCATGAGGCAAAACCATCTCTGTGCTACCAAAAGCTGTTGGAGCGCGATCCCAATTTTTCTGATTTTACATTCAGAAACCGCGCTCAGGGTAATGGTGGACACAATAGCTTATCCCACCCACACTAGAGGTCAATGGGATCTTTGGACTCCGAGAAGTGTGGGTAGTTGGATTTCTCATACACAAATCAATGACATGAGAAATCTAAACAAATTTTAAACACCATGACCAATTTGACTACGGAAACAAAACTCCAAATTGAATCAATTTTCAAAGCTTTATTACAACCTCAGAGCCAAAGTAATGTTAATGGAATGCAAATCTAAATTTTAAACATACATGAAAACCATAGTCTGACCGAAACGTCTGAAGACATTTAGGCCCATATTTATACTTTTCGACGCTAAACTGCGCTAACGCAGTTTAGCGTCAAAAAGTTTTGCGCCGTCTAACGCCATTCTGAAGCGCCAAGCGGGCGCCGTATTTATGGAATGGCGTTAGACGGCGCAATCAGACCGGCGCTGCCTGGTTTGCGTGGGAAAAAACCACGTAGACCAGACAGCGCCGGCGTAGGGGGAAAATGGCGCATGGGCGTCTTAAAATGGGGCAAGTCAGGTTACGTCGAAAAAATCGTCTTAACCCGACTTGCGCCATTTTTTAACGACGCCCATCCCCCATCAACATGACTCCTATCATTGTAAAGATAGGAGTCATGCCCCCTTGCCCAATGGCCATGCCCAGGGGACTTCTGTCCCCTGGGCATGGTCATTGGGCATAGTGGCATGTAGGGGGGCACAAATAAGGCCCCCCTATGCCACCAAAAAAAAATATAAAAAATAAAAAATTATACTTACCTGAACTTACCTGAATGTCCCTGGGGTGGGTCCCTCCATCCTTGGGGGTCCTCCTGGGGTGGGCAAGGGTGGCAGGGGGGGTCCCTGGGGGCATGGGAGGGCACCTGTGGGCTCATTTTGAGCCCACAGGCCCCTTAACGCCTGCCCTGAGCAGGCGTTAAAAAGTGGCGCAAATGCGCCGTTTTTAGCCACGCCAACTCCCGGGCGTCTCTTTTGCCCGGGAGTATAAATACCACGTAAAGTCCTGGGAGTCATTTTTTAGACGGGAACGCCTCCCTTGCATATCATTAACGCAAGGAAGGGGTTCACGCTAAAAAATGACGCACATTCCGGGAACTTTGGCGCTATTCGCCTCTAACGCCATAGTATAAATATGGCGTTAGTTGGCGTTAGTTTTGCGTCGAAATTGCGTCAAAAAAAACGACGCAATTTCGGCGCAAACGGAGTATAAATATGGCCCTTAGCCTACTAAACATCAATACTATTAGACATTCAAATAAGATGACACAGATTAATAAGACAATGATTTGTGCAACAGAAACAGATCTCAAAGCAGTTGATGGTGACATTGGTCAAATTCAAACAGCAATAATAACATTTTAGGCTGGGCCATCCCTACTCTTATTACAAATTTGGACATGCATGTGTGGTGATGTACTAACACATGCGCACAACATAAGGAAAAAGGAGACAAAAATAATTTGAACAATAATCTAACTAGGTAACTCACTATAAAATATACTGGTGTAAATCATCTAAGCTGAAAGGGAAGCAAGAAATGTCTCATTGCAGATTATATACCTTTCCTCATGAGACAGCAGATAGGAAGGCTTCATCAGTCCAAAGTGCTCACAGCTTCACAGCATCAGTAGACAGCACACCAGGGACAGTGCAGAACACAAGCTGCACAAAGGGCAAGAGAGCAGTGCAGAATTTGTGGGGCATATTAGTAATGAATAGCATAGGTGTTGAGACAATTGCAATGGGTGAACATAAGAGGCAAAACGAAACAGTTTTGAGGATATTTGGAAAGGACTGACTCTTTGGGTGTAATGGAGTGGATCCTCTCCCTGTCAAAAGTAAGCTCGCCTACAGTTAAAAAGTCTCTCCCTAATTAGAAAACACCACTGATTCTTGATTGGGCCTCAGAGTGGACTCATCCTATGCAAATGGATCAATATCCAATGAAAAGTATTGACTCCCATCAGGTTTGCAAATATTCTGAATTTTCTCAGGGAAGGTGCAAAGTCATCTTGATAAATTCATACAGTTCAGTTGGAAAATGACAATTGGTATAACCATTGAAACTTTGTGATTCTTTCCCAGGGTACACAGGATGTTTCTAAAAGTTCTCATGTAAATTAAGTTATAGTTGTCGTCCATCCATTAGCTGGAACAAATATTGCTACATTCAAGGATATTAAAACTACCATCTCTGTTCTCAATACAATAAGACATTCTCTAACACATGAGCAACCTAAGAAATAATTCAGGTCAAAGGAAATATGCTGAGTTAGCATTTCTCAATATTACAGTGAAAATGAATCATCAGGCCTAGTCTGGAAGAGAAAGCCCAAATACATATTTCTAATTACTAAACACTAATGTTAATGCGAATCACGTAATTAATACATATGGGAAAATAAAATCATTTAATTACGGTCATTTTTAATACATAACATTAGAAAATGTAAACATGCATTTATTTCTCTGCACACGTATATAGCTCCACATTGATAAATTCACATAAATCAACATAAGTACTGTTAAATCATGTTTGGCTACTACTCAGAATATGCTTTTCATGTCTACTTAATATCAAACAAACAAACAAGCTTTATTCGGTCCATTGGCCATCAAAGCAATACACGACAGTACATAATCCTCAATTAAATACATCATCAATACAGTATAATATAAAAATAATAAAAACATAAATACATACAAGCCTATACAGTATCAAATTACAGTATAAAAATGCATCTATTTTTGGTTAAAATACAACGTCGTATATTCCAAGTGGCAACTAAAAATTTACTAACTGCTAAAACTAAATCAATAGGTTTATTGGTTTTTAAAACCCTTAATGAGTGATAACAACTGTTTAAACCCAATACTAAGCAGGTTTTACGGATCCACTTTGACCGTGGGATAAAATAAGCAGGGCAAAAAAACATAAAGTGCTCGATGGACTCTTTCGCGCAATCGCACGCAGGACACAAATCAGTTTTAGAGGGCTGTCCCCATTTACTTGTCAAGGATAATAAGGGCAATGCTCCAAATCGAAATCTTACATATAGACTTTTACCCAGTAGATTTGGTATAATATCAAGATAGGGCTCATATTGCGTGAACCACTTAAAATCAAGAAAGGAATCCGTCAACCGACCATAGGAGTTACAAGTTATGTAATTGGCCCTGATATAGGACCAATAAGTTGTCTTCAGGACATTTTTATGGTGCCTTTCTAAATTATGGGGGTTTTCCCAGTAATCGGCCAAGCCCAATAATCCAAACCAATAGGAAACATGTCTAATCCAGGGGATAGTTTTTACATTCTGTTTTTTTAGCAAGTCGACTAGTGATGCTTTGCAAGAGGTCAATTCAGGGGTAGTCCATATCCTTATCCAAAAGATTAGGGGTCTTAAAATAATCAGATCTGCTACACGTTTCAACCCTAAGTCTAAGAAGAGAGGAATCAGAGGTAAACTGCGTGGACACGCTATCAGGGCCCTAGCAAATGCATTCTCTCCCACTGTTATTTTAGTACAAATACATGAACCCCATATTTCTGCACCATATAGAGCTGCCGCCTGTGCCTTGGCTATGTAAATTTTAATTGCTGGAAGAACTGCTTTCATGCTAGAACTTTGATAAAAACAAAGAATAAAGGCAGCTCTGTGTTGCAGGAGCCCCGAGCTCTTCGAAATATGATCCTCCCAGGATAGTTTACTGGATAGTCTAACACCCAGATAGTCTATAGAATTAACCTTATTCAATGGGACTCTATCAATAGTAATGGAGCAGCTTTTACTAGGCCCAGTGTGAAACACCATTAATTTAGTTTTATTAACATTGACCTCCAGTCCATGTTCTCTGCAAAAAAAAGATTTGGAGCCCCATTGGGGATTTTGATATAAGCAACGAGTCATCTGCAAATAAAAGAATAGAGATTTTTGGAGCATCAAGAGAGGGGGCATCGTTTTGGCAATGGGTCATGTACTTCACTACCTCATTAATGAATAAAGTAAAAAGTAAAGGAGCTAGCACACAACCTTGGCGAACGCCCCTCTGAGTTGGAATCTGATCAGTCAATTCACCATGGTCCCCCCATCTCACTTGCACATAGGTGTTTTCATGGAGTCTTATTAGCAAGTGCAAAAATTCAACTGGGACTCCCAATTTTCCCAACACTTCCCACAGCTTAGCTCTGGGAACCAGGTCAAATGCAGATCTCAAATCAATAAATACTACGTACAAACGCTGCTTAGCAAGGGCAACATACTTCCAGTACAGTACTGCCAACCTGAAGACCTGATCCACTGTACTGTTTTTTTGTCGGAAACCTGCCTGGAGTGGGGAAAGAATCTGATGATCCTCGACCCAATTAGTTAACCTCTGCAGAAGTTGTTTTGCAAAAATCTTCTGTAAGTTGTCTAAGAGGCTAATAGGCCTATAGTTTAATCAGGAGGTTTACATTGCCCTTTTTGTGGATGGGTATGATTTCTGCTCCCTTCCAAGTCTCAGGAATTGGTCCCCCAGCAGCTATACTATTTGAGATGGTGTTTATATACCATGACCATAGATGTGGTTCAGATCTATAGAGATCACCTGGAAGCTTGTCGTGACCTGGTGCTTTACCTGGTTTGAGGGAATTCACAGCTTCCAGGGTCTCTTCCAGAGAAAAAAAGATACAGTTATTTGAATCATAATCACCTCCCCTAAATGTGGGCAGGCTTGGACTAGAATCTAAATTCATCAAGCGGGGATATAACCCAGAAACTTCCATAGGGTCTATTGGGAGAGCATAAAGACTGGTAAAGTGCTCCACCCATCTTTCTGGTTGGATGTGGATGGCTGGAAGTGTCGTACCTCCTGACTGCCTTTTGGTCAGGAGTTCCGGGAAGAGCTTGTTGCCATTTGCTCTTGAGGATTCTAAAAGTTCTTGCCACATTAAATCTTCCCACTTTTTTTTTGCCTGGGTTGTGGTTCCTTTATAATTACGTCTTGCTTGCTGTATCTCCCTCTGCGAGCCACTAACTAATGTATCTTTTATCTCAATCTCGGCTCTTGAGCAAGATTCATCAAACCAGCCACAGCGACCCTTGTCTTTTCCATGCGACCCAAATCTCCTTTCTTTATAGAAGAACTTCTGTAGTTGTTTGGTCAGATTAACATGAATGTCAAAAAATGTAATATTATCTACAGCCTGGTTCTCGTATACTGCCAAATTATCTGTAAAAGCCTGGTAGATTCCTCTAATCGCTGAGAGATTGGTCATCACTTTGGGCCATGTGACCTTAGTGAAATTACTGATCTATCGCAGGGGGGGAGCCCCAGTTTTTAGGATATTAGAAGTTCTCCTGAACATCTCCCCGACAATGTAAGTAGCAGATGAAAGTGATCACTCTCACTTCTGGCTTCCACTCTCATATCCCTTAAATGAGGCCATAACCTGACATCCACCAAAAAATAATCAATGGTACTGATATACATGCCCCTCTTGAAGGTCGAGCGAGGTTTAGATCAGATGATGTCCTACTGTTGCAAGCCCTTAATCCAAATTGTAAGCAAAGGGAGGCAAGCTGAGTGGCCACACACAAGCGAGTGCCAAGTCGAGAACTGTTTAGCTGGGGTATCCCCCAGAGCTCATCTTCCTCGTCAGTTAAGCCACTGAGCAAGGAAGAAGGCTCAAAGGTGCAGTTCATATCCCCGGCTATAATCAATAAAGTAGAAGGATGCATAGTCTCCAGATAGCTAATTAGTGCAACTAAAATTTGGGATTCAGTATTCCGTGAAACTGGTCGATTGTACACATTAATGATAGCAATAGTTAGATCTTGTTTAAATTTAATTCAAATGCCCATTACATCTACAGAGTCTATATCTAACAGCTGGAGGTCACATTGTACATTCTTGTTTATGCATAGCAAGAGCCCACCCTTTGCACGGCCCTTACCCTTCCCCAAAGGAGTCGCAGGGACAGAGAAGGAGGAAAATCCGTCTAAAACCTTATCTCTCTCTGCCCAAGTTTCCTGAAAGAGACATATGACTATGTGTTTGATAAAAGCACCCCAGTCTGGGTCATCCAACTTCTTGTTGAGACCTGCTACATTCCAAGACAATAGAGTGAGTGGGTTATAAATTTGATCTATATTACAAGACAGCCCGCTAGAGGCCTTCTGTTCCATATCAGTACTACCTATATCCCTTACCAGTCCCCTGTCGCTCTCATCGAAATTAAATATCTCATGGTTGATCATATAAGGCACCTTCAAAGCTAAGGACAGTCATACAGGGATTAGTTGCGAGGTACAAGATGAGCCGTCTCTGCGTGTGTTACTTAGTGTATCAAAGTTTACTAAAGTAGGAGAATTACTGGGATCTATCATAAGCCTAGCCCTCCCTTTCTTCTCCTCATACAGTCTGGTCCGCAGATTGAAGTCCATGAGCTGGGTAACCAGGAACTTACTAGCTAGGTAGATGGTAATCTTGTCCAAATTGTAATCAGGGACACTCATTCTGTCTGCTGCCAATATGTCCAAACGAATAATAGAAAGACAATTTCGACGAGTACGTAACCAATGAGTCACTTTGTTGATCAGAGAATCCTGATTCTCTGTTGTGCCTGGTGCTAATTTAGGAACATCTACCAAATGGATGACATTGTCACCCTTCCTCTTGTCCTTAGCCTGGGACGTGGTTGCTACTTCATTTTGTTCTGTATGCAAGGAAGAGTTATAGTTGCGGAGAGGTTTAAAAAGTCTAGTATATTGAAAAGTAGCCGGAACCTCTGTTCTGGCTAAGTTTAATGAATCATAAACCCTGTCCCCTCCTCTTACTTCAACACCATCAATGTAGTCTTTCTTACTTGTCCTGGAGTTTAATGTTTTGTTGTAACTAATTGATTTAACAGGTACTTCTATATGACGTGGTTCTCCAAGGAGATATGGGGGATAGCTCCCATTCCTATCTAAAGTAAGTAAAGGATCACTGGCTATATGCAGGGGCATCCCTTCCGTCGTGTCCCCCATAACTAGATTGGTTACTGTAGATGGTCCATCCCCTTGAATCTTCATACTGTCTCCAGAACATAGACAGCTGCAATGGGAAGTTATTTTCCCTTTTACTAGGGTGGTTAGAGCCAGAACCAAATCCTTGACTTCGTTAACTCTCTGTAAAATTGAGGCCATATCAGTTCTAATGTTCTGGGCTTCTTGGGTTTCTGAGTCAAAATGAGGACTACATGTCCTCACGGCTGGATTAACAGATCCCGGCAAACGCGGCGTTTCGTTAGTCTCCTGCAGTTGTTCAAAGCGATTGGAGAATAATATATTAGGAACGACTTGATCACTGGACTCAAGGGAGGGGGAATGTACTTATCAACCTCAAAAGGAGGCTCCTTCCGTGACTCCACAGAACTAGATACATTGTCAATGGGGGTCCGCAAAGGTGCTACTAAGGGAGATGTATAGGTATTGTTGTTCTTACCGCCGTCGGTCTCGGGAATAATGTCTAAGGGATGATTTTTGCCCTTCTGATTAAATATATCTGGTATTTTCCTTGCCCTTGTCTGTCCATCTTTATGATGCCTGTGACCAATCGAATGAGTACCTAAAATAGACTCGACCTCCTCTAAGAGGAGGTCAATAGCGTCTAGCGCGTTATGGCCCCTCAAGGAAGATTGATTAACGTAGTTGTCAGGACGTTTCTTGGCTTTCTTGGTTCCCTTAAGCAGAGCTGGCAAGTCTACAGCCTTCCTCTTCCCCATGAAATCTAAGTGGGGCGGGATAAAAATATAAATAAAAGGCCTTGCTTGATTTCAACACAGGAAAGGTAAAAGGCCCTGCCCAGCCTCCTCCGGGCATTGACGGTATAATCCCCGGCCCTGTTGTATTGTGTGCAAAAGCCTCTTACTTACAGGATGCGGCAATAAAGAGATGGGGCCCGGCCTGGCCTTAGACGGATAAAGACGGGCATAGACGGGCCCGTCTTGGCGGGGGGCGCGGCTCCTTTATAGTATCTGCGGCAAGTGGGCGGGCTGGGGAGAGCGTCCTGTTCCCCCGGCAACTTTTGAAGTGTGTCTACTTTATCTCTAAAATAATATTTCTAATTAGATTTCATTTCAGTAGTTCAGTAACACAATTGCACAGCATCTGTCATGGTAATACGCAATGCTCATTCTAATGGAGGGCGCAAGTCTGCCATATTCCAAACATTTCCTGTTAATGTACTCTGTTCGGCTTTAAATTAAAATTTTTAAATTGTCATGTGCTAACGTCTATGCCACTAATGTATTAGTAAAATGTAATCTCTATCACCCCCAGGTCACTGACCAGAAGAACAGCAACAAAATGGGGACTGTTGAGGGTCAGGGTAGCGCAGGGTCTCAAACATTGTGCAATAGAGGCTCCTGAGTGACACAGCCACAATCTGGATGCAAAATGCAACATCTACCCTAAGCATCACAGAAAACATTGACACAGCAAGAGGCAAATTCCTTACAGTAGAAAAGTTGGTTATTAATGGGTGGGGCAAATCACCTTCACCTAGCAATAATACTACAATCATTAATAGGTCCAGTCAACTCTCAGTAACTTTAATCCTTGCTCGACCCTTGGTAGCTTGGCAATGAGCAGTCAGGTTTAACTTAGGGCCAGAATTATACTTTTTGACACAAAACTGCGCTAACGCTGTTTTACATCAAAAAGTTTAACACTCGCTAACGCCATCTCTTAATGCCCCCCCTACATTAAATTTATACTTTGATGCATGGTGGCACTAAGAACAGGTTAGAGTCTTTTTTTTTTACGCTACCCATTGCGCCTTGTCATCAGGCAAAATGACGTTAACGCAGGAAAAATGACTCTAATCCGGTTTACGACATTGAAAAACGACGCAAATCAGATGTGCGCCATTTTTCACCACAATAGCGACCTGCTTTGTAGTTCTTCACGGCAGTTACTCAAAAAAGATCTCCGGCAAAGAGCCCCCTTATGGAGATCCCGTCAGACATTGCAGTGCCAGTCTGACGAGGAGCACACCGATGATGAAGCATGACATCCAATTGGGTGTGTGAGGGCTCTTGCTCCTAAACCTTAGGGTTTCCCTCTCTTTCTGCTAGGAACAGTGTATTTACTTTGTCTATAGTTACTTTGGGAGATTATACACTGGACCTCTAACTCTCCCTGTCCCTCTACTTGTTGAAGCTTTAAAATCATACCTCCCTGCCCAATACATGGCAACCATAGTTAACTTGAGTGGTGGGTACAATGGATGGCAGATGCATAGAGATTTAGCTTTGTTGTAGCTGCCAATGTGACTGCTGAGTTGGAAGTGGGAATCAACATGTGAAGAGTGGGATGTGGATGCAGGATGGAATACACAGGCCAACGGAAAATTGGCCATACACACTCATGCAAAGACCCAGATCCCCAAGCATATGACACATGCCGTAAAGGAGTACCTAAAATTGTAATAACTATGTATAAAAGAGAACTTAAAACTATGTCACACACCTATCCTAACTCTACATTACCCACAACTGGCCCTAACTACCCTATGCTAAACTTACTTACCACATTTAATTAAAAACTATAAACAATTACCCCCACCCCCTCTTATATGACGGGACACATGTAGGACAATATATACTAACCTAAACAGATCCTAACTAATACTTAACAAATACGTATATATATATATATATATATATATATATATATATATATATATATATATATATATATATATACATGTATTTGTATTATAATACAGAAAAGCCTCAACATCATCCCCCACCCACCTACAAACTAACATGTAATAATATAAACGCCCCACCCCAACCTACTTATCCTATCTAAACTACTAGCCTACTCTAACCTATCACTAAACCTTCTAAACCCAATAATAAACAGGATAAGGAAAGAGGAGGGAGGGGACGGAATTAGGGTGAGGCAATGCAGCAGTTCAGAGGTTTGCCCTCTTCAGAGGTTTTTTAATAGATTTTAGCCTCCGGCTATTCCTATCCACGTCCCGCTGGAGAGTGTCAATCTTCCTTAGGACCTTTCTCATGTCCCTCTGTAGATGCCTGATCGCACCCATGTCCAAAGCAGTGGCTGTGGTGGTCTGTGCCCCTGATGTTGTCGCTCCTGCAGGTGCCATGGTCGGGGTGCTGTAAGTAAAGGTGCAGCAGGTGTTGTGGCTGTAGCTCCCGAGGTTGAGGGTGAAGCAGGTGGGGCTAATGTATTGGTGGCCACTGGGCCGCTGGCTGCAGTTGTGGTGGTGGCGACACCTGTTGTGGCCAAAGCTGGGCCCCCTTGGCTGAAAGCCCGCCATGCTCCTGTGGCTGTCCCCCTACGATAGCTTATTGCCATCATCCTGAACGCAGACTCCACATCCAAGATATGCCTGTATCTCACTCCCCACCTCTGGAACTCCCTTATTTCAGCGGCATTCATGTTGGCAGCTGTAAAAATGAGACAGGCAACCATTATTGTCATCATTGTGTGATGCATGAACAGATGATAATCTAACACTCTCCCTCAACTTGCACATGCAGTCCAAATCACAGTACAGATGATACATTTTCCCTGAGGAATGACATGGCAACGCGACCTAACCATCAAGTATTTAACAGCACAGCAAAGCACAACAAGGTGTGTACCAAATAAACTGATCTGTGCATTTATGTAGAGCAATGTGTCACAGTGCACATGCAGCAAGTACTTAACATGGGCCAGGCCGACAAATCTCCATCATCTGGATCAACTTCAAGGCACACAAGATCTGTGATTTGTATATGTAATTGGCAGTATGGTATGCAGTTGCTAATTATAAGGGGTCAGTTTTGTTTGGGACACATGCATGCTTGAATTAGATGTCTGTCATCCACACTGTGACCATCACACCTACCGACATATATGTTCTCCCCTACCCCTGTGCCTCAGGGGGGATGGGCATGCAATACATCATCACAATCGTCAAAGACAACCAAAAAGCCATGTCCAGCTGTACATGGATTTAGTGAGTGGAACACATGTGAGTAGGCCTGCCAACTAGGAGTGAGGTATCCATTGGTCAATCACATCTACATTCATGTTTCCATTTGTGGACAACCATCAACATAAGATCTGCCAACACACTTCCTAAATCACCCACATAGATGCAAGCACACATCTGGCCTGGACGTGCATGCACGCCTATAACATACCATAAGTGCCACGTAAATGGAGTACAACATTTGGGGCTAGATGCTGAGGGACAGTCACCCATACAGTCCTACATGTACATTACAATACAGGGATGCACAATTTTGTGTGGAAAAGTGATGCATCACTATCTTGTGTAAGTGAGGGTATGACTTGCTGTCAATATTCTGACACTGGACCACCCCCAAAGCAAATGTGGGCTACAAGTGGCTACTTATCACCTTGTTCACATGCTGATGCCTATTGGGCAGCACAAGACTCCAAAGATATGACTCTCTGCCTGTGAATGTCTAACCCTTGCATGGAGCACTATGTCAACCTCCAGTCAAGTCATATATCAGATCACGTATCAGCTCATCATATCTTGCAATGAGTGCAACACACGAGTCAATCACACAACAGCTGCAATCACTACACAGGACAGACATTTTCACACTTACTGGATATGTCTGAGTCCTCAAATCGAGCCACTTCCCCGGTGGTATAGGGGGCCGGTCCACCTGTAAGGCATAGAAAGGAGATATATGCTCAATGTCTGGTCACTGTACAAACATGGGGACAACATATCACAGTGTGTGACATTTAAAAGGAGTGAGCTGCTGATCTGGCATGTAGGCACTCCAACAGACATACCACTGCAAACTTGCATTGACATTGACATTCTAGTGAGTGATAGACACACATATGCACACATGCACTGGGCCTAACAATCATGTGGTGCTAAACCTGACTACTACAAAGTTTTGTGACTAATTCATTTCATATGGTACACCATATGATGTGTAATTAGATGACAATTGCAATGGCACTTCCCTGGTGCACTGCAATACAAATGACTTAGGCATCGTGGCTTGTGCATCAAGGGACCATGATTAACTTTGTGATGGACATGTGGGTCAGTCTTCAGTCAGCAATTATCGTGCATTCAGTGGTCCATAACTGATGTGGCACAGTTGTATGTAGGTAACAAATGCCCCATTGGCAGTGTCCCCTAAGCCGTATATGCCCCCTATGCCAACATGATGGCAGGGTTCATGTGTGTGTAATGATGACAATGTAGCGCTAAACATGGATTGCCCACTTTGCTGTCCCAAAACTGTGAAATATGGTATGCTGACAGTGTCTTAGCTGATCATCATTGATAGACTGCAAGGGCACAGGTGTAGTAATTACACCTGAAATGTGTCACTCAGGGCCATATGTACCTATATCAGGTTTTGTGAGTCACACATTGCGAGACTTAGCAACTAGCAATTATGAAGTAGGGTGATCTGAGGTAGAACACTCAATATGACACTGTGTGCAATTCAAAAATGGGGTAGCAAATGACCTACCTCTTGAATAATGATGATGTAGGTCTCATTTTGCAAACCCCTTGGGAATGGCAGCACTCAAAAGGATGCTGGCCTGCTGGGCTCAGCAGACCACCATGTCTGTGACTGCTTTCAAATTGGGATGTAAACATTTGTTGAATTGCAGCCTTATTTCAGCAGGGGAAACAGAAAGTATTTGAAAAACCTATTTTATTACTGAAAACTATTTTTGGAAGCAGTCAGTGGTCCGTGGCACAACTTCCTGCTCAGAATACATTTTTTGCCAGGCATTCACAAAGAATAAGGGATCCCCTGGGGACCCCCCCTTTTGCAAATGGGTTAGCACAAACTTGAAACGAATGGTAACTGCAATTATTTAGTGCCAGCATTTGTGCCCAAGAAAAAAACAATTAGCCACCTGCGACTCGATAATAGGTTAGGAACGCCTATTCCTATATGCCACTAGAAAACCCTGTTTTGTGATTGTGCAATGTGATAGCAGAATGGCAAAATTTGGGTTGTGCATTTGAATGAATATTTTCCTGACGTAAACACAAAAATTCAGAAAACTATGCAATTTGTGAAGGCTATAAATGGCTTGGTGCATGTGTAATACATCTCAGTACTGGTACACTAACAGTTTGTGCAACTTGCATTCCACATAGCCACAAACATTGCATGCAGCACGTCAAGACATCTGCTACTGTCACTCAGGAGCATTCTACTGTACACATTTGTAAATGTGATACTCACAACAGGACCACAGATCACCAGACCCAGGTGGTCCAGCAGGTTCTGTTCTCGTGCCACCAGGACAGCCCTGCGATGCTGCAGCTGGTGCTCGTTCCGGGAGGTGTTGAAGACTCGTTTCAGGTGGAAGAGCACCTTAGCCCAACGCAGCTGCCTTGCCTCTGTGTGATACCCCTGTATCACACGGCCCCCTGCCTCCAGTATCATTGGAATAGAGTGGCACGCCGGCCACAAAAATGCCTCAAGATCCTCCTCACCCATGCGGCTCATCCTCGCCCTTCCCAACATGGTATGGTACAGTATTTCAACAAAAAAAGTGAGGAAAAAAAAGGAAAAGAAATTTGAAAAAAGGAAACTTACAAACCCAAATTACCGACCCAACTAACCAAACTAATCTAACCCCCAAACAGACACCAGACAGTACAAATACTATTCAGACAACAATAAAATACACAAAAACACTTACACAGGTACAATATACAAATAGGATACACCAAAAGACAAAAGAGAGACCACACAAGATACAATATACACAATCTAAACGAGGGCAACACCAACACACAGCCACACAGTCAATAAAAATCACAGACTGCAAAGTGAATGTGAAAGTGCACTCACTGTACCATGTCTGTAAACAGGATTTCCTATGGTATCGCTTCCTGTCCCTTTTGCGCCCCGTTTTCCATCTTGTGTGTATTTTTTGTACACATACATAGTTTATGTAAATATATTTGTCGCATAACCTACAGGTATGGCAAAATACCACTCATTACCAAGAAACTACTATTTTTATGGATATCCGCATGTGTGAGTTGCGCTGGTGGAATAAACGCTAGGGACCCATTGACGTTTAGTATGCGTTTGCATGTTTTTCTATGAATTTGCGTAAAAGATTGTGACTCAGGCTGTGTTTGCATGATTTTTAAATATTTGACATGCATGCAGCCTGTATCTATACGAAGATAGGATGGTATGGCCTGCAGTGTGTGTTTTAGTGTTTGGCCACATGTGGTAAACCATGCAACTGCAGCCAACATTTCTACTATCTTTGCGCAGGATTTCATTTTTTTGTCTGACGCAAATGCAGCGCACAGTTAGGAAATTTGAATGGAATTTGTAAGTTTGCACTGATTTGCGTCAATAAATGATGGCAAGGCTGCGCTACAAAAGTATAAATCATGGCCTGTGTGTTTTTTGTATGAATTGACTGTTACAACTATGTGTGTGCTTCTGATGGAACGGCATGCAATACATTTGGCGTAATGGTCATGTATGAATCTGTTACAAATGGGTATCAACATTAGATGGCAATCAATGATGTACAACAGTCATGGTATGTGTTTTTAATATGTGTTGACTCATTTGATGTGTGTAGTTGTTTCACTTTGGGGACATTACATTTCCCATGGAAAACCATACACTGGGAAGATCGAGGATGGCTGATAAGGGCTATGTCAGATATGTTACCCCTCACATGTCATTAATTGTTGGCTACGACTTCATGGTGACTTGTGTGTAAACTACCATATGTCGGGCATTTGTACATGTTTGGTAGGTACAGTGTTTGTGACACTGAGCCTCAATTACAATCATAAAATTGTTGTGTACACATCAGTTTGACTAATGTAAATTACCTATGTTCCTTCAGTGGCTGTGGTGGACATGCAGCTCTGGCTGCATGTGTTCACATATTTTCAGAGGTGCATTGCACAAAGTGTCCAGTTCAAGAGTGTTGGCTTGTGTACCTTGTGTCAGTATTGAGCTCCATGGTGTTAGGTTTCGTGCAGGTCTAGTCAGGAGTCTGTTGGGGCAACCCTTGAGTTCACAGAGTATCTTGCAAGGCAGATTTGTCCTAAAGCAGAAGATCAGCTAAAAGCATACAAGGGGATAGGGCAGCTATGGTACGACAGATAATACAGAAGAGTGAATACAGAGCAACCTTAGTGTGGCCAAATATGTAATGGGCAAGTAATAGACAAACATGCAGGGCTCATCACCACGTTTGTACACAGGGTAAGTCTCCGAACTTCTCACAGCAACAGGGAACGTCAGTGCCTCTGTGCAGATTACTCTGACAGCTAGTCACCACGCAAGCCCAATCGAAAGATGGCGGCAGAAGTGAATCTGTGTCACGACCCTCAGAGAACAAACATGGATTGTACTTACATATGCAATACTAGCCCTTGTTTGTTGGGCTGGAGACACAGTAACAAATCCAGGAATACAGCCGTAGCACACTGTCACGGTTAGGCACTAATGAATACATTCAAAACTAGACAAAGGATGGGAGCTTGATTAGCCTCCTGGAAACCAGGTACCAGAACTAATACAAAATTAAACAATTCTATGCAGTTGAGGACTGATAGTACACTTACCAGACACCATTCCCCAAGAGGAAACGGAGGGCAAAGGAACCTACTATGAGTCAAATGCAGGCACAGGGAACAGGCTCTGGTTGACGCAAAGGCTGGAACAGGTCTGGGTACCAGGAAGCAGGCTCTGTCAGGAACAAACATGAACAAGGCCGAAAAACAGGGAGCAAAGTCTGACTGGAACAAGCAGGAACAACACTATGTAAACAGAGAGCAGTTTCAGGCATAATCAGGACTGTAACACAATCCAACAAGGGCTCTGGTACACAAATGAATTGTACTCCAATGCACAGCGAGAAGCTTAAGGGAATGGCAGCTTCCAAGCAGTTCCAGGCAGCAGCAAGGCCAGGGCAGAGTCACATGGCTGGGCTGCACGAGAGAGCTCACAGGTGTGTGCAGCTTTAGTGTCTAACAAGTCCTGGAGGAGAGAATCCAGTATAAGGGAACAACCAGACTTTTCCCACAGGAAGCTATGGACAGAAGATGACAGGTCTTACCAACAACCAGACAGCGCGTTATGGGACCTGAAGTCCATGCAGGCTAATGTAGTTGTTCTATAGCATGCCATATAGAAAGGGGAAGCAAGAAGGATGATTCCCAAGGTACGGATAGTCCATTTACAGCACCCCCTAGATAAGGAAGGGCAGAGACTTAACACATGGCAGGACTTATTACCAGGGATGGACTGTGCAGGGCATGTGCCGTGACTATTGCTTGTCATACCTGGGACACTCATGCTATCCATTTTCAGGACTGGTGCACCTCTTGTCACACAAGCTCCTTGCAGAGATAGCAAATGTCACACTGACCAATGTCAGGGGTCTGTTCAAACATTCCTGTTACCAATGATATTTCACCATCTACTGCCTCATGTATGATGCACTTATTTACCTTATGATTGAAGATGCAATGGTTGTGTGTCATGTGCTACAGTAGACCATGTTGGCAATGTGGATGTCGGTCATATGCTGTGGTCCTATGATTTCACCCTTCATATGTGAAATTAAAAAGAGTTTAAAAAAAAAAACTGTGTGTGATGTTTGCTGTCCAATCATACGCATCACATGTGATGTTGCATCAGAAGTAATCAGATTTGTCTTTGTGACATGCTCCCTGAGGTAATACTCACATTCCTAAAGAACATGTGATGCATAAATAAGTAACCAGAGCAGGATTATGTGATAAAGTGAGGTGTTTAATTACATATCGTAACAATGTGTACATAGTGACTGTTGTTGAAAAAAGTTATAAACTGTCTGCTGTCTGCAACGCATTTCTGCAGCTGTGTTTGGATGTTCCCCCTCATTTTCCCTGGCACCATCCACCTCCTCCTCCTCCACAGGCAGTTCTTGTTCGGGTTCATATAGGGGGATGTTCCTTCTAAAACAAATGTTGTGCAGGATGGCACAAGTCAATATGATCTTGCAGACCATTTCTGGCAAATATAGGAGGGTGCCTCCGGTGATGTCCACGCACCTGAATCTGGACTTCAGGATTCCAAAGGTCCGTTCAACAATGGTGCATGTCCTCCGATGTGCCTCATTATAGGCATGCTCTGCTACTGTGCTTGGGTTGGGGAATGGGGTCATGATCTATGGCTGGATCCTGTAACCCCGATCAGCTGAAAAAGAAAATAGGAGTAAGTATTTTGTTGTTGCTTGCACCAGGAATGTCATGCAGTATGGCAGTTGATATCTTGTGTTGTCTGTGACTCATATGTGTTTGTGGCATTGTGTGAGATCCTGGGCTTCTGTGAGATTCTTTCTGCATTGGGTTGTTTGACTTGACAACTTGTGTTTGGCTCATTGACATGATATCTATGGTTTAGTTTCCAAACAGCAGTTCAGTATGTATCTCCCATGCATGTTTTAGTGTACTTTCACTGGAGGGGAGATGATACTTCCACACACCCAATAGATTCCAATGTGGTGGTAACATGGTTGCACTACATGGCCTGTATATCCCATCCATTTAGACATATGTCATTGCAGATGAAATCCAGAAGTGAGGCACTTTGATTAGGCTTGGTGACAATGCCCAACACATCTCTCTAAGTTAGCAGCACAGAGGTGTTCAGTATTGACAATGCACAATTGTCCCATGTGTGATTTGGTTCTATGTAGACCTTTGTGGTTCCCTCTGCAAGTGGCTCATGTGCAACCATGCACCTACACTACCAAACGTGTTCCAGGTAACCTGGCTAACTGCCTTGTGGAGGTGGATGTATCTGTGCAGGAAGGGCCATCTCCCTGTACATCTGTTATTTTGATGGTGAATTAAGTCTGTCAGTGTGTGCAGCTCTGTGCAGTTTGCATTAGTGGCACATCAATATGTGTTCATAGCAGAATCCGATTCCTTATTGCTAGCTGGCAACATCACCCCATGAGTGATGTGTGATGTTGGGACTGCCTCAGTATTTCCATGTCACCTACATGTGAGTCAGCATCCTCATGCCATGTGTCTCATGGTGTTTGACCTGCAGCGACCAAAAGTGCACACACCTTCTAAAGTACTTATTGCTTGGGAGGGTGTGTGATTGACTATGTGACCTAACGTAATAGTATATGGTTCATCTTCCAAATTGTAATTCCAGGGCAGGCCATATTATAGTCACTGTGTGCTTTGGTATTGGTTCCTTGTAGCTCTAGAGTGGCATCTATTGTTATTGGCAGCCGTCATTTGTCCATAGGTGTGTATCCCATTGTGTCAGGGTGTCCAACATAACTACCTATGTCACACCTCAGTGTCTTCCTGCCCACGTGTCAATGTAATGGTGTATGTATTGTGTGTCCTACAAGGTTGCTGTGCCGTGTGTATATTGCTAGGTCACTGGGGGAACATTGTGTGGGGTCTGCAGGCTGGCTGTTATCTTTGGCTCAATTTGGCGCAGCAGCTGGTGTATGGCTTGCCAGTTGAGTCTGTACCTCCAGATGATATCCTGTTCCCTGAGGCCCAGGAGGGTTGTCCTGGTCCTGAAAACCCTTTCCTGCCTTCTGTGTTGCCTTTGGGGTCCACGTTGGTGTAGTGGTAGCTGCTGCTGTTGGTCCTGTGCTCTGCGTCGTCTGGCATGCTGCATGAGTAGCACCTCCATGTTGTCCTTCTTGAGAAATGATGTTGCTTGAGCTGGTTTTCCTTAATTAGTGGTGTGCTTGCCCTATTTTAACACCTGCACTGACCCAGGCATTAAAATTTGATGCAAATCGGGCTTTGCGTCATTTTTCGAGTCCGCATCCCACCCGTGTGTCATTTTTTCCCAGCTGGATAAATATGTTGCGCAGGTTTTGGAGTCACTTTTTGGACAGGAGCACCTACCTTGCATCTCATTGATGCAAGGCGGTTTCACGCATCCTTAATATGATGCAAACTCTGATATTTTGATGCTAGACAGGTCTAGCGTCAAAATATAAATATGGAGTTAAGTTTGACCCGGATTGGGGTAAACAAAAACCATGCTAATCCGGCGCAAACAGAGTATAAATATGCCCCTCAATATTGCAAAACAGTTAATAAGTGAAAGACACAATACATTAAAAATCCAACACCAATTTATCACAATAGAGAATATTTTTATCTTTAAAATTACACTGAAAACACAAAAATCCAATGTAGGCAACCGGAGATATGAATAAACTGTATCATAGCGCCTAAAAAAGCACCAACCCCGGCTCTCCAGTAGCATTGGACAGGGTCAAATCTAAAGGTTCAAGCCAACTGCAATTGAAACGTGGGTCAGATATAGTCCCAGATTAGTTCAGCTGAAGTTTTACCTTTGCAAGATTTGTGTCAAAAGTCCTGTTTGCGGTCATGAAGAGCCACGGCCTGAGAGGTACCTTTTGGGGATCAGAAACTCATTGAAGATGGGTCCAGGAGCTGTGGTCCAGTTGATTCTTGGTTCCTTTGGGGAAAGAATTGTCCTCTAGCACTGGCCAAGAGTTCAGAGTTGGATTGCGACTTGGGAGCTAGGACTCAGTCTCCCAAAATGCACCTGTGCAATTCAGGAAAATCCAGCTGTAGCTGGGCCAGTCCTCTCTTTGTCTGCTGTAGGTGACTTCTGTCAGCACTTTTTTACCTGTTGCTGCTCAGGGAGTCCACTCTTTTTCTTTTGAGTCAGGCAAAGGCCTTTTATTATGGAGCCTTGAGAGTATAGCAGGTGCAGTCCTTCTGAGTAGAAGTCTTCTGTGGTGCAGTCAAATGGTCCAGCAGGGCAGGCTTGCTTCTTCTTTGGTTCCGGGCAGTGATTTGAGGAACTCCTCCTGAAAATATTATAAATTCTAGGCTGGCAAGAGGGAGGGACACCCATTTTGCCTGCCTCCCTTTATTTTCCAACCTCATATTTGCTGGTGTTAGGACTCTGTGCACTTTACCAATGCCAACCAGAGCTAAAGTGCATGTGCTCTCTACCCTAGATCATGGTAACACTGGCTCATACACAAATGGCATATTTAATTTACTTATAAACCCCTAGTAAAGTGCACTACATGTGCCCAAGGCCTATAAATTAAATGCTACTATTGGGCCTGCAGCACTGACTGTGCCACCCATGAACGTAGCCCCTTAACCATATCTCATGTCTGCTATTGCAGAGCCTGTGTATGCAGATTTAAACTGCCACGTAGGCCTGGCAAGTTGAACCTCTTGCCAAGCCTAAACCTTCCCGTTTTAAACACATATGTCACCCCGAGGATAGGCCTGTGTGACTCACAGGGCAGGGTGTGACACATTTAAAACACAAGCCACGTAATTTTAAGTTTTACATATCCTAGTAGTAAAAAACTTCCACATTTGTTTTTCACTAGTATAAGGTGTATCTATCCCACAGGATGAGTTTGGGATTAATTTATTACATCTTATAAGTGTAATTCCCAATCTGGAAGAGATAATTTTGCCAGCTTTAGTGTCTCTGGACACATAATTTAAAATCACAACTTATGGTGAGGTCAGATTTTAAAATACAGTTCTGAAAATGCCACGTTTCTTACTTTAGCCATTTGGTACCGTCTGCCAGTCTCCATTACATGTCTGGGGTGAAGTGACAGCTGGGCTTGTGTATTCCCTCTAAACAGCCACACACAAAGGGGGCATAGGTGTGACTGAAAAGCCATGAACATCCTAATGGACCATCCCAGGCAGAATAGGTGGGAGGGGCTGACACACCTGAAAGGGTAGTGCCCTGCCACACTTAAGGAGCTACATAGCCCCCTGTAGAGAGTCTGGATCCAGGGCAGGAATTGAGCGTCTTGGTGCACTTCAAAGTCCCTTCTTTGAAGTATCCCTACTTCAAAGGCACAATTGGGTATATTCACTGGACCCATGACACCAGAAACGCAGGATACTTCTGGACCTTTGGATACTCTGCCAGGAAAAATTACTTCTGTGCTCCTACAAGGGCTGTCACTCTGCTGAGCTGCTATTGTGCTAGATGCATGTTGTGCTGAGCTGACCTGCTTCCTGCTGCCCACTTGCCTGTAAGTGAGGACTGGACCTGCATCTTTCCATCCCAGAACCAAAGTGACTCCAAGGGCTTGCTGGCTTGCTTCCTGTTCTGAAATCTCAGGGACATCAAAGACTTCCCTTCAACCTAAAAACAGCACCTGGACTTTACTTGCTGTAAGTCCTGTTCTGCCAAGTGGTGTCAACCCAGTTCAGGGCCCTTTGGAGTGAATGTAAAGTGCTGTAACTGACAGGACCGACGTATTGTACTCTGAACCTCTGCATCACCCTGGAACCACTGGTTTGGGATCAAGACAGCACTGCCACTGCATGGAGAAGATCAACACATCACCACTCCAATGTGGACTGATCCAGCAAATCTTATTCGGAACTCCCACACCCGGGCCCGATGACTCGCAGTCATTGGAGAATTCCGGCCCACACCCCAACTGCGTGGGGGTCAATGACGAATCTCTTGGTACGACAAGGATTAACGTACTCTTGCTCATCAGGCCCTGCGTGGGTCCTGTAGTCGGCCGGTGTTCTATCCCGGGTGGCCTGAACTCTTTACTTTTTTCCGGTCCAGCATGATCAGATGTCCTCATAGGCACTTCTTGCGTCCAAGCACTACTTACACATTTAGGCCCTCATTATGACATTGGCAGTAAATCCCGCTTACTGTCGCGGAGGCGAACATCCGTTCGCCATATTATGACACACACACCAAACTGACAGAATACTGCCACAAACACAAATCGGCCAGTTCAAAGGTAAGCGTTAAACTGTCGGGACACCCACACCATCTCCCCAACAAAGCAACGCCCTCCACATTATGACCCACAAATCACCACAGTGGACATTCAACGGTGGTAAACCATTGGCGGTACACACTGGTGCGGTCAGAATAGCCACGCAAATACAAAACAACACAACACTGGCCAATACCAAAAACCCACACCTGACACTAATACACACACCACACCCATCCACCCACAGCACTATGAAACACACACCCACATTACCCACAACCCTTTATGAACATGAAAAATAGCCAAGAGACAAGCACGGAAATCACAGACACAACTACATACACCACTAACACCCAGCCATCTGTCACGCACCCCACACCCTACCACATCATTGAACACCCACTACACAACACGCACCACACAATACCAATGTCCCCACAAAGGCACCCCTGTTTCACTGATGATGAGTTGCAGGTCATGGAGGAGCAAATAGTCAGGGTAGAGCCACAGCTGTTTGGAGCACAGGTACAGCAAATATCAATAGCAAGGAACATGGAGCTATGGCGGAGAATTGTGGACCGGGTGAACGCCATGGGACAGCATCCAAGAACAAGGGAATACATCAGGAAGAGGTGGAACGACCTACGGGTAAGGTACGTTCCATGGCAGCAAGGCACCAGCTCACCACCCACAGAACTGATGGTGGACCCCCACCTCCTCCCCCACAGCTGACAGCATGGGAGGAACAAGTCTTGGCAATACTGCATCCTAACGGACTCACTGGAGTAGCCGGAGGACTGGACACTGGTGAGTCAACATTTACGACCTATCACCCCCCCATACCTGCATGCCATCTCACCCCCTCACCCTGACTCCCATCACTCCACTCCATCCCACACAGTGCACCTAGACATATGACTAACCCTAATGCCTAGCCCTGCATGCCATAACCACTGCATGCACAGCCCACCCAACCCTGCATGTACACCCACCACCTATGCATGCACATCATGGAGAACTAACAATCCCACAATCCATCACCCTACACAATCAAAGGTGGCAGGGTAACAGCAACGATATAGAGGAAGCTAGGGATGTAGAATATGTCACAGACGTTAAGCATATTACATCACTTACATCCCCACAGGTGCCCCAGCCAATCCCAGCGGTGAGTAGGTGCCACAGCTATCCAGTCCCCCAACAGAAGATGCCCCCAGTGATGTCAGTAACTCTGGACATCTGGATCTGGATGAACTTCCTGGCCCATCAGGGACCACTGGTCAGTCGGCCACCCCAGCCCAATCCCAGTTCACCACAGAGCCTCCCCCCTCAGTTTCCAACACACCACAGCACCCACCCAACATCCCCACACCTCTGACCCCAGGACACATCAATCAGCAGTGTGCCCACCTGTACAGGGACCCCATTCCACACCTCAAAGCCAAGAAAATCAGGGTCCTGGGGTCAGTGGAAGTGGAAGTGGCACGCCATTCAGGGGACACAAGTACAGGGGGACAGGGAAACTGGAAGGACAGCTGTGCACCAGTGGGGGGACAGGCTGAGGGAACCAACTGTCCTGGAGGCACTCGCTAATGACCTGGGGGCTTACCAACAATCCCAGGACAAGATGGGCCAGATTCTTGCCATCATGCAGGAAAACTAGCAGGAGGTACACCATCAGGAGATCAGGAATGATTTGCAGGCCCTTAACACCACCATGGTCTCCATAGCAGGGGTGTGGCTGACATGGCCAACATATTGAGGGAATATACAGCAAACCAGCGGGCCCTTTCCAATAGACAGTCAACTGAACAGCCCACCACATCTGCTGCAGCGAGTGGACAGGAGGCCCTGCCACAGGACCCACAGGCCACCGGCACCCCTCCCCCTGCAGAAGGTGAACAACCCCCCAAAAGTTACCTGTGACCCAGACAGATGCCAGAGACACTTGCCAAAAACAGGACCACTGCCAGGAAATGAGACCCTCCTGAATGTCCCCTTTGTGTCCCCCTCTGTCACCTTGTCCACTTTGAACTGCCCTTGCTCCCCTTCTTGTGGCCCCTTGGACACTGGAGCTGTGCTAAAAATAGACTGGAAAAATACCCCAGACTTACCTCTACCATCATCCCATTCCATTGCACAATTATGTGTATAAATTTCACTACAATAAACACCCTTGAATACAACTTGAGTGATAGTGCTTTATATGAAGAAAATGTGCAATTATGGTAACAGTTACATCTTATGCAAATGACCTGAACTCTGTGATAGCATACAAATAATGACCTGTAGCTGTCTGTAGTCATCACATCAGTACACAGTAGTTATAACACCAACATCTGCAAAATGAGAAGGCAAGGGTGACAGTCAGTTGAGATGCAAAGGGATTGACTACCATCATGCTACAGCCACACTGAAAGGATAAATAATCAGAGGAATGGTCAGTTCCACTGTCTCACCTGTGTGCCATTGGAAGTACTGCTGTATAACTGATGTTCTGTTGTCCGCAACCTCATCGTCTGCCTCCTCATCCTCACTGTCCTCAGGGTCCACTGCTGCCACAGGGCCATATTCAATCTCCTCCTCCTGCAGAAAAGACACATGTCGTCTGAGGGCCAGGTTGTGCAACATGCAGCATGCTACAACTATCTGGCAAACCCTCTCAGGGGAGTAGCATAGGGATCCACCTGTCAGATGGAGGCATCTGAACCTGGTCTTTCTATGACTCGCCTGGTTCACCCATGTGCATCATCATACCAATTCTCAGCCCCTGTCCTGGCATTCCTCACAGGGGTCAGGAACCACAATAGGTTTGGGTAGCCAGAGTCACCTGAAAGTATTTAAGGCCAAACATTAGCCTTACACAATGTTATGGGGGCTGACTCCTGAAGGCATATACTGACATGCATTGATTGGGGACTCTGGTTCACCAATTAGCCACACCCTGTTCCTCTGTAGTTGTGCCATCCCATTTGGAATGCTGCTATTCCTCAGGACGAAGGCGTGATGCGCCAACCCAGGATTCTTGGCAGTGACCTGGGAGATGTAGTGGTCCACCAGGCACACCATTTGCACATGGAGTGAGTGGAAACTCTTCCGATTCCTGAATACCTGTTCATTGTGTTGGAGGGGGGGAAATCTTCCACATGGCAGAAAGTGTTGTAGCTGCACACCTGTGTTTGACCAAGTGAGACAAAACCCATGCTAGCACTATTGAGAACATTGGCTGTGACATTCCTACTGCCAAGCCTACTGTCACTTGGAAAGAACCAGTTGCCAGGAAATGAAGCACTGATAGAACTTACTCAAGAAGGGGGATCCCAGTGGGATGACGGATAGCTGATCTCAGATCAGGCTCCAGTTGAGTACACAGCTCTGTGATTGTGGCCCTCTCCAGTCGATAGGTCAGTATTATGTGCCTATCCTCCAGTGTAGCCTTCCACAAGGGGTCTGCACACCAGGTCTTGTTTCCTCCTCCTATTCCTCTGCAGTGATAGGTATCTAAGTGACACAAGAGTGAGTAGGGTGTCACAAATTGAACAATGTAACCACCTCCTCAGTGTACATAAAGCATGTATGTAATTGGACAATGTGAATTTCAATGTATGTGTGATTTATAGCAATAACGCAGTTTCCAATTTCTGAATGTTGTCCACCACCATAAAATGGCGACTGCCTGTCCTGCAAGTATGGACACTTGGAAGTGATGTAATTCCGCCGGCGTTGGGCGTCATGGCAGAAGGAGGCCTTGCACCGCCGTGCTACTCCTCATTGGCTAAAATGGGGCTCTATGGAGAACAATTTCCAATGGGGATCACTGGAAGCGGTGACGGTGTACTGGGGATGTGACCATCATTTTCTGTCTAAAACGTCTCTTAATTCCTGACTTTACACAGGACAACACCTCCACTGGGTGTGCTGGTGTGACCTGTGTCTGGATCCTGCCATGCCCATGTGACAGGGGAAAGGGCCCCTGCCTTCACTTCGGAGGAGTTAGAGTGCTTGGTGGATGGGGTCCTATCCCTGTATGGACAGCTTTATGGGCCTCCAGACCAACAGGTAACACCATGGGCATGATACATGTGACAAGGTCGCAAGGAAATGTGGGTGATAGCAGTGTGTAATTTGGGTGGGGGTATGTCTGGTGGTAGTGTGCATGCAGTGCCCCAGGTGATGTGTGTGCCAATGGAGATGCAAATGATTTTTGTGTGGCAGATGTGAGACAGGCTGGATTGTATGGTTAATGGTGTTCTCCTGTCTGTATTACCTCTGCAGGTCAGCACCCATCAGAAGAAGGTATTGTGACATGCGATTGCCAAGGATGTGCTGACCCTGGGGTTCTATAGCAGGCAGAGCACCCACTGTAGGAAAAGGTGGGAAGACCTGACACGCTGGGCCTGGAAGACCACATAGGCCCAGCTGGGGATGGCCTCCAACGAGGGCAGGGGGTCCTTCGGAAACTGACCCCCCAGATGGCGTGCATACTGGCAATGGCCTACCCAGAGCTGGATTGGTGCTTGAGGGTAGCACAGCAGCCACAAGAGGGTGAGTACAGTGAGTGTGACAACAATTATTTTGGGTGGCATGGGATCCTCCTGGTGGGTTTCAGTTAGTGAGTGCCCCTTGATGCCAGGTCAGCCATTGCTGCATGATCCAGCTCAAGGTAAATGGGTGTGTAGCAAAATCTGGTAACCTAGATAGGTAGCATTCAATGTTAGACAGGGCTTAGTGGGTCCCAGGAGGGGTGCAGTTGGCTGGGGTTGGCTCTCATCTTACTGTGGCATTTAGCCAATGTAATGCCACTGCTCAATCCTTATCCCTGTGTGTAATGGTGATGTGTATGCCAACTGTGGAGTTGGTGCTGTAATTGACCCAGTGCTCCCTTTCTCTCTCTCCCCCCTATTTTCTTCTGTCATCCTGTCCATGTGTGCATTAGCATCATCTGGCAGAGGAGCAGGGGCAGCGGCGACTGAGGGAGCTACATCCCACAGGACCCAGGAGATAGAGTCCACCCACTCCGAAGGGACCAGTGGGACAGAGGGTGAGGGGAGCACCACTGAAGCGACAGGAGATGACAACACTGACTCTGATTCCTCCTCCGATGGAAGCTCCCTGGTGGTGGCAGACACCGCTGGAACCACCCCAGCCACAGCCGCCACAGCTGCCACCCCCGTACCAGCACCGCCCTCCCAGTACCTCTCCACCAAGTTGCCATTGCCCACTCACCCAGGAGGGTGGGCATCTCCTTTGCCCCAGGCACCTCAAGCCCTGCCCCAGTGAGACCTGCTGCCCTCAGTGAGGAGGCTATTGAACTCCTGAGATCCATCTCTGTAGGGCAGTCAACCATTGTGAATGTCATCCAGGGGTTGGCATCCCAGATGCAGCAATGCAATGCATACCTGGAGGTCATCCACAGTGGGTTGGCGGCCCTACAGAGATAATTTCTGGCTCTGGCCTCCTCTCTGATGGCAGCAAGTGTCCCTGTTCCTACCGTCCCTCCTCCAACTACCACTTCCCAGTCCCAGTCTCCTCGATCTCAAACCATCCCAGGTATAGATACAGACAACCATGCACACAAAACATCACACAAGAGTAGCACAGTCAAACACAGGCAGCACACTTCAGGCCACAAGCACTCACACAAACAACAGACAGTTGCACACACAACAACATCCATTGCTTCCACTGTCTCCCTCTTCATCCTCCCTCACAGTCATATCCGCACTCACACCTGCATGCACTGCATCAACGGCCACCACTACCATCACCACATCATGCAGCATACACACCTTACTTGCAGACAGCTCTACAACATTCATCCACGCGTCCCCTTTGTCCTCTCCCAACCTGTCTGCCACCCTCCTAAGAGACACAAACACACGCACTGACACCCAACATCCAGCCACCTCACACACGCACACTGTCCATGCACCTGCCCCATGTCCAGCAGGCGTACACCTCCGACAACCACTCCCTCAACCTCCACTCCCATCCCTCCTCCCACATCCCGCCCCAATGCCCCAAAGAAGCTTTTCCTTGCACATCTTGACCTCTTTCCTCCACCTCCCCACCCCTGTCCTGCCTGTAAGAGCAGGGTCCCAATGACCCAGCATAGCACCTCAGCCAAACAGTCTGCCATTGCTCCCGTCAAATCATCGGCTGCTGGCACAAAGGGGCCCCAGAGTGTAAAGGCTGCCACTCCTACTGAGAGCATGCCTCCGGCTCAGAAAGCGAGGACTAGGGTGGTGAAAAGCAAGGGACAGGGACAGTGGAAACAACTCCTAGTCCTGGAGGCAAGGACACAAGTGACACGTCAAAGGCCAAAGGGACCTTGGGGGCACAAGAGGGAATACATGAATTTCCCTCCACCACCAAAGAGTGCCAAAGATCCCACTCAACCACAAATAAAAGGGAAGGTTCCCACTCAACGTCCAATGAAAGGGAAGGTTCCCAATCAACCACCAATGAAAGGCAAGAGGCCCACTCCGCCAGCAGAGGGAAAGGAGCCCCCACCTCCAACACAGGCACAGCAGCCCTCACCTCGAGCACAGGGCAAGGAGCCCCCACCTCCGGCACAGGCACAGCTGTCCTCACCTCCAGCAGAGACACAGTAGCCCTCACCTCCAGCAGAGACACAGCAGCCCTTACCTCCAACAGAGACACAGCAGCCCTCACCTCCAGCATAGACACAGCAGCCCTCACCTCCAGCAGAGGGCATGTAGGCCACCCTCCAGGGACTGTTGTACAAGGAGCACCCTCCAGAACCAGTGGGAAAGTTCCCCACTTCAGAGACTGGGGCCTTGCACTCCCCACCAATGACAAATGGGCATGGAGCCCCCTCCAGAACCAGTAGGCAAGTTCCTTACTTCAGAGACTGTGGCCTTTCACTCCCCACCAATGACAAGTGGGCATGGAGCCACCTCCAGAACCAATGGGCAAGTTCCCCACTTCAGCTGAGGAGCCCCCACCCATCCCCCCTTCCCCCTGAGCTGCCTGCCCATTTCCAACATGATGCCCCTGAACAGTGGATTCCAAATGTTGTCGGGAGTGAAGTTGGGCTTTGGATTGTCCCCTGTGGCCATGTGGCCATTTTGTACTTTGGACTGACCATTGGCCCATTCTGAACATTGTCCCTGCATTTGGATTTGAATGGACAATATGATGGCTGTTGGCATCAAATACTGCGTTTGCTGATTCTCATAGCAGTCCTTGTTTTATTTTAACATGTGTCCTGTGACATTGGTTTAACTCTGCTCCTGGTTCTGTGTTTGGTGTGTGTTGCGTGCATGTGTGTGTGTGTCACTCTCCTTTTCCTCCCTCCCTCCCTTGTGTGCTAGGTGGCTGTACTCACCATCATCGTCTTCTTCGGCGTTGGTGTTCAATGAGGACCATGGCGTAGAATAGCATTGGGAAGACTTGAAGTTCAGGTTCAATGGCGGCAGCGGCGTCCCCTGTGTACCTGTTGGTTAGTCTTTCGTTTTCTGTGTTATGTTTCCGCAGGCTTTTGTTCTCATTGGTACCGCCCCAGAAATCCTGGCTGTCTGCTATGTCATAATATGGTGGGCGGTACCTTGGCTTCTGCCTGGCCGTTGATGGCTACCGCCATGGTCAGCGTTGTTAACGACCTGGCGGTTGGTGTGTTACGTTGGCTGTCTAAGCCAACGTAGTACCACTCAATCACTCACCACCAATGTCATAATGACCACCTTAATCTTTAAAATCCATATCTCAGTTTTTATTAATTGGATGTTTGTCAGTCTGGCCTTGCTTTTTTCATTAAATTATGCTCTATTTTTTTACCCTGATGTGAATCATTCATGTGAGGTATTTTCACCGTTTTACTGTTCGAAGTGTTGCACAAATACTTTACACAATGCCTCTTAAGTTATGCCTGACTACTCTGTGCCAAGATACCAGAGGGTGAGCATGTGTTAACTTTTTGTGTCTATGTGACTAGGATTGTAGTTTCTGCTTTGACAGGGTGCATACCTCTGCCAACCAGAAAAACAATTTCTAATATAGAGCCTAGGGCACTTTCAATGTCGGTAAACACTAGCAGAAGTTAGAAAATGGGGGTGATCAGGGCAAAAAACATTACTTTCCTACACGCTCCCCCAGATGTATGGTGATGGATAACTAACCTACATCCTGGTAGAACTCATCAACTAAGTGGAAAAACCGGGGAAGTCCCTCTGCATTGGCATGGGCAGTCCCAGATCTGTGTTCCACTGTGAAGCCCATCCCCTATAGGTAAATGGACCACCTAAAAAATTTTGGGTTCTCGCTCCTCATCTGCATGAGCTGTCAGAGAAACCTGTGGTGATTTTGTACACGGAAGTAAGTACCAAACAGGTGTGGCCTCAGCTTCTTCAGGGCCCAGACCTCAGCAAAGACTTCCCTCTCAATGACACTCCATCTTTGCTCTCCAGGGAGTAGTTGCCTGCTAATGCAGGCAACTGGTTGAGCTTGGCCCTCTTCATTTACTTGTTCCAGTACTGCCATAATTCCTTGCTCTGAATCATCTGTCTCTACCACAAACTCCTTAATATAGGCAGGTGCCAATAAGGCTGGTGCTGAACACATAGCCTCCTTCAGAGTGTCAAAGGCCTTCTGATACTATGAGGTCCAGATTACCTTTTTGGAGTGCTTCTTTGAGGTAATTTCTATCAGGGGAACCACAATGGTCCCATGACCTTCACAAATCTCAGTACCCAGTCAGATCACGAAAGACTTAGACCTGGTGTGTGTCTTAGGAGCTTCCAAATCTATGATCGTCCGAATCTTGGGCTGGGGAGATTGTACACAGCTTCATTCTACAAGGTGGCCCAAATACACTACTGGACCTTGCCCTATGTGGCATTTTCCTGCATTGATGGACAAGCCTGCCTGCTGCAGGGCCTGAAGCACTTCCCTCAGTTGGGCCAGGTGCTCATCCCAGGTAGAACTAAATGCAGCTATATCATCCAGCTAATCTTCTCTGGAAGTGTCCAACCCGCAAAGGACTATGTTCCTCAGCCTTTGGAAGGTGGCAGGAGTATTCTTCAGTTTTACCTTGACCTGAAAATGCTAACCTCTCCTGTGTTTCTAGAATTAGAGCAATCTGCCAGTAATCTGAGGTCAAATTAAATGTACTCTTTTACTTTGCAGTCCCTAACCTGCCAATGAGAGCAATAGCTCTAGGTATGGGGTGAGCGTCAGTCTTGGTGACTACATTCAAAACTTTGTAGTCTACAAAAACCTCAATTCTTTTTTCCCCCCGTGGAGATTAGGCTTTGGTACCAATATCACTGGACTGGCCCATGAACTGTCAGAGGGCTTGATTACCCCCAGCTCAAGCATCTTTCCTACCTCAGCCTTAGTGCTGGCTTTGACCTGGTCAGACAACCTGTACAACTTGTGATTGACAGGTAGGCTGTCTCCAGTGTCAATATCACGAATAGACTAAGCGGTGAATCCAGGAGTAAGGGAGAACAGCCCAACAAACTGCTCCAATACTTGTCTGCAGTCTTTCTGCTGCTGGAATGTCAATGTGGGAGAGAGTACTACTCCCTCAACTAACCCACCTTGTGCATTTGTGGAGAGAAGGTCTGGCAGAGGTGCACTCACCTCCTCCCTTCCTTCATTTGTGACTATCGGCATGGTCCTGTTTGCTCTGTCTTGGTGGGGTTTCAATCTGTTGACATGGAGTACCATGTGGGCATTCCTGGGGGTGGAAGGTCTCACACAATTTTCCAGAATGGGGTAGGGCCCAGTCTACTTCTTCTGGAGGCCCTGGGAGCTACAGACTCCAACAACCACACCAACTGTCCTGGATGGCACTTAGGCATAGTAGACTTCTGGTCATACCAAAGCTAAATAAGCTCTTAGCTAGTCCAGTTTGCTGCTTGCTCTCTTCATATACTCTGCCATGTGGGGCTACTGGCCGACCACATAATACAACACATCTTGTTTGGGCTGTTTGAGAGGCTTCCCCCAACCTTATCTAACCAGAAACAATGGCCTTCATACCGGATGGCCAAATAGTAACTCAAAGGGGCTAAAACTAACACCTTTCTGTGGAACATCCCTGTAACAAACAGCAGGCATGGAAAGAGAACATTCCATCCCCGCCTGAGCTTGTCGGTTAAGCCCATGATCATACCCTTCATGGTCGTATTGAATATTTCTACCAGACGACTGGTCTGTGAATGATAAGGGCTGGTGAACTTGTAAATAACACTACATTTATTCCACATCGCCTTCAGAGAGATGGGCATAACGTTAGTCTACTAGCCTGAGACCACTTCCTTGAGAAAGTCCACTTCGGTGAAGATGCCAAGTAGCGCTCTAGCCACTTTGGGGACAGTGACTGTCTTGAGAGTTATGGCTTCTGGATATCTAGTGGCATGGTTCACTAGCACCAAGATATATCTGTTCCAAGAGGCAGTTGGAGGGTATAGGGAATCAACATGCCATGCCACTGGCTTGACAGATGATGCAGAAGCTGCAAAACTCTTTTATCTTGTCGGACATAAGTGGCCAATAGAAACGGTTGCCCAGCCTGTGGTAGGTATTGATCTGTCCTGAATGTCCAGCTAAGGGAATGTCATGAGCCAATGTGAAGAAGGAGGAACTCTGTATACTTCTGAGGGACCACCACTCTCCTGTTTGACTCTGGTATGGGGCCCATGGCCTCAGTATAGAGGACTCTATCCTCCCAATATTCTCTGTGGAAATCATTGACATCACCCTTCTGTTGTCTTGAGGCAGTATGCCTTCGGCCCGCGAGAGTGGGAGAATCGTTTTCTCCCTGGTACAGCTCATTTCAGGTGGGTCCACTGGCTCCTTGCAGTTCTGCCAAGTCGGATATATCATGAAGGAGTGGAATCCTTTTTCTGAGGCCAGATTCTCATGCTCAGGGTTGGATTCCTCCTAAGACCTCTTGAGCTACTTGGGTTGGCTCACAAGACCCTTTGTCTTTTCTCTTGCTCTTGGAGGCTTGGCCCACTGCTCCAGGGTCCAAGGGTCCATTACTCCCCTGATGTGCAGCCTATGCCAATATCACAACAAACACCCACTCAGGGAGGTGCAGCATCCGAGCATGGACATGCCTTTCCACCCCTGACTACTCAGAAGCTTTAAGATCATTAGCAGTGGACACTCCATTGGGAGGGCAGGAGACACAACTACCTTCTTAGGGCCAGTCACACCTTCCCTTTCCAAACTCACCTTTGCAATGGGCTGTAACTTGGACATAAGGGCAGCATAGGTAACCTGGTGAAATACTCCAAGTAGGATCTGTTCTGGGAAAAAAATAATTTGTATTACATATGGCTCCTGTATCCCTTAGAGCCTCACCCAGTTGATCTTAGGCATTTGCCTGTACTTCTCCATGCTTGAAGGTAAGGTTGCCAGGGTTGTGACTTCTACCCACCCACTTAGCGCCATTATTTAAGGCCACCTTCCCACCGTGCTTGATTTTAGCATTGGGGGATAAATAGGGCGCTAAGGCCATATCGTCATTTTTTGCCCGGGAATGCCTCCCTTCATCTCATTGATAAGGTAGTTTCCCGCTGGCAAAAAATGACTTTAACTCCAAAACTTTGGCGCTTGACGGGTCTAGTGCCAAAGTATAAATTTGGAGTTAGGTTTGCACTGATTTTGCGTACAAAAAATGACACAAATTTGGCGCCAAGCAAGTATACATCTAGGCCTTCTTTTTTAAATCCTGGGTGGGCCATGGTCTGGGGGGTGATGCTTTTAATTTATTTGGGGAGGGGCACACACATGGCCTCTTTTCCAGGCTGTTTTATGCCTCTGAGTCCCCCATCCCCTAAGGCTGAAATTATGTTTTAAGGGGATGCGGGCACACAGCCCCCCTCCCTGTGATTCTTTCGTTACCGGGAACACAATCACCTGAGGCCTGAAGTATTTTTAAGAGAGGGGGATGGGTTCCCCCTCCCCATACCATTTCCAGTCCTGGGGACACCATCCCTTGGGCCCACTGTATTCTTTAAGGGGAGTGGGGCCATTTGCCCCCTCTCCAAGAGCCTCTTAAGGCCCGGGGACCCCATCCTCTAGGGAGGCTAAACAAATTAAAAGGGAGGGAGTATATGCCTCCCTTTTCCAAACCATCAATGGCCCCGGGAACCGTATTCCCTGAGGTAAGCATGTTGTGTCCAGAAAGCCCACCACTAGGATACAGTGGTTTGCCTGCATGCACCAGAGTGGGCAGGGATACTGTGTTTTTTCTTGCATGGCGGAGCATTTTCAAAATTCCCTCAATGTTGAAGCAAACACAAAGGGCCTGATTATGACCTTGGAGGATGGGACTCCATCACAAACATGACGGATATCCCATCAGGCATATTACAAGTTCCATTATATCCTATGGAACTTGTAAAACAGCAGGCAGGGTATCTGTCACGTTTGTGACGGAGTACTCCATCTGCCAAGGTCATAATCAGGCCCAAAGTCTGTTCCCAGGTTGTGGGTACTTTGAAAATCCTCCAGCCTGCTGGGAGCAGACTTTTGATCTGTTTCCTTTCTCACACTGATGGGGGAAGGAAAAGACATCAAAGTATAGTGCCTGCCTGGAGGGAGCAGCATAACTAGGTGCTTCCTTCAGAGTGGAGCAATACGGGCTCATGCTGCATGCAGGGAGCAGGCTGGGGCCACGGGGACCTTGGAGCTCCTCATGTAGCCACAAATGAGTGTAAGGTGGGTGCCCTGGGTGGGCACCAGGGACTTACCTTTAAGTAATGTGGGATCTGAGGGATGGAGAAAGCCCACCCCTAGGACACAGTGGTTTGCCTGCCTGCACCAGAGTGGGCAGGGATACTGTGTTTTTTCTTGCATGGCGTAGCATTTTCAAAATTCCCTCAGTGTTGAAGCAAACACAAAGGGCCTGATTATGACCTTGGAGGATGGGACTCCATCACAAACATGACGGATATCCCATCAGGCATATTACAAGTTCCATTATATCCTATGGAACTTGTAAAACAGCAGGCAGGGTATCTGTCACGTTTGTGACGGAGTACTCCATCTGCCAAGGTCATAATCAGGCCCAAAGTCTGTTCCCAGGTTGTGGGTACTTTGAAAATCCTCCAGCCTGCTGGGAGCAGACTTTTGATCTGTTTCCTTTCTCACACTGATGGGGGAAGGAAAAGACATCAAAGTATAGTGCCTGCCTGGAGGGAGCAGCATAACTAGGTGCTTCCTTCAGAGTGGAGCAATACGGGCCCATGCTGCATGCAGGGAGCAGGCTGGGGCCACGGGGACCTTGGAGCTCCTCATGTAGCCACAAATGAGTGTAAGGTGGGTGCCCTGGGTGGGCACCAGGGACTTACCTTTAAGTAATGTGGGATCTGAGGGATGGAGTACCCAGGATTGATAACAGCTCAGTTAGGGAGGGCCATGCCCCTTTAGTTTAAGTAGTGGTCCTGGGGAATGGGGTCTCCAGGGCCTAATAAGGCTCGGGGAGGGAGACCATGTGGCCCCTCCTCCCCGTTGATTAAAAAAATGGCACTGGAAGATAATTTCCCCAGGGCCTAATAATACTTGGGGAAGGGGAGTCACACCCCCATCACAATAAAAAAGATCCAGCGGTCCCCAGGGCCTAATGAGGCTCAGGGAGAGGGGCCTTGTGGCCTCACTCTCCTTTAAAACATATAGCCTTGGGTGATGGAGTCCTCTGGGCCATAATAGGTTCGGTGAGGGGGGCCACCAGGCCTCCTACCCTTTTAAAAACAAGGTCCGGGGGATGGTGTCCCCAGTGGCCAACTCCCACCGTGCCTGGCCGAAGGCCACATGCTGCTTGGGGTGGCTGCCTTTGGAGGGGTTGGCCACGGAGCCTGACCCTATTGACACCATCCCCCTGTCCGTATTTTTTTGAAAGGTAGGGGGGCTGATGGTCCCCTCACCAAACCTAATATGGCCCTGACATCATCCAAACTACTGCTCATCAAATAGAAACTGAAGATATGTGTCATTTGGTATGGAAACAGTTATGTGGTACACACTTTAGTTATCAGTGTAGTTTAAAGTGAAAGCAATACCTCATTTAAACAATGTAAAGACAATGCACAGCGCAAGTAGTGTGAGTTGCATACATATGCTTTAAATAGGCCATGCCTTAATTCAAAGTCCTGTTATCAAAAATATATGAGAAAATTTCAAGTTTCTTATTACAGTGCACTTTTCATCTGTAGATTTCCTTGTACCTGCTGACATTAACGAGTGGCCCTGTACTGCTGTAGGCAATTTCTATGTGAACTACAGTTATCCAAAGTACTCATATTTATTTCCAAATATTCATTGAAAATTCTAACACATTGTACATTGTTCAAGGTTGCATAATCTATGCGTGACTCACTTACAGACTGTTTCAGTCACAGTGTGATCCCAAGCGCTATAAAAATGGTCACGCAATTCTGCCTATTTCAGGAGTATGTTACATAGTTTTAAATACTATGAAGGGTTCTCTGTAGTGCCTAGTAGTGCATGCCTTATAATTATCTCACATATAGACGTGAAGCTGTTCTCTTAACATTGAATATGAGGTGAGCTATTTAACAGGCACGTGATCAAGAAATTATAACCAAACACTGTTTTTGAAAGTAATTAATGTTTCTAAGTTACTCATCTCACTAATGTCAACAGTTCCACTGCACTGCTTATGCACCTCAATACCAGTGATTTCAAAAGATATATTTCAAATTTTCCGTGTTCTGCTTCTTGCAAAAGAGTACGCCAATTAGTACTAGAGATGGTAAGGAAATTAATTCCACAGGGACCGTGCTGAACACTTTCTACTAAGAAAAGTTAATAGCATACTGTCATGTCTACTGATTGATGTAATTTGAGATGTCATCAGTGATGTCATTAATAATTTACTTTAACATGTCATAAGTGATGTGACATGAAGGCAAAAGCCGCGCAAAAAGAAAATCTTTTCTAAAATGATCAAGTGGTATATAGAAGAATTTGAGGAACAGTAGTTTGAATGATGTCATCAGAGATGTCATCAATAATTTCATTTGTGATGTAATCAGTGATACCATCACTAACGTCATTTAAGGTCATAAGTGATGTAATATGTAAGGTCGTAAGCAGTGTGTGATAGGGAAAGAAGATATAGGCCCTCATTACAACCTTGGCGGTAAATGCCGCCTACCGCCTACTGCCATGCTGACGACCGCCAACATACCGTGACCGCATCGGTATACCGCTACGGGTATTATGACCCACACGGACAAATCCGCCACTATACAGACACCTACACAGACACCCACACAAGTCCGCCAGACCAAAGGTCAGTGATAAGCTGACGGTACCAAAACCCACACCGTTACGCCAACAGAAATACGCCCATAGCATCAGGACCCACGAATCACCACAGCGGTCTTTCAACCATGGTAAACCATTGGCGGTACACACCGCCATGCTCAAAATACACACACACTTACAAAACTAGATCACATTGGACAATTTAAACTACACACACCTGACACACATACACATACCACACCCACACCCACACCCACATACCCACACCACTATAAAACACACACCCACATTACCCACAACCCTTTCAACGACAAAAAAAGATTGCAAACAGAGAGAGCGAGACAAGCCAGGAGCACCCACTCAATCTGAGCCACAAAACACCATCACCCATACGCCATCCACGCACCTCACAGTACAAACCACAACATCACCCCACACATCCTCACACATACCACTCACACCACATCCATGGCACCCCAAAGACACCCAAGGTTTTCAGAGGAGGAGCTAAGGGTCATGGTGGAGGAAATCATCCAGGTAGTGGCACAGCTATTCAGATCAAAGGTGCAGCAGACATCCATTGCAAGGAAGATGGAGCTATGGCGGAGAGTCAAGGACAGGGTCAACGCCGTGGGACAGCACCCCAGAACAGGGGATGACATCAGGAAGGGGTGGAACGACCTACGGGGTAAGGTGCATTTCGTGGTTGCAAGACACCAGGTAGCTATACAGAGGACTGGTGGTGGACCCCTATCTCCTCCCCCACAACTAACAACAAGGGAGGAGCAAGTCTTGGCAATAATGCATCCTGAGGGCCTCGCAGGAGTAGAAGGAGGACTGGACTCTGGCAAGTCAAATCTTTACTATTATATCCCCCACCCTACCTGCATACCATCACAAACTCTTACCCCTACCCTCACCCACATCACTCCACCACCTCACATATACCCCACTATCACAACCCACCAATCACAATACCAAGTCCAGCATGCCACTCCAATGCATGGACACCTATCACAGACCTGCATGGACACCCATCACCACAGCATGGTCATTAGAGATAATCACCTAGCCCACAAAGTCACCACTCACACAAGGCAAAGCTGACAGGGCAATCACAACCATACATGGAAACACACCCATGCACCAAATGGCACATGCAGATACAATAACACTGCATGTTCATCTCCACAGGACCCCCACTCAACGTCACCGGAGAGGAGGTGCCAGCTACAACCAGACCTCCCACAGAAGAGGCCCACAGTGATGACAGCAGCTCTGCACGCCTGGATCACGATGACCAACCTGTCCCATCAGGGACCTCTGGACAGTCGGTTACCCTTCCACAATCCCATACCACCACAGACCCTCCTCCCTCAGGAGACACCAGCACAGCACCCACCGGGCCCATACCACTGTCCCCAGGACACGTCAATCAGCAGTGTGTCCACCACTACAGGGACCCCAGGCAACCCCACAAACCCAAGAAAATCAGGGACCTGGGGTCAGTGGCAGTGGGCACACGGTTCAGGGGACAGAGGCACATGACAACAGGGCAGCTGGGAGGACTGCTGTGTGACGTGGGAGGACAGGCCAAGGGTACCCACTCTCCACAAGGCACTTGAAGGGATCCTGGGAGCATACCAACATTCCCAGGAGACCTTGGGCCAGATACTGGCCAATTTGCAGGAGACCCAGTGGCTGCAGGAGGGACAGTACCTGGGGATCAGGGAGGACCTTAAACACATCCACACCATCCTGGTCACCATTGCAGGGGTGCTGCACCTCACCCCCTGCAGAAGGAGAACCACCCCGCAAATGGTCCCTGCGATCCAGGCAGAAGCCAAGAACATTGCCATGGACCCCGCCAGGAAATAAGACTCTCCTGATTGTCACCCTTGTGTCCCACTCTGTCACCCTCTCCACCTTGAACTGCCATTGCTCCCCTTCCTATGCCCCATTGGACAATGCACCTGTGATACCAAGAGACTGGACTCTAACTGGACATTCCTCCACCATCACCCCAGGCCACTGCAAATCCCCCTCTACTTATTAGAACTTTAAAAAAAACTTGCAAAAAATACAAATCTGGAGTCTGTCAATTTATTGTAATATGTATTAGTACAACAATCTGAAAACATTGCAATTCATATGTTCAGTTAATTATACATTGGTATGACCTGTAGTGGGAAGTAGTAAACACACCAGGAGCCTGAGTGGGGCACAGAGATCTGAAAATAGAGATGCCAAAGGGTACAGTAAGTGGCCATAGACATAGGGAAATTATGCTGCCATGTCCAATGTCCAACAGAAAAATGAAATGTAAAGTGAAGTTACAGTGACTTACCTGTGTGCCACTGGAAGTACTGTTGTATGAGAGAGCTTCTGTTGTTCAAATCTTCATCCTTTACCTCCTCTTCCTCACTGTCCACAGACTCCACCGCTGCCACAAGACCATCTCCAGGCTCATCCTCCAGCAGTAAAGGCACCTGGCGTCTCAAGGCCAGGTTGTGCAACATGCAGCATGCAACGATGATCTGACACACCTTCTTGGGTGAGTAGTACAGGAATCCACCTGTCAGATGGAGGACCGGACCCTGGCCTTCAGGAGGACGATGGTTCTCATTGTAGCATTCCTCTGCCCTTGTCCTGGCATTCTTCACTGGGGTCAGTAGCCATGAGAGGTTGGGGTAATCAGAGTCACCTGCAAATATCGAGGGATACTTGTTAGACACACACCAACCCTTAGGGACAACCCATACCCAGACACCAACATATACTGGGTGAGGACCTTGGGCTCACCTATTAGCCACACCCGGTGCCTCTGAAGTTGGACCATCACATATAGGATGCTGCTATTCCTCAAGATAAAGGCATCATGCACAGAGCCAGGATACTAGGCATTCAAATGGGAGATGTACTGGTCCGCCAAACACACCATCTGCACATTCAGAGAGTGATAGCTTTTTCTATTTCTGAACACTTGTTCATTTCTCCGGGGGGGACAAATGCTACATGTGTACCATCAGTGGCACCAATGATGTTGGGGATATGTCCCGGGGCATAAAATTCAGCTTTCACGGTGGCCAAATCGTCCACCTGGGGGAATACTATGTAGCTGCACATGTGTTTCAGCAGGGTAGACAACACTCTGGCCAACACGTTGGAGAACATTGGCTGAGACATCCCTGATGCCATAACCTCTGATGTTTGGAAGGAACCAGAAAATGGAGCACTGACAGGACCTGCACTAGAGGGGGGATACCTGTGGCCTGGCAGATAGCTGACATCAGGTCTGGCTCCAATTGGGAACACAGTTCTTGTATTGTGGCCCGATCAAGTCTGTAAGTTAGGATAATGTGTCTGTCCTCCATTGTCGCAAAGTCCACCAGGGGTCTGTACACTGGAGGATGTCTCCATCTCATATTCATCCTCAGCGGTTGAAGCCTCTGGAGGAAAACGGTGAGCAGAGGGTCATACCCACACATCTATTGAAATAATGATGTATCTCTTCATTTACAGAACCAGTATGTGAATCCGAGAGTCAGTTGCTGTGCCAATGTCTGCTGTGACGCAGTTAGATGCCATGGCTTGTGCCCCCCTGAAATGGCATCAGCCTGACCTGTGAGGAGGGACAAGTGGAAATGAGGTAATTCCGCTGGCATTGTGCGCCGTTGCGGTAGGCGGTCGACGACCGCCGTGCAACTTCGCTTTGGTTATCATTGGGCCCTATGGGTTCCAAGAGCCAATGGCAATGTACACCGATGGTGACGGTACGCACCGCCGCTGACGTGACTGCCATTTTCTATCTATTCGCTCACTTGCTACCTGACCTTCAACAGGAGAGGACCTACACTGTAAGTGCTGCTGTGACCTGTGTCTGGAAGCGACAATGGCTCATGTGTCTGGGGAAAGGACCCCTGCCTTTACAGCGGAAGAGTTGGAAAAACTGGTGCATGGGGTCCTACCCCAGTACACTTTACTCTATGGTCCTCTAGACAAACAGGTGAGTACACTGTGAGCATGATGTGTGGGCCATTAATGTATGGAGTGCTGTGTGTGCAAGCCATATGTAGGGTGGGGCTGAGGCATCCTGGGCAGAGTGCTGCAAGTATGGTGTTCAATGTATGTGCGTCAGGTGATGAGACGGATATGGTGGGCCATGAGTGTGACGGTCCGGACGGTATGACTAATACCTTTTCTGCTGCATTTTTCCTGCAGGTCAGTGCCCATCAGAAAAAGGGTATTTGGGGTGCCATCACCAAGGAGGTGCGGACCCTGGGGGTCTTTGACAGGCGGAGCACCCACTGCCGCAAACGGTGGGAGGACCTGCGCCGCTGGGCAAGGAAGACGGCGGAGGCCCAGCTGGGGCTGGCTTCCCAATGAGGAATTGGTGCCCGTAGTACCCTTACCCCCCTGATGTTCCGCATCCTGGCGGTGGCTTATCCAGAGTTTAATGGGCACTTGAGGGCATCACAGCAGCCACAAGGGGGTGAGTACAAAATCAGATTCATGACTTTGCGCACGTTAAGATTTTCCCTGGGTGGGGATGTGGACTGTGGGTGCCCCGAGGCCAGGGCAAACATGGGAGGGTAGGTCCCTTGCTGGGCAGGCTCTGGAGCACTCCGACCCCAATGGTGTTAGTGGGCATCTACTACTGGTCAGGGCCCTGTTTGTTTCAGGTGTGCAGCTGATGGCGTTATGCTATGTACCCCATGGGCTGGTGACCAGCTCTGTAACTGGTAGTGCATGGCCTAGTGCATAGGGCTGATCCCTGTGTATTGTGTACGCTAACAGTAGTGTTGCTGGCATTGACCAAGTGTATCCTCTGTCTCTCCACCCTCTTTTTGTTTGGTCACCCTGTCCTTGTGTGCATTAGCATCATCTGGTGGAGGAGCAGAGGCACTAGCGACGGAGTGAGCTGCATCCCACATGGGCCTGAAGGCCGAATCCACTGAGGGTGAGGGCACCAGTGAGATGGAGGGTGAGGGAAGCACCATGACGGAGACAGGAGGGGACACTGCAGACAGCAACTGCTCCTCCGATGGAAGCTCCCTGGCGGTGGTGGACACCTCTGTGCCCACCCCAACAACAGGTACAGTCGCCACCCCCCCTACCAGCACCGCCCTCCCAGCAGCCCCTCAGCGTGTTTCCCGTGCCCGCTCACCCTGGAGGGTGGGCATCTCCTTCACCCCAGGCACCTTAGGCCCTGCCCCAGTCAGCCCTGCTGCCCTAAGTGAAGAGGCTATTGACCTCCTGAGATCCCTCACTGTTGGGTGTCGAGAGGCATACGCAACAAACAAATGCATACCTGGAGGGCATTCACTCTGGCTTGGTGGCCCAACAGAGAGCATTTCAGGCTCTGGCCTCCGCACTGATAGCAGCCATTGTCCCTGTCTTTAGCCTCCCCCTCCAACTTCCTCTACCCAGTCCCAATCCCCTCAACCCTAGCCTAACCCAAGCACACCTTCAGACCAGCATTCACCCAAACCAACACACAGAAGTGGCTCAGGCAAACACAAGCACCACACTTCATCTCACAGGCACTCACACAAGCACCATCCCCAACAACAACAACATCCACTGCCTCCACTGTGTCCCCCTCCTCCTCGTTGTCCACCTCCCTCCCAGTAGCATCTCCACTCACACCTGCATGCACTGCATCCTCATCCACTGCCTCCATCACCAGCACACCCATCATTGCACATCCCTCAATGGTAGCCACCACCCCCACATCCATGCACATGTCCTGTGTCCTCTCCCACTGTGTTTGTGACCCCTCCTCCTAAATTACACAAATGCAAGCACCCACCCAACTGCCATCCATCTCACAACAGCATCCAGCTCATGCACCTGCACCCAAACACAGCAGACTGACACCTCGTACCACCACTCCTTCTTCCTCCACTCCCAAACCTTCACCATCTTCCCGCCCCAATGTCCCTAAGAAGCTTTTCTTGGCAAATATTGACCTCTTCCCTATCCCTCCCCCCCCATCCTTCCCCTCAGGCCAGGGTGGCCAAAACCTAGCCCAGAACCTCAGCCACCAAGTCCATGTCCGCTCTGGTTCCTGCAGCTGTCAGAGGCTCAAAGGGGGCACTCGTCAGCCCAGACAGTGTGGCACCAAACACTGCCAAGGCAAAGACCATTCCTCCACCTGGAAAGGTGAAGAAGGGGTCCGCATCCAGCAAGGGGAAGGAGCAATAACCACCCAGCAAGGCCACCTCAAAGACTCCAGCTGCCAGACCCAAGGTGACACCACCATCTGCCAAGGGCAGGAAGGGGCACAAAATACCAGCCAAGGCACTTCAGCCATCCGAGCCTGCAGGTGAAGGCCTGGTGGCTACCAGCACAACCGCCAGCACCGCCACCTGCACCACCGCAGGCACCACCACAAGCATGGTCAGCAGCAGCAGCCCCAGTGGGCAGCCGTCCAAGGCTGCAGAAGAAGGACTAGAGCCTCCCTCCACCACTGGCAACACCGGCACTTGCACCGCGGCTAGCACCGCCACCTGCACCGCCGCAAGCCCCGCCGCAAGCACCGTTACCTGAACCGCTACCTGCACCTCTGACAGTAGCACCACTGCCAGCAGCAGCAGCCCCAGTGGGCAGCCGTCCGAGGCTGCAGGAGAAGGGCTGGAGCCTCCCCCCACCACTGCCAGCACCCCCACTAGCACTACCACCACTGTGCAGCCGTAGCCGGCAGCGGATGGACAGTAGCCCTGCCTCCATGGACTATCATGCATCCTGGTCACTGCAAATCTCGTGGCTCTGACACCCAGGTGAGGGACTGTGACCTGGCACTCCCCAAGTGCTGCATCATTGGGCACAAAGCCCCCTCCAGAACCAGTGGAGAAAGGCATCCACTCACCTCATCCTTGGCAGGATGAAGCACACTGGGCACAAGGCCCCCTCTATAACCAGTTGGCAAACCACTCACTTGAGAGACTGTGGATTTGCACTCCCCAGGAACAAGCAGTGGGCAAACTACCCACTTGAGAGACTGTGTCTTTGCACTCCCCAGACATCGCTGTGGGCATGGAGCCCCCTCCAGGAGCAGTGGTGTTTTACCATCTTCCGGCTGAGGTGCACCCCCCTTCACCCTCTCCTGAGGTGCCTGTGTGTTTTTGACCTGAAGCCCCTGCAGTGTTTTCTCCGTATTGAGGCAGGAGTCAAGTGTGGGCTTGGCCTATGTGTTTTGCCCCAGAGGGCCACGGACATTTTGAGTGGACATTGTCCCGCCTTTTGTAAATATTGTATATTTTGTAAACACTGTTTTTGATATATTAACGTATTTCTGTCTATTTCTAATATAACACTCATTTGACTCCATTCCTTTTGTTATTGCATTATTCCAGAGAGTTACGGGGTGTATATGTAATGTTGTTGCATGTGTTTGTGTGTATGGTGTTGGGGGTGAGGGTGGGGGTGGAGAAGTTGCATGTGTGTGTCACTCTCTTTTTCCTCCCCCTTCCCTATGTGCTAGGTGCAGTACTCATCGTGGTCATCGCTGCCGCCATTGATACTCCTGGTATATGAGAAGGTACACCAGCATGGGGAGGACCTGCAGCTCAGGCTCCATGGCATCCTGGTTCTTCCTTGAGTGTCGAGAGGTGAGTGGTTTCCCTTCAAAGTACTGTTTCCGCTGTGCTTTTGATGGCGTTGGTACCACCCTGGAAAAGCTGGCATATGGGCAGGCTGTAATGGGTTGGGCGGTACATTGTAACCGCCTGGCTCTTGGCGGTTACCGCCATGGTGTTTGTTGCTACCGCCGTGGCAGTCGGAGTGTTAAAGTGGCTGTCTGTGTTGGCAGTTTCCGCCGTGGTCATGACTCCATTTGTGTCACCGCCGGCGTGTTGGCAGTATTACCGCCGCTTTAACACCGACTGCCAGGGCTGTAATGAGGGCCACAGTTAGCTCACATAACTTCAGGGTTTTATGGTTTTTAAATGTCAGTTTTTAACTAATTTCAACACCTAACTATAACGTTCCTTTAACAGTTGTTTTTTCAATGCATTTCTAGGGTTTTTTAAGGTAGATTTAAATCTTATTACCATACCTAACTGTAAGGAATTGGGTTATTAATTGAGTGGGGTGTGTGCCTCACTCAAATACTAATCACAATCCTTGTCAGGGTGAACCACAGAAGTTACTAAATAAACCTGTGCTTAACCCTCTGGTAAGGTGGGGCAGAAGCAACCAGGTGTAATGGAGAGGCAATGTGTAAAGTATTTATGAAGCACTCAAATAGTAATAAAGTGAAAACACAACACAAGAAGAATCTCAAACCAATTTAGAAAACATCAGCCAACTGACCCTAAGAGTCACTTCTGAGGTTCTGGGATCAAGGTAACAAGGATGAATAGTCAGACAGCAGGATAATCTTTCTTTTGAATCTTATCAGTTCCAATAGTGTTTTGATGAGAGGTACTGGGGTTGCAAATTTTATACCTAGTGCCAGTCTATAGTTGGGAGATCACTCTTTTGTCTAACCCTCCAACTGGTCCTGGTCAGTTCTTCTTTTCCCCTGGGTCTGGCTCCAACCTGCAAGTGATAAAAAGGCAGGCAGGCCCAGGTGTGAGCTCCATTTGCAAGTGACAGGGCAGGAGTCTTCTGAAGTCAAGAAAGGGCTGAGTACAGCCCTCTGGCTACCCTTTGAAACCCAGCAAGTAACTGAGTGTATCCCCCTCCTTTTGTGCCCTATCTGGGGGGGGAACACATCACACCACAGGAAAGTCATTAACAGTCATGTGAGCCTGGACACCTGCAGAAAGGCACATTTGGGTTAGGCAGAAATATACCATCTTTCTAAAGGTGAATCAAGGAGAATGAATTACAATAATCATAAAAAAACTGAAAAAATAATAAGCTACTATGAAAACAAGAGTCACTTGCAGACATGATTCGGACTTATGCTGTTTTATAATCTGAACTGTGAAATACGTACTCAGTGCTCAAGTGAACACAAAGTGAGTGATGAAAACAGTGCACTAGCGTTTGTAATAAAATACAGAAGCAAAGGAAGCATAGGAAACGTTTCAGCAATTTGCTGTGCAAGTTTTAGGTCTTTCAGTTCAGGAAACCAAACAGCCCATTAACAATTTTTAGTTTCTATTGCCCTTATCGTCAATGGCATTTTGACCCATGGTAACTAGGGGTCACCATCAGGACAGTAGGCCAGCAGGAGCAGCTCAGTGGACCTCGGAGGGCAGGGGCATGCACAAGGAGAATGTAGGGGCATGGGCTGGAGCATACAGACAGAGAACAGAGGGCAGTCAGGAGGGGGGCAGGGGCGTAAAGGGCAGGAGGTGATAGCAACAACATGCAGATGGAGGAGGGAGGGCAAGCAAGAAGGACAAAGAAGCAGTCAGCTGATTATGGACAGCAAGCTGTGGTGGGTTGGCATGTGCTAGCCCCCGGTTATGACTACCCAAGGGCTGTATTCAGTGGAGTTGTTGACTGAAAGTGTTAAAAAACTGTAGAAAATAGATGTTATAGTCAGGTGTGGTAATATGATCTTTTCTAACATCAAAAAGTCAAAGAATCAAAATTCAATGTTTAAAGTGACATTATAGTTACAGCTGGAAATTACCATCTTTCATCTTTTGTGTGGCATTCCCTGAGATTTTTGCATTCACTGACCTACTTTGGCTGAGTCTGTTTTTGTTGGCTTTCGAGCCCTTGCTAACGAGAAGTAAAATGCTTTTGCTTTCCCTTCCAAACATGGTTAAATTAGTATACACTTAATTGGCACATTGAATTTACTTATAAGTCCCTTCGGCTTGTGGCAGGTTTACTAACATTTTGTTACACCACTTTATTGGTGCAGCCATGGCGCATAGTATAATTAGTAATTTACAAAACCACGCAAATCAGATTTGCATGGCTTTGCTTAGGATGTTTCCCAAAAAAGTAATGCAAGGCAGCACGTAGAGCTGCTATGCGTTACTTTTCATTAGGGAGGCATCCATGGGTGAAACATGGGTGTTACCGTGCATCCACTAGGAGTTTTGAGGGATTTCCAGATTTACTAAAGCTAGTAAACATGGAAATGTGTCAAAATGCAATGCCTCCCTGAACGTGGTGTAACAAAGCAAAATATATCTATTTTTCTTCCTTATTTCCTCTGTCTATGCAAGCTGCATTCTGCAGCACACATAAAGAATTGGAAAATGCCTGTAAGGATTGCTTTTATGCAAGAAGGTATGTCTTCCACAAAAACAATCCTGCCTGTATTGCAGGTGCCCTTGCACCATGGTGCAATGGTACCTGTGGTGACGCAAGGCAACACATAGTGTGCCAGCACTAGGAGACAGCAGAATTGTTCCTAATCTTCAGAGATATGGCTCATTTCTGCAGTCTGCCTTTCATGGAAAGCAGGGCAGAAACTTTGCTTGCTGCCCTACATTGCATTCAATGTACATAAATCCACCCTTTAGCTTCCTGCAGAATTAGGTGTAATTCTGTTCAGTCATTTTATCTGGATCATTGTTTAAAATTCCCTATAGAAACTGCATGGGGAAATTGTGTGATGGCACCCCCTTTTTCGAAGCCTTGCTTGGCGGAGCACCCCAAACCTTCCAGGAATGAGCTGAGGTGCATGAACATTTTTTAGAGCTTTATGAAGATTTGTCAAACTGCCCCAAAGTTATTAATAAAACAAAAAATGTTCTGCCTGTAGAAAGTTGCCATACCTATAACTACATAGCGGCTACCACCACTGTGTAATGTTTTACACAGTGGCAGTTGTCACTGTGTATTTACAGTTAGGTCAGAACTGGCCTCCTCTCCTGAAAATGACAACGACATGAGGAGTCAGTGTAGGGGTAACCTGATCCTCTAGTATTTGTGGGGGTGGGCCTAGAGGTATTCTCCCTGGGGCTAAAAGGATATTTGTTTCCTTTTTGTGATCTGCCAGAATATCACAGGAAGGTACCTTTTTCTAAATTCCCCCTGGTGTGGGCCAGGGCCTGGGGGTAACCTAACTTTTTTTATTTATTATTGTCAGTAGTAAGCATACATGAGCCCCATTTACTGAGATAATGTTTTGGTCATGGGTACCCCAACACCATGGCCTTATAGGAGATTCCATCCCCCTAGGACATCACAGTCAGTTGTGGGCAGGTTACTCAGCCCACGGTGCTTGTCTATGGGGTCATATCACCATAGCAACTTCCCTTTTTGTCCACAAGGACAAGCACTGCTTCTGCTCACTGTGGGAGAAAAAAGAAACTGCTCCCTTTGATTGGATGTCAGCTCCTGCAGAGTACAGGAAGCCCGCAAGCCACGGGAGCTTATGGTTTCCTCCACAGCTCCAAAATGAAAAACAATCTGGGTGGATTGGACTGAGGCACGTGGTCTAACTATATCTTTCATTCCTGCCACGAATGCCACATCTATCTATCTATCTATCTATCTATCTATCTATCTATCTATCTATCTATCTACAGAGATAGAGAGATAGAGAGGGAGAGCGAGAGAGAGAGCAAGAGTCCTCTTTCCCTGCATAGTTAGATATGCAAACGGAGGTGCACAGTCAATTCAACCACATTAGTGTGTGCCGGATTGTGCGCAGACAATTTGCAGAGTAACCAATTAGTACCCTAAGGGCATTGCAAAGGAAGGATCTTTTCACAATGCTGTGCAATGAAAACTTTGCCCAGTACAGCGCAAAGGCCTGTAAATACATGCCTCTGGCAGTGCTTTCAATGGACAGACATGTCCAGTGGAAGAGCTGAGTTACTCTTCCATTTGAAAATCTGTGCATCTAAAGCACTGCTCTGAAGTACTATTACACGGTCTGCTTCTGTTAATAGGAACATCCTGTGATTCCCTTTAAGGTCACAAGCCACAGCCTCCATCCCTTATTTGATGAATATGTGAGGATTAGGGTCCTCGTAGATGCTAAGATGCTTTAGAGACTAAGGCCAGCTTATGGATCAATAAATTAAGGGCAAGATTTATTAAGGATTTGCGTCACCCTTGCACAATGCAAGGAGGTGCAAGGGTAACACAAAACCTAAGTGAAATTTATCAAGCCACCCAAGTTCACCTTGTGTGGGCCTGCATAGCTTGACAAATCTGGAGTAATCCAAGACAGCGCAAATAACTGCATTACATCACTTTGCCCCAGAGAGGCTTCCGTGGGTGGAGCATGGGTGTTCCCACGCATCCACCTATAGATTTTGGCACATTCCTAGATTTACCATTAGTGGTAGACCTGGGAATGCGTCAAAATGCTACACCTCTTCAGGTGAGCAGCAACAAGGAGAAATATTTTTCCTCATTCTTTCTTCTTTGTACATGTGCTCCATTCTGAGCATCGCATAGGAAGAGGAAAATGCCTCTGAGGATTGTTTTTGTGGAGGAAGGTGTCCCTTCCTGTACAAAAACAATCTGCCTACAATGCAGGCTCCCTTGCGCCATGATGCAAGGGTGCCGGCAATGGAGCTAGGCAGTGAAAAGTGCACTAGCGCTAGGAAAGGAGAAGACTGCACCGTAAAATGTTAAACAGAAAGGGCATTCCTCCCCTTTCCTTTTCACGCGGCACAGCAAAGTGCAGCAAGTTGGCTTGCTGCATTGCGCTGCATGAAAAAATGACAAATATGGGATTATGTTTTAAATGCATTGTGATTTATTTTTAAGAGCATTATTCTCACTGGTTTACTTTTTACAGACTTCACAAAGTCGTTTATACATCTTCCACAGGATAAATTCATCGAGATAGGTAATGTCTCTGTGCAAATGCCCTGGTGAATTTTGGACCTAGCTTAGTTACAAAGTAGTTCCACTTCCCAGCTGGCAGTGTTATGATCAGACCTGGGCAAAATTTCAGATACGCTGGCATGATTTGCACAATGTCATGAATTTCAAGTTATGCATATCACGTGAAATTCCAAACATTACGCCATTAAGCCATGTTGCATAGATATAATTGCATTTGTGGCAACATTAAATAATTGGAATGCAGGAACAATGCCAGAACAATGTCAGCACTCAGAACAAAAGTGGATGTCCTTCATGGTACTTTAATTTTTGGTGCTATTTTTAGCATGAAAATTGAGGTTTTTCATACAAAAATAGATAGTGCTTAGAACTGAATTTCTTTTTGCATAATCACATAAAAATGTGCTTAGTTTTCTTTAAATTTTGCAAAAGTAAATTATGCAAATTTTACCCACCCCTAGTTAATGTGATTGAACACTTGTGGGGCTATCAAGTGCGTCAGAGGTCAAATGTAAAATCCCTCTGATGTGGTATGAAAAATTAGCTGTAACAGGACTTTTTACATGGTCGGAGATTGTATTTTTAGTGCACTTTAAGCTCACAGAATACCCATGGTTGCGTGCTGTATTCACCGGTTAAATGTGGCATCAATCTCTGAACACTCTTCCAATGCACGGTACTTGCCCAGAAAATCCCTTGTCACTGTTTTCTAGGCCACATATCTATGAGAGGTTAGAGGTGAAATCACCTTGAGGTGCGGATTTACTATTACTTTGTATGGATGCTTCCAAGACGCAAACCACTGCTATGTGAGACAAAGGTGGCACAAATGGCAAGTTGATCAACTTTCCTAAACATTTTTCACTGAAAACTTGAGACAGGCTCAAAACAGAGAGGCAAATTGACTAATAATTCATGCAATGTATCACAGCAAGGCAACTTGCTCCATCTTGTTGCGTGAAAGGGAAGAGTGTAGAAATGTACCATATGTACTAAGATATGGTGCACATCAGCTCTCTCCTAGCACTGGTTCACTGTGTGCTGCATATCACCAGTGCACGCACCATTGCAGCATGCTTCAAAGGTGTCTGTGTTACAGACAGGATAGTGTATGTAGAGGAATGGATACTTTCTTGCACAAAAAATCGTAAGAGGCAATTTTCTCTTTCTATGCGTGATTCAGAATGCATCACACATAGTAAGAGGAAATAACAAGGCGTAATAAATATATCTCTCTGCGTTACACCTCTGTCGGGGAGACCTATCATTTTGGTACACCCCTCGGCTTGCAGGCCATTGTAAACCAGGCTTAGCTTCACAATCCATGGGAGGACTCAAGGAAATGCCTATACTCCACCCATGTAGCACCTCCCTAATGCAAAGTAATGTAAGGCAATTTAATGTGCTGCGTTCTGTTAGTTTGTATTTACCAAATCACGCAAAGCCATGCAAATGTACTTGTGTGTGGCTTAGTAAGTTGTGTAGGGGTTGCACTACAAAAGTGATGCAACCTTTACTCAGAATTATAGTCAGTCTTGGTCTAAATTTTCTTGCATCACTTGCTGCAAAACCTTGTTGATTAATACAATTGGGGCACAATGTGGTGAAGCAGTTCAAACACCCTAAACACACATAGCCAGATCTAGTAAAGTCGCATGACCTAGAAACATAAAATATGTTGCACAGTTATTCATGGGTTGTTGTAATTTGACACAAAGCTGTACTACAAAGTGTATCTTGAATACAAGTCGAACACAAGACACTGCAGTCTATTCTTTACACTGTGGAGGCACCCTAACATGACATCTTTTTAGATGTGCGCAGCAGATGACATCCTCAATGTGCATCTCTTTGTAATATGGTTGCACAAATTGTTATAGTTTGCATAACGCAGCACTGCAGATTTTCACACAAACTTTAGCAGCAGATTTGTTGTTATTTCATGCAGTGCAGCACAGGGCAGCAATCCACCTTGCTGTGTTCCACTATGTGTAAAGGAAAAGCAGGAATGTGCGCTACCAGGGTGCCAGGGTGCCTTCTTAGCAGGCAGGAGTGTTTCTGTGCAGAAAGGGGCACATTCCTGCACAAAAACAATCCTCAAGTGCATTTTCCTCTTTCTAAGTGCGGCTGCAGAATGCAGCACACAAAGAAGAGGGAAGAACAAGAGAAATAAATATATTTTTCCTTGTTTCGCTTCCCCTGAGAAGGTGTAGGAGTTGATGCATTCCCTGGTTTACTAGTGCTGGTAAAACTGGGAATGTGCCAAATTCCTTAGGTGGATGCATGGGAACACATACACTTCACCCATGAAATGCCTCTCTGAGGCAGAGTCATGCAAGGCAGTAATTTGTGCTGCCTTGCGTTACTCCAGATTTATCAAGCCACTCAGGGCCACGCAAGGTGGCTTGCTAAATCTGACCTAGGTTTTGTTTCACCTGCGTGCCCCCGTGCGTGCTGCAAGAGCGATGCAACATCATGATACATATGCCCCTTAATTTCTATTCATGTTGTGTGTCTCATTAAGTATTATTGCTGTGGGTAAGCTGTCCTTGCTACTTGATTAGCTGTGAGGATGCTAAAAATATTTTTGCACCCAAATAGCCTTAAAAGTAAGTTATGACAGAAATATTATGACACATTTACAATGTTTAATGTCTCAGGTTTCATAGAAGAGGAAAGGTATAAGTTTGAAGACTATACCTAAATGAAACCTCGCATCTTGAATTAGCTAAAGAATGTCCAGTGAACAATTCAAGGTCACTTTTTCCCTGAAGGAAGAATGGAAGATGCATTTTACATTGTTTGCATTAATTATGCATTTGTTTCATTAAAACTACATTCGTTTAACCTTAATAAAGATAGAAAAGAACCACTAAACTGCATTTTAGAACGATATTGTATTTTTAGAAATTACAAAGAAGCAAGGTTGCACTGTCATTGCTATACAGATCGTAGAAAATCAATAGAATATTCTGCAGGATTACAATGTATCTTTTGCCTTCCATTGTCCGACCTGAGCTTCGAAACACTTCTGCTATCCGTCTCTTTTCAAGGAACAAATCATACCGAAAGCTGATATATATATATATATATATATATATATATATATATATATATTATAGGATAGCTGATTAACTGCGTTCATAATGGCGTTATCCCAGTGCTCAATTTGTAAATAAAAACGTGCCGGTGCCCAAAGCTCTCCTCTTAAACACGCGGCTGCTTTAATTAAATAAATGTAAACTCATTTAAAGTCCCTTTGCTGTAGATAACTATGACAGCTTCAAAGCCCTCTTCTCTTTTCACATGGGGCCGATTAACTAAGATTTTGCTATGTGTACGTGTGATTTACTCTTGTAGTACGTCTGGCTTTCACCTGGAAATCAGGAGTAAGGCAGTGAAATCATTGTGAGTAGTATCCCTCATGTTTCATTGTCCAAGACCCTCATATGTGCATCAAATCTTTCTAGCAGGGTTGAGTAATACTATTCACAATGCTACTATTAGTCATTAGACAAGCTACAAAATTAAATATTTGATGCAGGATAGGTCTTCAAGGAGCCTTTTCACCGTTTGAGTCTGTACAGATTCAGTAAATTCGCTTTACACTCTAGAAGAGGAAGTGATAGAAAAATAGGACGTGGGGAGGCTAATACATCATCTATGCATATATAAGAAACAGTGACAATATTGTGAATAAGCGAATGAAAAAGCAAATGAAATAAAAACAAAACATAGGGTTTGGCTTTTGAACCAAAAAAGATAGCCGCTTGTGATGGAAACTCCTATGACTACACAGGTCTCAATTTTAATAATTGAGTCAAACCTTATTTTGCTGTCTATACTTTTACATTCTAGTAATTAGAAGGCCTATGGATCAACACATTTGTAACCAAAAATGTGTGTTTTTTTTATAGCTGTAATGGAGAATATGCAGATTTTCTGTTTTCTTATACTATTTCCAATTAATGCTCATCATTTTGTTTTCAGGATTTATTTTATAGCATCATTAGTTAAGCAACACATTCCTTGATGTAAATAAAGGAATTTGTAGTGGAATTAATGCTGTGGTGCCCTACCAGGTTGTTAGTTCAGTTTCTACTATGAAGTTGCTAGTATACAATGTGTCAGTAAATACTTGATATTACACTAAAATAAACTAATTACTCTTTCAGCCATCACATGATGTATATTACTTGTTTTCTCTTCATTTTCACAAAAGTGTTGATGAGTTAATTGAACTTTCAATGCCGCCTTTTTGACCTTCTGTTTTCTTTTGTTTTTTTTTGTGTTCATTGTAGTATGGTAAATCTTCTAGCAATGGCTATAACTTAAATGATACCCAATCACTTTTTTCATAACAGTATGGTGTGAAATATTGATCCTTTAACTGAGGTCTGATCCTTACTCTTGTAATACTGCTGGCTTGCTTCTAAATTCCAGGTGTAAGCCTCCTGTAATACAAAGTAGCTCAGAAACACACCGCGAGTAATTCTAAAACAAATATCTTATGAACTAGCCCTATTATAAACAGGGTTATTTGTTTCAGAGGGACATCCATACCAACTTCTTAAACGCAGTCTGGTTAGTTCTAAATTAATCTGTGCTCTACCTCTACCATGCTAGCAATGGCACGAGAGTGTTATGTTCAAGCAGTATCAAATATCATTAACATTAAGAACAGGATAGAATAAGATTCCCAAACCGATTTAAAAAAATGAAGAAAAATGCATTGAGCAAAAAGACAACAAAAAGATCAACACTGGGTAATTTAATCGAGAGACATTGATTTTTCGAATTTTAGGGCAAAAATCAAAAACAACTCCAAGTGCCCATTGGCATTCACAGTTTGTGGCTGAGTGGAATCTAAGTGTACTTTCTGTCTGACTTTGACGAGTCTAGCTTTAACTTCAGTTTGAAGCACAGGCAGTAAGTCTAGGGTAGTTCTGTGCATGAATGGTGTCAGTTTCTGAGATTCCCATTTGGGATATCCATTGCAAAAGGAAGAGTTGTGGAAGCTGCTGTTTGTGCAGTTCTGTCCCTGTCACATGTGGCTAATCTCTGCTAAGTGGCCATGTTAACACCACCCGTGGCTTCCTGCTCCTAGAGACAAGCCCACTGTCTTCCAGAAGGAGCATTGCCAAACTGGGAAGTATATTCAGTCTTTGGTCAAGGCTACTGGGCAAACTAGTTCCAAACTAGTCTCGCTCTCAGGCAGTGTATAGAACACTTTCATGGAAAAAACTGTAACTCCAACTGTATTAAAAATCTTCTTTTATTCAATAGCAAGTTTAGAATACAGTTAATTTGAAGTTCTGTGTATTAGTATAATACCTATACATGATATTGAGCTTAAATAATAAGCACTCAGCCCTGTTGGCTTAGAAGAAACGCTTTAGGGGTGACATATATATGTGTGTGTGTTTAGTTTTCCCTATATGGCAAATCACTTTTCTTGCCATGTTGCTGTGCGGCACTTTTAATTTGTAGTACATCCATAGCATTATGGTACTCTCTGAACACTTACACTTTGGTCATAAATGTGAGTATTGTGATAATGCACTTCAGCCCACATACCACATTTAACATTGATTGCCACCTGTACAGTTTCTGTGCCAGCTTAATATAGCCTTACTGAAACGTTTAAAAAAAAACAATTGAATGGAGTCAATTTGTAAGTAAAGATTTTGGGACAGAGCACCCACATTCTTACACTGAATCAGAGTGTCACAGTGCACAGAGGCCATTATAAGGTGAAAATCAGGAGAGGAGATGCAGAACAAGGGAACGTGCTACACGGTGCCTACCTTTTCTCTTCAGTTTTATGCTGCTGGGTTGACACTTCTAACTCAAGCATTGTTCCAACTAATATCTATCGAAACTGTGCAATAAAAAACACCTGCAACTTGTTTATTTATTGGGAATTTGCAACAGCGGCTAGTTGTTTTCAAGCCACAGCTTTGGTGTTGAGACATGGGTGCCAACTTTGCCTCCTTCTTCAACAATACAAGAACAATTTTGTTATGAGTAGGGCTGAATTACTTGTGTGCTATTCCCGGCTTACTTCTGAATTTTAGAGGCACACTTTTTCTGATTCAGGTTCTTTGTCTCTATCTTTGCTGGATTTTGAGTTACATAGAAATATTAAAGAAGCAGCGATTTCCTCATAAATTCACTATGACTCCTTGGGCAACATGGAAAACGCTCATTATTATTGATCAACCTATATCCACTAACTCATCTGCAAAATCAGTCCTGAATACAGTTCTAGATGAAAAGAAAGCTCTTAAGTTATTTAAGGAAATCAGTCATAAGAGGTTGCAAAATAATTGTGAACATGTGCCTAGCTCTCGATAATAGAATGACCGAGCATAAACAGTATATTAGCATTGACAGGGACATTTCAATAGTAAGTGTAATTTAGAAGAGGAAAATGTGGAACTTAAAAAAGATTGTCCCAGCGAATGAAACAAATGGTACACCTAAGGTGCACTTAACTTAAGTTGCACTTAGATGCGCAAAGGACTTGTTTTACAATTGAAATTAATGGTTTGCATTAAAAAAACATGAATACGCATTCATAATGCAAATCACACTCCCAGGTATGGTGCAATATTGCCATGTAAAGATCCCCACTGCCAATTTTTGGATGTTCACAAATATATACAAAGTACCTATCACATTGTTTATAATCGGAGATTTACTCCTGTCAGGGGTAGTTACAGGGAGGCAAGATCCCGAAAATTGAAGTGGTCACAAGAAAAAAGGAATTTCTCCACCTGAATAAAGTTGTCATAGAGAAAAGTAAAAAATAAGGTACAGGCAGATTCAGTTTTGCAAATCATTTACACATGTGTAAATGTACACTATGCCCATTTACAATTGTTTTTGGATTTGAATACTCCTGGAAAGCTGAAACTGTTATAACTTCTCAGGAGTGCTTCTGAATTTTTTGGGGCATCAAACATGATCATACATTTACTATAACGAGTCATACAGATCATCCAACCTGTGGGTCACGGCGATGACCATCCGAATTTTACCTTTGAGAAGTAAAGTTCTCACTGGAATCACAAGAAGGGGCTCAAATAGAGACACCGGTTCAGAACAAAGGACTAAACAAAGATTTAATAAAGGAACCAGTGAATGTACAACTGACCTAAAACTCCAATATTAGAATTCAATATGTGAGATGGAAATAGCTATCCACCATAGAGCGACTGCCCATTACTTCTGAAAAAACACAGAACCTAGCCCTTATTTTAACACATAATGCTCATCATTTAACCACTTAACCCATTATCTTTACAGCCTCCCTTCTCACCCAGCGCCTTCCACTTTACCCATAATCCCTTACACTTTATTTCCTACCCTTAACTTCTTTGCCTTTGCAATAACTTTGTGCAATTAACATTTACCTTTATATCTGCAAGCTCTTACCCTTTATCCCCTTACCATAACTCTTATCTTTTACCCCTAACTCTTTACTTTTAATCACTATGCTTTGCCATTAACTCATTACCCACATCCCTTATCCCTTACACCTACACTTAACCTGTTACATTTACAGCCTTGCTGTTAGACCTGTCAGCCTTAGTGTGGTCTTCTCCAAATGTTTTGTCTGCTTGCTTCCATTTTTCTGGAGTTTTTGCTTCTGTGGGCCTTAGGACTCTGACCAGTGTTAAAGTGCTTGTGCTCACTCCCTTAAACATGGTTTGATTGGCACATAACTGATTGGTGTACTTAATTTACTTGTAAGTCCCTTCTAGAGGGGTATACCATATACCCAGGGCAGGTAAATTAAATGCTACCAGTGAGCCTGCAGCACATATTGTGCCACCCACTTAAGTAGCACCTTAAAACATATCCCAGGCCTGCCATTGCTGCCTGAATGTAGTGTCCCACGGCAATGTTCACTTGGCATTTTAAAAATAAATTAAAACTCCTTGCCAAGCCTTAAACTCCTCTTTTATTGCACATGTGTCAGCCCTAAGGTAGGCCCTAGGTAGCCCTTAGGGCAGGGTGCTGTATAATGAAAAGATAGGACATGTACGTTTAAGTTTTACATGTCCTATTAGTGAAAAGCTCATAAATTCATTTTCACTACTGTGAGGTTTACCCATCCCATAAGATAACACTGGGGATTCCTTATTACATTTGGTAAGCTGCTATTTCTAATTAAGAGGCATGCTCAGTACCTATGAACTTGTAATGATAAACCTTTAATGGTAAAGTCAAATTTATCATTACAAGTTTGAAAACAACACTTTTTGAAAGTGGGCATTTTCCTGCCTTTAGCCCTCTGTGCCTGCAGCCTGCCTTAGATGGCTGGGTGTAACTGACAGTTAGAACTTTGTGACTTCACCCCAGACAGTCACACAACAGTGGAAATAGCAAAGCCTGAATTTCCCATCAATCGGCTGGATAGGGGTGGGGGGGCTGAGCACAGCCCCACTTGTACCTGAATAGACTGTGCTCTGGATCCTCAGAATAGGCTTAACAATGCTGTATCTTCAGCACAACCAGCTTAGAGCAAGGGCAGGGGAGACAGGAAACTCCTAGAACTTCAGAGAACCTTACCAGAAACCACTTCCACCTTCTAGAAGCAGGGCACCAGGGTATACAATTAAGGCTCTCTGTCTCACTCTTCAGTTCACTACTGGACCTGAGGAAGGACTCTCAGAGGACCTTCTGCTGCTGTGACTTGCTGTGCTCTCTACTAGTCTGCTGCTGTGCCTGGAAGGACTGCTTTCCTGCCTGGAGCCTTCCTTAAACCCTCAGAGGCTGACCCTCTTGTTGAGCCGTGCATCTTCACCTGCTCCCAGGACTTCCAGAAGTGTCTTCAAGGGCTATTTTGCTGGCTTCCTGTTCAGGGGCAACAGGGACATAACAGGCTTCCACAAACTTCAACCCGCAACTAGACCCAGTCTGAGTAAGTTTGTATCTCCTAAGAGGTCTCCATCCACTCCTGATCCATTAGATGCAATGCCAAGGGTGCCCAGATGGCCAATTTCTAAAACTGAAGGCTCAGACAAAATTTAGCCAAAAAGTGCTTTGATGACCGGGTGGAGACCGAGACCAACTTGCTCACTCTATCCGCCTGAGGTGCATTGCCTGTCAGATTGCCTTTGTGGTTTCTTTCGCTGCCTTCTTCTCCACAGCAGCAAATCCATTTCAGCAGTCCTTCGCCAAAGGGGTATCCAACCTTGTGGAGTTGTCATTGGCTACAGCCTTCTGCTTGGTCCCACTGGAGATTTTTCACTTCCACCTTGATGACTGAATATGATGGTAAAAATCTTCACAGCGGCTTTGCTCCACAGCTATCTGGCATCAATGCTCCCTCCTTGGACGTTCCTGCAGCCTTGCCCGCTAAAACTTATTTCCTCTCAGAGACCTTTCTTTCAATAATTTTCTATGTGCGAGGGTAAACACTGACCGGGTCCATTCCACATTTTGTAACCGAACCACCCCCAATCACAGTCATCTTAACTTTTAACTTTGCCCTGTCCTAGCACGACCAGATGTCCGCTGTTGGTGCTCTTTGCTTTTAAGTGCTATTTTGAACCTTAAAATGGAACAAAGCCATAACTCAGGTTTTACCAACTCAATTTTTGTCCTTTTGGTGTCAAATAAATGATTAAAATTCACTCAGTTTGGTTCAAGATTTGTTTGTGGTGTTTTTTCACTTTATTACTGCCTGTGTTTTGCAGAAATATTTTACACATTGCATCTAAGTTTAAGCCTGATTGCTTTTTGTGCTAAGTTATGCAGGGTTAATCACAGGTTAATTTTGTGACTTTCTGTGGTTTACCCTGGAAGGGATTGTGATTGTTGCTTGACCAGGGCTCACACCCCAGTCAACCAACAACCCCATTTCTCACATTTACCCCCCCTTACTCCGTACTCCTCTTCACTCTTGGCCCTTAACATTACCTTTTCCCCAATGCCTTAAGCTTTTACCCTTAACTATGTACACCTAACCTCTTACCCCTTGCATCAAACCCATCTCCGCCCTCAACCCATTACCCATTTATCTGTCATCCCCTCCCCGTAAGTGCTTATCTGCCTACCCATACCTAAACCCAATCCAAACAAATGTTATGCATATTATATTGCTTGCACATTTTTCATTATATTACTGACAACCAAGTGACAAACACAGAGATGGTACACAATGACAACATAGTCCATGAGAAAATGTCATCAAGGAAATTGCATGACAATACGTTACCAAAATAAGCAAAGGAATAGCGCAAAGTCATAGAATTAAACATCTCATTGACAACTGCACAACCTCATTACTGCACACAAACCTACCTACTTTGGCCCTACCATCACTGACAGAAACATACAATAAAAGAAAAAGCTTTCTTTAAATCCATAAAACAATATATTTTCTAAGGCAAAAACCAGCTAGGACCAATTCAATTAAATATAACGCTAATCTTGTTTCTCTTAAGACATTTGAAAGGGTCAGGCCAAATATCACCAATGCTAAGCAGAACCATTACTATCAATTCCTCCCACCATGCAACATACTCTAAATACTTTCTTTGATGCATAAATCAAACATTTTTTCGCAGTGCTCAATGCAGCCACTTAGGAAACGGAAATCTTTTTCAACCATCTTGAAGTCCATCATCAGGGTACTTTTCAGGCTCCCTCCCAGGATCATAAATGATTCACACAAAGCATATTCCTTAACAACATAGACCTTTCAGTTGCTAAAGACAATCCATCTTTCACTTGATGACCTAGTCAACTCCTTAACCATCGTCCATCTATTCTTCATCAGAAAGATGATGGAAAAAGAAGTCACACTTTAATTACAAGACTAGGTCAAACCAAAGTACTTTCCATGTAACTATTAATCTAGATCCATTCCAAGACAGATACCATTCTTGTTTTGCAAGAAACCATCTATATTGCAGTTAAAGGAAATCCATGAATCTTCAAGCTGCTTGACCTTCCTGCAGCCTTTGACACCATTGCTCACCAAACCCTCATTGACATCCTGTCTGTGCTTAAAGGATTCACTGACACTACATGTTACATGTTCCCATTCTACTCATACTTTTTTTAACTGAGACATAAATACACCTAAATCTACAGGCTGTGGCTAATGACCTGCCCACTCTTTAAGGGATTTATTCTATCCTGCTTGATGTGCACTTTGAACATGTATAAAAGAAAAGGTTAAGAATTGATCTTGAAAAACATGGAATCAAAATGTACTAATATGCAGACAAGTCTTAGATGAATTGTTGGTGTCCTCATACCCTTACACCATTTGTATTTCATGGCATGTTATCTATCAAATTGAAGTATGTAACTTCTCCTCATGCACTGTTTCTCTTGTCCTTGTCCTTTGTTCAGGACTTTAAGTCTCCTGGGTCTCTCTCATCACCCTCATCCTACATAGTAAAACTTGGCAAACAATACCAACCTATCAACTTTCCCTCTCATACCTACACAGCTTCTCTACAATGACATCCTCACCATTATCTCATCTCACCATCCCACCTAACATTATTTATAGCATATATATATATATATATATATATATATATATATATATATATATATATATATATATACACACACACACACACACACAAATACACACACATGTACACAAACACACATACACATGTTACCATCCTTGTGGGGACTATGTGTGGACACTTGCTTTGTGGGGACTATTCCTTCCTAATGTTTTAAAAATATTCCAATTACAGAAAAATGTTAAGAAAAAATTCATAATACAAGATCCTGCTCTTATATGAAAATGTAAACACACGCACAGAACTCTCATTCTGTAGACTTGAAAACGTTTTATCTTTTTGGGGGCTTACTCCATAACTATCATTTGTGTTGGAATACACTCATGGTCATAAGGCTAAATATTTATTTTATCAACAATATACACAAATAACATCATAGTCTATTCATAATTGAATGGCTACATGTACCCTATTGGCACACAATAGATGGGTTATATTAATAATGCATCAGAAACTATAATATATCAGGATTATGGAAGGGGAATTAAGATAGTGTGTACCTTTTTGCTTGGTGCCCAAAGTCTTAGGAGTTAGGAGACTAACACATTGATAAATTAAAAGATGAAATTAGGCAATGTGGTCAACTGAGTGTGATCATATTAATTAGTTATTAGACTACATCTCCATAGGGATAGCATGTAATGTTACTTTCTGCCCAGGGAGAGTGTGTGATGCTGCCCACAGAGGTCATATGTGATCATAATAGTACCAAATTTTCTTCAGAGATGTCGCTACAACCATGGTGTAAGTCCCCAATAGAGCTAGCATGTGAAGTAAATGATGTTGAAGTCACCACAGAAACAGTGATTATAAGAATGTTCAAATCCTCACTAAAATGGTATGTAAAAGTGATATTGATGTAGCCCCCAAATTGATAGCATGTGATCATAGTGATGTTCAGGTCCCCACAGAGCCCGTGTGTGTTTACTAGGATGTTCAAGTTCCCACAGATATAGTGTGTGATTATTGGGATGTTCAAGTCCCCACCGAGATAGTGTGTGATTATTTGGATGTTCAATTCTCCACAGAGATAATGTGTGGTTATTGGGAAGTCCTCATAAGGATGTTGTGTAAAGGTAAGCATGTTTGAGTCCCCCTCAAAAATAGTGGGTGAAGATAATGTTCAAGTTTCCACACAAATAGCGTGTGACGATAGGGGTGCTCAAGTTCCCACAAAGATAGTGTGTGATTATAGGGATGTTCAAGCCATCTTACAGTTTGTGAATATAGTGTGTTCAAGGCCCGACCCACAGAGTGTGTGCAGAATATCATAGTTAAATCTATGTAGTGATAGTGTGTAAATATAATTATGTTTAAGCCCCCACAGAGATAGTGCATAATTATAGTTAGGTTCAAATCCTACAGAGATAGTATGCGGTTACTAGGATGTTCAACAACTCATAGAGATGGTGTGTGAAAGTAAGCATGTTCAAGTTCCCACAGAAGTTCTGTTTGTAGATAATGTTAACGTCTCCACAAAGAGAGTGAGTGAGGATAATGCTCAAGTCTCTACACAGAGAATGTGTGAAGATAATGATGCCTATAGTGTGAGTATAGGCAAGTTCAGTCCTTATATTTATGTCCCCACAAAGATAGTGTGTCTGTATTTAATGCACAGTGTGTGTTGATAGGGATGTACGTGCCTCCTTATAGTATCTGAATATAGATGTTCAAATCCTTACTGGCAGAGTGTGTGCAGATTATCAAAGTCAAGTTCAAACAGCAATGACTTGTAAAGATAATGATAGACAACGCCCCACAGATATACTGTGTAATTATAGTGAAGCTGAAGTCCCCACAGAGATAGCATGTAATTATAGTGATGCTCAAGACCCCACAGAGATAGTGCGTGATGAAGTGATGCTCAAGTCCCCACAGAGATAGTTTGTGGTTATTGAGATGTTCAATACCTCATAGACATGGCGTGTGAAGGTAAGCATGATCAAGTCCCTACAAAGATAGTGTATGAAGATAATGTTCAAGTTTCCACACAGAAAATGTGTCCCTACTGGGATAATGTGTGATTTTAGGCATGTTCAAGACCATGTAGAGATGGTGTATGAAGGTAGGCATGTTCAAGTCCACTCAAAGACAGAGTGTGAAGATAAAGTTTAAGTCTCCATGCAGATAGTCTGTGATTAAAGGAATGTTCAAGCCTCCTTATGGTGTGTGAATATAGTGATGTTCAAGTCCCTACTGACAGAATATGTTTAGATTATAAGAGCCATGCCGTGATAATGTGCCATGATAATGACAGTCAAGTCCCCACAGAGATAATGTGTAATTACAGTGATTCTCAAGTCCCCACAGAGATAGTGTGTGGTTACTAGGATGTTCAAGTCCCAGCAGAGATAGTGTGTGGGTGTTTGGATGTTCAATATCACATGGATATGGTATGTGCAGGTAAACATGTTCAGGTTCCCACAAACATAGAGCCTCATTATGACCAAAGTAGTCTAATGACTAACAGGGTCGTGGTGGCGGTGGGACCGCCTCCACTACGGCGGGCCGACCCCCACATAACAACCGCGGTGGTAGGGCCGTGGTCGAACCACCAGTTTTCAATGACACAACGGTCTGGTGGTGATGGCGGTCCTAATCCACCACGGCAGTGCTGCAAGCAGAGCCAACCTGGGAATTATGACCCCCCTTCTCTGCCAGTGGTTTCATAGTGGTAGCACTGCCATGAAAAGTCTGATGGAAATGGGGTGCAAGGTGCCCCAGGGGGGGCCCTGCACTGTCCATGCACTTGGCATGGGCATGGCAGGGCAACCCTGTCCAGCCCCTCTGAAAAGTTCACTATGTGCTTTGCAGACAGTGAACTTTGTGATGAGCGGTAGTGCACCCTATGCATTACAGCATTGCCGCCAGCTCGATTACGAGTTGAAGACAATGCTTTAGGTAGTTTATGGGAAACTTGTAATGGCCCCAGTGGGGAGCCAGCCACATTGACGCCAACCTCACCATCAGATCTTCGGCAGACAGGCTTTATGGCTTTGTGGCTTTGTGCGACTAAATTCACAACCTAATTATAATGTCCCTGTAACCTTTGTTTTTTTTTAAGTGAATTTATATGTGTGTGTGTGTCTGTGTGTGTGTGTATGTGTGTATGTGTGTATATATATATATATATATATATATATATATATATATATATATATTGGTGTATAGCTTTCAGATAACAATAACAAGCTGATTGAGAATTCTAAAATAAATTATTTTGGGCTAAGTAAGTTACCTTCCTTGGCATATATTTATGAATCTCTTTTTATATATATGATGACTATAGGCAAATATGTAAATTAACATTTTGGTATCACTTTAGAAATAAAAACGTGGGTCTAATTTATGGATTTTCATTTTTATAATGTCTGTAGTTCCTGGCAGATGAGATAAATCTGCCATCCGCGACACTACCACTACCAAAATACACCATTATGGCGGAAATTCCACTACCAGTAATTTGGCACATCTACTGTATTTTCTTGGAATCAACAAATTGTACATTATCTTCCCGAGGAATGCTAGCCAAAAGACTATGATGTGGTATTAAAAAAACGCTTCTACTTTCATCTGTTTAATTTCCGGAAAATTTCTCAGAATTACGGATTAACTCAGGTTTAGGTAAAAAAAACATTAACCTATTCAAGGCAATAGGTTCATTTGAAAGTGCGACCTGGGTTTCATACTATACTCATAATTAAGGTTGTTATGATGTACATTACAAATAAAAGAGCCTTTTGGAGGTCATTTAAATGCTACTATCACACGGTTACCCTGGCAACAGAACCTGACGCACTTCAGAAATGCGTTTAGGCTACTCGAAAATTGAATTGGTTGAGACATTTTCATACTTTTTCAACGGGATAGAAATGTCACGGTCATGCATTCCTGTGCATTAATGCCAAATGGGGTTTGTATTGGTTAAAAAAAATTCTACTTTTTCAACAGGATAGAAATGTCACGGTGATGCATTCCTATACATTAATGCCAAATGGGACTGAGGCAAGAACAAAGTATCAGAGCCCTGACCATCATCAAAGCCACTTCGCTCCAGTCTGTTACATTGTTATTTTATTTTATAGTTTTAGAAGTGATTATGCTACACACTATATGTGTATATAAATATATATATATATATACATACACACATTAAATATATAAATATATTTATTGTTTATGATTATTTAAAACATTTAAAACAATAATTATGTTCTTCCATGTTAAAGCTATGTTATCATGTGTATCAGCAATTTAAAACATGCTGAGGTTGACATGCTGGTCAGTTAAACGGGTAATAACTGGTCCATTCCTCATTTGTAGCAGCACATTTGTAGCATCACAATTAAATAAAGTGCAAATGCTTTGAGGCAGTCGCTTTTACAATACAGTGCAGGTGTAATGTAAGAACAACCATGAGTAGCATAGTGTGATCGTCAAAGTGAAATCCTCGGATTTTCATCAGTCAATGACTTATTGCTTCTGTTATTGTTGGATGCAGTTTAATGTGACTGGTCGATTTCGACAAATAATTTAGCAAGATAAAAAAAAGCAGCTGATTATTCCTCAATGGTAGCAGCACAGGAATTGAGCAAGATTTCAAATGCCGTAACTGTGTCCCCTCTGGTTAACTTAAACCAGAATAGCAGCATGTTGTTCCTCATTACCAACTGGACAATGAGCTGATGAAATGCTGGTGCAGTGTAAACACAGCCATTAGTACCAGTAGAGTGCTCATCAAAACAAGCACCCTTGGGATTACAGTCACTTAAGAGACTGTTTGGTTTAAACCCTTCGCTGCCAGGCCTTTTCCGCCTCAGGTGCCAGGCCTTTTTTTTGCTATTTGGGGCAGTTCACGCTTAGGCCCTTATAACTTTTTGGCTACATAAGTTGCCCACGCCAAATATATGTCCTTTTTTTCCAACATCCTAGGGATTCTAGAGGTATCCAGAGTCTGTGGGTTCCCCTGATGGAGACCAAGAAATTAGTCAAAATACAGAAAACATTTAGTTTAAAAAAAAATGGGAAAAAAGGGCTGCAGAAAAAGGCTTGTGATTTTTCCCTGAAAATGGCATCAACAAAGGGTTTGCAGTGCTAAAATCACCTTCTTCCCAGCTTTCAGGGACAGGCAGACTTGAATCAGAAAATCACATTTTTCAACACAAGTTTGGCGTTTTACTGGGACATACCCCATTTTTACTATTTGTACTTTTATCCTTCTTCCAGTTAGTGAAAGAAATGGGTAGGAAACCAATGCTGGATCCTGGAGAGCTAAACATTTCTGAAAGGTAGACTAAATTATGAATTCAGCAAGGGGTCATTTGTGTAGATCCTACAAGGTTTTCCTACAGAAAATAACGGCTGAAATTAAAAAATATTGAAATTGAGCTAAAAAAATGTCATTTTTCTCGATGTTTTACTCTGTAACTTTTTTCCGCGATGTCAAATTTGTGAAAGCAATATACCGTTCGTTTGCTGGAGTCTTCTGGTTGTGGGGATATATATGGCTTGTAGGTTTATCAAGAACCCTAGGTACCCAGTGCCAATAAATGAGCTGCACCTTGCAATGGGTTTTCATTCTATACCGGGAATACAGCAATTCATTTGGTGAAATATAAAGAGTGAAAAATAGGTATCAAGGAAACCTTTGTATTTCCAAAATGGGCACAAGATAAGGTGTTGTGAAACAGTAGTTTTTTGCACATCTCTGAATCCTGGGGTCCCCAAACTAGCATGTGAATTACAGGGCATTTCTCAAATAGACATCTTTTTTTACACACTGTCTTACATTTGGAAGGACAAAATGTAGAGAAAGACAAGGGGAACAACACTTTCTGCTATTCTGTGTTTCCCCAAGTCTCCCGATAAAAATGGTACCTCACTTGCATGGGTAGGCCTAAGGCCCACGACAGGAAAAGCAACATGGGCACATCACATTTTTTCATTGAAAACTGATGTGTTTTTGGAAAGTGCCTAGCTGTAGGTTTTGATCTCTAGCTCAACCGGCACCTAGGGAAACCTACCAAACCTGTGCATTTTTTAAAAGTAGACACCTAGGGAAATCCAGGATGGGGTGCTTTGTGGGGTTCTTACCAGGTTCTGTTACCCAGAACACTTTTCAAACCTCAAAATATGGCCAAAAAGCACTTTTTCCTCATATTTCGATGACAGAAAGTTCTGGAATCTGCGAGGAGCCACACATTTCCTTCCGCCCAGCATTCCCCCAAGTCTCCTGATAAAAATGGTACCTCACTTGTGTGGTAGGCCTAGTGCCCACGACAGGAAATGCCCCAAAACACAACGTGGATACATCACATTTTCCCAAAGAAAACTGATGTGTTTTTTGGAAAGTGTGTACCTCTGGATTTTGTCCTCTAGCTCAGCAGGCACTTAAGGAAACGTACCAAACCAATTGCATCTTTGAAAACTAGACACCTAGGGGAATCCAAGATGGGGTGACTTGTGGGTCTCCCACCAGGTTCTGTTACCCAGGATCCTTTGCAATCCTCAACTTTTAGCCAAAAAAACACTTTTTCCTCACATTCCGGTGACAGAAAGTTCTGGAATCTGAGAAGAGCCACAAATTTCCTTTCATCCATCGAAGTCTCCCGATAAAAATGGTACCTCACTTGTGTGGGTAGGCCCAGCGCCCGCAACAGGAAATGCCCCAAAACACAAAGAAGACACATCACATTTTCCCAAAGAAAACAGAGCTGTTTCATGCAAAGTGCCTTGTTGTGGATTTTGGCCTGTAGGTCAGCCGGCACCTAGGGAAACCTACCAAACCTGCACATTTAAAAAAACTAGACATCTAGGGGAATCCAAGATGGGGTGACTTGTGGGGCTCCCAAAAGGTTCTGTTACCCAGAATCCTTTGCAAACCTTAAAATTTGGCCAAAAAACACCTTTTCCTCACATATCGGTGACAGAATTTCTGGAATCTGAGAGGAACCACAAATTTGCTTCCACCCAGCATTCCCCCAAGTCTCCCTATAAAAATGGTACCTCACTTGTGTGGGTAGGCCTAGTGCTCGCGAAAGGAAATGCTCCAAAACACTAACTGGACACTTCAAAATTATCAAATACAAAACTACCTGTTTTTGCGGGGGCACCTGTGTTTTTGGTCCTAGGCTCAGCAGCCATATAGGGAAACCTACCAAACCCAGACATTTCTGAAAACTAAACACCCGAGGGAGTCCAGGGAGGTGTGACTTGCGTGGATCCCCTAGTGTTTTCTTGCCCAGAATCCTCTGCAAACCTCAAATTTAGCTAAAAAAAAATCACATTTTTTCACATTTCTGTGTGGGATCACAGCACCGGGACACATTTCCTACCACCCAACATTCCCCTCAATTGTGTAGGTGGGCCAAGTGCCTGTGAAAAGGAAGAGCCAAAAACATGTTGAAATTGAGGGGGAACCGAAGCGGTTTCAAAAGGGCAGTTTGAAAAAAAACATTCTAGGCTGACAAGTGGGGCAGAATTGTTATTCAATTCAATTCAAAAAGCTTTATTGCGGCTACAAGAGCCAAAAAAGCGCGAGCAGTAATAAATACAAATAAATACACATAAAAAAATAAAATTGCAGGTAAATACAGTGATAAAATGGAGTAAAAATTAGATAGAATGAAATGAAATGAAAATAAAATGAAATGCGCTGCGCAGGATGTTGGGACAGTCTTATTTGGAGTCTTTGTCCAGAAGAGTTTTCCCTCTGATAAGCCAGCTAGCTCCGAGGAATTTAGCGATAGCGATCACTAGCATTGGCCTGGTGTCTCATCTAAGGATTCACAGGGCTAGCGTAGAGCAGCGTACTCCCAGTAGTCTGCATGCCGGGGCCAGCCATTTCCTACGGGGGGCGGTATATGCGGGGCATGCAAAAAGGAGGTGAGGGAGATTCTCGACGGGGGCTTTGCAAGCAGGGCATGTGGTGGATTCATTGTGTGACCAGCTGCTGGTAAAAAGTCTTAATGGGAGTGTTCCAATGCGGAGCTGGAAGTACAGTTTCCTTTCCCTTGGGGCCGTGATTAGGTCCCAAAATGTTTCGTACTTGCATGACTCTTTTAAGTTGGCAAAGTCACAAGATAATGTAGTGTGGAGTGCAGCCCGAGTATCTTCGTGGTTGGCCATTTGCCAGTATAGTTTCTTTAGTTCGCTTTTCAAGGGAAAGACTGACGTGGCTGGTGAGTTCCAGAGATCATCGAGCCCGATAGAGTGTAGTAAATCCTTGATGGATCGTAGCCAGGGGATTCTGTGAAGGTGGTCGGCTTTTAGGATGACCTGTAGGGCTTCGGTGAAGATGTGAAGTTCCGGAGTGGTCCAGAGACGCCGCCAGTACATCAGAGGTCGCAGGCGGGCTTTGTGACCAATGCGTTTGATGCCGAGATCCTTGAAAAGCGGGAACAGTGGGGTGCTTAGCGGAAGGGACACGAGGTTTCTTAGGAAGTTGTTTTCAGCGGTGGTTAGGTCTTGGGTTTTGGTGTAACCCCAGAGTTCGGCCCCATAAAGCGCTGAGGAAACTGCCTGGGCTTCGTATAACTGTAATGCTGGGCGAATTGGTTTTGTGTGTGAGAGGTGGAATTTTTTTAGTAGAGTCCCAGTTGTTTGTCTTAATTTAAGGGCTTGATTTCCTATGTGTGGCTTCCAGGACATGTTGTCAGTGAGTGTTATGCCCAGGTAGCTGAAAATGCCCACCTTCTCCAGTGAGGAGCCCTCTAAAGTAAATTTCCCTTTGAAAGATCTGTGGGGATTAAGGGTCATTAGTTTGGTTTTCGAGGCGTTGATTTCGAGACCCTGAGATGAGCAGAAATGCTCGAAGCACGCAAGGAGTTTCCTTAGACCACTGGGGGTTTTGGATATCAAAAGAGTGTCGTCGGCAAAAAGTAAGACTGGGATTTTTTGTGTGCCAAGTGAAGGTGCGTCAGCCTGCAGTCTGAGGAGGGAGGGGACAATTTCGTTGATGTACAGGGAAAAGAGGGTCGGGGCAAGTACGCAACCTTGCCGCACACCCCGGGAGACGTGGATTCTATTGGTTAGTTGTCCCTTGTTGCCCCACCTGACTTGTGCGTAGTTGTCCTCGTGGAGTCGTATCAAAATGGCAAGGATGTGTTCCGGGATTCCCATCCGAGAGAGAGTGACCCAAAGTTTGTTACGAGGTACTAGGTCAAAAGCAGATTTGAGGTCCACAAAAGCTACATAAAGGCTGCCTTTACCAATGAACACTATTTTCCAATATAATAATAGGAATCTGAGGGCTTGATCAGTGGTGGAGATCTTCTTTCGGAAACCAGCTTGGAGGGGGCTAAGGATATCTTGGTCAATTATCCATTCTTTGATCTTCCCTAGGAGGCAGTGGCAGAAGACTTTTTGGACACAGTCAATAAGGCTAATGGGTCTATAGTTACAGGGAAGAGATCTGTCGCCCTTTTTAAAGATTGGAATAACAATGGCCACTTTCCAAGAATCGGGAATTGGCGCCCCAGATGCTATTGCGTTAGCTAGAATGGTGAGGTATCTTGACCAGGATGCTAGGTCTGTTGAAAATAGGTCTGCTGGGACGCAGTCTGAACCAGGGGCCCTGACGCGCTTTAGGGTGCTTAGAGAATAGGTTATATCACTTTGAGAGAACAACAGGGGTGCTGCGGTGGTGGGTGCTAATGAGTGAAATAGGAGGGGGCCCGTACAAACAGAGGTGGGGCTATCATGATCAGGGGAGTACAGACTGCTAAAGTGGACTATCCAGTCTCTTGGGGCAATGTTGGTTGAAATGTCCAGACCACTGGTTTCCGGGCCTCGGGCTGCCAGGGACCAGAACAGACTATAATTTCTCTCGCGCACAGCGTCGCTGAGTGCTGTCCACCATTTGCTATCTTGATCACGCTTGGCTATGCATATTGCAGATTTATAGGACTTCCTAGCTACGCAGATGGCGATGGGGTCCTTGGATTTAATGGCTTGAACTAGGCGCTTGTTTAGGGACCGACACGTTTTGTTGAACCAGCGGTGCCTGGCTTTAGGTCGTTTGTCGTCGTGGGCTGGGGGTGCTGAGAAGTGGGCTGCGATATCCCTAAAGCAGGAGGTGTGGATAGAGCTTATTTCCTGGTGGGGAGTTGCAGAGCCTGCCTCTAGGTCCATTAGTGTGGATTTTAGGGTGTTGTTGGCAGCGTTGATGAGTGCGGGCCGGGCCACAATATTGTCCCATTTTAGGTATCTTTTGTTGTTGGCCAGGCTAATACCCTCAGGTGCTACTGCTGCGGGGTTAGACATGGCTGGGAGGTTACCTAGGGCTAATGTGTGAACAGAGAGAGGGTTGTGATCACTTTCAGTCCTTTCGATGATTGTCATATCGATGACTAGAGGCCATAATCTTATATCGAAAAGGCCAAATCGATTCTGCTGGTGTGGTTCGTTTTGTTGTACGTGTGACTACCATTGGTGTCTGAATTGGTTCTGCCATTTAGCGCCCTGAGTCCAAACTCCATGGTCAGAGATTTGACCTGAATAGCAACCGACGTCCACCTCTTGATGGGTGGGATTGACAGGGCGGGGATAGACCAAGCTTGATCTTCCTCGCGGGTGGACCTGAGATCGTCCCAGTCAAGGGGTTCGAATGTGACGTTGAAGTCCCCAGCCACGATGGTCTTGTGATGGCGGGGATAATTTTGTAAGAGGGCTACGAGGGCGCAGAGGGTTTTGGAGACTTGACCCCCCCTGACCCCTCGAGTTTAGATATTGAAAATGTTCACCACAGTGTCAGGCCCAAAGGATAGGCGAAGGCCTAACAGGTCGGGAGAGACGGTAGGTAGCTGTGATATATGGCAGCTAAGTGATGTTTTGATCCAGATGGTCAGGCCCCCTGAGGGCCTGCCTCTCGTGCTGGCCACAGCGGGGATGTGGAAATTTGTATAACCTGTTCGGAAGAGTGGGTCGAGTGACCATGTTTCCTGAAGGAGACATATGTCATGTTCGTCAATAAAAGAGAAGAAGGATGGAAGGGGAAGAATAGATTTCAGACCTGCCACGTTCCATGAGACAAGTCGTACCCCAGATTGTGGCTGAGTTGTCCTGTCTGGATGCCCGGGGTTTGTAAAGTTGGCTGTCGGGGGTTGGTCTGGCAGATGTGGCTGAGGGAGCAAAGATGGGTTGATCCCAATGTTTGCCCGTGAGGCTTGCGGTGGTTGGTGATGTTCCTCTGTTGGAGCTGGCCTGGTCCTGATCCAGGAGGTGCTTGAGGGCCTAGACAGCAGCTCTTGGTTTGGTAGCCAATGTGCCTGCAAGATGGATGGAGCATTGATGTCATGATTGCTCAGTGAGACAGAAATGGTCTCGGTGTCATGGGTAGGGGATTGAGTACATGGACAGACAGTGGTGGGGTAAAAGGAGGATCTAGGGGTGATAGATGTTGGAAGGTTGCAAGGTTTGCCTGCATAGATTTTAGGTGGGGCTGTGAGTCAATCATATTTGCCAAGAGGGGATAGGTTTTCTGCTGGGTGGTAACTCGGACACTCCTCGTGGAGCATGGGAGACCTGGGCTGTTTAAACTGGATGCGTGAGTGTGCAGGTGGGCTTGTTCTAGCGTCTAGGGCCACCAGATTGTTCACCATGGTCCTGTTCTTAAGTGTCAGTTTTAGGATATCAAAGTGAGTTCCCGGGTCTGGCCGTCGTACTACGTTGATTAGGTCCTCGCGTATTATGGATCGGCAGCCTCTAACATGGCGAATCCAGTGGATTGCCTTGTTTTTGATAGAGTCTACCCCTTCCTTGCGCGCCAATGTGGTTAACTTGGGAACGTTGACCATTAGAACTATATTACCTGAATGGGACTGGTCAGTGGCAGGTTGCGTAGAGTATTTTGAGGCAGTGTTGCTCATTGGTTTGAGGGTATTATGATAGATGTCTAGTGAATTTCCTGTGCTTAAATTATGGAAAAAGGGTGTCTGGTGAGAGTTCATGGTCTTTTCTTTGGTAGGGTGAGGGTCAGCGTGGCAGAATTGTTATTGGTATAGATGAGACAATGCTGGGTGGTAGAAATTTTGTGGATTCCTGCAGATTCCGGAAGGTTCCATCACAAAAATTAGGAAAAAATGTGTGATTTCCAGCAAAGTTGGAGGTTTGCAGGGCATTGGTGGTAAGAAAATGGAGTGGGGTGCATGTGAAGCACACCACCTTGGACTCACCCAGATGTTTAGTTTTCAGATGTGTCTAGGTCTTGTGGATTTTTCTACATGGCAGCGTCCCAAAGTCCAAAAAGTGCAGCCCTCACCATTCTAAGTGGGACGATTTTGAGAATTAGCCAAGCACTCATGGCCCAAATGTAAAACCAAAATCCAAAATAATCAAATGTCCTCTTACTTGCTGTGGGATAAGATGTTTTAGTGCACAGCGGGAGAGCTGAAAGATTGTTACCCCCTTCAGTTGGGGTAGGAGCACAGCCATGCCCATACTAGTTGGTAGCCACCACCCCACTATTTTTAGTTTTTTTGTTAAATTCCCTGGCATTCAGCAGACCTTCTGCCCCCCTGGGGTGTGGATCAGGGGTAATTGCCCCATCTGCCCACAGGTGGGCAGAACAACTTTGGTCCCATTTCTTTGGGGTGGGGGTATGACCATACCCCCACCCTCTTATTTTGAAAAAACAAATCTTCCCTGGTCTCTGGTGGGCTTTTTGCACCCTTGGGGGCAGCTGGGCCTTCCAGAAATAGGCCAGATATGGCCAACAGTAATGTGCCCCCATGGGGAGCAACCCTTGCCCAAAGGGCTGCCCCGCAAACAAAACACACACATATACACACACACAAATCCCTGGTGCCTAAGTAGTTTCTGCCCCCCGGTGACAGAGCGGCCTAATAGAAATAGGCCGATCTGCCCATAAGGGAAGCAGAAATGGACTTAAATAAATTCCCCCCCTTCAGGGGAGCGACCCTTGCCTAAGGGGACACTCCCCTTGTGTGAAATTGGCACAAAAAAAATCTCCGGGGCCTAGTGGTTTCTGCCCCCCTTGGGGACAGATCGGCCTAATAAAAATAGGCCCCCTGGAGAGCGGCTTTTGCCCAATGGGCTGCTACCCTTGTGTATAAATATAAATAAATAAAAATTCCCTGGTGTCTAGTGGTTTCTTGGCCTAATACAAATAGGCCGATCTGCCCTCTGGGGGGACACAAATGGCCCAAAATTAATTTTGCTTCTGGGGGTCGCTCCCCACATATAAAAAAAAATACAGTAAACAAAAAACAAAGTGTATCCCTGGTGTCTAGCGGTTTCTGCTCCACCTGGGGGCAGATCGGCCTAATTATAATAGGCTGATCTGCCCCCTTGGGGGGCAGAAATAGCTTAAAAATAAATTGACCTTCCATCCCTATCCAGGGGAGGGGGGGTGTGAGGCCCCGAGGGGAGTGGTGCTGCCCAGGACGTAACCGTTACAACCAGGGCACCCAAGGAGTTAATACAATTCAATGAGGCTGATCAGTTTCAACAGATGGTTCAAAAGAGTGTACGAGACACATCTGTTCGCCCCCCTAGCTTGCTGAACATGTTGGATGCGATGGTGACAAACTTCATCAGCAAAATGTTCAGGGCTGTATTACCCCCAGGTCACACCGTCTTCCTCCCCTTCACTACTATATGGAGAGGAATCTCTCCATATAGTAATGAATGGGATGAGGACTACAGGACCAGGAGTAATGAAGATTACAGGTAAATAATCAGACATTATTGGGACTTAAGGAGCCGATAATTGCCTGCTGACATGTGCGAACTCCAAGTTTGTTCCACTCTCTCCGAAGTCTGGCCCTGCATTTGCGCAGCAGTGCTGGGCAGAGGCATACAACAAGTTAGAATGATTCTTCATAACCACCACATGGCCTGTAGATTGTATTCACACTTGGGTGACGCCAGTTGGATAAATGTTTCAGAAATTGCCAGTCGCCCAGCTTGAGGCCCATGAATCTTACTTTTGAATGGATGGCATACCTGCAGGGAAGATGTGATGCTGGTGTAGCTCTCTGATACCTGCTAATACCTGCTCAGGCATGCTTGCGTTTCGTGAGTAGTGCCCTGCCTAAATGAAATGACCAAAGGTGAACATTATTTATTATACTCATTTTAAAGTGTTGTGGACTGTGGTTGCTGGCCTAGAGATCTTTTCTATCAAAGGGTTGCTGACAATCTTCTAGGAAGTGACTGAGAGCTTTGTTGGCTGTAACTGATATCGGACCATAGCAATGCCTCTAGGCTACCAACTCTGCCCCTCTGTAACTTATGACAGATTAAGGAAGGCACCTGCACCTGCTGCCGTAGGGAGGCCAAGTTCAAGCTTGATCTGAACGTCAGATGAAGCTTTGGTAGTCGAACGACCCACTTGTAGATCTTAACAACAAGTTTATTCAGCAGGGTGTTATATCTGCCCACACACTAGAAATCGGGGTCTTTTAAAACGTTGCAAATAAAACTGAATATTATTACTTCTTTTGTAAATAGGAGTAAATTATTTAATAGTCATTAGACACAGCGAGTTAAGACTGCGTGCGCTTGGCTTGTAATTGACTCATGGTAAGGTGCAATGCTTTCACAGCAGTGAGGAGCCACACTTGTTATAACATAAATATGCTGGCAATTCCATTGTAACTATGGTGCAATAGAATTTGTAAGGTGCTTACTGCCCCTGGTGATGCATTGAAGCGCTTTACTTATCCATGCCTGACAGAGACTTTCTTAGTGCTGTGTTTCTGCTACATTAGCCATGCACCGACTAGGGAGCGGTCTCCAGCTGTATCTTTTCATTTTGTTGCTGCAACTTCCCCCAGGCTCTCTCTCTGGGACTCCTGATTTACCCCACAAACAGACATCCACGTCCTCATGCAAGGTTGAAAAAAGGTGAGCACGCACAGTAGCAGAAAGTAGTGGCCTTGTCTGCATTTTTGCAAGGAACAAAATCCCCTCCCCATGGGAATGTGGTGTTTGATGACAAACTAGTGTACTGAGACTGTCTCTGCGACACTCCTGGGCCTCCAGTCAAAAGTCCGTTGCCAAATGGAAAGTATATTTTTGACTTTTGCATAGGCTATAGCTTACTGCCTTAGGAGAAGTGTTCTGAACAGAGAAGTACACAAAAACAAAAAATACCCTTAATTTGAATAAAAAATTGATGGCCAGGTTCATCATTATTTTATGCAGTGCAATGCAGCTAGACATATTGATTTGCTGCATCAAATAAATAAGGCAGGAATGGGCCATATTTACTAACATATGGCACATTCTTACTCTTCCTCTGTGCTGGCATACTTGTGGCTATCAAGTGCCAATTCAATCACCATTGCATTATGGACTGTCTTTGTGCCGGAAGGGACACCTTTCTGCACAAAACAATCCTTCAAGGCTTTTTCCTCTTTGGAAGTGTGCTACAAAGTGCAGCACACTTAGGAGAAGGAAAAAACAAAGCAACATAAATATATCTTTCCTTGTTGCGCTTACATCAAAAAGGGTAAAATGTTGGTGCATTACCAGGTTTACTTGTCTTAGTAAATCTTGGAATGTGCTAAAATACATCAGTGGGTGCGTGGGTACATCCACTCTCCACCCATGGAATGCCTCCCTGCCACACAGTAACACAAGAAAGTGACTTACTCTGCATGCGATACTCCAGAATTACCAAGGCACACAGGTCCATGCAGGGTGTCATTGCGTGGCTTAGTCAATCTGATTTAGGGATTGCATTGCCCTTGCGTCAACCTGCATGATGCAAAGGCAATGCAATGCTTTGATAAACCAGGGCCCTAATGTCACCAAGCGAGTGAAGCAAGTGAGCTTGACGCTCCCCAGGAAAGTTTCCTCTATGTTTGCATCCATCCTTCAATGGATCCATCCTCTCACCCCTTCAATACAATCCACTTATCCATACTCTCTTTCATGTTTCCAACTATACATCCACTCTCTCATCCACTTAGCCAACCTAACTTCTATCAATCTATCCATCCATCTTTTCACCCATCAAACTTTTCACCCTTCAGCCCATTCTTTCACTTTTCTGGTCATCCATCATTTCATACTTAGGGCCAGATGTAAGAAAATTCAGTTTTGCATTTATTAAATAGCAAATTCATAGAAATCGCTGTTTAAGAATTGCAAAATGCTATTTACAAGGATACCAATTTCGTAATTCCTACAAAGTAGGAATTGCTATTATGAAATTTGTATTAAGAAATCCCATTGCATTTGAGTCAATGAGCCGTTTTTGCATTTCCTAAATAGTGATTCCTTATTAAGAAATCACTATTTAGGAAATGCAAAACCAGGGATAGCTATGGGAAAAAGGCCCCCTTTGGTGCACCCCAAAAATAACAGTGCACCTAGAGCACACATATGCCTAAGGGTTCTTTTTTTAAATTGCACCAAGTTCCACCAACTTCAAGTCAGTGGTAATTGCATCTCCAAAATGCCCCAAATCGCATTTAGGAAAAGCATGGTACATCAAAATAGGAAATGCAAACAGTAAATCCCTTTTTGCATTTCCTACTCTAGGAATTGGTAGAAATCGCAATTCCTTAAAGGGCTTTGTACATTGGAAAAGCCCAGTTTGCATTTCTAAGTGGCCCTGATTCGGACAGTTAAGAAATGCAAACAACCTTTGTACATCTGGACCTATATTTCTTCCTTCTTTTTACCCTTCCTTTCATCCTTCCGTCCTCCCTTTTCACCTTCCTTTCACCTTTCCTTTCTCACTTCTTTCATATCTTCTTTACTGCTTTCACCCGCCTAACTTTTCGCGTTCAGTGATGCATTCCTCCGTTTTCCCCCTCTTCATTTTCTCGTTCTATCTACTCATCTTTCTTTATTTCCTTTTCTCTTACCTCTTCTTTTCATGGTCACTCGGTTTTCATCTCTCCTTATCCTTTTCCCCATTTTACTCATGTTTTTTCTCCGTCTTGTTCACAGTACTTGGCTGGTTTAGCAGCCCTTCGCTCAAAGAACTAATAGACGTTTTAGTGGGACTCATAATAACAGCCCATGGGTTTTTGTAACTTCCTTGCTGTAGCTGCTAAAGTGAGGGTTTCAAAGAGCCATTTTTGCTGGAGAAGGGACGTCTGCAATTTGAAGTGAAATGGGGCAGCATGCCTTTCCTCTTTTGCGTAGGAAACATCCACCTACAATGGAAACACGTATCCTCGTGCAGCTGCACAACAACATCATGGTTAAATTCTGTCGTAGCAATTTTCCAGGGATCATAAATACAATTTTAAACTAAGTTTGCCCTAGTTCAAGTGCTAAGCTCATGTACATAATAAATTATTTATAACAATGTGCAGTAATGTATAACAAAGGTCACTAGAATTATGTGGTTCTGCAGTTGCTGCTCTATCTGCATAATTATGGATTTGCGAGCAAAAAGGTCCACCATCTGCTATATAATTTGCACATTTCACCCACCAAAATACATATTTGTCAAATGGATCACAATTTGGTACAAAAAGTACCAAATCGTGGTTCTGCGCAGTAGCAGATTATTTTATAAATATAATTAGTTACTTTCAGTTGTCGATCACAATTTTCAGGGTCTAAACTGAGGCTAGTGATTTGCAACTTTGCCCTTGCAGTCTTAAAAGATGTTGAAATGGCAAAATAATGAAATACTGCTGCCACAGATTGTGCTGTAGTTTGCCACACATTTCGCCTTTTCTTGCAGCATAATTTTGTCAGATCTAATGCATAACTTAGTCGACTACTGCTGCATAATTTAAGTGGCCAGGGAAATAAAACATGGCACAGTATTGGCATGTTATAGTTCCCCCTGCAACCTGACCTCTCCAATCACAGTCGGCTGCTCGTTTAGAACATAGGGTCGGATTTAGATATTTGTGGTCGGGTGCTGATATCCTGTCCACCAAAATCTAAATCCCACAAAATATAATGGGATTTAGATTTTGTTGGATGGGTTATCCATCACTCCTGTGTCAGAGTAACCTATCTGACAAAATCTAAATCAAGCCCATAATCCTTTAAAAACTCATTTTAACAGCCTAGTTTACAGCACAGCTTTCTCCCAAATGACACTTTGGATAGTAAGTCTCCCACTTCACACTGCATGCTCTTGACCAATTCAAGTCTCATCTGATGCAAAGTGCATCACAGGATGGCACTTGGCGAGAATAACAAAATATCTGTGAAAATGCTCTTTGATTCTTGACCCATTAGCAATTTTATTTATTTCAAATTTGCAGAATCATTGAGAATTCCAATTGTGAACAAGAGTAGAAATTGTGAGCAAGTTGTCTTCATGTCCTGCCGTTAGTTCAAGTGATGAATCAACTCTGATCGTCCAAGATGCCTATCAAGACAACATCTGTTTTTCTATAATGAATGCACCACAATTTAAGGGAATTTTAGGGATTCCTCGGTTACAAAGATACAGTCCTGAAATAAACTAGGCTAACCAAATCTTAGTTAGAAATCTAAATTTTGTGGTAAAAATTGCTGTGAGAAGAAAGTTTTCATGGGAAATCCAGTGTTATGCTCTTTATTCATGGAGAGAAAAAGCCTCCCAGATTCTTAGATAATGCTAAAATGTCTCCTTGCAACCGCACAGGCTCTATGACTGCAGAGTTGGTTTACGTAGTGAATGCATTGGAGGAAGTGCATCACAGCGGTGTGCCAGAGCATCTAAGCATTGGGGCATCATCAAGAAGTGAAGAAGTATAGAGGCAAAGCCACAGACCTGGGCAATGATTGGATCTGCCTCATCTAACTGCCCCTGTCCCAAGCTGCTGAAGTCAAACAGGTGAACCCTGGTCTACAGCCCCCAATTATGGTCTTGTCCCCTCGGCTCTCACCCCCTGGCTCAGCCCTTTTTGCCTCTGTTTCAGGTGGGGAGGGATAAGACAATGAAGCTTTCATTATAGCCATTCGGGGTATATGGAGGACAGGACTATAGAGTTGCTGAGCCAAGCCGGTTTGAGCTGGGTGGCGCTGATGGCAACGCAAGAGCAGCCCGGGCAGCGGATGCTAGTGGCTGGAACACTGTGGTTGAGGTTGGTGGCCTGAGACTCAGGTGACTAGCATGAAATAAAAGCCCCACGCCGTGGAACCTTCTGATGTGTGTGGCTTGACCATTGGACTAAGTAGACTTACAAGTTCCCAGGAGTTATTCTGAGAGTGTAGGGTTGAATTCTGCCAGGTGAGGATGGCGATGTCAAAATGGTCAGTGCGGCTTGGGCACCGGTGATCTCCCGCGCCATTTTCTCCACCAGTTGCAACCTTTCCACCATTCCACTACTTCTCCCTAGCCATTTTGACCCATCTCTGCCCAATTTACAGGTCTGATGCTGCTTCTAGAAGCCATTGCAAGCAAGAAGCTGGTAGCTGCATTGAAACGCTGGCCCTCCTCTTTTGTGATCTGCTGGGGCTTTGGCTCTTTGATTCAACAGCTTAAAGTCACTTCAAATGTCAATGTTAATGTTAAAAGTATTTATAGAACACTCAAATACCCATGGGTGTTGTGGCTCTAGCTCTGCATGTTCATTTAAACTAAAGCCAATTCTACATTTAGAATGGCCAGGTTATCAAGGATTTCCGAAAGGCTAAAGGATTTGGCAGAGACTTTATATTGAGAGGCAGGGAGTTCCAAGCTTTGGTGGCTCCAAGTGTGAAACTGCTATCACCCCATGAGGTTTTCTTAAATATCGGAATATCCAGGTTTTTTGATGAATTCGATCGTAAGGTCCTTGCTGGAGTATGCCAGTTAAGACAGTACTTCAAGAAAGGGGGACCCACATTGTTCAGTTTTATGAGTGAAGCATAAGGCTTTGAAGACAATTCTTTGTTTGACAGTAAGCCAGTGCAAGTTCCTCAGAGCCTTCAATGCTGATTGAAATTTGAGGATTTTCAGGAACAATCACGCCACTGCATTCTTCACTGTTTGTAATTTCTTCACTAATCATTGTTGCCAATTGAGGTAAAGGTCACTGTAGTAATAAAGTTTTGCAAGGACAAAAGAAGTAACAACGGTTTTCTGCAGGTCGGCTGGAATGAAGGGAATGGCCCCAGTTCTTGTGGCCACCAGGCTGAGGACCAGAAGGAGGTTTGGTTACCAAAAAGAAGAACCTCCGTATTTCCTGAGTTCAGTTTCAAACAGGTATTGCTCATTCAGCCACTGACGGCTAACATGCAGTTGTGAAATCTCAGTCCTGTATTTATGTCGCTGCTAGCTAATGAGATGACAATTTGAGTATCGTCAGGTTAGGATATAAGAGAAAAACAAAGGGCCTTCTTAAATCAGCGAGAGATGTAACATTATTATTAAACAGGGTTGGGCTTCACGATGATCCTTGAGGGACTCAAATTGAAGGGAAAAGGGAGGTGAAATGAAATTGCCTACTGCTATTGATTGTTCACAGCCCATGAGGAAGGAGCTAAGCAGACCCCAATCTGACCCTTTGATTCCTAATGAGAAAGGTGATCCAGCAGCAACCTGTGTTTGACCATATTGAATGCTCCTGATAAGTCATGTAGGATGGGCGCTGCTCTTCCTCCATGGTCAAGTGAGACTCTTACTTTTTCTGTGGCTTTACTAAGAGCTGTCTCTGAAGTACATCCAGATCTAAATCTGAACTGTGTAGGATCTAAGAGGTGATTGATTTCGATGTAATTGGTTAGCTTTTTATTCATAATTTTTTCTATTATTTTGGCAAGCTTAGGTAGTCTGGATTTAGGCCTGTAGCTGTTGGGATCCAAGACAATGAAATTGTTTTTTTTAATTAGAGGGAGCAGCAAAGCACGCTTCCATTGAGAGAGCAAAAAACCTCATTGACCTTGTGTAGGAAAGTACCATCTTTCTTGGCATGTTACCCCCAAATTCTGCCTCTTTATCAGTATGTTTTGCCTGTCTTGCTGGGATACTGCTGGTCAGGACCCCAGTGCTCATAGTTTGTGGCCTAATGTGTGTGTTGTCAGTAGTGCTTAACTGTGTGACTGAAGTTCTGCTAACCAGAACAACAGCGCTTATGCTCTCTCTGCTTCCAAATTAGTCACTATAGTTTAGTGACTTCATATTCCAATTCCAATTGGCACACGGCACCCCCTTATAAGTCCCTAGTATATGGTACATAGGTACCCAGGGTATTGGGGTTCCAGGAGATCCTTATGGGATGCAGCATTTCTTTTGTCACCCTTAAGGAGCTCAGACAAACTCTTCTTCAGGACTGCCACTGCAGCTTGCGTGAAATAGTGCATACACTATTTCACAGTCATTTTCACTGCACTTAAGTGACTTATAAGTCACCTATATGTCTAACCTTCATTTACTGAGGGCTAGGTGCAAAGTTACTAAGTGTGAGGGCACCCTTGCACTAGCAAAGGTGGCCCCACACTGTCCAGAGCCAATTCCCCAGACTTCGTGAGTGCGGGGACACCATTACATGTGTGCACACTACATATAGTTCAATTCTTATATGTAGCTTCACAATGGTAACTGGTTTGCATTCTATTGTATTTTCTACTGTTTGCACTATTCTATGACTATTTACTTACCTGATTTTGGTCTCTAGTGTATATATTGTGTATAGTACTTACCTCCAGAAGGAATATTGCCTCTAAGATATTTTTGGATATTCTGGAAGTAGATTAACCACTCTAGGAGGGCACGGGTCGTAGGGGGATCCTGACTTCGTGGATTTGAATAGTTCCACTTCTTCCTCCTTGAGAGGAGGAGAGAAATCTGACAAGGAGTTGTCACCTTGCTGTATAGCTAAACTCAAAACACCTCTAGCTGGAGGTGAGATATTTTTGGAAAATTTAATATACATTTATTCCACCTTGCTCTGAAATAAACCTGCTATAGTTTTACAGAAGTCTTGGGTCTTTCCTACATGTTTATTAGTCAGAATTCTAGACAGTTTGAAATAGTTCTCTAGTGGAGCTTTTTGAGGATTGGATTTTTTGTGTTAAAGAGATGGATTTTGCTTTAGGATCATCATTATATATTCCTTATATTTTATTTTGTCTAATTAATTGTAGGCTTTCCTCCAAATTCTCTCCTTCTGTTTAACAACTTAGTTTTAGCTTCCTGAGATCTTCTAAATACCAGGGGATAGAGGGTTTATTCCTCTGAGGTTTAACTTTCTTTGGTGGGGCCAGAGTGTTAATTGTTTCTTTCAGCCAGTTGGAGTAATTCAAAATGGATTTATCTATAATCATCTGGACAGATCGGGGGTGATTTTTCCAGAGCTAGCTTGAAATCCTATGATTGAATTTTGTGCCATGAATGAGTGGAAAGTAAGGACTTAGAGCCACATGTACTAACATTTGGAATTGCGATTTCGTAATTGTGATTCCATGTGAATACCAATTAGGAAATCCCAATTCCAAATGTAAGAAACTCCATTGAGTTTCTTTTGCGATTCCCGCTGGGTTTCAAATAGACCTACCTCATTAATATTAAAGAGGTAGGTTGCAATTTGGGACCCACTGGGAATCACAAAAATCACATGGGTGGTGGCTTGCTATGGTCAGCAGACCACCATGTCTGTGATTACTTTGAAATAAAGCAACCTATTTTTTTAAGCGCAGTCCTTTTTCCTTAAATAAAAATGGGATGCATTTAAAAAGAAAAAAATGAAACGTTTCAGTTTCATTTTTTAAGAGTAGGCAGCGGTCCGTGTGACCATTGCCTGCTCTCAAAAAACGTTTTCGCTACCATTCACAAAGGGGAAGGGGTTTCATGGTTCGGTGTTAGGAAGGGATGCCCTTAACACCCCCTTCCTAACATCAAATCGCAAAACCCAAATTGCGCTTCGGAAACATGTTCATCCCAAAAAGCATTTTTCTAGTCGCAAATGGGCTGATTAAAAAAAAAAATTATAAATGCGGCCCTGAGAACCTTGAATCTCCTAGCCAGGTTGTTTACACATTATATATCGAAGAGAATGGCCTTGTGGTTGGACCAGATTAATGGCAAAACCCTTATATGGGTTAGGGCCTTATTGTTTGTAAAAATCTCATCCAGGATATGCCCAGCTTGGTGGCGGTAACTCTCCGAGAGAGGCAGAGACTGCTCATAGTTTGGTTAAGTGCAATAGTGTCAATATCTGTGATTGGCTCCAAGTAGAAGTTAAAATCTCCCAATACTTTATAATCATTATGAAGGAATTTGCCTCCATTAGGTTGTTTCTATTCTTGATAAACAACTGTCTCCGACCTGGGGGGGGAGCGTTGATAAGGCAGTAAACCTTTAAAAGTCTGATTGTTAGATGGTTCCATAGAGAAGGTCATGGCCTTGCACAGTGTAGTATGCACTGGTTCAAAAATAGCTGGAATGTCATCCTTATAAATGATTGCAAGCTACTCCCCTCATTTGGAAGGTCTGTCTAGTCTATTCATTGTGTACCCCTCCAGAATAACGTTTAGTAGGCCAGGACCTGCTGTGAGGTCTACCAAACTCTCTCTGATTAAAAACTAAAGTGGGTTTAGATGACTCAGTGAACATGGTGAACTCCACACCATGTTTCACTAATGACCTGGAATTTAACAAATCACATCGTTTGCTTTTCGTTATAGCCATAGAATTAGACTGTCCCTTTAGTGTATAACTTTGTGTGTCACCTTTGTTGAAATCTTCCTGCCCCAATAGCTCTCCACAATCTTTGCAATAATATTGGGGTTCACCCTGCAAAATGAAAGATCCAGTTTGGTGCAACCACCAGTTTTATTTCCCTTATTGTAATCCTAAAGCTCATCCTATGTGTAACTCACCTTTCTGGAGCTCTGGGTGTCTCAGTGGACAGAGGGACTGCGCAAGGGATGATCCGGGAATGGACAAGCATAGATGAGCTTTCCTTTAGAGTACCAGTGGCATGTCCGCTGAGCGGACGGTCTTTGGAGATGAGTAAATAGCCCACCATTACCTGGGGCATGCCAATGGGCATGGCTTAATGGACAATGAAGCGCGATCAAAAAACACATTGGCCAAATAAAAGCAGCAATGCAGTGTCCAGTAACGATTGAGTCCCACCCCAGGCTTCCCTGAAATGTGGAACTACTGGTAAAATAAAACAATTTAAAATAAATGTGAGAAATATCAAACTATAAAATAAATAAAATAGGGCTTTAAACCCTTTGAAGATGGCGTCCACGACAAACACAGGAGCCAGGCCCATCCCAAACTTTGGCAACAAGTATGCCTACAAGGAACAGAATCAGGCTCAAATGGATGCAGCAGAGCTGCGCAGATGTACTTTGTGGATGAGTAAATAACCTGCAATTAAGGGAGGGCGTGGTTTAATTTGTGCAATGAAACACCATCAAAAAACAAATTGGCCAAAAAAAACAGCAAACCAGAGTCCAGAAACCCTTGAGTCCCATCCTAGGCTTCACTGTACCGCGTAAACCATTGTTAAAATAAAACAAATTTATTGAACCCTTTGAAGATGGTGCCCATGCCAAACAGGGGAGCCAAGCACCTCCCAAACCATGGCAAATGAGTGCAGCAGAGCTGCGTGGACACACTTTGGAGATGAGTAAATAGCCCGCCATGATGGGGGTGTGCCATCGGGCGTGGTTTAATGTGCAATGAAGGGTGATCAAAAACAAACTGGCCAAGTAAAAGCTGCAAAAGAAGGTCCAGTAACCCCTGAGCCCTTACCCAGCGTTCTCCCTGAAACATGGAAATGACATGAGGTTGGGCAATTCCAGGGCAATGCCCTCCCCCCCAGACAACTGTCCATAGGAAGAGGAAGTAAAAGCTGGAGCTTACCAGTCAAAATGTAAAGTCAAGAATAACCCAGGACTAAGGTTGTTTGATTTCACCAATTCCACAGATGTGTGTCAGAAAGTTTATAAGAATAAGTTTACTTTTCTTAAAGATCCCTCTGCACTTATATTCTCTAGCACAAGTGATCTACCAGGTCTACCTAATCCCATACTCCCGGTCTCAGATCACGAGAACAAGAAGCAAAAAAAGTGAATCAATATGCAAGCTTTCCGACAAGCCTCAGCAACAGATGGCTGTTACTACTCTTCAACAGACAAGCCCCGTATATTCAAGTTCATCACCAGCTGTGGCACCACACAAGTGAGGTAAAGATCTTCCGGAGCATAGTTCTCTGCAATCTTTGCAGGGCTCATCTACTGAACCTTTTACTCAGGAACTAAAACAGTCCCACCCCCAAAACAGAGTTTTCCTGCATTTTATTGTGCTTTGCTCAAGTTCACTCAACTCTACGTAAAAACACTTTAAAAAGCATCCCAGGATCTGCTGCAACTCAGAAGCAATATTCAAACAGTATGAGGCATTCAACCCCACCCAGTTAGCGACTCAGAGCGAGTTGCATTCATTAGTCAATAATAAAGGATTTGAACAAGGTTTTTTTTCAATAGCCATAAGTAAAGCCGCTAGAACTATGTGATAGTGCGGCTGCAGTGATTTTTGCATTATTATAGATTTGCTGCATTTGCCACATAATCCATCATCTCCTGCATAATCTACAGAGTTTAATAAAAAATGTTTTGTTTCTAGCTCAAATGATTCCAAAGTTACCTAAAATGCAGCAACAAGTGTTGCAGAACAGTGGAATGTCCTTTGCAAAGCTGGACAGATCACCTTTCTGTGTCTTATTGCTATATTTAGGTGTTAAATAAACTGGTAGTAGTGAGGTGCATTCAATACCCATATGGTGTTATCAGGTTTAAAAATGACAAAATAATGAAGTAATATCTATCACAAAATGTGCCACATTATGATGCATAATTTGCCTTTTCTTGTTACATAATTTACTCAATCCTGGTGCATAAATTGGCCCTTTCCTGCTGTATAATTCCAGTGGCCCTGCTACTCTAAAAAAATCCCAAAATGTATCACTCCCAGACCACGCCTCACAAGAGTCAATTCACATGGACTTAGGCAGTTCATTCAGACCCATGCTAGATCACATTACGGTAACAATACATGATGCAACAACTATATCTAACCCTGCAATTTAGTCAAAGTGTCAACAGAAAGAAGGAGCAAATTAAGAGCCAAATGGCAGGAAAGCCTTTTTTCATTACTCAACTTTACACCAAGTCAAGGAGTCAAAAATATCTGGCCCACACTACTAACTACTCCTAAAGCCTCAGTAGCTGTTCTGAATTATCAGTCTCAGAAATTAGATATTCAATTTATCCTGCTGAACATATGAACGGCCTTCATTTCAGGCAGTGATATAATTTTGGCAGACCTAAACACTTAGGGCCGTATTTATACTTTTTGGCGCACAACTGCGCCAACGCAGTTGTGCGTCAAAAAATTTAACACCGGCTAACGCCATTCCAAAGCGCCGTGCGGGTGCCTTATTTATGGAATGACTTTAGCCAGCGGAGCTGCCTGGTGTGCGTCAAAAAAAATGACTTACACCAGGCAGCGCCGGCGTAGGGGAAAATGAAGCTTGGGCGTCAAAAAATGGGGCAAGTCGGTCTGAGGCAAAAAATCTGCCTCAACCCGAGTTGCGCCATTTTTTTTTTACTCCCACCCTCCATTGACATGACTCCTGTCTTAGCAAAGACAGGAGTCATGCCCCCTTGCCCAATGGCCATGCCCAGGGGACTTATGTCCCCTGGGCATGGTCATTGGGCATAGTGGCATGTAGGGGGGCACAAATCAGGCCCCCCTATGCCACAAAAAAAAAATAATAATAATACTTACCTGAACTTACCTTAAGTTGCCTGGGATGGGTCCCTCCATCCTTGGGTGTCCTCCTGGGGTGGGCAAAGGTGGCAGGGGGTGTCCCTGGGGGCATGGGAGGGCACCTCTGGGCTCCTTCCGAGCCCACAGGTCCCTTAACGCCTTCCCTGACCAGGCGCTAAAAAATTACGCTAAAGCGGCTGGACGTAATTTTTTTTGACCCGCCCACTCCCGGGCGTCATTTTTGCCCGGGAGTATAAATACGGCGCACATGCCTCAGAGTCATTTTTTAGAGGGGAACGCCTACCTTGCATATCATTAACGCAAGGAAGGTGTCCACGCTAAAAAATGACGCAAACTCCAAGATCTTTGGCGCTAGACGGGTCTAACGCCAAAGTATAAATATGGAGTTAGTTTTGCGTCGGATTTGCGTAAAAAAAAACTACGCAATTCCGGCGCAACCAGAGTATAAATATGCCCCTTAATTACCTGAGTACAAAATACTTACACCCTTTCACCAGTCAAGTGTACCTGTGCTCTAATAATTGATAAGCTGAGTACCTTGCCAGGTATTCTGGCTCTGTCAGTGGATGACATTAAGTGAAGCATGGCTCCCTCTGTTACCAACACCAATAAGACAGTCAAGTAAAAGAAAGTAAAAACCTACGTTTTCTCAGATCAAAAGCCCTACATCTAGTACTGTTGCTCACCTATCAAAGGACAGCACCAAGCGCTTGATAAAGAAGTCACTGGCCAACTCAATAGTGAATGTTCAATCAAGAAGGAACGCTCAACTGCTTGCCTAACTCTAAACTGAAACAAAGAGAACTGAGAGATGTTTAAGCAAAGGGGAGATGCCTAACAGTAGAGCAACCCATCGGCATCAAGAGCATAGAAGTGTTCACCACATACAAAAGGCAAAGAAAGGTCAAGAAAAGGAAGGAAAAAAGAAACAAATAATGTCCTAGTCAGGGGCAATGTCTGTGATAGCAATTCAATGTTTGAAAAGCCTATTAGGAGGAAATCAACAATTAACCAACAAATATGTAATACTTTAGGTGCAGGCAGCACTCATGACATAACCATAAGTGGATGCCAAGTTGCAGGCTGCTACCCTCATGTTAGATCTGACAACCTTAGGTTGTCTTCTCCCAACCATTCTGCCTGCTTGCCTCCACTTTTGCTGAATCCGTTCTTGTTGGCATTAGGACTCTGTGCACTTTATCATTGCTAATCAGTGCTAAAGTGCTTGTCCTCCCTCCCTAAAACATGGTTTGATTGGTGTATACATAACTGGCATAATTAATTTACTTATATTTCCCTAGTAAAGTGCCCTACATGTGCCCAGGGACTATAAATTAAATGCTACTAGTGGGCCTGCAGCACTGCTTGTACCATCCACATAAGTAGTACTGTAAACTATGTCCTAGGCCTGCCATTGCAGCATGTTACACTGCCATGTCGATTTGGCATTTAACACCGCTTGCCGAGCCTTGAACTCCCCTTTTATTACATATGTCAGCCCTACGGTAGGCCCTAGGCAGCCCATAGGGAAGGGTGCTGTGTAAATAAAAGGAAGGACACTTTTTAGTTTTACACATGTCCTGGTAGCGAAAAAATCTCAAATAGGTTTGTTTACTACTGTGGGTCCAAGTCCTCTCATCGGATAACGTTGGATATTTGGTTATTACATTTAGTAATCTGTAATTCCTAATTGAGAAGGAGTAGGTATTTCATGTTTAGAACCTAGGAACTGTAATAATAAATTCTCTTTACTGGTAAAGTTGGATTTTTTTACAAGGCACGGAGGCTCCTATTATGCTTTCTTCTCTTGCTTTAATATGAATAGCAGCAAAGAAACACTACAACTCCCAGCATTCCTGGCTGGGAAAATACAAAAAACATGTCACAATAGAACAAACCAATCAGGACACAAACTAAGTGTAAATGTCTTGACTGAGAGCAACAAGTCCTCTTTTCTTGCTGATCACAATCAAGATAAGAACCACTTTACTGTCTATTAATTTTACCCATTTAGGGCCATATGTACAAACACTTTTTCCCCTAGACACAGAATGGGGAAAAACCTTTGCTACATCTGGCCCTTACAGTCCTATTTTATTAGTTATATGCGTATATTTAATATTATTTTCATGTTTTAGTCATGAAACGTGCATATTAGCCGTTTCTGCTCATTATAGAATGCAACGTTCTATAACGAGCGTCCTCGTAAGGCAGCATGCGCTTTCCAAACTGTCCATTCCAAAGGTAGCGCTCTTACCGGAGGTTAGATTCTGCACTGTGCAGGCAGGGTCGACTGTTTCAGTTCTTTACACGCTTTCCCTCTGGTATTTCTAGCCTTTTCTCAAGCATTTGTGGTGTCGTGCATCCGTCTGCCCCGGAGTGCTAAGCCACACCACCCCCACCTTTGGTTTCTTTTCTGACAAATACTTCCTGCTTTCTTCGGGTGAAAGAAGTTAACCCTTTGTAGTCCTTGGGTTATTTTCTTTATTTAGTGGAGCCGGTTATCTTTGGCCCTCATTTATTTGGAATCAATATTTTAAAAATACTTTATTATGGAGAATTCTTCTGAAGATGAGGAAGCTCAAATTTTTAAGGATAATTTGGACTCTTTCATTAAAGACTCGGTCCAAAAAGCTGTTTCAAGCTCCATATCAGATTTTTCTAAGTCCTTTGAGGCCTCAGTTAAAAAATTATTGACTTTAGATATCTCTACTTCAGCTTCTAAAAAGCCCAGAAAAAGAAGAGCAGATAATTTGGCTTCAAAGAGAGACTCTCCTTGAAAAAGTTCAGTTTCTGAACCTGGTACTTCCACAAACCTTAGTTTTCCCATTCATATTACTCAATTGGGAGACACAGACGATGATTTGGGTGATTCTGACATGGATAAGGATGATCCAGACAAAATTATCTGGTCAGGGCCTGTGGAGAAGAGGTGTAAAACTTCTCTTAATGAACTGGCAGAGTCCTCAAAAGTTTCTAGTTCCAATGAATCCATTTTAGATTTTTCAGGTCAACCAATGTTTGATCCTGCGCTTATCCGTCACCCAAATTCCACTGAGTGGACGCTCAGTGATCATGTCGCAACTTATGTCTCCAATAAATTACCTCAACCCTTAGACAAATTGTCTCATAATAGATTAAAATCAGAATGTCCTAGACTGTCCTTATCTAATAATATTTCAGCCACTCCTGTGATTGACCCTAACATGTTAATGTTCTTCACTAAGTTTGGTATAGTCCCCAAAAAAGGTGTGGATAGAACATGGACCAATTATCAAGATAGATTGTTGGATCTTTCCGGTCCATTAACAAGAATTTTGGATTTGGCAAAAGAAGCCAGAATGGAGGGCACCAAAGTTGACCCTCTAATTTGATCAAATTGGGCCCAAAGGGCCATTTGTCTTTTAGGGAACACTAATGCTGCTATGGCGCAGGAGAGACGGAAGAGTCTCCTTTTGAAAATTGATCCAGAATTAAGCAACCTTGTTTCCAAAGAGATGGGACAGGACGCTAATGGATTGCTCTTTGGAAAATCCTTTACTAAGGAGCTCAGAAAATATGTGGCCACCTATACGTCCATTGATAAGGTGCAATCTTCCATGCAAAAGATTTTCCATTCTCTGTTTTTTGGCAGGGCCGCAAAGGCAGGAGCCGCTTTGCTGGCCGATTTGGCCACAGAGGTATGGTCAATCAAAACAGAGGCTCCTTTGGATACAAGCAAGATTTCAAACCACAATTCTATCCCCAGAGGAATCGTTCATTCAGACAACGTGGTTACAGAACTAGAGGTTTTCAGAATTTAGGTAAGAGATCAGTATTCTGGCCCGTTGTTAGTGAGGGTGAACAAGAAAATACCAAGACTGTCTTGGATCCAGAATATGATTCTAAAGGGAACAGGATACCCTAATCAGAGGCAACATTCTGAAATTTCTTAGACCAATACCTTCTCTGGATATTCTTACCACTAGCGATATAATCTCAGTGAAAACGTTGTCGTCATGCAAGAATAATTTATGAGAAACCATTCCTGTAGACTGGCCCTCGCCAGCTATTGTATCCATAGTGTTAAAAGAAAAACATCACTTTGATTCCTGGGGAATTCCCATCTCGCCCTATGCTCAGCCTTGCTATCCTTACTTACTGGAAAACAGCACAACTAACTCTTCAACAAGATTTCAAAAGCAAGTGTACTCAATACTTAAAGGATCAACATAGCACCATAATGTCCTCTACCCCAGCACAATTTCAGCCTCTGGGGGACAATTGAGGCTGACTTCTGCAGGCCTTGCAGAAATTTTCATACACATGCATTGCACATTCAAGCTCCCTCTCCTTCCCCCTTCAAAAAACAACATAAGTTCCCTAAAATTGGTTCTTGTAACATTGCAGGGGCAAAATCCAAACTAGAGAATGGGATCCCCCGCCAACATGGAAGAATTATGATGTCATAGTCCTTCGGGAAACTTGGGCAATGGCCTCTCTTCCAATCATGGGTTACATGCCTTACAATATCCCCGCAACAAAACAACACAAGTGTGGGAGACCAGAAGCAGGCCTCACGATGTATATAACTTTATCGTTAAAAATAGAAATTAGGGCTCAGACCGAAACTGACCCAGGTTTACAACTCTTGGAGTTATGGAACTGGAACAAACAAGGGGAATCATCCATATTCTTGATTAATGCCTATATCCATCCAGACCCAATGACAAAAATGGATTTAATGATCAAACTGATTACCATGGCACAAGTGGGCATATTTATACTCTGTTTGCCCTGAATGTGCATCAAAGATTTTGACGCACAATCGGTGAAAACCGTGCACCATATTTATACAATGACGCCCAAGTCCGCGAATGCCAAAAGTCCGCCATGTGCGTAATTTTCTGGATGCGGGAAACTGCCTTGCGTTAATGACATGCAAGGTAGGCATTCCCGTACAAAAAATAACTTAAACACCCGTGCACCATATTTATGCTACCGCGCAAAAATCTTGCACGGCCTGGGGGTGGAGTCGGAAAATGACGCACAGCCCGATTTGCGTAAAAAAATAACGCCTGGGTCAGGGCAGGCATTAAAATGGGGCAAAAACACCACTACTTAAGGAAAACACACAGAAGCAACAGCAGAGCTTCAAAAGGAAGACATGGAGGTGCTTTTCATCCAGCATGCACGCAGACACAGAGCACAGGACCAAAAACAGCAGCTTCTACAACACCAGCAGGGATCCCAAAGGCATCGCAGAAGGCAGGAGAGGATATTCCACACCAGGAGAACCCTTCTTGGACTCCGGCAGCAAGACATCAGCCAGAGGTACAGACTCAACTGTCAAGCCATTCAGCAGCTGCTTCGAAACATTGAGCCACAGTTGGCACCCAGCTTGCAGACACCCCACATCATTCCACCAGAAACCAAGCTGCTAGCCGTACTCCACATGTCGGCATGTGGCTCCTTTTAAACCACTGATGCCCTGGTTACCGGGATCTCACAGCCCTCATTATCTGACTTCCTACCCCAGGTATTGGATGCCAAATAACAACAGATGCCACTCCACAGACACAAGGGAACAATTTAAAACAACACAATGACAATGACATGGCCTTAACTGGCAGTACAACTTGGAAGATTAATCTTTCAATATCACGTCAATAACACTTAATCAAACACCCTTCCTACCAATAAGTACTGTGTAAGGGGTGTGTAATGTGTTTCGCTGCAGGTCAAACACCATGAGACACATAGCATGATGATGATGATTCTAATGAAGGTGACATGGAATCATTGAGGCAGTACCAATATCTCACATCACTCCTGCTCTGACATTGCCCACTACCAATAAGCAAGTGGACTGTGCTAAGAACACATATTGATGTGACAATATTGAAAGTGCACATTCCGACACATACGATTTGAGACAATTACACATATACGCAAGAGATGTACAGGCATATGGACCTTCTGACAATGTAAATGACAAACTCACAACCAAGTTAGCCAGCTGAACTGGAACAGGTTCAGTAGTATAGGTACACGTTTGAACCTGAATCGACTCGGCAAGGGCAGAGAAATAGGTCTGCATAGAACTTGTCACACATGGGATATTTGTGCATTGTCAATTGTCAACACGTCAGTGCTGACAACTTAACCCCTTCGCTGCCAGGCCTTTTTCCCCTCCTGTGCCGCGCCTTTTTTTGGCTATTTGGGGCAGTTCGCGCTTACGCCCTAATAACTTTTTGTTCACATAAGCTACCCACGCCAAATTTGTGTCCTTTTTTTCCAACATCCTATGGATTCTAGAGGTACCCAGACTTTGTGGGTTCCCTTGAAGGAGACAAAGAAATTAGCCAAAATACAGTGAAAATGTTGTTTTGTTTTTAAAAAATGGGAAAAAAGGGCTGCAGAAGGCAGCTCGTGGTTTTTTTTCCCTGAAAATGGCATCAACAAAGGGTTTGTGGTGGCAAGATCGCCATCTTCCCAGCTTTCAGGAACAGGCAGACTTGAACTGGAAAACCCCATTTTTCAATACAATTTTGACATTTTACTGGGACATACCCCATTTTTACTATTTATTGTGCTTTCAGCCTCCTTCCAGTTAGTGACCAAAATGGGTAAGAAACCAATGCTGGATCCCAGAAAGCTAAACATTTCTGAAAAGTAGACAAAATTCTGAATTCAGCAAGGGGTCATTTGTGTACATCCTACAAGTGTTTCCTACAGACAATAACAGCTGAAATAAAAAAATATTGAAATTGAGGTGAAAAAAACAGCCATTTTTCTCCACGTTTTACTCTGTAACGTTTTCCTGCGATGTCAGATTTTTTAAAGCAATATACCGTTTTGTCAGCAGGACTCTTCTGGTTGTGGGGATATATAGGGCTTGTAGGTTCATCAAGAACTCTAGTTACCCAGAGCCAATAAATGAGCTGCACCTTGCAATGGGTTTTTATTTTATACCGGATATATAGCAATTCATTTGCTGAAATATAAAAAGTAAAAAATAGGTATCAAGAAAACCTTTGTATTTCCAAAATGGCCACAAGATAAGGTGTTGAGAAGCAGTGGTTATTTGCACATCTCTGAATTCTGGGGTGTCCATACTAGCATGTGAATTACAGGGCATTTCTCAAATAGACATCTTTTTTGTCAAAGACAAGGGGCAATAACACTTGTTTTGCTATTCTGTGTTCCCCCAAGTCTCCCGATAAAAATGGTACCTCACATGTGTGGGTAGGCCTAGCGCCCACGAAAGGAAATGGCTCAAAACACAAAGTGGACACATCACATTTTTTTACATAAAACAGAGGTGTTTTTTGCAAAGTGCCTACCTGTGGATTTTGGCCTCTAGCTCAGCCGGCTCCCGGGGAAACCTAGCAAACCAGCGCATTTTTGAAAACTAGACACCTAGGGGAATCCACGATGGGGTGACTTGTGGGGCTCTGACCAGGTACTGTTACCCAGAATCCTTTGCAAACCTCAGCATTTGGCTAAAAAAACACGTTTTCCTCACATTTCGGTGACAGAAAGTTCTGGAATCTGAGAGGAGCCACAAATGTCCTTCCACCCAGCATTCCCCCAAGTCTCCCGATAAAAATGATACCTCACTTGTGTGGGTAGGCCTAGCACCTGCGACAGGACCGCGACAGGAAATGCCCCAAAACACAACGTGGACACATCCCATTTTTTGACAGAAAACAGGGGTGTTTTTTGCAAAGTGCCTACCTGTAGATTTTGGTCTCTAGCTCACCCGGCACCCGGGGAAACCTACCAAACCTGTGCATTTTTGAAAACTAGAGACCTAGGGGAATCCAAGATGGGGTGACTTGTGGTGCTCTGACCAGGTTCTGTTACCCAGAATCCTTTGCAAACCTCAAAATTTGGCTAAAAAAACACATTTTCCTCACATTTCGGTGACAGAAAGTTCTGGAATCTGAGAGGAGCCACAAATTTCCTTCCACCCAGCGATCCCCCAAGTCTCCCGATAAAAATGGTACCTCACTTGTATGGGTAGGCCTAGAGCCCACAAAAGGAAATGGCCCAAAACACAACGTGGACACATCACATTTTTTCACAGAAAACAGAGGTGTTTTTTGCAAAGTGCCTACCTGTGGATTTTGGCCTCTAGCTCAGCCGGCCCCAGGGGGGGCAGAAATGGGCTAAAATAAATTTGCCCCCCCAACCTCCCCGGGGAGCGACCCTTGCCTACGGAGTCGCTCCCCCTGCGTGACATTGGTGCAAAAAAAAAGATCTCCGGTGCCTAGTTGTTTCTGCCCCCCTTGGGGGCAGATTGACCTAAAATCGGCCGATTTGCCTCCAAGGGGGGCAGAAATGGTCTAAATACAATTTGCCCCCCAGGGGAGCGACCCTTGCCTAATGGGTCGCTCCCCATCTCTAAAAAAACAAACAAAAAAATTAGCCCTGGCGCCTAGAGGTTTCTGCCCCCCTGGGGGCACATCGGCCTAATAACAATAGGCCAATCTACACCCGGGGGGGGCAGAAATGGCCTAAAATAAATTTGCCCCTCCGCCCCCCTCAACCCACCCCGAGGAGCGACCCTTGCCTACGGGGTCGCTCCCCTTGCGTGACATTGGCGCAAAAAAAATCACTGGTGCCTAGTTGTTTCTGCCCCCCTTGGGGGCAGATTGACCTAAAATCCGCTGATCTGCCCCCAAGGGGAGCAGAAATGGTCTAAATACAATTTTCTCCCCAGGGGAGCGACCCTTGCCTACGGGGTCGCTCCCCTTGCGTGACATTGGCGCAAAACAAATCACTGGTGCCTAGTTGTTTCTGCCCCCCTTGGGGGCAGATTGACCTAAAATCCGCTGATCTGCCCCCAAGGGGAGCAGAAATGGTCTAAATACAATTTGCTCCCCAGGGGAGCGACCCTTGCCTAATGGGTCGCTCCCCATCACTAAAAAAACAAACAAAAAAAAAATTGCCCTGGCGCCTAGAGGTTTCTGCCACCCCTGGGGGCAGATCGGCCTAATAACAATAGGCGGATATGCCCCCGGGGGGACTGAAATGGCCTAAAATAAATTTGCCCCCAAACCCCCCCCCCCCCCCGGTGAGCGACCCTTGCCTACGGGGTCGCTCCCCTTGCGTGACATTGGCGCAAAAAATAAATCCCCAGTGCCTACTGGTTTCTGGGAAGATTGACCTAAAATCGTCCGATCTGCCCCCAAAGGGGGCAGAAATGGCCTAAATACAACTTGCCCCTCCAGGGGAGCGACCCTTGCCTAAGGGGTCGCTCCCCATCTGTAAAACAACAAACAAACAAAAAAATCCCCGGTGCCTAGTGGTTTCTGCCCCCCTTGGGGGTAGATCGGCCTAATTAAAATAGGGTAATCTGCCCCCCAGGGGGGCAGAAATGGGATAAAATAAATTTGCCCCCCAGGGGAACGACCCTTGCCTAAGGGGTCACTCCCCTTGCGTGAAATTCGCAAAAAAAAAAGAAACTCCCTGGTCTCTAGTGGTTTCTGTCCCCCTTGGGGGCAGATTGGCCTCATTTAAATAGGCCAATCTGCCCCAAGGGGGGCAGAAATGGCCTAAATATAATTTGCCCCCTAGAGGAGCGACCCTTGCCTAAGGGGTCGCTCCCTACTGCAAAAATACAAAACAAAACAAAAGCAACAAATTTTTTTTTTATCCCTGGTGCCTAGAGGTTTCTGCCCCCCCCCTGGACACCACACAATAACACAAACACCGATGAGTCACAGACAACACAAGAGAACAGCTGCCATGCAAAGCGATAATCATGGTGCAAGCAACATCAACATTTTCTCACTCATTTTCTCTTTCAGCTGATCAGGGGTATGAGATCCAGCCATGGATCATGACCCCATTTGCAAACCCAAGCACAGCATCAGCGCGTGCCTATAATGAGGCACATCGGAGGACACACACCATAGTCGAGAGGACCTTTGGCATCCTGAAGTCAAGATTCAGGTGCCTCAACATCACCGGAGGCAGCCTCCTATACTCACCAGAAATGGTTTGCAAGATCATTTTGACCTGTGCAATCCTGCACAACATTTGTGTAAGGAGGAACACTCCCCTATATGAACCCGATCCACAAATGCCTGAAGAACAGGAAGAGGAGGACGTTGTCCATCAACATGAGGGGGACCATCCAAACTTAGCTGCAGGATTGCGTCGGAGACAATACACTGTCCAAATTTCCTTTTAACTCTACTCACCATCACCACTGTCTTACCATATGTCAATAAACACCTATTCTAATCATTATATCATGGTCTGGGTAATCATTTTTGCATCACATTATCCCTAAGAGTCATAATCAGAGTGTAGCTTCATGGGGCATTGCAGATATACATATTAGGATACTGAAAAATCCCATTTGATGGGTATGAATGTACACCCAACTTCACGCACACTGTAAATGACATATCTCATGTCCATTTCACATTTGAGGGCAATAGCAGAGGACCACAACTATTTCACACATACATGTTGGCAATATGGTTCATTGCAGCATATGGCACACAACTAAGACACCATCATTCACTAAGGAAATAAATGCCTCATGCATGAGGCAGTGGATGTGCTATAGCATTGGTAACAAGAAGGTATGACCAGATCCTTGACAGCAGTAAGTGTGACATCAGCTATCTTTGCAAGGAGTATGTGTGACAAGAAATCCATGTAAGCAGCAAATGGATAGCACAAGTGCCCCAGGTATGACTCGCATTGCTCACAGGACATCCCCTGCACATGCCATCCAAGGTCATAAGTCCTGTCACTGCCATGTTCTCAGTCTCACCCCACCCTTCTTCAGGGGGCCCTGGAAATGGAGTATTTGTACCCAGATGATCCCTCATCTACACACACCCAGACTCACATTCTGAATCAAGTGTGCTTCCCTCTTTAGTATGGTATGCCATAGTCAATATTTTTCCGTCTGCATGGACTTCTGGTCGAGTAATGCACTGCCTTGTAGTCTGTAGGACCTGTAATCACCTGTCCATTGCTTCCCATGTGAAAGGTACTGTTGGCCCTTTGAACTTGATTCTCACCTACAGGACCTGGATGCACCTTCAAGCAGACCAGCCATCATGCACTGCCCTTGCAGCTGCCTGGAACGGCATAGAAACTGCCATTATATGCATAACACTGTTATGCATTGCCGTATAAATCACCTGGGTAACACAGGCCTTGGTTTATTGTGTTTAGTTCCAACACACAGGACAAATACAGTTTTCATTTTCCACAGTGTTGTTCCAGCTTTGACCAGTCTCAGTCTGCTCACTGTGTATTTGCCTTGTTCATTTTTGTTCCTGATTGACCCTGAATCCTGTTGGCCTGACTGGTTCCTGTCTTTGCATCACCATAAAGGTTCCCTGTCGCAGTTGCTTTCCATGCCCTCACTCTCCTCCTGGGGTATTGTGTCATGTAGATCTACAATGAATACTCAAATACATTGTATAGCGTAATCAGTTTACTTATTGTATCATGGGGTGGAGCTTGTCTTCAAATAGCCTAATCATGGCCCATCCCTTGTCTGGGTTTCATGTATGCATGAGTGACAAATAGTGACAGTGTACCATGGCTGTATGCATGGATTGGTTATGGTGCCTCCAGCACAACAAACAACTTTAGATAATGTGCATGAAATGTCAACACATGTTTGTACCCTGACAGTCCACACACTGATTCACATTGCCCCCAACATATTGATGGGGCTTGTGTAGTGAATAGCTGTGAGATTAATCAGCACAGAGGCACTGATGTTCCCGGCTGCAGTGGGAATTTTAGAGGCCACCCTGTGTACAAATGTTGTGATGAAACCTGCCGGTTTACAATTACTGATTCATCAACTTTGTGAGCACACCAAGGTTGCCCTGTTGTCAGTCTCATAAAACGTCTGCAGATCATAGCTGGACTATCCCCATGTGTGTTCTCAATTGCTCTTCGGCTTTCGTTCAATTCAGCTGTGAAGGATGCTTTGTAAATGCAGGAAATGGCTCCACAGACTCATGAGTAGACCTGCACGTAACTGTGACAACATGGACCCCAATAATGACACAGATTACACATGGCCCCCACACTTGAACTACACACCTTTGTGCAACTAACCACTGGAAATATGTGCACACGTGCTGCTTGGTCTGCTGGTCCTCCACTGCCACAGGAGAAACATAGGTAATTTATATGACTCAAACTGTGGTGTGACATTACATTTGTGGATTGGTTTTTGTGACTCGGTGTCACAAACACTGTACCCACATAGCATTTTCCAATGCCTGACTCATGGTTAGTATACAAACAAGTGCTCATGAAGTGGTATCTAACATTCCAGGACATGTGATGGCCTAGTCTTGGAACTTTGCCATGATCAACCGTCTTCTATCTATCCTGTGCATGGTTTGTCATTGGAGATGCTCATGTCCCAAAAAACCTCGGAAGTTCACACAGCATTTGTTGCTACATGTATGACAAACACATTTCCTTTCTCATTTCCACTCTGAATAGCATCAGCTGGTTGGCCACATTGAGAATACATGCATACAAGCACATTTAAGAAAACACGTCTTGTGATGTTCACTCAGTGGGACAACTACATTAGTAAGAGCCAATTCACACACATTGACACACAGGCAATGAGTTACTGTATTGAGTTGCGTAGCCTTGCTATCCTCTATTGACGCACAACATTCCCAAGCTGGGTTATACCAATTTGTATTCCACACGTTTGGCCATCTATTGCGTCAGTGAAGAGTGCAAATCCGGTACAACAACATCACATGTGCCCATACACCGGAATGCACAATGTAGGTGCAAACAGCGTATCTCTGTATAGTCACACATGTCATGTACTATTAAAATTGAGAAAAGACCCAAACCCAGTAAAAGACAGAAATTTTTACACATATGCGTCAAAAAAGACACACATGCGTCAAAAAATGCTGCATATGTGTGGAAAAATTATACTCACTGCCATGATACATCCATTGGCCCTGAGCAGTAATTCCCACACTGTACCCCATGAAATTGGTTAAGTATGAAAAATAATTGAAAATATGGATGTGGGGTAATTTCTAAGCATGTGCGTAAAAAAAAAATGACGCACAGACTGTAAGCGTTCTAATATTTTGACGCATAAGAATTAAAATGCACCGCATTTGAGGCAGGAAGTGATGTAATAGGATATCCTGTTTACAGAATTGGGACACTGGGTGTCCTTTCACTTTCACTTTGCGGTCTGTGATTTTTCCTGACTGTGTGGTTGTGTTTGGACTTGTCTCTCTATGTATATTGTGAATTTGTCTCCTGTGTGGTCTTTAAATTGTCTTTTGGTGTTTCCTAGGTGTCTGTGTTATCCTGTGTAAGTATATTTTTGTCATTTCTGGTGTCTAATTTTGTCTTTGTACTGTTGGGAGTCTGTTGTGGGTAGTGTTAGTTTGGGGACAGTTGGGCTGTTTTACTGTTAATTAGTTTTCATTTCCCTCTCCTACTTTCCCTTCATTATCCTCTGTACCCCATTCTTACTTCTTTTTTTTTCAAGCATGTTGGGTAGGCCATGTCTTGGTAGGAAGGGAGAGAAGGAGCTGGGGGGGATCTATTTAACTGGTGTGCCACTTCCTCCCATTAATGATTGAAGCAGGTGGCTGTTAGATACAGGGGTATCACACAGAGGCAAGGAGGCTCCGGTGGACAAAGGTCCTGTATCATCTGAAAAGAATCTACAACACACCGCGCAACAACCACCAGCTAAAACACCGTTGGGCTGACCTGGTTGCCGGGGAGCAAGACCTGCTGGACCACCTGGGGATTATGATTGGTGGCCCTGTTGGTGAGTACAATTCAGAGTAATGTGCACATTTAAATGCTCTGTAGTGACAGTAGCAGATTTGTTCATGTGCTGCAGGCAATGTTCTTGGACATGTGGAATGCAAGTTAAACATACAGTTGCCATGAGTTATACAATAATTCCTACACAATACCACAATTTGTTGACACAACAGCTGCACTAACTTACAAAAAACAACAGGAGCCTGTAAATTAGTGCCGCCTTCATGTAAATCGATGATGCAAATGTGGCTCTAACATGTGTTTTATGCATGGTCTGTGATTGTACCAGGAAAGACATGTTTTTAAACCTCATGTTTTCAAGAAATAATGTGTCCCCCAAATATTTCTGATACATGTCTGAACTGGATTCTGACACATACGCAACAAGTTATATCTGACCTCAGGTAACATCTTAGGCTGATAGTTGGACTTGGTTGTGCCGTAATTAAATTAGGGATGGATGCCAAAAGTAATGCACATGGGCTCACATCAAAATGTTTGGTGCAACTTACCATAGCTGTGGCACATGAAATGAAGCAAATGATACAAATTGAGGGGTACAAACTATCCATGGCCCTCTGTACATTGTACCTGTGTGTTTTACATTGGTCTTAGTCACAATAGCTGGCCCCAAGCTAATGCATTTGCCAACTGCGTTACTCTATTGCCATGTACTTATGTTATAAGTTATGGGATCATCATGACGTGGGGGAATGTATGATCACAATGGATTGAGTGCATGATGTCATGCAAGTGACCCCTGACCAATTCCATCATACAGATAAAGTTGACTAATACTTAGCTAGTTTAGTTTGGCACACCCATGCTGATCAAGTGCAACATATGTTTAATAACTAACCTCCCAGTATGAAGGCTATCACTGACATGGGTGTATGCTAAGATCAGTAGACCAGCATACCTGTGACTGCTGTCATTCCGAAGGTACATACAAATTAAAAACTACATCATCATGATAGACACACTGGTACATTTACCAAACCAAGTATTGAAAAAATAACAGTGTCAGTTTTCTATATATCCGCTAATCAACCAAATTGGCAAATGTAAGATGTTGAATGTGGCTTATCTGTGATTTCCGAAACCCATATTGGGTAAACAGGGCAATGAGAGACACATTTCAGGGGCAATGACTACACCTGTGCCCATGCAGTCTGTCATGGATGAATCCAATGTACACTGTCAACATATATCTCCTTGTTGTATCCAAATATGAAAACTGGTCAATCCATGGCTAGCCTCAAACTGTCACCAAATAATGCACAGGATCCCTGCCATTATGGTGTCACAGGGGGCGTATGTGGCTCAGGGTACCCTTTTAATGTAGCATATGTAACCTAAACACAACCCAGGCCCTACATGTAAGGGACCATAGAAAGCAGGATAAATCATGCCCTTAATTCAACCCACGGGTGCGTCACACAGTAAAGGATTGTCCTTTGATGCCCAAGCCACAATACCTGAGTGACTGGTATTGCAGTCCTCCAGGAAAGTGTCTTTGCATGTCTCTCATTGATACACATGATGAGAGGAGTACACTCCATAAATGAGTCTGCCAACAAATGATGGAGCATGTTTGCCACCACTTGATAGCTAGGGCCACTGCATGTGTGCAGATATGTGTGTATCACTCACTGGAGTGACAGGGTCTGTACATGTTTGCAGTGGTATGTCGGTTGCAGTATCATCATGCCTGAGAGGCTGGACTTTCTGATTCAATCTTACACACAGGAATTGTATTTGGAAGTGTTGTACAGTGAACAGACATTGAGCACATTTCTCCCTTCCATGCTTTACAGGTGGACCTGCCCCCTGCACAATCGGAGAGGTGGCTCGATTTGCGAACCCAGACATCTCCAGTAAGTGTTGATATTTCTGTTCTGTGTTGTGTTTGCTGCTGTTGTGTGATTGACTCCTGTGTCTTGGACACATAGCAAGGTATGATGCACTGGTAAATGATCGGATATGTTACTTGAGTGGAGTATCATTTTTTTTCCATCTTTGAGTTGGGCAATCATTAGCTTATAGTCATATTTTGGGATTTTAGTGCAGCCCTGTAGGCACGCCCATGTGAATAGGGTGACTTTTGTTGATAAAACATTTATTAAGAAAATTTAGCAGAGGACCATATTTATGATTTAGTCAGCAAGTCCGACCCAGAATCTCACAGAAAAGGGATGCCAAAGTCTTATCCACAGACTTGAGCCTCCCTGTTCACTAATGAACATGTTTGACTGTATGCCTGACTTCCTAGCAGCATGTAGCTCCACATGTTGTGCTACGTGTATGTGTCAGTTGAGTACAATGTCATAGGTGTGCATGCAGCTCATGGCCAGATGTGTGCTTGCATTTATCTGCTTGTTGTAAGTCATGTATTACTGGTATGAAATGATGTTGACAATTGTCTGTATTTCCAAACATAAATGTGGATGGGATTGTCCAAGTTTTGGATGTATCCTAGTTGGACATCTTCCTTACCTGTGGTGGACTGCCCAAACCCATGTACAGCTGTCCAAAGTCTCCTGGGTGTCCTAGATGTTGGAAAGTATTTGTTGCTTGTCCATCCCCCCTCAGGCACAGGCGTAAGGTTATGAAATGTGTACCTAGGACTGATGATCCAAGTTTAGTACACAGGCATGTACATCTGTGAATCACTTGTCCAAAACTAGGATACCCACTCATGATTAGCAACTGCATTCTATTATGGCAATTCCATTTACAAATCCCAGATCTTGTGGCCCTTGATTGTCATCCAGAAGTTAGTCATTAGTTGGCCTGTCACATGTGGAGGACCTGCAGCATTTATTATGTGACAAATGATGCATAGGTCATTTAAGTTGTTACACATCTTTTAGACCATTGCTAGGCTGTTTGATAGGACATGTGTAGGCTGCGTTGGCATGTACTTCCTCAGGGACAATCAGTGATCTGTATGATGATATGGCCTGTTTCTGGTAGATTAGATGTATTGTCTGATTTACTTCTGGAGCCATATCACCCAATGAAGTACCTAATGTTTGGTTTTATGTTTTTTTTAGCAGAAGCCAATATGAATCCCATCCAGATTTGGGAGTTTCAGCGCCAGGCAATGCGTTACCGCCACATTCTGGATGTGGAGTCTGGGTTCTGCAACATGGCACGGCGTTATCGCCATAAAGAGCCTCCGGAGTGTGGAGGGCATTTGCCCAAGGGGACCCTTCCGTGTCCACCACAGCCACCACCACCAGCACCACCTCTACCACCCAGGTGGCACCAACCATAGCAGGCACCTTTGCTGGACCGTCAACCTCCACTGCTCCAGGACCTATCACAGCACCACCTGCACCTCCTCCTACATGCATGGCACCAACAAGGGGACATACATCTTCAACTGGCACCCAGACCACCCCTGCTGCAGTCATTGACCCAGAAGATTTTCAACAGATGCAACGTGACATTGACCTTATGTTGAGGAAAATGAACAGGCTGCAGCAGGAGGTGGCACAAGTGAATAGGAGGGTGCATGCCATAAAGAAGACCCTGCGGAGGACGACCTTGTAAACATTTTACCCTCAGCCATAATTCCCTTCCCTCCCTCCTCTTTCCTGTTTCTTTTCATTAGTGGGTTTAGGGGGCTTAGTGTTAAGTTAGAATAGGCTGTTAGTTTAGTTAGTAGTAGTGGGTGGGGGGTGCGGGTATGATACTTTTAGTATCTGTTTTTTATTATGTGTGTGGGTGGGTGGGGGATGATGTTGGGGTTTTGGGGTTAAAAAAAAAAACAATATAAAAAATAAATCCCAAAAAATACATATTTGTTTAGTATAAGATAGTATGTGTTTAGGTTAGTATATGTTGTCCTCCATGTGTCCCGTCTTCTAAGGGGGTGGGGGATTGATGTTTAGATCGTTTAGTTAAATATGATAAGTAAGTTTAGCTTAGGTTAGTTAGGGACAGTTGTGGGTAATGTGTAGTTAGGATAGGTTAGGTTAGGTAAGATGTTTCCCCAGGTTTTAGCTTCCTTTTTTACTGTTAAATAAATATTTGGGTAATCCTTTACAGTATGTGTCACATGCTGGGGGATCAGGGCCTTGGCATGGGTGAACAGTGTCTCTTTAGTATTTACATTTGTGTCCCATCCTGCAACCAAATCCCAATTGAGCTGTTACATTGGCAGCTACACCAGAGCTCCTTTGCTAAGAATCTGCCATCCATTGCACCCACCACTCAAGGTTACTATGGATCCCAAAGTGTTGTTAATTTTTGATGTATGTTTTCTATCTCACATACTTTGCGACCAGATTTGGTATTGAGGATACTGCGTTAAGTCTGCCTGCAGCCTGATGTTCAAGTGAAGCATTAAAAGGTGAGTGGTAGTATGATCTCATATAGTATGGTATACATAACTCACACCTATCATTTGTTACATTGTTCAGCCAGATTACATATTTGTACGTACACTCATACACATCCATTTATGCTGTATGGTGTGTGTTAGGAAAAAGTTGGGTCAAATGTCACATACGTAAATATTGGCTTGAAGAAAAAGTTGAACGCAATAAGTTTTGGCTTAGAAATCCCTTGAGAAAGCGTTATTCTGTCCAACACAGCATTAAACTGTATAGTTTCTATTTCCCTTATAATTAACCCTCAGGAAGGGCAGATGATGGTACAACCCAGACCACAGTGCATAGTTGTCAGCCAACATTCTTTCAGGTCAGTTGTATTGACATTCTATAATCATTGACCTGAGGTAAACATCACTGATCTCCATCACGGTTGATGTGTCACATTACACAGAGACACAGTTGTTGTGTAAGTGCTATTTATTTTAATGTGCTGTAGTGCTTTATGTACATTGTCCATGATTGTGAGTCCATTAGTGTTACACCTTCCATTGTGATCCTACACAAGTGCAAAAGGACATGTCATTGTACATGCTGGGGTGAAGTGTCAGACAGTGCAGAGGGACAGGATTTGCCAATGAGTTAGTGAGAGACAATCACAGGGCAGGGTGACAAGATAAACAGTGGGCTGGAGAACAGTGCTTGTGAGCAGCTGTTGTAAGACTGGCATGTTACAAAGCAAAGGACCTTGGTTATAGGTGGCCATGTGGTAGGGACTAGTGCTACCGGGTACTCTTACGGATGAAGGTGATCTGTTCCACGTCTTCATCTTCTGATGTGTGTGTTGTCTCCTCTGCCCTTGGTGGTGGTGGGTTTGAAGGGGCAACACACACCTCAGTGTTTGAAGACGTGGAGTCAGACATCCCGGTAGCTGCCAACTGTGGGGCTATTAAGGGCTTTACTGCAGCAAGGAGGAGCTGCTGGTTCTTAAGTATAGCAGCCACATCACGGTGGTAGGCAGCCAGGTCAGCCCTGAGGGGGTCAATGTTGCATTTGTGCACGCGTTGACAGGATTGTTGTTGGAGGTGTTGTGTCAACTCTCTTACAGCTGTGCTGATTTCCTTCACACTTTTTTCGAGTTCATGTTAGATTGATGTTCGCCCTTGCATGGCTGCTGCCTGTTGACATCATGCACGAATGCACCCCCTCTAGGCTGGCTGCCATATTTTCCATCCCCACCCGCACCTCCTTGGCCAGCTCCCGCTGTACTCCAACTACAGTTCTCTCAAAGCTGGTGCCAGTGTCGTCAGAGTCCTCAGCTGGGTTGGAGCTGGCAGGTCGCACAATTGGGATGGTGGGTGGGCCCTCTGTGAAGTCTGCTACTTCTGTGCTCTTCCTTGCGACTGAAGGTGGAGTCTGGAGGGTCCCAAGGACATCTTGGAGGGTCTGCTGGCTGATGTTTGTCAGCTCATCATCCATGTCATCAGGGAAGTCCAGGACAGGCATATCCCCAGGAGAGCCATCGTCTTCTGCAATGAGATATGGTACAATTAGTGTGTCTGTGTTGTGGGTTTTGTAATGTGACGTGCCTGCCTTCCTATTGGTTGCACATTGTGATCTTGGTTCTGGTTCATTACTCCTGTCTTTCATATTATCATTCTCCCATGGCCTATGACCCACTTGCATGTCACATGTATTGTGGTCAGTTTGGGGACTTGTCAGCATCACATCCTCTAGGTGTTGGTTCTGCCCAAATTGTGAATTGCCACCTTCTTGTCCTACTCAACCCTCCGTCTACTTCCATTCTCATGGTGAGGCCTTGCACTGGCTGTGGTTGTTCTGATGGGACTAGCACCACACTTCACAATCTGGAACTGACCCAGTCTCAGATATTTCACATCCAGCTACATGTTTCTGAGACCTAGCATAACTATGTATAGCATTGGAATTGCACAGTACATATGTCAGCATTGGTAGTGTGTAATGTTGATGTTGGGGAATGTGTGCTACATTGGATTGCACTGATGGTCCTAGCAGAGTTCCATTTCCTCTTCTGACTGTGAGGGTGAATTTCACTAGCCGGTGACATATGTCCTCCCCCTCAATGCTGTTGTCTGTGCAGTATGACATTTCGGATGTTGCATGGTGTCATTGGAGCTATTGTGACCCAGGCACAGGGTGGACCCTGACATATGCAGCATGGACATGACATTAGTGCTGTGTACCTCATAATGTTTATGACAATGGCACATGTTTGTAGCAATTATGGACAATCACATTTGACAGGATTGGAACATTTGTAGTGATTACAGGGGATTGATAAAGTTGTCATCCTGAACCATCTAATTGGGGTGTGTTTGATCCATGGGGACGTTACTGCCATTAGCTACTTGACCTGCACCCACAGCAGAGGTGGTAGTGGCAACTGTTGCCAATGTTAAATTCCACTTGCAGATATGGCCTGAGACTGTTAATTGAGTCCTAGTTCATGTAGGGAGAACACCAGCTGACGTGTAACAGCAGGCCAGTTTTACGTTGTACCCTCCCCTCCTGGACTGGCTTTACCTTTCCAACATCCTTGGCGTGGCAGCATAGCCCCATGCAAAGGTTGTTGGTGTAGTGTAGTACTGTGCCCCAGGTTTCCACTGAACTGGCCATGCCCCCGTGTCATGCCCCTTTACCCATGCCACTCCCTGAATATCATGACTTACATGCATTGTGTATTAGGAATGCCCCCCCTGCTTACAGTTAACATTTGTGCATTTTGATTCCCCATGCGACTTACCCTGCATCTGTGTGGTTTCCTGGTAGTCTGCGCCGTCCTGTCCTTGAATCCCTGTGACGCTCTCCTCAGGTATGACGGCTGCCACCATCTCCTCCATGTGGTCCAGGGCCTCCTGCGGTGCTGGACTTCCACCTCCAGTCTGCAGTGCTGCCTTCCTGTTCCTGGCCATCTTTTCCTTGGTCCTGCGCTTGCAGTCATGCCAGCATTTCTTGCACTCAATGACTGTTCTCCGTACTTCTGCCACACTGTTTATCTTGTCAACAATTTGTTGCCATATTGCCTCTCTCCTACTGATTGGCAACTTTGAGGTGACAAACAGTTAGTGCTGGTGTTCTGTCACCTCTTTCGCCAGAATTTCCTGCCCCTCTGCACTGAAGCTACACTTTCTTTTCTTCTTCTCCCTGTCCTGGGTCTTCTGTGGGTCCTCCTGGCTGGTTCCTGGTCTGAAGTCATCTTCCTGGGGTCCGTGCAAGCATCTGGGATCCATTTTTGCTCTCCTTAGCATGCTGTGTTTGTGCCGCTTTTTGACACAATTGTGTAAAAAAACGGCGCGTATCTGGTTTGCGATGTAAACCGGCTCACAGTCATTTTCGCTGCGTTAACGTTGCTTTTCTTTACGACGTGACGCATTGATTTGAGTAAAAAAAAACGACTCACACCAGTGGTTTGCGCAGCCGTGTGTCAAAGTATAAATTTGGCGCAAAGGAATGGCGTTTGCAGGCGGTAAAAGGTATAAATATGGCCCAAGATCTGTTGCAATGTTCTCAGGTGTCAAGTATTCTTATAAAGTGGAGACTTTAACATGAACCTATTGCAAAATCCTGACAAGGAAGAACACCCTTTAGCTCAAAATCTTTACTGGGAAGTTCCTGTCCCTCACACAAGGAAAAATATTTGCTGTAACGAAATGATTGTGAATATTTTATAAACAAAGTTGAATATGGAGGCATGAGGATGCTAAATGGCAGGAGTGTCAATGACATCCCACTAAATTTTACGTATCATGGGCCAACTTCACACTCATTGACTATACCCTGGTGTCATTACAGCTATATCCCATGTTAAAGACATATAGAATAGAAAGAACCGCATACAGTGATTACCTCCCTCAAGTCATGGAATTCAGTCGAGCTTTACCTAGGCTTCCAGATGTGCCAAAAGATGTGCTGCCTAATACAGTTGGTTATCAATGAATAAAATATTCCGATCATTCAGTTCCTAAAATAGCACTAATAGCAGACAAAATAACAAACAAATGTGAGCTAAGAAATAATGACCAGATACTATATTGGGAAGCGTTTTGCTGCACTTTTAATGCAACTTACAATAAGGTCAACCTCGGCCCCAGTAGAAAAAAGATCTTACATTGTTTACCTGGCCAGAAGAAAATCTCACTGGCTTGCCGATTAACAAACCAGAAACGAAATAAAGCCCTCAGGACCATGAGGAAATAACACTCTCTTCTGATATGTTTAACCAACTGAAAATTGCAAAAAAGCAGTATAATAAGCAGCATTGAGAGGTCAGGAGAGTCTAGTCTGACGCTTTTTGGGCCAAGTTACTCTATGTTAGAAAACAACGGAATAAAAAAAACTCCTGACAAATAGTAAACTCACTTGCAAGACTGATCAATGCTTTAATGAAATCAAACATGTCTAAGGCTATGTTAGGTTGTGGGGTATGAGTGCTGGTGATGACCAGGTGCTACCCACCCGACGAGGCTTGTAATTGTAATGGGCCTGAGGGGAGGTAATAATACACAAGACACATATTGGCAGTTAACTAACTCCAGAGAGCGTCAATCGGATTCTTTATTAACGTGGGTCCCTACGTAATGATCAAACCACAATGCATTTATTTGGGAGGGGTCTCATTCTCAAACCCCACCGACTCATGACATAGCACATTCCATTTAGCACAACATAACCAGAGAAAAAACCAAAATAAGTGAAAACAAAAAAACAAATAAGTCAAAGAAATACAGAAAAACACCCCATCACTGAGCTTACAGAACAGTCAATCTAAAACAAGTCTTTTAGTTTTGTTGATACCACTGGATGGAGCCTGAGGTGGTATCTTAAGATCCCTGTGCGCAGGCTTCTAAAACCCTTCTCCTTGAGGGTGGGTGCCTGCTCACCAGGTGACAGAGACTCCTATCCTTGCTCTAGTGTGTCTGACCCCACTGTCAGGTTCCCTGACAAGCTGGTGGTTCCTTGTGACATTCCCTCTGGAATTACCATTACTGGTAACTTGGGAATGTGTCAAAATGCTATGCTATGCCATAAATGAGTCGAAACAATGAGAAACATTTTTATTTTTCCTTGTTATTTCCTCAGAAACAGGAAAATGACTCTCAGGATTGTTTTTTGCTGGAATGTGCCCCTTCCTGCACAAAACAATCATGCTTACAACGCAGGCACCCTTACACCATGGTTCAAGGGTGCCTGCGTTGGTGCTAGGCAACACAATTGTGCACAGGCACAGGGAAAATACACTAATGTGCAATACAGTGTTAAATATGGCGCATTCCTGCCTTGTCCCATAAAGCAACTCAGCAAGGCGACTTGCTGTGCTGAGTGATTTCTTAATGAATATGCCTCAAAGCTCAGTGATTTCTTAATAAAAATGCCTCGAAACTCGACTGTTAAAGTAGTTTGTCAATGCCTTTTGGACTGTGCAAAGCACCGGCAGCATTGCAATATTTCCATAACAAAGTGTTGTCTGAATTAATAGACCGATGTGTAGTCGTTTATGTAGATGACATATATTTACTGAAAATCTTCAACTGTACATGTTGCTCATGTGCATTTAATTCTGCAATGGTTGCCTTTAAATCATCTTTACGCAAAGATGGAACAGTGTGTGTTTCACACTCAACAGGTGGACTTTTTAGGGTTTATTATAACTTACACATGAATACAAATGGGCATGAAAAAGGTAGAGGCTTTCAAAGTGTGGAAGGCTCCAAAATGTATTTCGGAGAAATAAAGACTTTTAGGGTTTGCAACGTTTCGTGGGCAATTTAACAATCATTTTGACTATAGTTTCACGCACATAAAGATCGCTAAAGAAAGGTTTAGAAATCCACTAGGACAAGGAAACTCAACAGGCTGTCAAATTGTTGAAGAAAAAGGAAACTCAAGTTGAAGGACAAATTAATTAGCACTACATTGTTGGTAGATCCAGATCGAACACAGCATTACATTGTGAATGCCGATGTCTCGCAACTCACAGTGGAAGGTGTTCTGTCACAGCGTAAATCAATTACTGGCCAAATGGACTTATTAACGTTTTTCATGTTCATTAAGCCCTCCTAAGGTGGGTTATGCTGTCTTGGATAGAGAATCGTTAACTATAAAAGTGTCTTTCAAAGAGCAGGGGCACTGACTCTTAGGGACATGTCATACAGTGACCATCTTACCAGACCACTGAAACCTTCAGGACCATATTTATACTTTTTTTGCGCCGCATTTGCATCATTTTGTGATGCAAAAGTGGCGCAAACGTGCACAATACAATTGTATTTTGTAAGTTTGCACTGTTTTTACATCAAAAAGCGGCGCTAACAAAGTATAAATATAGCCCATAATTGTATTTTGTAAGTTTGTGTCGCTTTTGCGTAAAAAAATAACGCAAATGCGGCGCAAAAAAGGTATAAATATGGGCCTCAGTTCTTAAAGTCAGCCAAGCCTTACCTGCTAGACAACTCCATTGGCCATAGTGTGTTACTGACTAGGATTTCATAATTCACTTTTTACCTGTTAACAAATTGGAAAGGCAGATGCCTTGTCCGGCTTGTGGTGACAGTACAAATCTCTGAGACACCGTAAATCATTTCTTCTGCACTAAAAAATTACAGCAACCACAGCATTTACAAAACGTCAACCTTCCTTATCTCGGAAGCAGCTTCATTTTCATTCATGAGACATGTGGTTCACACCTAATTACAGGCACTAGAGTCAAGGGAGAGAGCCAAACTCTCTTTAACTTCAATTTGATGCAAAGCAGCACAAAGTGAACATTTGAAAGTTTATTTTCCACTACACTTAGCAAACATGAATTGGCTCCAATAAATGAGATGTTTGACATAAAGTAGAACATATTGTTTTAAGCGAGTTTTTACAATGGTCACAAGCTAAGTTTTGAAAATGAAAATTATTCACAATCAAGCCTGTTCACACAAAGTGTAACGCAACCTAGAAAGTGACAAACAACTTTTAGCAACTATTCACTGTGAGGGTATTTTTTTTTTACAAAATTTAGAATGTCACATTTTTATATCTAAATAAACCAGCATCTGAGGGCTTACAGGGAACACACAAGGGTGACTTTCCAAATTGATAACTTTAGAATTTCAAACACACAAAAGGTGATGGGAGGAATGCTTGTAAATAGTCTTACCAATTGCTTAGCATATTATTCAAATACATTGTTTATCACTACTGTGTCACCCTAGGCAGAGGCTCTCTTTATGCAAATCTTATGAAAATCAGAAGGGGTGTGTGAAATTATGCACAACTGCACAAAATTATGCATGTTTGGAAAATATGTGAATTAGTCATTTTTCGCTTTATTTAGAGCAAAATGTGCACATGCGTCACTTTTTGGCATAAGAACACATTTAAATAAAAAAACACAAACAATGCCTTCTTGCATAATGTTCAAGTGTCTCCTCAATATTCTTTTACCTCAAATTATGTGTTTGTAGTAAAAGTATATAACAAATGGTGCGTAATTACACAATTTGGTGTCAGGAATTTCAAGTAACAAGCATAAAGCGAAGTTCCCTAAATTACATGAATTATGCTGGCATCATTTACATTTTGCACAGGTCTACAAATCAGTACAGACCCTGCTTTTCTTAGGAACACTCCATCCAAACTGCCAGGCAAGGTCCTCTCCAGAAGCGAACGTCAGCTAACCCAGACTAGTTTCAGCCTTGTTTGGCCTCAAGAGTGAGATACAGTTTGGATCTTTTGGCACAACAGTCAAGGCACCAATGTCTGGGCATACTAGTTCAGGCATTAAATCAAATACGCAAAAGGTGAAGAGATGAATGCTTGATAATATTCTAACCACTGGCAATTGCTTGGGTTATCATTGCATCCAATCGTTTTTCACCCATGTCTCTCTCTAGACAGAGTCTTTCTTTATGCAAATTGTTAGACTTTGCATCCTTGGTGTGGTCTCTTCTAACTTTTTGCCTCTGTTTCCCAGGTTGTTGATGTGTGCTGGGAACTGTTTTTGCTGTTTTGATACTCTAGACACCTTACCCATGCCATCCACTGCTAAAGTGCAAAATATAGGTGTAATTGGCTTTCCATGATTGGCATATTTGATTTACTAGTAAGTCCCTAGTACAGTGCACTAGAGGTGCCCAGGGCCTGTAAATCAAATGCTACTAGTGGGCTTCAGTACTGGTTGTGCCACCCACATATGTAGCCCTGTAAATGTGGCTCAGACCTGCCACTGCAGTGTCTGTGTGTGCAATTCTAAACTGCCAATTCAACTTGGCAAGTCTACCCACTTGCCAGGCCTAAACCTTTCCTTTCCTTACATGTAAGGCACCCCTAAGGTAGGCCCTAGGTAGCCCCATGGGCAGTGTGTAGTGTATGTTTAAGGTAGGACATGTACTAATGTGTTTTATATGTCATGACAGTGAAATACTGCCAAATTCAGTTTTCACTGTGCAAGGCCTATCTCTTAACATGATGGCTGCCTTTAAATATTATTAAAGTGCAGATTCCCTATGGACGCAGATAGAAATGTGGCGTTTAGGGTCTCTAAACTCACAATTTAAAAATACATCTTTTAGTAAAGTTTGTTTTTAGATTGTGTGTTTGAAAATGCCACTTTTAGAAAGTAGGCATTTTCTTGCTGAAACCATTTCATGACTCTGCCTGTTTGTGAATTCCCTGTCAGGGTCAGTTTGACAGTTGGACTGTTTGCACCTCTCTCTATACAGTGACACATAGGGAGCTGGGGTGTGGCCTGCATATCCTGACGAGTCATCTGTCCTAGGAGGGAGGGGAGAAGTGGTGACTTACACCTGAACGGGCCGTGCCTGCCCTCACCCAATGCAGTCTCCAACCCCCTGGTGTGTGTCTGGGACCTAGCCTGGCCAAGGCAGGATCTTGAAAACAACAGAGACTTCTCTTTGAAGGAGACCTACTTAAGAGGCAGGAAGGAGTATAAGAAGTGCTTCCAAACCCCCTGAAAAATAGATCACTTCTAGAATCAAGAGCTGAAGAGCTGTGGAGAAGTGCTGCCCCTGTCTGTGACTGTGCTGTGTTCGGCTATCCTGCAGTTGCCTCTTCTGCGTGTGAAAGGGGACAAATACTGGACTTTGTGGTATATTCCTGCTTGAGATGAATCCCCAAGGGCTTGGACTGAGCTTGCCCCCTGTTCTGAAGTCTCAGGGCCTTCAAAGACTTCTCCTACCAGCCCCTGGACTCTTTGCTGAGACTCCTACCCTGACAAGTGGTGCCCTATCCAGTCCCTGGGCCCTTGAAAGAAGAAGCTGGTGAAAATCCAAGAAAACCAACATCAGAGAACTCCGGACCAACGCCGCTGTCGAATCCTGTGAGGCCACCTGCAAATGACTCCATGGTCCTTGCTGGAGTGTGACGACACTCGCAGGTCCGACATCACTGCAGCCCCGCCGAAGTCCGTGACTCAATGGAAGTCATCACACCACATTGTGATCGCCGGATATCAGCTCCACCTGAAGTGCGTGGATTCAACACTTCGCACCAACGCCGCCTCACCTGCACGCTCCACAGCAAAGACCTGACCCCTCTTCGAGATGCCTCCGCTCCTTTGTCCCGGAGCACCGGAACCGGTGTAGCCTCGGATCCAGTGAAGCTGCGATCCCTGACTTCGAGGACTGGCTTGTTTTCACATTTTACTAAGGTACTGTACCTGGGGGTCTGTGTGACTCTGTACCTAGCACCATTGGCGTCAGATTGTTGGGAACGACTCCGTCAGAACACTGTGTTATCACCTCATCAAAGCATTTTGTGTTTCTAGGTGCTATGTTTGAGTTGAATCTTTAAAAATTCATAACTTGACTTGTGTATGTCGGATGTTTGTAATTTTGGTCTTGTTATGTTTAGATAAATATTGGCTATTGTCGTAAACCTGTGTTGAGTCATTTTGTGGTGTTTTCACTATATTAGAGTATGTGTTGATACAAATACTTTACACCTGGTCTCTGAAATTAATCCTACCTGCTCGTGCCAAGCTACCAAGGGGGTGAGCGGGGGTTAACTGAGTGGGATTCTCCTTTACCCTGACTAGAGTGAGGGTCCTTGCTTGGACAGGGGATAACATGACTGCCAACCAAAGACCCCCATTTCTAACACAAATCAGTGCTGATCCTGCCTCTAACAGAAACAGTCCATCCCAAACTGCCAAGTGAGGCCCCTACAGTAAGGAGCACAAGCAACACAAGCCCCCAGACAATCTTCTGCCTTGTTAGGTCTCATCAGTGAGGTATAGCTTTCATCATATGCCACAGTGGGCAAGGAACCCACATTTGAGCACATCCTTGACCACTTATGCAATTAAATCAAACACACAAAAGGTGATGGGAGAAATGCTTGCATATAGTCTACTGGCAATGGCTCTGAGTAGCTGAAGGGTATCCCCTTTCTATTTGCGATTCAGAAAGGAATGTATCAATGATATGTCACCACAATTGTGATTGCAAGCCATTTACCAGCTAGTGACACCTCAAAGGGGGTGGTTTCTGCCCTGCCCGCCCCAGGCCCCACTTAATGCAGGCCGCAGTGTAAAAGCGCAGTGGAGACACCACTGGTGCTCCAAAGGCAAGTCCATCTGTGCCCATCCGAGCTTGGGCCGCTCCCAGTGCCTTGACCCCTGGCCCTTCCTCCCTCCAAACACACACCATCGCTGAGCTCTGCACCTTCGACCCTGGGTGCCGCCACAAACACTGCCACCATGCCGACCCACACCCCACATTAGGGCCCTCAACCTGCACCCACTGCCATTCACCTGCCACAGCACACACAACAGCCCACCGACCAGCCCTACTCCGAACACACCACAGACACAACTTGAACAAAAACACCAACAAGCATGCGCCTTTCTCAACACACTCTCACTATGCAAGCATTCCCCCAAATTATGGGACCTCATTGCCGCCCTCACACCCAACATCATCTTCCTCACTGGACCTGGCTCAACTGCACATCCGCCCCAGACATTGCCACAGCAATCCCTGACAGATATAAAATAATTCACCAGGACTGCACCAACAAGCCGGCAGGAGGAACAGCCATCATCCACAAAGAGACCATACAGTGCACCATCACCACCAACACCACCACCCCCAATAAACATCTCAACTTTGAGCTCCACATAGAAGACAAAACAATCATCAGAGGCACCCTCGCATACTAACCCCCAGGCCCATGCTACAGCTTCTGCAACACCATCGCAGAATTAATTGCGCCCCTAGACGTAATCTCCAAGGATTATATCCTCCTCTGCAACCTAAATTTCCACATCGACGACCCCAACGACACCAACACTGCACACCTCCTTGGCAGTATGAGCAGTCTCGGATTGACCCAGATCATCCACGACCCTAACCACACCACAGGACACACGCTGGACCCTACTTTCACCTCCAGCAACTGCGTCAAATACAACCATGTTACCGAACTCACATGGACCGATCACTCCACCATCCCCCTCAGTATCTTCAGCCCCAGCACCTCCACACCTAGGATGACCAGCACCCCCCGAATGGAGGTGGAACAAAATCTCAGAGACCAGCTGGGCGGATGCCCTCAACACTACAACCCCGCTACCACCACCAACTTCGAACAGGGAGTGAAAAAAGTCACTGCCTGGATCACCTATTGTGCCAACAACATCCTCCTCATCAAGAGCAACATCCAGAGAAAATCCTACAAAAAGGCCAGCTGGTACACCTAAGAACTCAGAACAGTGAAACGAGGCAGAAAACACCTGGAGAGGAGATGGCACACCCGCAATGACACCTCTGACAAAAACAAGACCTTCCTCAATCTGTACCACCAGCTGCTGAAGGCAACAAAAAAGACAGCCCTTGCCACATGTTTCCAAACCAGCTCCAAACACCAAGGAATTTTTCAACATCGTTAAGGAACTGTCCAACCTGGCTGCCAGCGAAAACAACATCACACCCTCACAGGAGCTGGTTGACAACCCTGACCACTTCTTCCATTAGAAGATTGCAACCATATACAGAAACCTCAAACTCCAACCCACAGGTACGGACTTCTTTGACAGATACACAACCACCATAATCAACACAAACCACATACTGACTACCTGAATATCCTCTCCAACCAGGACATCACCTCCACCATGATATCCATCCACTCGGGAGCTCCAACAGACCCATGCCTGCACTCCATCTTCAACCTTGGAAACCAAAAAATCGTCCAGGAACTCACAACCCTGTTGAACACTGCTATCAACATTGCAACATTTCCCAACACCAGGAAACACACCCAGTCAACCCAAAAACTACCGGCCAATCTCCTTTCTCCCATTCCCAGCAAAGGTACTGGAAAACGTCATCAACAAGCAACTCATGACATACCTGGAGCAGAACCAACTATTCGATGCCTCCCAATCCAGCTTCTGCTGCAATCACAGCATGAAAACTGCCCTCATTGTGGCCACTGACAACACCAAACCCTCCTCGACCAAGAACAAACACAGCTTTGATCCTCCTCGACCTCTTGGCAGCCTTCAGAACAATATCCCACCACATGCTGATCAAAAGACTCCACCACATCACCATCCAAAGGGATGCACTTAAATGGAACACTTCTTCCTCACCGGTAGAACAGAAGATCTACCTCCCACCTTTTATCTCCAAACCCAAGCAGAACACCTGAAGTGTCCCCAAGGGCTCATTCCTCAGCCCCATGCTCTTCAAGGTATACATGACCACGCTGGCCAACATCGTCAGATCCCATGTTCTCAACATTATTTCCTACGCAGACGACACCCAACTCATCCTCTCACTAACCGATGACTCCTCCACTACCAGAACCAGCTTCCACTGATGCATGATAAGCGTTGCTGATTGGATGAAGAACAACTGCTTGCAGCTGAACACAGAAAAGACAGAAGAACTGATCTGTGCCAACAGCAGCAACACATGGAATGACTCCTGGTGACCATCAGACCTAGGACCGACACCCACTTCCTCCGACCATGCCAGAAACCTAGGACTCATTATTGACAAGCTCACCATGAAATCATAGATCAACTCAGTCTCCTCCACCTGCTTCTTTACTTTGCGCATTCTGCATAAGATCTTCAAGTGGCTACCTCTACACACGAGACACATCATGACACAAGCCCTCATCACCAGCCAACTGGACTACGGCAACGACCTCTATGTAGGAATTGCCATGCAGCTCCTAAAGAGACTTCAGACCATATTGAACGCTGCAGCCAGACTCATCCTCAGCTTTCCTCGATGAACCCACATCACACCCCATCTCAGGCAACTCACTGGCTTCCCAAACAGAAGAGATGCCAATTCAAGTTGCTGACCCATGCACACAAGGCTCTACACAACGAAGGACCCACGTATATTAACCACTGACTGAATGTCCACCAAACGTTGAGAAGACTACACTCTGCCTCCCTTTCATTTGCCCATGATCCCTGCATCAACCAAAGCAGAAGTGGAGGATGCTTCTTCTCTCACGTCGCAGCAAAACCCTGTAACAGCCTCCCCGCACACCTCCGGACCATCACCTCACTTCTGGAATTGCGAATGGTCCTCAAGACCTGGCTGTTTGAATAAGCCCTCGGGACCTGCAAGCACCTGGATACCCTATTGGGGGATTAGACGCACTTTATAAATCCTGATTGAGTGATTGATTGATTCTCACAGAGGAACTGTCTCTGTGGAAATCCATAGGACCACAGACTTTGAATGTCTTTCTTACTGGGACACTTTAAAAGAAGCACCAGTCCCTTTGATGGACACAGGCAGCTTTAATAAAATGTTTCCTGTTTGGAATCCAAATATGCGGACACAAGTGTCCATTGTTACATTTATTGCCAATCACAATGGTTCACAAATTGCAACTTGTCTAATTAATATTCATTAGGAAAGGTTGTTTTGCCACCACATGCAAATTAAGAGTTTGTGATGCAACTTATTACTATTTAGGTCACTTCACAAATTGCATTCTAATTTGCAAATCAGTTGGTATGCAAATTGCACACCTCTGGTTTTTAACCCCTTCTGTGCCCAGGACGGAATGGTTACGTCCTGAGGCACAGTGCTCGTGTGCCCTGGACGTGACCATTACGTCCTGGGACAGAGCCCAGAGGGAGTGCTGGCGCTCCCTCTGTGGGGTTCCCCCCCCCCACAAGGCAGGGATGGAAGGGGAAGCCCTTCCCCTTCCACCCCTGACCCCCCGCCACCACCCCTGTGAGTTCATCGCGCAATCGCGCGCTGACTTTCACAGAGGCCTCCTCCCATTACGCTGGAAGCTGAGCAGAAGAGAAATGCAAAGCATATCTCTTCCGATTATGTGGAGGAGGCCAGAGAGGCTTCAAAGGGAAGGAAAGGAATTTCCTTCCCTTTGAAGTCTCTCTGAGCATTTCAAAAGCCGGATTGTAAAGCAATCCGGCTTTTAAAATGCCCACTAGACACCAGGGATTTCTTTTGGAAAAGGAAACTGGCATGAGGGGAGCGACCCCTTGGGCAAGGGTCGCTCCCAGGGAGGGCATTTTTTTAAAGGCCTTTTCTGCCCCCCTTGGGGGCAGAAACCTCTAGGCACCAGGGATAAAAAAAAATTGTTTGTTTTGTTTTTGTTTTTTTGTTATTTTTAGATATGGGGAGCGACCCCTTAAGCACGGGTCGCTCTCCTAGGGGGCAAATCATATTTAGGCCATTTCTGCCCCACTTGGGGGCAGATTGGCCTATTTTTATGAGTCCAATCTTCCCCCAAGGGGGACAGAAACCACTAGACACTGGGAGTTTTTTTTTTCTCATGAATTTCACGCAAGGGGAGCAACCCCTGGGGGCAAATTTATTTTAGGCCATTTCTGCCCCCCTGGGGGGCAGATCATCCTATTTTAATTAGGCCAATCTGCCCCCAAGGGGGGCAGAAACCATTAGGCACCGGGGATTTTTGTTGTTGTTGTTGTTTTACAGATGGGGAGTGACCCCTTAGGCAAGGGTCGCTCCCCTGGAGGGGCAAATTGTATTTAGGCCACTTCTGGCAGATCGGCCGATTTTAGGTCAATCTGACCCCAAAGGGGAGAGAAACCACTAGGCACCGGGGATTATGTTTTTTGCGCCAATGTCACGCAAGGGGAGCGACCCTGTAGGCAATGGTCGCTCCCTGGGGGGGTTGGGGGAGCGGGGGCACATTTATTTTAGGCCATTTCTGCCCCCCCTGGGGTAGATTGGCCTATTGTTATTAGGCCGATCTGCCCCCAGGGGGGGCAGAAACCTCTAGGTGCCAGGGCTGATTTTTGATTTTTTTAAATTTTTTGTTTGTTTGTTTTTTTAGAGATGGGGAGCGACCCATTAGGGAAGGGTCGCTCCCCTGGGGGGGCAAATTGTATTTAGACCATTTCTGCCCCCCTTGGGGGCAGATCGGCCGATTTTAGGTCAATCTGCCCCCAAGGGGGGCAGAAACAACTAGGCAACGGGGATCTTTTTTTTTTGCACCAATGTCATGCAAGGGGAGCGACCCTGTAGGCAATGGTCGCTCCTCGGGGAGATTGGGGGGGTGGGGGGCAAATTTATTTTAGGCCATTTCTGCCCACCCAGGGGTAGATTGGCCTATTGTTATTAGGCCGATCTGCCCCCAGGGGGGGCAGAAACCTCTAGGCGCCAGAGCTAATTTTTTTGTTTGTGTTTTTTTTGGGTTTGTTTGTTTTTTTAGAGATGGGGAGCGACCCATTAGGCAAGGGTCGCTCCCCTGTGGGGCAAATTGTATTTAGACCATTGCTGCTCCCCTTGGGGGCAGATCGGCCGATTTTAGGTCAATCTGCCCCCAAGGGGGGCAGAAACAACTAGGCACCGGGGATCTTTTTTTTTGCGCCAATGTCACGCAAGTGGAGCGACCCTGTAGGCAATGGTCGCTCCCTGGGGGGGGTTGGGGGAGGGGGACACACATTTATTTTAGGCCATTTCTGCCCCACCTGGGGGCAGATCGACCTATAGACTTTAGGCCGATCTGCCCAGAGGGGGGCAGAAACCTCTAGGCGCCAGGGCTAAAAAAATTTGTGTGTTTTTTTTTTTTGTTTGTTTGTTTTTTCAGAGATGGAGAGCGACCCATTAGGCAAGGGTCGCTCCCCTGGGGGGCAAATTGTATTTAGACCATTTCTGCCCCCCTTGGGGGCAGATCGGACGATTTTAGGTCAATCTGCCCCCAAGGGGGGCAGAAACAACTAGGCACCGGGGATCTTTTTTTTTTGCACCAATGTCATGCAAGGGGAGCGACCCTGTAGGCAATGGTCGCTCCCCGGGGAGGTTGGGGGAGTGGTGGGCAAATTTATTTTAGGCCATTTCTGCCCACCCAGGGGTAGATTGGCCTATTGTTATTAGGCCGATCTGCCCCCAGGGGGGGCAGAAACCTCTAGGCGCCAGGGCTGATTTTTGATTTTTTTAAATTTTTTGTTTGTTTGTTTTTTTAGAGATGGGGAGCGACCCATTAGGCAAGGGTCGCTCCCCTGGGGGGCAAATTGTATTTAGACCATTTCTGCCCCCCTTGGGGGCAGATCGGCCGATTTTAGGTCAATCTGCCCCCAAGGGGGGCAGAAACAACTAGGCAACGGGGATCTTTTTTTTTTGCACCAATGTCATGCAAGGGGAGCGACCCTGTAGGCAATGGTCGCTCCCCGGGGAGGTTGGGGGGGTGGGGGGCAAATTTATTTTAGGCCATTTCTGCCCACCCAGGGGTAGATTGGCCTATTGTTATTAGGCCGATCTGCCCCCAGGGGGGGCAGAAACCTCTAGGCGCCAGAGCTAAAAAAAATGTTTGTGTTTTTTTTGGGTTTGTTTGTTTTTTTAGAGATGGGGAGCGACCCATTAGGCAAGGGTCGCTCCCCTGTGGGGCAAATTGTATTTAGACCATTGCTGCTCCCCTTGGGGGCAGATCGGCCGATTTTAGGTCAATCTGCCCCCAAGGGGGGCAGAAACAACTAGGCACCGGGGATCTTTTTTTTTGCGCCAATGTCACGCAAGTGGAGCGACCCTGTAGGCAATGGTCGCTCCCCGGGGGGGGTTGGGGGAGGAGGGACACACATTTATTTTAGGCCATTTCTGCCCCACCTGGGGGCAGATCGACCTATAGACTTTAGGCCGATCTGCCCAGAGGGGGGGCAGAAACCTCTAGGCGCCAGGGCTAAAAATTTTTGTGTGTTTTTTTTTCTTCGTTTGTTTGTTTTTTCAGAGATGGAGAGCGACCCATTAGGCAAGGGTCGCTCCCCTGGGGGGCAAATTGTATTTAGACCATTTCTGCCCCCCTTGGGGGCAGATCGGACGATTTTAGGTCAATCTGCCCCCAAGGGGGGCAGAAACAACTAGGCACCGGGGATCTTTTTTTTTTTTGCACCAATGTCACGCAAGGGGAGCGATCCTGTAGGCAAGGGTCGCTCCCCGGGGGGGGTTGGGCGGGTGGGGGTCAAATTTATTTCAGGCCATTTCTGCCCCCCTGGGGGGCAGATCAGCCTATTTTAATTAGGCCAATCTGCCCCCAAGGGGGGCAGAAACCACTAGGCACCGGGGATTTTTTTGTTGTTGTTTTACAGATGGGGAGTGACCCCTTAGGCAAGGGTCGCTCCCCTGGAGGGGCAAATTGTATTTAGGCCATTTCTGCCCCCTTTGGTGGCAGATCGGCCTAAACCACTAGGCACCGGGGATTTTGTTTTTTGCACCAATGTCACGCAAGGGGAGCGACCCTGTAGGCAATGGTCGCTGCCTGGGGAAGTTGGGGGAGCGGGGGGCACATTTATTTTAGGCCATTTCTGCGCCCCCTGGGGGCAGGTCGGCCTATTGTTATTAGGCCGATCTGCCCCCAGGGGGCGGCAGAAATCTCTAGGCGCCAGGGCTAAAAAAAAAATTGTGTTTTTTTTGTGTGTTTGTTTTTTTAGTGATGGGGAGCGACCCATTAGGCAAGGGTCGCTCCCCTGGGGGGGCAAATTGTATTTAAACCATTTGTGCCACCCTTGGGGGCAGATCGACCGATTTTAGGTCAATCTGCCCCCAAGGGGGGCAGAAACAACTAGGCACCGGGGATCTTTTTTTTTTGAACCAATGTCATGCAAGGGGAGCGACCCTGTAGGCAATGGTCGCTCCCAAGGGGGTCGGGGGGGTGGGGGGCAAATTTATTTTAGGCCATTTCTGCAGATCGGCCTATCTTTATTAGGCCGATCTGCCCCTGGGGGGGCAGAAACCTCTAGGCACCAGGGCACATTTTTTTTTTTGTTTTTTTTTTTGTTTGTTTACCTCTAGGCGTCAGGGCTAATTTTTTTGTTTGTGTTTTTTTTTGTTTGTTTGTTTTTTTAGAGATGGAGAGCGACCCATTAGGCAAGGGTCGCTCCCCTGGGGAGCAAATTGTATTTAGGCCATTTCTGCCCCCCCTGGGGCAGATCGGCCTATTGTTATTAGGCCGATCTGCCCCAGGGGGGGGGCCAAAACCTCTAGGCGCCAGGGCTAATTTTTTTTGTGTGTTTTTTTTTGTTTGTTTGTTTTTTTAGAGATGGTGAGCGACCCATTAGGCAAGGGTCGCTCCCCTGGGGGGAAAATTGTATTTAGATCATTTCTGCCCACCTTGGGGCAGATCGGCCGATTTTAGGTCAATCTGCCCCCAAACAACTAGGATCTTTTTTTTGTGCCAATGTCACGCAAGGGGAGCGACCCTGTGGGCAATGGTCGCTCCCCGGGGGGGATGGGAGAGCGGAGGGCACATTTATTTTAGGCCATTTCTGCCCCCCCTGGGGGCAGATCGGCATATTGTTATTAGGCCGATCTGCCCCCGGAGGGGCAGAAACCTCTAGGCACCAGGGCTAATTTTTTTTTGTTTGGTTGGTTTTTTTAGAGATGGGGAGCAACCCATTAGGCAAGGGTCGATCCCCTGGGGGGCAAATTCTATTTAGACCATTTCTGCCCCCCTTGGGGGCAGATCAGCCAATTTTTGTTAGGCCAATCTGCCCCCCTGGGGGCAGAAACCACTTAGGCACCAGGGATTGGTGTGTGTGTATGCGTGTGTTTTCTTTAGGGGGGCAGCCCCTTGGGTAAGGGTCGCTCCCCATGGGGGCACATTACTGTTGGCCATGTCTGCCCCCTGTTGGGGGCAGATGGGCCTATTTTTGGAAAGCCCATCTGCCCCCGAGGGGGGGCAGAAAGCCCACCAGAGGCCAGGGAAGATTTTTTTTCAAAAATAAGAGGGTGGGGGTATGGCCATACCCCCACCCCAAAATAAATGGGGCCAAAGTTGTTCTGCCCACCAGTGGGCAGATGGGGCAATTACCCCTGATCCACACCCCAGGGGGGCAGAAAGTCTACTTGATGCCAGGGAATTAAAACAATATATATATATTTTGGATGGTGGCTACCAACCAGTATGGGCCTGGTTACGCCCCCACCTCAACTGAAGGGGGTAACAGTCTTTCAGCTCTCCCCCGCACTCTAAAACATCTTATCCCACAGCAAGCAAGAAGACATTTGATTATTTTGGGTTTTAGTTTTACATTTGGGCCATGAGAACTTGGCTTACTCTCAAAATCGTCCCACTTGGGATGGTGAGGGCTGCACTTTATGGACTTTGGGATGCTGCCATGTAGAAAAATCCACAAGACCTAGACACATCTGAAAACTAACATCTGGGTGATTCCAGGGTGGTGTGTTTCACATGCACCCGCACCATTTTTGTACCCGCAATCCCCTGCAAACCTCCAACTTTGCTAGAAATCACACATTTTTCCCACGTTTTTGTGATGGAACCTTCCGGAATCTGCAGGAATCCACAAAATTCCTACCACCCAGCATTGTCTCATCTCTACCGATAAAAATTCTGCTGCACTTGTCAGCCTAAAAATGTTTTTTTGCAAACTGACCTTTCGGACCCCTTTTGTTCCCCCTCAATATCAACATGTTTTTGGCTCTTCCCTTTCACAAAAACTTGGCCCACCTACACAAATGAGGTATCATTTTTACCGGGAGACTGAGGGGAACATTGGGTGGTATGAAATGTGTCCCAGTGCGGTGATCCCACACAGAAATGTGGGAAAAATTTGATTTTTTAGCTAAATTTGAGGTTTGCTGAGGATTCTCAGTAAGAAAACATTGGGGGATCTACGCAAGTCATACCTCACTGGACTCCCTCGGGTGTCTAGTTTTCAGAAATGTCTGGGTTTGGTAGGTTTCCCTAGAAGGCTGCTGAGCCCAGGACCAAAAACCCAGGTGCCCCCTGCAAAAACAGGTAGTTTTGTATTTGATAATTTTGATGTGTCCAGAGAGTATTTGGGGCATTTCCTTTCGTGGGCGTTAGGCCTACCCACACAAGTGAGGTACCATTTTTATCGAGAGACTTGGGGGAACGCTGGGTGGAAGGAAATTTGTGGCTCCCCTCAGATTCCAGAACTTTCTGTCGCCGAAATGTGAGGAAAAAAGGTTTTTTTTTGGCCAAATATTGAGGTTTGCAAAGGAGTCTGGGTAACAGAACGTGGTCAGAGCCCCACAAGTCACCCCATCTGGGATTCCCCTAGGTGTCTAGTTTTCAAACATGCACTGGTTTGCTAGGTTTCCCCAGGTGCCGGCTGAGCTAGAGTCCAAAATCCACAGGTAGGCACTTTGTAAAAAACACATCTGTTTTCTGTGAAAAAATGTTATGTGTCCACTTTGTGTTTTGGGCCATTTCCTTTCGTGGGCGCTAGGCCTACCCACACAAATGAGGTACCATTTTTATCGGGAGACTTGGGGGAACACTGGGTGGAAGGAAATTTGTGGCTCCTGTCTGATTCCAGAACTTTCTGTCACCGAAATGTGAGGAAAAAGTGTTTTTGTTGCCAAATTTTGAGGTTTGCAAAGGATTCTGGGTAACAGAACCTTGTCAGAGCCCCACAAGTCACTCCATCTTGGATTCCCCTAGGTGTCTAGTTTTCAAAAATGCAATGGTTTGCTGGGTTTCCCCAGGTGCCGGCTGAGCTAGAGGCCAAAATCCACAGGTAGGCACTTTGTAAAAAACACCTCTGTTTTCTGTGAAAAAATGTGATGTGTCCACGTCGTGTTTTGGGCCATTTCCTTTTGTGGGCACTAGGCCTACCCACACAACTGAGGTACCATTTTTGTCGGGAGACTTGGGGGAACGCTGGATGGCAGGAAATTTGTGGCTCCTGTCAGATTCCAGAACTTCCTTTCACCGAAATGTGAGGAAAAAGTGTTTTTTTGGCCATATATTGAGGTTTGCAAAGGATTCTGGGTAACAGAACCTGGTCAGAGCCCCACAAGTCACCCCATCTTGGATTCCCCTAGGTGTCTAGTTTTAAAAAATGTGCTGGTTTGCTAGGTTTCCCCAGGTGCTGGCTGAGCTAGAGACCAAAATCCACAGGTAGGCACTTTGTAAAAAAGACCTCTGTTTTCTGTGAAAAAATGTGATGTGTCCACGTTGTGTTTTGGGCCATTTCCTTTCGTGGGCGCTAGGCCTACCCACACAAGTGAGGTACCATTTTTATCGGGAGACTTGGGGGAACGCTGGGTGGAAGGAAATTTGTGGCTCCTGTCAGATTCCAGAACTTTCTGTCGCCGAAATGTGAGAAAAAAGTGTTTTTTTTGGCCAAATTTTGAGGTTTGCAAAGGATTCTGGGTAACAGAACCTTGTCAGAGCCCCACAAGTCACTCCATCTTGGATTCCCCTAGGTGTCTAGTTTTCAAAAATGCAATGGTTTGCTGGGTTTCCCCAGGTGCCGGCTGAGCTAGAGGCCAAAATCCACAGGTAGGCACTTTGTAAAAAACACCTCTGTTTTCTGTGAAAAAATGTGATGTGTCCACGTCGTGTTTTGGGCCATTTCCTTTTGTGGGCACTAGGCCTACCCACACAACTGAGGTACCATTTTTGTCGGGAGACTTGGGGGAACGCTGGATGGCAGGAAATTTGTGGCTCCTGTCAGATTCCAGAACTTCCTTTCACCGAAATGTGAGGAAAAAGTGTTTTTTTGGCCATATATTGAGGTTTGCAAAGGATTCTGGGTAACAGAACCTGGTCAGAGCCCCACAAGTCACCCCATCTTGGATTCCCCTAGGTGTCTAGTTTTAAAAAATGTGCTGGTTTGCTAGGTTTCCCCAGGTGCTGGCTGAGCTAGAGACCAAAATCCACAGGTAGGCACTTTGTAAAAAAGACCTCTGTTTTCTGTGAAAAAATGTGATGTGTCCACGTTGTGTTTTGGGCCATTTCCTTTCGTGGGCGCTAGGCCTACCCGCACAAGTGAGGTACCATTTTGATCGGGAGACTTGGGGGAACGCTGGGTGGAAGGAAATTTGTGGCCCCTGTCAGATTCCAGAACTTTCTGTCGCCGAAATGTGAGAAAAAAGTGTTTTTTTGGCCACATTTTGAGGTTTGCAAAGGATTCTGGGTACCAGAACCTGGTCAGAGCCCCACAAGACACCCCATCTTGGATTCCTCTAGGTGTCTAGTTTTCAAAAATGTGCTGGTTTGCTAGGTTTTCCCAGGTGCCGGCTGAGCTAGAGGCCAAAATCCACAGGTAGGCACTTTGTAAAAAACACCTCTGTTTTCTGTGAAAAAAAATGATGTGTCCATGTTGTGTTTTGGGCCATTTCCTTTTGTGGGCGCTAGGCCTACCCACACAAGTGAGGTACCATTTTTATCGGGAGACTTGGAGGAACGCTGGGTGGAAGGAAATATGTGCCTCCTGTCAGATTCCAGAACTTTCTGTCGCCGAAATGTGAGGAAAAAGTGTTTTTTTGGCCAAATTTTGAGGTTTGCAAGGATTCTGGGCAACAGAACCTGGTCAGAGCCCCACAAGTCACCCCATCTTGGATTCCTCTAGGTGTCTAGTTTTCAAAAATGCACTGGTTTGCTAGGTGTCCCCAGGTGCCGGCTGAGCTAGAGGCCAAAATCCACAGGTAGGCACTTTGTAAAAAACACCTCTGTTTTCTGTGAAAAAATGTGATGTGTCCACGTTGTGTTTTGGGCCATTTCCTTTTGTGGGCGCTAGGCCTACCCACACAAGTGAGGTACCATTTTTATCGGGAGACTTGGGGGAATGCTGGGTGGAAAGAAATTTGTGGCTCCTCTCAGATTCCAGAACTTTCTGTCACCAAAATGTGAGGAAAAAGTGTTTTTTGGGCTAAATTTTGAGGTTTGCAGAGGATTCTGGGTAACAGAACCTGGTCAGAGCCCCACAAGTCACCCCATCTTGGATTCCCCTAGGTGTCTAGTTTTCAAAAATGTGCTGGTTTGCTAGGTTTCCCCAGGTGCCGGCTGAGCTAGAGGCCAAAATCCACAGGTAGGCACTTTGTAAAAAACACCTCTGTTTTCTGTGAAAAAATTTGATGTGTCCATGTTGTGTTTTGGGCCATTTCCTTTTGTGGGCGCTAGGCCTACCCACGCAAGTGAGGTACCATTTTTATCGAGAGACATGGGGGAACACAGAATAGCAAAACAAGTGTTCTTGCCCCTTGTCTTTCTCTATATTTTTTCCTTCCAAATGTAAGGCTATGTGTAAAAAAGACGACTATTTGAGAAATGTCCTGTAATTCACATGCTAGTATGGGCACCCCGGAATTCAGAGATGTGCAAATAACCACTGCTTCTCAACACCTTATCTTGTGGCCATTTTGAAAATACAAAGCTTTTCTTGATACCTATTTTTTCACTTTTTATATTTCAGCAAATGAATTGCTGTATACCCGGTATTGAATAAAAACCCATTGCAGGGTGCAGCTCATTTATTGGCTCTGGGTACCTAGAGTTCTTGATGAACCTACAAGCCCTATATATCCCCGCAACCAGAAGAGTCTGAATTCTGAATTTTGTCTACTTTTCAGAACTGTTTAGCTTTCTGGGATCTAGCATTGATTTCTCACCCATTTTGGTCACTAACTGGAAGGAGGCTGAAAGCACAAAAAATAAAAAAAATGGGGTATGTCCCAGTAAAATGTCAAAATTGTATTGAAAAATGGGGTTTTCCAGTTCAAGTCTGCCTGTTCCTGAAAGCTGGGAAGATGGTGATCTTGCCACCACAAACCCTTTGTTGATGCCATTTTCAGGGAAAAAAAACACGAGCTGCCTTCTGCAGCCCTGTTTTCCCATTATTTTGAAAAAAACAACATTTTCACTGTATTTTGGCTAATTTCTTGGTCTCCTTCAGGGGAACCCACAAAGTCTGGGTACCTCTAGAATCCCTAGGATGTTTGAAAAAAAGGACGCACATTTGGCGTGGGTAGCTTATGTGAACAAAACGTTATGAGGGGCTAAGCGCGAACTGCCCCAAATAGCCAAAAAAAAAGGCTTGGCACAGGAGGGGGAAAAGGCCTGGCAGCGAAGGGGTTAAATAGGGATAGTACATCAGTGCATTAATGAGAAAGAAACAATATATGTAATGTATTATTAATGAGAATTACAGTGTTTTCAACCACAAGATAAAATAAATTAGTAATATCTCATATCTTCATTCTCAGAAATGCTGTCACTAGGCTGGCTATTCTGCTGCATTGAAAATGTTTGAGAAGATGTTTGGGAACCTGCCTGTTTCTGTTGTTTGCCCATCATATCAATGCTCATTTCATACATTCTCAATTTAGAAGTGCCTGGCTAACTATTGTGCTATTTCATTAAGAGGTCATGTGAAAAATTACCTGTTTTCACATGAACAACCAGGTAGAAAATAGGAACAACCAGGTAGAAAATAGGAACAAGACATTCTGAGAAGTTTGAGTAAAAAAATACACATTTGTACTCTTTCTACAGTAGCATAAATTATAAATACAATATGTCCATCTTTGAGGTCAATGGAAACTTTCTGTAGAACTAATCAGGAGCAGCACACAGTATGGATTTCTTTCGCGTAGTTTTGACCAGAGAACAATACATTCCTATATTGTAATCTTTGAAGAATGCTCAGAATGTCTTGTTCTCGTTTGCACTCTGATCTGTTGCATCCTACTAATGATTTTGCAAGCTTAATACAATTTGTAATTTGTCTCGTAATTCCCGTTCTGATGACTTCATATGTTTGATCTGCATACCCCACAGATGCTTGTTTCAAATTTCTACTCTTCTGTCCTTCCACAGGTGGTATTGCCTTCATTATGCTTTCACACTTAATCCAACTACTCTCTTCCCTCTACTACTCACAATTCTCTGGGAATTCATTTTATGTAGGGATTATCCTACTCAGGGTGGACTAGAATTTCCTGCATGCCTGTTTTTGCACCAAAAAGATTAGCTTGCCCCATTTCTGTGCACCTGCTGGGCACCATATTTATGGAATGGTGCAAGCCGGTGCAAAGGGTAGGCTAGCGTCAATAAAACTGACATTAGTTGGCTGCGGCTGGCGGTATGGAAGAAGGGGGTTTTGCACCAAAAAATGACTTTAGACAGGTTAAAGTAAAAAAAAAAAGACTCCAACCAGATTAGAAAATGCAGAAGTCATGCCCACCACCCCAATGGCCAGCACAGGGGACAAGGGTCCTCTGGCATGGCCATTGCACCCTGTGCCATGTATGGGGCCCATTTCAGGGCCCCCATGGCACTTTAATAAATAAAATAAAATACTTACCTGTATTTACCTGGGATGGGGTCCCCCATCCTCCGCTGTCCCTCTGGTGTGGGTGGGGGTGTCTCTCGGGCCTGGGGAGGGCACCTGTGGGCTTATTCCATTCCACCATGAAAATAGGCCCACAGGTCCCCTAACGCCTGCCCTGACCCAGGCATTAAAAAATGGGGCAAAGCAAGCTTTGCACCATTTTTTGACCCCTCTTCCCAATTTTGCATGGGAGTATAAATATTGAATTAAGGCCATAGAGTCATTTTATGTACGGGAATGCCTACCTTGCATCTCACTAAGGCAAGGTAGGTTTCCACATCCACAAAATGACTTTAACTCAATAAATTTAGCGCTAGATGGGTCTAGCGCCAAAGTACAAATATGGAGTTAGTTTTGCACCAAATTAGAGTAAAAAGAATGACGCTAATTAGGTGCAAACAGAGTATAAATATCCCCCTTAATATGCCGAAATCCAGTTGGAAGACTTATTGTGCCGAACCTGCCACGTGTGAGGAGTGTACTTACTTAACCACACATGCTTTAGCATGTATTTTGTTATGTCCTGCCCTATCATCTTAGGTTTGTATTCAACATTGGGACATTGTATGAACAGATCATTCATACACTAACAAATACCTTGTGTACTTTTGTTCCTATAATTGTTGTGTCCACTGTGTGGGGTTCCTGGGGAATGTGATGCTGGGGCAACAGTTGGCGATTAGTGTGGGCCTTTTCTCCCTCACCTTCCCCCTTCCAGCTCACTTTTATGCTTTACCCTTTTCTGCCGGATCCTACCTTTCCTCCTCTTGTATCTCAAACCTCTCTGCCTTACCCTCATCACATCCACGAAAACAGACACAGGCCTACTACATTTACCAACTTCATTGCCGTGGCTGACAACGCACATCAATACTTATACTAGAGAGGATCTTAATGCAGTCCTTCCTACGACATAACATTTGGGAACCTTCAATGTAAGCAGGCTCTTCCATAATGTTAAGAAGAAGAAAGTCTAACATTATCTCTCCACTAAAAAAGTTGACGTAGTGCTATTCCGAGAGTCACATCTATCCACACTTGAATCTGACAAATTTAAAAGTAATTATTAATTAGCAACACTCGGTCTCTATGTCACTATAAAGCACAAGGCACTCCTGCTACAAAAGAGTGTGGAGCAGTTATCCTTATTCACCCCTCACCCCCCCAACAGGTTTTGAAAACGTGTACAGATTTAGACAGACACTACATATTTGCAAAGTTCAGTTTCTTAGATATTGCAATCATACTGGGGTCTATGTGCCCAATCACAACGGGAAAGCATATCTTAAATACCTATTGAAAATCATGCTGGAATTCAGTAGTATTCAAGGTCATCCTGGAGGGTGATTGAGATTTAACACCCAATCCTTTATTAGACAAAACTAGGTAAGTATATAGAAGCAATGTATACAGCTGAATAGCCCACCAAAATGTGATAAATCAGTTTAACCTCATGGATGTTTCGCATAGGAATCACATGCTGTCCCACGACTACATATTTTTATCTGGAGCACATGGCACGTCTTCCAGGATAAATTACTTCTTGGTGTTGGGCACTATCTTCCTAGGTGCCCTAGACTGTAACATACTGAAAAGTGGTTTAGCAAATCATGCTCCAGTTGGCCTTCTTTTGGATCTAAACTACCAACATACAACCCCTAGATGTTGGCGTATGTGGCCTAAAGCATACAAATCCTCTGAAGTCAAGAAGACATTTGTCAATCATGTTCCTAATTACTTACTAAATCAGATTCTTTCTTGTCTGCAAAGAGTTAATGGGCTGCAAGGAAGGCCACCTTGAGAAGGTATTTATGAGAGATTTTGCTCCACTAACAAGACCCTTTCAAATGCTTGTGTGGGAGCTGAATCTCAATAAGCACCCGAACCCCAATTTTGTTGAGTGACACATTTCAACGTATACAGTTTAGCTCTGTGAGTCTTCTTGGTGATCTATTGGTTAGAGATGACCCTTCCCATCAACAACACAAACATAGCTCAGTAGAATCATAATTAGAAACTGAGACCACTCAGGAACTGAGTTCTAGATAAAAATGAAGTTTAATGGGGTTACTACAAGTCGTTCAGAAAAATGTTAGAGAGAAAATACATAATTTTCTCAGATACACAATACAAAGTCATAAATCAGAAGAGAAATCCTAGTTAGACAAATAAAATCTCTCTAAATTCTAGGTGCCTTATTTATACTTTTTGGTGCAAAACTGCACTAACGCCTACCTTACATCTCATTAAGGCAAGATAGGTCTACACTTTCAAAAAATGACTTTAACTCCATAAATTTGGCGCTAGAGGGGTATAGCACCAAAGTATAAATATGGAGTTAGTTTTGCACCGAATTAGAGTTAAAAAAAAATGACACTAATTTGGTGCAAACAGAGTATAAATATGCCCCTAAGTGTCAAACTCATAAAGTGTACTGACAAAATTCTAAAGGGTATATTCACAAGCCCCTTGTGCCACCTTAGCCACCTTAGTGCATCTTTATTGTGATGCTAAGGCAGCACTAAGGTGGCTTTTCTGCTGTGCCAGATTTACAAAGTGGCGCAATACTTGCATTGTGCCACTTTGCAACCCCTTGCACCACATTATGCCTGCGCCAGGCATAATGTATGCAAGTGGGACGTTCCAGCGCTGGGAAGCTTGAAAACAATGATGCAGTAAAATGTGCAAGATTTCACTGCGCCATTTTTTCCGCCATTTTTAATGCTTACTCAGAGTAGGCATTAAAATGATGCACCCATTGTAGTCAATGGGCCTCCTTGCACTTTGCTGCACTAGCGTCAACATTTTTGCCGGTAGTGCAGCAAAGTGCCACAATAGCATAAAAAATGTTGATGCTATTGTGCAAATGACTGCCATAGTGCGCCGTATAATAAATACGCTGCAACCATGGTGTTGTTAGGTGCTGGTAGGAGGGCACAAGAAAAGTGGCACATCATCTGTGATGTGACACTTTCTTGTAAACATGGACCTAATTGAGGAAAATAATCTCAAAATCATCGGGTAGCGTTATGGGAAGAAAATTGTAAATTGCTTCTGATCCATCAAAACCAGGGTTTTATATACACAATTTATGCATATTAATGAATAAAACGGCAAACTCAACATGGTGCGATCATGGGAAGGTTGCACTAGCAACTTAAAAACAATTTTGTAAAACTGAAAGTATCTCAAAATTAATCCATATCCTATGGTAAGAGAAATATTAAACTTGCTTCCTCAGCAACTCTAGTCCGGTAATGTACAAAAGAATATGAAACATTTTCTTAAAAATAGTTCATAGAATTATGTTCTTGTGCATTCCTGCATCATAACTGGCAGCAGAAATCTTTCAAAATGATGCATTACGTACACAATGGAATTATCATTTATAATGCCATGCTTTCTCACACTACAATATGTCATAGCCCTCTGTATTTCATGGAAACTGTGGGAGGAGAAAACTTTCAACAGGTATCTGGGGTGGGGGATGAACATGAGCAAGATGAGCAGAAAACCAGAAACTGCCTCAATTTTAATGGTGTTTCGCAAGACAACGTGGCCGAACTAGGCTACATAATTAACCACACCTCTAAATTAATAATGATTTGTTTATGCGCCAAATCATTAGGTCATCAGTTAAGGTCATATGCATCATCAAAATGACTAATTCACACAAATAATTTGTCACTCAAAATGTAAAAGGCTGAAAAGGCTTTGACAACCTCCCCCTTTAATTATTTTTTAATACTCACTAAACCCCAATGATGAACTTTATTATTCAGCCATTAGTCTGTTGAAACATTCATCTTGATAGATAATAGTATATTCTCTTCCAATTTCATCAATTGTTGATACATTCAATCCTTATAGTTGTCCAATTTACATACATCAAACTTTTCCTCTTTAGTACAGCTTTAAGTTTTATTAATATATCTACTAAATATATGTTCTAAAAACTATAGAAAGAGCAATAGGGCAATTGCACAAATCATAACAAGTATTACAGGTGTTAAAAATGATTGAAGAGCATCACTAGCAGTATTACCTGACCATTCGTCTATTTTAGCAAAGCTACTTCCTAACTCTCTCATACAGGATTCTGCACTCTACCATAATCCTGGCTCTGTTAATGATCTAATCTCATGAGTCAAAATAGGTATGTGACTAATACAAGAATCACACCACTATGATCAGGAATGTAAGCACGACACCTCTTTAACTTATTTACTTTACAAACTCCACCCTCTTGTTCTGAAAGATTATCCAAGGCAAGACAGTTTTGTATGACATTTGTCCAATCATCTGTTTTTTACATCATTCATTGCTCCTCAAGTGCCTAAAACCACTTGTCAAAGTTCATGCCATGTTTTTCATCTAACTCATCTATGTGAAAAATTCTATGGAGAACTGAAGCCAAATAAAATGAACCTACTCAATATCTTGTCAGGTTACTATAAGCAGTCTTACCACAAACATAATAGATTTCTTTCATAATAGGTTCCCTTCCAGATAAAAGATCTCCCCTGGCCTCATACGTTTTGCCATAAATGGTTTCACCTACAAATGATTCTCTCTCCTTTTCCTTAGGATTATGTTTTACCATGCACATTTTGTCTGTTCTTTCTTGGTCCACTTTTAACCTAGGATGGGAATCTGAGACTCTGAATTTTTCCTCTTCTTCTAAAGCAGCGGTTCCCACCGGTCTTGGGACCCCCGGGGGTATGCAAAGCCTCTTCAGGGAGTCTGTAACTGCTTAGAAAATGAACTAATATTAACAGATTAATAAAGTGTCTACAAATAAAATGTTCTGTAAATAGGAAGGAATTTGAAATTGGAGGCTAAACATTAAATTAATATCCTCAGATTGATTTGTGGGAACAGTGCAGGTGCATGAAACAGAATATAGTATGGAATATGTGTGGCTCCAATTGAATTTAGAAAAGTGACAACCTTCCTACTAAGATTAGACTTTGTATTTTTTTTCTTTTATTTGTTTCCAGATTAAATAAAATGTGTTATAATTTGTATATGTGTTTGATGGAACGCTTGTTTCTGTATTTTCTGGGTATTGTTTTGCAGTTCAAATCATGAACAATGTTTAGGCCTGGGTCCCTGGCTTCCAGTAATGACTCAGTTGGGAATCCTCAGATTCCAATAACGATTTAGTGGCGGGTCCTGGGGTTCTAGTAAAATTGAAGGGCCACAGAGGTCAACAGGTTGGGAACCACTGTTCTAAAGCAATTTGCTGCTCCTCTAAATTTCTCACTACTTTCACTCCTCTCCTTATTATATTCTCTATTAAAATCATGCTCTTCACTACTCAACAAAGACAACTTACCTCTATTCAGGTTAGTATCATATCCGTTTTGTGCAATCCCCCTCAAATATTCACTATATATAAATTATTTTTCATTCTCATTAATGAACAAATTCCCTAAGGGCACAGGGAAATCAATTAGGTAAAACAAAATATATTTCTAATATCTCTAAATAAATGTACATATGGTGATCCTTCCCCTGTTTTTGGGGAAGATAAGCGCACACATAGCAATTTGTTAATCTTCATATTGTTCATGTATTCCCTAATCATTTTAGTATGCCCATTATCTATAAAATCTCTAGCTAAATGTTTTCCTGTATTGGTATCATTTGTTTATAATCTTCAAGATTAGTTTCAGCTACAACGTTATTATTATTATTCATATAATTTGGAACATTTCACACAGGAATCAGTAAACACACCAACAGGCCAACTAATAGTAATAACGCCATAATTAGCAACATTACTACTAAAATTTAACAGCATATGTTGTTTCTTATCTTCCCATTTGAGACCAGAAATCTGTTTGTGGCATAAAAAATCAAGTGTGAACCAAAAGTTTCTTTAAAACAATAATATTTACTTTTTTATTCTTAGTTCCATAAAACAATAATAAACAAGAAAAAGGAAAATAAATATTTATTCCACTTTATAGTCTGTGAAAAAGTTAGGCCCATATTTATACTTTTTGACGCTAAACTGCGCTAACGCAGTTTAGCGTCAAAAAATTTTGCGCCGTCTAACGCCATTCTGAAGCACCATGCGGGCGCCGTATTTATGGAATGGCGTTAGCCGGCGCTAGCAGACCGGCGCTGCCTGGTGTGCGTGGAAAAAAACCACGTAGACCAGGCAGCACCGGCGTAGGGGGAAAATGGCGTTAGGGCGTCTTAAAATGGGGCAAGTCAGGTTGAGGCAAAAAAATCGCCTCAACCCGATTTGCGCCATTATTTTCGACGCCCAGACGCCATTTAAATGACTCCTGTCTTAGTAAAGACAGGAGTCATGCCCCCTTGCCCAATGGCCATGCCCAGGGGACTTATGTCCCCTGGGCATGGTCATTGGGCATAGTGGCATGTAGGGGGGCACAAATAAGGCCCCCCTATGCCACCCAAAAAAAAAAAAAATATATAAAAACTTATACTTACCTGAACTTACCTGAATGTCCCTGGGGTGGGTTCCTCCATCCTTGGGTGTCCTCCTGGGGTGGGCAGGGGTGGCAGGGGGGGTCCCTGGGGGCAGGGGAGGGCACCTGTGGGCTCATTTTGAGCCCACAGGCCCCTTAACGCCTACCCTGACCCAGGCGTTAAATAGTGGCGCAAATGCAGGGTTTTTTGACCCACCACCTCCCGGGCGTGATTTTTGCCCGGGAGTATAAATACGACGCATTTGCGTCGCCGTCATTTTTTTAGACGGGAACGCCTTCCTTGCATCTCATTAACGCAAGGAAGGCGTTCACGCAAAAAAATGACGCTATTTGCCCATACTTTGGCGCTAGACGCGTCTAACGCCAAAGTATAAATATGGCGTTAGTTTTGCGCCGAATTTGCGTTGAAAAAAACAACGCTAATTCGGCGCAAACGGAGTATAAATACGGGCCTTAATGTCTCGTAAATTCAAAACAAATCTGTCAAAGTCTCTAAGTTTGATAGTCAAAAATTATTTGATTCTTTTATGCATCTTCTTCTTTAGTACTGGATAATTAAAGTCGCTATTTCTCCTTTTAAGGTGGTTCTTCTTCAGGTTATTTCTCAGTGCCTGAACCACTCTCAAAATGATATTGACTTTTACTCATTTGAAAATAATCCTCCTCAATTTTATCTGCTTCTTCTTTTTCTGATACTGCGGCTCAATACACCATCTCTGGTGAGGCATATTTTCAAAGTAAAACCCTTCTTCTACGTTATCTTTTAGCAAGTGGTGTCAATGATCTCTTAAAGTCTCCTAAGCTCACAATGCTTTCATTCACATGTTATCTTTCTTGGAATGTCTTTACCTCTCTCTTTTTGTACTATAGTTTTCAATGTCCATCTTCTTCTCGGCTTTGATTTGAACTCAAGCTTGCTCTTTGATAAATTTGTCTCTGTGTGTTTTTTCCACTGTGAAACCATTTCTTCCAAAATGAATACTTTTTATTTTTATTTTCAACTGCACCTTGTCACTGTTTTGATCAGAGACTATTTCATGCTGCCACTCAAGCTTTGCCCATTTTTGGGGCAGTAGCTCTTCATTCTGATCACTATGTAACTGGACTTCAGGAATTTCAGGTTCCTCACCTAAACCTTCACCTAACTGAAGTTTTAGCTCTTGCCTTTTCACTTTATCTTCATCAGTTCCACATAAAAATATTCATCTTCATCTGGATTGACACTGCAAAACCGGATTTGGCTTTGAGTTTGATGGCAGCACTGTGTACTATGTTCATTCACCTCATCCACTGAGTCAGGCACTCTTGCTCTTCATGTGAGCAGCGTGGATCCATTGAGGCATGCCTGCACACTTGAAACTGTTAATTGTTGTTGATATGATCTGGAAAGGGCCTTTCCACCTTTGATTGAGACAGCCCTTACAAACGTGCTTTCAGAAAACCGCAAATCACCTGCATTCATACCATGGAAGTGGGTATCCTTGTAGATTTCAGAGACAGATTTCACCATATCAGCTTGACTTTTGCAATAACCCAGGAACTCATGGGAAGTCAAGCCTGCCTTCCTGTCTGGAAAACAGGAGGATGAACATCAAGTAACGTCATTCCATTTGAGGCACAGACCTTTGCCAGATTATTCTTGAGTGTGCCATTGGTCCTTTCCACTAAACCTGAGGATTGTGCCTGATAATTACAATAAAATCTCTGCTTGATCTCAAAAGCTGTGCAGATTATTCCCAACACTTAATTCTTGAAATATGCGCCAAGATCGGTCTAAATAGAAGTTAGGAGCCTGAACCTGGGAATCAACTCCCTCAACAATTATTTGCTAACTGTAACTCTGTCTGCTCATCTTGTGTGAATGCTTCTTCCCATTTGGAAAACAGGCAGACTATTACCAAGATATACTTCAAACCATGATAGTGTGGCATCTCAATAAAGTTTGCCTGCAATCTCTTGTACCCAACAATTCCAAGGAACATCCGAACCTCTCTCTGGGTGGCTGGCGAGCTCAATTACAGAGTTGCAAAAGCATCTTTTTTAGAAACTATCCTCAAACCCTTTTCAATATGGTTTCTGAGATAAATTATATCCTTTTCACAAACTTGAGTTTTGGTCAGGGAGACTTTATACCAATTTTCAGGTAGGTGATTCAACAGGACACAGGTATCCAGTTTACAGTCCTCCTTTGACTTAGATGCTATTAGGAAGTGATCTATACAAAGAAATAGAACTGGTTACATGGCACTTTTAGACTCTATCAATCTTTCTTTAGTATTTGAAAGAACAATTTAAGGACTCTCAGTATACTCTCAGTATACCCTTCTTAGATTCTACACCATATGAGAAGCTGTAAATCCTCATGTAATAGGACTGATAAGAATGCTTGGCATAAGCCAATCAATGACTGTATACAATTCTGCTTCTGCTGTATTCAGTGCCACAAGACAACAAGGCACAACAATTGTATTTATTTTTCTGAAGTTTTGCACTATGTTCCATTTGTCACTAGGCTTTTTAATTCCCATCACAGGTAATTGCAATGACTACCAAGCACTTCTCAGAGAATTCCCTTGTCAACAAATTTTCGATTACTGATTTTATTCCTTCCTCAGCCTCTTTTGTAAGTCTGTACCATCTAGTTCAAGAATATATTGCATCTGGTTTAATCTTTTTTTTCACCAGGTCTTCTTTTCTAGTTGTCAAATTTATGGCCAGTGAAATACTATACCTCTTCCATAATTCAACTCTAAGAAAGATATTTCTTCTCATTACACCTCACCTGGGGAGGCGTAACAGTTTTGGTGCATTCCGAGGTCTACCACTTATGTTAAATCTAGGAATGCATCAAAATCCATGGGTGTTGTGTGGGAACATGGAGTAGCATAGTGATTTGCACTGCATTGCATTACTTTAGATTTATCAAGCCTCTCAGGGCTATGCAAGGTGACCTTGCATAGCTTGATAAAAGGCATTTTAAGGATTGCACCACTTTTGCCCCCATTTTGTGGTGAGAAAATGTGATGAAACCTTTTCACAAATATGCCCTATAGGTTTTTGACTTTCTCCTTTAGCAATGCTAATATGTGTGAGGCATATTGCCTGTTATTGTTTGGCTAAATTGATGTATCACTGAAGTAGATGGGACTGCCATTACTCGTTTCTTCCCTTCCACCTTTTCCACCCTCCTCATGCCGCATTCTCCTTTCTTATGTATTCCCCCTCTGCCCTCCTTCCCCATACCCTCTCTTCTTCTGATTAGATAATTGTTGCAAAACACATGATAATTTGAGCCGCAAAAATCTGCATCTGCAATAATATGCTAATAGAAAACACAATGGTTAATTTTAGGGCTGAGAGTTTGCAACATATAAGATATGAATGAGTGAGCATGTTGCTTCTTGAAAGATTTATTAACTAGTGCATATAATATCTGTTATAATTTTGAATGTATAATTTAACTGGGTATGGTGCTGTGTGAATTTTACTAGTAAGGTATCTCAGTAGATTAATGTATGAGATATGTGGGATCCTGAAGATCACAGGTTTGAATCCTTCTGGGTCCACTCAGCCTTTCAGTGTTCTGAGTTTCAGAGAATTATTACCATTGAATTGGACACCACTACCCATCATGTTATTTACCTATCTGCTAAAGCTTCATTGATGGAGTGTTTCATAGAAACTGAATGTTAAATCATTGATCATTTGAGATTATGGCTTTTAACTAGTTTTGTCTTGGACTATAAGCATTTTCATCGCATCATTACTCCTTTGTGAAGGTTCTTTGTCGACACATTGCCAAAAGAACATGTTGAAACTGATATTAGTGGTCATCATGAAGATCTTGCCATTAAGACAATTACACTTCCTTGGACCTCTTAATATAAGAAAGGTATCAAATTTATAATTGTGTATGTAAATTTGATGCACTTTCAAGATAGGAGTCATTACAAATCTTTTTTTGGGACATAACATTCATCTTCTCCTTTGCCTATAGTGTTCTGCAACTTGGCAGCGAAATTGGTACACTTACTTTTGTCCCCGGTGTCAGCTGCTGCCTTTTTACAGGTCAACATGGTAACAATTTGGGAAGCATGGCCAGGATAGCAGACATGGAGGATGCCTAGCTCTGGGGCTCTTGATCTGTCCTGCCAGTTTTGTTCCTCATCTCCTCCTTCGGGCAGTTGGCACCTAATCTCCTTGGAGGGGCAGCAGTGATGCTGAGAAGGCTGGCAATGGCCCCTCTCTGCTCCAGGATCAAGAGTCAGACCAACTGGCAGTGGGCTGCTGAGCTGCTGGGCCTTATGTGGTGTACCCTTCGACTGTGTTGTGGTGGCCCCCCAATAAGTCTAGCACTGTGGCTCTTATCAAGCCTAAATTGTTAGACCTGGCATCCTTGGCGTAGTCTCTCCTGTCTTTTTGCCTCTGCTTTTTATGTTGTGATTGTGTCCTGGACTTTGTTTTTTTCTGGTTTTTGATACGCTGGGCACTTTACCACTGCTGACCAGTGCTAAAGTGCAAGTGCTCTCTGTGTAAACTGAATGTGTAACTGGCTTTTCCATGATTGTCATATTTGAGTTATTAGTAAGACCCTAGTAAAGTGCACTAGAGGTGCTCAGGGCCTGTAAATCAAATGCTACTAGTGGGCCTACAGCACTGATTGTACCACCCACAGAAGTAGCCCTGTAAACATGGCTCAGACCTGCCACTGCATGTCTGTGTGTGCAGTTTTAAACTGTAAATTCAACCTGGCAAGTGTACCCACTTGCCAGGCCCAAACCGTCCCTTTTTGTACATGTAAGGCACGCTTAAGGTAGATGCTAGGTAGCCCCATGGGTGGGGTGCAGTGTATGTTAAAGGTAGGACAGGTACTGATGTGTTTTACATATACTGACAATGAAATACTGCCAGTTTCGTTTTTCACTGTTGCAAGGCCTATCTATCTCATAGTTTTACATGGGGACTGCCTATCAATATCTTTTAAGAGCAGATAGAGATATGGAGTTTAGGTCTCTGAGCTTACAATTTAAAAATACATCTTTTGGTAAAGTTAGTTTTTAGATTGTCAGTTTGAAAATGCCACTTTTAGAAAGTGGACATTTTCTTGCTTAATCATTCTGGGCCTCTGCCTGCCTGTGTATTCCACAACTGGGTCAGACTGACAGTTGGGCTGTTGTGAATTTCCTCTAGACAGTGACACAAAGAGAACTGGGGTGTAGTCTGCATATCCTGAACATTCTCGTGCTCTAGAGTGGGGAGAGAGGAGCTGACACTTACACCTGAAAGGGCTGTGTCTGTCCTCACACAATGCAGTCTCCAACTCCCTAGTGTGTGTCTGGTGCCAGACCTGAGCAAGGCATGATCTTGTGAAAACAGGGACTTTCCTTTGATGTTTGCCTATTTCAAAGCCAGGAATGGGTATATGTAGTTGACCCAAAACCCCAGACTTTTAGATTACTTCTGGAATCAAGAGGAACCTCTGCCAAGGAGAAGAGGTGAAGAGCTGGAGGAGGATTACTGCCCCTTTGCCTGGGACAGTGCTTTGCTGGGTTGGCCTGCAGATGCTCCTTTTGCCTTTGAAAGGACTGGGCTTTGCTGTGTTTTCCTGCATGTGAAGTGTCTCCAAGGGCTTGGACTGAGCTTGCCCCCTGTTCTGAAGTCTTAGGGCCATCAAAGAGTTCCTCTGCCGGCACCTGGACTCTCATGCTGAACCTCCTACCCTGCCAAGTGGTACCTACTCCAGTCCCTGGGCCCTTTAGAGCAGAAGCTGGTGGAACCAAGACTGAAATTTATACACAGGAACCGGGTGGGAGAAAAATCATCGCAGCACCTGCTTCGCGGCTGTAAAATCAACGCAGCACCTGCATCACAGCTGGGAAATTGATGCAACACCTGTGTGCAGCTGCCAAAATCAACACATCACCCACACAGAGTGGCTCTTCACCACCGTGCACTGGAATTTCACACGCACAGTCACTGGGCACAAAATCATCATGCACTTGAGCGGAGCCCAGGTTGCCAGTCCAGAAATCAATGCATCGCTCTTCTGCAGGAGAGAAAAATGATGCATCGCCTACCCAACTGGAGAAAAAATAATGCATGGCCTCACTTGCGAGTAAGGAATCGATGCATCACTGACTTTTCTGATGCACGCTCACCCGTGCAGCTTTATTTTTGACGCAAACCAGGTACTTTGTGTAAAAGCAACGCACCCATTGTTTTCTGTGGATTAAGACTCTTTGTAATTTAAAAATTCATAACTTTGCTTGTGTATGTTGTATTTTTGTTGTTTTGGTTTTGTTTGATTTAGATAAATATCTGCTATTTTTCGAAAAAAGTGTTGTGTCCCTTTTGTTGTGTTTTCACCGTATTACTGTGTGTGTTGGTACAAATACTTTACAAATTGCCTCTGAGATAAGCAAGCTGACTGCTTGTGCCAAGCTACCTAGAGGGTGAGCAGGGGTTATCCAAGGTGTGTATCTTCCTTACTGTGACTACAGTGAGGGTATCTGCTTGAACAGAGTACATACTGACTGCCAACCAGAGACCCCATTTCTACCATATATCATTTACTTCTGCAACAGCTGGAGAGGTGAGGAGGCTAGTGACAGTGGTGAAGGGCTTTCCCGCTCTGCTCAGGTGATCAGCACTGAACTCTCCTGAGGTCAGCTGCTGCGCCTTGTGGGAAGGTGCACACCTACTGTGTGATGTCTCCTGTACTGTTGCTGTTGTGGCTGGACGGGGTATTGGAATATTTGCTCCTTGATCTGGTCTTTGCCCCTTCCTCTGCTACCACATTCCAGATAGGGGTGTACCTCTAATTACAACCTGATGCTCCTCTTGGCACCCCAGTCATTCCTGAGGTGGGCTTCATGCAAATAGACCAGGACTGGCCTCCTTCACTGTAGCTGCAAGAGAAGCGATGCAGCCTCGTGTACTTGGAGTGCAGTCTGACAAACTAGATTACATTGAATTATCGTATAACCTATGAGTTGGTGCTTTACGTATCTGTAAGAAATTGGTTAGTTGGTTGAGAGGAGTGTTAGCTCTTCTCAAGCAGCAGCCACAATCCTTGTCAGAGTTAACAACAAACATCACTAAATTACCCTGTGCTTAACTCTCTGTTAGCCTGGCGAAAAATCAGTCAGGCTTATCTTAGAGGCAATATGTAAAGTATTGATGCAATGCTCAAATAGCAACAAAGTGAATATACAACACTAGACAAATCCCACACCAAATTAGAAAAGTAGAGTATATTGTAATAAATGATGTGGCACCACAATTACAAACATCCAGTCAGTAGAACTGGAGGTATTTTTTTTTAAACATTTAAGGTAAGCATAGTGCCTAGAGGCACAAAGTGCCACTTTTAGTTATCTGGTTGTGCGAGACCAGTGAAAGTCGCATGGTCAGTCTGACCATGAGGGGCTGTGGACTGGATGAGGGTAGGCTAGTCCAGCAGAAAACGTTCTAAAGTCTAGCAGAGGAGGAGGCTTTGAGGAACTGGAAGAGTGTCTGTTGTGGTTGTCATTGTGGCACGAAGAGCAGGCTGAGCTTCAAAGACAGACATTGTTGTAACTCAAAGATCCTGCTGGGTTTTGTGGACGGTCATTGCTGGAGACTCTAGTTGTTTGTCACCGCGGGCTGTCAATGCTTTAGCACATGGTTCACATCGGACGCCGCTGGTAGTCGCTTTAGCACAAAGATTTGGGTTCACCGGGTTCGCATTGGTGGTCTTGCAGGTGGCAAGAACTTCGTGCAAATGTACCCATTCATGGTTGTGAAGAGCCCAAAAATTCAGGATTTCTTTTTTTTTAGTCAGAGGAGTGCAATCTCACATGCCAGCCAAGTGTCCAGGAGCTGGAGATGCACCACCTAGAGATCAGGGACTGACTCTTGCATAGTGCAGCAGGGCTCAGACAGTTCCAGTTGCAGGTCTAATTGCAGGTCCAGAGAGCAAGTCAGGTAGGCAGAAGCAGGGAGGCCTCTGGAGCTTGTTATGTCCCTGAAGGTCAGAACAAGAGGTCTGTCAGCTGACCTTGGAATCACTAGGGTGGGATGAAGACAGCAGCTCAGTCTTCTTTCTCAGAAAGCAGGACAGGCCTCAAACAGCAGGACAGGAGGGTGCCCTTCTTCTGTAGTACCACAGGCCCAGGTGTGTACTGAAGACTAAGCCTGAAGGTTCCATTTTTACACCAGGTGCCCCCTTTGAAGTGGGAGAAGCTTCTGTAGCTTTCCACCTACAGAGGTGTCTGGAATTTCCTGGCTGTCTGCCTGCCTGCCCTGGTCCCTGTCTGTCTAAATGCAAAATAGGCTAGTGTGAAGTCCTTTGTGAGTGAGCTGGACCAGTGCAAATGTGGTAAGTGACAGCTCTGCCCCTCTCCTGTCAAGCCAGGGTGGCTCATCCTGCCAACATTCACACCCTCTAATGTGAGACTCTCTGAGAGGAATACCCAAAAATCAACTGCAACTATTCCAAGTCATGTGACCATGGATACAGGCTGCAGCACCAAATGGTTAGGACAAGAAAATGCTAACTTTGTAAAAGAAGCATTTTCAGAATTATGCCTTAAAATCCGACTTTACTATAAAATAGAGCTTCCATTATAATTCCTCAGACACCAAACATGACTTTCCCTATGTTTCCCAATGAAAAGTTATCACTTATTAATTGTAATAAGGTAAACCTATCTTATCCTATGGGAGAGGTAGGCCTTGCAATAGTGAAAAACAAATTTGAGAATTTTCACTAGCAGGACATAAAAAGCTTAAAAATCCAACTTTTTAAATACATTGCATCCTGTTCTGTTGCTGTTTATGACAAATGTATTAAAAAGGAAGGTTTAAGCCTGGCAAAAGAGTTATTTTCCACGCCGAACCACCAGTTTAAAACTCAAATGGTAGGCCTGAGACATGTTTTTAACGGGCTACTTAAGTAGGTGTCACAATGAGTGCTGCAGGCCCACTAGTAGCATTTAATTTACAGGACCGTGGTACATGTAGTGCCAGTAGTACCACTTGACTAGGAACTTACAAGTAAATTATATGTGCCATTTGGGTGTAAGTTAATTTTATGAGGGTTAAAAGAGAAAGTACAAGCACTTTCACACTGGTTAGCAGTAGTAAAGTGCACAGAGTCCTACAAGCCAACCAAACATGAGTTCAGCAAGTAGGGGGGTTAAGCACTGTCTTGCACTTGAACCAGAGACTCTGTTGACTGAACAGCTTCCTCCCTCTGTAGGAGCATTCTTCTTTTGTTTGGGAGTTATACTAAACTTGGAGCCTGATATAGATATTGACGGATGAGTTACTCCTTCACAATGGTGATGGGTTTACCGTCCACCGAAATCTGAATCCCATGGGATATACTGGGATTTAGATTGCGTGGACGGGATATCCGTCACAGTTGTGAAGGAGTAAGTCGTCCGTCAATATCTAAATCAGGCCCTTGGTGTGAGACTTTCACTATGACTTGGACATGCACTCTACTTATATGTAATCATTGCAATTGTTTCTTCGTACTTAACTATGTGCCGTTTTTCTAAAATGCTAATTAAAAAAGGTTTTCAAAGAAAATCTTGGTAACAATTTCTGTAATGCTCATGGAGGCAATGTTGGTAATGGTACACACGTGAAAAGTACATTTGTCTGGTAAAGAAGTAGGGAAATTATCTTTCAATGAGGATGTGTTGCGCAGAAAAGATGCACACACAGACGCATGCCTGCACACACAACAGCAAGTATGCACTCACATATGCATCTCTGCATGCGCACACACATACATTTAATTCATTTGTAATACCTGGCTACCGGGTAATTAATTGTAATTGATATGACCGTCATGTTTTGTTTAAAGGGTCAAAAGACTGGTAATTGATGATTAATTGCTTGTAATAGATAATACAGGAACATTCTTAATATTCTGGAAAAAATGGAGTACTGTACATAGCCAGCATGACCCACGATGATACTTTTCGATTGGAGATGAATGGAATGATTATGCTGAATAGAGCGTGGGCAGACAGATATATTAATGCATATTCCAACCCGTATGCATTAGCCCCATCACGGGTTGGAGGGAGACTTGAGTATCTCTTTATCTTCTATTGTAATAATGACAGATCTTCTACTGAGGAAACAATGATTAAACTGTGTGAGCATGCCGATTAGTCATTCGGAATGTGGCATTTACAAATCGCATGAAAGCGTGCACTTTCCACCTTTTTCAGCTTTTTGTCCGCTATGATTTACAATAAAAATGTCAAAAGAGCTGGGTTAATGAATGAATATAAATCTTAAAAACAAGGTTTAGGCTTTTATGAAAGCTGGTTTTGAAGGGGATCTTAAATACAATTATGGTTCCGGGTGAACATATTTCAATCATATATCATGATTTGCTTTATTAGAATATTTTCAAGATCCAAATGAAATATCACAATTGCAGGGTTCGAAAACTGAAAAACGAATATAAAAATGCATAAATCGATTGGTTTCAGAAGTGAATGAAGAAATAGAGGTAGTGTCCACAAAATTCATGCAGGATCATAAAAAAGTACACACAATTTTCGCTTATTCTATTCTAGCTTTGATTTAAAGCTCTGGTGTCACCACTGTTAGTGTTCATGGTATAAAATTAATTAGCAAGCTCTGCTTTCCACACGACACAGCATAGCATAGCATAGGATGACATGATGAAACACCTACAGTGAGGAACATGATGTACGCCACTTTTTTCTCTTAGTAAGCTTAAGTTGACACATTAGGAGCAAATACCATAGAACTTAGGCTCTGATTTAAGCCAAAGTGGCGCAGCTCGGGGCTGAGCTAAAAATAGCAGCGCCACGCTGCACCACTTTTAAAACGCAGGTAGGGATGCGCCACATATAGAGGAATATGGCGTGGCACTGCATTTCTCCCTGCGCACACACTAAATTAAGATGCCTGTGCCAACGCAGGCATCCTTGCACCAAAGTGGCATTTCGGAGTGATTGTTTATATACAGGAAGGTACACCTTCCTGCACATAAACAATCATCCGCAGAATTTTGCTTCTTCTATGTGTTCTGCAGAACGCAGCACTCATAGAAAAAGCAAAAAATGAGGAGGAATAAAAGCATTCCTCTTCGTTTTGCCATGCTAACGCCATCCCTGGGATGGCATTAGTTGTTGGTGGTTCCAAAGGTTTATAACAACACGCAGATCTGAGGCAGCGTTAAAAGCAATGGGTGTTTTGGTGGAACGACCACAGCAACACCCATTGCAAGCCCCTCTGATGCAGAAAACTGTGTCAGATAGGCCCATATTTACAAGGAGGCGTAACGCCACAAAAAGGTGGTGTCCCACCTCCTTATAAATATGGAGCAGTTGACTTTTCTTTCCTCCTAAAGTGTGCTCCAAAGGCTTGGATTGAGCTTGGCTCCTGTTTCTGAAGTCTCAGAGCCAACAAAGACTTGACCCCTTCAGGAAATCCTTGAGCATTGGAAAATCGCCACAAGGCCTGCAGAAATCAACACAAAGCCTGCTTTGCGGCTGGAAAATCGCCGCACCACTGATTGGTATGACGCAGCACCGGACCCACAACCGGAAATCAACGCAGCGCCCGCCTCCTGGCAGAAATTTTGCCGCAATGCCTACCGGATCCTTCTACCAGCGCGCTAAGAATTTTCAACACATCGTCCCTGGGCATCAAAATATCACCTCATGGCAGTGAGGAACCAAGGCTCCTGAAATCTAATGCAACACCCCATTTTTCCACACATCTCCTGCTCTGCGGCTCCCATGCATCGTTATTTTTGATGCACCCTAGGTACTGTGTGGTACAAAGATACAAACTTTGATTCCTAAGGATTGAGCATCTTTTAAACCTTTTAAAAGTGACATTTCAACTTGTGCTTATTGGATTTTTGTTGTTTTGACCTTACTCTATTCAGATAAATATTATCTATTTTTCTAAACCTGTGTGAGGTATTTTTGGGGTGTTTTCATTGTGTTACTGTATGAGTTATTGCACAAATACTTTACACAATCCCTTCTAGGATAAGCCTGACTGCTCAGTGCCAAGGCGCCAAAAGGGGGGGTATAGGATAATTTGGATTGTGTTGTGACTTGCCCTGACTTGCCCTGACAAGGATTCTGGTCCCTACATGTACAAGGATGTGTATCTCTGCCAACTATACATTTTATAAAAGATTTCATAAAAGTTTGCATGCATATTGTTTTTGACAAAAAGCTTTTACATTTTTCCAACGTATATTGTACTTTTTCAACTTTTATTATTATATATATTGAAAAAAACTGTGAGGAAAAATATTTTCTTTTCTAGCAGTTTTTACATGTTATGCCTTTTTGAAATACTTTGTACATTAATTATAATAGAAATACAATAGTTGTATTTCTACTGCATTGGTTTGTACAGGGAGTGCAGAATTATTAGGCAAGTTGTATTTTTGAGGAATAATTTTATTATTGAACAACAACCATGTTCTCAATGAACCCAAAAAACTCATTAATATCAAAGCTGAATATTTTTGGAAGTAGTTTTTAGTTTGTTTTTAGTTTTAGCTATGTTAGGGGGATATCTGTGTGTGCAGGTGACTATTACTGTGCATAATTATTAGGCAACTTAACAAAAAAAAATATATACCCATTTCAATTATTTATTATTACCAGTGAAACCAATATAACATCTCAACATTCACAAATATACATTTCTGACATTCAAAAACAAAACAAAAACAAATCAGTGACCAATATAGCCACCTTTCTTTGCAAGGACACTCAAAAGCCTGCCATCCATGGATTCTGTCAGTGTTTTGATCTGTTCACCATCAACATTGCGTGCAGCAGCAACCACAGCCTACCAGACACTGTTCAGAGAGGTGTACTGTTTTCCCTCCTTGTAAATATCACATTTGATGATGGACCACAGGTTCTCAATGGGGTTCAGATCAGGTGAACAAGGAGGCCATGTCATTCGATTTCCTTCTTTTGTACCCTTTCTTGCCAGCCACGCTGTGGAGTACTTGGACGCGTGTGATGGAGCATTGTCCTGCATGAAAATCATGTTTTTCTTGAAGGATGCAGACTTCTTCCTGTACCACTGCTTGAAGAAGGTATCTTCCAGGAACTGGCAGTAGGACTGGGAGTTGAGCTTGACTCCATCCTCAACCCGAAAAGGCCCCACAAGCTCATCTTTGATGATACCAGCCCAAACCAGTACTCCACCTCCACCTTGCTGGCGTCTGAGTCGGACTGGAGCTCTCTGCCCTTTACCAATCCAGCCACGGGCCCATCCATCTGGCCCATCAAGACTCACTCTCATTTCATCAGTCCATAAAACCTTAGAAAAATCAGTCTTGAGATATTTCTTGGCCCAGTCTTGACGTTTCAGCTTGTGTGTCTTGTTCAGTGGTGGTCGTCTTTCAGCCTTTCTTACCTTGGCCATGTCTCTGAGTATTGCACACCTTGTGCTTTTGGGCACTCCAGTGATGTTGCAGCTCTGAAATATGGCCAAACTGGTGGCAAGTGGCATCGTGGCAGCTGCACGCTTGACTTTTCTCAGTTCATGGGCAGTTATTTTGCGCCTTGGTTTTTCCACACGCTTCTTGCAACCCTGTTGACTATTTTGAATGAAACGCTTGATTGTTCGATGATCACGCTTCAGAAGCTTTGCAATTTTAAGAGTGCTGCATCCCTCTGCATGATATCTCACTATTTTTGACTTTTCTGAGCCTGTCAAGTCCTTCTTTTGACCCATTTTGCCAAAGGAAAGGAAGTTGCCTAATAATTATGCACACCTGATATAGGGTGTTGATGTCATTAGACCACACCCCTTCTCATTACAGAGATGCACATCACCTAATATGCTTAATTGGTAGTAGGCTTTCGAGCCTATACAGCTTGGAGTAAGACAACATGCATAAAGAGGATGATGTGGTCAAAATACTCATTTGCCTAATAATTCTGCACTCCCTGTATAGTAAGAAAGTATTTTTTTATTTCTATTATTTCAACATTTTTGCAGTGCTTGCTTCAGTTTGTAGTCTGTTTTCATCATTTGTGAACACCAGTTTTTTCATTCTGACATTCTGATTCTTTTCTATACTTTTATTCAGATTGCAACTTATTAAAAATAATTCAGTAAAACTGAGCAGCCTCCCCTCCCCCCATGTTGATTGCAGAAGCTTCTGCTCAGTAGAGAAGCTGTTGGTTCGGTTTCTGGAGCCTGAAGTTAGCATTTGTGTCAGTCCCCTCCCTCATAATGCCATGCTCGTCGCCGCCCACACGTCACATGCTGCACGCTTCCGGCAACACAAGAAGAGAGGGAGGCTGTGAGCTGTAAGGCAGCTGATGAGCTGACCAGCTCTGTGGATATAATTTTCACTCATTTCAGAAACACCTTTCAGATCACATTTTGAACTATATTTGAAAGATATCAGAGGACTCTTCAGAAGATTTCAGAAGTCGTTGCAGCATCTCGCTGCTTTCTTAGGGCATCTACAGCCCCAGACTTGGAGCAAGGTTGTTTTTTCCTGCCATGACTGCCTTCAACATTGCTGTAGTACTGCTGTTGCCCCCAACCATTACCACAAGTGGTGACGGGCTGATACAGGTGTACCGCAGGGCAGTCTGGGCAGTGGCTGTAGGTGCTGCCGTTGCAGTTGGTTGTGGTTTAGTAGAGTTTAAAGCTGATGGAGTCTACATGGCAGTGTCCACAGCTGTGGCAGTGGCGTTTGTGACATTTTTCCCAGCTGAAGAGGAAGGTCTTCACAGTCTAATAGTGGTATTGGCTGGCAACAGAGCTGGAAATTGAGCTGATAATTGAGCTCTGGGTGGATAACCGTACACCCAGGTGTCCCAGCCTAGCAAACTTCAACAGGCAAGTGGGTCAAAATGGATTGTCAGCATTGTGGCCTGCTATTTCTACCACCTTTACTTTTTCTTGCCTTTTCCTGCAATCCTCATTGGCCTTGGTTTGTGTGAGTGGAGGTGGTGGCTATAGCAAGGCAAAGGGGAGAAGGTAAGTGGACAGTTGCAGTTGCAGTGATGCTGGCTTTCCCTGCCAGCTTTATCACTGGTTGCTGGTTCTGCTGTATCTCACCTTGTTTGACCTGTTGGGCTTGCTGCTAATGATATGATCTGACACTCTCATCTGACATTCTTACCTGGAGACCTTGAGACAAGATCCTTCATGCTGCTCTGAATCAGTTGGCTCTAGTTGGCGCATCCTCCCATTATCTGCTTGCTTGTGACATGAGATGCTGTGGTGGGGGATAATCATTATAGCAGAGACTACAAGCCCTTGATCCTTGGACCTCTTTGACCTCTTGGAACCTTTGTCCCTACTTTTCTTTGATCATGGGCAAGCGTGAACTGGCTCCAGCATGGACAGCATCAGGAGCAGCACTCCAGCTCGTACAACTTTAGACTCCTTTCTGGCACAGGCAGTTAGTGTAGTCAAGAAGGCATTTGAGCTGGCATGAGAGGCGTGTATCACTTGATATGAAAGAAAGGTAGAGTTTTGTTTTCCACTGTATGGAGCAACCACCATCCACTAACTATCTTTTATCAAATGATGACCTTGCTGCTGCTACTACAAGCCATACAAATAGTGTCATTCCTGTAGAGGATTTAGGCTATGCTTAGCCAATGATTCTGGGAAAAGTGTCACTTTCGTGTGCTTTTGAATTGCCTATTCCTACCAGTCCTTATGAACATTCCAAAAAGAAGGGGAGGAAAATCAAAGCAGGAGTCACTACCCGAAATTCTAAAAAGCTGGACCTTTTACTCATCTCTCCACCAGTGCCCAGAAACCTGCAGACGTGTGCCCTTCCAATGTAGAGTTGGACTGACCAAAGATTCGGAAGCAAGGTGGGGCTCAAGGTTAACATGGGAACAAATCAAATCTTTAGTAACCACTGCAATCTCCCTCCCTGCAGATAATATATGCTCATTGGAAGGGGCCATTTGGGATTTCTCCCACAAGTAGAACTATCCTTTGATACTAGCAGCCCCTTCCCACCCATCTACTCAGACTTCCATCTGTGATGTTCCAAGTTCCAACTATGATAAATGTCCACATGCTCTTTCCCTCACCTTCTGCAGTGCTATCAGCTCCTTTGATCCGCACCATCTGCATCAACAGGGCCAGGGGCTGCTCCTCCACCTAGATAAGCAACAGCTGTAACTCAGGACAAGGGGCTTGCTGAGGCCTCTGCAATTACCAGATCTCCATCTATGCCAAGCTTGTTCATATCCATCAGTCCCTGGACTTGCCACATCAATGCTGTCCCTCTGTTGCGATTCTGCTAGGAGTGCCATCTCTATCAGCTGAGATAGAGGAATCATATTTAAAACTAAAGAACAAAGTTTGCCAGTGGCTCTCTCAGAACACTGCATTTGCCATTCCTGAGTACAAAGACATACTACTAGTGAAGAGAATTAGGTGGATTGGCCATTCACCTAAATCATCAGAGGGGAACTGTGTAGTGATCAATTGTAGGAATCCTGAAGTGTTAAATTGTTTCATTGTTGTAAGATCCAGGCTAAGGGCCTGGTATGCCTGTGTGAAATCATCCATCAGTATGTGAAAGTGAATCTTTTCTTACTTCACCCAGGTACGCTTACAACAAGGAAGACCAGCAGTCGGAGGTAACTGAAATATAAAAAGATTTATTGCGCTCAAGCGGGTACACCACCTCACAGCTCTATGTGGCTATGAGAGAAGTGGACAACTTACACAGTCACAGGTGGCCTTATATATGGTTGTGCTGGAACAAGATTGGGTGGGAGTAGGTATGAAGGATTAGCAACTGCCAAAGATGATTAATGATCTCAGGTCAGTATCATGAACTGGTCAGGACCAGTTCCTCTGCGGATGTGTATACGTGGCATACAGAGCACAAATATAAGATTACTCACTAATTTCCATCAATCATCAGTATTTCTGTAGAGAACAAATATAAAGCAGAACTGAGTATAACTAGTGACAAATTATAAACATAGATATGCCTGTGGTTACAGAGTCAGGCGCTCACATCATTAATCATCTGGATATGGAACAAAAGGTCACATTTCTTGTGTCAACAATAATCTGTTACCATTAGCAGTCTTTTGTTAGCTGTATTACATGTGATAGGAAAGTTAAACAAATGAGTCATTGACCTTGTGTCAACGTGCCCTGCTCTATTTGTACGCCATCAAGAAAAGAACAAACATATGCTCTGGGGTCATTTAATATATCAGCATTTCTTTGTGCGGATGGAGCAGATTTATATGTGCTGAGGTGGCAAACTAGAAAAGGGCTAACACAAACTGGCGACTGGGAAACACAAAATGGAAGAGCTTTCGTCCATTCGTAAACCGTATTTCCACAATCGACCCATTGGACGCAAGGTCCAACATTTTGGTGCAGCTTCTAGTGCACATGCTCATAAATAGGCCGGCTGTTACTATAGTGGGCATCATTGCGCTCATTCACATAATCAACCGTATTCACGCTTGATGGGGCGTTATCCGAAATGTCGATATCCATCAATTGCTGTGTTACAACATCCCTCATGATAAGGGCATTAGTTAGGGTCACTGGGGGCATCGGGGTGGTTTCAACAGACGCCCCAAACACTGACAACACATGGGTAGGCAATTAATGAGAATACAGCACCCAACCACGATAAGGAAGATAGTCACAAGGAACATCCCTATTTTCCAGCCCCATGCAGATAATGTATCCCAAAAGGAACCCGCAGGGTCCCATGAGCCAACATCACTATGGGCCTGTGTTCCTATATCATACAGTCTTTTGACAGCTTCCCTAACTGACGTGGAGGAGTAAGGTATATACGTGCAGCAGGAAGCCCCGATCACCCTACAGACTCCACCCCGTTCTGCTAACATCATGTCTAGAACCATCCGGTTTTGAAGGGAAACTAATCTGACGGCCTTGAGCTCGACTGTGATGTTCTCCATAATCCCCGCTGTCTCCTCTATAGTTGCATCCAAGAGACGGGATAATCTGCGAATATTCCTGGAATGTATGGCAGGGCCATAACATGGAACAAACGCCGTCAGCACATCACCAGCTATCTCAGACACCGTGTCTCCTTGGTCAACACTCCGCCTACCCCTTATAGTCTTAAACGCTCTATTTACTTCCGGTGTATTTTTGACAGACATAGCTGGTGTTATAAGTCCTAGATGACAACAGCCACCCCAATTCACTGGTAACCAAGTATAGGCTCTGGAACCACAGATGAAATAAACTGAGTCACCGACATAAAGTGGAACAGATATTTCCTGAGAAATCACCTCAAAAGTCATATTACAATTTGTACTATTCCCCATATTGGCAGTACCGTTGCTCCTAATACATATGCAAGCACCCCACATTGCCTTATTTTTAGAAAGGGTATTTTCATGGTGTCCCTATCAAGCGGAGGTGTACTGTCATTATTTACCAAAAACAGTGGGGTAAATATATTAAAAAAGGGGAACGTTGCATTAGGCAGGATAACTTCAGTGCAATTCCCTGACTCAAGGATGTCACTATGATAACGGTTGTACAGGGAGACTGTCGATGTCCTAGTGCTAGAGCGGGAGGTGACCAGTTTATTAAAGACCCCTATTAGCTCTATTTTCAGCACGACAATGTGTAATGCATAGCAAGATGCTTCAAAGGGCAGGGGTACTTGGAGAAGGGGTATTCCTTCGTCTACATAGGCTGGAAATTGCATGCATATCCAGCAATTATTTTTATCTATTACTTTATGGGTCTGATGAAGTAGGGTAAGAAAAGAGTTATGACGCATTTCCTCCCTGTGATCCATATCCTCGGGTGCTACCGTAACTGAGGGGATAATATCTGAGGGAAACTTAGAGGGAAGTGGGGCTTTATTTTTTATAGGGAGGTAGAGCTCTAGAAGATATAACAGTCCGATAACCAAAGACATTACACAGAATAGTAAACATAATATGCCTATTTTGGAGTACCAAGGCCCTTTCTTATTCAATTTTAGGGTAGAATATGTATCCTCCATGTCTATCAAAGGAATGTGGTTTGTCGTTCTTCCAAATAGTAATACCATTTGTGATATATATAATTTCACATATGCGGCAGTTCAACAGTGTTCGTTATAGGCCTCACTGTTACAGGCTCTACAATTGGTATTATTTGACAAAATTCAACCTCGAGCCCTCTCCTCCTATGGGTCTTTGGGCTTGGGAGGTATTTCCTTTATGCTCCTTTTATATCTTCACCGGCAGTGTCCTTATTTTACTAACCTCACTGCACAAGTTAGTCCTTTAGAGATGGCACTGTTCAGTGCGCGGCAGTTGGTGCTTGCTCCGTCCTAAGCACTCTTCAATTTACTTGGGCATAAATTGTATCTTGGTACTGTTCGTTTATTGTCAATCTTTGCAGGAGTGCAGTCACCAGTCCTTCGGTCAGAATGGTCCTCTTCCGGGGGCAACTCTGGCCAGAACGGTGGTGCTCTCTTCACATTTGACAAATGAATCCAATTTTTGTGTCCATCACATCGAACTGCTGTTTGTGTGACTAACAAAACTTGAGATGGCTTCTTCCATCTGGGCTGTAGGCTGTTCTTTCTCACAAAGTTTTTGGTCAGGAACCAGTCCCCAAGCATGATGTCATGTACGTCTCCTTCCAGAGGCGGGGACCAAGTGTCTCTGACCTGTTGGCGAATGGTAGACAAGGCAGAAGTTAGTTCTTTACAACAATCCAATAAAGCAGAATGCATCAATTCTTGCAACTTTGGTGGAGAAGCAAACCCATATACATTTGCTGGTTTCCCCATAACAAGCTCGTAGGGAGAGAGCCTGTTTTTGGAAGTAACAGTTGTTCTCATGGAGAACAAAGCTAAGGGTAAAGCATCTACCCAACTGAGAGTGCTTGATGCACATATTTTTTGCAGTTTATTTTTTAATGCAGTGTTGCAGCACTCTACAAGTCCTGCTGCTTTTGGGTGATAAACTGAATGGAATTTTTGTTTGAGGCCCAGTCTGTGGCATACTAGGTCCATTATTGTATTTGAAAAATGTACTCCGTTATCACTCCACAGACTTCTTGGCAAGCCGTCGCGGGGGAAGTACTCTTTTAACAACATCTTGGCTGTGCTTAATGCAGTGTTATCTTTCAAAGGGAATGCCTCCACCCAATTACTAAAACTACATATAATAACCAAAACATATCTTTTGCCATTGGAAGGGGGCATTTCTATGTAATCCATCTGAAGGCATTCAAAGGGGTATTCTGGTAATCTGAAATGGCCAGGTGGTACTTGTATCCCTTTCCCCACATTATGAAGAGCACAGGTCATACAATTCTTTGAAAGTTTTACAGCTGTCTTTCTTAGACTTTTGTTTTCCCATAACTTTTCAATTATATTTGTCATCCCATCAGCCCCCAGATGTGCAGGACTGTGAACCATCTGAAGCATGGGTAGGAGGAAACTATCGGGCAAGATCCACTTTGTCCCAAGTGTATTCATCCAAGCCCCAAGGTGTGTGTTAAAGTAATGTCCTTCTTTTACCCATTGCTTTTTTTCATTTTCACTTGCCAATCCCTGAATCTCCTTTATCTCTTTGTGGGGATCAATTTCATCTTTTTTGTCTTCATCTGCACTTGACACTACATAAGTTAAGGTGTACTCATTTAAAGCAGTTTGTCTTGCTGTTTCATCTGCAAAGGCATTACCCTGACCTACATCGTCTGTGATTTTCTTGTGTGCCCTACACTTCATAATAGCTAACTTGGTTGGCAATGCAATAGAATTTAATAGTCTTGTAATCAAGGTGCCATGCTGTATTTTGGCACCCCCAGATGTAATGAACCCTCTCTCGGCCCATAGTCTCCCGAAGTTGTGAGCCACCCCCCAGGCATACTGGCTGTCGGTGTAGATGTTTACTACTAATTTCTCTGAAAGCTCACATGCTCTAGTTAGAGCAATTAGCTCGGCTGCCTGTGCAGACATCTGTTGTATTTTACATGTCTCAACCACTGTTGTGTTGGTTGTGATTGCATAGGCTGCAGAGGTAGTTCCATCTGGTCTCTTTAGGCAAGAGCCATCCACAAATAGTGTACCATCAACTGTGGGCATAGGTTCATCTACCAAATCCACTCGACCTTTCGTTTCAGTTTCAGTAACAATCACGCAATCATGTTGTACTTCATCCTGCTCTGAAGGGAGAGGCATCAGAGTAGCTGGATTTAACGTATTACATCGTTGTAAGGTCACGTTAGTGGCCATTAGTATCAGCTCATAATGAGTCAACCTAGCATTAGTTAAATGCTGAGTTTTGTTTTTGTTTAATAGTATGTCCACTGAATGAGGTACGTGGACCATAACTGGATGTCCAAGGACAATAGAATCTGCCTGTTTTACTGCAGCAGCCGCAGCAGCAATATTTTTGAGGCAGTTTGGTAGGCCTCTTGCTACCGGATCCAATGTTGAGGAAAAATAGGCACATGGTCTATTCTTCTCTCCATTTTTCTGGGTTAGTACAGCCATTGCGCACCCTTCCCTTTCATACACGAACAATGCAAAGTCTTTAGTGTAGTCTGGTGTGCCCAAAGCAGGTGCATTGCATAAAGCAGGTTTTAAAGCCATAAAGCTATTGTGATGCTCTTTCTCCCAAGGGACGGGATCTTTCACATCTTTGTGAGTTAAGGACAGTAATGGTTTGGCCAGGTAAGAAAAATTTGGTACCCATTTCCTACAAAACGAGACCATTCCCAGAAATGCACGCACATCTCTTTGAGTTCTAGGTCTGGGAATGCTCTGCACTGCTTGTATTCTGTCAGATGATAATCTCCTCCCTCCTTTCGACAGGAGATGACCTAAATATGTCACCTCCTGTCGACAATTCTGCAGTTTAGCTGGCGAAACCTTATGTCCATGCAGAGCAAGAAATGTTAAAACAGCATGCGTAGCCTGTTTACAGATGTCCTCCGTTTCAGCTGTTATTAGCAAGTCGTCCACATATTGTAATAATACTGTACCAGGTGGCATTACACAATTATCTAGTTGTCTTTTTAATGCTTGGCTATAGATGCTCGGACTTTCTGTATAGCCCTGAGGAACTCTGCAAAATTGGTAAGATCTTCCTTGGAAACTGAAACTAAATAAGTATTGGCTATCTGGGTGTACTGGAATACTAAAGAAGGCGTTTTTGAGCTCGATTACAGTGAACCACTGGGCTGAAGGCGGTACAGACGAAAACATTGCAGTAATGTCGGGTACAACAGGGTATTGGGGTTCCACTATTTTATTAATGGCTCGTAAATCAACAACCATCCTATATTTGACTTGCCCTGTACCATCATCTCGTTTAACCACAGGTAGAATGGGGCTATTACATAGGCTACTTGTCACTTCCTTTATTATCTGTCGTTGCAGTAAGTCTGATATGACAATTTTTAGTCCCTCCTCACCTTCTTTTGAAATCTTGTATTGGGGAATACGAGGCAATCTAACGTTTTGTTTTACTTGAATATGTACTGGGTCAATATCCATTGTTCCTACATCATTTGGTCCATGTGCCCATAGTTTTGGATCTATGTCATGAAGTTCAGGTGGAATGTCATTTTTGTCTAAAACCATGTATTGTCTAGATAGGCATTTTTGCTTAGGTAGTGCCATTTTCTTACAAGTGAGGTAGACACCATCTGGCATACAGTATATAGTTGCATGCATCATTTTCAAAGCCTTCAGTCCTAGTAGATTAAGTGAACATTTTTCTGTTAATACAAATGGCATAGTCCCTGTTATGGGACCTATTGTGAAGTCCAATGGTCGTGAAATGGGGCTTGTGACAACGGCATTAGAAAATCCCACGGACTTATCTAACTTTCCCGAGAGAGGAGCATGGGGGAGCAAGCGGTGGGAAATGGATGTATTAGTGGCACCAGTATCTAGAAGAAATACCCTCTTTTCACCTTCAACTTCCATTTTTATATATGGCCCTGAAGAGTCCACTGGTATCTGCGCTCGCTCCCTGTCCTCTCCTGGGCATCGCTATTGTGGCCAATCTTGAAATTCATCATCCTGTGCGTAATCCTGTGTAAAATACGCATTATTTCTTTTATCAAAATAATTTGACTGTTCTGCGTAGTTATAATTTCTCTGTTGTCCCCTCCCTCTCCCTCTGTCTGCATGGCGTGTTGTATTCCCTCTGTAAGTATTTGTATTATTTCTCATAGTCTGACCCTGGCCCTGTAACAAAGGGCACTCGTTCTTCCAATGACCCCCCTGACAGCAATTGGCACATGTATTGTACCCTAACCCTGCTCTCTGCTGCGTCGGAGCCGAAGCAGCTCGACCAGCCCCTCTACTACGTCCACCTCCCCTCTGAAAATTTGTACGTTCTATTGACCTTCCTCTGTCAGGAAAAGCTTGCTGCATTAATGCTTTTGTTTTTAACTCCTTCATTTGCTTATCTTTCTTTCCTTTCTCTGCATTTCTCTTATTCTCATAATAGCAGGCCATTGTTAATAGTTCAGCTGGATCTTTAGCAGTCCATGTACTTTCGTATGTCTTTATACTGTCTGACAAATCAAGTAAGAGATTATGCACAAATTGATTTGCAAAAATGCGCTTTCCTTGTACAGTCTGTATATTTTGTCCACTATATCCTTTGAAAACCTCTTCCATTTTACTGAAAAAATCAGTCACTTCTTCTCCCTCCTTCCGTCGACATGCAGTCAATTTATCCCAATCCACCTTTTCTCTGGGCAATATTTCCTCCATTCGTGTTATAATAAGCCCTGGTAAATCTTTTAATACTTGAGGCACCTCCCCTCCCGGTTGTCTAGCAGTGTCATTATTTATTATGTTTTGCCAATTAATGGTTGGGCAATCGACGTCCCTTACTTGGCGCCATATATCTTGAGGTACGAAAAAATCAAACAAAAAATCAATGTCCTTTAATATCATAGGTGTTAAATTAATAGCGGATTCCAGTTGCTCGTAAAATATTCTTGGATTTTTTCGGGGATCCGGCACATCTTTTTTCATAGCCAGCAAATCAGCTCTAGTCCAAGGAGTATGAACATATTGGGCAATAGGTGGACGGTTTCCACCCCTAGGATCTGGAATTGGATGTATCCCTCTCATAGGGAAGGCTGAGGTGTTATGATTATCTTCCGGGCCATAATGCTGGTGGAGGTGTTTATCGGTGGCGCCACATGCAATATCATCTAGCTCCTTTTGATAGTGGTAACAATTTTCAAACGCAGTTTCACATTGTGTGAGCGTTAATGTGGACTGGTCGCTATCTTTCCATAATTTATTCAATCTGTCTGTCATATCGAAACTGATGTTACAGACCTCTGATAAAATATTACAGTGATCAAACAGTCGTTCCACCATAGTATTAATGACAACATTTTTAACTCTTAATTTTTGCATTCCTTCAAATGTTTCCTTGGCTTCTCTTTTAGTTATGTCTCCTAGGTCCATCCATTTTCTTGTCATTTTTTTTATGGTACCTTTTTCTAAGTGACCTAGTCGGGATTGTCTGACGTACTTATTTGGTGACGAACTATCCCTAGTTAGTGAGCAAGAGTAAGGGGAATCCATCCAGTGGTGTGTTCTTTGTGAATTTATTGCGGGGGAATTACATTGCGTGGTACATTGAGTCATTGTGCTTAAAGGTACTGGTGGAGGAGCGGAAGGTGTTGTCATGGTATAGCCTAGAGGTCCTAGAGTACCCTGTCTATTAGTGACCAGAGTGTTTATCTGTTGAGTTTGTGTACCAGGAGTGGTTACCTGTTGATTGTACAACGGGAGTGGCTAATTGGGGAACCGGTACAACAGGAGGGATCACCCGCTGAACTTGCTGAGCAATAACATTCGCTTGTTGACCCGCAGGCCCTGGGGGTGCAGGTATTTGGACAATATTATACGGAGGTGGTTTATCTAACAAATCCTCCAATACCTCATCGACTGGGGGGCACTTTCTTTTTTCTACTGCAACAAAACATTTTTCTGTTTTCATCCTAAATTCTCTGTCATGCTGTTCAATATTTTCATTTATCTGCATATTATTATATTCTGCTACCTTGGCCATAGGTGTTTTATTTTGTTCTCTTTCCCTATCTTTTTTCTGCTTCATATTCCGTGTTCTGGCGGATTTTTCCCATGTTTGAAATACCTCAAACATAGCAGGTCGAACCTTTTGTTCCATCATACATTGTTGTAGATACTGTATTTTAGCTAAATCAAAGGTACCATCAATAGGAAACTGTAATTCCTTATCCTTTTTTGTGTACTCATGCCATATTTTATTGTATAAGTTCACATTCACTCCTTTCTTTATCATTAATATCCAACCAGGACTATCTTCAACAGGAGTGGGGATACTTTCGTCCAACCTCTAACCTGAACGTATACAACAGAACGTTTTAGAAATGCATTTCTTCATTGTTCCTATTATTTCTAGTTATAACTATTCCTTTACCACAGTCTTTAACAGACTTAATTGACCAAAACCTGTAACAATAATATGCAACAGAACAATCTCACCAATCTGTGGTGTTCCTTGTGGTCCTTGGATCGTCCGACTGTTGGTCTTCGGACAACACGTCTGTTTCAGAAGGGATCAGCTCGTGGACCTCTGCCGGGGAATCCTGTGTCGAGAGGCCTGTCGGGACTTCAGATGGCAGCTGCTGCAGAGAAACGCTGTCTCCTTCGTGCAGGGGCCCCCACGATCATTCGGTCCTCGGTCGCACCTTTCCACCACGGACGTAACTAGCCGCTGGATGTCCCACGGAGAGGTCCCACCAAAGTCGCCAATTTGTGAAAGTGAATCTTTTCTTACTTCACCCAGGTACGCTTACAACAAGGAGGACCAGCAGTCGGAGGTAACTGAAATATAAAAAGATTTATTGCGCTCAAGCGGGTACACCACCTCACAGCTCTATGTGGCTATGAGAGAAGTGGACAACTTACACAGTCACAGGTGGCCTTATATATGGTTGTGCTGGAACAAGAGTGGGTGGGAGTAGGTATGAAGGATTAGCAACTGCCAAAGATGATTAATGATCTCAGGACAGTATCATGAACTGGTCAGGACCAGTTCCTCTGCGGATGTGTATATGTGGCATACAGAGCACAAATATAAGATTACTCACTAATTTCCATCAATCATCAGTATTTCTGTAGAGAACAAATATAAAGCAGAACTGAGTATAACTAGTGACAAATTATAAACATAGATATGCCTGTGGTTACAGAGTCAGGCGCTCACATCATTAATCATCTGGATATGGAACAAAAGGTCACATTTCTTGTGTCAACAATAATCTGTTACCATCAGCAGTCTTTTGTTAGCTGTATTACATGTGATAGGAAAGTTAAACAAATGAGTCATTGACCTTGTGTCAACGTGCCCTGCTCTATTTGTACGCCATCAAGAAAAGAACAAACATATGCTCTGGGGTCATTTAATATATCAGCATTTCTTTGTGCGGATGGAGCAGATTTATATGTGCTGAGGTGGAAAACTAGAAAAGGGCTAACACAAAATGGCGACTGGGAAACACAAAATGGAGGATCTTTCGTCCATTCGTAAACTGTATTTCCACAAGTATCTTTCCATTGGGTTACTTTTTTAAACCAAGTCTAACCAGTTCAGTTAGCTGTCTTGGTCGACCTACAAGGAGAGATGATAAAAATTGTCAACTGGAGCCTTTGGGCCCCCCTAGGTATCACTATCTCCAATAGATACCTGACACTTTCAGGTTTAAATGCTAATAATTGGCTTGCAACGCCCCAGGATCCACCATGCAAGTCTGGAACCCTGTCCACTAGAGAGGTTTGAGCTGATTCTATGACTTCCTTGTATCCCTCACTAGTGGAGCCTATTTGATCTGCATTGGAAGCCCCTAGCCATGATAACCTGTTGCAGCAGCATCTACCAAATTACCCTCAGCTCATTGCAACTGCTCCCCCCAGTGTTTGTATTGGCTGTTACTCTGCTGCCATGATGGCCCACCTCACTAAGCTTGTTTCATGAACCTTGCTGGCATCAAAAATAAATTGGTCTGCCTCGAGTGCGGTAGCTTCTTGGACCAATTTGATCTATGTATGTTCCAGGAAACATGGGCAGTTAGGCCACATTTTCAGCATGAGTTTGCCGGCTTCGATCAACCCGGTCATTTCTCAGGGAAAAGCAGGCAATCAGGGGGCCTTGCAATTTGGTTGAGAACCACTTTGGCCTGTTCTTATAAAGTTATTGACTTTGGGTCCTCTGATGTGGTATGTGTTTCTTTGCAATTTCCTGATGGGCATTCATTATGTTTATATAATGTTTACAGTAGGCACAAAGGTAATACAGCTGATTTAGCTGCTATTCTTGTAATCAATGTGCACCTTTCATCTCTTCCAGTTGATGTTTTCAGAATTGTGGCAGGGGATTTGAATTGTAATTTTGGACCCCTTGGTATTGCCAGTGATGCACTTAGTGAAGGAGAACATAAAGTATGCGCAATTCTGGAGCTCACACTCCAACCAATTAAAAAATAGTGTGCAGCAGTCCTGCAACTAAATACCTATACCCTCAAAAATGGCCTGTGGGCCTGTCATGGGAGCACTCCATCAGATAACGAGGGGAAGTATTCCTTCAAACGACAGGGTGGGGCCAGTTGCATAGATCACATCCTGATGGATGTGAAGCTGTGGTCACAAGTAATCGATGTGGAGGTGGTTTCAAGGCAGAGTAGCAAACACAATGCCTTAAATCTCTCCCTGAGCTTGCTAGGCTCCAGCATACCATCACATGATCTAGAACCCTTTGTTAGGAGACTTTTGACCACTAGCAATCAATGCAGGCCAACTATTTAGCCCCAGTTGTAGAAGGGTATTGTTACTGCCCTGGAAGCAGTTCTGCTCCAGGAGGAAGTTCACTTGTAGTATCCTCATGGGAGGACCTTAGGGACATCTACAATTCCTTGACCTCCTCCATAAAAGAGCTCTTTTTGGTAGAAGTCAAGACCCTCTCAAAACAGGCTTATGTGGCCAAATGGTTCACCAAGGCATGTCAGATAGCTAGGCAGGCCTTGATGGCTGTTATCAAGGGGGTTGCCAGAGTTGCAATTCAGGAAGCAAAAGCTTCCAATAAAACTATATTGGACAGGGCCAAACAAGATGGGAGACATTATTGGCTGCATGCAAGGGGAAAGGCCATCACTCCTTTTGCAAAAAGTGGCCAACAAGGATCTTGAATCTGCAACCACGCTGTGTAGTAATATGACAGCTGCTGATTGAGTCAAACATTTCTTAGGTCTGTATGCGCAAGATATGGGGACAAATGAGTCAGCCTTGTCACTAACCAATGGCTATATGTTGAGCCCAGCCAGCAGGGTGTGACTTTGGTCACACAAGCAGAATGCCTGGATACCCCAGGGGAGTGTAATAAGGAGTGCCAATTATCTAGTGTCTCGTCTGCAGGTGCCCTGTCTCGTCAGATTGATTGTCTTTCTAGCCCTATTACTACTAGTGCAAGTGCTGAGACAATTGACTGGCTCACACCAGAGAAAGTGCCCAGGCTTGATCAAGTGTCTGGGGATTTGTTTAAAGCCGAGAAGGAGATATGGTGCCCTTCTTTTGCCCTTTTTTCAATAACATCATGAATGGGCTTACCATGCTACAGACTTGGTCAGGGACTGAAATCATCCCAATCTTTACGAAAGGCCTTGGGTCTGTCCCGTGGAATTACCTCCCAATCAGTCTTTTTGACAGCTCACAGAAGCTTTTTTGTCACATTCTGTTAAACAGACTACAAGCATGGATTGAGGATGTAGAAGTGGTGACTCCCCTCCATGCAGGATTTACGGCTGGGACTAACACTATTGAGCAAGTGCTCCAAGTACAATTTATCTATTGAGAGCATATCACACTGGGGTGTGGGTGCTGCTGTGTCATTTTTGTCAACCTTTGGTCAGCTTTTGATTTAGTCCCCAGGGAGGACCTGTGGGCAGCCCGAACAAACAAGGGCATTCCGAAATATCTGACTGATGTGTTTAGGAGGGTGCACTTAAACGACTATGTACAGATCAGGAATGACACTACTTGGAAGTTTACAATCCCCATTCCAGTATCCCGGTAGTGTGACAGTGGTTTGTATTAGCTCCCACATTGCTCTTGTCATACATTAATGACTGGTAACCACATTAGAGCAGTGCAAGCATGATGCCCCGTGTCTGCAAACAGGAAGTTCCCGCCGCTCCTGTTTGCAGACAACACCTTACCGTCTTGAAATCCCCAATGGGCATCCACAATTTGTTGAATCAGTTTAGGGTCTTTTGTAGGCAGATTGGGCTGCAGGTCAACCCCAATAAAATAAATATATGGTATTGAATACTTGCCAGATCACACCCAGTCCCTAATAGCTTACCACTGGAGAGGCTTTGTTCCTTTGAGAATCTGGAACTCACTCTAAATGAGAATGTTGGTTGGACACCTCAGATCCAAAAGTGCAAACTCAGACTAGAGTATCATACAGGTGGTATCTTGAGAGCCTTTGAGGGATCTAGTTTTAGTCTGATAACACCTGCATTGAATATTTACACATTGAAAGCTTTAGGCGGTCTCTATATGGTGGAGAACTCTGGAGACACTACAATGTCCACAATATGGAACAGATGGAAAATCATTTTCTCTGACTTCTCACTAATCTAACAAACCAGCATTCCATTCGTGCCACTCAGGTTAGATCTTGGCATTCAATATCTTATCCCCAGAATAAAACTTACAGGCGAATTTTGACGCAAATTTGGCGCAAACCTAACACCATATTTATACTTTGACACCCGCGAACGCCAAAATTCAGCCGTGTACGTCATTTTCTGGATGCGTGAAACCACCTTGCGTTAATGACATGCAAGGTAGGCGTTCCCGTCCCAAAAATTACTTAAACACACGTGCGGCATATTTATCCTACCATGCAAAAATCCCGCACGGCTGGGAGGCGGAGTCGGAAAATGGTGCACAGTCCAATTTGCATAAAAAATTAACACCTGGGTCAGGGAAGGCGTTAAAATGGGGCAAACACACCAGTACTTAAGGAAAACATCAGAGCTCCAAAAGGAAGACACAGAGGTGCTATTCATCGAGCATGCATGCAGACGCAGAACACAGGGCCAACAGCAGCAGCTTCCACCACACTAGCAGGGGCCCCAAAGGCAACGCAGAAGGTAGGAGGGGATATTCCGGACCAGGACAACCCTTCTGGGCCTCAGGGAACATGACATCATCCAGAGGTACATATTAAACTGGAAAGCCATGCAGCAGCTGCTGCGCCACATTGAGCCACAGTTGGCACCCAGCTTGCAGACACCCTACATCATTCCACTAGAGACCAAGCTGCTAGATGTCCTCCACATGTTGGCAAGTGGCTCTTTTCAAACCACTGGTGCCCTGGTTGCCGGGATCTCACAGCCCTTATTCTCTGCTTCCTACCCAAAGTACTGGATGCCATCATCTCCCTCACAGCACAGCAGGAGACCAAACAAGGCTTCTACCAAATCAACGGCTTCCCACACATGCTTGGTGCCATTGACTGCACACATGTACGGAGTGTGACACCTGCTGCAACCGAGCATCTATATCGCAACAGGAAGCACACACTCCACCAATGTGCAGGCCATTGTGTATCACTGGGGTTTGATCACCAACATTGTGGCAAAGTATCCTGGAAGTGTACATGATTCATTCATCTTCCGCCACAGCACCATTAATCAACACTTCCAGGATGGACAATATGGAAATGGCCTACTTGTTGGTAAGTACAGAAACCCAGTTATATACACACAGCACAGCAACCCTGTAGGACACACAACACATACACCACTACATTTACACGTGGCCAGGAAGACAATGAGGTTGTGACACTGCTAGGCATGTTTGATATCCTGACCCAATGGGATACACACCTAGGGACAAATGACAGATGCAAACAACAACAGATGCGACTCCAGAGTCACCAGAGACAAATTTAAAACCACACAGTGACAAAGACATGGCCTTAACTGGCAGTACTATTTGGAAGATGAATCTTCCAATATCACATCAATAACACTCAATCACACACCCTTCCAAAAATATGTACTGTGTAAGGGGTATGCAATGTGTTTCGCTGCAGGTCAAACACCATGAGACACATAGCATGATGATGATGACCCTAATGAATGGGACATGGAATCATTGAGGCTGTACCAACATCTCACATCACTCCTGGGCTGACATTACCCACTACCAATAAGCAAGTGGACTGTGCTAATTACACATATTGATGTGACAATATTGCAACGTGCACATTGCTACACAAACTAATTGAGACAATTACACATACACACAACAGATGTACAGGCATATGGACCTTCTTACAATTAAACCTTCACCCCCACAACCAAGTTAGCCACATTAAGTGGACCAGGTTCATTAGTGTAGGTACACGTTTGAACATGAGCCAACTCGGTGAGGGCAGAAAAATAGTTTTGCATAGAACTTGTCACACATGGGATTTTTCTGCATTGTCAATTGTCAACACTTCAGTGCTGCCAACTTATGGAAATGTGTTGTACATTGTCACCTAGCCAAATCAAAGGGCCTCACTGATGTTTAACAAATTCATTGCATATGTTAAGTTGGATGGGATGTCCAGGCCATTTAGATGCAACTGTGTTACCACCACTGTGGAATTGATTCTGAGTATGGAAGTATCATGTCACCCCCAGTTAAGACACATTGGCACCTCTTTCACATGACATAATGCATGGGAGCACACTGCAAGTCTACAAAAATACCGCCGCCATCTGGTCAACCAGCCAAACACCAGTCCAGAAAATGAAACAACCCAATGCTAATGGTACATCCTAGAAGCCTAGGATTCCATACAATAACAAAAACACAGATAAGTCACAGACAACACAAGATAACAACTGCCATGCAAAGTGATAATCATGGTGCAACTCCATCAAATTGTTCGCTCATTTTCTCTTTCAGCTGACCAGGGGTATGGGATCCAGCTATGGATGATTACCCCATTTGCAAACCCAAGCACTGCAGCAGAGCGTGCCTATAATGAGGCACATAGGAGGACACACACCATAGTAGAGAGGACCTTTGGCATCCGGAAGTCAAGATTCAGGTGCCTCCACATCACTGGAGACAGCCTCTTATATTCCCCGGAAATGGTCTGCAAGATCATTCTGACCTGTGCCATCCTGCACAATATATGTGTAAGGGGGAACATTCCCTTCTATGAACCAGATCCACAAATGCCTGAAGAGGAGGAAGAGGAGGATGCTGTCCATCAACCTGAGGGGGACCATCCAAACACTGCTGCAGGATTGCGTCAGAGACAACACATTGTACAAAACTTCTTTTAACTATAGTCACCATCACCACTTTCTTACCATATCTCATTAAACACTTACTCTAATCACTAAATCATGGTCTGGGTAATTATTTATGCATCACATGATCCCTAGGAATCACAATCCGAGTTTAGACTCATGGAGCAGTGCAGTAATATAGATTAGGATACTGAAAAAGCCATGTCACATATGTTTGGTATGAATGTACACCCAACTTCACACAAAGTGTAAATGACATATATGGTGTTCATTTCACATTTGAAGGGCAATGTCAGAGTAACACAACTATGGGACACATCCATGTTGGCAACATGGTTTGTTGCAGCATATGGCACACAACTAAGACACCATAAATCACAAGTAAAAAACCTGCTTCATACATGAGCCAGTGGAGTTGCAATTGCATTAGTAACAGGAAAGTATGACCACACCCTTGACAGGAGTAAGTGTGACATCAGCTTTCTCTGCAAGGAGCATGTGTGACAAGAAGTCCATGTAAGCTGCAAATGGATAGCATAAGTGCCCCAAGTATGATAAGCATTGCTCACAAGACATGCCCTGTGCATGCCATCCCAGTTATAAGTTCTGTCACAGGCATTTCTTCAGTCTCTCCCCACCCTTCTCTAGGTGGCCCTGTACCAGGACTATTTGTACCCTGATAATCCTTCATCTACAAACACCCAGACTCAGATTCTGACTCCAGTGTGCTTCTCTCTTTAGTATGCATGCCATAGTCCTAGTTCATCTGACTGCATGGATTTCAGTTCCAATAATGCACTGCCTGGTAGTCTGTAGGACCTGAAAGGTACTGTTGGTCCTTTGAACTGGATTCACACCTACAGGAATTCTGAGAGACTGAATCTGCAAACACCTCTGAGCACTTCCATGCAGACCAGCCATTTGAATCTGCACTGCCATTGCTGCTGCCTGGAACTGCTTAGAAGCTGTCATTTTATGTATATCCTTGTTGTACATTGCCGTATAAACCACTTGTGTAACACAGTCCTTGGGTTATTGTGTAACGTTGCAGCCAACAGCACAAATCCAGTTTTCATTTTCCACAGTGTTGTTCAGGCTTTTCCCAGTCTGGGTCTGCTCACTGTGCATTTGCCTTTTTCATGTTAGTTCTTGACAGAGCGTGCATCCTGTTAGCCTGATTGTTACCTGTCTTTGTGTTACCATAGAGGTTCCCTGTGGCGGCTACATTTCTCTCATAGTTGCTTTCCATGCCCTCACTTTCCTCCTGGGGTATTGTGTCTGGTAGGTCTACGGTGAATCCTCAAATGTATAGTATAGTTTAATCAGTTTACTTATCGTATTATGGTCTGGGACATGTATTCAAATTGCATAATCCAGCCCCCATCCCTTGTCTGGGTTTCATGTAGTCATGAGTGCCAAACAGTGACAGTGTACTATGGCTGTATGCAAGGAGTTGGTACGGTGCTTCCAGCACAACAAACAAGGTTTGCTAATGTGTATGAGAGGACAAGACGTTTGTGCCCTGACAGTCCACACACAGATTCACATCGGCCGCAACCTATTGATGGGGCTTGCATGGTGACTAGCTGTGAGATTAATCAGCACAGAGGCACTGATGTTCCCTGTGGCAGTGGGAATTTTAGAGGCCACCCTGTGTACAAATGTTGTGATGAAAGCTGTGGGATCTATTTATTGATCCATTACGTTTGTGAGCACACCAAGGTTACCCTGTTGTCAGCCTCATAAACCTTCTGCAGTGCCATAGCTCAAATATCCCCATGTGTGTTGTCCATTCCCCTTTGGCTTTCGGTCAATTCTGCTTTGAAGGATACTCTGTTAATGCAGGGAATGGATCCACAGACTCATGAGTAGACATGCACGTAACAGTGACAACATGGAGGACAATAATGACACTGGGTACACATGGCCACACACTTGAACAGGACACCTTTATGTAGTTAACTACTGAAAATATGTGAAACTTGCAGCTTGGTCTGCTGGTCCTCCACTGCCACACGAGAAGCATAGGTCTTATATACATTTTTGGATTGTTTTCCGACTCTGTGCCACAAACACTGTACCTACATAGCATTTTCAAAAGACTGGCTCATAGCTAGTATACACACAAGTTACCAGGATGTGGTATCCAACATTCCTGTACATGTGATGGTTTACTCATTGCCACTATCAACCGTCCTCTATCTATCCTGTGAATAGTTTGGCATGGGAGATGTATTGTCCCAAAAGTCAGTGCAGTTCACACAGCATTAGATGCTACGTGTATGACAAACACATATCCTGACTCATATCTACACTGAATAGTTTGTGAAGGTTATCCACATTTACAACAAATGCATACAAGCACATTAATGAAAGCAAATCTTCTGACGTTCACACAGAGGCCCAACAAAAATTGAAATAGCCAATTCACAGACATTGACACACGGGTAATAAGTTAATGTATTAAGTTGCATAGCCTTGCTATCCTCTATTGACGCACAACCTGCTCAAACTGGGTAATGCTAATTTCTATTCAAAAAGTTTGGGTATCTAACTTTTTGCATCAGTGAAGAGTGTTCATCCGGTACAACAACATGAGTATCATGGTCCGCAGTAGTGTGATCTGCCACATGTGCCCAAACACTGGAATACACAATGCAGGATGCAAACAGCCTGTCTCTATACAGTTACAGCTGTCATGTACTTTAAAAATGTGAGAAATGACACAAACACAGTAAAAGACATATATTTTGACAAAAATCGCCGCATATGCGTTGAAAAATGACACTCACAGCCATTATACATCTTTTGGCCCCGAGTGGTAATTCCTACACTGTACCCCATGAAATTGGTTACCAATGCAAAATATTTTGAACTATGGATGCGGGGTAATTTTTAAGCATTTGTGTAAAAAAAAATGGACGCACAGACTGTAAGCATCATAAAATTTTGACGCATCAGAATAAAAACGCACCGCATTTGAGGCAGGAAGTGATGTAATAGGATATCCTGTTTACAGAAATGGTACGGTGGGTGTACTTTCACTTTCACTTTGCAGTCTGTAATTTTTCTAGACTGTGTGGCTGTGCTGAGAGTTTTGTCTGTCCAATTTGTGCTTTATGTATGGTGCCTCCAGCACAACAAACAACTTTAGATAATGTGCATGAAATGTCAACACATGTTTGTACCCTGACAGTCCACACACTGATTCACATTGCCCCCAACATATTGATGGGGCTTGCATATTGAATAGCTGTGAGATTAATCAGCACAGAGGCACTGATGTTCCCGGCTGCAGTGGGAATTTTAGAGGTCACCCGGTGTACAAATGTTGTGATGAAACCTGCTGGTTTAAAATTAGTGATTCATCAACTTTGTGAGCACACCAAGGTTGCCCTGTTGTCAGTCTCATAAAACATCTGCAGATCATAGCTGGACTATCCCCATGTGTGTTCTCAATTGTTCTTCGGCTTTCGTTCAATTCAGCTGTGAAGGATGCTTTGTAAATGCAGGAAATGGCTCCACAGATTCATGAGTAGACCTGCACGTAACTGTGACAACATGGACCCCAATAATGACACAGGTTACACATGGCCCCACACACTTGAACTAGTTACCTTTGTGCAACTAACCACTGGAAATATGTGCACATGTGCTGCTTGGTCTGCTGGTCCTCCACTGCCACAGGAGAAACATAGGTCATTTATATGACTCAAACTGTGGTGTGACATTACATTTGTGGATTGGTTTTGGGACTCGGTGTCACAAACACTGTACCCACATAGCATTTTCCAATGCCTGACTCATGGGTAGTATACAAACAAGTGCCCATGAAGTGGTATCCAACATTTCAGGACATGTGATGGCCTAGTCTTGGAACTTTGCCATGATCAACCGTTTTCTATCTATCCTGTTCATGGTTTGTCATTGGAGATGCTCATGTCCCATACAAACTGGGAAGTTCACACAGCATTTGTTGCTACGTGTATGACAAACACATTTCTTTCTCATTTCTACTCTGAATAGCATCTGATGGTTGGCCACATTGAGAACACATGCATACAAGCACATTTAAGAAAACACGTCTTGTGATGTTCACACAGTGGGACAACTACATTAGTAAGAGCCAATTCACACACATTGACACACAGGCAATGAGTTACTGTATAAAGTTGCGTAGCCTTGCTATCCTCTATTGACGCACAACATGCCCAAGCTGGGTTATACCAATTTGTATTCCACACGTTTGGCCATCTACTGCGTCAGTGAAGAGTGCAAATCCAGTACAACAACATCACATGTGCCCATACACTGGAATGCACAATGTAGGTGCAAACAGCGTATCTCTGTATAGTCACACATGTCATGTACTATTAAAATTGAGAAATGACCCAAACCCAGTAAAAGACAGAAATGTTGACACATATGCATAAAAAAAGACACACATGCATCAAAAAATGCTGCATATGCGTGGAAAAATTACACTCACTGCCATGATTGATCCATTGGCCCTGAGCGGTAATTCCCACACTGTACCCCATGAAATTGGTTAAGTATGAAAAATAATGTAAAATATGGAAGTGGGGTAATTTCTAAGCATGTGCGTAAAAAAAATGACGCACAGACTGTAAGCGTTCTAATATTTTGACGCATAAGAATAAAAACGCACCGCATTTGAGGCAGGAAGTGATATAATAGGATATCCTGTTTACAGAATTGGGAGAGTGGGTGTCCTTTCACTTTTACTTTGCAGTCTGTGATTTTTCCTGACTGTGTGGCTGTGTTTGGACTTGTCTCTCTGTGTATATTGTGAATGTGTCTCCTGTGTGGTCTTTAAATTGTCTTTTGGTGTTTCCTAGGTGCCTGTGTTATCCTGTGTAAGTGTATTTTTGTCATTTCTGGTGTCTAATTTTGTCTTTGTACTGTTGGGAGTCTGTTGTGGGTAGTGTTAGTTTGGGGACAGTTGGGCTGTTTTACTGTTAATTAGTTTTCATTTCCCTCTCCTACTTTTCCTTCATTATCCTCTGTACCCCATTCTTACTTCTTTTTTTTCAAGCATTTTGAGTAGGCCATGTCTTGGTAGGATGGGAGAGAAGGAGCTGGGGGGATCTATTTAACTGGTGTGCCACTTCCTCCCATTAATGATTGAAGCAGGTGACTGTGAGATACAGGGGTATCACACAGAGGCAAGGAGGTTCCGGTGGGCAAAGGTCCTGTATCATCTGAAAAGAATCTACAACACACCGCGCAATGACCACCAGCTTAAACACCGTTGGGCTGACCTGGTTGCCAGGGAGCAAGACCTGCTGGACCACCTGGGGATTATGATTGGTGGCCCTGTTGGTGAGTACAATTCAGAGTAATGTGCACATTTAAATGCTCTGTAGTGACAGTAGCAGATTTGTTCATGTGCTGCAGGCAATGTTCTTGGACATGTGGAATGCAAGTTAAACATACAGTTGCCATGAGTTATACAATAATTGCTATACATTACCATCATTTGTTGACGCAACAGCTGCACAAACTTATAAATACACAACTTGATATTGTAGTGCTGCTTTTACGTCAATAGATGACGGTAATGCGGCTCAAACATATGTTTTATCCATGGTCTGTGAGTATACCAGGAAAGAGATGTTTTTCACAAGCTAAAGCGAAGAATTAATCTGTTCCCCAATTATTTTGAATATATGTCTGATCTGTATTCTGGCCCATACGTACAAATTTCTTCCTAACCTCAGCTAATAAATAATATCTTAGGCTGATAGTTTGACTTGGTTGTGTCACAATTAAATTAGGAATGGATGCCAAAGTAATGCACACAGGTTCATATCTAAATGTTTGGTGCTACTTTCCATAGCTGTAGCATAAAACATGAAGCAAATGATACCAATTGAGGGATAACAAATATCCCTGGCCCTCTGTTCATTGTACCTGTGTGTTTTAAATTGGTCTTGGGCACAATAGCTGGAACTGAGCTGATGCATTTGCCATCTGTGCTACTTTATAGCCATGCACTTCTCATAAGTTATTGGGTCATCATGGGATACCTGAATTTGGGTAATGAATGGTCAAAATGTATTACTTGCATGATGTTGTGCAAGGGACTCCTGAGCAATTCCATCATACATATAAAGTTCCCAAGTACTTTGCTACTTCACGTTTGGTACAACCCTGCTGATCTAGTGCAGCATATGTACAATAGCTAACTTCCCAGTATGGAGGCTATCACAGATGTGTACTCCCACTACTGTCCTCTCAAAGCTGGTGCCAGCGTCGGCAGATTCCTCAGCTGGGTTGGAGCTGGTAGGTCGTACAATTGGGGTGGTAGGTGGTTCCTCTGTGATGGCTGCTGTATCTGTGCTCCTCTTTGCGACTGAAGGTGTGGTCTAGAGGGTTCCAAGGACATCTTGGAGGGTCTGCTGGCTGATGTTTGTCAGCTCATCATCCATGTCTTCAGGGAAGTCCAGGACAGGCATATCCCCAAGAGAGCCATCGTCCTCTGCAATGAGATATAGTACAATTAGTGTGTCTGTGTTGTGTCATTTGTAACGTGACGTGCCTGACTTCCTATTAGTTGCACATTGGGATCTTGGTTCCTGTTTATTGTTCCTGTCTGTAATATTAGCATTCTCCCAGGCCTATGCCCCGCCTGAATGTCACATGTAGTGAGGGCAGTTTGGGGAATTGTCTGCTCCACATCCTTTAGGTGTCGGTTTTGCCCAAATTGTATGTTGACCCCTTATTGTACAACTTAACCCTCCGTCTACTTCCATTCTCATGGTGAGGCCTTGCACTGGCTGTGGGTGTTCTGATGACACTTGCACCACACTTAACAATCTGGAACTGCCCCAGTCTCTGATATTTCCCATCCAGCTATATGTTGCTGAGACCTAGCATATACTATGTATAGCGTTGGCATGGCACAATTCAGATGTCAGCATTGGTAGTGTGTAATGTTGTTGCTGGGGAATGTGTGCTACATTGGATTGCACTGATGGTCCTATCAGGCTTCCATTTCCTCTTCTGCCTGTGCGGGTGTGTTTCACTAGCCAGAAACATATGTTCTCCTCCTCAATGCTGTTGGCTGAGCAGTATGACAGTTGGGATGTTGCATGGTATCATTGCAGCTTTTGTGACCCAGGCACAGTGTGGACCCTGACATGTGCAGCATGGATATGACATTACTGCTGTGTACCTCATAATGCTTATGACAATGGCTGATGTTTGTAGCGACTTTGGACATTCACATTTGACAGGATTAGCACATTTTTATTGATTACAGGGGATTGATAACGTTGTCATCCTGAACCCTCTAATTTGGGTGTGTTTGTCCATGGGCACGTAGCTGCCATTAGCTTCTTGACCGGCACACACAGCAGAGGTGGTAGTGGCAACTGTTGTCAATGTTAAATTCCACTTGCGGATATGGCCTGAGACTGTTAATTGAGCCCTAGTTCATGTAGTGAGAATACCAGCTGTCTTGTGACAGCAGGCCAGTTTTACGTTGTAGCCTACCCTCCTGGACTGGCTTTACCTTTCCAACATCCTTGGCATGACAGAATACCCCAATGCAAAGGTTGTTGGTGTAGTGTTGTACTGTGCCCCAGGTTTCCTCTGAACAGCCCATGGCCCTGTGCCGTGCCGCTTTGCCCTTTCCACTCCCTGATTATCATAACTTACATGCTTTGTGTAGTAGGTATGTCTCCCCCCGCCTACAGTTCACATTTAGTCATTTTAGTTCCCCATGCCACTTACCCTGCATCTGTGTTGTGGCCTGGTATTCTGTGCTGTCCTGTCCTTGAATCCCTGTGACGATCTGCTCAGGGATGACGGCTGCCACCATCTCCTCCTTGTGGTCAAGGGTCTCCTGCGGTACTGGATTCCCACCTCCAATCTGCAGTGCTGCCATCATGTTCCTGGCCATCTTTTCCTTGGTCCTGCGCCGCAGTCATGTCAGCGATCTTGCACTCGATGACTGTTCTCCATACTTCTGCCACACTGTTTATCTTGTCAACAGTTTGTTGCCAAATTGCCTCTCTCCTACTAATTGGCAATTTAGAGGTGACAAAAAGTTGGTGCTGGTGTTCCGTCACCTCTTTCACCAGTATTTCCTGCTCCTCTGCACTGAATAAACACTTCCTTTTCTTCTTCTCCCTCTCCTGGGTCTTGTGTGGGTCCTCCTGGCTGGTTCCTGGTTGGTTGTCATCTTCCTTGGGTCACTCAAAGCTTATGGGATACATTTTGGCTCTCCTTTGCACATCGTGCTGTGTTTGTGCCGCTTTTGACGCAATTGCGTAAAAAAATGGCACGTATCCGGTTTGCGACGTCGTAAACCGGATCAAAGTCATTTTTGCTGCATTAACATTGTTTTTCTTTACGACGTGACGCAATGGTTTGAGTAAAAAAAAAGACTTACACCAGTGGTTTGTGCAGCCGAGCATCAAAGTATAAATTTGACACCAGAGCGGCGCAAAGAAATGGCGTTAGCCGGCGGTAACATTTTTGACGCAAAACTGTGTCCGCGCCGCTTTGTGTCAAAAAGTATAAATATGAGCCTTAGACCCTTATGGTATTGGAGGATGATCCAGTCCTAACTGGACTTATTTCCCTTTCAGTTGGGTGTGGAAGAACTTATAAAACACACTGGGGCTGTTAGGATCCCATGAATGGAGTACACTAGGCATTGTCTTAAAGATGATGAGTGCAGAAATATGTGGAACCACCCAGAAGTGTTATTTGGCACTCCCAAGTCACTGCTTAAGGAGTTGTATTGGAGACATGTAGATAGCAAATCCCACAAGGCCTTGGGGTTAGGTTCCCTGACCTCAAGTTTTCTAGAATTCAAAGACACCTATCACCTGGAAGAGTATAGGGATATGATTGAGACCCAGGCTACCAGATCTCTTTATGTTAAGATTTGTGTTGTGATCTTGCCGCCTCATTCATTTACTTCGCTGTGGTAACATCCTGTTGCCCATGCTGAACCTAATTTGAGCTGTCCCTTTTGTCCTGTAGTGAAGGAAACTATTGACCATGTTCTGTATTTTTGCCCAAAATACTACACACATAAGAGGAAATAGATTCTGCGTTGTGCTAAAATCTGGCACCTGGGACTACAAAATTGGCACTAGAATATTTAAGGCAGACACTGCTCAACCAATTGTGTTTGATGTTTCTTGTTTTCTTACATGCATGTGGAGACTTTGACAGAAAAGAGTTGCCCTGTTGCTGCTTAATGCCTACTGCCCAGAGCTTGTGCCTTTGTATGTTCCATCTTGTTGTTTCTTGTGCTTTTATTAATTATATGCTGTTCTTGAATATGGACTTTTGCCGCATGCAACAGTACAGAATCATGTCTAGGAGCTGTGAAATGAACTTTGTTCTTGTACTTTAGAGTGTTGTGATGGTTCCATCATATGCTGCTACCTTTTACTTTCATGTGTCTTTCCTAGCCATTTTTTATGTTGAGATTCTGAGGTTTTTAATGATTTAATGATTTTATTCTTTTATGTATTGTTATAATTGCTTTTATAGCACTAACTAAAATAAAGTCTAACAAAGACAAGGCAAAAAAAAATTACTATTTATAAAATTAATTTTTTTGGGTGCTTAATTTATTTAAGTGAGGTTTCAGCTTGATTTCTTTTCTAGTGATATTCTAATAGTAGTGTTCAATCTGTAGTTTGAAGTAAGACATTTCTATTTTCAGTTGTGTTAGGGACTTTTCTAGTCTTTGGGCCCGCTTTAGATTTTGGCTGTATTTAGCAGTATTGAGTCTAAGCCAAAGACCGCCAAAACAAGTGCACTCCTTTTTGCCACCTGAATCCCGCAGCCGACGCAGCAGACTCCAATGCTGATGATTAGCACTCCGTCACCGGCTTGACAGCAGCATACCGCCAAGTCTATTTAGATCACACAGTTGTACTGGTAGAGTGTCAGCAGCGGGCCCGTGGCGGCAGGAATCCATTGTGGGACCAGGTCAGTGTAGTACCATGGCTGTGGCTATTGGCTGGATGTTAGTAGCCCACACCTGTTGTAAACTGGACAATTGTGAACATCTGCAAAACACACTATAAAATAGACTCTATTTCAGACCATGATCCTTTGCCATTACACGGCAAAAGACCAATTGGATGCAGAAACTGCAACACAGGAGACAGGTTTTTTTCTTTGTTAATGTCCCTCTGTATTTTTTAAACCATATTTACTTGATTCTCCCTCATCTTTTTGGGCACTAGTTTAGTTTTTCCCAATAATTCACGATGGCAGGGAGGAGAAAGCCCAGTTTTTTAGAGGGAGAGTTGTCTGTCATGGTAGAAAAAATCATTATAGTAGAGCCACAATTGTCTGGAGCACAAGTACAATATACTACGATTTCCCAGAAAAGGCAAATGTAGACCAGAATAGTTGACAGAGTGAATGCTGTAACTGACAATGTGCACACACAGAAGGACATTAGGAAGACATGGAATGACCTGTGGGGGAAATTTCATTTACTGGCCACCAAGCTGGAGGGCCAGAGGACTGGTTGTGGTTCTCCCAGCCCCCCCATTGCATCTCTTTCCCTGGGAGGAGAAGGTCTTGCAAATCCTCCATCCTGAAGGTTTGATTGGAATCCATGGTAGAGAGCGGACTGGTAAGTCAGACCTATGTATGTTTCCATAATCATTAATGGAGTCCTGCCCTTAGGTTAGATGCTTTCAATGCTGCAACATCCTTAGCAAAACAGATTTAGCTAATTTTGACTAAACAAAATATGTTGTGCCATACAAATTACTAACAGCAAGGTTGTTGCTCTTCTTCTAACATAATACAAAATGTATAGTCAGATTGTGTGTAATTCCTATGAATCATCCCTTGCATGGGCTCTGCCTATTATTGTCTTTTACAGTATGTTGTTGTGCTCACATAAACAGGTCCAAAACTCCATTCGTTTTCACAGGAAAGTATGGTGTATCTACATTGTATTTTCTCTTAGTTACGTATATTCATATGTTAATACGAGTTGGAAACCTGTGTCTATCTATCACCAAAATAGTCAGTGGAAGTGATATGTGTAACTTACTTTTCAAACAAGTTTTGTCTATGGTACCAACAGATGACCACAACTACCATGATGCTCTGTTTTTTGATCTGTAAAACAATAGTGCAATGCAATGTTGTTCCACCGTCCTTTAATTCAATAGGTATACACAATTAAAAAACTAGTGCATTCGATAGTCATCATGTCATGCTATGGATTAAAATATCACTTCTTGTGTATCTCAACCATGTTGACCCCTACGCATAGCTACACTTAGGCGATGAAAACACTTACATTAAACATTGTCTTTTGAATCCAAGATATCCAAAAATGTTTTGTGGCATGCTGAATAGAATTAGTAGCCACACACATGTTAAATTTCATTTTCCATATGAGGACCAATTACAGTTTCTGGTGCATTATGAAACACTTTGTATCCAATGTTTTGCAACCTGATAGGCCTTGGAATTGGCCAGTACTCTAACCTACTCACTACTGTGTTGGGTTCAATGTCTGTCACATGTAACCAACAAATCTAAAATAACACTTTGACATTTCAGGATATTTCTACAAGGTCAGTATTGGAGTTTTCATCTGTGTAAATCAGGTTGCATGAGTAAAATAATGAAAATACTGCAAGGGCCTAATCAGTCTATCACTCTCTTTCTAGTTTTTAGGCTGGCCCTTCTGTATACAAAGACACATGCAATGTATAAATTATGTCTTAATTACATATCCTCTGTAACCTTTGCAGGTCCAAAAACCCAGCCCAGTGCACCATCTGCCAGCCAAGACATCTCGACTCCAGCCCAGGAGCCTTCAGTGAGGACTTCAATGCTGCAAGTCAGGATGACCGTGAGCCAATTGTTACATCTGGTCAGCCCGGCTAGACAGCTCCAGCGAGTCAAACTCATCCCACACCTACACCTCCCACCACAGCTGCAATATCTGAGTGTGAAGAAACCTCTACTTCCTGTGCAATTAAGACATACACACCAATCCTGTGCCCCCCAGTCCTGGCCCCTGTTGAAACACACACTTAGCCTCCAGTTATGCCAGGACCCAGTGGTATGGGGTACACTTCCTCAAGGGTGTAGGCTCATGGAAAGGAATCTGTGGGCCAGCCAAGGGAGGCTACTGGGGTTTTTATTTGACAGACCACCATTGACCAAGTCTTGGAATCAATTAAACAGTCCCAGGACATGATGGCCCAGGTTATAACTGAGCACTGGGAAATCAACGAGTTGCAGAGGGAGCACATCTTGGAACTACACACCCACAATGAAAAAATGAGCTCCCTGACTGGGTTGCTATTTGACATTTACCACTACATGTGCAGGGCTTTTCCTGTACCACCGCAGTGAACTTGTATGCCGCGTTGTGAAAAAACACTCACTTGCCTCCAACACTGCAACCATCAAGACCTCCTCGTTTTTTGCTACTGTTACCAACCTCTCAGAGCCAGTATGCTGAGCAAAGCAAGTGACAGGGCCCCTTCCTTCTCCCCTGAGCTGGAGCTCCTTCCCAAGGAGGTTCTCTATGAGACCCAGAGGAACAGTACATATCTGATTGGGGAATGTCTGACTGAGTAACCTCTTCCTTTCAGATTCACAGGCTATTTGGTTCCTTTTTGGTAATGTGAACGTGTTTTGATTGGAGTTGAAGTTGAAAAATGATGTAGCTGGGATCGATTTTTATGACCAATGCCTGAAAGTCTGTGCATGGCAATGTTATGCCACCTGAAAGTAGAAGCCGTACTGTGTGTCCATTCAACAAATACGTTCTATTTCATCATACAAACTGCAGGCCACTGACTACTATTCGACAGTGGACAGTGTACCAGTAGTACGACTGACAACATACATCCAATGTTGAAAATAAAGTGATGTTGATGGAAAAATGTAGAGGCCTGGAAGGGCTCTGATACGGTACTGTCACATGGGATTCCAAAACACATTATGTATTAAGTTGCTCTGTATGGTTAAAACCTGTCATGAAGCCACATGTAGGTAAACTTATTTTAGGTGAAGGAAGTTCAGATGACACTGGCTCACCATCATCCCTCCCAGTCTGTCCCATCCCAAAACACGCTTGTTCAAACAACCCATAAACCTCTGACTCATTGGCCTTTCTCTTGCCCTCAGTCACTGTCTGTGATGCAGACCATGGGTTCTGACTCTCGAGAGTTTAGGCAGGAAGTCAATGTAGCAGTGTGTATGATGATGTGCAAGGATTGTACAGGTGGTTTGGCCTTTAGTAGCTCACAATGATTGTGGTGGCTCTCACAACAGGATTGGTTGATTAGCAGTGGCCAAGATAATTTGGTAAGCCTGATTAGGTAACATGAGAAGCTTGCACGTATTGATGGTGCCCATGAGATCACCATCAATATTTCTGCTCTACCTGTAACAATGTGTTAGTAACAGAATCCAGTAATTGTTTGGTGAAGGTACATGAGAATTTCCAAAATGCAATGTCACAGTAATACTGCCCAACAGTAACACTGAATGTTCTTGTCCTTTTATTTCATTTACACAGGCCAACGGCCATCAGAAGTGGGAAATCTAGAAGGCCATCGCAAAGAAGGTGCAGGCCCTTGGGTTCCACCAGCGATGTAGCCTGCACTGTCGGAAGAGATGGGAGGAGAAAGTCAGCTGAAAGCCAAGTTGGTCAGTCCTTCCAGTGATCCAGGCGGGTGTGACGCATCCTGAACCCCCTAATGGCCTGCATCCTTGTTGTAGCTTACCTGGATCTTGATGGCAGTTGAGGACCCAACAGCAGCAACATAGTGGTAAGTCACTGTCTGTAAATACTGCTGTGGTTTAACCTATTTACTTTTCAGCTATGTTGTATGGTACAACTTTGATGTCGACACAAACATCCAAATCCCTGATGATTTCTGGAGATGTCAGTTGACACTATCCAATGCTGTGTGTGGTATACTGCATTGTGCTGAAGGATGCCACTATATTCCTCCTCACAATTCAAGTACTGTTGAGGGCAGAAACATGGCTGCATGCAAACAAAAGGATTGCCAGCATTTTCACAATGACATGAGGGACAGTTTCACAAAACATGCACCATGTCATGATTGGGTTAGGTGTGATATTATGTTGCAAATGTGTGTAGTGAGTGTAGGCTTCAATACTGGTAACTGTGGAAAACTGCACAATTATGAAGCAGCTGATATATCAGACTTGACATTGCTAAGTTGGTGCTATAACAATGTGAGAATGTGCATCTGCACCAAAAGTATTGGTATTCTGTGTACAGTTGCATCATTCCTTGTCTGACACATGTTTGAAAACAGTTTGTCCAGCAAATGTCTAGTAAGTTAATGTGGACAGTAGCAGGTTGACCTGAGTCCTTCACAACGTGTGCTTGTAAGCCACTCAGCAAATGCCAATGTGGATTATAATGCCAAACTGTATTGTTAGCAATAGACAAGAATGTGTTTACATTGGTGAGAGAGTTGTGCATCCCACAGACAACATTTTGGTGTCCTTAGTCCTGCCCGTGGACAGAAAGGGGCATTTACATATGGAAGCTAACATCACATAGATGTTGTGTTTTCCCATTTTGAGCAGACAATTTCCATCCAAAAATATTACCCTTTGGGAGAAGTGGACCAGTTTTAGCTCTGTACTGCAGTGGTTCAGAGATGTATCCAGGCTTATGTGTTTACTGATGTCATTGTAACCCTTTGTTATCGAGTGAACTACAACTATATAAGTGAGAAAGGCATCAGAGATGAGGGATTACTGACTCATTGCAAATGTTGTGTGATGCACATTGATGTCCAATTGTACTCTCACAGATACACTATAACTGTTGTATCTGTGTTTTCAGCATCAACTGGGAAGGCAAAGGTGACAGTGGCCACATCTGTGGGGATGAAGCTAGCCACTGGGGATTGGATGTAGATACCACAGACACTAAGGGACCAAATGGCATGGAGGGTGAGGGGGCTGGTAGAGAGGCCACCAGTGACCCTATATCTTCCTTGAAGGCCTCCAATGAAGAACAGTCCATAATAGAGACAGACCCTGGAGACACTGTGACACATGTGTCTTCATCCGCCCCCATGTGACACGTGTCTTCATCCGCCCCATTCCAATCTCCACCCTCTCTCTTGCTTCCCCTCCAATTGGCCATAGTCACCCCCCCCCAAAAAGGGGCAGCATAATCTTTGCTGCAGGCACCTCTGTCCCTGCCCTGGTGTCCCAGGCTGTGCTCACTGAGGAGGCTGTTGATCTTTTAAGAATTATCACTGTAGGCCATACCCCACTATTGAATGACAGGGATGGCTGGCCAGGACTTCCAGATGCTGGCTTACCTGGATGGCATTCATGGTGCCCTGTCTGGCCTACAGTGGTCATTCCAGGGTCTGGCCTCCTCACTGGCCACAGCCTTCCACCCACTCCAACCTCATGCCCAAACTCCCACCCCTTCGCCATCCCACATCCTTCAACCCAACCCTGTCCAAAGCACATGCAAACATATACATGCGCCCACAACAACAACCACAAGCAGCACATCCCAACAACAACACAGCAAAAAACATAAGCACAGACACCACATACACCACCACCACAGTCACACCACCAGTCAGTGCACCTACCACTACACAACCACCCACCCATCCCCACCACCAGCACACCCACAAACATAGCACCCACCACTACAGCAACAGCCACACACACCACAAGCACACTCCCAGTCAGTGCACTGACCACGATGCTACCACACAAGATGCTACCACACACACCTACCACCAGCACACCCACAGACACTACACCCATCATAAAAGCAACACCCACGCATACCACAAGCACACCCATACTAAGTGCACCCACCACAACACAACCACCCCCCCCACCACCATCACACCCATGGACATAACATGCACCACTAAAGCAAAACCTGAAGACAGCACAGGCACACACCCAGTAGGCACACCCAAACCATACATGAATGTACCAGTACACCCACAGATGCCACACCAACACATACTACATCCACTACACAAATCCACACACACACATACTTGACACAAATGCTCACATTCACCCACCCAACAGACACTCAGTAAATAATAAATATAAAGATACAGTGCATACTCTAGACAGTCAGGTACCTACACTTCAGCACACACACACACACACACACACACACACACACTACAGACACAGCCACTTCCTCTACCTCCCAAATCCCTCACAAACACCCTACCAATTTTCCTAAGGGGAGCTTACTTTTTCCCCTGGCCATTACCCCTTTCACATCCCTCCCCACCCTTGACAAATTGAAATGTGCCCCTTCCAAATCCCACATCACCCCTACCAAGCCCACCCCTCCCAAACCCAAACCCACCCTTCCTAAACCCAAGCCCACCCCTTCAAAACCCAAACCCTCCCCTCCCAAGCCCAAGCACCCCCCCCAACTAAAATCAATGAGATGCCTGCTCTCTGCCCCATAGATGCCCCTTCCAGGGGAGGTTTATTTTGGCAGTGTAAATAGGAGGTAATTTATGGGCCTGACAGCCATTATGGCCCACATGTGCTAACACCTTTGGACATATTTTTTCACTCTGTCCAGGTGAACCTTTCCTATTTCCCATTAGGAGACTTAGCTCCTCATTATATAAAGACATTTTATTTTGAGAATACCTATCTCCTCGCCTTATTTTTTGATTGTTACCAATTGTTTGCTGATAATGTTATTTCTGCAAATTCATGTGCCATACACTTACTCTCTTTGTGACAGTGATAACCACAAGCTGTATATTTTAGTTCTTTTTTTAAAATGCATACATTAGTGTTGTACAATAGTGATGGACATATTAATTTTGGTGCAAGCATTCATTTTGTTACTGGACATTTACATCAAAATTATATGTGTTTCTGTTTTTGTGAGTGTAGAATGCATGTGTGTTTATTTTGCGATGATGTGTCAAAAATATGAACATATGCATTGGGGATACTGTATAAGTTGATACTTTAGATATTTTGGGGACATTATTTCACACACCTTTATGGACACATTTATATTTCTGATTGTTGAGACTTTTTGTGTAGGTGTCCATTGCCATGAAGGCAGTCAGTCCCAGATTGGTGGGTGCTACTTATAACTTGAGGTCTGCTCTGATGCATTGTCGGACTATAACATTACAAACTTCAGCATTGTGCAACATTATGGTGATATTTACAAAGAAAATAATGAGCCATGCACTAGTCCAGTAGTACTGTGAAGCTACAACTCTGAGGTTAACAGGAATATACGTGACTTACTTTCTGTTCTGACAACTACGGGGTTGATTTCCATCTTGGACCTATCCCAGGAGCAACTGGAGAACTAGTTGCAACAGGTTCATGACAGCAGGATGCGTGGTAACCATTAAAAAGGTGAGCTTCATGTTTATATTGCCCCCAAACCACCAACTGAGATGTGGAGGTTTAGTCACCACAGTTGCGTTGGTGAGACTGCACATTGTGATCGGCTTGGCAGCTAAAGGGGCTGTATTTCCGACACCAGTGGCTTTTGTCTATGGCACCGTTGACATGGGTGAAGATTCTTGGTGGTGACGGTGGACCGTTGGTGGTCTTTCATCTATGGTCCAGCTGAAAACTAAATACAGTGGACGGACCATCAGAGCGGCAGGCAAAATTCGATGGTGGGAACATTGCAGCCAGCATCTAAATCCGGCCTTAGTTGCTAGTAGTTTTGTTCTTATTTGAGTGTTTCTAGAAATTGGTAGAGTGTTGAGTGGCTTCTTCCAAGTGTTCCCTGGAACAAAACAAATTGTGTCACCTTTGTACTGCATTGTTAGTTTTTGCTCTTTGAAAACTGGTGCTGTTCTAGACATTCCACCATGGGAAGTGAAATTTGGGTTGATGCCTATGTCCAGACTAATGCAGGCAACCAAGCTAAGTATATTCAAAATACTCTATTAATAGTGAAAAGGTTTTTTTTCATTTATTTGGTAGTATGGGGATTCTATTACCATTTTGTGGTGTTTGGCACAGGCATAGGCTAATGTACTTGTTTTTACTTCATAGGCCACTTCTGCATTTGTGGTATATTCAATACACAGTGTATGTTTTTAGGTTGTTCTGTATACCTTGGCTAAGGTATTAGTAGCACACATATTGCTATGTGGGTAAACCTTTAGGATAGATTAAATCATAGCGTGTTCAAAATCATGAAATTTTTTTTGTGTATTGTAAAAATGTGTTTTTCAGTGGATTGATTTTTAAAGAGTCTGCTATGCTTTGCATGTAGCTTGTAGCAGTGCATAGTTTCAAAGGACATGAGCTGAGTTGATGCTGATCCTGATGTTGTGAGCTGAGATGGACGCTGACGCTGGGAGAGCGACAGATGCAGAGCTGTGGATAGGCTAGGAAGGGGCAGGCACAAGGTCAGGTCAAACTGCCGAACTACCAAGTTGCCAAATTGCCAAATCACCAAACCATACTGTCTGCTGCCTGTCTGCCACATGGTGCATGTTGCACACCATCTGCCAGCTCTATTTCTTTGAGTTTTAGAGCCTCTGTGCCTCAGAGCCTGTTTAGGGCCTGCATCGGAGCACACAGTACCTGCTGGTGCCAGAGAAGGTTAGCACCAAGGCAGTAAAGGTCGGACCTTGAGATTCAAATGGGATAGTAGGATAGCAGTTCTGAAGGGCAGTGCGGGAGCACAATGCTGAGTGGGGAGCATGCTAGGCGCATGCAGTGTGGGGTCTCCCAGTGCATGGAAGCGGCCAGCTTAAAGGCTGGTGTGGCTTCTGCCCGGAGAACCTGCATGTTTCCGCTTCGTTGTCTGCTTGTTTCTGACTTGTGGATTCCATATCCTGTGCCCAGTGTGCTGCACTGTGCTGCCTTCTGTCTCCAACCTTTGTCATCCTGATATATCTTCAGCCCTGTTCAGAAGCGTAGGTACAACCCATGGTCACTGTTCCAAATCCACTTAACATTGTTTCCAGATCTGGTGCCTGTGTTTGGTCCTTTTGTCTTGACCGCTGAACATGGGATTGATTTGGTATGTCAGAGCACTTGCAGCTTTCAAGAGGTAGGGTGGTTAGGGTTGAGGCTGCGAAAAGGGTCAGTTGTGAGAAAGGTGCACTCAAAGGTGCTGTGGGATCAACCACACAGCCTTCACTTACAGCACCCTGCCCTGTCTTAGACTCATCTGAATTTTCTACTGGAGGGGGGACCATCAGAGGTTTTTGATATGGAGGTTTTAAGAAGCATGGAATGCTGGAGAAAATCAGTTGCTGGCTTTGATGATTTATGTGTGCAAAACATTTTTACCGAGAAGTCCAAGGTGTCTGAGGACATTCAAAATGATGTAGCTGTCTAAAGGGTAAATGCTGCTGGGGCTGTCCACACTTACTGGTAGTGCTCAGTTGAGACCAAGAGAGTTGGATCTATCAATCTTATCTAGTCTGATGGAGAGTCGCCAAATGCAGCAGAGAGGTGCTATGAGGGCAAGATCCCCAGCTTATCATCCTTGCCAATATTTGTGAGGGAAAGTGGGGCAGGTTTAGCCTTTAATTAATGTTGTGATACCCAAACTGAGGGGATACCAACCATACCATAATGTGGTATTCAAAGTGATGACGTATTCGGGGGTATACACGAGCTCACACGGACGATTCCATAGTTCAACTTATCATGGTCTAGGTACAACCTTTGTTATAGTCCAAAGGTGTACCCATGAATTTAACATAAACATATTCTGCATGGAAAAGAATCATCACTTTGAATACCACATTATGGACTTAATTTGACACAGATACTATATCAACAAGCCTTGAGAAAGTCGCTGTTACGACAAAACACGTGTCGGCTGTTTGCACATTGTTAACGGATCTTTGTTCATTGGATATACCAAAGACTATTCGTACATGGAACATTGTAACAGATCTTTGTTCATTGGATATACTAAAGAAGAATAAAAGAAAACATTTGGAATTATTGGATGTGCCGTGGTTCTCTCTATCCTACATATCCAGTGTGGACCAACTGGCTCCACAACCTACACACCCTGTGGCTGGGTGTGGAACCAATCTGGCACTCCTTGCAATTTACATATCAACAATCACTGACTGTTTCGCATTTTTATACAAGCAAGAAATTTTCGGAAGTGCGCACCATTGTAGTACACAGCCACAATTTGACTTTGGAGTTAAAAGCTTTACTATTGAACCATGCCCAAAACATTAAGCAGATTCAGCTACTTGAAAACATGAGTAGATTGCTGAAGGACAAGTCTAAGGAGTCCACCACAGGAGGGGGTTTAAAGACGAGTACCACAGTAACAGGTGATCCCTCCAGGCCCTTAGAGGCTATGCCATCTACCTCCTATGTTTTGGTGGGACCTTTAACTCAGAGAGCACCTATCAAGTCCTTAAAAGAGGGAGAGTCTTTGGAACCTGTTCTTTGGAATGGGTGGAGAAACAAGGACCACCAGTAGGAGGGGGCGTGTAAAATATGTCAGAAAGCAAAAGCTATGCAGAAAGGCAACTCCTAGGCAACCTTCTAATTCATCTCCCAAAACAGCACATCAATGGAAAGGTTAAACAACTACATCCTGGGGAGAGGATTTGTAAGACAGGGACACAAAGGTCAAACAAACCGCTAGGGGGGACTGAAAAAATAGGAAACGTCAAAAAGAATGGAATTATGGGGAAGGTACCATAGAGAGGCCCCTGCTTGAAGCAAAGCCTCTCAATAGTGAAACTGGTGAGAAAGAAGCCAAAATCATTAAAAAAAAAAATTAACCACGGTAGGGGGAGATTCCAGGTTTGGTAACCCACTACAGTAATTCTTTAAACTCCAATCATTCTTTAGATTGGGCCCCTATGTATGCTGCAGGAGTAGCACCAGCAGTTTGGCACTAGTCCTGCAGAGTACACCAATAGTCATTGGAAATTACTCTATTGCCCCCTACCCCGCTCCATGGTGTGCCGTATTTTAAATACGGTGCACACATGGTGGCGGTAGGGGGGTGCTAAGAGGCACAGGGAAAGTGGTGCTGCACACGGTGCAGAGACACTTTCCATTAATCTGCCCTTAGTACTGGTGTGCTTTAAGACAGTTGCAGGTGTTGAGGTAATGTATGACCTATTTGCCTCTGAGGAGGCAAAGTGGTTAGCTGAAGCATCAGTGCCAGCTTTGGAAGCCAACAGCATCTGTCTACACGATTGTGCTGAGGTAGTTGGAGAGGGTGCCAACCAGCTGCAGGAGGTAGGTGGTTGCCTCAGGAAAGCGTCATTTTTTGCTGAACAAAGTAGATTAAAATAAAATCAGGTAAATACAACTAGGTCCCTTAGAGTTGGACATAAAGTTGGCACTGAATGAGCTGCTGGGAATGAAACAGATCCAAGATAGAATAGTAACCATACATTTCAAAATGACAAAACCCAAATTAGGGGGAACTAAGATTCATTCCAACATCTTGATGTGGTTGGACATCCCTGCAAATGTTGGAGGGAAGAGGGTCCATGCTTTCAGCCACAAGGTTCTAGGAGTTGCTAAACTTCATCTTGGAGTGAAAGAAAAGCTGATGAGATGGGCTGGGAGAAGTCAGGGCATCTACTGCCAGGTCATGTCTTAGTGTGAAACATTCCTGGGTTTAATTTTTTTCATGAAAATAGGAAATTACAGAGAGATCCTAAGTACTTGCCCTGTTTTGTTGCTCCAGGAAACATGGCTGACTGAGTGCCTGTTAGTTGAGGGGTTTGTTCCTATTACGCAAAATGCCAAGCCCTCAAACTGGGGAAGAGTTGCAGGTGGACTATTAACTTCAGATCAGTGCACTGTGGGAGGAAAGTAACAAAGTTGCAAACCACTTGAGCATGGGTACTTGCCTGCATAATTGATTTTTTTAAAGATGTTACGAGGTTTAGACAAATGGTCTGTCAAAACATACATGCTCCATCAGTATGTTCTGTACCAGAGAGTGAGTTGCTGAATCTGGTTAACAATTTACAAAAATAGTTTTTGGATTATCCCAATGCTCTTTTCATAGCAAGGAGTAGGATTTGAATGAAAAAAAATGTTTAGTGATGATTCTCTGAAAGATCAGTTGATGACAATAATTATCCCTGGACCACTGTTTCACTCAGTGGAGAGTCACTAAGAGATCAGTGGATGTGGTAGGTGGCTTTTGCTGATGCTTCACTGGCTTCAGGGTGGCCTTCAACTGGGTGAACAGAGGCATGCTATGGCTTGAACTCCAACAGTATAATATTCCTGAGAACCTGTCAGATCTCCTGATTAAACACTATAGCAATAAGTGGGTGCAGGTTGATCTTGGTAGGGCAGGTAGCCTATTGAGGAAATTTTCAACAGAGAATGGCTTATGACAAGGAAGCGTTTTAGCTCCCCTGTTGTTTAGCTTATTCATTTTGAACCTTCATCAGGTACTAAAAGCTACTCACAGTTTTCCACCCAAGATTGCAGGGAGGTATACTATTTGGTACATTTATGCAAATGATTTTGTGGTGATGGGCCTCATGCCCATTAGCTTTAAATATAAAATAAACGCACTAAGCATTTACTGTCTAGAAAAAAAATAGACAATCAATACCGAGAAGACAACAACCTTGCTATTTTCAACGCAAAAAGGGGGATTCTCTTGGTTCCTAGGGACTACCCGACTGGAGTAGGACTATAAATGCTTAGGGTTAATCTTTTCAGATGATTTAGGATGGAACAAGCACCTGGCTAGTTGGAGTCTTACGTTGATGATAGAAGTGAATGCTTGTAAGCACTTTGACCACAAATATGGTAGTTATACTTTTAAACCACTAAGTAAAGTTATACTGGGTTAGATAATTCCTCAGGCTTTGTATGGAGTGGAGGTATTGGTTATGGATAGAAGGGTTGTATTGGAGGTGTTAGAAGGAAGTATCTTGAAATCAATGTTTGACCTACCAAAAAATGCAATGATACACACCATAAAACGGGAATTGAAATCTGGAGCCTGGGGTACTTCGGTGGATGCAAGGGCCCTGTGATGCTTCTATTCTATCAAAAACTATCCATGCAAATCCTCCCTGAGGGAATGGCAATCTTCTCTGCTAAGAGGAACCCAGTGAAAGTCAATATGGAATGCCTAGGTACCCCAAATATGTGCCTTGAAGGAGGTGAATTGAAAACAAATTAGTGAAATAAAAAGTAGGGGTGGGCAGAACTTGTGGAGTTTCACTCTGCGACATCCACAGAACTACCGAAAAACTCAGCGAGATTCCACTGAGTTCTGCAAGCAATGGAATTCTAGTCCATTGCAATGCATTGCCGATTTTTAGAACTGGAGCTTGTCCTACACTGTAAAAACAGAGAGAACAGCATCACACAGTATGCTAGAGAGCACTGCTTCAGTCTCCGATGTGAGTAGGTTTTCTACTCGAGCATCAGCGTCCACAACACAAGCAGCATCTTTCTCAATATGAGCGATAATTTCCTGCCTCGACTGCCCATGTTATGAAATCTTGCTCACACTTGCCAACTTAACTTTGGTGAGCTGTGCGCAAGAAAAGCTCTGCAGCATGGTGGTTGGTGGAGTTTTTGCCATACTATGTGCTCCAAATGTAGCACAGAGTAGGCAAAACTCTGCCAACTCCGCCAGCGGAGAAGAGTTTACCGCCCACCCTTCATAATAAGCACGCTTAAATGTTGTGCTGAGGAAACTAGCTGGCGCACCACCTACAGTACTCGAGGAACAAGTAATCTGTCACACCTATTTTACCAACCCTGTAGGGATTTAACCCTTTCCCATTTTTATACAGAATTCCAGAAAGGATCCAGCAAAACAAAGGTTTGCAGCACAGGGTGGGAATTGACTCAGGTAGCGGATTGAAAACGCACAGGTAGGAGCCATTGTCAGTATCCATGCAAGCAGCGTTCAGGGTATATTTGGTAAGCCACTTATCGGTATATTGTGTTTCTTTCCTAGTGGAAAGGAAATAGATCCCGCATCCAGAATTGAAAAAATATGAGGTTTGATTGAAAGAAATGGGTTTAAATCTGGTGTGTGGGGTGATACATCAGTATGTAGCCGTTGCTATCAGCCAATATCTACGTAAAATTGTGTCATCTTATACAAGGATTGCTCTTCCTGAGATCCCCGAGAATAGCATTTCCATGCCCTGTCCTGGGATATGGGGATGTTTGTTGATCTTTTGAGAAAGGCATCCCAAAATAGGAGTACGTCCTGGGGCCCTCTAGTACAGCTGGTTACTTCTGAGGCATCCACTAAAGTGTTCCATTATCGATGTAAGAAATTAAACCAGTTTGCTACTTATAACTCAGTACGGTTAACTGCTGTTTAACTTGAATACGATATGAATGTTCATGATTGGGGTATGCTCTAGATTCAAATTAAATTTTATTTTAAACATGGATTATTTTTCACTAGTCAGTTTGTGTCATGTTGGTTTCTCATAATGCACGTTAGTATCTACATAACCAACTGAAATTGCACATCCTGAATGTGATATATATGCACTGTTCAACTGCACCCAGAGCCTTATGGCAAATATACCATTGCTAAGCACTCTCTAATGGTCCTGGCTTTTATAGACCTGTCAGCCAACTTTGACTATGTCAACAGAAATAAACTTTGGCTGATGATGCTGGATTTGGGACTGGAGGTGGAGTTAGGTAACTTTTTATATTCCCTTCACAAGACCTTGGCTGTTTTCTGCCCCACTGCTTTTTGTGGTCTACATTAACAAGTTGTGTTCCATTCTGGTTACTGTCACCAGTGATATCCCAAAAATCAAGAATGCTTTTGTGCCCGCACTGCTTTAAGCTGACATGGTTATAATGGCACGAATCCCGGGGGCCCTTCATTTACTCGTTGAAGTTTTTTTTTTCTTTAAACAGCGAACTGAGGGCCAGATGTATGAAGAAAGCCCTCTGCGAATCGCAAATAGAAATTTTTAAGGAATCGCTATTTCTGAGTCGCAATATGCTATCTAACATATCTGCGATTCAGAATTAACGATTTCTTAAAAATCGTTATTTGCGGTTTGCGAGGCCCAAATACCGAATCGCAAAACATTTGCAATTCGGTAATTGAAAATCGCAAATTGCGAGAAAGCACACCTGGCAGAGCCTGATGACATCACAAGCAGGAAGTGAGTCATCCAAGGCAGTTTGCAGGTGCCACACCCAAAGGAGCAGTGAGAGAGACACAGCCCAGCCACAGGGAGCAAGTCTGTGAACAAGGCAGGACTGCACATCACCATGGACAACTCTGCACATGGAAAGGAGAAGGGAGAGAGGAAAAGAAAACTCAAGTTTAGTGAGCAGGAACTGGTGGTGCTCACTGAGGAGGTGGTGAGGAGCCATGCCCAGCTGTTCGGGAAGAGCTCACTCCAGGTCCCTGAGAGTGAGAAGCGCAAACTCTGGGCGGACATTCAAACAAAAATCTGCGCTGTGGGTGTTGCGCAGCGTTCAGTGGTGGAGATCAAAAAGAGGTGGTACAACCTGCGTTGATGTGCCAAGGAGAGGGTGGCAAGAAGACTACAGGAGGCAAGGAGCACAGGAGGCGGACCATCCACAGAGACACCCTCCACCCCGATGGAAGACCTGGTTAAGTCGACACTCCTCCCAGAAGCTGTCAGTGGGGTCACTGACATAGACACATCCGGCACACCAACCACCAGTAAAGGTAAGTGCAAATATTGAAATGTAACCCCATATGTGTATGTACAAATGCCCCTTAGGAATTAGCAAGTAGTGCAAAGCATTGTGAGAAGTAGTCCATTCCACATTTTAGAAGCTGCACAACAATGCCTTATGGGAGTGGTAGTCCACAACCCAGATCTGAAAGTAGCACATAGAATGTAATCAGGGAGAGCGACACCCAGAAGAACACAACACCCACTACATAGTGATATGATGTAACTGTACATTTATTACCATTGTGTAACCTTTGGTGATACATACATAAATGACATGCTGCATATTGTCGTTGCAGATGGCCAAGGCCCAGCAGAATCAGCATGTGCCGGTGTGGGGGATGCTGAAACCCACCCTCCATCAGACTCCAACACCATTGAGTCACTGAATTTTGCGCCTATCAGACGCAGGGCAAGGGCTGTACCGCTCCCCAAATTGAGCCAGGACTCAGACGACATGCGGGATGACGGCCACACTCCTTCCCTAGATGGCAGATCCACTGTTATGCAGGAGTCCCAGCCCCAGCGTAACTCAACACCCCGCAGGAGGCATCTGTATGCAGGTGCACAGCACATGGAAGCAGGAGAGGGCCCATCAGTCTTTGGTGGCCTGGAATCCGCTATGCTGAAACTGCAGCGCCTGCAAAACAGGAAGATAACAGCAGTGCATAGGCAGATGCAGGCACACACTGCCAACATGGGGGGGCTGCATCGGGAGTTGGAGTGCCTTAATTCTAACATTGCAAAGCTGCATGAGGGACAGATCTCAGCTTCTGAGAACACCAGGGAGCTGACAATTGCAGTGAGGGAACTCTGCACAGAGCTAAGGCACGACAGAGTCAGCCACCGCAGGCAGGAGAGCTGTTTTATGGGCATGTTTGGTGGATTCTGTTGATCGGTCAATCGCCTTGCAACATCAACGGCCCTCATATCGCGGCGTGCTGTGGCCGCACAGGTGGAGGCAGCACACAGCAGTAGGGATGTGGCAAAGGGACTGTTCCAGATAACTAATGTGCTGGATAATATGCTGGGTAACCGCTCTGCTACACCCAGTGAACTTGGACAAGGGGAGACTGAGGACTCATCTAGCCTCAGCAGCGTAGCAGTGCCCACCACTGATCCTAGGCATCGCAGTGCCAGGTACAGCACTGCCACTGAGGCCGATACCAGAGTTGCCAGTGAGGCCACTGCACACTCGAGTGGCCGTAGAAAGTGACTGTAATGTCCACAGGGGACTGTCTGCTTCTTTTGTGATACAGTAAACTATGAATTAATAGTGAGACACTGTTATCTGCTTATTTTATGACACATAATATTTATTTATTTTGCTAGTGAAACTTATGTTACCTGACGTTAAGGTAATAAATGTTCTAACTACCAGTACACATGTCAGTGAAGTTGTGTTGTTATTACTTACATCTGAAATGGTTGTGCGTGATGTCTGCACGCCTTTGCTAGCCCTCTGCTGCACTGGTCCTGTCTGCTGGCTGTAGGGTGGGGGCATGGGATCATCATCCTCATCTGAGTCGGAATCAGATATTTCCACAGGTATGCCCCTGGTGGTAGCTATATTGTGCAGGATTGCACATGTGGCCACTGTTCTACAGGTCGTGTCCGGGCTGAACTGTAGTGCCCCTCCACTTTTGTGGATGCACCGGAAGCGACTCTTCAGCAGCCCAAAGGTGCGCTCCACCACATTCCGGGTTGCCCTGTGTGCTGAGTTGTATCTCCGTTCTGCTGGTGTTGTAGGATTGAGGTAGGGTGTCATCATGTAGGTGCGCACTGCGTAGGCACTGTCTCCTGGAAGGAACAGAGGGTATAATGAGTAAGTGAGCCATCTGATGTCACCACGCCATCAATGCACCAGTGTACAGAGGGACAATACCTAGTAGATATCCTTCACCAAACTCCCCAGCTAGCAGTCTTGTGTGAATGCCGCTGTGACGAAAGATGTATGAATCGTGTGTGCTCCCTGGGTACCTATACATGAGATCAGTTATGATGTAGGAGGCATTGCATATCGCCTGTATATTCATTGAATGTTGGTATTTACGGTTGCAGTACACATACTCTATGGCGGATGGTGGACATATTGCAACATGTGTCCCATCTATGGCACCTAGGACATGGGGGAACTGTGCTATCTGGTAGAAATCTATTTTTGTCTGCTGTATTTCTTGTGGGGTGTGGGGGAATCTGAAATACTGGTGTATCCTACTCAGCATGGCGTTGATAAATGCATTGAAAAATCTAGAGAGGGCACTCTGTGATACTCCTCCAGCTGCTGCTATGACCCCTTGATAGCTCCCTGAGGCAAGTAGGTGGAGGGAGCACAATACCTGCACTTCGGTGGGTATGCTATGAGTCCAATGTGTTGTGCGCTGCAGTATGGGTTGTAGCTCAGCTATCAGGTCAAGTATCATGGCTGAGTTCAACCTGTACTTATCATATATCTCCTCCTCAGTCTGGTCAAAAAGGGTGATGCGCACTCTTAAAATGCGCTCCTGTCTCCTCCTCCCTCTCCATAAACCTGCCAAGATCCTCATTCTCCTCACCATGACGTAGAGTGCAGTCATTGTGGAAAAGAGTCTGAGGCATTCTGGGCCTCTTTATATAGGTTGCACCTGGTTACCACCTGGTTTCACCTAGTGGTAATTTGCATGTGCAAAAGGCCATTCTGCAAAAATTTGCAATTTGCGAATTTTTGATGCATCGAATTGCGACATGGTTTTGCGTGTCGCATTTTGCATCTCACAATTTCCGACTTGAAATACCGAATTGCTAATTGCGATTTGGTATTTCATGTCGCAAAACCATGTTGCAATGCAAAAAATCGCTATTTTTGCGATTCCTTATTTTTGGTCTGCGAATGCCTTTCATGCATCGCAGACCATGTTTTTGGATTCGCAAACGGCCAAAGTTTGCGGATGTAAAATCGTTAGATACATCTGGCCCTGAATTTGGTTACTAATTATAGTAAATCTCACATGATTGTGGTATAAATGATTTTATTATTTAGGGGTTATTTTAAGTAATGCATGGACATGGCATACACAGATCATAATGGATATTTAAAGCTTAAGAGAAGAGCTGTATCAACTCTTAATTCACCAATAAGGAAAAGAAAGGGCATCGTATCCCCAATTCTTAACATTTATAGTGCTCTTGTCTCTGCTGTTTTTATGGCACTGGGATCTGAGGCTATGGCAACACTGACGCGGGTTGAACAAACCCCTATCTGTCGAAGGATGATGTACTTGCTGCCTTCGAGCTTACACTTCATCCTGCACACGGAACTCAAACGTTTGTATATCAGTGATCTGACCAAGTTGGCACCACTTTTATTATGGGTTATCATCAGGTCAGACAGCGAGGTGAAGGTAAACGGGGAAATTGTTATGGATTGCTTGTGTTAAGTTAATGGATTTGCCATCTCATGGTTAGCTTATGTATGCAAAATGCGTGGCATCTTGAATCTATCAGTTTAGTTCGATTCCCTAGATACAATCAGGAAATCGGATAAGAATAAGATCACATTGATGTTTTTAGATCATTGTCACTCCCAGAGACTTGTAAGTGAAATGAATAAGGAGACAGTTAAAGTGTATTCTGATTTCCATGTATCTAAAAATAATACAGTGGGAAAGGGCTCTTTTTTTAATGTTTAGGGCTGGCACCGTGGTGCAGCTTCTGAGTTTCCCTGGGTCAGGCACACAGGTGGCACCTTCAGAAACTTCGTCCCTGCGACTATGACCCTGAGCAATTCTTGATGCATTTTATGTTTTTCTGTACTTTTTTAGATTATATTTGAAAGCTTTTTTTTAATATGATTTTAAAACACTTGGGCCCATATTTATACTTTTGTAGCGCCACATTTGAGTCATATTTTTTATGCAAAATCGGCGCAAACTTACAAAATACATATAAGTTTGCGCCAATTTTATGTAAAAAAATGACGCAAATGAGGCACTACAAAAGTATCAATATGGGCCTAAGGGACTCATTTACGAGACTTTGGGGCAGGGCAGCGCAGCAAGTCATCTTGATGAGTTGACCTGCGTCAAAAGGAAAGGGCAGGAATGGTCTATATCCTTGAGATACAGCACATTCCTGTCCCTTTCAACAGTGCTGGAACCATTTTGGGTGCCTAGAGCAAATTCAGGCACCCTAATGTGTCTGAATAGTCAACAGGATTTTTTGGGGCAGAATGGGGCATCTTCCTAAATAAAAACAATCCCAGGATGCCTTTTCCTCTTTCTCTCTGTGATCCAGAATACAGCACACACAGAAAGAGGAAACAAGGAGGAGAAATTAAGATGTTTCTCTTCATTGCACCTCTCCTGGGCAGGTGTAAGGTTTGGTGCATCCCCAGGTTTACAGGCTGTTGTAAGACTGGAGAAGCGTCAAAATGCCTCCCTGGTGCAGAGTAAGGCAATGTAGATATAAGTGCTGCCTTGCCTTAATTCATATCTACAAGGCCATTCCAAGCAATGCAATGTGGCCGTGTGTGGCCTCATAGACTGGTTGAGAGGTTTGCGTCGCCGCTAAAAGTGATGCAACTGCGTCTCAAGCCTCATAAATATGCTCCTTTGGAGTAAGGATGCACTGTTTCACCGCCTTCTGCTAAATGCCCTTGAAGTGTGTCAAGGGGTTTAAACGTTTTTTGAAGCTGATGTACGATTGAGGAGATCTATGGAGGTTTAAGAAGAAATATTACCCCTTCTAGAGAAAGCAGTGGCTGCCTATTTACCTGTTTTATTTGATTATTGGTGTGGGTGTCTTTCAGAGTGGAGGTTGCAGCTATTTGATGAATTGAATATTTTGTAACATTTTAGGTCTGGTATTTGTTAGTATTTTTAACTTTTGGCTGTTTATTTCTCTTTGTGTCTTTAGTGGCTATGTCTGAGCCAAATAAAGAAATTTTGACTGACTGATATGTAAGCTATAAATGGGTTTTTATTGTATACTTTCGCAAGATGTACTTTCCAGAAAAGGTATTATAAACACAGAATTATAATTGTTTCTATGTTTGTGTCATGAGGTCATGTAGTGTATTTATTGGAGATTTTATGAAACTTTTAATTACTATGTATTAGAACATTGGAATGCTGGGGGCTCCATTGAAAGCAATGGAGTGCTGCGGGCTTTTACTGGCCGGTAAAAGCCCGCAGCGCCAACATTCCAATGTTCGCTTTGTTCACAGCAGCAGCTGTGAACAAAGCCTCACGGAGCCCGAGGGGATTTTAATCCACTCGGGCTCCGTGAACATTTTTTTTTTTTTTAATAGAACATTCTGCCCTGAGTGGCAGAATGTTCTAATAGCCTTAGAACCCGCCGTAGCGGGCTCTACCGGCTATTAAAGTCCCTCTGCCTTGTTAAATGCCCTCGCCTTCGGCTCGGGCATTTAACGCGGGTATCGGGCCTTTAATAGCCGGTAGAGCCCGCTACGGCGGGTTCTAAGGCTATATTAATGAACTGGATTTTCTGTTATATTTCTGTAAGAAAGAATTTCTTGGAAGTAAATAATTTTTTGACTAAAGGGACATTTGTGCAATATAGTGCTCATGTATATTTGTGTACATAGTGGTGGGCACAATTTGAATTTCCCATTCATCATCCATGTATTGCACTGTGTTTGGATTAGTAAATTATTGTTAGTTGCATAAACAATTATTCTTTTGTCATTAATTTCAGTGTGATGCAGTAAGAAATCATGGCTAGTAAGTGGCATTTTAAGTGTGGGAGTTACAGTTTATCATGTATTCTGTGTGCTCTTGGTGTTTCACTATTAATTCTCCATGGTTTATTTATTAGTCTTTTTAGGTTTTCTCTGGAAGAGAGTTACCCAGTCATTTTTTAAAGAACTTTAGTGCAGTTCTTTTGGGTTCTTGTCAGCTTGTGCTCAATTCTCTTCAGCCATGCAGGGCTTTTCTAATTTTAATTTCAGTCATGTTTGGAGGGTGATAGTTTCCCCTTACATTTTCAACTATATCTTCTTTGGTGGTGGATTTGCAATAGCAATCATTCAGTGCATTTCCAAGGCATCCTTTCACTAAACGTGCTGTTTTGTTATAGGTGTAGTCCCCTATTAACTTAATATTAATTTCCACTTTTGTGACCTGATGTATGTTGAAGTTTGTGGCATAATATGTGTGAAGATTAGAATTTGTAGAATAATGTATATATATTATATACTAGCTAAAAGAATTTTGTTAAAAAAATATTGTTAGATTTTTACAACATGTTGATGCATTCTCGGAGTGTACCCCCTAGCCTCAGAGTCACAGAGATTGGATTTCTAAGCCCCTAGCACAAGGACTCAGTCAATGTGCCCATATGAGTTAGAAATCCAGTTGGACTGTAATCCAGATACAACCCACTGAGCAATCTTGTGTAAAAAGCATTTCATAGTAACGATCAGTCCCATAAGATAGGTTGAGGCACAGTATTGGAACACTAGAAATGGAACATACATTTTTAAATATTTATGATAAAATTCCTCATCCTGGGTATACGTTATAATTGCTAACATCGCTGAAGATTAAAATGAAAGCAAAGAAGTAGTTCATAAACATTGAAAAACAACACCCTCACGTGCTGTCTCTGGGCTCTAAGGTACTCCTAGCAGAATCAGTTAATAATAAGCATACGTTTTTAATTGCAGAGGAGGTGCACATATCTAATTTGAGACAAAAGAATTGTTTAATATCTCTGGAACTTGAACAGCATGCCTGCTGTTCTAGGCAAAACAGCAAGGACAATTGTGTCCGTGTGAGAGCAAATACACCCTGCCAACATTCCATGGAAGCTAAGAGCTTACCAGAGCTTTACAGAGTCTTGCCAGAGCCTTTTTGGTGAAGATGCAAGCTGGAGTCATGCCCATCCTAATCTCTACTGTATTGCCGGGTGAAGTCCCTCCTACCTGTAGTGTGATGCCTCACTTTTTAAGGGTTCTAAGCTGCAATCTTATGTTATGTTTTGAAAACGATGCTGACAGCAGGACCATGGCGATGTACACAAGGTGTAGACACTGAATCAGCAGTAAGACAAAACAATCATGGCTGAAAATGCATCAGCTAAACCATTACATTGATTAAATATCTACAGGATTATAAACAATAAATACCTGTCAGCCTAGACTGCAAGTGGACATGATACTGAAAACTATAAACAATAAAAACATGTCATCTTAGGCCATAAATGAGAATAATGAAAACATATAAACAACAAAAGCATAACATCCTAGAGAGTAAGTTGACATAATGCAAAGAAATACTCGTCTTACCTATTACTTCTTTATATGATGGAAATGGAAAAGTCTGGAAAGACAAGTGATGAAAGTAGAACAGTCACAAGAGACAAACAATAGAAATAGTAGAATCTGAAACGTAATGGTCTTAATGTTTACAACATCCTGGGGATAACTCTTAAACTAAACAATAAACATAAGGGCATATTTAAGAGCCCCTAGCAACACCGGAGCGTCACTTTTACTACAACGCTCCAGTGGCGCTATGCCCTGCCCCATATTTAAAGGTGGTGTTAAGCCACTTTTTTGTGGCTTAACGCCACCTTGTAAATATGGCCCCTTCACATGCAGTCCTTTGTGTGGAATGGACGTATAATGGGTGTTGCTGTGGGCATGCCACAGCAACACCCATTGCATTTTGACGCTGCCTCAGATTTACGAGTTCTCATAAACCTGAAGAAGCGCCAAAATCTAACGCTAATCCAGGGGTGGCATTAGAAAGGCTCGACAATGGGAAATACTTTTATTCCTTCTCGTTTTTTGCTTTTTTATGCATGCTACATTCTGCAACACACATAGAAATAGCAAAAAGCCAGACATGATTGTTATGTGCGGGAAGGAGTCCGTTCCTGCACATCAACAATCATTTCAAAATTAAGCTTGGCACTTCTGTGTGTGCTTCAGTGATTGTTTATGTGCAGGAAGGGACACCTTCCCACACATAAACAATCAAATCCCTCAACGCAGACATCCTTGCAATGCCTGCGTTGGTGCTAGGCAGATCAATTTAGCGCCAGTGCAGGGGCAACATGGGGTGCCCCATATTCAATTAAATGCAGCACATGCCTGTGTTGTGAAAATATTGGGCCATAGTGCATCCAAGTGTTCTTGCAGCTTGTAGTTGAACAATCCTTAACTAAACAATCACACATATATTTATCTATAATTAATTTGTTTAGCAAGAGCTTGATTATCACCACTTCATGCTCACTTGCAGAAGAATATGCTAGAAACATGAATTTGATTGTATCACAGTTATTCACTTGTTGCATGTTAACACATTTCATTTTGAAATAAAAAGAGTCTCTACATTGAGATATAGGGAGATCCCCACATTGTTTTACATTATGCACTTATGATTTTTGGGGTTCCTTCTTTTTTATGGGTTGGTTGGTTCTATGTTAATTGTAAGGCTGTTCTTAATTTTGCCATTGAAAAAGAAATAAAGAATTATTTGTTTTTTTAATTCTGTTATTTGGTATGACTTTTGTATCTATTAATGCATTTAAAATATGTTGCTGTTTATTAGGTCTAGTAGTGAAGTTCCATATGTTTGTTTTAATATAGTTATATTTTATTTTGTCTTTCTTGTATTCCAATTTTGAAATAGTTTTGTGACTTGATTTTCTTCATATGCTGTTTGAGAATGTCTATTGGAAGCTTTGGTACCTACGTTTTAGGGATATAATATTAGCATAATTGTTATTTATTTGGCAGTTTGTAGCTTTAGTCAGCCAAAGTGATACCTTCCATTAGCTGTGGCTTCATCCCCAACAGTTAAATACAAGTTTTGGTTTTATTTTATCCTATTTTTTGGGAAAATGTTTTTATTGATTAACTGCTTCTAAGTTCAGTTTCATTGGTTCTTGGTTTAGTAGTTTGAAATTGTTTTTGTACCTTATGTGGTTAATACTTGTTATTTATCTCTGCTATTTGTGTATGCTTCGTTTATCTGTATATATTTACATTGATTTAAATAAATAAATCTAAATATATATTTTTAAATGAGGTTTACCTAAATTCTTGTTTAATCTTTATGATCATATTTCTCATGTTTTATTGTAATCTTATTGTTAGAAATGGTGTCTCTAGTTGGCAGAGGTATACACCCTTGTCCAAGTAGAGACCACAGTCCTAGCCAGGGTATGTCACAACACAATCCAAATTATCCTGTTTTCTGGTAGCTTGGCACTGAGCAGTTAGGCTTAATTTAGAAGGTCATGTGTAAAGTACTTGTGCAATAATCATACAGTAACATAATTGAAGCCACCAAAAAAATAAAACACACAGGTTTAGAAAAATAGATAATATTTATCTGACTAAAATAAGGTCAACACTATGGTAAGCCAATGTACACAAGCAAAGTTATGAATTTTTAAAGATTTCACCCCACTAAAGCACTTAGAAACTCAATAGCTCCAACTGGGGCTATCACTGACTCCGGGCACAGTATCTTTGGAAGCAAAGAAACAAAGATGTTGCATGAAGCAGTGGAGATGAAGTGTCGCTGGAGCCGGGGCAGTGTCAGTCCCTTATGGTGTCTGGGGAGGTCAGGCGTTGGTTCCGTACAGCGAGGTAGGGGAGGTGAGGCATCAGTTCTGTCTGGTTGCAGAGGGAGCTGGTGCAGCATCGGTGGGGAGGCATCAGTTCCTAGTGACCAGGCACAGTCGATCAATCCAGTCAGTCAAGACATGAAGAGTCGTCTTCACAGCATCGTGATCACACTGCATGACATTAGAGACATCGTGGCTACGTCGGACAAGCATTGCAGGCCGCAGTCATTGAATGGAGCAAAGTCCATGGAGCCAGAGCAGCTGCGGCGTCAGTGCTGACGTCACTGAAGTTGTTCTTGATGTCGCTAAAGTCAGAAAACTAGCTAAAAGCTAGCTTGAGAAGTCTTTGTTGGCCCTGAGACTTCATAACAGGAAGAAAGCTCAATCCAAGTGCTTGGAGAGCACTTTTGGAGAAGGAAGAGTCTTACAGCAAAGTCAGAGGCCTGCAGGGCAGCAGGGCAACAGGCAGGGAAGTAGTCCTTCTCAGCAAAGCAGTACAGATGAGTCTTTTGGGCAGCCAGGCAGTTCCTCTGACAGAGTGCAGGTGTAGATCCAGAAGAGTCTGATTTGGTCGGGGTCAGATACCCAGTTTAGATACCCAAAATGTCTTTAAAGTGGGGGAAACTTCAAAAAAAGGTTGTGAAGTCCCCCTTTCAGCCCAATCCTCTCTGTCAGGGTCCCTGTGGGGGGGGGGGGGTTATCAGTCCTTTGGATGAGGGAAGGCCACTGCCCTTTGAAATGCAAGTGTGAGTCCCTCCACCCTTCCTGACCAGGAAGGCCCATTAAGTATGCAGATGAATGCAGATGGGACGTGCGTTCACCTGCACCTGGGGCCAAGGAGGAGGCGGCGGCGGCATCGCAGTAAGGGGCAGGAGCCCTTTAAATTTTGAACAGCGATCCCGCTTCGCGGGACGCGCGTTTACCTGCACCTGGGGCCAAGGAGGAGGCGGCGGCGGCATCGCAGTAAGGGGCAGGAGCCCTTTAAATTTTGAACAACGCTGCCGCCTTGCGGGACGCGCGTTTACCTGCACCTGGGGCCAAGGAGGAGGCGGCGGCGGCATCGCAGTAAGGGGCAGGAGCCCTTTAAATTTTGAACAGCGCTCCCGCTTCGCGGAACGCGCATTTACCTGCACCTAGGGCTAAGGAGGAGGCGCGGCGGCATCGCAGTAAGGGGCAAGAGCCATTTAAATTGTAAACAGCGCTCCCGCCTCGCGGGACGCGCGTTTACCTGCACCTGGGGCCAAGGAGGAGGCGGCGGCGGCATCGCAGTAAGGGGCAGGAGCCCTTTAAATTTTGAACAGCGCGGGACGCGCGCAGGCACGCCTGGGCGAAGCCTGGGCCAAGGGCGGGCCCGTCCTGTGCCCGTCGGAGACCGGAGGAGGCTGGGCTGGGCCCCCCCTCTTTCATCTGTACTGTGATAGCAGCAGGCTTGCCAGTGCCTGGTTAGTACCTGGTGGGACCCCTAATCCCAGGCACCCCTGCTCTCTTTCTACACCTAGGGGATTCTCACGGGCTGGGCCATCCTTTCTCAATTTTTCCTTTGTTTTTGTCTTTGGGGGCCCCAGTCCTTGGCTTGGACACGCCGTACTGAATAATGGGGAAGCGTAAGGCAGATGATGTCCCTGCGCCACCTTCTGGTGCCAAAAAACACAAGAAACGAGCTGGTCGGAAAAGTGATGACCCTCCTAAGCCCATTAGGAATCAATTTCAAGCTATTGACTCCTTGTTCAAGGAAGTAGAGGCAATATTGAGGAGTCCATCTATCACCGCTCCTTCCATTCCGGCTACTTCGACTCTTAGGAAGATCCCGGATCTATTTACCAAAAAACTACGAACATCTCATTTGTCTGTGGAAGCGGACCTCCATCCCCCTCCTATATCTAAGGCTGCAATTCGTTCACCACCAATAAAGCCTACTTCATGTGTTGAAGTTGCAGAATGTAACCAATTTAGGGACTCTCTGCATTTGGGTTCCAAGTCTGTAGTTTATAGTGATATTCTCTGCTCAAACAGATTTCAACTCCTATCCACTTCTAGCGAGGGCCCAGGCTGCTCTCTGCCTTTAATTTCTGTGGAACCTGATACAGAGGAATTGGACTGGCAGGCCCAACGCAAGATGTCACTTGAACTGGAAAATGTTTCCCAGAAGCTGGACAATTTAAAATCTTTGGTAATGGTTATTTTGGGTAAAATCTCTGGACTATCTGAGACAAAGGTATTGTGTAACTGCAAATCGCTTAGCACGAATAACCACTTTCCTGAGCCGACGGGAGGGCCTAACGTGCTAGCTACATTAGACACTGGGGATAACTTAGCTTCTTACCCCAAATGTCCAAAGCTGGGGGCTAAGTCTATGAGTATGGCAACAAATAAAAAGGGGAGTTGCCTCTCTCTGTCTGACGACAACCCCACCGACTCCGGTTGCATGCTTATTCCTGCTTCAACAAATAACGACCCACGTCCTCCCTGTATAAATCCCCTGCCCATGGGAGCTATGGTTGGGAAGAGTGCACAGGCGCCCGCAAGTCCACCAAGAGTCTCACGCCAAGGTCAATTTAAATTTATTCAGGCGACAGATTCAAAGGGGAGACATGATCAGAGTAGGAAGGATGCATATATCTACATGACAGGGGTCCCCAGGTTGTCTGCTGGGCAGAGAGCGTCCCACGATTCTCTCATTAATAAAGTTGTCTATTGGTTTCGCATACAGAGGAAATGTCTGTCTGTTATCCGTTCTGATATTTGGGAGGCACATAGACATGCTCAACCAGACTCATATCTTGATTATATTTCAATCCTCTTTTTTGACACCTCTATGGTCGATAACCTTATGGCTTTCAACCTACGGACTCATTCTTTGACATCTGGTAGAAATATCGGAATTGGCCTCTCCATGTATTCTCCGGGGGGGGGGGGGAGTCACAAAGTATTGATAGACCTTCCAATACTCATGTGGGAAGGGCTCAGGGTCCACTTAATAGCAATCGATCAGCTTTGACCAAGATCCGCTCTCCCCGGTTATCTGATTTAGATTGACTAAACGATGTTCCTCCTTCAGTGTTCCCCACTTCAGTTGCTATGTCTTACAGAGGCAAACGATCAAGGGCTCTGAACTCAATCATTTCCCGAGAGTTAGACCCATACTTGTGCCCTCTGTACTTAATATTTTATCTTGGAATGTGGCTGGAATAAGGAAAAAGATGGGAGATCCCGGATGGGTTAACTTTATCTCTAAGCAAGATTTATGTCTTTTTCAGGAAACCTGGGCGGAAGAGTTAATATATGTTGAGGGGTTTACAATTTATTAAGACACAGCCCAGCCTGCCTCTGGAGGCTTTGGTAGGCCTATGGGTGGGCTTATGATTTTAGTGAATAAGAAACTGCAATGCGACCATTCTGTATTACCCCTTAACTCCTTAGACTTATTGGGTGTTAGACTCATATTTCACCCTGGTTTCACAGTGACCTTGGTCAACGTGTATGCGAGGTTCGTCCCTCCCAATATGGAATCAAGGGTACTTGTTCAGCTAGCTGAGCATATGGAACTTTTGCATCCTTCTAACCATCTGGTGATAGGGGGCAATATAAACTGTTCTTTTGTATCCAAGAACCTTGTAGGTAATCTAACAACTGAAGAAGATGAATCCTGGGGTATTCCCCAAGTGAAGGATGATTCTCTTAGCATTGGTTCTTGTGCTGCTACACAGATGGCTTCCCTTTGCCTACGCTATGGACTCAGGGAATGTAATGGTCGGACTAGATCTGATCTAAATCGTGCCCCCACTTTTAAGCAGGGGTGTTCTTCCAGCACTATTGATTATTCTTTTGTTGACATCAGGCTTTGGTCACACACTCTGGACATGAAGGTTGAACCCCGTCATGATAGCGATCACCACCCTCTATCTCTTACTTTATTCAACAAAGCATTTGGGAGAACACAACACCTAGAGATCACTGATGTTCCGATCCCTTCCCTAAACTCCAGGCAAACTCGTGTTAGTTGGCCAAAGGTTACATCCAACCCACTCCTGGTCAAACAAATGTATTCTTCCTTTCTACAGCTGTTTTCCGGTCTTGAAAAGCAAGAGGTCGATAGTCTTCCAATCCAGAAAATTCATGCTGAATTGATAAATATTCTACAGAATGTATTTTATAAAGAAACCACTGTGAGATATACTTCTGATACTATCCGATCCAGAGAATGGTTCAACAATGACTGCGACCTTGCTAGGCTCAATCTTAAACTGGCCCTCCGCAAGCACTCACAGGAGGAGATCAGGGCCGCTAGAGTTAGCTATGCCAAGGCCCTGAATCTAGCGAAGAAAAATTGGGAATTTGAGATCTGGCAGAAGCTGCTGGAGGCAGTCGAAAATCGAGACGAGGGCTCTTTTTGGAGGTTGTTGACTCACAGGCATAGAGAGGGTAATGCTATTCCTAATTTTCACATCCAGCCTGAAAGATGGGTGGCTTATTTTTCCGAGATTTATGCTTCATCCGTGCAACAGTATCACGAGGACCATATGGGTGCCAAACACAGACCTCTCATTGAAGGTCCCATGGAGGGCATTGTTTCTACAATTGCTGAAACTACAGCAGCTATTAATTCTTTGAAACCCGCTAAGGCTCCTGGTCCTGATAAGATACCGGGGGACCTGTTTAAGTCTGAACCCTTCATTTGGGCGTGGTACATTAATACCTTATCAAATGCCATTGCAGCAGGTAGCCCCATTCCGGACTCGTGGCTCGGAGCCGAAATTATCCCTATTCATAAAAAGGAGATGTGGGACTGCCAGCCAATTACCGCCCAATTAGCCTCATTGATAATCTTCAAAAGATTTTTTCTAAGCAAGTTCTAGACAGGCTAATGGACTGGGTCCAAGCTAATCAGGTCATATCTCCCCTCCAGGCTGGTTTACGTTAAAAAATTAGCACTATGGACCAAGTTTTCAGATTTTTTTTGTTACTTTGGAAATACGTTACCTTGGCCAAACAAAATTTATATGTTGCTTTTGTTGACCTTAAGTCCACTTTCGATCTTGTTCCAAGGCAGAAATTGTGGGAAGTCCTAAAGAAAATTGGCGTCCCGATGAACTTGGTGCATCTAATTCAAAGATTGCACAAGAACACCTATGCTCGAGTAAGATGGGGCAGTCAGGGGGAACTTACTGATTGCATTAATATCAGGCGGGGGGTACACCAGGGCTGTGTCCTGGCACCCACTCTCTTTTCGTTGTTTATCAATGAAGTAGTGCAAGTTGCAACTGACTGTCAAAACGATACCCCTTCTTTGAATAATTCAAAAGCTCCAATTCTCTTATTTGCTGATGACTCCCTCTTGATCTCTAAAACACCTATGGGCCTTCAGGTCCTCCTGGACAGGTTTAGTGTGTTTTGTGCAGACCATGGATTGGAACTCAATTCTAGTAAAACAAAACTTATGATCTTTGGTCCTGGTAGCTCAAAACGATGTAACATCTTGTATAACGAGGTTCCTTTGAGCAAGGTATGCTCTATTGACTATTTAGGGGTGAGAATCAGCAACGATATGAACTGGCAGGCCCAGGTAGGGAAAAGCTTAGCCCTCCTAGCACATAGGTCAGGGGCAATTTTGCGTTTTCAAATGTCTAATACTGAGAAAGTTGTTTCCCCTGCTATTACCATTTGTCTAGCCAAGGCTCAGAGTGCCGCGGTCTATGGTGCTGAGGTCTGGGGTTGCTCCAAATCTAGCAAGTTATCTGTGGGGGAAAATAATTTTCCAAGATCACTCTTGGCATGTCCTCGTAGCACGCCCCTGGTTCCAGTGTTTTTGGACCTAGGGTTCCCCCGTATTTCTGATGTAATAGCTTTAAGGCCTTTAACTTTTTGGGTTCGTATCTGGACTATCCCTGAATTAGTCACCTACAAGGAGTCTTTGCAAGACTTATTGGATAGACCAAATGCACTTTCTATCCCTTGGTTCAAGTACATTTCGGAATGGTTCCATACCTTGGGACTCAGTGATTTCTGGAGCCAGCCCAATAATTTAAGGACGGCTCACAAGGACCACCTGAAATCTGTTTACTGATCCCATGTTAGGGAAAAATATCTGCTATGTACTTCACATGGTAGGTTGACGTCTCTTTTCCTTGAATACAAGTGGTTTCCCCACTTCGAACCCTTCCTGGACTTAATTACCGATCAACTAATTAAAAGTTTGTATGTTCGATTTAGGTATGGATGCCTCCCTCTGAAGTCTTTTTCTAGTTCATGGAGCTCCACCCTGATATCCGATAAATGCCCTTGCTGTAATGGTTCTGTGGAAACTGTAGTGCACTTTATGTTTATTTGTCCTGCCTATGGCGTTGCCCGGCGGAAATGGCTTTGTCCCGCTTGTAGAAATATGGGGTTGAGAACGTGCAAAGATGCCCTCAGGCTGATGTTGAGAGATTGCTCCTCTCTCTTAAATTGTGTGGTCAGCAAGTTCCTTGCGTCTGCCTGGTATATACGTACATATTTTTAAAAAAAAGGATTACAGTGATTTGATATTAATTGAACCCTGATTTTATCTTATTTAATCCAATTGTTTTATTTATTAAATTTCTTATAAATTATCGATGAGGAAGTTAAAGGCAGCCAACAAAAAGGAACTTTGACACTTCCCCCTCATTTATAGGACGGGACACACATGTGAAGATTTATATCAACTTTTTCTCTTTGTACACTTGCAGATCTCTCATTTTATTTTTTTCCTCATCCTCATTACCTACTTTTTAATCTTGTTATTATATATTTACTATGTATAGATCACGATTTTATTGTTGTAAGTCATTGCTTTGATGGTTAATTAGACCGAATAAAGCTTGTGTGACTGACTGACTGCCTGAGTGTCCTGTGTTTGTGGTTGTCTGAGTGGAATGCACAAGGGGAGCTGTCAACTAGCACAGACTAGACGTGGATTTGAAACAGGGTATTAGGCACAGATGGCAGTAAGTGCACAGAAATGCCCACTTTCTAAATGTGGACTTTCTAAACTAGTAATATTAAATCCAACTTCACCAGTCAATAGGACTTTCTAATACCATTCTGGCAATACTAAATATGACATGGCTACTCCTTCCAGATCAGAATATACCACTTATATAACTGTTCTAATGCTATTCTATTAGAGGAGCAGGCCTCACAGTAGTGGAAAATGAATTAATGTGTTTATCACTACTAGGACATGTAAAACACATGAGTACATGTCCTGATTTTTACATGAGTACCTCCCTGCCCTAAAGGTTACCTATGGCCTACTTTAGGGGTGACCTTTATGTAGATAAAAGGGAGTTTAAGACTTGGCTAGTAATTTTAAATGCCAAATTCGAAATGGCAGTGGAACTGCACACACACCCTTCAGTAGTTCCCATCGTATTTACTGCAAGCAGGCCCAGAATTCCATGTCTCAGGGAATTTTCAAGATGATGAAAGTCTTCAGCCATAATAAACCTGGACTCTCAGGTTGGGGGATATGTGTGGCTAGTGTCCTGTGGTAATCCTCATGTCCTCCCTGTGAGAAATAGTGTTGTTGGTTGACTTGGGCGTGAGCCCTGATCAAGCAACAGCCACAATCCTTTGTAGGTTGAACAACAAAAAGTCACTAAATTAACCTGTGTTTACCCCCTAGGTAGCTTGGCATAAAAAACAGTCAGCCTAAACTTAGAGGCAAGTTATGAAGTATTTATTCAGCACACAAACAGTAATTAAGTGAAACCACAACACAATAAAAATCCCAAGTCAATTTGAAACATAGAGTACATTTTAATGTTATTTGACACCATTTTGACAAGAATTTAATCAGAGTAACCAAAGATATCATTGTTTGAAGTTTAATTTACAAAATAGTGCCTAAAAGATTAAAAAAACACCAACTACAGATATCTAGTCACCTTTAGCACCACAACCAAGCGCCCAGGAGTGTATTGAGGGTTCAGGACTCCCTCTGGCTGGGACAAGGTGTAGGTTCAAGATGGTAGGAGCCTGTTATGTCCCTCTGGCTCTAAACGGGAGGCCAGCTAACTAGCCCTTGGAATCACTTCTTGAAGCCCTGGGTGCAGGTGAAGATGCAGGGCTCAATAGCAGGGCTGGCCTCTGAGGGTTCAAGGCAGGCTCCAGGCAGCAAAGCAGTCCGTCCAGGTACAGCAGCAGACTGGTAGAGTGCACAGGAGGTCACAGCAGCAGGCAGTCCTTTGAGAGTCCTTGCAAGGTCCAGCCGTGAACTGAAGAGTGTGTCTAACAGCCCTATTTTCATGCCCTGTGTGCTGGCAGAGCACGATCTATTTAGGTGCGAGTGGGGCTATGCTCAGCTCTCCCCCATCCTGCCAGTGGAAAGGTAATTTTCTGCTAATTCCACTATTTTCTGACTGTCTGGGGTGAATTCACAAAGCCTCAGCTGTCAGTTACGCCCAGCCATGTGACTAAAGGCAGGCTGCAGTCACAGAGGGTTTTCTAAAAGTAGCATTTTCAAAGTTGTAGTGATAGCTTCGAATTTACCATTAAAGAGGGTTAATCATTATAATTTTCAACAGACGGCAGACCTGGCTTTCATGTCCTTTGAATTAAAATAACCTTAATTTGTACATTTTCATATACAAATTCTCTTTACCCCTCCAGTCTCTTTTGTGTGTCACATGGCGAGTGGAATAAAATGTGGAATATCTCTCTGGTGATATATTCCCAATAATGTTATTTACTCTATTGTCTTTATTCACACTCCCTTATTAGGTGGGTCATAATTATAAAATTAGGAGAATTTCAATTTCCAAAGAATGGTTGTATCAACATATTTAATAGATTACGACTGAAATATGAAATATGTGATCTGATGAAGTTGTGTGGTGAAACAGCTCCCAACATGTCCATAGCCTATCAAAATAATAACAAGGTGGTCAGGTTTGACATTGGCATGACAAGTAGAATTATAGAACATTTACAAAAATAGTATTATGCACGTATTTTCAGGGTGGTCCTCAAGGTTAGGAGTCATTTTTTATAATTCTGAGATTATTGTAATTCAGATGTGTAGCTTATCGTTTCATAGTTAAAGGTCAGAGTAACTAAGCATCCAAAACCAACACAACCTTTACTATAAGACATATTTTTTAAAAGTGCAGCTTTGTCTCAGATCTCTTTGAATCACCCTTCTTATTCATTGACTCATGGAAATACTCTCTGTGATTTGTAACTATATTTTGCAATTACTCCTACTCATGCATAGTTCTGTGTTCAATAATTAGACAAAACGCTACTAATGCGTCTGACTTTTTCATGATCTATTATTTAAAATTGCAAATAACTTAAAATATTGTTAAAAATGTAAGAGGATTGTATTAATATACTGCAACCAGTTTCTGCAAGTTTGATGAGGTTATCAAAGCTCTAATATCGCAATTTAATACAAAAGCTTCATTTTAATTCATCAATATTTAAAGAAATTTCATTTCTGATTAACAGGGAAGACCTCAGGGGGAAACAACCCCATGAAGAAAATGTCCACATTCATAAACTTGAAGTTAATAACCATCAAAATGCGCACAGGCTTTAGCATTTTCACCAACTTCCTTCACCATTCAGCATTTAAAAAATATATCGAAGACAACAGTGAAGTTCCACAACTACAGAATTATCAGCAGCTCTAAATGTTAAATGTAAATAGACAAGGCAATTAATATTATTTTCTCTTACCCTTGTTTTTCTAACTATTGCATTTTTGAGCATTTTAACCACAAGTGTCTATGCCGGAGAAGATGTACAAGAATTTATATGGATGTTGGCGACATAACTCATGAAAGTGGCTGTGTGCTTAATTAAGAAAGAAAAGAATGACAAAGTACGGCAATTTAACACATTTCACTTCACTGATTTCACACTGACATCCAGGTAAATTTTCAGGTAATCAGCCCTCCGATATATTTTCCGAGGAGGGTTTCATCCTCTCATAGCTGACCACACCATTGGGTTATAATCACCAAAACGCGATGTATAAATGACTTCTGCTACTGAATCTATCACTTGTGTCTGAGGAGCTTACAATTGTAGCAAACTCCGCTTCAATTTAGTTGCAGGAGAGTGTTGACAGTGGTAGGTGTAGGTAGGTATTTACTATGTGTAAGGGAAAGTTCATGAATAATCAAGCTTACTTCATGTACATGGTGAGACTTCAAATCTATGAAAAATATGTAGCAACCTGGCCAATTATTTTTTAACATTCTGCATGACATAATAGTGGCACTGTATGCTGATGTTGTTCATTATTAAGTGTTATATTTCAAAACTTTATGTAAAAGTTGTGAAAGTTCAGGCAATAATCAAGGTTGGCCTCTGAATTTTATTTATCTTGTCATGCTTGCTGGGCTTCAAAGACAGAGGCCAAATATCAGGCCATGTCTTCTGACAATTTGCTGCCTATTTTTCTGACGTGAAGATTGGTGTTTACAAACTCCTCTTACTTTGCAGTCGTAGAAAGAAAAGTAAAGGGAATTATGTGACAATGTTGCTGGGGTACGGCGAGTGTGAAAGGAAAGGTTTAAAGATAATATTTTCTGTAAGATACAACAAATGTGAAAGACCTGTAAACATTCTGCCATTAGGAACGCAAAAATGAAGCACGGTTTTTGTTATTCTGAAGTGTGATGGAAACAAAGATTTTAATAGTATTAAAACAAATCAAGACACTTTTCTTTTGATACACAAATGACAGATATTCACTGAAACCTGATTTCCATGGATTATCATTTGTGTGCAATATAGTTTTATTAGTAAAACTGTATATCTGTGAAAAATTTGATCCATCTCCCCGGAAAATGTACTGTTTGCAAATGACTTTGCGGTGCCACACAAGTCACCCACATCTTGTCCAATAAAGCTGGGTGGATCACAATTGTCAAATCAAATCAAATCAAATCATTAATATTTATAAAGCGCGCTACTCACCCGGGTCTCAAGGCGCTAGGGGAAAAAGGGGGGGGGTTACTGCTGCTCGAAGAGCCAGGTTTTTAGGAGTCTCTGGAATGCGGAGTGGTCCTGGGTGGTCCTGAGGCTGGTGGGGAGGGAGTTCCAGGTCTTGGCTGCCAGGAAGGAGAAGGACCTCCCACCCGCCGTGGAGCGGCGGATGCGAGGGACGGCAGCGAGCGCGAGGCCCGAGGAACGGAGGAGACGGGTGGGGGCGTAGAAGCTGAGGCGACGGTTGAGGTAATCCGGTCCCTTGTTGTGGAGGGCTTTGTGTGCGTGGGTGAGAAGTCGGAAGGTGATCCTTTTGCTGACTGGGAGCCAATGCAGGTGTCTCAGGTGTGCGGAGATGTGGCTGTTGCGGGGTACGTCGAGGATGAGGCGGGCCGAGGTGTTTTGAATACGTTGCAGGCGTTTTTGGAGCTTGGCGGTGGTCCCAGCATAGAGGGTGTTGCCGTAGTCCAGGCGGCTCGTGACGAGGGCGTGGGTCACGGTTTTTCTAGTGTCGGCGGGGATCCAGCGGAAGATCTTGCGGAGCATGCGGAGGGTGAGGAAGCAGGCGGAGGACACGGCGTTGACTTGCTTGGTCATGGTGAGAAGAGGGTCCAAGATGAAGCTGAGGTTGCGGGCGTGGTTTGCGGGGGTCGATGCGGTGCCGAGGGCCATGGGCCTCCAGGAGTCGTCCCAAGCGGACGGGGTGTTGCCGAGGATGAGGACTTCTGTTTTGTCAGAGTTCAGCTTTAGGCGGCTGAGCCTCATCCAATCTGCGACGTCCTTCATGCCCTCTTGTAGGTTGGTCTTGGCGCTGGCGGGGTCCTTGGTGAGGGAGAGTATAAGTTGGGTGTCGTCGGCGTAGGAGGTGATGATGATGTCGTGCTTGCGTACGATGTCGGCGAGGGGGCTCATGTAGACATTGAAGAGTGTCGGGCTGAGTGATGAGCCTTGAGGTACGCCGCAGATGATCTCGGTGGGGTCTGAGCGAAACGGAGGGAGGTAGACTCTTTGAGATCGGTTTGAGAGGAAGGAGGCGATCCAGTCCAGGGCCTGGCCTTGGATGTCGGTGGAGCGGAGGCGGGTGATTAGGGTGCGGTGGCAGACGGTGTCGAAGGCAGCCGAGAGGTCGAGGAGGATGAGGGCGACTGTTTCACCGTTGTCCCGTTCACCGTTGTCCATCAGGGTTCAATTGTTTGTCATTCTAAAAAAAAAAATTGGATTGTGGTTCTAAAGTTTTTAAGGAGCAGTGAGTTTTCTGGGTACCAGTATTTAAGCTATCCTATGCTCTTTTTGTCAGTGGAAATGAGTATATACTCTTATCTTCTTTATCACAATCCTCTTGCTCTCACATAGTCATGTGGGCTTGACAAGCAATGGCATGTCATATAGGGAAGGCTTCCTCTCAGTCATTGGGTGGAACAAGACCCTGTGGCAGATACAAGAGACTAAAGACAGGCTATTGCTGCTCTTTTTCTGCCACACTATTCTTCTTTTCACTGTACAATAGTCTTAAGTGGAGTTGGAAGTACAAATCAATTCTACTCATTGACACTTCCAATCTAGACACCACAAGTGGTGTGAGCTGCACCAGAATGTTTTCAATTGATGAGTAACTTGAAGTGGGACTAAAGAGTGGCACTGGGGACAGAAAAGGGGGGTCTCCCTAATTTCTCTTCAGGGGAAAGTAAACATTGAGGGTCAATGGAGGGTGTGGGAGAACACTGTAATATTCCTCCTACAAACCTCAGTTAATTGGGTCTAGACACTCATTTATAAAACACCATAATCCACAGTGGTAGGGAGGCTGGGATCACCACAGCTGTAACTTGTTTGCCTTATGTAAGGCATAATCAGTGTGTATAACCTTGCGAATGGTTACCAATTGGTCTTGGTCACCCTGGAGGTGGGAGAAGTTGTTGCCCAGAGAAGGACAGATGTTTGTTCAAGCCTGCTAGTTGATCTCATCATTAACAATTATTTGCCACATTTAGCGTTGCAGCTTGTGAAATCAAGAACCAAATCTTCCTCTCAGAGGGGCTCTAATGGTACGCCCTTAAATATTAGGATTCAGAGAGCCCAGAAAAGAGTAAAGAGTAGAAGTGAGACTTCATCTGCTCTAGTATGAAAGGTGGAGCATGTTTTATCTGCTCTTTTACAAAAGGAGGGCCACTTGAAACTGAATCTCGCACTTCTGAGGTGCTGAGACTCCTGTCTATGAGATAGGTGACAGAAGACCCAGCCGAGGCAGACTATTGCATGACTGAAACTGAGTGTGCGATGGATGAATGTGTGTGCTGTGTGCCAGACTGGTAGTCCTTGATGACCAGACGCATTCTGTCTCAAGGTAAGGACTTTTAGCTGAAGAGCAAGTCTCAGGGTGTGACCAATGTCATAATGGATGTGAGAGTGGATACAATTTGCCCACAGTAAGACTCTGTATGCCCCTTGAAGGGCACCTTGAGGATTAGAAGGCTTTCGAAGTGTCATATAGATGTCAATATAGTGAGAGAAGAGTTGTTTCTAGATTTGGTGTCAGAGTTTGTTAGATTGTCCCGTGGAAGAGACCTGTGGTGAAAGTAGTGTTTTTTTAAAACTCTGAGTGGGGTGCGCTAGACTCTGGCCTCTTGACAGAGACCTGGGCAGAATTCCAAGGGTGCTCTCCTTTGAAGATACAACCTGAGAGGGCAAATGCTGATCAGCTGTGGACAATCATTGTGTGAATGCTAATGCAGGAGTGAGTATAGCATGAGGACTTTCTTAAGAATTTTGAAGCCTACTATGCTGCATGAAACTCTACCCTGTTTCAGTGGACACTTGTATGAGGTGAAGAATGTTGTAAACCTCTCTGTCGAAGACAATACAGCTCTGTGTATCCTTTCATTACAGGGCCCCTGTTGCGTACTCATACTGACAGGAGAAGGAGGGGTTATAGACAATGTGCCTGGCAGTGCCACTGAGGTCTTAAGATTGAGAAATATGTTTTCCCAAAAACAGTGGGGGCTGGACTGTTTCTGTTCAGGCCCTAGAACCAGTAGATGAGTCATACCCAGATCGCTTTTATCTGTATTGTTTGACAGCAAAGTGCTATAGCACCACAGTTATGGTTTACATATAACCTGACATGGCCTCACTTTGGGATTATGGAGTATATGTTCCTGAGCTCAACTGAGTTCATTCCTAAATGCATATGCATTTCTGCACTCCTTCTTCACAACTATTGTTAGCCAATGCCTTAAGGCTTTTACTTCAAGGATGGCTACAATATTATTGTTGGACTTGGCACTTTCTGCAGGTTCATCTGAAAAACATTTGCCCTTTCCCCTCTTATTTTTGCTGAATTAGTATTTATTGTCCTTAGGTCTCAGTACACTTTGCCACTGCTGACCAGTGCTAAATTGCACATGTTCTCCCCTCTAAACATGGTACAATTGGCTTATACCCAATTTAATTTACTTTCAAATTCCTAGTAAAGTGGTACCCCATGTACCCAGGACCTGTAAATTAAATTCTACTAGAAGTCCTGCTACACAGATTTTGCCAGAAACCAAAGAATCTCTAAAAAACATGTCTGAGGCCTGCTATTGCAGTGTGTGTGTGCAGTTTTATACTGTCATTGGAACCTGGCAAAAGAAACATTTTGCCAGGTTCAAACCTTCCTTTTCAATACATATGTCACCATTAGGGTAGGTCCTGAAAGGACGACTTCGGTATGTACTTTTATCTTTTACATGTCATGTTAGTGAAAAACTCTTAAATGTGTTTTTCGCTGCTGCTAGGCCTACCTCTCCAAACAGATAACATTGGTTTTCCTTAATACATTTAATAAGTGATAACTTACAATAAGGAGCAGATAGGCAGGTCAAGTTTGGTGTCTTGAGAATTGTAATTAAAATCATCTTCTTTTCATGGTAAAGTGGGGTTTTAGGTCACATTTATGATAATTGCATTTTTTGCAAGATGGCATTATTTGTCCTAACCATTTGGTGCCTACAGCCTGTCCCTTGGTCACATGACTGGGTGTAGCTGGCAGTCGGTCCTTCTGTATTGCTCCCAGACAGTGAGGCAAAGCTAACATAGGTGTGGGCAGGATGGGCCACTCTGAATTAAGCAGGAGGTGCACCTGTCACCTATCACGCTTGCCCATCTGCCAACCATTCACCTGAGATTGCCCCAGGAGTGAACTAACGTCTGAGATATTGGTTCCCAGCTCCATAACTGGATCCAAATCTCCTGACAATCTTAATATGCTGAGGCTACTCTAACCCAATAGGGGAAATGGAAATAGGATATAAACGACATTGTTTTGTTTATCTTGCACTGTATGCTGCTCTCGCCGTAATCTGTCTGTGAATATCAGCTCTCAGTAGTTTCTGTGAAAAAACACACTTGTGGGGTTTGTGTTTTAAAAAAGGGAGTGTTACCCTTTCCACCTCCCCTCTACCCCAGAGAAATGTAAATGTACCTGATCATTCTCAGTTTCCCACCTGCACTACTTGTTAACTCACAGGTGAATTATTGGGAAGGGATACCTTGAAAACACAAATCAATGTAATCGTAATCAATGGTGGCCTCCAAGAGATCTGAATGAGCTATCACAAACTAATACATTTGTAAACTGTGGACATGCTAAAATAATGTGAGTGTCTGTCATTGTATAGCTCTACTGAAAATCAACACAATGGAGTGAGAAGAGAAGGTGTACCTGCTTATCTTCCCAAAAATTCACAATCTAATCAACAAAAGCAGGTACCCAGCCATTATGCTTAGCATCTATATCTGTGTTCCTAAAAGAGTCTTTTTGTTCTTGTAAAACACCCCCTCGCGCACCGATCTAACTGGCGGCATGCTTCGTCGTCGGGGTCCCACCCTGGGTGCCTAATGCCTCCGGGGTATGCTTCCACACCTAATTACGGGGGTGTGGGTCAAATATTATTGTGTATGTGCAGCTACAATGTGAAGTATACATCAACAGAAAAAAGATGTGATGTTAAAATTGTCTAGAGAGCACCCTTGTACTCATGTACCACTTTACTATGGGATAAGGTTAAACATCTTTGTGTGATGTACTTGGAGCAATAAAAGGTATTTCCCTATTTTGCTCCAGAATATATACAGGCCGACAGAAATAGCAACACCTCTAAAGCCACTTCCACTGAGGACACTAATAGAAACACAAAAAGCTGGTCTAGTGAGGAAGGCAGAACAGCAAGGCAGAGACGAATAAATAAGCAGTGTGCCAAGTTATATCCTTGGGAGTCAAGTGCGCGGTACAATGGAAAAATGGGCCTGCCCCAACAGTACTGTCCTCCTCCTCAACAAATATTTGGATGGGAACCACCCTTTATTCAAGCCTCACCTCCACCTCAATTCTTTCGCAACCAAGGGTTTTATCTGCTTTTATTAGCAAGGGAAGGAAGAGGCAAACAAAAGTGAGGGAGCCAGGTCAGGTGGGAAGACAGCGCAACAGGCATGCATAGAAGGAGCATGACAAAAGAACCAGTGGCGAGCACGAAGAAGGGCCAGACATTAGACTAAACCTTTCAGAGATGATTGTCACAGAAACTCAAAAGCAAGTTCTAAACAAAGGAATAGGGGTTGTTCCTACTGGATCCTACATCTGGATAAGTTCTGTTTACACTGTGAACTACAAGTATTCTTCAGAAAATAAAAACTTAAAGCCTTTTTTGAAGAGAATAATACAATATATGTAGAGAAGAAGAAAAAATAAAACAAGAGATGTAGGGGAGAAGGTGATACATATTTGAGGGTAAAATCTTCTTTTCTTCCCCTCTGGGTCAATCCCAACACAGATACAGGTCTTTGAACAAGCAGTGTATAATAATATAGAAATGATTAAGGCAACAGAGAGAAGAACTGTTAAGAGCATGACAAAAGAGGAATGGCTGGCACTGTATGATTTGAGAAAAGATGGCGAGCTAATTATAGAATCTGCAGATAAGTGGGGAGGAGGAGTCATGCAAACTAAGCAGGATCATGATATGGAGTGCCGTTGACTACTGAGTGATTTAAAGAGTTATAGAGTGCTTACAATTGATCCAATATCAGTGTTAAGCAAGAAATAAAATAACTGGTGGAACAGGCTGAAGAGAATGGTTGGATCACAAAACAGATGCCGAACTTTTACAACCTAAAAATCCTCAAATGCCCTACTTTTATACCTTACTAAGATACATACGAACATAACACCTACACCAGGACACCCAATAGTCTCGGGAATAGAGTCCCTACTGGAGCCTCTATCTAGATACTGTGATTTATTTCTGAGACCAATAGTACAAAACAAATGTACTTACTTTAAGGAGACCAAAGATCTGATGAGTTTATTAAGAAATGTGCAATTTGACCCTGAGACACAACAGTTAATGAGTCTAGATGTGGAACGTCTATATACACAGAATAAACCCTAGAGGTTCTCAGAATGACACTGGAAGAAGAAGACTGGGGTTTTGGCACCTAGAAACTTTGTAGTGGAGTGTGCACGCATAGCACTAACAAATAGTTTTTTCGAGTATGAAGGCACCCTGTTTTACACATCTTTGGTACATCAGTGGGGGTACCTTTGCCCTGAGTGGAACAGGTCTGTATGTTTATAACTTTGAAAAATAGTATATTCTCAATGATAATAATCCCTTCAAATGAAGGATATTACTATGGAAACGATATAAAAATGATATCCTTGTAATATGGGATGGAGAGTTGAATACTATTCCCTCATTAATAACTTGATTTAATTAATGTGACACCAATTTGAACTTTACTCATACAGTAGACAACAACTCAATATCCTTTCTGGATGTCACAATATTTGCATACAAAAGAAAACTGTCTATCCACACAGTCCATAAACCTATGGATAAGAACACACTTATGAGGTATGAATGTTTTTACCGAGGCCTATACGTGACAATTTACCTTATGAACAATTCCTGAGGCTAAAGGGAAACTGTTCAAATAACATTCATTGAGATCAGGCAAACAGTTTTACACAGAAACTGAAGGCCAGAGAGTGTCCCAAGATGATAATAGCAAAATCCTTAAAACGAGCTAGGAACAAGAACTGGGAGACCATGTTGGAAGATACGCCTCAGGAGAACACATCTAGTCCTTTGACATTCTTGACCACTTACAGCACAACATCCAGTCAAGTGAAGAAAGTGATAAATAAGAATTGGGCAATACTACGAACTGGGAAACTGGACTAGTGAAAAATTCTCTTTTCTTTTAAGAGGTCAAGAAGTTTGAGATAGTCTAGTAAGGCCCCTTCCCCTGAAAAATATTCACAGCCCTATGACTAGCATACAGGACACTTAGGGCCAGATAGGAAAACAATAGCGAGTCGGAAATTACGATTCAATGCGAATCGCAATTTCCAACGCGCAAAATGGAATCCAAGAAAAAGGAGCGACACCAATTTGCGACTCGCAAATGATGTTGCACCTCATTTTGCGAGTTCGCTTCTAGCGACTGGCCCGGAAATTGCCTGCAGGTGCAGCATAACAGTTGGGAAATACACTTCCTGGCTCTTGCTGATGACATCAGAACCAGGAATTCATCAAACACACCTGGGAGGAGGGAGGACCACACCCTTTCCAAACTGCAGTGCAACACCCAGGAGAGAGGACCTGCTGCTACTATGGAGGACACAGGCAGTGCTGGGAGAAGAAGGAAACTAAAGTTTTCTGATAAAGAACTGGAGGTGCTCACTGAGGAATGCTGCCAGCACCACAACAAACTGTTTGGCAAGGCAGCCCGAGTGTCCCAGACACAGAGAAAAAGAAGATCTGGCTGCAAATCCAGGACAGGATTAATGCCATAGGGGTGAGCCACCACACCCTGGAGGAAATAAAAAAAAGGTGGTATGACCTCCAGGTCAAAGGAGAGGGTGGCAGAGCAGCTCAGAGAAATGAGGGGCACTGGAGGAGGCCCATCCACCATCCCACCACCCACAGCCATGGAAGAAAAGGTGGAGCAGACCCTGGAGCCTGAGGCCGTTTCTGGAATGGGAGAATTGGACAGTTCTGCGCCAGGGACATCCAAAAGTGAGTACCATGAGCAATGCATTCACACCTACAAATGCAGTATCCACACTCTCCCAGTACACAGCAGCAGGCACAACCATACTAGCTCCATTCCAGTCTAGTAACCACGAGAATGGTGCATTATGGGCAATGTAGTACAGTAGTCAGCATATAGGCAAATGTTTATTATGAGGCATACAACTGATGTGAGAGACTGACAGTGTATTCCCTATGTCCCACAGGTCTCCCACACAACACCCCCAGCAGCGACAATGTCCAGGGAGGAGACAACAGGCCAGAGACAGTGCAGGAGGCTGCAGCAGAAATTCCTGGGCCCAGCAGGACACCACCACAGTCCCCTCAGGAACAAGAGCAGGAAATGGGGGAAGCTCACACAACCCCTGGCCCCAGCCCCACAGCAAGTCGTCCAGAGTCAGCAGAACGACAAAGGCGCAGACACAGATGCCGAGTTCTGGCGATGCACCAGGAGGAGATAGGGAAGGCAGCAATGTCAAGAGTAGAGGCATCCCTCCTTAACGGTCAGCGCCTGCAGAACAGACAATTGCGGTCAATATCAAGTGCTTTGCACAGAATGGAAAACAACATGACCCATGGCCTGGCTGAAGTGAACTCGCAGTTCACTAGAATTAATGATAATGTGGGCGATCTCACCCAGGCCATCCGCCAACTAGTGACGGAACTGGTGGCAGACAGACGCAGCACAAGGCGCAGGAAGCGCCACCTAGTGGCACGCTTTGACCGCATGGCAGCGTCAATTGGGCGTCTTGCTACGAACACTACTGGCCTGTCTAGACGGCCCGTGAGTCTACAGGTAGAACTTGGCCACTTTGCAGGGGATGTGGCACGTGGACTTGGCCACATCAGCCACGCAGTGGACTTGTTGGAAGCCAGGCAGGTGGCAAGGAGCCCAGGTGAGACCCCTCAGGACAGTGAGGAGAGGTCCACAATAAGCAGTGTGTCTGCAAGTGACTCACGTGTGCTGAGGAGTGCAAGTGCACGGCAGGGGTCAGCAGACCCACCTGGGATGAGCCATGCTGGGCGCACAAGGAGGAGGGTGTAGGCCATCAGACAGCATAACTCATGAGGCACATGATGTTAATGGGTCCTCATAACGTTTGGACATGTACAGCCCCTTACGGACAGCACTTTTCTTTCAACATTTAGTTCACAAATAAAAAGGTTTTGTTTGTTCCACTACACAACTGGGCTCTGTTTGTGTGACATCAGTGAGTGTGGTGACAGTTGCCACGTACCTGCCAAAGTATTGGGTTGCAATGTGGTCCCGTCTCTGTCTGCCTTGATTTGCAATGCTTCTATCCCCAGGCTGGCGATGTGGTAGCTCTTGCTCCTCATCCTCCGAATCTGTGTCTTCAGGGGTGAGATGTAGCCCACCTCTGGTGGCAATGTTGTGTAGGAGTGCACATGCGCCAACGATCTTGAATGGTGTTACTGGGGCATACTGGAGTGCACCTCCACTTTTGTGGAGGCATCTGAATCTTGCCTTTAACAGTCCAAAGGTCCTCTCGATGACAGTTCTGGTCCGCCAATGGGCACTGTTATATCGCCTCTCATTCTCATTGCCAGGTGTTAGGTACTGGGTAAGTATCCATGGTCTTAGCGCATATGCATTGTCACCTGTTTGGCAAAAATAAGCAATGTTAGCAGGGCATGGATGGTTTATACAGTGACCTGCATGCATGGCTTCAGGGTGTATTCAGCAATACCTAATAGATATCCGTCTCCAAACTCCCCACGTTCTAGGGGTTGGTGTATCCCACTGTGCCTGAATATGTATTAGTCATGTGTACTCCCTGGAAATTTGGCTACAATGTCAGTGATGACGTTATGGGCGTCGCATACCACCTGGATGTTTAGTGAGAGGGTACATTTCCTATTGCGGACCACATATTCCAGATTTGCAGGAGGGCAGATTTGTATATGTGTCCCGTCCACACACCCTATTACATGGGGGAAGTTGGCAATTCTGTAGAAGTCCAACTTGGTGCTGTTAATTTCTGCCTCATTCCTGGGTAGGGATATGTATATGGACATGTCTGTGAGTATGGCATCTAGGAAACATCTGAAGAATCGTGATAGTGCACTTTGGGATACCCCACCTGCCACAGCAATCACCCCCTGATAGCTTCCCGAGGCCAAGAGGTGCAGTGAGCATAGCACTTGCACATGTGTGGGGATGGCGCTGCCGCGCATTGTCTGTCGTTGAAGCTGCGGATTGAGTAGTTTAATTAATTCTAATATTGCTGCACTGCTCAGTCTATATTTGTCATAAATCTCCTCCTCAGTTTGTTGGAAAAGTGTCTGCCTGGTTCGGTATATTCTCTCCTGCCTCTGGCTCCTCCTCCTCCTCTGCTGGGCGGTGTGGACTCTCCTCCTCCATGCTATCACATACAGTTCAACCATTTTGAGTAGCCCAGATGCCTTCTGGGTCTCCTTTTATACTTTGGTTCTGGTTACCACCTGCTCTGACTTAGTGGTAATTTGGGTGTGCAAAATGGGCTTTTTGCGACTAGTAGCAATTTGCAAGTGGCTTTTTCATATGGTTTGCGACTCGCAAATTGCGACGTCCTCTTTGCGGGTCGCACAATGAGGTCGCTATTTTTGCGATTCGGTTATGGCTTGCATCGCAATTTGCACTTCGGAAATGGGATTTTTGCATCCCATTTCGGATTTTGCCAAGTTGCAAATTGCGAATCGGGCCATTTGCGACTCGTAAAACTTTGCTACATCTGGCCCTTAGAGCTTATCCTGGATTACAGGTCACTATGCCTACAGGAATGGTATTGAATACCATCTTTCGAGTACTGTTAAATCAATAGAAATGGAACCAGGAAAAAGGTGGACGATAAGGGGACACACAAATTGCAATACCAGTATTGTGATCTACCTCATAACCTGCACCTGTAACTTGCGCTACATTGGTATGACAAGCAGATAAATAAAAACTCATATCTTCAAGTACTGTAGCAATATCAGGTGTAGGAGAAGTACCACAAAACTTACAGTGCACTTCCTGGAGATGAGTCACAGTCCCACCGTCATGCGCTGGGTGATCCTGGAGCAAATAGGAGGGCAAAAGGCAAGTTTGGAACAGAGGCTGTTAGAAAAATAACAAAGATGGATTTATTGCCTCTCGACATATAGAGAGGGTCTTGAATGATAATATTCCTTGGACCTCAGTGGAACTTGAGTAAAGCGAATTCCCCATTATTGTGACATCTGAGTACAGTAAACGGGAGGGTCCCCTGATAATATTTATTTCCCTCCGAATGATAATAATGATTTCCATTATTGTGACATCTAAGTACAATATACAAGAGGGTCCCCTAATTCTTTCCATCTGAAAGATAATAATGATTTTCATGAACGAAAGTTGAAGAGAAAATCCCTAGCATCACCACTAAGCTTGACAGTCCAGATTAGATTCTCTTGCAAAGTAAGAAAATCATTATTAGTATTTGTAAAAGACAATTTTGTGGCTACTGGGTAACATTACAAAATGTTGAGAGACCTGTAGTCATATGAAGCATAAGAAGAGAGTTTTCATACAACCATCACTGTGAATATATATAGACAGTTGAGGCAAAGTTATATATATAAAATGCCCCCACAAACATGTACATTAGATAAGACTGCTCCATAATGAGGTACTTGAAATACAAGTGTTAAAAATTGTGGTCTTTGGTTGGCAGTCAGGTTATCCCCTGTCCAAGCAAGGACCCTCACTCTAGTCAGGGTAAAGGGGATAACCCCTGCTCACCTCCTTGGTAGCTTGGTATGAGCAGTCAGGCTTAACTTCAGAAGCAATGTGTAAAGTATTTGTACCAACACACACAGTAACTCAGTGAAAACACTACAAAATGACACAACACAGGTTTAGAAAAATAGTTAACATTTATCTAAACAAAACAAGACCAAGACGACAAACATCCGACATACACAAGTCAAGTTATAAATTTAAAAAAGAATAAGAGTCTTAGGTGGTCATTTTGACCCTGGCAGTACGCAACCGCCAGGGCTAAAACGACGGAAGAACCGCCAACAGGATGGCAGTGCTTCCATGCGTATTACGACCGCGGCGGAAGTGCCGCGGTCGCACCGCCGGGGCCGGCGGTATTCCGCCACTTTTGCCCCGGAGGTGATAATCCGCCTGGGCAGCGCTGCTTGCAGCGCTACCCAGGGGATTACGAGTCCCCGACCGCCAGCCTTTTTCTGGCGGTTTGCAGTGCAGGGGCCCCCTGACGGGGCCCCGTGCAGCTTTTCACTGTCTGCGTCGCACGGCTGCAACACCGCCAGCTCCATTCGGAGACGGCGCCCATGTTGCCCACCACATCCCCCGGCGGGCCGGCCCAGCGGGGATGTCATGATGGGCACTGCGGGAGTGCAGCTGCACGGCGGTTACAACTTGGCGGGTGGTGGTTGCCGCCCGCCAATGTTGTAATGACCCCCTTAATCCTTAGAAAACAGTGACAACGCTGGCATTGCACAAAAGTACCTGGGTAGTGTTGAAATAAAGCTGCATGGTCGAGTGTGCATCCAAAAAGGCAAGCGATGGGTCAATTTCTCAGTTGTAAGTGAGACCGTGCATTGTTCCTGCGCCGGTCGGGTTGGCGTGCATTGTTTCTTCTCTCCTGCAAGAGAGCAATGCATTGATCCCGGACAGACACCTCAGGTCCGGGAAGGCTTTTCGTTGATTTTCCACGCCCAGCGATGTTGCCTTGAAATCCAGTTGCGTGGTGTCAAAAACCACACTGCGTGGGGGCTTGCATCTTTAACAGCAGCCGCTGTGGGTGTGGCATGTCGTTTCTCCAGCTGCATTGCGTCGATCTCCTAGCTGCGATGCAGGTGGAGCATCGATTTTAGCCGCTAGGCCGGCGCTGCGTCGTTTAGCAGTCGCAAGGCAGTGGTGCATTGAAAGTTTCCCCACCCACCAGTCTTTGCATAGATTTCAGTCCATTTCCACCAGCTGCACCTTTCAAGGGCCCAAAGACTGGTTAGGGAACCACTTGGCAGGCAAGATTCTCAGCAGAATGCCCAAGTGCTGGCAGAGAGAAGTCTTTGTTATCCCTGAGACTTCAACAACAGGAGGCAAGCTCAGGTCAAGCCCTTGGAGATTCTTCACCAGTGCGAAGTCACACAAAAGTCAGTCTTTGTCCTCTCTCAGTCAGAAGCACCTACTGCAGGCCATACCAGCACAGCACAGTCACAGGCAAAGGGGCAATACTCCTCCACCAACTTTTCCAGCCCTTCTCCCCGGCAGTGGTTCCTCTTTGTTCCAGAAGTAATCTAATTTTCAGGGGTTTTAGGTCCTCTTCTGATACCGATTTCTGCCTTTGAAGTAGGCCTACTTCAAAGAGAAGTCTCTGTTGTTTTCAAGATCCTCCCAGACACATACCAGGGGTTGGGGACTGCATTGTGTAAGGGCAGGCACAGCCATTTCAGGTGTAAGTAACCTCTCCTCCCATCCCCTCAGCCCAGATGGCCCATCAGGTCAAATAGTCACCTCTTCCAGCAAGTCTTCAGGTGATGTCTTTCACCTCTTGGAAGCTGGCTTTTACCAGCCCCACTGAACAATGATCAGGGGAAAGTCAAACAACTTTCCTCACTTGTGGGTACTCTTTCACCCTGAGCAAGAGAAGCTGCAGTCCCACCCTCTCCTCATCATTTACCAAATGGCAGTGCTACAAGAAGACTGATCAACAGCTTGACTCAGCAAAAGTTCTAATTGAATTATGAAATGAGCCTTATATACTCTCTCTGCACTCTAGTGTCTAGGCCTCCTGCCTTCAGCTTCAGGAATGTCAGAAATGCAATTCCAGTATCAGGAAAAACACTTACACCTCACACTTTTGCATAAGGCCAGTTCAGGGACACTCAAAATGAATCCTTCATTTCTCTGATTCACTAATACAAAAAAGACATGTATCATATAGCCATGTACACACACATACACAACATAAACTTAAGATATTAGTGTCAGGACCTAGGTTAACACACAAAAGCATAATGTTACATACATGGACCACTAGACTCCATCTTCAGGTGACACAGATAAAACAGATCTGGTCACAACTATGGATTCACAAGATACAGAACTCTGCCACCACAAATTTACATGTTTAATCCATGACAGGGACAGTAAACCACTGTTAATGTAAGGAAGGCATGCTTGACTTGACCATCGGGGTCACAGGACAGTCCAGGACCTCACACATTTCAAAGGATAGGCCTAGGTGTCTGCACTCACACTAGATCAGTGTGGGACTAGGACAGCAAATCAAAAACCAGAATACCAGATACTCACAGATGAGTCTCAGGGCAGGAGAACAACACTGTATACCATGCAGTGGATATTCTCATCCCTACAACATGCATGTCAGTTCTCCTTAAAAACTGTGACAGTCGCCAATTCAGAGAGGTACACCAGGAATGTTTTGTGAGCTACATGAAAGTCGGAAAGTATTCAAAATGTAAAATGAAATCTATATGAGTAGGTTTATATCTTTTTACTGCTAGGTTTTGTAGAGTTGGCCTGTAGATTGATGAGCAAAACCCATTGGTTATGTCTAAATCTATTAGTGATGTTAAAACTCTGCATTATTGCAACGTCACTACAGGATTAATAGATGTGAGCTAAACAAAATAGCAGAAAATGCATTGACATGTTTACAATATATTGTTTCTTCTTTCAATGTTTATTCTGCATTATCAATAGCAAAACACTGTTGGCAATCTGATGGGGGAATTAGATAACCTCTCAGAATTACCACAAAATATCAAACGTGTTTGTACAAAATACATCCTTAAACACATTAATGCAGCACTCTAACTGTGGCTCTCGAGGCAGGAAATGTACAACAAAAAGAGGTCAGTTGTGCAAGCAAAATCTAGTCCTGATTCACAAAAGCAATACCAGCATATTTTACATGTGTCTCTTAGAAGTGAAAAAGCTTTGTAAAAATAAAGATTTTTCTGATTTTGTACGAACCATTTGTTGGGTCTAGGGAAGCGTCACAAGTGGGATTCATGCTAACGTAATGAGATGAACACCGGAAGAGTTGTACCTTTGTGCGCATCACAAAAAAAATCACCGACTGCTCCACAATCTTGTGCACTGATAAATTTTCACCTGAACAATGCAGGTCAAGTGGCATAGAAAAAGAGGGAAGGTTCGCGAAAATCCTGCATTTTAGAAGAAAGGGGATTTCTTCCTCTGCATAGGTCCGTGTCTACGTGCAAGTGTGGGAATGTCAGAGTTGAACTACATGCCTCTTACATGAATGAACATGCATTCACTATAAAATAGAAAAGTCTTAATGCATGTTCTGTAGTAGCAATCTACACCACTTGCAGACTGCATGTTTGGTGTGGGAGAAGTGGTGTAGATTTGGTAATCTTCCACCCGGTCTTCTTTAAATGATTTTATTTATTTAAAAAGGAATTTAGGGTCATACAATTTAACAAAGAATTTTGTGCAGTACGGCTGCTTTACGTTTAGTCACTTCGAAGTCTCTGCATGATAGATCAACATCTAAGAAAATGGTCAAATTACTTAGAATAATCCAGAGGTGAGGAAAATCCCTAAAAAATCTTCTTCATTTTCCATCCACTTTAATGCAGAATCTTAATTGAATGTCAATGTAAACCATTCCCTATTTAGGAGTTTCCTACATAAATTCGGTTTGGCTGTGCCCTCAAGTTAGTGTTCAAGGCATTCCAGGGTATCAACCTATCGTCACCCTTCTGTTTGGTTGTGCTTTGAATGCACAACTCCAGGATTAAATGTACAACACATCACCTGTAGCGGCAAGTCTCCCAGCTACTAAAGCTGACACCGCCCTAGAGATGGAGACCAAGGGAACTGAGCAACACAGAGGGCACAGACCAACGAACTTTCATTATTCAATTATTCAACCTTGAATTTAAGAAGGAGGGGGAAAGACCTTCAGGGGCTGGATCATTCCCTAGCAAATGCTGCTTTAATTGGAGCACCTGGACAGAACATTGCACAATCTCCACAAGAAATGTGCATGAGAGCGAATAGCAGAAGCATACAAATACAGTGAACTCAGTGTGAGTTACTGAAACTTATGTTCAGTATTATGTTGTGTGCGTACTAATAAAGTACTTTCATTTTAAGTAAAGGCACTGCCTGGCCCTTTATCTATTGCTGTTAATTTGATTATTGAGTTATGAGTCTCTATCTCCAAATCATCCCCTGTCTAAATATCGAACTGCTTGACTTCATAGCCTGAGGATCATTTGCTAAAGTGCTGTATTTGGTGCCCAATTCTGAGTTCAACACTAAGTTTACGTCCAGGTCACTAGTGATAAAAATGTCTGATAGTCACAGCCCGAGCCAAATAACCCATGTCTTTCCTTGGGCTCCTGAAAGGGTTCCCATCCATGCTCTAGCATGAGTAGTTTCAGGGCACGTCTCGGAGACAGTGCCAGTGCAATAATGCTCCAAATTCCGCAAACTGCATGGGTAATGAATCAATTGTGGACCACTGACGTATTTCACATTTTGTGTGGTATCCGGTCTCTCTTTTAGTGAAAGTGAAACCATTTCTTCCAGAAAAGACTTCGCAACTGCTATTCAAACCCTCGTACTCTTCCATGTGGAAGATGGTAATGCCTTACTCCATGGCCACGAAGACTCGACTTTGGCACCCCTTAAGTGCATCCTACATGCTTCAGCATGTCTCATTTATGTCCTGAATAAATATGATCTCATCACTCTCATCCTGCTGGAACTCCACTGTCTCCTCTTGCGGGGCGAACAACCAACAACCAACAAACTCATCACGACCAGCACCCCCACTTATTTTGCTGACAAGCTCGTTATTTGTGTTGGTTCTCAGACTATCCACAATCAGACATGTAAAATAATCACTGGCTGACTTTATGCTTGCTTGTGATCCTGTACACTGCTCCTCAGCCTTACTTGTCTGTTCACGGCACAGGAATACTACATACATACATGTGACTCCTTATACCTCCATCTGCACAGATGACACAACTTCAGACTTTGAAAGCGACAAGAAAAGTGTAATGTCGACCAGCACCAAAACAGCATAATGGGTAAGCCATCACTCTCATCCAACCCGACCCCACTGGGGTTAGCTCTGGGGATTCTAAATGTGGCCTACAAGTTACGCATATACTTGAGCAGTAGGCACTTAACTCACAGAGATTACTATCTTGTAACATGCAGGGTGACAATGGGAATAGTGGAATGTATGGGTGAGACCTGGCATTCTTAGTGTGGTTCCCCTAATTTTTTGCCCTCTGACTTCCTGTTTTGCTGCCCTTGTTTTTGCTGGCTTTAGGACTCTGGGAACTTTACAGCTACTAACTGGTGCTAAAGTGCATGTGCTCTGTGCCTACAACAAGGTAACATTGACTTATTCACAACTGGCATATTTCATTTACCTATAAGTCTCTAGAAAAGTGAACTACTTGTGCCCAGGGCCTGTAAATTAAATGGTACTGGTGGGCCTGTAGCAATGATTGTGTCATCCACTTCAGTAACCCTTTAAACATGACTCAAGTCAGCCATTGCAGAGATTGTATGTGCAGTTTCTTTTATGTCGACCTGGCAGTTTAAGCCTCTTGCCAGGCCCAAACCTTCCTTTTCAACACATATAAGTCACCCCCACAATAGGCACAGGACAGCCCCAAGGCCAGGGAACAATGTATTTAAAATGTTGGACATGTACTTTTTTGTTTTATTTGTCCTGGTAGTGAAGATCTCTTAAATTTGTTTTTCACTACTGAAAGGTTTATCTCTCCGGTAGGTTATCATTGGAATTGCCCTATTACAACTTATAAGCTTACAATTGGGAAGAGATGGGACTCCCGATCTTGGTGTCTTTGGACTCACAATTTAAAATTACAACTTATGGTAAAGTTGGATTTTAAGTTGCAAGTCTGAGAATGACACTTTTGGAAAGTTGGCATTTTCTTACTTCAGCCATTCTGTGCCTCTGTCAGTCTCTGAATACAGGTCTGGGGTGGGTGACAGCTGGGCTTTGTACATTTCATCTAGATAGCCACACACAAAGGGAGCTTAGGTGTGCCTGATGGACCAATTACATTCTAATGGGCCATTAACTTCCTGATGGGTCATCCTGAGCAGGATGGGATCGAGGGGCTGACAAGTGCACCTGAATGGGCTATGCCTCTCCCCACACAAAGAGGTGCATGCCTCCCTGTAGTGACTCTGGAGCCAGAGTATGGAGGGCTGGGACTTTGTGCACTTCAAAGGCCTCTCTCAGAAGTCTCACCTACTTCGAAGGCACAGCTGGGTGTAAGTACTGGATCTTTGACACCACCACTTCAATACACTTCTGAACCTTGAGAACATTCTGCCAGCAAGAAGGACTGTTGTGCTGCTGGAAGAAATATCATTCTGCTGGACCCTGCTGGTCTCTGCTGGACTCCTGCTCTGCCTGCCCTTCTGCCTGCTGCCTGCTGCCCTCCTTGCCTGGGAGTGAGAAGGACCGGACCTGCATCTCCACATCCCCAGAACCAAAGTGACTGCAAATGATTGCTGTCTTGCCTTGTTTTGAAGTCTCAGGAACATCAAATACTTCACTTGATCCTGCAACAGCACCTGGACTTTGCTTACTGCCAGTCTTGCCCTGCTTTGTGGTGCCAATCCAGTCCTGAGTCCTTGCCAGTGGGTATAAAGGGCTGCAACTGTAAACTTTGTGCATCACCCTCATTGCGTCAGTCAGAACCAATGCATCTCCTTTGACGCCAATGCATTACTGCTTCAGTACACATCACTAGCTGCGCTTCTGGATGACTTTCATCACTTACACCCAAGGGGTTCAACAGGGACACATCCCCAATTGCGCAGTTCAGAACCTATGCATCACCTACGTAGTCAGGATTAAATTCTGATGCATTAACTCAGCTGCTCCTCACTTCGCTCCTTGCATCCTCCCTCGATGCTGATGCAACCCCGATCCAAGGTATTGATTTCAGAGGAACAAAGTTGGTTCCTGTAGCTGACCAGTGCTCCATCGTAGTTGGCCTGACTTTTGAGAGTTCACTCAGTATAGCATGACCAGATAGCTCCAGTTGGCGCTTTATGATTTTAAGCACTCTATTTGCAGATGTTCTTTAAAAATTCATATATCAACTTTCATTTATTGGATAGGGTGAGCACAGGTTAATTTAGGGTGCATATCTGATTTACCCCGACTAGAATTGTGGTTCCTGGTTAGACAGGGTTCAGACCTCAGCCAACGAGAAACCCAGTTTCATACAGTATGCATGAATGTGTGCAAAAGCATTTTGAATGTTGAGAAAAATAATTTAAAAATGTCCAGAATTGATGAGTAGACTTTGAAATAAATAAGTGCTTTTAAGTGCAGACATAGTAGAAGGTAACCCCATTTACCCATACAAGGCCTGAATAGCTGAGGCAGAATATTCTGGCAAGCAAACATGTAAAATGTTTCTTTCTTGACCTGCTCATAAACATATTTTTCATAATGAATGATAGTTGCATAAAATGTTTTCGTTCAACTTAACAAATGGTTCTACTTACACAAAGAACGCTGTTAACTAATGAATAGAGATTGTCATTGAGTGAGGCAATGGAAAACTTCACACATGAAGATGCAGTTTTTCTAAAGGCAAATGAATGGTGTGAACAAGTAAGAGAATTAACATTGCAATTGATAAGAAATGTTTCACTCGACATGGCAGTCTGTGGTCTATTGTATTCCTGGGGAGTAGAAGAGGAGTGATCCTGTTCCCTCTAGGGCACTGAAAGCTGATTGGTTGATTGGAGAAAGAAGAAGCAACATGTTGCAAAGCTTAGATTGTGATGTCTATTATATTGCGTTCTTCCTAGAGTAGGTTTACACACATTCTCCCCATAGCCACTTTACCCGCATCTATGCCCCTCATGTTAAGACTCTACTGAGTTTCTTGAACCTCTCTTTATGTGAAATTCTGCTTTGATTGCTTATTGAATTATTGAACTGATATTTTGATACCAAAGAATTATGCATATTGATCTCGCTCTCTCTAATTGAAACACTTTATAAGTTCTGACACCTTTTTTATCCTCATTCCTAGAATATGAATTATTTTCTTTATGGAACTAGTTAAGTGTACTTAGCATGATTTACTGATTGCTTATGTTTGATCCTTGACAAACCTAATGATTGATATTCATGACTTTATATGCTGAGTTTAATAAAGATGAAACACTAAACGTTTTGATGAATAAAACCCTTAAAACTCACCTCGACTCTCATTATTGACTGAAAATAGAATTGAGATTGTGATGATAGTTTAATTTGATGTACAGCTCCTGGTTAATCTCAGCCAACGTCAAATGTCCACTGGCTCAGTGAAACAGCAGATATTTTTCTCCAAATGAATGGTAACATTTTTCTTGTAAACTGATAACTTAAAACCACTTCAGCAATGTTGGTAGCGAGAGGATAGTTTACATTATGAGAAAGAGGAGTTGTAATTCATTGCCCTGATTCAGATAGATGCCCATGTCTCATAGCCCAAACTTTGAAAATTGATGTAGTACAGTTTGAAAGGCAATTGCAGAATTGGAGGAGTGAGTATCAATAGGGTCATGCATCACACTTGTCTTGGTTATTGAGGTTTTGTTCAAGTATTTGTTTATGTGTGTTGAATAAATTTGCTAATTTTATATACTTATTATATAAAAAGTTGAAGAAGTTATTGGACCTCAAAGTAGTCTAAGATCCTAGGATAGATAAATAAGAGTTGATTTATGGTTTTCTTGTCTGCTAAAGATTTGCGGTGCAGGTCTTGAGATACTGTCAATTGAACAATGGAGATAAGGACTGTCAGGATTTGTTGTGACTGCACTAATATTTATTGATATTATTGGAACCTATTGTGCAAAGGTGAAGCTGCATTGATTAGGGTGATTTCCCACTGCTCGAGATTTCATTTGCATATGTGAAAATCTTTTTTGAGGGGGAAAAGTTGGAGGGTATAAAGACCTAAATACTCCAATTGTTGAACTGCCTTTGGTTTTCTTTGAAGGAGCCGACAAATATTGTTTGTTTATTGTTTGATTAAAGTTGTAGAATTGTGTGTATGAGAAAATTGTAAAGGAGGGTGAACTGCTGCAAGGAGTGAGCAGCTGCATCATTTGTGCTGCGCTGAGATTGGTCGGTTGGTGTGAAATGCCTTGCAGTAATTGGATGATGTCTGTGCAGAACTACACTGAGATTGGAGGATGGATGTGCTAAGAAGTTGAAGTGTGTGGAATAGAATTAAAACATTGAAGATTTAAATTACATTGTTTACCATTTGTTGAATAACTTGAGATCATTAAATGTTTTAAAGCTTTTAAAAATACTGTGAGAGGTGATGTGACAATTCCAGTTTGGGAAGGTGGAGGTTTGCCTCCTGTGGGTACACCAGTACGTTATATAGCAATGAGTATAGGGTTGCATACATGTTTGTGGCTTCGTCAAAAGTGCAAGATCACTGAAAATGAGTTTCCAAAAACATGTACATTTAAATTAACAATCATTGCAGACTGAGAGATAAGCTATGTGAGATGAAACCACCACCCAGACCTACACAGTACAAAGCATTAAATGCTTGGGAGAAAGCTGCAGCTGCTAAGGAGAGAGAAACATTTCAGAACAAGGCTAAGAGAGCAGTGCGTAATTATGGCCGATGCTAGATGGGATGAGCAGACATGGAGGAAATGCATAGTTGAAGACCACGACTGTACCCAGCAATTACTAATGAAAATCCTCAGAAGTCACAAAAGAATAACGCACAGGGAAATTAAGATGAAAAAGGTTGAAATAAATAAAACACCGATAGTGACTCAAGGGATGAAATTCTGGGTGCATTGTTAGCTTCGTGTCCACCACCTTATGTGACCCCCGTAGATAATTTTGAGGGTGCTTTGAAATCTAATGTGACATTGGCTACAGCCCTTGTTGACCCAAATGCAATTCAAATTAAAAGACCGTTACAGATGACACAGTCTGTTATGACAAAGACAGATGTACAAATAGTTATAGCTAACATTGTGTCTACCTGAGTTGAGACTGTTCCTACAGTGATGTCTCCAGGTGTTAGTGCTTCTATTGTGAGTGTCCCAGTACCTGTTATTAGAGTTATAACAGCAGAGTCGTTACAGATTTGCACAGGGTTTATTGCATTGCAGAAATCACAAATTGTTCAGTCATTGAGAGAAGGGAAAAGGGTTGCCTTTACGACACCAATAGCACAAGGCAAGACAAATTTATTTGAAGATGAGATTTTTCCACAGCGGTTTGAAGACACTACAGAGAATAAAAGACAGTAAGTGCACAAAATCAGGTCATCATTACACAGGAGACAGAGGACAGACCGCTAAATGTCCCAGGATTAAAAATCGAACTAGAAAAAATAATTGCAAGATGCTTAGATCTTGAACATGTGAATCAATACCAAGAAAAAGAGCTAATTTACTTAAGCAAAGAGATTACTAGGCATGCAGTGCTATACATGATAAAATAATAGAATTAGCTCCAAAATATGAAGTTAGTCTTTCAAAAAGTGTCCCTTTGTAAAAATAGTTGAGGGCACAATTGGATGATGAAGCCATTGAAATAATGCATTCTTCAGGAATGTAATTGCACATTACTGGATTAGTAAATGCATTTGTAAATGGAGTGATTTTGAGAAATTAAAAAGCAAAGGAGCAAAGAAACATAAAAAAGAAACAATCTGCTGCAAATGAAGCAAAGAGTGATCCACTGCCAGGTACCCCAGATGAAGGTGAAGCCTTAGCTTTTCGAATGAGAGAAATACCAGGTAGAGGTTATGCTCATGTACCATGAAGTACAGGAGATGTGGCAGCATTTACGAATAATTTTCCAAAACTGAGACAGAATCCTGTACCGTGGTACATATAACTTGACAGATTTGTGAAGATTTTAAAGGTGTTGTGGACTTATTTTAATATGTTATTTTATTTCATAGTGCCAAATCATTGGTGGGATAAGTGTAAAATTGCTGCACAATGGCCACACTCAGAACCACTGAGAGATGTATGTACAAATGCACCATCTCCTGTAGTAATGAATAAGTATGATTAGGTGATTACCGTTCTGAAAGTAAAGATTCCTCCATAGGATATTGATTTGCTGAAAATTAAATGAATGTCACAAGAGCCAAAAGAATCAGTGTATGACTTGTAAGCGATTGATGCTGACATTTAGACAACACAGTGAGCATGGAATATCTCAACAAGAGTGATGTGGGATTCCTTGTGTCATAGTTTGTTTCCAGGTTGACTCCAGAGATCAGTATGCACATAAAACGGAGTGTGATTAGCTGGCTGCAAAACTATTGTATGAAATCCCGAGATATGCAAAATATTGTAGTGAAGAACAGGAAATGAATCAGAAGAGACTGAAGGAGCCATTTATGCTAACCAAATGAACTTGGCGCAGAAAGGATTTCTGAATCACTTGTTTGCAGGGTACTCAGGTGGAATGCATAGTGCTGGGTTTAAGCTGGTATTTAAGGTGTTCAAGGAGGTATAATTGTTCCACAAGCTGGAGGTCAAGGAGTTCCAGTTGATCCGAATTCTGGTTTAGATGTTGTCATGCTGAAGAAAATGAATTTTTGTCATTTCTGTAACAAAAGTGGGCATTGGAAGAGGGGGTGTAGGCTGAAGACAAACAGACTGAATAGTGATGGTCAAATGCAAGGAGGAAATTGCAGATGCATTATGTACATGTTCAGCAATGCAAGTGCCAATGCAGATACAGGTTCCAAATATGTAAGCCCCACAAGCTCTACTGGTTTCACAAAATATGAGAAACCCTAGATTGAATATGAATTAGATGCCCAGAGCAAATACAAATCCATTCCAGACTCAGAATCAGAAATCATTTCAACAGTTCCCTATGTTGGACAGTGGGAGCTTCTGCTCTGATAATTTGCATGCCGGGGAGGAAGATTGAATACGTGGTGTACTTGCCGTAGTCAGAGATAGACCAGAGTGGACCATTCATAGAAGGTGATAAAAATGGCCATCAAACGTAATTTCTTATCAATACTTGAGCTACCCGTTCTACTGAACAAAAGAAGTCCTAGACATACCACTCTCGGGAAAGAAGATCCAAGTTTTAGGATTTGCAAATAAATGGATAACAAACCCAGCCTCAGAAGTTCAGGTAAAAATAGTTTCATTTGAAGAAAAGCACTGCTGTGTAGTATGTGATTCAAGCCTTGTAAATCTATTAAGAAGAGATTTGTTGTGCAAGTGAAATTTCCCAATTTACTGTACACTGGATGGTGTCAATGTTCAAACTCATGTTGAAAATGTTTTATTTAACAAGGCCCGACAAGACGCAGCTGTAAGTCTGGATTCAGAGAGATAGTTTTTGCATGGTTCTGAGTTCCACAAGGATATACTGAAAGACTTTCCATATTTAACTAGATCCTAAAAAAAAATCTTGACTCTTTGCAGATGCCTTGTGATTCAGTTCTTATGCAATAGATTGATGACCTACTTGTGGCATTGAGCACAGCAGAAACGAGTAGACAAGATACTTTTGCTTTGTTGGATCACCTAGCTGAGAATGGACATAAAGTGCCTCCAAATAAACTGCAATACTGTCAAAATAAGTCCAATACTTGGGATATATCATTTGAAAAGGAATGAGAAAGGTGTCACAAGAGTATAAATGATTTTGAAAATGAATCCACTTAGAACACAGAGAGAAGTCAGAATGTTCCTGGGAATGGTCGGCTACTGCAGACAGTGAATATCAAACTTGTCCTTAGTGGCTAAGCCTTTACCGAGGCTGACACACAATGATGTGCCTGATTTTCTTCCAATGAACAACGAATGCTTGAATGCTTTCCTAGAGCTGAGAGAAAGTCTCTGTCATGTCCCGGCACTACAAATGCCTGATTAAAGTAAGATGCTCAAAATTGTTTTGCAGTGAGATGGAGGGCTGCACTCTCTCAGTGCTTACTCAGATAGATGGAGGTTCTCGAAGACCTGTGGCTTATATTTCAATTACCCTTGACCCTGTAGTCACAGGACTGCCAGGCTTTCTTAAAGCAGTCACTGCAGTTGCTGTGAGAATACATTGATGGGACATCTTTTATCTGTTAAGGTCCCTCATTCTGTTGAAAGTTGGCCTACCAGAATGAAAACCCAACACATGACAAAAAATAGAATTACAAAGCATGAGCAGCAAAAATTCTTCCTGCTGACAATATTTCCCTAAAACAATGTCAGATATTGAATCCATCAAGTTTGCTATGTCCCCCTGTAAATGAATTGAATGATGGGGAGGTTGAACATGATTGTCTAGATGTCACAAATGTATGCACCAAGCCAAGGTCCCACCTAAAAGATGAACCATTGATTGAGCCTGATTATATAATCTTTGTAGATGGCTCATGTCTAAGACCAATGAGAGGGTCTTGATGATGAAGTTGCATGGTATTCTGATCTTGTGGCCTGCACATTTATCGGGGCTTACAAAAATGAGTCTAAAAAGGATACTAATTTTTCTATGTTGTAAGTAGCTGATACATGAAAAGAGCTCAAGAGATTGCAGGAAGATATTTCAGGGTCAGAAACAGCAGGGTTGGAACAGAGCAGGATGTGGGAAAAACACAAATGGCATTTGGATTTCAGGAGATTGAAGACTAGTGTTGCCAGAGAGTTTATTGTTTCCAATGGCACAACCCTTCCATCGCCCAACACTTCTAGGAAAAGATGCAATGCTGGGACTATTCAGAAAGAATTGGTTTAACCCGAGATTCAGGATGCTTGCAAAAGACTTGCACCATCAATATGTGGCATGCCAACAGATAAACGTAGGGGAAAAACACCAGTTACACAAAGCCATGTAGGAAGATCAAGTGGTGCCTTCAACAGGATGCAATGGACTTCATCAAGATGCCTATTCTATAATGCTATATCCTAGGTAGAGTGAGCATTTGCTCTCAATGGATGACAACCTACCCAACACAGAAAAATCATAGTCTCACTGAAGCTAAACTGCTGTTGCAGGAGTTAATACCTAGGTACAAATTTACGGTTTCTCTGAATCAGATCGTGGGGCTCATTTTAACAATGAAGTCCTGAGGATTCTATGTGCAGCTTTACATGTGGAGCAGAGATTACAATGTAGTTGTTGTCTGGAAGCATCTGGAAATGTAGAGCAGCACAATGGAACAATAAAGTCCTGGTTGGTGAATATGCATCCACTTCACTAAAATAGCCTGGTCCCTTGCTTTTGGTGTTGATGAGTCTTCCAAGTTCACGTAACATGAAGACAGTATTATTGCCACGACCCCGCCATGCACAGATTTCTTTTCAATAATTTTACTGCGAATGATACATTGATATTATCAATGAAGTTATCAAAGATGTTATGAGTGATGTAATATTTGTGGTAATTGGCAGTGCATGGCAAGGGCTTGAGATATAGGTAACTTAGGACAAAAGATATGAGCCCTCATTACGACCCGGGGAGTGGATGATAGAGTGGCGGTAATACCGCCAACAGGCTGGTTGTAAGTACTGCCAAATTATGACCATGGTGGTGATAACTTCATAGACAGCCAATGTACCGCACCAACCACCCCTGCGGAAACAACAGCCACCACGGCGGTAGCTGGCAACAGCCAAGCGGCAGACAAAGTACCACCCACCATATTTTAAACCTGCACTCTTCCACCTTTTCCGGGGCAGTACCAACGCTAACAAAAGCCTGGCGGAAACAGAGCTCAGAAGTGAAATGACTCACCATTGGAGACACAGGGAAGAATCACGCCGCCATGGAACCTGAACTGAAAGTTCTCCCGATGATCTTCTACGTTATGCTTCAATTCGAACACCAACACCGAAGAAGACGACGACGGTGAGTACAACAGCCCAGCACACAAAGGAGGGAGGGAGGAAAATGAGAGTGACAGACACACGCACAACACACACCTGACACACACACATCATACACACAACCAGCTGCATAAGAAAAATAATTTGGCCCCGAAAAACGGCAGAATAATGCAAGGACAACAGGAATTGACTTAAGTGATTGTAATCAGACCAAATCCAAAATTAATAATTCAATTTGTCAATGGAACAGATATGTACACATGTCCAAAGGGACACTGCCCAGACCAATGCTCAAATGTCCTACATGGCCACAGGGCACAGTATAAGGCCCAACTCGAATCCTGACCACATCCGGATAGTACACTGCAGATGCATCAGTTAGCAAATAGGCAGGCACCTCAGTGGGGGCACCTCAACCAGATGCAGGAACAAGCCCACTGGTTCCGGAGGGGGCAACATGCCCATTGCTTTGTCCTGGGGAGTGTTAAGGCCACTGTCTCTGGAGTGGGTGACTTGCCCACTGGTTCTGGAAGGGGCAACATGCCCATTGCTTTGTCCTGGGGAGTGCAAGGACACAGTCTCTGGAGTGGGTGACTTGCCCACTGGTTCTGGAGGGGGCAGGCCGCACAGTAGACCCTGGAGGGTGGACTACGCTGCGTGCTCCGGTGGTGATGGCTGCACAGTGGTGGTGGTTGAAGGAGGCTCCTGGGCAGCCCCTGTACTCACTGATGGCTGCATTGTGGTCGTTGTTGGAGGAGGCTCCTGGGCAGTCCCTGCACTCACTGATGGCTGCATTGTGGTGGTGGTTGGAGGAGGCTCCTGGGCAGCCCCTTCACTCACTGATGGCGTCATTGTGGTGGTTGTTGAAAGAGGCTCCTGGGCAGCCCCTGCACTCACTGATAGCTGCATATCTACAGCTGGCAGTGTGGGCCCCGTGACAGCTGGTGGTTGTGGCAGTGTTAGCCTGACAGCTTCCTCTGGTGTAGAGTGTGGTGGTGTTAGCCTGACAGCTTCCGCTGGCGTACAGTGCCTTGTCTCCTCCTGTTCAAGGGTCAGGGATCCCTTACCCTTCCTGGCAGGGGTGGATGGGCTCTTCCCCTCTCTGTCTGGTGATGCAGGCTGCTTCCCCTTCTTCACAGCTGGTGCAGGCTCCTTCCCCTTCTTCACAGCTAGAGCAGGCTACTTCCCCTTCCTCACAGCTGGTGCAGGACTCTTCCTTTTCATCCCTGGTGGTGCTGGCTCCTTCCCATTCAGTGTCGTAGGTCTGGTTTTCCTACCACCACAAGTAGGTGGTGCTACCACTGTCCCCCTGGACTGTTTGGCTGAGGTGCTGGGCTGTGTCCTTGGTACCCTGCCCATACGTGCAGGACTGGTGGGAGGGGTAGTGAAGAGGTCAATTTGGGAAAGGAAAACCTTTTTAGGGATGATGGGGCTGGAGGACGGAGGAGTAATGGGAGTAGAGGATGAGGGAGGTGTATGTCTGCTGGATTTGGGTGTAGGTGCATGGGCTGCAAGCTGATATGAGGTGGATGGCGTTTGTGTCCTTTAGGAGGGGGGACAGACACAGTGGGAGAGGACACAGGGGATGCGTGCATGGCTGTTGTGGAGGTGTCTGCCAGTGAGGTGGTTGTTCTGCTTGGTGTGATGATGCTGATAGTGGATGTAGATGTAGTGCATGCAGATGTGAGCGTGGATGTGACTGGGAGGGAGGTGGATGAGTGGGAGACAGTGGAGGCTGTGGATGTTGTCGTGTCTGCAACGGTATGGTGTTTGTGTGAGTGACTGTGGGATGAAGTGTGGTGCTTGTGTTTGTGTTTGCCTGTGCCACTCTTGTGTGTTGCCTGTTTGCATTCTCGTCTGTCTTTGTACTTGGGATGGGTTGGGGTTGAGGAGAATGGGACTGGGAAATGGAAGTTGGAGTGGGGACAGTAGAAACAAGGACAATGGCAGCCATCAGAGAGGAGGCCAGAGACTGAATCAATCTCTGTTGGGCTGCCAGGAATGCATTGCATTGCTGCATCTGGGATGCCAGACCCTGGATGGCATTCACAATGGTTGACTGCCCTACAGAGATGGATCTCAGGAGGTCAATAGCCTCCTCATTCCGGGCAGCAGGGCTCACTGGGGCAGGGCCTGAGGTGCCTGGGGCGAGCAGGCACAGGCAACTCGCTGATGGGCTACTGGGTGGGCAGTGCTGGTACGGGGGTGGCGGCTGTACCTGCAGCTGTGGTGGTCACAGAGGTCTCCGCCACCACCAGGGAGCTCCTATCAGGGGAGGTATCAGAGTCTGTGTTGTCCAACCAAGTATCCGTCGTGGTGCTCCCCTCGCCCTCCGTCCCACTTGTTTCCTCGGCATCAGTGGACTCTGCCTCCAGGGTCCTGTATGATGCAGCTCCCTCTGTCGCCAGTGCTCCTACTCCTCTGCCAGATGATGCTAATGCACACAAGGACCGGATGACAAAACAAGAAAGGGGGGAAGAGACAAAGGATACACTGGGTCAATGACTGCAACAACACCACCGTTGGCGTACACAGCATCCTCACTCGTTTATCCAACAAAAGTCCACAGTTTTACACAAAATGCCTATCTAACAGGAGTACTTTCTACTGGTTAGTTAGTAAGTGCTACCTCGTTGCTTGAATGGCTAGTGTGCAGGAGTGGGGCTAATCTTGGCCTTAAACATCACATCCCCTGGGGACTGGCCTTTCTTAAAATGAAGAGGGGGGCAAGGCAGCCCCACCTCTCTGGGCCACTCTCAGCCTCAGGGACCCCATCCCCAGGGTCTGGCCATCTCTCCAAGGGTGCCCTCCAGGACAACTAGTGTGGAATGAGACTACAGGGGAGCCTCAAAGCCCCTGTAGTGTAGCCAGCCCCCCCACCTGTGGGAGCTGACATTGCTGTCACAGACAAGGAGTATTTGGGAGTGGAGTTGTGTTTGCTCTGACTTGGTGGGGAGCTGTCAAAGCTCCTGCCAAATCAAAGCAAATGGCTATTTCCCAGGGGTGGGCACCCGGGGACATAGCAGGAGCAGGCCCTGGGAGAGTGGCAGTTGCCAGTGCCATTATTGGCTCATTGAGGAAGTCCTCACAGCCCCCCTCCAACCTTTAATTTTGTCGTGGGGAGGTGGTGGCCCCCTGGGTCGGGGGTTTGCAACAGACCCCTTCATCATTTTCATTCAGCCCTGGGGATTTGCCAGTCCCCAGGTCTGCTCCCCAGAGCTGCAGGAGGGCTGCATGTTCCCTTATTTGCAATACCTTGCACCAGGTAGGCGGGACCCCCCGGGGGCTAGTGGTCGGCAACAGACCCCCTAAAACAATTTTATTCAGCCCTCTGAAAATGGCTGTCCCTGAGGCTGTGGGCAGGCTGCATGCCCCCGCATAAATTTAATTCTCAATCCCAGAGAGTTAGCGGTCCCCCAGGCTGTGGGGAGGCTGTTTGGGCCTCCCTCTTTAAAACAACTGTATTGCCCCAGAGAGGTGGTGGTTCCCAGGGCTCAAAGAGCCTTAGGAGGGGAGGGCCTCTGCGCCCCCTCCTTTTTTTTAGAAAATGCCACAGGGACCTGGCCCACCCATGGTCTCTATTCAAATAGGAACGGGAGCCTAGGCTTGGTTTTTTTAAAACATTTTGCGGCAAATGTGGGCAAACAGTTTTTTTAAAGTCATTTTTTATGTCATGGAGGGGGTCCCTCTATAATATCAAAAAAACTGCTGAACAGAATTCACCAAACAAGAAAAAGGCTTCTTTTTGGACAAAGAGCTAGCTTTCTGCCAAATGTGGTGTAATTCTGTTCAGCCATTCGGGCTGTAGTCATGTTCAAAATCCCTATGGAATTAATAATGGGAAACAATTTTTTTTTGACCGCCCTTTGTTCTTGGCCTCTACTAGACAGACCACCCTGAAACTTTCCATGTGCAACATTCTCTGGAACACTTCTTTTTGAAAATGTTGTGAAGATTCATCAAATGGTGCCAAAGATATAGGCAAGTCAAAAAACACTTTTTCTATAGAAATATGGTCCTAACTATATTTACCTACTGGCGACCGTCAGTAGGTAATACATACATACATATATCTATCTCTCTCTCTCTCTCTATATATATATATATATATATATATATATATATATGTATATATATATATACATATATATATTCCGTGCTCAACTGCCGGTGCTAGATTAGGGTTAAAACCAAAAAAAAACTCATATGTAGAACCACAAAAGAGTCTGCACTCCTGGAAGCTGCATGAACCAACTTCATTTATTTGTGAAAACAGATTGCCAGGAGACTTCATGACGTGTTTTGACATGCTGTCTTTTTCAAAGTGAATTTGTCTGTTGTCTCCCACTCATTACTGCTGTCATGATCTTTATACTGCATACTTAGATTGTGATTTAAATGTCTTAGGCCCTCATTACAACTATGGCGGTCGTGATAAAGCGGTGGTAATACCGCCAACAGGCCGGCAGAAAAAATTGAATTACGACCATAGCGGAAACCGCCAACACAGACAGCCAAATTAACACTGACCGCCACGGCGGTAGAAACAAACACTGTGGCGGTAACCGCCAACAGACAGGCGGAAGACAATGCACCGCCCACACTATTACAAGGCACCAATCAGCCAGCTTTTCCGGGGCGTTACCAACGCCATCAAAAGCATGGCGGAAACAGAACACAGAAGGGAAACCACTCACCTTTCAACACTTTACGAACAACCAGGACGCCATGGAGCCCGAGTTACAGGTCCAGCCAATGCTGGCCTACCTCCTCAACTACCAGCAACATCAAAGACGGCGACGATGACCACGGTGAGTACTGCACCTAGCACACCGGGGAAGGGAGGAGGGAAAAGAGAGTGACACACACACACGCAACACCCGCACCCCCCACCCACAACAACACACACACACATATCCAATCACATCGCAGATACACCCCGTCACCCCATGGAAGAACGCAAGGACCAAATGAAATGAGTTCAACAAGTAAAATAATCGAACAATCAGATAGGCTAAGACAACTTATAATCATCAGTATATACAAATGTTAGCAGCAAGTACACAAGTCAGTACACTGTCCCATTAAATGTCCGTGGACCATTGGCCCAAAAAGCATGGGCAAAGCCCACACATAACATCTGCCACAAAACGAACAGAACACTGCAGGGGCATCAGGTCAAAAACACACAGGCACCTCAGGGGGAAGGAAAGGGGGGCACCTCAGCTGGTTGATGGAACAACGCCACTGCTCCTCGAGGGGGCTCCATGCCCACTGCTTGCTCCTGGGGAGTGCAAAGCCACAGTCTCTCAAGTCTCTCAAGTGGGTGGGTTGCCCACTGCTTGGTCCTGGGGACTGCAAAGCCACAGTCTCTCAAGTCTCTCAAGTGGGTGGGTTGCCCACTGCCTGGTCCGGGGAAGTGCAAAGCCACAGTTCCTCAAATCTCTCAAATGGGTGGGTTGCCCACTGCCTGGTCCTGGGGAGTGCAAAGCCACAGTCTCTCAAGTCTCTCAAGTCTCTCAAGTGGGTGGGTTGCCCACTGCCTGCTCCTGGGGAGTGCAAAGCCACAGTCTCTCAAGTGGATGCTTTTCTCCACTGGTTCTGGAGGGGGCATGGTGCCCAGAGTGCTACATCCTGCTAAGGACTGTTAGTGGATGCTTTCTCCACTGGTTCTGTAGGAGGCATGGTGCCCAGAGTGCTTCATCCTGCTAAGGACTGTGTTAGTGGATGTTTTTCTCCAATGGTTCCGGGGGGGGCATGGTGCCCCGAGTGATTCATCATGCTAAGGACTGGGTTAGTGGATGCTTTTCTCCACTGGTTCTGGAGGGGGCATGGTGCCAAGAGTGCTTCATCCTGCAAGAACTGTGTTAGTGGATGCTTTTCTCCACTGGTTCCGAAGGGAGCTTGGTGCCCAGTGATGCTGCACCTGGGGTGTGGCAGTTCCCATTCCCTCACCTGGGTGTCTGAGCCACGAGAGTTTCAGGTAACAGGTAGCATGATACTCCATGGAGGCAGAGACACACTCCACCTTGCGATGACTTAGGCTGCAAACTGCTGGTAGTGGCAGTGCTGGTGGTGGTGCCTCATGTAGTGTGTGCAGGGTCCAGGACATCTCCTGCAGCCTCGGACAGCTGCCCACTGGGAAATGGTGCTGATGTCTGCTGTAGTGGCACTGCCTGGGCAAATCGCAGGGCAAGTGGCGGTGGCTGCGGCGGTGGCTGTGGCAGAGATGCTGCTGGTGCTGCCCGTGATGCAGGTGTCTGTAGTAGTTAAGGGAGACACCAGGTCGTCTCCTGCAGCCTCGGAAGGCTGCCCACTGGGGATGATGCTGGTGACTGTAGTAGCGCCAGCTGCAGTGCAGGTGGCGGTGCAGGTGGCGGTGCAGGTGGCGGTGCAGGTGGCGGTGCAGATGGTGGTGCAGGTGGCGGTCGTTGCGGCGGTGCTCACCGCGGTACAGGTTGCTGGGCTGTCTTGAGAAATGGGGATCACCAGTCCCTCACCTGGAGGCTCCGTGCCCTGAGGTGACTTTGCTTTGCTCTTGTGTCACTTCCCCACCTTGGAAGTCACTGCTGGGACCTTGGCACTGTCCTTTTTGCTTCTGGATGAGGCCTTGCTGGGTGGGTGGTGCAGCACTTCTCTTCTGCATGCTGGCCCCTTCTTTACCTTGTCAGGTGGCGTAATTGGGTGGTATGGTGCCCAGAGTGCTTCATCCTGCTAAGGACTGGGGACTGGGTTAGTGGATGCTTTTCTCCACTGGTTCTGGAGGGGGCATGGTGCCCAGAGTGCTTCATCCTGCTAAGGACTGTGTTAGTGGATGCTTTTCTCCAATGGTTCCAGAGGGGACATGGTGCCCTGAGTGCTTCATCCTGCTAAGGACTGGGTTAGTGGATGCTTTTCTCCACTGGTTCTGGAGGGGGCATGGTGCCAAGAGTGCTTCATCCTGCAAGGACTGTGTTAGTGGCTGCTTTTCTCCACTGGTTCTGAAGGGGGCTTGGTGCCCAGTGATGCTGCACCTGGGGTGTGGCAGTTCCCATTCCCTCACCTGGGTGTCTGAGCCACGAGAGTTTCAGGTAACAGGTAGCATGATACTCCATGGAGGCAGAGACACACTCCACCTTGCGATGACTTAGGCTGCAAACTGCTGGTAGTGGCAGTGCTGGTGGTGGTGCCTCATGTAGTGTGTGCAGGGTCCAGGACATCTCCTGCAGCCTCGGACAGCTGCCCACTGGGAAATGGTGCTGATGTCTGCTGTAGTGGCACTGCCTGGGCAAATCGCAGGGCAAGTGGCGGTGGCTGCGGCGGTGGCTGTGGCAGAGATGCTGCTGGTGCTGCCCGTGATGCAGGTGTCTGTAGTAGTTAAGGGAGACACCAGGTCGTCTCCTGCAGCCTCGGAAGGCTGCCCACTGGGGATGATGCTGGTGACTGTAGTAGCGCCAGCTGCAGTGCAGGTGGCGGTGCAGGTGGCGGTGCAGGTGGCGGTGCAGGTGGCGGTGCAGATGGTGGTGCAGGTGGCGGTCGTTGCGGCGGTGCTCACCGCGGTACAGGTTGCTGGGCTGTCTTGAGAAATGGGGATCACCAGTCCCTCACCTGGAGGCTCCGTGCCCTGAGGTGACTTTGCTTTGCTCTTGTGTCACTTCCCCACCTTGGAAGTCACTGCTGGGACCTTGGCACTGTCCTTTTTGCTTCTGGATGAGGCCTTGCTGGGTGGGTGGTGCAGCACTTCTCTTCTGCATGCTGGCCCCTTCTTTACCTTGTCAGGTGGCGTAATTGGGTGGTATGGTGCCCAGAGTGCTTCATCCTGCTAAGGACTGGGGACTGGGTTAGTGGATGCTTTTCTCCACTGGTTCTGGAGGGGGCATGGTGCCCAGAGTGCTTCATCCTGTTAAGGACTGTGTTAGTGGATGCTTTTCTCCAATGGTTCCAGAGGGGACATGGTGCCCTGAGTGCTTCATCCTGCTAAGGACTGGGTTAGTGGATGCTTTTCTCCACTGGTTCTGGAGGGGGCATGGTGCCAAGAGTGCTTCATCCTGCAAGGACTGTGTTAGTGGCTGCTTTTCTCCACTGGTTCTGAAGGGGGCTTGGTGCCCAGTGATGCTGCACCTGGGGTGTGGCAGTTCCCATTCCCTCACCTGGGTGTCTGAGCCACAAGAGTTTCCGGTAACGGGTAGCATGATACTCTATGGAGGCAGAGACAGACTCCACCTTGCGACGACTTAGGCTGCAAACTGCTGGTAGTGGCCGTGCTGGTGGTGGTGCCTAATGTAGTGTGTGCAGGGTCCAGGACATCTCCTGCAGCCTCGGACGGCTGCCCACTAAGGATGGTGCTGATGTCTGCTGTAGTGGCACTGCCTGGGCACGTCGCGGGGCAGGTGGCGGTGGCTGCGGCCGTGACTGCGGCGGAGATGCTGCCCGTGATGCAGGTGTCTGTAGTAGTTGAGGGAGACACCAGGTCGTCTCCTGCAGCCTCGGAAGGCTGCCCACTGGGGATCATGCTGGTGACTGTAGTACCTGCAGGTGGCGGTGCAGATGGTGCAGGTGGCGGTGCAGGTGGCGGTCGTTGCGGCGGTGCTCACCGTGGTACAGGTTGCTGGGCTGACTTGAGAAATGCGGATCACCAGTCCCTCACCCGGAGGCTCCGTGCCCTGGGGTGACTTTGCTATGCTCTTGTGTCCCTTCCCCACCTTGGAAGTCGCTGCTGGGACCTTGGCACTGTCCTCTTTGCTTCTGGATGAGGCCTTGCTGGGTGGGTGGTGCGGCACTTCTCTTCTGCATGCTGGCCCCTTCTTTATCTTGTCGGGTGGTGGAATTGGGTGGTGCTTGGCTTCAGTAGTTGGCACATTGGCAGCCCTGATGGGTGCCTTCTTCGATCCTCCCGGACTTGCAGGGACCACAGTGGATGAAGATTTGGTGGCTGAGGTGCTGGTCTGGGCTCTAGACAACCTGGCCCTAGGGGAACGATGGGGGGAGGTTTAGGGAAGAGGTCAATGGAAGCCAGGAAATGTTTTTTAGACACACTGGGGCGGGAAGATGGAGGGGGTTTGGGAGTGGAGGAAGAGATAGTCGTTGTAGGAGGTGTACGTTTGCTGAGTTTGGGTGAGGGGCATGGGTTGGAGGCTGTTGTGTGGTGGATGGCTGTTGAGTGGGTGTGTGCTGGCATTTGTGTACTTTGGCAGGAGGGCTCAAAGACAAACTGGGAGAGGACACAGGGGACGCGTGAATGGTAGTGGGTGTGGTGATTGCACGTGAGCGGTGTGTTGTGATGGGCGTGCTAGTGATGGAGGTAGTGGCTGAGGATGTAGTGCATGCAGGTGTGAGTGGAGACGAGACTGGGAGGGAGGTGGAGGAGGGGGACACATTGGAGGCAATGGATGTTGGTGTGTCTGCATGTGGATGGTGCTTGTGTGAGTGCCTGAGAGATGTGTGGTGCTTATGTTTGCCTGAGCCACTTTTGTGTGTTGATTTGGGTGAATGCTGGTCTGAAGGTGTGCTTGGGATAGGCTGGGGTTGAGGGGATTGGGACTGGGTAGAGGAAGTTGGAGGGGAGAAGCTAGAAACAGGGACAATGGCTGCCATCAGTGCTGAGGCCAGAGCCTGAAATGCTCTCTGTTGGGCTGCCATGCCAGAATGAATGCCCTCCAGGTATGCATTTGTTTGCTGCAAATGTCTCTCGACACCCTGGATGGCATTCAAAATGGTTGACTGCCCAACAGTGAGGGATCTCAGGAGATCAATAGCCTCCTCACTGAGGGCAGCAGGGCTGACTGGGGCAGGGCCTGAGGTGCCTGGGGCGAAGGTGATGCCCACCCTCCTGGGTGAGCGGGCACAGGAAAAAGGCTGAGGGGCTGCTGGGAGGGCGGTGCTGGTAGGAGGGGTGGTGGCTGTACCTGTTTTTGCTGTGGGCACAGAGGGGCCCGCCACCGCAAGGGAGCACCCATCAGAGGAGCAGTCGCTGTCGCTGGTGTCCCCTCCTGTCCCCGTCATGGAGCTCCCCTCGCCCTCCGTCCCACTGGTGCCTTCAGACTCCGTACATGTGGGTTGCTGCTTCCTCCTGCTCCGGTGCCACTGCTCCTCTGCCAGATGATGCTAATGCACACAAGGACAGGGTGACAAAACAAAAAGGGGGGGAAAGACAGAGGAGACACATGGTCAATGGCAGCAACACCACTACCATTGGCGGACACAACACACAGGGAGCAGCCCTATGCACTAGGCCATGCACTAACTGTTCGTAGGGAAATCACCTGCCCATGGGGGACTATGCCTAACCCAATTTGCTGCACACCTGGAACCCACAGGAGCCTGACCGGTTATAGATGGCCACTACCACTACTGGGGTTGGAGTGCCACAGAGCCTGCCTAACAAGGAACCTACCCTACTAAGTTCGCCCTGGCCTAGGGGAACCCACAGCTCACATCCCCCACCCAGACACCTCATAAAGCACGCAGAGTCAGCTGGATGAGACTTTACTCACCCCCTTGTGGCTGCTGTGATGCCCTCAAGCACCCATCCAACTCCAGATAGGCCACCGCCAGGATCTGGAACATCAGGGGGGGTCATGGTGCGACAGGCAGCCCTTCCACATTGGGAGGCCATCCCCAGCTGGGCCTCCGCTGTGTTCTTGCTCCAGCGGTGCAGGTCCTCCCATCTCTTGCGACAGTGGATGCCCCACCTGTGATAGACCCCCAGTGTCCTTACTTCCTTGGCGATGGCACGCCAAATACCCTTCTTCTGGTGGGCGCTGACCTAGAGGAAAGGTAAAGTAAGAAAGGAACTTACTCCCCCGTCTGGTTCATCATACTCTTTGGCCACCAGTTCCCACCCAGGCCATGACACACATACACTCACCATCCTCGCATGCAGCCCTCAGGGCCCCCTCCAACATGTATCTACCAGCCACACCACTCCATACATTCATGTCCCACGCATCATGCTCACAGTTTACTCACCTGTTTGTCTGGAGGACAGTAGAGTAGCATGTACTTTGGGAGGTCCCCATCCAGTAGTCTCCCCAACTCCTCCGCAGTGAAGGCAGGGGCCCTCACTCGAGCCATTGTCGCTTCCAGACTGGGGTCACAGCAGCACTTGCAGTGTAGGTCCTCTCCTGTTGAAGATCAGGTATCAAGTGAGTGAACAGCTAGAAAATGGTGGTCACGTCCGCGGTGATGCGTACCGTCACCGCCGGCGTACATCGTCATTGGCTCCTGGAACCCATAGGGCCCAATGATAATCAATACTGAATTGCGCAGCGGTCTTTGACCGACTACCACGATGCTGCACAACTCAGCGCAGTTACCTCATTTCCCCTTGTCCCTCCTTGCAGGTCAGGCAGCGTCCATTTCAGGGTGGCACATGGCAGGGCACCTAACTGCGTCACAGCACATTTGGGCACAAAAACGGACAGACAACGCCACACACCGAGTTAATCACATTAGTGCAAAACCCTTGGGCAAACCATGTGGTACATGACCTTCTGCTCAACATTCTTCTCCATAGGCCACATCCGCTTGGGCAGATGATGAGATGGCATCATCCTCCGGTGTACAGATCCCTGGTGGACCTGTCGACAATGGAAGACAGACACATCATTATCACCTACAGACTTGATCGTGCCACAATCCAAGAATTGTGTGCCCAATTGGAGCCAGACCTGATGTCAGCTATCCGCCATCCAACAGGTATCCCCCCTCTAGTGTAGGTCCTGTCAGTGCTCCATTTCCTGGCCAGTGGTTCCATTCAGACAATAGTGGCCAGGGCATCATGGATGTCTAAGCCAGTGTTCTCTAATGTGTTGTCCAGAGTGTTATCCGCCCTGCTGAAACACATGTGCAGCTACATCGTATTCCCCCAGGTGGAGGATTTGCCCACAGTGAAAGGTGACTTCTATGCCCTGGGACATATCCCCAACATCATTGGTGCCATTGATGATACACATGTGGAATTTGTCCCCCCCGCAGGAATGAACAGGTGTACAGAAATCGTAAAAGCTACCATTCAATGAATGTGCAGATCGTGTGTTTGGTAGACCAGTACATCTCCCATGTGAATGCCAAGGGGCATATTTATACTCCGTTTGCGCCGAATTTGCGTCGTTTTTTTCGACGCAAATTCGGCGCAAAACTAACGCCATATTTATACTTTGGCGTTAGACGCGTCTAGCGCCAAAGTATGAGGAATGAGCGTCATTTTTTTGCGTGAACGCCTTCCTTGCGTTAATGAGATGCAAGGTAGGCGTTCCCGTCTAAAAAAATGACTGCAACGCAAATGCGTCGTATTTATACTCCCGGGCAAAAATCACGCCCGGGAGTGGGCGGGGCAAAAAACCCCGCATTTGCGCCTCTTTTTAACGCCTGGGTCAGGGCAGGCGTTAAGGGACCTGTGGGCTCAAAATGAGCCCACTGCTGCCCTCCCATGCCCCCAGGGACCCCCCCTGCCACCCTTGCCCACCCCAGGAGGACACCCAAGGATGGAGGGACCCATCCCAGGGACATTCAGGTAAGTTCAGGTAAGTATAATTTTTTTTGTTTTTAATTTTTTTTTTGGCATAGGGGGGCCTGATTTGTGCCCCCCTACATGCCACAATGCCCAATGACCATGCCCAGGGGACATAAGTCCCCTGGGCATGGCCATTGGGCAAGGGGGCATGACTCCTGTCTTTACTAAGACAGGAGTCATGTAAATGGCGTCTGGGCATCGTTAAAAATGGCGCAAATTGGGTGGAGGCGATTTTTTTGCCTCAACCTGACTTGCCCCATTTTAAGACGCCCTAATGCCATTTTCCCCAACGCCGGCGCTGCCTGGTGTACGTGGTTTTTTTCCACGCACACCAGGCAGCGCCGGTCTGCTAGCGCCGGCTAACGCCATTCAATAAATACGGCGCCCGCATGGCGTTTCAGAATGGCGTTAGCCAGCGCTAATCTTTTTGGCGCAAAACTGCGATAGCGCAGTTTTGCGTCAAAAAGTATAAATATGGCCCTAAGTATCCTGGCTCTGTGCATGACGCTTACATTTTGAGGAATAGCAGCATCCCTTATGTGATGGGCCAACTCCAGAGGCATTGTGTGTGGCTAATAGGTGAGCCCAAGGTCCCCACACAGTATAATTAGGTGCCTGGGTATGGTTTAGTCCCTAAGGGTTGGTGTATGCCTAACAGATATCCCTCGACATTTACAGGTGACTCTGGTTACCCCAACCTCTCATGGCTACTGACCCCAGTGAGGAATGCCAGGACAAGGGCAGAGGAACGCTACAATGAGGCACATGGGTGAACTAGGAGGATTATTGAGCGGACTTTCGGCCTCCTGAAGGCCAGATTCTGGTGCCTCCATCTAACAGGTGGCTCCCTATACTACTCACCAAAGAAGGTGTGCCAGATCATCGTGGTATGCTGTATGTTGCACAACCTGGCTTTGCGACGCCAGGTGCCTTTTCTGCAGGAGGAAGGGCCGGATGTTGGTCTTGTGGCAGCTGTTGAGCCTGTGGGCAGTGAGGAAGAGGAGGCAGAGGAAGAAGATATTTACAACCGAAACAACATCATCATACAGTAATTCCAGTGAGACACAGGTAAGAGACTGGCACTGCTCATCTCATATTTGACTAATGTAGGACATTGTATAAGTCTGCCTTTTACCTCTGTGTATGGACCCTGACAGCTCACTTTGGCTTTCCTTTCAAAGATCTGGGTGCCACATTCTGCCGTCTGCTATGTTTACTGCTGCCCAACAACTTTCATACTTTGGTATGTGCAAATGAACATTTACATTGATATTTGTCTGAGAGGTTGTAATGATACATTTGTGAAAGTACAGACTGACTCCAGATTGTTATGTGATTCAAGGGTGTTTATTTAAGTGCTAATGAGTAGAGGGGGATGTGCAATGGGCTGGCGTGATGGTGGCGGAATATCCATAGTAGAGTCCAATCTGTTTGTATCAGAGGTGCATTGTCCAATGGGGCATAGGAAGAGGAGCAATGTCAGTTCAAGGTGGACAGGGTGACATAGTGGGACAGAAGGGTGACAATCAGGAGAGTCCTATTTCCTGACGGGGGTCTTGGCAATGTTCTCTGTCTTGTGCCTGGATCGCAGGGACCGTTTGCGGGGTGGTTCTCCTTCTGCAGGGGGTGGGGTGCTGGTGGCCTGTTGTTCTTGTGGCGGGACCTCCTGTCCACTAGCACCGGCGGACGTAAAGGCTGTTCATCATTCAGGCAGGTGCCAGGGGCCGGGGGTATGCCACTTTCTCCCTCATGTGTTGGCAATGTCTGCCAGCACCCCTGCAATGGTGACCAGGATGGTGTTAATGGGCTTCAAGTCCTCCCTGATCCCCAGGTACTGTTCATCCTGCAGCCGCTGGGTCTCCTGAAACTTGGCCAGTACCATGCCCATGGTCTCCTGGGAATGGAGGTATGCTCCCATGATGTTGGAGAGTGCCTCGTGAAGAGTGGGTTCCCTGGGCCTGTCCTCCCCCAGTCGCACAGCAGTCCTCCCAGCTTCCCTGTTGTCCTGTGCTTCTGTCCCCTGAACCGTGTGCCCACTGCCACTGACCCCAGGTCCCTGATCGTCCTGGGTTAGTGGGTTTGCCTGGAGTCCCTGTAGTGGTGGACACACTGTTGATTGACATGTCCTGGGGACAGTGGCATGGGCCCGCTGGGTGGGTGCTGTGCTGGTGTTTCCTGAGGGGAGAGGTTCAGTGGAGGGTTGGGTCTGTGGCAGGTGAACCGACTGTCCAGAGGTCCCTGATGGGCCGGGCTGGTCATCTTGATCCAGGCGTGGAGAGCTGCTGTCATCACTGTGGGCCTCTTCTGTGGGTGGACTAGATATGGCTGGCACCCCCTGTCCGGTAACGTTGTGTAGGGGTCGTGTTGGGGTGTAAATGCATTGTTATTGTATCTGTGTGTGCCATCTTGTGCAATGGGTGTGTTTCCCTCTATTACTGTGCTTGCATTATCGACTTGGCCCTTGTGTGAGTGGTGATTGTGTGGGTTTGGTGAGTCTCTCTACTGGGCATGCTGTGGTGATGGGTGTCCATGCAGGTCTGTGATGGGTGTCCATGCATTGTTGTCACATGCAGGGCTTGGTATTGGGATGTGTGGGAGGTGCTAGTGGGGTATCTGTGAAGTGTTGAGGTGATGGGTGAGAGGGTAGGTGTTGAGATTTGTCATGGCATGCAGGTAGGGTGGGGGATATAGTAGTAAAGCTTTGACTTACCAGAGTACAGTCCTCCTCCTACTCCTGTGAGGCCCTCAGGATGCATAATCGCCAAGACTTGCCCCTCCCATGTTGTTAGTTGTGGGGGAGGAGGTGGGGGTCACCCGTCAATTCTCTGTACTGCTACCTGGTATCTGAATACCACGGAACGTACCTTCCCCCGTAGGTCGTTCCACCTCTTCCTGATGTCATCCAGTGTTCTTGGATGGTGTCCCACTGCGCTGACCCTGTCGACAATTTGTCCGCCATAGCTCCATCTTCCTTACAATGGACGTCTGCTGCACCTGTGATCCAAATAGCTGTGGTTCTACCCGGATGATTTCCACCACCATGACCCCAAGTTCCTCCTCAGAGAACCTGGGGTGTCTTTAAGGTGCCACGATGTGGTTTGGGTGATGTGTGTGTTAATGGTTGATGTGATATGTGGGGTGATGTGTTGGGGTTTGTTCTTTGAGGTGCATGGATGGTGTTGTGTGCCTCTGGATGCTGGTGTTGTCTTTGCTTTTCTGTCTCTCTGCTTCTTCCAAAATTGTCGTTGTGAGGGGTTGTGGATAATGTGGGTGTGTGTTTTATAGTGTTGTGAGTGTGTGTATGTGTGTCAGGTGTGTGTATTTTGAATTGTCCAGTGTGGTGGTGTTTTGTAAATGTGTGTGTATTTTGAGCGCGGCAGTGTGTTCCGCCAATGGATTGCCGTGGTTGAATGATCGCCGCGTTGATTCATGGGTTGTGATAGTGTGGGTGTAGTTCTGTTGTGTGACGGTGTGGGTTTTGCTATTGCCAGTTTATCACTGACCTTTGGTGTGGCAGACTTGTGTGGGTGTCTGTATCGTGGAAGATTTCTGAGTGTGGGTCATAATACCCCTAGCGGATTTCCACCGCGGACACAGTATGTTGGCGGCCGTCTGCACGGCGGTCAGCAGAATTTACTGTCAGGGTTGTAATGAGGGCCTTAATGTCTTATGTCTTAATGTCTTAAATATATATGTGTGTATATGTGAATGTATTTGCATATGGGTGTGCTTCTTTCTCGCTCATCGCACTCTTGCTGTTTAGGTTTGAGCCCTCCATAATGTGCAGCACACCAACTTCCAAGTTGTGTTGTTTTGTGTGATTGTGTATATGTTATCTACTGGCAGTCGTAGATAGTTATAGTTAGGATCTAGTTTCCATTAAAAAAACGTTTTTTTACTTGGCTCTATCTTTGGCACAGTTTGATGAATCTTCATGACTATTTCCCAAAAATGTGCCTTATAGGGTCTTGTTGCACATGGAAACTTTTTGGATGATCCATCTAACAGAGGGCAAGAAAAAGGTGGGGTCAAAAAAGTGAGTTTCCAACATTAATTACCATAAGGTCTTTATACATGCCTACAGCCGGGACTGCTGAACGGGATTACACCAATTGACAGGAAACAAGATCTTGGTTCACAAATTGTGCTTTTTGCGATTTAAGTATTCATTTGTTCAATAGTTTTAAAGATAGTAAAGAAAAAATATATAGACATCTAAGGACTCAGATCCTCCATGGATCAACAGTCCCCTTGCTGATATCTAGCTGGCTGCCAACACTTCAACCAGGAAGTGTTTGCAGCCATGTTGTGACTCGGTTTCAGTTGAGTCACAATTAAAAACACCAAAAAAAAGAAAAAGGGGCAGGGTAGGAATGGCCTAACCCCCTTGCCTTGGTGGTCCTGGGGTCCCCGTGGAACTCTGCCAGGCCTAAAAAATATGTTTTTTAATATTTCCGCAAAATCCGCAAATGGATCTGATGATTTTGCTGAAAATTTTAAAAAATGTGGTCTCCCACGCTGTTTATTAATTTCCTTCCGGGTGGGTTAGGTCCCAGGGGCACTGCAGCTTTAAGAAAAAAGGACGGGGGACCCTCCTAAGGCTGTTAAATGAACCCAGGACCACCACCTTCCCAGGACTATATTTGTTATCTATATGGGGGGGCTGCATGAACCCCCCCGGCCATGGGAGCACCAACTACCTGTGGCTATCAGCTAAAAACATGCAGGAGCTATGAGGACCCCACCGGGGACCACCGCCTCCCTGGTGCTATTAATAAAAAATAGTGTGGGACATGCGGCCCCCTGGGCCCCGACGACCATCACTTCCCCAGGGCTATACTTATAAAATAATGCAGAGGGCCTTGCAGACTTCCTGGGCCATGTAGACCACCACGTCCCCTGAGCTATATGTATAAAATAATGCAGGCTGTGTAGATGCCCCCAAGCCTTGGGATCCACCACCACCCTGGGGCCAATCAAACATTATAGTGGGGGCCACATGGACCCCACATACACCGGGGACCACCACCTCCCTGGGGCTGGCCCCTGCTTAACAAAGGAGGGGGGCAATGTGACCGCCCTCCTGAGCCATTTATAGCCCTCTGTTTTGCCACCCCTGCGACCTCCAGCGGTGCACATATGACAGCTCCCACAAAACAAAAGCAAATTCTCTGCTGTCAACAAGTTAGTGCTGTGAAAATGGTCCCCATTGCTGGAGGCGTAGAGATGCAGGCAGGGAAAGAGATGAATGTATTGCTCCCACATGCATGGAGCTGCATTTCCAGCAGCTCCCTGTGTGCAGGAGCAGTGCCGGCTCCCGCAGGAAGTGGGAAGCTGGCTAGGACCACAGGGGCCTTGAGGCTCCTGATACAGACTTCAACAAGACTTAAAAGAAAAGAATTTGAGATGCAACTGCAGAGAAAACACAATTTGGTGCTTTCTCTGCAGTTGCATCTTGAAAAGTAATTTGAGAAAAATTCCAAGGAACATTTACATTGACAAAGTTACAGACACATCAGAAGACATTACCTTGGTGTCCTTTACGCAGCTGTCATGTATGAGATGCAGTATACATTTACCCAACGATGTACTAATGGGCAGGTGCCCAAATTCAAGGTCCACTTCTATAAAGTATTAATCATTCTATTTTCTTGTGCATGGTCAAGGCAAAACAAGTGTTTTTAATCTGCATTTCCACCTTGAAAAGTTTTTGGTAGTCCTTGATGGAGGTGTTTGCATCCTTACTTTATTTTAGCACAATATCTCATGTAGTGATCGTAACAATTGGGTTCTTTCTTGTCATGTGCTGCTGAGACGTGAGATTGTTGGCGTGTTTTAAAAACTACAAGTATGCACAATGGCCTAGAAGCCCCAACATTTTGGTCCCACCCCATAATCATTAGTGGTATGTAACTTCTTCCCACCATATTCCCAGGATGATGGATAGCTTACTAAAAGGGCCCTCTGAGCTGAATTTGCTCCAAATTTGGAGACACGTTCTTGATACACAAAAGTATGAACACATCTCCACCAAACAAAGAAGCAGGTCATGAGTGCCGTGAGGTAGGCCGCAGGGCCTGGCCACAAGCCAGGCCCTGTACCCAAACGCTGCTGTACATAGCCAAAAGGCTGCATGTGGTGCAGCGTTGGGAGATTATAGGGGGTTGGATGCAGGACCTGGCCAGCCTGGTGGCCAACCCTCACCATGCATGGCTGAAGGCAGTGCTCGGGGTGGTTGTATTAGCGTAACATAATTAAAATTACTTTACAATAATAAATACATAGAAAGTCACTGAAAAAACCAAAGGTTACACAAATGTTATACTTAGAAAATAGAATACAAAAACCTGAGAAATTCACTTAAAAAACATAGGTTTGAGGGATGTTATAGTTAGACTCATATTTTAAACACACAAAAACAGAGAAATTCAGCTGTTATAGTTAGAGTTATTTCAAGTAACTATAACTCATGTCCTCCCTTCATACTTATTTTACACTGCCCCGGGGAGATGGCATTACCTGGGGCTTTGAAAAGCCCTAGTAGGGATTCCCCGTGTGTCCCCCTCCTTATTCACCTCCTGATGTCCCCAGGACCTGGCCCGCCCGGGGGCAAAAATAAAAGCAAGTCCAGTACACCATGCTAGTTTTTTTTTTTTTTTGACATCACTGTAAAATTAGCAGATCTGCCATGATTTTCACTGGGATAAAAAAATACCCCCGGGACCCCTGCACCAAGGCTGGAGGGGCAGGTTAATCGTGCCCTATCCCCTTTGCCTTTTTTTGTTGTTTTGTTTTTTAGACTCTGCTGAAGTTGAGCCTCACAATGACTGCCAACACTTCCTGGTTGAAGTGCTGGCAGCCAAACATATCTTTGCACGAGATCGGGAGTATTCATGAAGCCTTTGCAGCCCCAGATATACATATCTAGTTTTCTTTTAATATCTCAAAAGCTACTGAATTGATTTATACCAAACAACAAAAAGGCTTCTTTCTGGACCAAAGGCTACCTTTCTTCCAAATTTAGTGTAATTTCATCCTGCAGTTATATATATATATGCACACTGAAATGACTGCTAAACAATTAGAAATTAGAAATCAAACCAGAAGATAAGGGAGGAAATATTGTGGTTATGGAGAAGAACGACTACTTAGAAGAGACTCTTTGACAATTGAATGTAATTACGAATTATGATAAGTTATCGGAAAATCCACTTAATGATTTAACCTTGAATCTACACAGGGGACTTCAGAAATGGCACTCAGAGGGTCTATTGAATGAGGATGAACGAGCACTTTTAATGAATGAGAGCCAAGTGATTCCAACAATTTGTTTCCTCTCAAAAGTACACAAGACATTGACTAAGCCCCCTGGTAGACCTATTATATCCAGCTGTGGATCCCTATATGAAAATCTATCATTATATGGGGACCACTTTTTGGCACCGATGGTGAGAAACTTGAGCTAATATACACGAGATGCAGGGGACTTTCTAAGATTGCTGGATGATATCGCCCAGCAGGATGGATACCTATTAGTCACCATAGATGTGGTATCACTTTACACACCGATTTCACATAAAGTCGGCTGAGAGCAGTAAAATATTTCCTGCAACAAAGGAGCATTTATGAGCTGAAAAACTCAGAGATGTTGTTGGAGGTGGTTGAGTTATGTCTTAGAAATAATGTCTTAATCTTTAATCATCAAACGTATTCTCAAATCTGTGGAACTGCAATGGGAGTTTTCTTCTCTCGAAGCTACGCAAACCTCACTATGGGCTGGTGGGAGAAGCATGTGGCTTGGAGAGAGGAGAATGATGTACATATGGAAAAAATCGTCATGTGGCTCCGTTACATAGATAACCTTTTCTTGATTTGGAATGGCCCAGAAGACCAATGCAAGGAGTTTATATACATATTAAATGTGAACAATGTGGGCCTACGGTTTACATACAAAATGAGCAGGACATTGAGAGAAATTCTGGATGTGACAGTGTATATTGAGGAGAACACAATACAGACAACTCTACACCATAAATCCACTGCAACTAATAGTGTATTACAGGGATCTAGTTTTCATCCAACACCATTAAAGAAAAGTATCCCCAATGGGGAGTTCATTAGGATGAAGAGAAAATGTTCTAATGAGAATGAAATGGAAAGTAAATTCAGAGAAACAAAACAGAGATTCCTCAAAAGACGATATAAATATTGGGATGTGAAACAAGGAGAGGATTGAGCAAGATCCATCACACGCACACAGCTACTCATGAACTATACAAATTCATCTAAAGAGGTGGATGATGCTACTATTAGATTAATTTTGACTTATAGCAAAGAGAATCATAAAGTTCTCAATATTTTAAATAAATATGGGCTGTGATAAAGAAGGATCCAGACAGTGGCGCAGTTTTAGGGTTGCGACCTGGTGTGACCTATAGGAGAGCACCCTCTTTGAGATGACGACACAAGCAAATTGGTTACAACAAAGGAATAAAAGTTTTATGAAATGTAATAAGTGCAAGACATGCCAGATTGGCATCAACAAGAAGGAGTATATGGATTACGAAGTAAGAAATATACCCATAGAGGACAAGATAACATGCAACACCTCATTTATTGTATATGCCTTAGAGTGCATATGTGGGCTAAGGTATGCGGGAAGTATGATCTGCCTCCTGAAAAAATGGATACTGGAACATATATGGGCAGTACAAAATGGAGATATGAACTACGCCTTAACCAAGCATCTACAATGTCATGATGGAGTAGATTGGCTACACATGCGCTTCTATGGCATAGCCTGGGTAAAGAAACATGAAAGAGGAGGTGACAGGATACTTAAACTAAGACGATTGGAGTAAAAAATGATTATTAGACTCAAGACTCGTACGGATTGAATGGAGATGAGGAAATGCACAGTCATCTATAGAAACTGTAAGAGTAGGCACTGACACTAGCGTCATGACAAAAGATAGGGTGTAACTGTGCAATATCCATGTCCAGAGACACTTATATTAAGATCAGCATATAGAAAGATGATGGTGATTCACATACTTGCTATGGGAGATGTGACAGAATGAATTGGTATTTGGATAGTAGGTACTAATGTTATGTCAAAATAGGAAAGGTGCATTATTCCCTAAGGTGTACAATACTTATAGGTCTTGGCAAAAGGATCTTGGAAGTGGATAAGTGGTAAGATTGGGACACTGTAGACATTCCCACGGCAGATTAGAATAATGGAAGTTCTCCAGAGGGCTTAGGACCAGACTATACTGTAATGATGCCTACAAGGGGGGGGCTGGGATACTATATCCCTCACTACAATAGATGTGAGCAACATTTAATATATAAAAAACAATATTATTAGTGGTCGCAAACAAACTACAACGATCATAGATGTTAAACTTGATACTTAGATCAATCCATAGGGCTGTGACCTCGGGCTCTTGTACTGGTCTCATAGGGATCACCTAGGACAGGAGAGAGTATATCCTATTACTATGTAAATATACAAGAAAGGACAAGTATATATGTAATAAGCCCAGTGAGGCAGGCATATTGGGAAAAAGTAAAAAAGGGACAGGTGGGAAGCCAAGCTAAACTACACTTAGGCCACTGAGGGGGGAGGGAATCTACCTACCCACACTGGTAGTAGAAGTAGCTGAACACATGGACTTCACTATACCCATGGTGTGTAGATCAAGTATGGGAGCTTGAAATATGAGCCACACTGATGGGGAGAGATTGTGTAGAGATGTATCTGGAACACACAGCTTTGCATATGTAAAAATAATAATGTATAAATAGAAGAAATAGAGAAAGGGATCAGCAGTGTCTGAAAATGTATTAGACATCCTGATGGTAGTTTATTAGATATGTTTATAATTTACACTGTGACTATGTTTGATTTGCACTACATCTCCCAGAATGCTGGATAATGGCAGAGGGTGGGAGCATATGTATGGGCAAAGGAAAAGATGCACTTACTTACCGTGATCAAGACTGTGATAGTCAAAACGCATTGGTGATGATGATGGGTTGTTTTGGAATACATTAAAGAATTATACAAAGTCTTTTGGATTGCTGCACTTTGTTTTTCGAAGAAATTTAAATGCAGGTAAATGGTCCATTCATGACACAAGCACCGGCTGTGGAGCGCGGCGTGATAGGACTGTTTTGTTTGGTTTTATATATGTAGGGCCTTATTATGACATATATATATATACGTATATATACATATATATATATTCACTGGAAAAAACAAAGGTTACAGGGACGTTATAGTTAGGAAATAAAATTTTAAAAATATAGAAATTCACTTGCAAAACCAAAGGTTACAGGGAGGTTAAAGTTAGCCTCAGATTTTAATCGTACCAAACCATAGACATTCACCAGTTATAGTTAGAGATACCTCAAGTAACTATAACTCATGCCCTAATGTAACTATAACTTGCGCCATCGCCATGCACAGTTTTTTTGCCAAAATTTTACAGCAAATATTACATTGATATTATCAATGATACTGTGAAAGATGGTATGATTGCTGTAATTTTGGGGGTAATTGGCACTGTGCGTGACGGTTGCCAATAGGAAGTTATAGTTAGGACTTAGGCCCTCATTACAACCCTGGCGGTCTTGGACTGCCATGGTTGTTGTGGCGGATTTCACCACCAGCAAGCTGGCGGTGAAATCCACAGTATTACGACCGAGGTGAAAGTGCTGCGGTCGCACCGCCGGGACCAATGCCGGTCCCGGTGGATTTAATCCGCCAGGGCAGCGCTGCTAGCAGCCCAGGGGATTACAAGTCCCCCTACCGCCAGCCTTTTCCTGGCATTTGGAACCGCCAGGAAAAGGCTGGCGGTACGGGGAGTCGCGGGGCCCCTGGGGGCCCCTGACACGGCCCCATGCTGCTTTTCACTGTCTGCTATGCAGACCCTGAAAAGCACGGTGGGTGCAACTGCACCTGTCGCACGGCTGCAACACCGCCGGCTCCATTTGGAGCCAGCTCCTGTGTTGCGCCCGAGATCCCCGCTGGGCCGGCGGGCAGAAACCAGGTTTCCGCCCGCCGGCCCATCGGGGATTTCCTGATGGCCACAGCGGGAGTGCGGCCGCATTGGCGGCCCGCCAAGGTCGTAATGAGGGCCTATGTTTCAATAAGAAAAGTGTTTTTTGACTTGCCCATATCTTCTGCATCATTTGACAAATCTTCATGAAATATTCCCCCAAATAATGTCGCCTAGGGTCTTGCTGCACATGGAAAGTTTCGGGGTGGTCCATCAAGTTGGGGTTGAGAAAAAGAGGGGTCAAAAAAAGTGTGTTTCCCATGTTAATTTCTATGGGCATTTTAGATACGACGGCAGCCCGAACTGCTGAATGGAATTTCACCAAATTTTCCAGGAAGGAAGGTGCTGGCCTAAAAAGCAAGCTGTTTGTTTTTTGCGTAAATCCATTCATTAGTTTTCGAGATATTAAAGGAATTCCAAATTTGTATATCTGAGTGGAGCCTATGCACAGATCTCAGGATGAGATCTAATAGGCTGTCAACACTTCAGCCAGGAAGTGCTGGTAGCCATCTTGGGACCAATATTTATGACAGCACCCCATTGAAATGCATTGTAGTGAATGCCATGTAATGAGGGTCACAAAAAGGAGAACATATAAAGGGTGATATCACAGTTTAGTTAAAATATTAATAATTTTTTGATGCCACCATTCAAATTTTAGGAATTGTAGTATGTTCTAAGGTGTTTTAGAGGATTTTATGAATCATGTTTCAGAGAATGTTTTACCTTGAATTTCCCATAGAGGCTATGGAAGTACTCCAGAAGGTAAAATGAGAGCATTTTGTCCGTCATTCACACTTACTTTCTCAGCCATATGAGAATGAAGTCTGACATTCTCAGTAAAACATGAACTTCCTACAGGAACAGCCTGTCAGTTGATCCCCTTGTGTTCTATTGCAACTTCACAGGCTGTTCTGAAGAACAACTAGAGGGCTAACAGTCTCACTTATGACAAATGTGTGGCACATCTGAAGCCATCTTGATTGAAGCAAAACACTTACGGCCTGATTTTCTTTTCTATTGGAAACCCGCCAGCCGCCGTGATGGTCCACCCTCCGGGTTTGAATGCCAGCGGGAGCATAGGTGAAAGACCGCCGATGGTCTGCCATCACCACCAAGAATCTTCACCTGTGTCGGCTGTGCCATAGGCAAAAGCGGCTGGTGGTAGGAAGAAAGACCCTTTTACCGCCAAGCCGATCTTGATGTGAAGTCCCACTGAAGCAACAGCAGCAGCTAAACCTGGTGGTTTGGGAGCTATATAAACATGAAACTCCCCTTTTTAACACTTTCCATTTATCCTACTGCTATTAACCCGCTGTTACCAGCCTTATAATTGCTCCTGGACGAGGTCCAAGATGGAAATCAACCATGTCATCACTGGAACAGAAGGTAAATCACTGGCATTCCTGTTGCTCTCAGAGTTGTAGCATCACAGTACTAGTGGACTCATGGATGGCTCATTAATTTGTGTAAATACCACCATAGTGGTATGCAATGCTGAAGTGTTTAATGCTGAAGTCTGAAAATGTTTCAGAATAGACCTCAAGATTTAAGTACCACCCAGCAATCTGGGAAAGACTGCATTTATGGCAATGGACACCCACATAAAATGTCTCAATAGTCCCAAAGAGAAATGTGTCAGTTAAAGTGAGTGTAAAAATGCCTCCAAAATATCTTAAGTATCAACTTAAACAGTATACCCAGTGTGAACCAAACAATCCCAGGATACTGTGGCAATTACACTACAACATGCTACAAGTGGGTGTACACAGAAAGTAATAAACATTTTACTGGTAAACTGCAAACATGGCAGAGATGCATGAAGGTCACATGAGCCCTTTGTGTGTTCAATATATCACAAAAATAACATCCCATTCTACTGTAAAGTGCCAGGTCACCTGTGTGATGCATGTCGGTATATTATTGACACATCATGTCAAAATAAATACACATGCATTCTCCACTCACAAAAACAGAAACATATAATTTTGGTGCAAGCATCCAGTAACAACATGAATGCTTGCATCAAAATGATTATGTCCATCACTAATGTACAAGCCTAGTTATGCATTTAATAAAAACAACTGAAATATAAAATCTGTGTTTGTCATTGTCAGAAATGAGAGTAAGTGCTTGGCACGCACATTAGCCAAAAAAACTTCATCAGGATACAATTAGTAACAATCCAAAAATAAGGCCAGGACAAAGGTATGCTCAAAATAAAATATCTTTATAAAAGGAAGAGACAAGTCTCTCAGTGGGAAATAACAAAACTCCATCTCATGAAATGGAAAACTGGGAACAAAGGTGTTAGCCCATATAGGCCATAATGGCTGTCAGGCCCATCACTTGCCACCTAAATTCACTGCCAGAATAAGCCTCCTCTGGAAGGGACATCTATGGGGCAGAGAGCAAGCACTTCAATACTCTTAGTGGGGGGGGTTGGATTTGGGATGGAAGGATTTGAGTTTTGTAGGTGTTGGAAATGGGGTCTTTGGTTGGCTGTCATGTTACCCCCTGTCCAAGCAAGGACCCTCACTCTAGTCAGGGTAAGTCACACACAATCCAGATTATCCTGTGCCCACCCTCTCGTAGCTTGGCAGTGAGCAGTGAGAAGGCAATGTGTAAAGTATTTGTGCAATAAATCATACAATACCACCATATAGCACCCCAAAAATACACCACACAGTGTTTAGAAAAATATATAATATTTATCTGGTTAAATGCAGGTCAAAATGATCAAAGATGCAATAAGTAAATGTAGGGATATCACTGAAAAGTGATATAAAGTGTCTTAAATCTTTTAAAAGCAAACAAAGGGCCTTATTATGACCCTGACGGCCGGCGGTACACTGGCGGTAACACTGCCAACAGGCTGGCGGTGTTCCGCCAGTGAATTATGACCATGGCGCATTAGCCACGAACATACTGCAGGCCCCTCCACTTGACCGACAGGCGGTCATAATCCTCAGGGCAGCGCTGCAAGCAGTGCAGCCCTGGGGATTATGAGTCCCAAGCCGCCAGCCTGTCCATGGCAGTAAACACTGCTATGGAAAGGCTTGCCGTAAGGGGGACTCGAGGCCCCCAGGCACAGTCCCTTCGAGCATTTCACTGCCCGAATTTCGGGCAGTGAAATGTGCGACGGGTGCTGCTGCACCCTCTACACATCAACATTTTCGCTGGCTCTATTATGAGCTGGCTGCAATGTTGATGTGACTTTTCCACTGGGCCAGCAGATGGAAACGCTATTTCCGTCCGCTGGACCAATGGAAAAGTCATAATAAGGATCCACCAATACCGCCAGCACTGGCAGTATGTTGTCACCCGCGGCTTCGGTGGTCTTTTTGAAAGGTCGCCGAAGTCGTAATGAGGGCCAAAGTCTCTTTCAAGCACAAAGTACCTGGTTCATGTGAAAAATCTCCGCAAAGGGCCGCAGAGGAGCAGATGGGTGAAAACAGGGGGGTTTGCGTCAGTTTCTCCTGCCGCAAACGTCGATGCGTTGTTTAGTTTCCATATATGGATGGCTGTGTGTCAATTTCCGGCGCTCGGTCGTGGATCCTCTTCGGGTTGCAGGGTTTTCAGATGCCCCGGGGACAGTGCGTGGATTTTCTGTGCTGGCAGGACAAAGTCACAGGAGCTGCATCGATCCGGTGGGCGTTGCGTCGATCCAGTGGGCTGTGCGTCAAATTTCCAGTCGCTACGCTGGCTCTGTGTCGATCTTCTCTTTGTGGAGTCGGGCTGCTTCGTTCCAGTTCAGCGTGCAATGAAATTTTCACCTCGGTGCAGGCTGTGCGTCGTTTCTGGCAGGCTGTGTGGCGAATTTCACTGCACAAGGAGTCCTTCTTGAAGAGATGAAGTCTTTTTGGTCCTGAGACTTCAGGGAACAGGAGGTAAGCTCTATTCAAGCCCTGAGAGAGCACTTCTTCACCTCAGCCAGGGAGCAGCAAGGCAGCAGGGCAACAGCAAGGCAGCAGTCCTTCACAGAAAGCAGTCAGGTGAGTCCTTTGTGCAGCCAGGCAGTTCTTCTTGGCAGGATGCAGGTTCTGGTTACAAGTTTCTTCTCCAGGAAGTGTCTGAGTTTGAAGGGGCAGAGGCCCTGTTTATATACTCAAATGTGCCTTTGAAGTGGGGGAGACTTCAAAGAGTGGCTTGGAAGTGCACCAGGTCCCCTTTCAGTTCAATCCTGTCTGCCATGGTCCCAGTGGGGGGTGTGGCAGTCCTTTGTGTGAGAGCAGGCCCTCCACCCTCCCAGCCCAGGAAGACCCATTCAAAATGCAGATGTATGCAAGTGAGGCTGAGTATCCTGTGTTTGGGGTGTGTCTGAATGAATGTGCAAGGAGCTGTAAACTAACCCAGCCAGATGTGGATTGCAAGGCAGAGAAAGATTTAAGTGCAGAGAAATGCTCACTTTCAAAACGTGGCATTTCTAAAATAGTAATATTAAATCCAACTTCACCAGTCAGCAGGATTTTATATCACCATTCTGGCCATACTAAATGTGACCATCGTACTCCTTTCAGAAAAGCAGCTACCACTCAAACAATGTACGAGGGCAGCCGCAATGTTAGCCTATGAAGGGAGCAGGCCTCACAGCAGTGTAAAAATGAATTTAGGAGTTTTACACTACCAGGACATGTAAACTACATAGGTACATGTCCTGCCTTTTGCCTACACAGAACCCTGCCCTATGGGTTACCTAGGGCATACCTTAGGAGTGTCTTATATGTAGAAAAAGGTGAATTTTAGGCTTGGCAAGTACTTTCAAATGCCAAGTCGAATTGGCAGTGAAACTGCACACACAGGCCTTGCAATGGCAGGCCTGAGACAAGGTTAAGGGGCTACTTAAGTGGGTGGCACAATCAGTGCTGCAGGCCCACTAGTAGCATTTAGTCTACAGGCCCTGGGCACACATAGTGCACCCTACTAGGGACTTATAAGTAAATTAAATAGTCCAGTTGGGTATGGTCCAATGTTACCATGGTTAAAGGGAGAGGGCATATGCACTTTAGCACTGGTTAGCAGTGGTAAAGTGCGCAGAGTCTAAAAACCAGCAAAAACAGTGTCAAAATAGTGGAGGGAGGCAGGGAAAAAGTTAGGGGTGACCACCCTAAGGCTGTCAGGTCTAACATGTGTCCCCCCCAGCTGAAAGTGGGGGGAGCTACCCAACCTCCTGGGAGCTCTCATCGCTAGGGCGGAAGTATCTGGAGAGACCATCAGCATTGGCGTGGTTAATCCCCGGGCGATGCTCCACCGTAAAGTCCATCCTCTGTAGGGAAATGGACCTCATCAAGAGTTTAGGATTCTCACCCCTCATCTGCATGAGCCATCTGAGGGGCCTGTGGTCATTTTGAACCCGGAAGTGAGTCCGAAACTGTTATGATCTCAGCTTCTCCAGTGTCCAAACCACAGCAAATGCTTCTCTCTCAATAGCACTCCACCTCTGTTCCCGTGGTAATAGCCTTCTGCTAATAAAGGCTACTGGTTGGTCTGAGCCCTCATCATTTAGTTGTGCTAGAACAGCCCCTATGCCATGCTCTGAAACGTCTGTCTGCACAATAGAATTCCTGGGAGTAGTCAGGGGCCTTGAGCACAGGGGCCGTGCACATGGCTTCCTTCAGAGAATCAAAGGCTTTCTGAGAAGCCTCTGTCCAATTCACCAACCTAGGTTACTTTTTGGAAGTGGGTTCTGTCAATAGTGACAGAATGGTACCATAGCCCTTGACAAATCTACGGTAAGATCCAGTGAGGCCTAAAAAGGCTTCTACTTCGGTCTGTGTTCTAGGTGGTTGCCAGGCCTTGATCAGAGACACTGCTCCCTGGTTTGGCAGAGGGCACAGTTGCAGTGGTAACATCATTCACTGATGGCAAACAATCCTCTGGGGAGCCATCTTCTGGCTCCTCCTCCTCAGCATCCTCCTTTGAATGGGCTTCTGCCCAGGCCCTCAGCACCATTTGAAATTCCTCCTTTCTAGAGGCACCGTGGGTGGGTACTCCCATATCCTTGCAGAACCCTTTCAACTGTTTGACAGTAAGGGGCATATTTATACTCCGTTTGCGCCGAATTAGCGTCGTTTTTTGCGACGCAAATTCGACGCAAAACTAACTCCGGGGCATATTCATACTCCGTTTGCGCCGAATTTGCGTCATTTTTTTCGACGCAAATTCGACGCAAAACTAACTCCATATTTATACTTTGGCGTTAGACGCGTCTAGCGCCAAAGTTCATGGAGTTAGCGTCATTTTTTTGCGTGAACACCTTCCTTGCGTTAATTATATGCAAGGTAGGCGTTCCCGTCTGAAAAAATGACTCCGATGCATATGCGTCGTATTTATACTCCCGGGCAAAAATGACGCCCGGGAGTGGGCGGGTCTAAAAAAACCGCATTTGCGCCGGATTTTAGCGCCTGGGTCAGGGCAGGCGTTAAGGGACCTGTGGGCTCAGAATGAGCCCAGAGGTGCCCTCCCCTGCCCCCAGGGACACCCCCTGCCACCCTTGCCCACCCCAGGAGGACACCCAAGGATGGAGGGACCCACCCCAGGGACATTAAGGTAAGTTCAGGTAAGTATTTTTTTTTTTTTTTTTGTGGCATGGGGGGCCTGATTTGTGCCCCCCTGCATGCCACTATGCCCAATGACCATGCCCAGGGGACAGAAGTCCCTTGGGCATGGCCATTGGGCAAGGGGGCATGACTCCTGTCTTTGCTAAGACAGGAGTCATTTCAATGGGGGATGGGCGTCGTAAAAAAATGGCGCAAATCGTATTAAGGCGATTTTTTTGCCTCAGCCTGACTTGCACCATTTGTGGACGCCCATACGCCATTTTCCCCCTACGCCGGCGCTGCCTGGTGTACGTCGTTTTTTTTAACGCACACCAGACAGCGCCGGCGGCTAACGCCGGCTAACGTCATTCAATAAATACGGCGCCCGCATGGCGCTTCAGAATGGCGTTAGCCGGCGCTAATTTTTTGGCGCAAAACTGCGTTAGCGCAGTTTTGCGTCAAAAAGTATAAATATGGGCCTACATATTTATACTTTGGCGTTAGACGCGTCTAGCGCCAAAGTTCATGGAGTTAGCGTCATTTTTTTGCGTGAACACCTTCCTTGCTTTAATTATATGCAAGGTAGGCGTTCCCGTCTGAAAAAATGACTCCGATGCATATGCTCCCGGGCAAAAATGACGCCCGGGAGTGGGCGGGTCTAAAAAACCCGCATTTGCGCTGGATTTTAGCGCCTGGGTCAGGGCAGGCGTTAAGGGACCTGTGGGCTCAGAATGAGCCCAGAAGTGCCCTCCTCTGCCCCCAGGGACACCCCCTGCCACCCTTGCCCACCCCAGGAGGACACCCAAGGATGGAGGGACCCACCCCAGGGACATTAAGGTAAGTTCAGGTAAGTATTTTTTTATTTATTTTTTTGTGGCATAGGGGGGCCTGATTTGTGCCCCCCTACATGCCACTATGCCCAATGACCATGCCCAGGGGACAGAAGTCCCCTGGGCATGGCCATTGGGCAAGGGGGAATGACTCCTGTCTTTGCTAAGACAGGAGTCATTTCAATGGGGGATGGGCGTTGTAAAAAAATGGCGCAAATCGGGTTAAGGCGATTTTTTTGCCTCAGCCTGACTTGCACCATTTGTGGACGTCCATACGCCATTTTCCCCCTACGCCGGCGCTGCCTGGTGTACGTCGTTTTTTTTAACGCACACCAGACAGCGCCGGCGGCTAACACCGGCTAACGTCATTCAATAAATACGGCGCCCGCATGGCGCTTCAGAATGGCGTTAGCCGGCGATAATTTTTTGGGCACAAAACTGCGTTAGCGCAGTTTTGCGTCAAAAAGTATAAATATGGGCCTATATGTCTTCAACAGTGCAATGTCAAAATCTCCTGCTTGAGACCAAGCCTGAGACATGTTGAGTGAGGATTTTGGTAAAAAAATTGACTGGGAAAACAAAATCGAAAAAAAGAGATTAAAAATCAAGTTGACATTCAACTGTGGGTAGGTAGTGAAATACTTAGCTACTGTATGTCACTGCCCAAATACAAGTCCTATCCTCACCGCTGATCACCAATGTTAGAAATGGGGTCTTTGGTTGGCAGTCAGGTTACCCCCTGTCCAAGCAAGGACCCTCACTCTAGTCAGGGTAAGTCACACAAAATCCAGATTATCCTGTGCCCACCCTCTGGTAGCTTGGCACTGAACAGTCAGGCTTAACTTAGAAGGCAATGTGTAAAGTATTTGTGCAATATATCCTACAATACCACCATAAAGCACCCCAAAAATACACCACACAGTGTTTAGAAAAATATATAATATTTATCTGGTTAAATGCAGGTCAAAATGATCAAAGATGCAATAAGTAAAAGTAGAGATATCACTGAAAAGTGATATAAAGTGACTTAAGTCTTTTAAAAGCAAACAAATTCTCTTTCAAGCAAAAAGTACCTGGTTCATGAGAAAAATCTCTGCAAAGGGCCGCAGAGCAGCAGACGCGTGGAAACAAAGGGGTGTGCGTTGATTTCTCGGCCCGCACACGGCAATGCGTTGTTTAGTTTCCATATATGGATGGCTGTGTGTCGATTTCCGGCGCTCGTCGTGGATCCTCTTCGGGTTGCAGGGTTTTCAGACGCCCCAGGGACGGTGCGTGGATTTCCTGTGCTGGCAGGACAAAGTCACAGGAGCTGCGTCGATCCGGTGGGCGTTGCATCTAATTTTCTACTGCACGGCAGGTGCTGCGTTGATTTCTCCCTGGAAGTCGGGCTGCTTCGTTCTGGCTTGGCTATGCGTCGATCCAGTGGGCTGTCCGTCAAATTTCCAGTCGCTACGCTGGCTCTGCGTCGATCTTCTCTTTGTGGAGTCGGGCTGCTTTGTTCCAGTTCAGCGTGCAATGAAATTTTCACCTCGGTGCAGGCTGTGCGTCGTTTCTGGCAGGCTGTGCGACGAATTTCACTGCACAAGGAGTCCTTCTTGAAGAGATGAAGTCTTTTTGGTCCTGAGACTTCAGGGAACAGGAGGTAAGCTCTATTCAAGCCCTGAGAGAGCACTTCTTCACCTCAGCCAGGGAGCAGCAAGGCAGCAGGGCAACAGCAAGGCAGCAGTCCTTCACAGAAAGCGGTCAGGTGAGTCCTTTGGGCAGCCAGGCAGTTCTTCTTGGCAGGATGCAGGTTCTGGTTACAAGTTTCTTCTCCAGTAAGTGTCTGAGTTGGAAGGGGCAGAGGCCCTGTTTATATACCCAAATGTGCCTTTGAAGTGGGGGAGACTTCAAAGAGTGGCTTGGAAGTGCACCAGGTCCTCTTTCAGTTCAATCCTGTCTGCCAGGGTCCCAGTGGGGGGTGTGGCAGTCCTTTGTGTGAGAGCAGGCCCTCCACCCTCCCAGCCCAGGAAGACCCATTCAAAATGCAGATGTATGCAAGTGAGGTTGAGTATCCTGTGTTTGGGGTGTGTCTGAATGATTGTGCAAGGAGCTGTAAACTAACCCAGCCAGATGTGTATTGTAAGGCACAGAAAGATTTAAGTGCAGAGAAATGCTCACTTTCAAAAAGTGGCATTTCTAAAATAGTAATATTAAATCCAACTTCACCAGTCAGCAGGATTTTATATCACCATTCTGGCCATACTAAATGTGACCATCGTACTCCTTTCAGAAAAGCAGCTACAACTCAAACAATGTACGAGGGCAGCCGCAATGTTAGCCTATGAAGGGAGCAGGCCTCACAGCAGTGTAAAAATGAATTTAGGAGTTTTACACTACCAGGACATGTAAACTACATGGGTACATGTCCTACTTTTTACCTACACAGAACCCTGCCCTATGGGTTACCTAGGGCATACCTTAGGAGTGTCTTATATGTAGAAAAAGGGGAGGTTTAGGCTTGGCAATTACTTTAAAATGCCAAGTCGAATTGCCCGTGAAACTGCACACGCAGGCCTTGCAATGGCAGGCCTGAGACAACGTTAAGGGGCTACTTAAGTGGGTGGCACAATCAGTGCTGCAGGCCCACTAGTAGCATTTAGTCCACAGGCCCTGGGCACACATAGTGCACTCTACTAGGGACTTATAAGTAAATTAATAGTCCAGTTGGGCATGGTCTAGTGTTACCATGGTTAAAGGGAGACGGCATATGCACTTTAGCACTGGTTAGCAGTGGTAAAGTGCGCAGAGTCTAAAAACTAGCAAAAACAGTGTCCAAAAAGTGGAGGGAGGCAGGCAAAAAGTTGGGGGTGATCACCCTAAGGCTGTCAGGTCTAACAGTAGGGGAGGGTTTGGTTTTGCGTTTGGGGGTTGAGTTTGGTAGGGGGAGTTTGAGATTTGGAAGGGGTAGATTTACATTTGGCAAGGGTGGCATGGGATGTAGAAAGAATCAGGGCCAGAAAAAAAAGAAGTTTCTCCTTAGGAAAATGGGTAGGCTCTTCGTGAGGGATTTGGGTTTGGGAGGTAGAGGGAGTTGCTGTGTCTGTTGTGCATGTTTGTGTTGAAGATGTGGATGCTTGAGGGTCCAGGTTATATGTTTTAATTTTAGATTTGTGTCTTTTACTGATTGATTTCTTTTTGGTGGGTGAGTATGGCTGTTTGTGTTGAGTATGTATGTGTGTGAATGTGTGTGTAGTGGATGTGGTAAGTGCTGGTGTGGTATGTGTAAGGGCGCACTGGTGAATGCATGTGTGGTGAGGGTGTGCTTAATGGTTATGTGCCTGTAGTGTCTGTGGGTGTTACTGTAGTGGTGGGTGTGGTGTCTGTAGGTGTGGTGGGGTGTGGTGTTGTGTGGTTGTGTGATGGTGGTTACACTGACTGGGGGTGTGCTTCTGGTGTCTGAGGGTGTTGCTGTAGTGGTGGGTGTTGTATCTGTGTGTGTGGCGGTGGAGGGGGTGTGTGGTTGTGTAGTAGTAGGTGCACTGACTGGGGACTGACTGTGGTGGTGTGTGTGGTGTCTGCATGTGTGTGTCTGTGCTTGTGGTTTTTTGCTGTGTTAGTGTTGGGATGTGCTGCTTGTGGTTGTTGTCATGGGTGCATACATATGTGTTAGACCTGACAGCCTTAGGGTAGTCACCCCTAACTTTTTGCCTGCCTCCCTCCACTTTGTGGATACTGTTTTTGCTGGTTTTTAGACTCTGCGCACTTTACCACTGCTAACCAGTGCTAAAGTGCATATGCTCTCTCTCTGTAAACATGGTAACTTTGGATCATACCTGATTGAACTATTTAATCTACTTATAAGTCCCCAGTAATGTGCACTCCAGGTGCCTAGGGCCTATAGATTAAATGCTACTAGTGGACCTGCAGCACGTATTGTGCCCCCCACTTAAGTAGCCCCTTTTCCTTGTCTCAGGCCTACCCTTGCTAGGCCTGTGTGGGCAGTTTCACTGCCACCTCGACTTGGCATTTAAAAGTACCTGCCAAGCATAGAGCTCCCCTTTTTCTACATATAAGTCACCCTTAATGTGTGCCCTGGGTATCCCCTAGAGCAGGGTGCTGTGTAGGTAGAAGGCAGGACATGTACCTGTGTAGTTATATGTCCTGGTAGTGTAAAAAACCCTCAATTCGTTTTTGCACTGCTGTGAGACCTGCTCCCTTCATAGGCTAACATTGGGGCTGCCCTCATACACTGTTGAAGTGGCAGCTGCTGATCTGAAAGGAGCAGGGAGGTCATATTTAGTATGGCCAGAATGGTAATACAAAATCCTACTGACTGGTGAAGTCGGATTTAATATTACTATTCTAGAAATGCCACTTTTAGAAAGTGAGCATTTCTTTGCACTTAAATCCTTCTGTGCCTTACAATCCACGTCTGGCTAGGTTTAGTTGACAGCTCCTTGTGCATTCACTCAGACACACCCCAAACACAGGGTACTCAGCCTCTCTTGCATACATCTGCATTTTGAATGGGTCTTCCTGGGCTGGGAGGGTGGAGGGCCTACCCTCACACAAAGGACTGCCACACCCCCTACTGGGACCCTGGCAGACAGGATTGAACTGAAAGGGGACCTGGTGCACTTCTTAGCCACTCTTTGAAGTCTCCCCCACTTCAAAGGCACATTTGGGTATAAAACAGGGCCTCTGCCCTACCTCATCAGACACTTGCTGGAGAAGAAACCGGAACCAGAAACTACATCCTGCCAAGAAGAACTGCCTGGCTGCTCAAAGGACTCACCTGTCTGCTTTCTACAAAGGACTGCTGTCTTGCTGTTGCCCTGCTGCCTTGCTGAACTCTTGTCTGGCTGTGAAAGTGCTCTCCAAGGGCTTGGATAGAGCTTGCCTCCTGTTCCTTGAAGTCTCAGGACCAAAAAGACTTCTTCCTTTCACTTGGACGCTCCGTGCGCCGAAAATTTCGACGCACAGCTTGTTTCGCGGCGAGAAAAACGCCGCACACCGACGCTGATCAACGCGACGCTCTCGGGACGATCGAGACTTCGACGCACAACCTCGCAAGGACAACGCCGCCCGACTTTCCAGGAGAAATCGACGCAACGCCTACCGTGAACGTGAAACTTTGACGCACGGCCTCGCAAGGACAACGCCGCCCGACTTCCGAGGAGAAATCGACGCGACGCCTGCCGTGAGACCAAAATTTCGACGCACGGCCTCGCAAGGACAACGCCGCCCGACTTCCAAGGAGAAATCGACGCGACGCCTACCGTGAGATCGAAACTTCGACGCGCAGTCCCGCAGAACGACGCGCAGCCGGAAAACAAGTAGGAGAATCCACACACAGACCCGGGACATCTGGTAATCCCCGCGATCCACGAAAAGAGACTGTCTGCGTGCCGGAAAACGACGCCCGACTTCCCCGCGTGGAAAAGAACGACGCAAGTCTTTGTGTGCTGAGGAGAAATCGACGCACACACCCTTTTTTCACGCATCTCTTCTCCTGTGGTCCTCTGAGGAGATTTCCCACCAGAAACCAGGTACTTTGTGCTTTAAAGACACTTTATTGCATTCTAAAGACTTAAGACACTTTATATCACTTCCCTGTGATATTTCTACAATTTTCCATTTGCAACTTTATTCTTTTTGACCTACAATTATCCTGATAAATATTATATATTTTTCTAAACACTGTGTGGTGTATTTTTGTGGTGCTATATGGTGGTATTGTATGATTTATTGCACAAATACTTTACACATTGCCTTCTAAGTTAAGCCTGACTGCTCGTGCCAAGCTACCAGAGGGTGGGCACAGGATAATCTTGGATAGTGTGTGACTTACCCTGACTAGAGTGAGGGCTTTTGCTTGGACAGAGGGTAACCTGACTGCCAACCAAAAAACCCCATTTCTAACATTGGTGATCAGCGGTGAGGATAGGACTTGTATTTGTGCAGTGACATACAGTAGCTAAGTATCTCACTACCTACCCACAGTTGAAGGTCAACTTGGTTTTTATCTCTTTTTGAAAATCCGTTTTTTCCTGACAATTTTCAAAAACTAAATCCTCACTCAACATGTCTCTGACTGGGTCTCAGACAGGGGACTTTGACCTAGTCCAGTTGGATACATACACGGTCAAACAACTAAGAGGATTCTGCAGGGCATTAAGGGTACCCACCCAAGGGGCCTCCAGAAAGGAGGACTTTCAAGTGGCGCTGAGGGCCTGGGCAGAAGCCCATTTAGAGGATGATGAGGAAGGGGAGCCAGAAAATGGCCCCTCAGAAGGATTTTCACTATCTATGGATGGTGTTACCACTGCAATTGTGCACCCTTCCAGACCAGGGAGCAGTGTCTCCATGCAAAGCCTGACCGCAGAGGAAAGGAGAGAGGAAAGGGAGTTCCAATTGCAAATGGCAAAACTGAAAATTGAGGCGCAACAGGAGGAGAGGGGGGCAGAAAGAGAAGCCAAACAAGCTGAGGCTGAAAGAGCAGCCAAACAGATTGAAGCTGAAAGGACAGCCAAACAGATTCAAGCAGAAGCTGAAAGGGCAGCCAAACAAGCAGAAGCTGAAAGAGCAGCCAAACAAGTGGAAGCTGAAAGAGCTTTGGCTGAAAAGAAACTATTGTTGGCTCATGAACTGAGTCTCAAGGAGCTGGAGATCAAGGCAAGACAGTCTGAATCCAGCAATAATGGTGGCAGCATACAGACAGGACCTGCTGGAGAAAAGAAGGTTCGTATACCCAAAAATGTGGTGCCCAGTTTTGTGGTGGGAGATGACATAGATAAATGGTTAGCTGCTTATGAAGTTGCACTAAGGGCTCATGAGGTTCCTGAAGGGCAATGGGGGGTAGTTATGTGGGGTTATGTGCCGCCATTGGGGAGGGACACACTTCTCACATTGGATCCACCGGATCAAAACACATACCCACTCCAGAAAGCCACTTTACTTGCCAAGTTTGGGCTGACCCCTGAGGGATACCGTCAGAGGTTCAGGGACAGCACCAAACAAACCACACAGACATGGGTAGATTTCTTTGATTTCTCTAGTAAGGCACTGAATGGATGGGTGCGGGGCAACAAAGTAGCAGATTATAAAGGTTTATATGACTTGATCCTGAGAGAGCATATGCTTAATGTTACTTATACCGATTTGCGCCAGCACCTAGTGGATAGTAAGCTGACTGATCCCAGGAAGCTTGCTGAGGAGGCGGACCTCTGGGTTAGCACCAGAGTGTCCAAAAAGGTACCTGGGGGGGACTCCCACAAAGGTGGTCAGGGTTCCCAACAGAAGAAAGAGGGGGGAGATAAACTTACAGATAAGGAACTCTCTAAAGGCCCCCAAAAGAATTCCCAGTGAGGGGGTGGCAACCCTTCCTTTTCCAAATTTGGGAAAAAGCCAGGGACATTTGACAGGTCAGGAAAATCTAGCCCCAAATGCATGGAGTGTTACCAGTATGGTCACTATAAAGGCGATCCCCAGTGCCCCAAGAGGGCACCGTCCACTACTGGACAGGTCCCTGGGTTGACTAGTGTAGCGCTCGGGGGGGAGATGGACCCAGATAGCTGTGGGGGACAGGTAGAGATTTCCCTAGTGTCCCTGGGAGAAGGAGAAATGATGTCCAAGGTCCACATGCCTAAAAATACTTCCAAGTACCGGCAGTGGGTCCTCATTGATGGGCAGAAGGTGGAGGCTCTGCGTGACACAGGAGCCAGTATGACTACTATCAAGAGTCAGCTGGTGTCCACAGAGCAGATAATCCCTAATACATTCCACCAGGTCATAGTCGCTGACAATCGCGAGAGTCACCTACCGGTGGCTCGGGTTCCATTTGAGTGGGGGGGGGTCTCTGGTACTCTGAAAGTAGCTGTGAGTCCTGCCATGCCTGTAAATTGTCTGTTAGGCAATGATCTAGAGCATACTGCTTGGAAAGAAGTAGAGCTCAGATCTCACCTGGAGATGTTAGGGTTACCTGAGTGGGTCTGCATGACCACCCGGTCCATGGCTGACCGAGAGGGAAGTCAAGGGCATCTGGAGCCTGGAACGATGGCCCAGAGAGCTGCCAAGAGGAGGGACGAGGGGTGCGGGAAACCGGCCCCAGAAGTTCCCACAGTGGCTGACGGGGCTCCTGAGGAGGAGACTCCCGAGCCAACTGGGGAAGACATTGCCACCCTAGGTGACTTACCTGAGCTTGCTGGCTGGCAAGTTGAGGGTGGACCCACCAGGGAGGAATTCTGCAAGGCGCAGAAAGAGTGTCCCACTCTAGAAGGGTTGAGGAAACAAGCCTTAAACCAGGCAGCAGGTGACGCCTCTGGCAATCACCACCTATATTGGGAGAATGATCTCCTCTACAGTGAGCCTAGGGTTCCGGTCTTTGGGGCAGCACGTGTGCTGGTGGTCCCCCAATGTTACCGAGCCTTCCTGCTGGGTCTGGCTCACGACATTCCCCTGGCAGGACATTTGGGACAAGACAAGACCTTCAACAGGCTTGTCACCCACTTTCACTGGCCCAAAATGAGGACACACTCAGACAAATTCTGCAGGGCTTGTCCTACCTGCCAGGCTAGTGGTAAAGCAGGAAAGAAGGTTAAAACCCCCCTGATTCCACTTCCTGTCGTTGGCACCCCCTTTGAAAGGGTGGGCGTCGACATTGTTGGCCCCTTGGACCCCAAAACTGCCTTAGGCAACAGGTTTATCCTGGTTTTGGTGGACCATGCCACCCGGTACCCAGAGGCAATCCCTCTGAGGACCGTAACTGCATCGGTGGTAGCCAGAACCCTGATGGGGATATTTACCTGTGTGGGATTCCCCAAGGAGATAGTGTCGGACAGAGGCACTAACTTCATGTCCGCGTACATGAAGCATCTGTGGGATGCTTGTGGTGTAACCTACAAGTTCACCACACCCTATCACCCCCAGTCTAATGGGCTTGTGGAGAGATTCAACAAGACCCTGAAAGGCATGATTGGTGGCCTCCCTGAGGCCATGAGGCGTAAATGGGACGTCCTCTTACCATGCCTTCTCTTTGCTTACAGAGAGGTCCCCCAGAGGGGGGTAGGGTTCAGTCCCTTTGAGCTTCTCTATGGGTACCCCGTCAGGGGACCCTTAAGCATTGTCAAGGAGGGATTGGAGAACGCTCCAAAGACACCCCCTCAGGACGTGGTCAGCTACATGTTGGCCCTCCGCAATCAGATGACCCGCTTCTGGAAAGAGGCCCAAAGTAACCTGGGGGCCAGTCAAGAGGTGATGAAACAATGGTATGACCAGAAGGCCACTCTGGTAGAGTTTCAACCTGGAGACAAAGTGTGGGTAATGGAGCCAGTAGAGCCCAGAGCTCTCCAGGACCGCTGGTCTGGCCCATTTGAAATAAAGGAGCGGAAAGGGGAGGCCACTTACCTAGTGGACCTCCAAACCCCTAGGAACCCCCTAAGGGTGCTCCACGTGAACCGACTAAAAGCTCATTTTGAGAGGTCGGAGATCAACATGCTTCTGGTCACAGATGAAGGAATGGAAGAGGAGAGTGAACCTCTCCCTGACCTCCTCTCTGCCCAAGAAGGTGATGGGTCCGTAAGCGGGGTCATTCTGTCTGACTCCCTGACTCTAAACCAGAAAGGAGACTGCTATGAGCTGTTGGAGCAGTTCTCCCCCCTCTTCTCCCTTACTCCTGGACTGACCCACCTCTGTGTTCATGATATTGACACCGGTGACAGTCTCCCTGTGAAGAACAAAATTTACAGGTTGTCAGATAAGGTGAAGGCCAGCATCAAGGAGGAGGTCTCCAAGATGTTGACGCTAGGGGTTATTGAGAAGTCCAGTAGTCCCTGGGCCAGCCCAGTGGTGTTGGTCCCTAAGGCTACTGCCCCAGGCGCGAAGCCAGAACTCCGGTTCTGCGTGGACTACCGGGGTCTCAACTCAGTCACCCGGACTGATGCTAACCCCATCCCCCGAGCTGATGAGCTCGTGGACAGGCTAGGCGCTGCCAAGTTCCTGAGTACGTTTGATCTTACTTCAGGGTACTGGCAGATCGCCCTGACTGAGGGGGCTAAGGAAAGGTCCGCCTTTTCCACCCCTGACGGCCATTACCAGTTCCGGGTGATGCCGTTTGGATTGAAAAATGCCCCCGCTACCTTCCAACGGTTGGTTAACGGGGTCCTGGCTGGCAAGGATGCCTTCTGTGCAGCCTACCTGGATGACATAGCTGTCTACAGTTCCAGCTGGGAGGAACACCTGCTCCACCTCAAGGAGGTGCTTCAGGCCCTGCAACAGGCAGGCCTGACCATCAAGGCTAGTAAGTGCCAGATTGGGCAGGGTTCCGTGGTGTACTTGGGACACCTAGTAGGTGGTGGCAAGGTGCAGCCACTCCAGGCCAAGATCGAAACTATCAAGGCCTGGCAACCACCTCGAACCCAGACTGAGGTGAGAGCCTTTTTAGGCCTCACCGGATACTACCGCAGGTTTGTCAAGGGCTATGGTACCATTGTGTCCCCCTTGACAGAACTCACGTCCAAAAAGCAACCTAGGTTGGTGAATTGGACAGAGGCTTGTCAGAAAGCCTTTGACGCCCTGAAGGAAGACATGTGCACGGCCCCCGTGCTCAAGGCCCCTGACTACTCCCAGGAATTTATCGTGCAGACAGACGCTTCAGAGCATGGCATAGGGGCAGTTCTAGCACAGCTAAATGAGGAGGGCAGAGATCAACCGGTAGTCTTTATTAGCAGAAGACTATTACCACAGGAACAGAGGTGGAGTGCTATTGAAAGAGAAGCTTTTGCTGTGGTCTGGGCACTGAAGAAGCTGAGACCCTACCTGTTTGGGACTCACTTCCTAGTTCAGACAGACCACAGGCCCCTCAGATGGCTCATGCAGATGAGGGGTGAGAATCCAAAACTCTTGAGGTGGTCCATTTCCCTACAGGGGATGGACTTTACGGTGGAACATCGCCCAGGGGTTGACCACGCCAATGCTGATGGTCTCTCCAGGTACTTCCGCCTTAGCGATGAGAACTCCCAAGAGGTCGGGTAGCTCTCCCCACTTTCAGCTGGGGGGGACACATGTTAGACCTGACAGCCTTAGGGTAGTCACCCCTAACTTTTTGCCTGCCTCCCTCCACTTTGTGGATACTGTTTTTGCTGGTTTTTAGACTCTGCGCACTTTACCACTGCTAACCAGTGCTAAAGTGCATATGCTCTCTCTCTGTAAACATGGTAACTTTGGATCATACCTGATTGAACTATTTAATCTACTTATAAGTCCCCAGTAATGTGCACTCCAGGTGCCTAGGGCCTATAGATTAAATGCTACTAGTGGACCTGCAGCACGTATTGTGCCCCCCACTTAAGTAGCCCCTTTTCCTTGTCTCAGGCCTACCCTTGCTAGGCCTGTGTGGGCAGTTTCACTGCCACCTCGACTTGGCATTTAAAAGTACCTGCCAAGCATAGAGCTCCCCTTTTTCTACATATAAGTCACCCTTAATGTGTGCCCTGGGTATCCCCTAGAGCAGGGTGCTGTGTAGGTAGAAGGCAGGACATGTACCTGTGTAGTTATATGTCCTGGTAGTGTAAAAAACCCTCAATTCGTTTTTGCACTGCTGTGAGACCTGCTCCCTTCATAGGCTAACATTGGGGCTGCCCTCATACACTGTTGAAGTGGCAGCTGCTGATCTGAAAGGAGCAGGGAGGTCATATTTAGTATGGCCAGAATGGTAATACAAAATCCTACTGACTGGTGAAGTCGGATTTAATATTACTATTCTAGAAATGCCACTTTTAGAAAGTGAGCATTTCTTTGCACTTAAATCCTTCTGTGCCTTACAATCCACGTCTGGCTAGGTTTAGTTGACAGCTCCTTGTGCATTCACTCAGACACACCCCAAACACAGGGTACTCAGCCTCACTTGCATACATCTGCATTTTGAATGGGTCTTCCTGGGCTGGGAGGGTGGAGGGCCTACCCTCACACAAAGGACTGCCACACCCCCTACTGGGACCCTGGCAGACAGGATTGAACTGAAAGGGGACCTGGTGCACTTCTTAGCCACTCTTTGAAGTCTCCCCCACTTCAAAGGCACATTTGGGTATAAAACAGGGCCTCTGCCCTACCTCATCAGACACTTGCTGGAGAAGAAACCGGAACCAGAAACTACATCCTGCCAAGAAGAACTGCCTGGCTGCTCAAAGGACTCACCTGTCTGCTTTCTACAAAGGACTGCTGTCTTGCTGTTGCCCTGCTGCCTTGCTGAACTCTTGTCTGGCTGTGAAAGTGCTCTCCAAGGGCTTGGATAGAGCTTGCCTCCTGTTCCTTGAAGTCTCAGGACCAAAAAGACTTCTTCCTTTCACTTGGACGCTCCGTGCGCCGAAAATTTCGACGCACCGCTTGTTTCGCGGCGAGAAAAACGCCGCACACCGACGCTGATCAACGCAACGCTCTCGGGACGATCGAGACTTCGACGCACAACCTCGCAAGGACAACGCCGCCCGACTTTCCAGGAGAAATCGACGCGACGCCTACCGTGAACGCGAAACTTTGACGCACGGCCTCGCAAGGACAACGCCGCCCGACTTCCGAGGAGAAATCGACGCGACGCCTGCCGTGAGACCAAAATTTCGACGCACGGCCTCGCAAGGACAACGCCGCCCGACTTCCAAGGAGAAATCGACGCGACGCCTACCGTGAGATCGAAACTTCGACGCGCAGTCCCGCAGAACGACGCGCAGCCGGAAAACAAGTAGGAGAATCCACGCACAGACCCGGGACATCTGGTAATCCCCGCGATCCACGAAAAGAGACTGTCTGCGCGCCGGAAAACGACGCCCGACTTCCCCGCGTGGAAAAGAACGACGCAAGTCTTTGTGTGCTGAGGAGAAATCGACGCACACACCCTTTTTTCACGCATCTCTTCTCCTGTGGTCCTCTGAGGAGATTTCCCACCAGAAACCAGGTACTTTGTGCTTGAAAGACACTTTATTGCATTCTAAAGACTTAAGACACTTTATATCACTTCCCTGTGATATTTCTACAATTTTCCATTTGCAACTTTATTCTTTTTGACCTACAATTATCCTGATAAATATTATATATTTTTCTAAACACTGTGTGGTGTATTTTTGTGGTGCTATATGGTGGTATTGTATGATTTATTGCACAAATACTTTACACATTGCCTTCTAAGTTAAGCCTGACTGCTCGTGCCAAGCTACCAGAGGGTGGGCACAGGATAATCTTGGATAGTGTGTGACTTACCCTGACTAGAGTGAGGGCTTTTGCTTGGACAGAGGGTAACCTGACTGCCAACCAAAAAACCCCATTTCTAACAATATGCTTGTGTGTGCTTTGGACAGGGCTGTGTTGAGGGAGTTGGGATGGGGAAATGATGGGAGTCTGGTCACGAGGTTGGGGTGGGTGGGATGCTGAAGGCCAATGAGGTGGCCACAGTCTGGAATGACCACTGTAGGCCAGACAGGGCACCGTGAATGCCATCCACGTAAGCCAGCATCTGTGTGTCCTGGCCAGCAAGTCCCTTGATGGCATTCAATAGTGCAGTCTGGTCTACAGCAATCGTTATTAAAAGATTAACATCCTTCTCAGTGAGCACAGCCAGGGTCCCAGGGTAGGGGCAGAGGTGCCTGCAGCAATGGTGAATCCACCCCTTTTAGGGAGATGGCTATGGTCAACTGGGGGGAGCAAGAGGGAGGGTGGAGATTAGAATGGGTGGCAGATGGAGGTGCAGGTGTCACGTTCTCTCCGTGGTCTACCCCACTAGGGACTGGTCTTCATTGGAGGCCTCCCAGGAAGATGTAGAGTCACTGGTAGACCCCGTGCCAGCACTCTCAACCTCCATGCCACTGGGTGCCTCAGTGTCTGTGGTGTCTGCACTCAATCCCCCAGTGGCCAACTTCATCCTCGCCGATGTGGCCGCTGTCACCTTAGCCTTGCCCAATTAATTCTTAAAACACAGATACAACAGTTTTAGTGTATCTGTGAGAATACAATTGGACGTCAATGTACATCACACAACATTTGCAACAGGTTCAGTAATTCGCCATCTCAGCTCCCATATTATGTATGCCTTTGTAACTTATATACTTGTAGTTCATTCCATAACAAAGGTTTCCAACAGCCTGAGTGAACGCATCAGCATGGCTACGTCTCTGAACCACCTCAGTGCAGAGCTAAAATGTTTTCATTTCTCCCAAAGGGTAAGATTTTTTAATGGAAATTGTCCACAACAGACTCCCACCATCATGGGCCCACCACAGGCAGAACGCCAGCACAACTGTGTGATGTAAATTGGCTTTGTGGGATGGTGGGAGTGCTTTAGGTATTTCAATTTTGATTACATCAAGATGATGTCAGGCGTGCCACACTTTTGTAATGAATACAGAATGTTAGCAATCTAGTTGTTCATTATAATAATGTGGGGAGGCAAGGTCAGGGGCATGTACTTGAGGGCAGGGAAAAGGGTGCAGAGGTAACCTGTTGGCCATGCTGGGCAGGCGGGAGGGGCAGTGGAACATAACAGACCATAGAGGGCAGGGGAAATGAAGACAAGGGCAGAGAAAAGGGGGCAGGGGCAATAAACAAGAGAGGCTTTGGCAATGTACTAAATCATCCAGGGCAGAAGGAAGAGGTAGTGGCAGCATAATCATACATGCCAACTGACCTGATTGAGGTAGGAGATTCTAAACTTTTTTTAAACCCAAAAGGTCTTTATTTTATCTGTCTCCTATCTAATATCTCCTCTTTTTCAGTATAAGTTAATGGGGAAAGTCATTTCTCCAGGTTTTTTTTGTTTAAAAAATCTCCCTCTTACCAAGTTCAAAATGTTGGCAGGTATGGTACATTAGGTCACTGGTGGTAGGAGTAATGGTGTGGGGGCATGGACTGGCAGGAGGGAGATAGGCAGGTGCATCAAACTGACCTTACATGGCAGGCATCAGGTGTTGCAGCAGCACCATACAACACACAGGGCAAGTGGGATGGCAGTGCTGCACAATGGACTATGGAAAGTAAAAGGGAGGAGACAGGGCCATGCACATACTGGACAGACAGGAGAGACAGTTAAAGCAGAACAGACCATAACAGATGGGGGGGGAGCGCAAAAACAAACCAGACAAGGCAAGACAATGGGGGCAGCGGCCTACACATGGAAAAAGGAGGGCAGGGAGGCAGGGCAGGAACAGCCAGTTGACCATAAGGGCAGGCAGGATGGGCACTGGAAGCACAACACAAGATTTTAATGGCATACACACAGACAATGGAAGGAAGGTGGAGGGGTTTAGGGAAAGCAAGCTGATCACACTGGCCAGGTGAGAGGGGCTGTAGCCGCACAGACAACCATGCATAGCAAGCATGAGGATTAGTGGCAGCGGCATGCACAAAGGGCCATGGTGTACAGAAGGGAGAGGTAGCGGCTCGACACAGACATGATAGGGCAGGCGAAGGGGCTTCACAACAGGCCATGCACTGTAGTCAGGAGGAACAGTTGCAGCACAACAGAGCACGGACGGCAGAAGGGAGTGGCAGCAAAATGGACCATGGAGGACAGGAGGGAAGTAATAGTGACAAGGTACTCAGACAGACAGGGTGAAGGTTGCAGGGACAGGTGGCAGCCAAATGACCATGCTAGGCATGCGAGCGGGGCAGTGGCAGTTCCACAGAACCTTCAGAGTAGATAGGATGGGTAGTGACAGGTCCATGAAACTGGTGGGCAAAAAGGAGGAATCAGGGTCATGCACATAGACATCAGAGGGCGGGGAAAGGGGTGGGTTATCAAGCTAGGCACATAGGCTAAGCAGGAGGGCAATGATGGGGCATGGGGCATAGAACTTGGCAATGGACAGCAAGTGGGGTGGGCATAGACATAAAGCAAAATGGAGGGCAATGGCAGCACACCAGACCATGCAGGGCAGGAGGGAGGGGTCTGTTGCATGGACTCAGACAACAGAGGGTAGGAAGGAGCTGGGTGGGGCAGCAAGCTAAATGTTCAGGGCAGGCGGGAAGGACAGCGGCAAAACAACAGCCACATTGGGTTGTAATGAGGGAGCAGAGGCATGAGGGATTGGTGCACTTCAAAACCACTCTTTGAAGTCTTCTCCACTTCTAAAGCACATTTGGGTGTATATATATTGGGTCTATGACCCCATAAGAATTAGAAACTTCTGGACTGACAACCGGACTATATCAGAAGGACTGCAGTCCTGTCCAAAGGACTCAACTGGACTGCTTTTCTGGAAGAACTGCTCTTCTGCTTGTTCCCCTGCTGCCTTCTGCTCCTTTACTCTGGAAGAACATTGACTTCCCACCACAAGTGATCTCTAAAGGTTTTTCAGCTGCATCCTGTTAAGAAGCTGGAAAAGTATATGCAACGCCTGTCTCGCCGCTGAAAAATGTACACAATGCCTGCAGAATCACCACAGCACCTGTCTTGCAGCTCAAAAATTGGCCGAGCACCTGCAAAGTTGATGCAGCACCTGTTTTACCATCATCACAGCACATCTGGATTTTCCAAGCGTCATCCCTGGGCATCAGGTTGTCATCAACCCTACACCCCAGTAAGAAGGCATGGCTTCTGGTCTGGAAATCTATGCATCACCTTTTCTGCAAGGAAAGAATTGACTCATCATATCCTCTGCCATTAAGGAACCGATGCATCGTCTCACCTGCAAAGAAAGAATTGATGCATCACCTCCCCTGTGCAGTAAGGAACTGACGAATCGCTTTGTTTTTCTGGTGCCTCATCTCCCCTGTAGCTCACATCGTCTTTGTTTTTTACACATCCCAGATACTTTGTGTTAAAGAGATACATCCATTTTTCTGATGGATTAGGACTTACTTTAACCTCTAAAAAGTGATATCTTGGCCAGTGTATATTAGATCAGTGTCATTTTGATCTTGTATTATTCACATAAATATTACCTTTTTTCTAAACTAGTGTGCAGTACTTTTTGTGGTGTTTCCACGGTGTTACTGTATAAGTTATTGCAAAAATACCTTACACATTACCTTCTAAGTTAAGCCTGCCTGCTCTATGCCACGCTACTGGGGGCTGAGTACTGGATAATTTAGATTGTGTTGTGACTTACCTTGACTAGGATTGTGGTCCCTACTTGGACAGGGTGCACACCTCTGCTAACTAGAGATCCACTTTCTAACAGGTGAGAGTTAAAGTTACCTTAGGGCACTGTTGGAAATGGCCTCTATGCAGGGTCACCCCCAAACATTTTGTCTTCCTCCTCTTCTTTTTCTGACATCAATTTTGCTGGCTTTAGGACTCTGGTCACTTTACCACTGCTAACCAGTGTTACAGTGCATGTGCTCTCTTCCTAAAAACATGGTAACATTGGCTCATGCCCAATTGGCATATTTGATTTACTTGTAAGTCCCTAGTAAAGTGCACTACATGTGCCAAGGGCCTGTAAATTGGATGCTACTAGTGGGCCTGTAGCACTGGTTGTGCCAAGCATATAAGTAGCCACTTAACCATGTCTCAGGTCTGCCATTGAAAGGCCTGTGTGTGCAGTTTCAGTGCCACTTCGACTTGGCATTTACAAGTACCTGCCAAGCCTTAAACTCCCCTTTTTAGGGTCGAGCCTGCGTTGCATGCGCTCGCGCATGCGTATGGCAGCGAGACGCTTTAGGTTTTAGAAAAGGGCTCGGAGCCCTGTCGACTCACGTCAGTGTTTTTTATTGGTTAATGGGCTTGCCTATTAAAATCTGCTTGCTTTCATTAGTCGAAGGCATGCATATGTCATGCCTTTTCCGGTGGCTAGCCCTCCTCGAGCGCAGCGACCAAGTACAGAAAACATGTGAGGCTCGCTGTTTTCTGTCAGGCTCGTGGACTACTTTTTCTCTAATTTACTAGCGCGATTTCGCTTGGCAGAAGTCGAGCGCTTTACATAGTTAAATGTACTTTTTCGGCTTACGTACATAAATGCACTTTTGCCGATAGGTGAAAAGTCGGGTTAGAAGTTTACAGCGCTATCAGCTCTAACATGAGCAAATGCGAGATCTGTTGCATTGCAAATGCTTGTTCTACATATGTCACCTGTAAGGTACGCCCTAGGTAACCCATAGGGCAGGGTGCTATGTAGGTAAAAGACAGGACATGTTGTGGTAGTGGAAAACTCCTAAATTTGTTTTCCACTACTGTGAGGCCTGCTCCTTTCATAGGATAGCATTAGCACTACCCCCATATACTCTTTGATTCTGATCGGAAAGGGGTAACCAGGTCACATTTAGTTGGCCAGAAAGGTAATAGAAAATCCTGCTTATTGGAGAGGTTGAATTTTATACTACTATTTTAGAAATGCCACTTTTAGAAAGTGAGCATTTCTCTGCACTTGAAATCCATCTGTGCCTTACAGCCTTTCTCCAATCAATGTCTGGGCTGGGCTGGTTGACAGCTTCCTTGTGCATTTCACCCAGACAACCACAAACACAGGACAGTCAGTCACACCTGCACTCATCTGCATACTGAATGTCTCTTCCTGGGCTGGAAGGGTGGGGGGCCTGACACTTACATTTCAAAGACCAGTGGCCTGCCCTCACAGAATGGACTGTCAAACCCCCTACTGGGACCCTGGCAAACATACCTGTACTGAAAGGGAAACTTGTACACTTCAAAACCATTCTTTGAAGTCTCCCCCACTTCAAAGGCATTTTGGGTATATAAACTGGGTCCCTGACCCCACCAACTCAGACACTTCTGGACCTGAAACTGCAACCTGTCAAGAGGAACTGTCTGGCTACCTAAACATCTGATCTGGACTGCTTTTCTGGAAACGACTGCGGCCCTGCTGCTCTGCTGCCCTCTGACTTTGCTGAGAAATGCTCTCCAATGGCTTGGATTGAGCTTGCCTCCTTTTTTCTGAAGTCTCTGGCCAAAAAGACTTCATCTCTTCAGGAAACTCCTTGTGCTCCGAAAATCAACGCATAGCCTGCTGGAAAAGACGCACAGCCATTATGTGACCGAGAAATTGCTGCACAGCCGAGCTGGAACGACGCAGCCTGACTTCCCGAGTGAAAATTCGATGCAGCGCCTGCCTTGTGACAGGATATTTGAAGCACAGCCCAACTGTATTGACACACAGCCAAACCGGAACGACACAGCAGATTCCCTGAGTGGAAAATTGACGCAGCGCATGCAGTGCCACAGAAAATTCAATGTATCGCCATGCCAGATTGACGCAATGCCTGTGACTTCTTCCCGTACAGCCAGGATTTCCCCACATCATCCTTGGGTGTCAAAAAGATCCCCGCATCACAGTGAGGAACAAAGACTGCATGCTGGAAAACAACGCAAAGCCCCTTGCAGCGTTAAAAGAAATGACGCATCGTCTGTGCCACATCAAAAAATCCGATGCATGACCTATTTTTCCACGCATCTCCTCCTCTGCGGTCTCTGTGGGTGTCATTTTTCACGCAAACCAGGTACTTTGTGTAAACAAGAGACAAGTGTTGATTTTTAAGATTTTGGACTATTTTTAAACCTGCAAAAGTGATATCTCAACTTGAGCTTATTGGATCTTTAACGTCATGACCTTAATTTAACCACCTAAATATCATGTATTTTTCTAAGCCTGTGTGGTGTATTTTTGCCGTGTTTTCGCTGTGTTACTGTATGATTTATTGCACAAATACTTTGCACATTGCCTTTTAAGTTAAGATTGACTGCTCAGTGCCAAGCTACCAGAGGGTGGGCACAGTATAATTTGGATTGCGTGTGACTTACCCTGACTAGCATTGTGGTCCTTATTTGGACCAGGGTGTATACCACTGTCAACTAGAGACCCCATTTCTAGCAGGCACGAGTTATAATTATTTGAAATAATTCTATAAAAGGTAATTTCTATGGTTGTGTGCATTTAAAATCAGAACCTAATTATAACGTCCCTGTAACCTTTGTTTTTTTAGTGAATTTCTACGTTTTTTTTTTAATTGTTTCCTAACTATAACATTCCTGTTTTCAATGTATATATATTTTTTTTTTTCCAGTGTATGTATTTGCACGTGGATCTGTTTTTTTCTCACCCATCGCACTCTTCCTGGTTAGGTTTGAGCTTGCCACAATGTGTGATCACATTCAGTCTCATGCATTTGCTCACATAAACCCACACACAAACACGTATGAATGCAACTGGTATAGCTTCTTTGGAAATACTTTATTTTTACTAGTCATTTTTGTAATTGTACAGAGAAACAACTCCTTCACGTGGCTGCACCTCAGAAAATAGAAAGCGTTGTGTTCTACGATGCATATTTTGAAAGTACACTGCTAAATGGCGCACACAGCACATTTACTCTGAGGAGAAAAACCTAATACTGATGTAGCACGTGTAGCCCTGTACACTCAGGTGCTTTCAAAAGCCACTGTAAAGAAAATGAGTAAAGTGTTAAATAGAATATCACATTCTTTGCAGCTTGCAGAGAGTATGAGTGGGGAATAATCCCTTCCAATCAGTAATTGCCCTGAACCTATTCAAACCCAATCAGAAAATTGCCTGAAGTGGCCAATCGAGCATTGCATCACATCCCGGCATTTCTTATCGGGAGGGAAATGTCCTTAAGAGATTAAAACAAATGAGGTACCTTTCTGCAAGCCTCGGGCAGGCACGGGCTTGGAGATGAGCGAAGGGTTGCCAGAGGCAGCCAGACAGGGGAGCCAGAGAGTAACAGCGGGGAAGGATGCTTGCGCAGAAAACGAACTAGCTATACATGCTGCAGTCTGGGACACAACTGCTATGAAGAAGGCGGCACGAGGAAATAAACTTGGCTTCGAAAGGGGGATTTCATATTCTCCCCAGTCTGGAGCTTCCCTCGCATGATCCTTTTATCTACCAACTTCACTCTCACTTTCTTGCGCAATAAAACCACTTTGAGCGCATGCCAGTTCGACTCGCCTTGTGGTCCCGTGTAGCAAGAGCTTTTTTTGGCATCAGGATCGATAAAGCTTTCTTTTCTGATCTTCCGTCCGACGTAATCATCAAAGCAGAGGTCATGGCTGAGCGTGGCTATGCGTGAGGAGGAAGGCTCAATCCGCCCGGGTCACGGCGTTTCCATCAACACTGCAATAACAGTCTGATCTTCGGCACCCCTCTCGTTGAGCCTTGATGATTTGTGTGCTTGAGAAACTGCAGGTGTGAAGAGGGGATTACAACTCTCAAGATAAGAGCTGCGAATTACGGATAATTCTCGTGTCTTTGTGATACCAGGGCTAACATCAACAGAGGTCCACAATACTCAGCGCACTGAAAAGTTAGAAAAAAATACAGCTGATCAACTTACTGCAAAAATGAATCAAACAGCTGGAGCTTCTAATAACTTAAAATGTCCACCCAGCGGAGGGAAAACGCCGAAGGTAGGTGGATTCTCAGCTTTTCAAGATTGTCTACCTTTGAAGTTTGTTCCGACAGCTGCATGGCATGGGACAACGCACGGGAAACGTGCACACGTTTTGCCCACAGCCATATTCTAGTTTAGAAAACAATGTAGCTGCAGCCATTTGTCTTGCTTGGTTGATAACATGTAATTTAAAAAGATGACAGGCTTTAAATTATGCATATGAAAAGAATACACAGTTCGCGGAAGTGGTAAATGCACTACGTGTTTAACGGTTTTTATTCACTGAAGCACCAGCGCGTTTTATTTTCAGTTGCTATTATGTGTAGTGCGCGTCCAATTCGTGTTTTCAAATACTGAGAAAGACAGGCGCGAGAACCAGTGTTTTTGTGGTAGGGTGTAACAAGCGCGCGAGCGCTTTCTGAAACAGATGCTGTTGCGGCCAGCTGCACCGCTGCACACAGAGTGAGGGTGGCACACCTGCACACACCGATCTGTTGTGTTACGCACTGCTTCGGGTGGGTCTGCCCTTTGCACCTTTTCTTGCGCCACCATATTTTCTAGTGTATCTAAGCAGTTCGGAGTATGATTCCAGGTACCCTATGGAATGATTTAGCTTGGCATTTGGATGAAAGGATACCGGGATGCATTTGGTGACACTGCTCACTGCAGGGAATTGTCGCCTACTGTGCAAAACTGCAGCGGTCACCGAAAGAAGCGGGCACCGTCAGACTGCAGCGCAGTGGGTCTCGTGTTATTTACCTGCCGAACGTTTAACTTTTCCTAGATTATCTCTAATCCCCATGAAGTCAGGCGTGTGCTGGGTCTGTTGCCGCCATGCCAGAATTGGTTTTAACGCTGCCAGAATTGGTTTCAACGTAGCAGGTTTTGGTTGTTGCCAGCGGTCAGGGGCGTAGCTTGGTCAGTAAGGTTGGAGAGGGGGAGAGAAGAGGAGGTGGAACTTCAGATTTTCTATGAATTATGCTGTCTTTTAATATTAACATACGATATATGACAAGCAGTGCTCAAGAAAGGGACTAAAAGGGCAGTGGAAAGGGAGGGGAATGCGTATTGGTAGGAGTAGTAAGTGAGAGAAAACACAATATTTTGTAAAATAACGAAAATTTTTGAAGACTTTCTAAACAGAGAGGGAGGGAGTGGGTGTGCTTTTTTTGTCAGTGTGTATGTAAACACAACTGGTGAAATCTGACAGACGCCTCAGCACACCCAATTTAGAGCACTATTTACCAGGAAATACATTAACTGGAACGGGGACACCCCAAACACCCCCTTGAAGCCAAGTCCCAGTTAGCAGTGACCATACATTCCGGTACAGGAGCCTAAACTATGGCTGGCTCTACACGTGCATTGTACACAACAACCCTTCCTTGTACGAGTAATTACATAACATGAGGTGAAGTTATGCGACATTAGGGACAATTACAGTGGCGCGACAATGTTCCGTGGGCCCCAGTTCTAACAAGAAAACTAGACCATCGTTCCCTAGTTTGATAAAAAAAAGAAAGCCAAAATTAGCTTGCACCGCTCAGACCCCTGTGCCACTGCACCTGCTATGGTAATCTTAGCTACACCGCTAGACGAGGAAAGGTAACCGGAATAATTAAGATCATCTTTAAGTAATTGACAATGTTTTATAGATGTTTAAAACGTAAAGCGACGGAAGGATTAAACCTCTTGTCTACACCTGCCACATTGATCCATATGGTCAGCTGTGTTCCTGGAACAGGCCTATTTATCAGATTGCACATTGTAGACATAATTTAATACCTACTCTGAATATTTAAAGATGAGGTACACGCACAGCATTTCAATAGGAAAGGGCCGTGTGTTTCACACCACGTTATTTACAATCGAAGAGAATCACAGGCTCCTATAGTTTCTATAATATAGCAAAGGTGGCGCGCTAAGTGAACTCATGGTTTCTAATCTCATGAACGACGTGTTTGACCCTGCTGACCCTCGTGCATACACTCGAACACATCTCAGAGGTGAGCACAATGGCAAGAAACAGCTTTTGTTACTAAACAAATAAGCAACAGTACATATCCCGGAGTGACATCATTATTCACGTACGTAATTGTTTTGTATTATTACGCTGCCTTGTGATATGAGGCTAGTTTTATGTCATGGCTTGTGTCTTTGGTCCAATCCTACAAGCCCCTCTCAATACATTAGTAGGTGCAGGTAGACATGGGATAGGAGAACAGCCTATTATGTATCTTTCTTGAAGGAAATAAATGTACTTCATTCGGTGGGACTGTCAGGAGACGTTTTCGTATGCTACTGGGGTTACAGAATATATATTGCTAATATTTTAGACCAGTGAAATAATTTTATGTCCAGTCACTTCAGCGGTGATAACATTCCACAGCTTGAATTAAACTGGTGACTGGACAGAGCTCGCCGACGGGTCAGTGGTTTTGACCTATCAGATAATATGCTTTAATTTAGAACTTTCCCTCATCGCCGCAAAGTGAAGAGAGTTTCCATTAACAGAATGACCAACCATCTGATGGGAGGGGAACAGCTGATAACTGTCACCAAAGTTGTGCATGAGGACGTGACAGGATCTGGAAGCAATGCACATGCCATGTTGGACCTATAGTGTGTCTCTTGGTCACAGAGCTTGCTTACATCTTTACTAGAGATGAGTGATATGGCCTAACACCACCATACCTTTAAATCCTAACCAAGGCAAAGGCTTCACAAAGGACTGTATCACTAGGCCCCATCAGGCTCATTCCACCAAAACACAAATACCGAATCAATAGCCAAAATCCGACTTTGTAAGAAAGCATACCATAAGTGCGCCTTTTTCTGGAATTTACTGTTAATCATTTAAATGTTCTGGGATCAGGACAGTGCAGCATGTAACACCAAGACCACTGTAACTTTCCTTACTGTCCACAAACTTATGGAAACCTCTAAACGAATGTACCGTTGCAGTAACAGTTATGTTAAAACATAAGAAATCCCACGTTCAAAGTTTCAAAGACACTCATGATGTCAATAATCCGTCCGCGAATGAACGACATGTACTACGTCTCTACATCGTGAAATCAGAGTTTGGAAACACATGCAGATGTTAACTCCAGATGGCTGCCAGGTGTCAGCACGGAACAAGTTGGTGGCTTTCATTTCTCACACATTTGCTCGGAAGCCGATGTACGTTTCTATGTTGAGTCCTTGATACGGTTTGTCGGGAGTGATTGGGCATTAGTCATTAGAGTGGCAGAGGAAATTGTCTGATTACTTACCAGTTATCCTCATTTATTCGAACCCAAGGCTTCCTTGTTACAGTCCTTATATTCCCTTAGTAAGTAAGGAGTTTAACATGAAAGATAGTTCAGGTGATAAACGACAGTTCCAATGTTTTGAACAAAGTTAGTAATTTGATAAAGGTATTCAGATGGCTTCGCCTTGCTTATCTGTGAAGAAACACTTTCAATCATGCTTAGATTGCACATTTGTCTAAGTTTGCTAACTTCTCTAAGCAATTGTCATTGTATTGCAATCTATTTTGTTTATTAGGGGCATTTATGGCAAAGGCTTTTTGCCACAGAATTCAGAACAGGTGCTGGAAGTTATGCCACTTATGATAAGGAATGACGTGTACACAGTTCTTAGTTAAATTTTTTGGGAGCAGGTTGGTTAAGGCTCAGGGTATTTGTGTTCTCATGGACACAACAATCGATTACTACTGTCTGATGCACTGTTAGGCAGCAGACCAGAGATGCAAGTATATTTCTAAGTTCATGATTCACAAGTTCTTTGTCAATCCAAGTCTTTGCAGGGAAATGGATTGTGTTGGTTGGATATGTGTTGGATGATTATCAATTATTGTGTAGCAACATTGAAAATGTTCTTAGATGTTAACTTTGTGATGTAATGTTTACACATTAAATACACTGGAGAGATTAAGAAGATCTAGTTCTTTCCCACCTCCATAGTGGACGTCTCACCTCAGTTATTGATTCTAATCACTGGCTTCACAAGTGCAGAGCAAATGGCCCTATGTTTTGAAAGTCAGATGAATGCATGAACAGTTGAGACATGATTTCAAAGCAAGACTAAGGGGTCAAATACAGTTCATTCTCTACTGATGTTGCTGGACTCATTTTCAGGGGAAGGCCAGTTTCCTGACCAAAACAAATGCCCCTTTTACAGATAGGGAAGAAAGAAAATGCAAATACCCATTTTTTATTGACACTTTGGACCAAGATATAGATGACAATGCACTTAAATCTTGAGGAACACATAATACTTGATTGTGCTGAAAAATACTTGAGTGCCTACATTTTTTTAATTGCTATATTTTCTCCTATAACACATATAACCAGAGTTTGTTATTTTTTACGATGCAGCCAAGTTTAGCTGATTCTTGAAAGCAGTGAAACAGGTCCCTAAACCTATTTTGTAGCTGGAATAAATGACACATCCTGGTGGTTACATGAAAAAAAACACAATTCACAGGAGGATGGTATGTGTCATGCTTTAACCATATTTAATCCCCCTTAAAACAAATTTACTCTATAATTGGCAGTTATTTTGTCCATCCCAATAAATATCAACACATCTTATCCACCAACCTACTTCTTGAATTTTCTGTAATTCATAATACTACTGATATTATTTCATCTGATAACGTTGGCATCTTAGTTGTCGCCAATACCTTACTGGACAAAATTAATAATCAGTTAGGAATGATTCCTCTTGCTCATTGACACACTATTTTCTAGACCAATTCTGTAAATATCAAAGGCAGCAGTGACACCAAGGACAATATTCTCCTGAAAACGTCCCTTTAATAATGTCAGTACTTTGAAAGATAGTGACTTATTTAGCTGTGGGTTATGAAGTCATATACATCTTTGACTGAGTTACTCATTTACTTTTAAAATTCATTTAACTCATCCCACTAAGTCTGCCTTCATTCTATAGTATTGACCAACAGGCATGAAATGAAGCTTTGATTTTGAGATGCTGCATTTCTGATCTCCACCACCCAACTTTCCAGTCATCTGTTACTGCTTGGAGATAGTGGGCATGATGTACAACGATTACATTTGGAAAAGTGAGCACAAATTGTGCACCGACTCTGTGTGAATGCAGTCTTATGTTGCTAACGGACCCACGCACAAATAGTTTGGTTCACAAAGTAAGGAACCGTAAGGGGTTGCAGTACAATCTGCCTAGTTAACATTAATTAGGTAAGATGCAACTGAAGCCCTCTGTGATTGGTTGCAATTGCAAGAATGATGGCCTGCAAGAGTTAGCAGACCTTCATCCCTGTGATTGCTTTCCTAACCAGTAAACTTTCTAATGTTCTAAAGCAGCTTGGGTTCCTTAAAGGACCAGAAAATGATATAACTCTGATTTAACATGATTTATAGATCAAAGTCTATCAGAACACTGACACTTCCTCTTGCCAACTGGTATAACTATTCCTTGTAGCCTTCATTGGCATCCGTACTCCACAAGAGGACATTCTGTAAAAAAGCCCAACAAGAAATCAGGCAGGATCACTCCTCCAGTAAGTCATTTCTCTAATAGGAATACTAAGTGTTTGCTTAAATTGCATACTTCAAGCTTTCCTCAGAAACTGACTCTATTAGTATTCTGTACTGCTACATGTTGTCTCATCTCTTCTTTATATGAAATGTGCACCTGGTCATTTTAGGTTCCCCACTAGCTGAGGACTACAGAGCGCATTACAGGAACAGCAGTAAAAACAGGGTTCAGAAAGGAGGGCCATCCTCAGGCTTACTGCCTGGATTGTTTCTTGAAAAGCTGAACTGCTGTTTGCTACGTGATCTTTCTTTGAAATTGTCTTAACAGATGGCATGTGCTGCTAGACTCTGCTTTGTCTCCTTTCCTGTGCCTAATGCTACTCACAAGTTTAGGCTTACCATTAGCAGAGAATTCTATGGTGCAGCTACCTGGTAGAACATGGCAATAGTTTTGCATGGAGACAAGATAGAAGAGGTTTCCTAAGGTCTTATACACAGATCGGATGGACGGCGATTCAAGAGTTGATCTACACTTTCCTGATGTCTATTTGAGAATGCCTGGTAGCCTTCCCCACAGAGATGAACTACTTTTATTCAGCACAATCCTAACTTACTCTTGGTAGACTGGCTTCTGTGACAAGACATTCCTCACAGAGAGCGAAAGTCGGTGTTCTGATTACCAAAGAAATAAAGAATTTTGGTAACTGCACCAACCGTATGTGAAAATACAATTTCTTAATATGAAAAGTAAAGCAACAATGATGATGACATAGACAGCTTTCAAGTGTTACAGGAAAAAGGAAAATGCCAGCAATAGAAATTGAGGTGAACGAAATGTGATATACATGAAGGAAACATCACATTAAATTAAATGGTAAAATATATTGCACAAATAAAATTGAAACAAAAATACGAATCTGAGTGCCATTCAAAGATTTGATTGGGTTTAGGCAAAATGCTCCCTCCCCTACTATTGGCTCACTCAAAATTTCACATAGTCAAACCGAAGTTGAGATTTTGTCTAGGTCTAAGATTTTAATGTCACATTTAGACTTGCGAAGCAATATCATTTGCAGCTGGTCCAAGTGAGGTCTTTATGTGATTTGAGTCCTCTGACCTAGGACACCTCTATCATGAGGCCTCAATCAACAGTAAAGTTACCAGTCAAAACATTCAGAGCAAAACTAAGTAAATCATAGATTTAGACAATCTGGGGGTAAATGGAGTCAGTCATCTTGAAGATACTGATTTCTACAAATCAGTTCTTTCATGTTGGGGTTTAACAAATTGACAAAACTACAAAGTCTTGAGTACGACAAACCTGAATAATATCTGTGTTTTTTGGACACAGGATGTCAAACATATTTGAGGGAGCCCATTTACAAGAGGGGGCATCATACATAAAGTGAAAAAGTACTTTGTGTTGCCAATATTAGAAGGAGTCTTGCTGGTTTCAAAGTTGAGCCAGGTTCTGGTTTGAATTATAGGATTGATTCACATTTAAAAAAAACAAGAAAGGGCAGTTTCTCTTTTACAGATCCTGATTGACCTGGTCTTCAAAGGTCCACCTTAAACACAAATTGTTTCAAGTCACTCATGATTGCAGTATTCCACATTAACTGGACGTCCAGTACAGGCTATGTGGATGAACAGACTCTGGATTAACAGACACTTTCAAACCATAGCCTCCAGAGAAAGTGGACCCAAGAACAGAAACCTGTCCACATAGGACGAATACCTCTATATCCCAGTTCAAGAGATTGGCTGATTACAAGCTTTGATTAATCCTTTGCAGCAAGAGAATTCTGGTGTAACCTTTGAACGCTTCTCTTATATTTACTCCACAGGGCAGGATGTATTTTTTCAGAATGCTATAAAAATGGTTGTGCAAATTCAAATTAAGTATATACCAAATTATTTAACTGTAGGAAATGTTATCTTTTGAGGCAAATGCTGAGTAAAATGCTTTCTGGCTACCTAAGCATCAAATAACTCATAAGGAAAAAAATGCACGTGTTGGATGACTTTTTCCAAGTAAAATACATCTTTAAAATCTAAAACAACCTCTCACAAAAGTCAGATGTTTCCTCCACCACTGTGTAGACATTCCTAATATGCTCATGAAAGTAACAACCAAGCTGTCCTGTAGTTCACTACAGCCATAGAATCTGGGAACACATCCTCTTAGAAAGGACCGGGAACAAGAGAAGTCATCTATAGCTTTCATGGCATGGAGGTTTAAGTCCTAAGAGCACCACCTTCTCATGTGTCTGAATTTTCAGGAATATTGGGCTTCAGTTTAAAATGAACGTTAGTCCAATGTGGGTAGCTAAGCCAAGAGAGCAAAAGTAAATTCTTCTTTAGAGTCCCACAGGTGAGCAGGTTTGCACCTGGGCAAGCATTGTAAACTGTTACCTTTAACTTACAATTTGCTTATTATTAATATGAGTACACATCTATTGTCAGTGTGTTTCCCTGACTGAGGTCTTTCCTGTTCCACAGTAGCAGAGTTGTAACTACTGATGCAGGAGTTTGGTAGTTCTAAGCAGAAAATACACTGACTATAGGCTCCCCATCAACCTTCTGCCCACAACAAACATCAAAATGCTAGTGATCCAAAAAGTGAGGAAATTGAATTTTAACTTGGCAAATGCAATTTTCTACACTGCCTCAACAAGTTGCTCTGGCTGCTGAACCTTTCCTTCACCCTGGTTCTGGTACCTTCAACTGTGGGTGATTCCAGACTCCCTAACTACTAGAAGGCTCTCATGTACTGTTGTATAGTGAAATATTATACCACCTCTCTAGTGGAAAAGAATGGGGGCAGTTCAATTAAGTTATTATATAACCTTCAGGCAGAGCATGTATTAACACAAATAAATGTCATAACAACCATCGGGTGATTATCACCTAAAGAGGGAACATATACAGTCCCATAAATTGATGAAATACATAAGATTGTCCAATTGACAGATTGAAAAACTGAAAGATAGTATCTTCATCCAATTGAAAAATGATAATTCAGTTCATCCGAGTTCAGCCGACACGTGTTTCGTCCTCTAAGGGACTTTTTCAAGGCTTCAGGTTTCCAATACTTTTAAAATGTCTTAGTAGTCTTCATAGTTTGAGGTAGAGAATGTAAGTCAAAGGTTGTTGAGAAGTAACTGAGATTCTGTGATAAAAATCTCTTAAGTTGAAAGTCATAAAATAGGGTTTCAGGGTAGTCCCGGCATCCTAGAAAGTGGTGCCTGTGTGAACGGTATGCTGTACGGCAATGGGTGATCACTGCCACCAAAGGATTAATTGCCGTACAGCATACCGTTCACACAGGCACCTTATTGGAAACCTGAAGCCTTGAAAAAGTCCCTTAGAGGACGAAACACGTGTCGGCTGAACTCGGATGAACTGAATTATCATTTTTCAATTGGATGAAGATACTATCTTTCAGTTTTTCAATCTGTCAATTGGACAATCTTATGTATTTCATCAATTTATGGGACTGTATATGTTCCCTCTTTAGGTGATAATCACCTGATGGTTGTTATGACATTTATTTGTGTTGGTACATCTATTTAATCTACAAATAGGCTATCTGTTATGTTATTAGATTGATATTGTTCAAGACTTGTTATAAAAAATCATTGTAACACAATTTTCTATTTTTACATTAAATACTATGTTTATGAACTATTTAATTATGCAACTATGATTCTCTTCTGCAATTCTTAAATGAATACTCATTATATTGATACCACCGTGATGGGACTGTACACTATGTTTCTTTCAGATATTCAATGAGCCATAACCATCCAAACATCACCCATGGAATAGTATTACTATCTGTGTGCTCCATTCTCTCTTTGAATAGAATTAACTTGCTGGTACAAGGTTTCTTGTTCCAATACACATGCCTGACAACGGACATGTTTTGAATGTTTGAGCACCCCAACAACACTCTAAAATATAGGAATGTGCAGTAGTCTTTTGGTTTTTCTGTTGTCAATATATTCAAAAAGAGCATGTATTAACGTAGGATCTGCTGCCTACACAAAGAGGAATTGCTGTAGTATGGTCAGGTTGTAGAGTCAAGCATTGGGTTATGTTGCATGTTTTTGAAATCAAATATTTAGGTATTCTATTGATCCTTAATTGAGTTGCACAGAGTGAGGTGGCCTGTAAATAGCTAAATATCTTGTTAATTTATCCATAATCTGGGTACATATTTATAACTGCTTAGTTATACTTATTAGGGAAGGGGTAGTACTTGTTATGCCACATTTTGTTAATGCGTTCGTGTTAATTATTTAGCGGTGCCCATGATTTTTCTGTATTGCAAGTCTATGCCTCCTCCAAATTATGTCACTCATAAGTGGCGTGGAAAGGGTATGATTAAATAACATTTCCACAGTAAACCTCTGACAATCAGTCTAGATTCTACTGCATTACCTAATGCATACAAAGAAGTCTGTATTAAAATACATAGAAATAAATAACTGCATGTCAGAAGTACATTCCACAAACCAAGTAAAAAACAAGCATTTGCAACTCAATGGGTCCCACATTTGCTCGAGTTAGAGCTATTAGCGTTATAAACTCCTAACCGGACTTTTCTTGCCATCTAACTTTAAAATCAAAAGTAAAACAGTTTCACATAAGCAAGACAATTCACAGCGCCTCGGCCGCCAGGAGCATCAGAGATAAGGAGGGACACAAAGGGGGGAAAAAAGTTTGCTTGCAGTCACACTTATCGGCAAAATTGTAATTAGCCATGTAATGGGGCAATAGCCAAGGTGGTAACAAAACATCCCCAAGGAGGGACAAATGTAAACCATTTACCTAAGTCAAAGGATTTCTGAAGGACAAGCCCAGGAACGAGGGATGGAGATGGGCGTGAGATGGTCATTGCTAAAAACCCAGATACATTCCAAAACGTCGGAAAAAACAGCGCATGCGGGCTGCTACGCTCGACTTAAAAAACACCATCAATACCAGCCCTTTCAAGCAGTGCCCGACTGCCCGTAGTTCCAGTCCAACATGTGACCAGCATTCATACTGGTGCGTACACAACGGCCCAGCACGCCGCCGAGACCTACGATTAATAGTTCTCTTGGCGCTCTTAGAAGTGGAAACGCCAACACACTGATTGGACACAGGTCTCCAGTGAGTCTGTAACTTCAAGCAGGACAATAGTTGACTTTGCAAATGACACAGAATGCTGGCCTGCCCACAGAAACAGTTCTCAACAAGTGGCTGTGTTGAGAGACTCTGGGAGGGTCAGTGGCTGGTACTTTAACATGATTTGTCCTAAAAGTCTCTGGAGATTTTGGCTGATATGGCAACACCTTCTGTTAGATGTAATACTCATCTGGGAATAGCGTGGACAGACTTTAAATACCTTTGACTTGATTTCCTAATTTAGTTGTTATTTTAAATTTATGCTTGAAATTGGAAAATACCGGGTTTTGCGAGATTTTCCCAGTATCTGTTACCTGCTCAGACTTGAAAAATATTGACCATGCGGACAAAATGCAGCTAGGTGGCAACCCCACCTTTGCTACTCTGTTTGAGTGCGTGGACAATGCCGGGAGTAGAAAACTGCAACATGTATGTGCACGACAATTTCGCATAGTAGCCGTCTTTGTTGGTGTGCTACTCAAAGCAACACTTTTATAACGGTTTCCATGGGAGGGACGGGTTAACATCAGTGTACAGTTGTCTCTGTAGTGCCTTCGCCTGATCTCACTAAATTAATACGTAATCTCTAACAAACACCTGCCGTACAGTGGTCTTTGTTAAAGCACTGCAAGTATGCGGCATTCCAGGGCCCCGTCGGGTCACGTGACCAGGGCGTGCGTTCACATATTTAACTCTGCAGAGTTACCCGCCAGCTCCCGAGAAAACACGAAGGAGTCCCGAGCGGACTCTGAACAGGCGAAAGAAACTGCACCTGCGTCCCTGGCACTTAGCACAGCTGCACGAGGGAGGTATGGGGCAGGGTGCTTGAGAGTAAACCAAGACCTGTCGAACCTCTGAAGACCCTAGCTTACTCTGAAGCAACGTCACTTTCACCTGACATGTCAATGCACAAATACTGGACATTACGTCCTGGAACCCGAAATTATTCACCTATCTTCAGAGCAGCAAAACTTGTGGCATTGTTTGGATGGGGCAGTTGCGCACCTCCCAGTACGCTTATCCCTTCAGGCCTGGAGAGAATTTAGACTCCCAAATTCGCTAAGCTGTGAACATGCGTCACCAACAAATGCTCTCGCTGGGATTCCAAAACGCCGTGAAGAAAATTTTCTTTGAACATATTTTTCATGTGCCGTGACAAATGTCATCTTCTCTGGATAGAACAGTCTCCAGATAGATAGAGCCTTCTTTTCCATACAAAACCTAGCTGTGATAGTCAAAGTCAACCAACTGTTACACGTGCAGAATTTTGGCATTAAGATGAAAAACCAGAGGAAAGAAGAAACTGAATCCGAGGTGGTAGTAGATACAGAGAAATGAATAAAAAGACACACAGAAAAGCGCACTCAATAGTTGTGCGCTATGCAATACAAACAAGCACTGGCACAGGGCAGGTAGCAGGATGTCTAGTACACTTGAGGATTTAGGCGAAACAATGCAGGGCAAGGAGTCCACTATCTGACTTCAGAATTTTAATGCGGGGTAACCTACACCTAACGAGATTGTGATTCTGACGAAACTATGTATAAAACAAGCCGTGCTGCAACAATGACAGATGCTTGCCGTGCTGCAACAATTACAAACTAAGCAAGCAAGATTGCACTGTGAACTAAATATAAAAAGTAGTCTCCAAACCTGACGGGAAACAGCGAGCCTCGCATGTTTTCTGTACTTGGTCGCTGCCCTCGTGGAGGGCTAACCACTGGAAAAGGCATGACCTATATGTGCTTTCCAATAATCAAAGCAAGCAGATTCTAACAGGCAAGCCAATGAACCAATGAAAGACACTGACGTGACGTCGACGGGGCTCCGAGTCCTTTTCTAATTCCTAAAGCGTCTCGCTAGCGATACGCATGCGCAAGTGAATGCGACGCAAGCTCAACCCTAAAAATGCCCTATGTGATGGTTTGATTTTACAACTGAGTAATATAGCCAACTCTTTAGTCTCACTGTTTAATGTCCAAAGCGTTATTTATGTAAAAAAAAAGAAAAAAGAAAAACAAGGATCTTCCTGTACTTAAAGATATTGTGGCTTCTCAGTGGTGTGTGTGGGTATTCCTTAAAACATATTTTGAGTTATTTAATGGCTGCTTGTTAGAAATGGGGTTTTTGGTTGGCAGTCAGGTTACCCTCTGTCCAAGCAAAAGCCCTCACTCTAATCAGGGTAAGTCACACACTATCCAAGATTATCCTGTGCCCACCCTCTGGTAGCTTGGCACGAGCAGTCAGGCTTAACTTAGAAGGCAATGTGTAAAGTATTTGTGCAATAAATCATACAATACCACCATATAGCACCCTAAGGCTGTCAGGTCTAACATGTGTCCCCCCCAGCTGAAAGTGGGGAGAGCTACCCGACCTCCTGGGAGCTCTCATCGCTAAGGCGGAAGTACCTGGAGAGACCATCAGCATTGGCGTGGTCAACCCCTGGGCGATGTTCCACCGTAAAGTCCATCCCCTGTAGGGAAATGGACCACCTCAAGAGTTTTGGATTCTCACCCCTCATCTGCATGAGCCATCTGAGGGGCCTGTGGTCTGTCTGAACCCGGAAGTGAGTCCCAAACAGGTAGGGTCTTAGCTTCTTCAGTGCCCAGACCACAGCAAAAGCTTCTCGTTCAATAGCACTCCACCTCTGTTCCCGTGGTAATAGCCTTCTGCTAATAAAGACTACCGGTTGATCTCTGCCCTCCTCATTCAGCTGTGCTAGGACTGCCCCTATGCCATGCTCTGAAGCGTCTGTCTGCACGATAAATTCCTGGGAGTAGTCAGGGGCCATGAGTACGGGGGCCGTGCACATGGCTTCCTTCAGGGCGTCAAAGGCTTTCTGACAAGCCTCTGTCCAATTTACCAACCTAGGTTGCTTCTTGGAAGTGAGTTCTGTCAAGGGTGTTACAATGGTACCATAGCCCTTGACAAATCGGCGGTAGTATCCTGTGAGGCCTAGAAAGGCTCTCACCTCCGTCTGTGTTCGGGGTGGTTGCCAGGCCTTGATAGTTTCAATCTTGGCCTGGAGTGGCTGCACCTTGCCACCACCCACTAGGTGTCCTAAGTACACCACGGAACCCTGCCCAATCTGGCACTTACTGGCCTTGATGGTCAGGCCTGCCTGTTGCAGGGCCTGAAGCACCTCCTTGAGGTGAAGCAGGTGTTCCTCCCAGCTGGAACTGTAGACAGCTATGTCATCCAGGTAGGCTGCACAGAAGGCATCCTTGCCAGCTAGGACCCCGTTAACCAACCGTTGGAAGGTAGCGGGGGCATTTTTCAACCCGAACGGCATCACCCGGAACTGGTAATGGCCATCCGGGGTTGAAAATGCGGATCTTTCCTTGGCCCCCTCAGTTAGGCCGATCTGCCAGTACCCTGAAGTAAGATCAAACGTACTCAGGAACTGGGCAGCGCCTAGCCTGTCCACGAGCTCATCAGCTCGGGGGATGGGGTGAGCATCCGTCCGTGAGACTGAGTTGAGACCCCGGTAGTCCACACAGAACCGGAGTTCTGGCTTCGCACCGGGGGCAGTAGCCTTAGGGACCAATACCACTGGGCTGGCCCAGGGACTACTGGATTTCTCAATGACCCCTAGAGTCAACATCTTGGAGACCTCCTCCTTGATGCTGGCCTTCACCTTATCCGACAACCTGTAAATTTTGTTTTTCACAGGGAGACTGTCACAGGTGTCAATATCATGAACACAGAGGTGGGTCAGCCCAGGAGTAAGGGAGAACAGGGGGGAGAACTGCTCCAACAGCTCATAACAGTCTCCTTTCTGATTTAGAGTCAGGGAGTCAGACGGAATGACCCCGCTTACTGACCCATCACCTTCTTGGGCAGAGAGGAGGTCGGGGAGAGGTTCACTCTCCTCTTCCGTTCCTTCATCTGTGACCAGAAGCATGTTGATCTCCGACCTCTCAAAATGAGCTTTTAGTCGGTTCACATGGAGCACCCTTAGGGGATTCCTAGGGGTTTTGAGGTCCACTAGGTAAGTGGCCTCCCCTTTCCTCTCCTTTATTTCAAATGGGCCAGACCAGCGGTCCTGGAGAGCTCTGGGCTCTACTGGCTCCATTACCCACACTTTGTCTCCAGGTTGAAACTCTACCAGGGTGGCCTTCTGGTCATACCATTGTTTCATCACCTCTTGACTGGCCTCAAGGTTATCTTGGGCTTCTTTCCAGAAGCGGGTCATCTGGTTGCGGAGGGCCAACATATAGCTGACCACATCCTGAGGGGGTGTCTTTGGAGCTTTCTCCAATCCCTCCTGGACAATGCTTAAGGGTCCCCTGACAGGGTACCCATAAAGAAGTTCAAAGGGACTGAACCCTACCCCTCTCTGGGGGACCTCTCTGTAAGCAAAGAGAAGGCATGGTAAGAGGACGTCCCACTTACGCCTCATGGCCTCAGGGAGGCCACCAATCATGCCTTTCAGGGTCTTGTTGAATCTCTCCACAAGACCATTCGACTGGGGGTGATAGGGTGTGGTGAACTTGTAAGTTACACCACACGCATCCCACAGAGACTTCATGTATGCAGACATGAAGTTAGTGCCTCTGTCAGACACTATTTCCTTGGGGAATCCCACACGGGTAAATATCCCCATCAGGGTTCTGGCCACCACCGGTGCAGTTACTGTCCTCAGAGGGATTGCCTCTGGGTAACGGGTGGCATGGTCCACCAAAACCAGGATGAACCTGTTGCCTAAGGCAGTTTTGGGGTCCAAGGGACCAACAATGTCGATGCCCACCCTTTCAAAGGGGGTGCCAACGACAGGAAGTGGAATCAGGGGGGTTTTAACCCTTTTTCCTGCTTTACCACTGGCCTGGCAGGTAGGACAGGATCTGCAGAACTTGTCTGAGTGTGTCCTAATTTTGGGCCAATAAAAGTGGGTGACAAGCCTGTTAAAGGTCTTGCCCTGCCCCAAATGTCCTGCCAGGGGAATGTCGTGAGCCAGACCCAGTAGGAAGGTTCGGTAACATTGGGGGACCACCAGCACACGTGCTGCCCCAAAGCCCGGAACCTTAGGCTCACTGTAGAGGAGATCATTCTCCCAATATAGGTGGTGATCGCCAGAGGCGTCGCCGGCTGCCTGGTTTGAGGCTTGTTTCCTCAAACCTTCTAGAGTGGGACATTCTTTCTGCGCCTTGCAGAATTCCTCCCTGGTGGGTCCACCCTCAACTTGCCAGCCAGCAAGCTCAGGTAAGTCACCTAGGGCGGCAATGTCTTCCCCAGTTGGCTCGGAAGCCTCCTCCTCAGGAGCCCCGTCAGCCACTGTGGGAACAGCTGGGGCCGGTTTCCCGCACCCCTGGTCCCTCCTCCTGGCAGCTCTCTGGGCCATCGTTCCAGGCTCCAGATGCCCTTGACTTCCCTCTCGGTCAGCCATGGACCGTGTGGTCATGCAGACCCACTCAGGTAACCCTAACATCTCCAGGTGAGACCTGAGCTCCACTTCTTTCCAAGCAGTGTGCTCAAGGTCATTGCCTAACAGACAATCTACAGGCATGGCAGGACTCACAGCTACTTTCAGAGTACCAGAGACCCCCCCCCACTCAAAGGGAACCAGAGCCACCGGTAGGTGACTCTCGCGATTGTCAGCGACTCTGACCTGGTGGAATGCATTAGGTACTATCTGCTCTGCTGACACCAGCTGACTCTTGATAGTAGTCATACTGGCTCCTGTGTCACGCAGAGCCTCCACCCTCTGCCCATCAATGGTGACCCACTGCCGGTACTTGGAAGTATTTCTGGGCATGTGGGCCTTGGGCACCATTTCTCCTTCTCCCAGGGACACTAGGGAAATCTCTACCTGCTCCCCAAAGCTAGTTGGGTCCATCTCCCCCCCGAGTGCTACACTAGTCAACCCAGGTGCCTGTCCGGTAGTGGACGGTGCCCTCTTGGGACACTGTGGATCGCCTTTGTAGTGGCCATATTGGTAACACTCCATGCATTTGGGGCTAGAATTTCCTGACTTGTCAAATGTCCCTGGCTTTTTCCCAAATTTGGAAAAGGAAGGGTTGCCACCCCCTCCCTGGGAATTCTTTTGGGGGCCTTTAGAGAGTTCCTTATCTGTAAGTTTATCTCCCCCCTCTTTCTTCTGTTGGGAACCCTGACCACCTTTGTGGGAGTCCCCCCCAGGTACCTTTTTGGACACTCTGGTGCTAACCCAGAGGTCCGCCTCCTCAGCAAGCTTCCTGGGATCAGTCAGCTTACTATCCACTAGGTGCTGGCGCAAATCTGTATAAGTAACATTAAGCATATGCTCTCTCAGGATCAAGTCATATAAACCTTTATAATCTGCTACTTTGTTGCCCCGCACCCATCCATTCAGTGCCTTACTAGAGAAATCAAAGAAATCTACCCATGTTTGTGTGGTTTGTTTGGTGCTGTCCCTGAACCTCTGACGGTATCCCTCAGGGGTCAGCCCAAACTTGGCAAGTAAAGTGGCTTTCTGGAGTGGGTATGTGTTTTGATCCAGTGGATCCAATGTGAGAAGTGTGTCCCTCCCCAATGGCGGCACATAACCCCACATAGCTACCCCCCATTGCCCTTCAGGAACCTCATGAGCCCTTAGTGCAACTTCATAAGCAGCTAACCATTTATCTATGTCATCTCCCACCACAAAACTGGGCACCACATTTTTGGGTATACGAACCTTCTTTTCTCCAGCAGGTCCTGTCTGTATGCTGCCACCATTATTGCTGGATTCAGACTGTCTTGCCTTGATCTCCAGCTCCTTGAGACTCAGTTCATGAGCCAACAATAGTTTCTTTTCAGCCAAAGCTCTTTCAGCTTCCACTTGTTTGGCTGCTCTTTCAGCTTCTGCTTGTTTGGCTGCCCTTTCAGCTTCTGCTTGAATCTGTTTGGCTGTTCTTTCAGCTTCAATCTGTTTGGCTGCTCTTTCAGCCTCAGCTTGTTTGGCTTCTCTTTCTGCCCTCCTCTCCTCCTGTTGCGCCTCAATTTTCAGTTTTGCCATTTGCAATTGGAACTCCCTTTCCTCTCTCCTTTCCTCTGCGGTCAGGCTTTGCATGGAGACACTGCTCCCTGGTCTGGAAGGGTGCACAATTGCAGTGGTAACACCATCCATAGATAGTGAAAATCCTTCTGAGGGGCCATTTTCTGGCTCCCCTTCCTCATCATCCTCTAAATGGGCTTCTGCCCAGGCCCTCAGCGCCACTTGAAAGTCCTCCTTTCTGGAGGCCCCTTGGGTGGGTACCCTTAATGCCCTGCAGAATCCTCTTAGTTGTTTGACCGTGTATGTATCCAACTGGACTAGGTCAAAGTCCCCTGCCTGTTGAGTGAGGATTTAGTTTTTGAAAATTGTCAGGAAAAAAACGGATTTTCAAAAAGAGATAAAAACCAAGTTGACCTTCAACTGTGGGTAGGTAGTGAAATACTTAGCTACTGTATGTCACTGCACAAATACAAGTCCTATCCTCACCGCTGATCACCAATGTTAGAAATGGGGTTTTTGGTTGGCAGTCAGGTTACCCTCTGTCCAAGCAAAAGCCCTCACTCTAGTCAGGGTAAGTCACACACTATCCAAGATTATCCTGTGCCCACCCTCTGGTAGCTTGGCACGAGCAGTCAGGCTTAACTTAGAAGGCAATGTGTAAAGTATTTGTGCAATAAATCATACAATACCACCATATAGCACCACAAAAATACACCACACAGTGCTTAGAAAAATATATAATATTTATCAGGATAATTGTAGGTCAAAAAGAATAAAGTTGCAATGGAAAATTGTAGAAATATCACAGGAAAGTGATATAAAGTGTCTTAAGTCTTTAGAATGTAACAAAAGTCTCTTTCAAGCACAAGTACCTGGTTAGGAGTGGAAAATCTCCTCAGAGGGCCACAGGAGAAGAGATGCGTGGAAAAAGGGTGTGTGCGTCGATTTCTCCTCAGCACACAAAGACTTGCGTCGTTCTTTTCCACGCGGGGAAGTCGGGCGTCATTTTCCGGCGCGCAGACAGTCTCTTTTCGTGGATCGCGGGGATTACCAGATGTCCCGGGTCTGTGCGTGGATTCTCCGACTTGTTTTCCGGCTGCGCGTCGTTCTGCGGGGCTGCGCGTCGAAGTTTCGATCTCACGGTAGGCGTCGCGTCGATTTCTCCTTGGAAGTCGGGCGGCGTTGTCCTTGCGAGGCCGTGCGTCGAAATTTTGGTCTCACGGCAGGCGTCGCGTCGATTTCTCCTCGGAAGTCGGGCGGCGTTGTCCTTGCGAGGCCGTGCGTCAAAGTTTCGCACTCACGGTAGGCGTCGCGTCGATTTCTCCTGGAAAGTCGGGCGGCGTTGTCCTTGCGAGGTTGTGCGTCAAAGTCTCGATCGTCCCGAGGGCGGCGCGTTGATCAGCGTCGGTGTGCGGCGTTTTTCTCGCCGCGAAACAAGCTGTGCGTCGAAACTTTCGGCGCACGGAGCGTCCAAGTGAAAGGAAGAAGTCTTTTTGGTCCTGAGACTTCAAGGAACAGGAGGCAAGCTCTATCCAAGCCCTTGGAGAGCACTTTCACAGCCAGACAAGAGTTCAGCAAGGCAGCAGGGCAACAGCAAGGCAGCAGTCCTCTGTAGAAAGCAGACAGGTGAGTCCTTTGAGCAACCAGGCAGTTCTTCTTGGCAGGATGTAGTTTCTGGTTCAGGTTTCTTCTCCAGCAAGTGTCTGATGAGGTAGGGCAGAGGCCCTGTTTTATACCCAAATGTGCCTTTGAAGTGGGGGAGACTTCAAAGAGTGGCTAAGAAGTGCACCAGGTCCCCTTTCAGTTTACTCCTGTCTGCCAGGGTCCCAGTAGGGGGTGTGGCAGTCCTTTGTGTGAGAGCAGGCCCTCCACCCTCCCAGCCCAGGAAGACCCATTCAAAATGCAGATGTATGCAAGTGAGGCTGAGTACCCTGTGTTTGGGGTGTGTCTGAGTGAATGCACAAGGAGCTGTCAACCAAGCCCAGCCAGACGTGGATTGTAAGGCACAGAAGGATTTAAGTGCAAAGAAATGCTCACTTTCTAAAAGTGGCATTTCTAGAATAGTAATATTAAATCCGACTTCACCAGTCAGTAGGACTTTGTATTACCATTCTGGCCATACTAAATATGACCTCCCTGCTCCTTTCAGATCAGCAGCTGCCACTTCAACAGTGTATGAGGGCAGCCCTAATGTTAGCCTATGAAGGGAGCAGGCCTCTCAGTAGTGTGAAAACGAATTTAGGAGTTTTACACTACCAGGACATATAACTACACAGGTACATGTCCTGCCTTTTACCTACACAGCACCCTGCCCTAGGGGTTACCTAGGGCACACCTTAAGGGTGACTTATATGTAGAAAAAGGGGAGTTCTAGGCTTGGCAAGTACTTTTCAATGCCAAGTCGAGGTGGCAGTGAAACTGCACACACAGGTCTTGCAATGGCAGGCCTGAGACAAGGAAAAAGGGGCTACTTAAGTGGGTGGCACAACCAGTGCTGCAGGCCCACTAGTAGCATTTAATTTACCAGCCCTATGCACATAAAGTGCACCTTACTAGGGACTTATAAGTAAATTAATAGACCAATCAGGTATGATTCCAGGTTACCATGTTTTAAGGGAGAGAGCATATGCACTTTAGCACTGGTTAGCAGTGGTAAAGTGCGCAGAGTCTATAAACCAGCAAAAACAGTGTCCAAAAAAATGGAGGGAGGCAGGCAAAAAGTTAGGGGTGACTACCCTAAGGCTGTCAGGTCTAACACTGCTGATGAACCGTTTATGGAGGTTTATTTTCCAAGACATCCAGTTGGACATCAATAAATGTTGTGCACTAGTAGACCTGCTTTTCTACCCGCTGTCAGCAGCTCAAAGAGATGTCTTTCGTGGAGGCGCACTGACTGCCAACTGTGTGTGACATTGTTAGCTAATCACAGGATGAGCACATTTTGAGGAAGTGTTGTGACTATTTGCGCTGCTTTAAGACTTAGAAAAATATTGAGCCATTAATGAATTCAAATATTTTGTTTCATATTGACATGATTTAAATTAAATGTTTCGACATTGAAATATTGATTTTTTTAAGTTAGCCATTAAATTATTCTAGCATCAATGCGGAATCAAATATGGATAGTAAACATATTCAGGTAGTTTTTTTTTTAATCCACAAAAGCCCTTATGGTCCAGATTTACCCATATTTTGCACAACAGAAATCAGCAACCAAATTCGCTGTGCTACTTTACACAAGGGTGACATCACAACACAGGCCAATATTCGCAAAGACTGGTCAGCTGCTCGTCATCCTCTGTGCTGGAGCTCCAACAACGCTGCCTTGGGGATGCACAGTATCACCCTATAGTGCACAGGTGAGTGTGTGTTATCTAGCCAAGGATTTGCACTGGAAACGTGCCATTCTAGCTCAATTTCCAATGCCTAGACAAATTCAGAAGGATCCAACACATTGAATGTTTGCTCTACACTGCAGCACAAATGCAATACACGAGTTTTTGGCAGCATAATCACATTTCTTTTCGTTAACCATTGCTTGAAGGCATTTTGACTGAAAGTTCAGTCTGGCTACATTAGACGATCGGGCTGTGCATGAAAACCTATTGATGTTTGGACTGATCTGTCACAGTAAAGCTTCTTTGATGCAGAGCGACACAGAGCAGATAATTTTTTAGTGCTGAGAAAATGGCCCTTTTCTAGTGGAAAACACATTATGTGTGGCATAATACATACAAGAGTCGCTTCACATTGGTGCACAGCTTTACTATATCTGGGACTGTGTACTTAGTTGCATCAGCATTGACAGAAGTGCTACTAAGGCTATCATTACAAATTGCCTGGTAACTTCTGATATGTGTGGTAACTTCTGGATTTTTATGAGTTTTGCTATTTTTATCATACTAGTTACACACTGGGAGAAATAAAAACATTACCTGCATAATTTTGGCAGGTAAAATCTGCCGATTTTATCAGGGCAAAAATGCCCAGTAAATAACAAAATATGTATGTTATGCTTGGGGCATGACCAACCAGGATGGCCAGCTAGACACTCCTTGTGGAGCTCCCACCAGCGAAGGGAGTGGAGTTGCCAATGGATGAAGGATGCTGCACCCCTTGTGCCAACCCCTGAGTGCGTACCAAGGGCAACTGGGGAGTTCAGCGCCTGACTGATGAGACCCGCGATTGCCTGAACAGTCTCTGTGGAGGGCCACTCCCAAGAGGGCATGGGGATGGGCCTGGGTGGGTGCCCCTTGGGTATGGAACCTAACCTGTTGTGCCTGCAGTCCCCATTTTGTGGCCTCGGCGTGAGAGTGGCTTGATCCCGTGGCTAGGGCTCCACACGAGTACGGAGGAGGCCTGTCAAACAAATGGGGATGGAGAAATCTGAAAAGTCAACATGGGTCAATAAAAGGGTAAATTATACCCACACCATGCACCAGGAAGATGCAGTGGGGAACCTGGAGAAGCAGCGGGAGCACCAGCGGACTCATCTCCAATGCTTGCCGACCTTGTGACAGCAATTTAGGGTCCTGGGAAGAACTGGTCACAAAAATAGACTCAGTGATGATTGAGGTCAGTCTCCTACAGGTGGACCTGCAAAAGGTGGCTGACTGGGTCACCACTGCTGAGGAAACCGTGGCAGACCTGCAGCCAGAGGTGAGCACTCTAAAGGACTCAATGGTGATATTACAGAAGCTAAGAGCCTGGGTGGATGAGAGGATTGAAGATTCCGAGGGTCAGTCTAAAATAAACAATTTGAAATTTCTTGGGTTTGCGGAGAAGGTGGCGGGGCAATTGGCAGAGTTGTTCTTAGAGGAATGGATTGCTAATACTTTGTGTCCCAAAAGACTGTTGAAATTCTTCACAATCGAATGGGCCCATCAGGCATTGCCCCCCCGCTGAGACCTGGGGAACCACCTAGTGCCCTCATTGCATGCATGTTTAATTTTTAAGACTTTACTACCCAAAAAATGTACCGGACCAGCAAATAACTTTCCTGTTTGCTAAGAATTGCATGAGCAACCTTAATCTGAAATAGTCTGATGTACCCAGCAAAACTATGGTGCATATTTATACATTTTTAGCACCGCATTTGCGCCGCTTTTTGATGCAAAAACAGAGCAAATTTACAAAATACAAATGTATCAAAAAATGACGCAAAGGCGGCGCTAAAAAAGTATAAATATGGGCCTATGTGTGCTGCATTGAGGGAAGGTGCTGTTGTTTTTCACCCCAGAGGAAGCAAGTGACTGTGTGGATACTTTGGTGGAAGCCCGTGCCAGGAGTGCTGCAGGGACAGGGTCAGCAACGCCACTCAAACAGTGGCAATCGGCCAACTCCGCACACAGCATGAACACACTAATAGTTTGGACAGCTCGGGGTGGACGGGATGGGTTGTGGTCTGCTCTGATGGCTTCTTTATGGATAGAAATGTGGTGCAGGACTCCAGAGAGTCAACCCAAAGGTGGCGAAGTGACCCTGAGCCTAGCAACGACAGTACGGATGTTGGGCCACATTGACCTGTGATCGACTTAAAATGAGAACTGATACTAACCTGTGGGTGAAGGACTTGGGGAGCAGTTGGTGCTGCCCCAATGGCCATGCCACAAATGTGGAGTGGTGCTGATTGACTGAGAACTCTCAGGTGATGGGTATGGTGCTTGAACGTTTTCCTGGGTGGTGTGTAAGGCAACCTCATTGATGTGCACTGTGATCATCCTTTCTAAACAGACTGATCTGTTGGTGGGAAGAGGGGGAGACTTGTGTGGTGTTGATGGAGGAGCTTGAGTGCATGGCCTCATGACTCCCTTTGGGCTTTTCCCTCTAGCAAAGCAAACGTTTTGGTTGAAACGTGGACTGTTCTTCTTCTGATGGAAATGGGTTGGTGGATGGTACTTTCCAGCCTGCCTGTTGTTGGTCTAGGACATTTGGCTGTGCTGCTCAAGCGGTGGGGGGAGTGCTGATGCTGGGTACTGCTCTGAGGAATGTTCTACTGCTCCTGTACATTAAGGTGCCAGTTTCTGCCTCGTTCCTGTTGGGTGAGCTGCCAAGAGCTGGTAGGCCGTGTGAGACCAGATGCTGGACTGTTCTGAATGCGATGAGACATGGTGGGTGAATTGATGAAACTTATGACTTGGAATGTCAGAGTTCTGGGCAATTTGGAAAAGCGACGTAGGGTATATGTCTACCTAAAGTGATACAGGGATTCCATAGCCCTCCTGCAGGAAACCCATGTCTGGGGAAACTGCATGCATAATCTGCAGAAGAGGTGGAGGGAGCAGCTTTATACCACTTCCTACTCTAGGTATGCACAAGGAGCAATAATCTGGGTCAATGATCAATCACAAGGGGCACGTGATCAACCCAGAAGGGAGGTATGTGATCCTGTTTAGTTGTTGAATGTGCATGCACCTAATAATTAGTTCCCAGACTTCTGTACTAGGTTGGTAACAGCAGCCTCAGAATACCTAGCTGCGAATATTATTCTGGTGGGAGACTGTAACTGTGCTCTGGAAGGGGTGATTGATTGTGAGCTCTCCAGACTCCACACAAAGCTGGCAATGATAGGGACACTACAAGACACACTAAGGAGCCTCAGAATGGTGGACATCTGGCAGGAAAGACACCAGACAGAGAAGGTAGACTTCTGCTATGCGCCATCTGTAGGGGCATACAGCCATTTAGACTATTGTTTTGTGACCCCTGCCATGGCACAAGGGGTGATGGGGATATCATATTTAGCCCAATACCTATCATCCACACCCACATGGTGATGGGCTTTGGAAGGGCATGCAAGTGGCCAGCAGTCCTGCAGTGGAGACTTAGGACGAAGGCTCTGACAGACCCCCATTTGCAGCAATGGAAGGTGAAATGTTGATGCACTGTTTTGATGAGACCTGTGGGAGTGGGAACAGTAGATCCATGGACTGAGACGCTATGAAGGTAGTCCTCCATGGAGCGTGCTTAAAGACAACTTATGGGGCCAGGCACCACTTGAAACATAGCCTGGATAAAAACGATGAGTGCCTGGGTGTCATAGAGAGGGAACTATCTACTAACCCTGACAGACTTCCAGACTGGCAACTGTGCCGCAAGGAAATACTTGATGACTGGTGCAGGCTGGAGAAATTCACCTACTCTGCACACCACCAGTGGCTACATGGGTAGGGTAACAGAGAGGGGGCACTACTTGCAAATGTGGTTAAGCAGGATGGTCGATAGGCCCTGGTCTTGGCACTTCAAGATGACAGAAGGGTATTAGTCCGTACACAGTTAGCCATTAACGGGATGTTCATGTTCCACCTGTGTAAGATGTATGCGACACAGCCAGAAAAAGTGGTTGGGAAAGGAGAGTACCTGGCCAGGGTCACGCATCCGCGACTTGCGGAGTGTGATCTCAAGTCAATGGAAATGCCTATCTCCAGGGAAGATACTCTTGTGACAATAGGGGGGCTGAAAATGGTGATGTGGACACCGTTGCAGAAGGACTGCTAGAGGTATATCAGGAGGCACTTCAGAGGGAGAATTTCGGACACATTGCGAGCAGCAATGGTCTTGATGATACCAAAACCGGGCAAGGACCCAATGGGCCCCTTTCTATGCTAAATTTTGAAATCAAAGCCCTTAGTGGTATATTACTGGCTCGCCGGCAGAGCCACCTCTCAGCCTTAACAAACACAGACCAGTGTTGGTTTATTCTGAAATGGAATATCCTCTATGATCTCTGGTGTCTTTCACAAGTTTGTCTTGTGCTGCAACTGCAGGGTGACTCTTTGCAGTTTCTCAGTAAGAAACAATCATTCGACTCGGTGTACTGGGACTACCTCTGAGTTCTCCTCAAAAAACTGTGGCACAGTCCTAAATACATACAGTGGGTTAAACTACTATCCACTAATCCAAGTGCGGGAGTGTGGATGGGTGGGATGGTCTCAGACAGTTTCCAGGTGCACAAGGGCACGTGGCATGGGTGCCCATTGTCACCTCTGCTGTTTGTTTTGGTAATAGAGCCAGTGGCAGACATGTTGCTCTGGGCAGTCGGATCCTGGGGGATCACAGTAGGAGAAGACACCCATGTGACTTCCCTCTGTGCTAACAATGCTCTGGTCTTTCTGATACAAGCTAAGTATTCTGTACCAATACTACTGAACATGATGCATGAGTTTGGGGAGGTCTCTGGACTTTATGCTAATTGAAGAAAGTCTAACCTGTTCCCTATGGGAACACAGGTCTTGATCCCAGCTGAAGGACTACAAGACATGGGGTTCCCCTAGCAGTCTAATAATGTGAGGTATTTGGGGATCAGGGTTACCCACATTGAGCAATGGTTTTTAGACCTCAACATCGATGGAGTGGTGGAGGGGCTGCAGGCTTTAGTCCAGTACTGGAGGGCTCTCCCCCTGTCCTTTATGAGTAGAATTACCCTTGTTAAACTAGTTGTGCATCCTTGATGCCTATACACCTTGTAAGGCACTTTTTATGAGATTCACTGGCATTATTTTACTGAAATTGACAGTCTTATCATAGACTTCCTATGGGCAAATAAACAGAAGCGTTTTGAACTAGCCACACTCAAGAGGACATGTGGAAAAGGGGGCCTAGAAGTCCCAAATCTGGAGCTGTATTACAAGGCGGCATACTTACAGTATGCCATCCACTGGCTTGACTCCGACAGCAATTGGGAAAAAGGGCTACTGTGAATCTCCTATGGTGTTACACAGCTACCCATTTTGTTGATGGAGGGAGGGTGCTTCTGGGCACACCTTATATCATATGTCAGGTTTGTAGGATCTGGGAGTTGGCAGTTACGAGAATGCTATGCCGAGCCCGTACGCAACAGATAGGTTGCTATGGTCCCTGCAGCCCTTCCTCAATATAGCTGGGGCTACATCAGTTCAAAAATGGAAAGATGGAGGTTGCAAGACATTGGGCGACCTGTACCCTATCAATAAGTTAATCAAAAGAGAAGATGCTATTGTGTCCTTAGCACTGGGGACCAGTCAATACCTGCAGTACCCAAAGATCTTTGCCACAACAAGTCTGTTGTACCCGTGCTTCCCAGAGGCACCGCCACACTCTCAAATTCTGACAGTGCTACAAGCCATGGCAGGGGGGTGATGGTTGATATCCAGTGTTTATCAAGCATTGAGGGAAGATTTCCCCGTATCTCCACTCCGCATACACACAAAATGGGAAGAAGTAGTTGAGAAGCCTATGACTGCCAGAGACTGGAAACGAGTGCATGAAGCGGCGAGGACGATTAATTCTAATGCCCGATTTAAATGGATACAGTACAACTTTGTACATCAGACCTATCTATCTCCAAGAACACCACCTGCCCACGCTGCATTCAGCATCTGTGTAGCTTGCTTCACCCAATGTAGGTGTCTGGTATTGTCTTTCGCTGGCACCCTACTAGCTGGAGGTGATAGAGCAACTAAACAGGGCCACTGGATGGGCAGACCAGCTTACGCTGAAGAAGTTTCTGCTGGGCCTGCTCCCCTCCCCTGATAACAAGAAACATAGCAGGAAATTTATTTTACTCTGCCTGCTATTGGTGAAACACCACATAGCTATTAAATGTTTGTAGGCAGAGCTCCCAAAATATGGAGACTGGCTCAAAGACATGTCTGAGTGGACTGTGGTAGAGGGAGGACTCATGAAACACACCAGAAAGGGGCAAAAAGGCTGCAGACACATTGAGGGTGTGAGCAGTCATGCTGCCTGATCTGAGGGATTCTTCTGATGGCTGGCTGCCTTGAAGAGTACCGAAGCAGGGTAAGTGTGCCCGCCAGATTACACAAGAGTGGGAGTTGACTTGGTGGTCAGGGGCTGACTGACGTTCACCATTGCACGCCTGGTGAAGGTAAATGTGGGGGGACTGATGGGGGAAGCCAGGTCACTCACGAAATAACAACAAAAAAAGACAAGGAAGAGCGATTGGGGCTGAGGTAGGGCTGGGGATGGCTCTCTAGAGACTCAAATATATGATTGGGATCAATGTCAAGAGGCGGGGGTAGGGGGTTGCTGGAAAAATTATTTTTCGTTTCATCGCAGGATGCTACATGGCAGAGAGAAACTCATATGAAATTTATTACCAATGCGATATATGTCCTTACACATCTTAATGAAAACTATATAAAAAAAAATATGTTATGCATACATAATATTAGTGGCAAAACCCAAGAATCTTTGCACACGCTAAATTACATGCACTGCAGAGTCAGTTTTTATTTTGCATGATAAATAGCGCACTCAAAACTGACCAACTTAATGAAGGCCTTAAAGTCCATAGTTAACTACGGGGAAAGTCCTACCAATTCAAGGCGAAGGCTGGTCGAGGTCAATAGGTGAAGGAAAGAGCTTGTTGTGTTTTTATGCTATGTTGCTTTACAGTTTCTTTTCTTGTGTCATTTTGCATTGTGCTACTGTAGTGATTTATTTTGGTGTTGTTTTATTGCAGTTTTCTTGTTTCAGTATTGTTGCATTGAGGTGTTTATGTTTTGTGTCACTGAGTTTTGTTGTGGTATTGTTCAGGTATGTTGTGTGTTGGGTTGGTGTTTTGAATTTATATTTTGTTGTCTTGTTAAAATGGTGTGTTTGTGTTTTGTGTTGTATAATTTGTGTTTTCCCTTGTGGGTTTGTTCAGGTTTGTTTTACATTGTGGTGCTAAGTGGTTTTGTGCTATTGAGCTATATTAACGTGTTATTACCTTGTGTTATTGTGTAATACAGTTATATTTTACTGCACTGTAAGTCTGTTATGTTGGTTTTGAGTTGATGCCTTTCTTCGGTTCTGCATGAGTATTTGATGTTCATAGAGGGGCCATCTGATCAATGTTCGTCACACCAATATGTCTCAAAGTCCAAGCAGGGATCATTAAACAAAGGAACATTTTGGAGTGTCTATTGCTGGTACTTTTTAGCAATGCAGGCATAGGTAGAGAGAACTCTGTTTTTATCTACACTGGGTGACCCCTTTAAAATATGTTACAGGGTTTATGATGGAGACATCAAGGAAGCAAATAAAAGCTATTGAAATTTGACAGTTTTGGTTAAGAGCATCATCTTCACACGAATACATCTAAATTTTCCATTAATGTAGGCCTTGGTTGCGTTAGGAATTTGGTAGTTTTGATAACCATAGTGGGTCAATTTCGCTCGCTATCTTAATTATATTGTCCCGTAACATCATTTTTCGGTGAATTCATTGTATTTTGTAATCATATATTTGCTACTGTTAATTCAAAAAGGTTCACATATGACGGAATGTAATGTCCATTTGCATACCCAAACTGTGTGAACTGCCTGTAAAACCTATGGCTTTTAGTGCGGTTTCCTAGGGAAATTGTATTGTAAAATGCACCATTAGATCCCATTTACAAAAAACTGCAGGTATTGAGAACTCACTGAAATAACATTGAGGAGGCTCAGACTTCTTTGGGGAAATAGGGAAATTATAATTTATTTGATTACCTAACGTCTTCCTCTTCAGAAATGTCTACAAATATATGTGTTTTAGACTGTATCTTACAGAAATTGTCCAGTAAATTTCCTCATGACCCTAATTTCAAATACGTTTTATGGGCAGCGGTAACCCTTTGAACCCCTCCATGTTTTCAAGTGTCCAGTTCAATCATTGCAGTATTTTGGTGTAATTCCTGGAGGATATCTCACCTCCATGCTTTCAAATTTCACCCATCCCCATCGTGACGTCGAGATGTCTTACAGAATGCTTCTGTAGAATGTTGGGTTCCATTCCGAGCACAGTGATGTGACTGATGTAAGGTTCTGATCTAGGCAGGTAGGTCTGGATCCTGAGGCTGTTGGATGTGAGCTGCTCCTTACAAAGAATCTACTTCACCTCTCAGTTAGATGGTGTCATCTTTACAGTGGCAATGACGGGGTAGGAACACCTGGCCATCTCTATAGCCTGCTCTACTGGTTTACAATCCGTACTGAAACTGGTAGGGGTGACTCGAATTACTGTGTGGCAACTGGTGTGCATTTACCAGGAAGTCTACTGATATCTGTAAGCACTCCTTCAAATGGAAAAAAGTCATATTTTGTATTTTTAAACTAATGGTGTTTAAACCTGCGTGAACTGCATGAACTTGAAAGCTGTTTACCGCTTCATCGCTTCCAGCGTTCTATGGAACGCTGATGGTGGACACACACTTGACTACTTACTCAGCACTGTATTTGAATGCATTGTTCAAGTGTGTTTAATCCTTCGTATGCAGAGGTGGGTAACTACTAAGCGGTTGAAATTTCCACATGCTGATTCTGTGTGAGGTTCCGATCAAGGCAGCTACGTCTGGTTCCTGAGGCTGTTGAAAATGAGGTGCTCCTAATAAAGAATCTACTTCACCTCTTATTTGGATGGTGTCATATTTACACCCATTCCTAAAGAGCAGTCACCACACTGCTGTCTGTAAGGCATTTGCGGCCAGCAGCCATACCGTCAAAATATCTGTGTTTTCGCGGGATTGAAGGCACCTACTGAATTTCAGGAGGGGGAAACTGAGTCACAGCTGTGTGCATAATAATAGTACAGCTACAAAGAATAGTAGTCTATTTTCAGCTGGTGTGTGATAGCATAGGCAGACAGACACTTGTGTGGAGGGGTCGACAGGGGATGCGGATCATTTTCATGTCTTGAATTAGGGCTCATTTCTTGCTTCAAAACTAAACTTGATATAATCCAGCACACGTTGACATTTATATTTTTGAGGGAATATTTAATTTTGGTTAGTGTTTGAAGGAATATGGACTGATGTTTTTTGGTTCACGGTCAACATTTATGGACCCCGGAGGAGTCTGCAAAAAGCTTAAGGTGAGCTCCCCCTTGGTCCTTAACTATACTCTATGTACTTCCAATGTAGTGCATACTTCCTGCATATGTATATGGAAGGCAAATGCAATCCAGAATCTCAGTTCCCAATTCTCTAACAGGAATTCGTTTGACAAAGGATTCTATACCCTTTTAGCTTGACATAGTAGGAATAAATACTATCCAAAAAAGATTCAATATTGACTTATATTAGGGACAAGGGTAAATTCAGTTGTCTCAGGTTAAATGTAGAACCTGAGAAAAGTAGAACATTCCAGACATCTTTTCATAAATACGTGAGAAGAACATTATACATCTTGAGGGGGAAGACATCTATAATTATTGCATGTGATTATTGAGTAGACCCTGACCTGTATTGAGTAGACCCTCACCTGTGATGTGAGAAGGTGATAAAGGTGCTGTACAATATAAAACGTAATATTTTGGGTGTAGTCACCGTCCATCAAGAAATTATGCATACAGTCTGTGGTTAAATGAGTCCCCCAAAGTTTAAAGGTGAATACCAAAGGGAATGGATTACTGATCAAAAGGTGGGGCAATCAGTTCTCCTATTAGCCAGCCAGTCGTTGGTTCTAGTGCCCTTCTTAATTTGCATGAGCAGTTGATGTGCAATTGAACCCGATATCTTGAGGTTTTCTTCAGGACATAGACTAATTATCATATCTTAATGCTTCTGTTAAGAGAAAAATCCTAAATTGTCTCGCTCTTCTTTTAATGACCTGGTATCGGTACCTGTAGGGCTTTTGAATACATGGGTGGAAGTAGCTCTCAGGGGAGTAAAACCTGGTTGGCGTGAGTTGTGGTTTTAAAATTGCAGAAAATGGAAGCTTCGGCAAGGGTGGAAAATGGGTCACTACGAGTTATTTTATCCTCCAACCGAGGCGTGGATTGGTAACTGGTAGCCTACCCCTCCAAAGTCCTATGGGTACACCGTACTATATAAAACTTTCCAAATCCACATCATTGGGCCACATCGAACCCAGGGCAGTTGTATATTAGTGATATCATTTTGTGGCGATTTGTGAGGTGGTGCGGATGAGGTGTGTTCATGGGTTCGAACTTTTTATCTTATAGCAGATGCGACAAACCCATTGACCCTGCTGGTGACAGTTTCAGTTATATTTCCTCTAAAAAGTAACCTGTGCTCATAACGAAAGCTGCTGCTGTGTTTTAGAACTCCCATATGATGCACCATGTAATATTTTTTTTGTTCGGCGTGTTCTATTGCTGGAGCTCTGTATGTCACATTTGGTTTTATAGTATTTCATTAAGTCACAAGTTCTTCTGTCTTTTATTTAAATGTGCAACAAATGGGTACAGTGATAGCCAGTGTCATTTTTAAATGTATAATACATTAATTGATTTTATTTTTATCTTGCTATTAATTTTGTTTAATATTGTTTTGTGTGTGTTTGTACGCGTATTTGCTTGTCTTTTTTAAAATATTTTAATAAAATAAAGAAATAGTTGTCAGCAGAAAGGCTACAGGTTCATAAAGTATGGAGTCCAAGTTCTTCTCTCCTCGTCCAGGGAAGAGTTTCTGTGCTGTGGTGGTAACGTAGGAAACCCTACAGTACTTTAAAAGATTGTAGTCCCTACTGACCTGCTTCTTGCATTTCAACTGAGCAAGAAATTTTCATGCGAAATTCCCACACGCGACTAGAGACTATTTTGCAATGCGCACCGTTCTTAAATAACTCACAAATATAAAAACATGCATGTGTTATTATGGGTACAAACGCTGATTAGACATGTGGATCCTATTTGTCAAGATGATTGACTACAGGCACAAAATGGGAACGTCTCTGTGATAAGGGCGTCCTATAAAATGCTCCTATCTGTCTTATTTTTTTCTTGTGTAATTTTCTCATGGACCTTACCCTGAAGCCGTACCAAGTAGATACATTGTTATCCTTCGTTGCAAAGTAGAAAGTTCAGGCATAAACCTTGTTGTCGCTCAAACATACAAGAATGTTAAACTATGTTGTAACTCATTAACTGAGCTCTACCAATTAGGCAAGTTCTAAATAGGCAAATGAAAATACAGCCCGGAAAATATGCCATTAGTTTTTAAGCATGGGTTCCTAGTTGGTGTTCCTTATGTTCTACTTCTGCAATAGTCCGATGCAGGAATGAGGTATTCAAGAAAAAAATAACTGGTGAGTGTTTTTAAAAAATATTGACTGTCCTCAGTGACGATTCTAAGCGCCGCCTTTGGACGAGAATTTTTGGAAAGCACCGAAAAAGCATTATAGGAGCATATTAGTTCGAAATGTGCTTGATTTCATTGCTTTCAGTATTTTAACTATATTTATTTGGTGTAAGGCAGTGGAAGAATTCCATCCAATTTGATAGAATTTTATTTGTGATTGAAATATGAAATGGAGTGTGTACAAGATCGCAGCCAGCGAGGATGCACTGTGTAGCAGATTCACAAGGCTGCTATCATAGAGCCCTTTACCATCTTCATTTCGCCAAATAACCAAATCATTACCTTGCCTGTAAGAGCATATCAGCCCTGACAACTTTACAGGTCTGAGGAAGAGAAACATAAACTAAATAAAAGAGAAAGTGTTTTTCCTTCCATCAGCGCGCTTGTGCATCGACATGAAAGGGAAAAACTATTTATCTGATAAACCTGATGATACCTTACCAAATGATGAAAAGTTAGCTCTCCCGTAAAGGGTAGGACAGTAAGCTCCTCAATGCCGAGGGTCAAATCATAATCACAATTTCTGTGCTGCCCCGGTACAGAAGGAAAATGTGTTTATTTTTGGCGTCTTAAGTTCATACGTTAACTTGTAATGTCTCTGATTTAGTGTATCTTTTGCTGACAGCAAAGCTCAGAAACACAAAGAGGCAATTACTGACTGTCCCGTGTTTCTGAGAGTTGTTGGCAGCACAATATACCATAACTCGGAGATATTTCCGGTTAGGGTATGCACCAAAGACGGTTGAAAGATCCTGTGTACCACAAGGTATTTGTAAAGGGTACAACATTAGATACTTGGGTCATGAACAACTATGGCCAATGTGTCTGTGTTAACGTCAAACGTGAAAGGAATATATATCACAGTGAAAATAAAGACGACACGCCCATATGTCCGACGATTTAACAGGAAACAATCCTATTACGCAAAGAACAGGTTAAGTTGTCAGGCAAATGGGCAGCTCAAATGTGGTACGTTTCTTTATGACTAGAGCTGGTGGCGGGGGTGGACTTCTAATTTGTATGACAGCATCTGTCCCTTTCCATGTTTTGTAAATGGTGACGATTGGTAGATGTACATTACATGGAATGATGAGGCATTTGTGTTTGACTGAATTGTAGAGAGTTCAGCAAGGGGTAGAGAAAGGGCACCCCTAGTGCTCATGCCTACCCGATTCTAACTACCAAATATTGTTATACATTAATTAGAGATGCCCTGTTTAGCACACTTGGTGATAGATCACTGTCAGTCCATTCCTGTCTTAAAGTAAAATGGAGACCCATTTGACACGCTTCACTGGTCCTTTCATGAGGGCTCAGCCATGAAAGCAATCAGATACCCACTATAGAGAGATGAGAAAGGCGATTAAAGAATACATTTAATTAAATGAGAACACAGTTGAATGGCAAACTTCCCGATGGGGGCATTTAAGATTAGTATAAGGAGAAAATGGCATTAAGACAACACGATGAAGGTGACAAGGAAGGTAGAGCACTGGCTTGGTAGGTCAATAAAGAAAGGGGAGGTTGAACAATTGAAGCTCTTAAGATGCCAAATGATATTATCGAATGCATGCAAGAAGGTATCAATAATAGATGTAGACAGTACTTTGCTGAGCTATATTTACAGACAAACCCACCATTTGAGACAGCAATGCATATGGTACTAGATGAAGCAGAATTACTTTTGGTCATACCAAAGGACAGGAACATGTGAAATAAGCCAATGTTAATTGAAGAGATAAAACAGAACATAGGTTGCACTCTGGTTGTTGGCAGTAAACAATGAAAAAAAGGAGAACAGGGTGTTTCCATCATCCATTAGAGAGGTGATAGTGGTGGTGCTACATGATCGAGGAAAAGATCCGCTATATTGTGCATCAGATCTTCCACTGTCATTCCTAAATACATACCACAAAAAAGGAATGCCTTAATACAGCACAATGATTAACATTAGATTATTTGTACTTGTGGAATATATGTAGTGCAAAGTTGCTCGCATACAATATCAAGCTCAGGTGCCCTTCAGGTGTTTGATGTGCTAAACTGGAAATTCAGGTTTGAGACACTACGTAGGTGTGGTTAGGGATGGCCATACATTCATTTGGCCTATCTCATTAAAAACAAGGTTGGTATTGGGGTGAGGATTAACACATTGTTATTGTCATAGAAGAAAATAGAAAGAGGTACACTGCTCCCTAGCCCCTATCATTTTTGCATTGCTACTAAAACCAATGGCACAGTTATTGAGGAAACATCACATGGACAGAGGAGTGATGATTAGACACACAACTCATGTAGTAGCCTAATATGCCAGTGATGTGTTAATGTATATGTCAAAGCCAAAGAACTAACTCCCTCAAATGTTGGTGGCCGTGAAAAGATAATGGATGTGTCAGGATTCAGAGGAAACTGACCAAAGTCTTTGCTTTATCCTATACCATTAGCTATTGGGGAGGAGTTATAGAACCATAACATTAACATATGCATATACTCCTTGAAGTACCTAAGCATACAAATTAGCATACATGGCTGGACTAGGAAACCAAAAGCAGACCTGGCAAAAATGCTCAAACCAGCCCTTCACCCTTTGTCCTTTCATGCAGTTTCTTTCCATTCATTCTCTTTCGCCAATGTGGATTGTGATCAATGTCTCGTACTATAGGTTCATTGTTTTATCACTGTAATGACATGCCCAAAAAAGGTTTCCTTGATTTTGAGGTTGATCTAATTTAATTCTCTAATGACATACACTTAAAGAGTTTTCTTAATAATTTGATTTGTTTGGTACAGCACCAGAATTATGTAGTGAATATGTTAACAAAGGTTATAAAATGAAATGTGCTCACCCTTTATTGTATATTTTAAGAGCATAATATTTTAGGAATTATTAACTTGAAATTAATTATTGAAGAGTATCCTTTCAGAATCATGGTGTGAGGGTCTCTTTTCAGTGTCTATTATGTGGCTTAGTCCCTTAAATTTTGATGCTTATTGTTGCTTTGATCATGTGATCAAGACCGGGAGACGGTTGAAACGCGTTTTATGTGTGTATATATGAGAAAGGGATATATATGTATATATATATATATATAGCCACACTGTAGTTATAGTGAGGGTTAATATCTGGATTTTGTAGGGGATTTTTGTCCCTTAATAATTTTGCACCTGTTTGATCAATCTCCATGAAACTTTGCAGACCTGTTACACCCTTTACTTTTTTGGTGTATTGAAAGATTTGCGGCATTTGATTAAGGGAGGGTGCAAATAAAATGGGGGGGGTCTCAAATCATGCTTAAAATCCAGTGCAATTTACATGGACCTATGCATTTGATGTAGCGTCAAAACAGCTGGACGGCTTCTAAAGAAATTTCACAGCAGTGTACATTAGACGTTGTAGATAATTCTTTTTGCTATTGTAAGTGATGTTATGAAGTTATAAGGGTCACTAACACAGTGATATCTTGTAGAACAATACTACTAAAAGTAGCAAGGAACCCTAAAAAGTAAACTACACTGCATATGAAAAGTTACGTGAACAACGGAAAGACCCATTTATGGTCTCATGCTAATGGAAACCTATAGGTAAATACATAACAATTAGAATACATCTTAGTCTACGTAAGTTTCCTTTGCATGGTCTCCGGCTCACAAAATAAAACTGTGCTGGACTAGCCAAACAAAAACATTTTTCGTATGTACTTCTGTACAATAAAATGGGAACGTGACCGTGCAGTGAGCCACACAAACTACTATATGGAAGACATGATAATTGGCCACTAGGGAAAAAATGTATAATCTTAATTTTTATAGTAACAGTGATTGGCTTTCATTCACTCCAGTCTACGTCACTCCACTGTACACTACTCCACTGTATGCTATATCAGTCTACGTCATTCTGCTCTATGCCACTCTACTCTCCTATATTCCACAGTATGCCACCCCACTCTACAGCACTCCACAGTACACCACTCCACTGTATGCTATTACACTCTACCCCATTCCAGTGTACACCACTCCAGTATACAACACTTCATTGTATGCCACTGCACTATAGCTACTCCACTATATGCTATTCCAGTCTACGCCACTCTACTGGACACCACTCCACTCTACACTATTCCACTGCATGCCACTCCATTGTATACAACTCCATTCTAGGCCACTGCATTCTATGCTAGTCCCTTGGACACCAGTCCACCCCATTCTACTATTTGCTATTTCATTTTACCCCACTCCACTGTATACTACTCCAGTCTCACCACTCCACTGTACGCCACTCCACTCTATGCTATTCTAATTTACGCTGTTCCACTCTATGCTGTTCTACTCTACACTACTCCACTGTACTCCACTCTATGCTATTCCACTGTATGCCACTCTATTGTACACTATTACAAAGTAAGAATCTTCAGTCTTTGCCCTTCTACTGTATGTTCTTCCATTCTGTCGAACTCCACTGTAGGCCACACCACTGTATGCTATTACACTCTAACCCACCACACAATACACAACTCCAGACTACACCACTTCAGTGTACACCACTCCACTGTACACTACTACACTATATGTTATTAGACTTCACACCACTGCCTTGTACACTAGTACACTATAGGCTATTACACTCTATGCCACTCCACTGTATGACAAATCTGCCTACTCTACTCCGCTCCAGTCTATGCTATTCCAGTTTATGCCATTCCCCTGTATGCTACTCTACTCAGCACCACTCCAGAGTACTCTCTTCCTCTTTATAAAACTCTACTCTACAAAACTTAACTACACTCTATGCCACTCTACTAGACTCTATTCCACTCTATCTCTGTGCATTCCACTGTCCAAATTTGCACTCAACTGTATGATCATACACTCTACTGTACAAAACTCTACTCCACTCTACAGCAGTTTCCAGCAATGTATAACAAGCACTCCACTCAACTGAATGAGATGTCACTCTAAGTTATAAAAGTTTCCTCATTGGTACACACACCACTTCAATTTATGGTACCCACTCTACACTAATCCACTGTACCCTACTCCACTCTGTGCTGCTCCACTGTACACCAGCCAATTCTATGCTATTCTACTCTATGCCACTCCACTCTTCTAAACTCCACTGTACAATATTCTAGTGTATGCTACTCCACTTTACGGTAATCCACTCTACTGTACACTACAGTGTAGCCCACTCCATCTTATACCGCTCCACTGTATAACACTCTCCTGCCCTCTATATAACTTTATAATAGTCTACCACACTCTATGACATTCTACTCCACTCCATCACCACACACTCCACTGTCTAACCCTATACTCCACTCTATATCTGTACACTCCAATGTACAGCAATCTAATCCACTACACAACACTTTTTTTATACAAAACAGCACTCCACTTTACTGTATGAGACCCCCACTCCAATTTATAGCAGTTTGCTACCTATGATACACCAGTACATTCCAATCCATGCCACACTACTCTACGACACTCCAATACAGCCTATTGTACTTTATTCCTCATTACGTTACACCACTCCACTCAACTTTACTGCAGTGTATGAGACTTCACCTAACTCTTTGCTACTATACAGCAATCCACTCTATGCAGCTCCACTGTTTCACACACTACTGTACTCTATACAACTCTACTCTACAACACTCTACTACACAGTATGCCCCTCTCCAACACTTTACTCCTGTCTATACGCCTTCACTCCACTGTACAACACTCTACAATACTGTATGCCACTGTACAACACTACACCACTGCACTCTACAATACTCTAGTCCCAGACACAACACTGTGCACAACTCTTTGTATGCCACTACACCCCACTTTACCTCACTCTACTCTTACACAGTACTCCACTATACCCCACTAATCCACTCTACACCACTCCACTCTACACCACTCCACTCTACACCTCTCAATGTCATTCAGGGGTCAAAAAATCTACCCAACCACTTGCTATGGCAAGTCGTATTTGATCAGGTGGAGTAATTCGCCCTTTCTGGCCAGTTGACAAAGAACAGGTGCTCTGTTCAGTCAGAAAGTGGAGGGGCAATAAAAGATGCCTTTAAATCTTGTTTTTGTATGTCACATTTGCTCTTTGTTCACAGACAGAGGTCCAAAGTAAATTTATCTTACAATTAATTTTCCTTCTGACTATAGAGTTCCAATAGTTTGTAAGGTGAACTGTCTGATCTGCTTTAGAGTGGGGAAATAAAAAAACTACAGGGTGTTAGGTTTTTCCCAACACACAGCATTTAAATGACTAAGTCAACTGTACAAACATTTCAAAATATGTATTGGTAGTTGAGAATGGCCATTTTCTGTATTTCTGTGTGATAAAAAAATATTTTAATAGGATAAAAACAAATCAGAAAACTTTAGGTGTTGACGTGCAAAGGATATGTTTTCTGAAACCCAATTTTCACAGATTCTTAATACACTATATAGTTTTATCAGTAAAGCTGCACATTAGTGGTAAGGTTTTTGGCCATTTCTTGGAAATTTACTGTGTGTAGATGACAGTAGGCTACCACATCATGGTTTAGAAATATATGTTTTAAAAGCGAGTGTTTAAACAAACTGAGAAACACTCCTGCCCTACTGGCAATGCTATTAGTAAGCTAAAATCAAGTCATGGGTCATGTGTCCCCTATGTGTGGGCTATATTCTTGTGATACATGCACCACACTTTAGTCTACTTAATAAAACAAAATTGTTTTTTGTACTGCAGAAATGCTAAGCTCACATATTTGAAGGTGCACTCATGTGAGAATGAAGAAAAAGGCGACTCTGTAACCTATTTGCCTAGGATCACAGAATTTGAGACCCATTTACAGGTCAAGTACATTACAGTTAGATCAAGTATATTATTCAAGTTACTCAACGTGGAGATCTAGTAAAAATTTTATGATTTTCCAAGGCCTGCCAGTGTACTCTATAACACTATATGCCAATCTACTCTACTACACTTTACCAAACTGTACTGTATTACAAACCACATCACTCTACAAAAATCAACTAAACTGCATGGCACTCTACTATGCTGTAGTCTACATCATTGTCCTATACTGTATGACACCCCACTGCACTCTTCTGTACAACACACTGCTTCAATTTATGACACTTTAGTCAACTGTATGCTATGCCACTCTACTCCACGCTACGTCCATCCACTCTATGCCACTTTACTACATCATATGAAACTCATCAAAACACCACCCAACTTCTCTTTACAATATGCCACTCCAACATGACACATCACTTACACTCTACAACACTCTCCTCCACTGTACTCTACAACACTTTATTGGACAGGGTAAGGGCAATATTACCATCTTGGGAGAGTTTAACTTTCATCATGAGGACTGCACTAATAGAGATACCACAGTTCTTAAAGAAACCCTGGCCTGCCTTGGGCTATCACTGCTGGTCTTAGTAGCCACCCATATGGCTGGGCATACTCTGTATGGTATCTTTTCTGATGACCCCAGGGTGATACTTCAGTCCATGCTCCCCCTTAGATAGATCATTTGGCAGTTTAATTCTCTTTCGAACTTCCTCTGTCTCAGGTGAGGGACCCTCTTCTTCACTCCAACGCTGGTAGGAGGAACTGGAAGTGGGTATCAATGGAATCCCTCAGGACGACATTTGTCAGCATGCCCCTAGTGTGAAGGAGGATGTTGACAGGTGGGGGTAGAATCTTTATGCCTGGCTTGATAGGGCAGTGGATTAGGTAGCCCCCATATGAAAGACTGAGTGGAGGAGAAGGGCTCACTCAGCCTCTTGGTTTACAGACAGATTGAGGGTATATAGGCAGGCTTGCCATCACCAAGAATATTCCTGGAGGAAGAACTATGATGAGCAGGAAAGGTCTGCCTATAAGGCAATGATTAGAGAATATGAACAAACTCTCATAGAAGAAAAATCTAAATACTAAAATATTTGAGGCAACGGGTTCATCTCGAGATCTCTTCAAGATTGTGCAGCAGTTATCCACACCTCCAGCTCCCTTTGTAGTTGTAGACTCTCAAAAACTATGCAAGCAGCTCGCTGAGTTCTTTCAATCAAAAATCACAAACATTTATAATGAAATTGAAGTTTAAGAGCGGCTACAGAGAAAACATTGTTTTCTAGCGGTGAGTGGCAGAAAGAGGATTCTCCCTCCTCTGAATCTATGGAACCAGAAGAAAAGACACTATTGCTATTTCCTCTTCTTACTCCAGAACGTGTAGAGCAGCACCTTAATACTAAGTTGGTCTCCACTCTGGAACCGTGTACTCCTAAAAGAATTCATATGGTGGCTAGTTTGGTAGCTCATCCCTTCGCATCCCTAATGAATGAAGCTATCTCCTCTGGGTGCTATCGCTGAGCTTTGAAAGAAATAGTGGTGAAGCCTCTTCCGAAGAAATCTAACTTGGACCCCAGTGACCTTAAAAAATTCTGACCTTTCTCCTTATTTCCAGTTCATGCTAATATTTTGGAAAAACATCTGAACTGCCATTTAATGGCATATGCAGAAGAACAGAAGTGGCTAGATTAGTCAGAGTTTGAACTCAAAAAGATCATGGTACCGATATGGCATTGGTGGTAGCTACTGACAGTGTGAGGCAGTGTGTGGAACGGGGCAAGGTGCAGCATTAATCCTGTTGGATCTGTTTGCCGCCTTTGATACCATGTCCTCATCTCTGCTGGTTGACCGCCTTCAGGAACTGGGCATCTCAGGTAGGGCTTTGAAACTACTATCCTCCTTTCTCAAGGACAGATCTCAGAAGGTAGCCATGAATCAATTTTTATCAGACCGTTTTCCTCACCATGTGGGGTACCGCAAGCCTCATCTTCAATTCCTACCCTCTTTAACATGTATGTTTTTCTCCTTGGTAAGATTATTCATTCTTTTGGGATTCAGGTGGTGACTCATGCCGATGACACCCAGCTCATCATGTCAGTTACCAAGGATATTGAAACCGTTGCTAAGAGCTTCAATCACTGTATGACAGCTGTAGCTGGGTGGATGGCGAGAAGCTACCTTAACCTCAATGGGAGAAAGACACAGGTACTGCTCTTTGGATTGCAATCCTCTGTCTGAAATTCAAATTGGTGGCCTGAGTCAATAGGTACTTCTCCCAAGCTGAATGAGAAGGCTAAGAACCTAGAGGTGATGTTGGGCTGTAAGCTCTCTCTAGACTCTCAGATCAAATGTACTATCATCAGGTTTCTGGCTGATCAGAATGCTGTGGAAAATTTTTCCTCTCCTTTCTCCTTCCTCTCTCAGTTCGGAAACAAGTGGCTCTTGCACTAATCATGTCTAGAGTCGATTATTGTAATGCCCTCTATCTGGATACGAACAAGTGTGTCCAAGCCAAACTACAGTTAGTGCAGAACTCATTGGCCAAGCTTGCCCTGGAAATACCAAAAAGACAGTTAGTAACCAAGGGACTACAGTCCCTCCACTGGCTCCCTATAATAAAACATATTATG